>NC_090648.1:465724112-466924112 GCF_040937935.1 Hyperolius riggenbachi | reverse complement strand
GCGCTATAGATTGATACCCCGGACCTTCCAGAATTGGTTCCAGGCTTTCTCAATCCTTGCAAGCGTGACAGGGGAAAAGCAGCCTGAGCATTGCACAGCGCTGTTTGGTTACATGGATTCGATCGGGGAGGCCTACCGGTCGTACGGGGGGAATGCCTGGCTGCGGTATGACGAGCAGTTTAGGCAGACAAAGGCGGTACGGCCGGAGGTTCGGTGGGACCATAAGGATATCACCTTGTGGATGCGGTTGATGATTCCGGCAAGGGCCTCTCAGTCCTTTCCAGCAACAGCCGGAGGGTCGGCCCCCGCCGGCCAGCCGGCGACCCGTGGAAAGGGTACCTGTTGGCAATACAACGATGGAGCTTGTCGTTTTGGCCAGTCCTGCCGGTTCAAGCATGAGTGCTCCCATTGCGGAGGCTCACACGCGGCTTCCAGATGTTACAAGCAGCGAAGGGGGAAGTCGGGGGATTCTGCGCGAAAAAGGGATGACGCCAGTGAAGGGGGAGGTGATGGCACAGTTTCTAAGTAGGTATCCCGACCACGAGGCGGCGGAGTTCCTGAGGGCGGGTTTTGAGGAGGGGTTCCGGATTCCCAGTAGTTGTTCGTTGCGGTCGGCCCCCCCCCTTTAGGAACTTGAAGTCCGCCTATGAGTTGCCGGGTGTCGTGGACAAGAAATTGGCTAAGGAGGTGGCAATGGGTCGATTGGCGGGTCCGTTCCCTTCTCGCCCTCTGGTTGATCTGATCGTGTCACCGCTGGGCGTGGTTCCTAAAAAAGAACCGGGATCGTTCCGCCTAATCCACCACTTGTCTTTTCCTCGCGGTTCATCTGTCAATGATGGATTGTCGGGTGATGATGCATCGGTGGTGTACACCTCATTCGATGCGGCTTTGAGTTGGGTCAGGCGTCTGGGTCAAGGGGCGTTACTGGCAAAGACTGATATCGAATCAGCTTTTAGGTTACTGCCGGTTCATCCTTCAAGTTTCCGTTTGTTGGGTTGTTTTTGGAAAGGAGAGTACTTTGTGGATAGGTGTCTGCCCATGGGGTGCTCCATTTCATGTGCTTATTTCGAGAGGTTTAGCACTTTTTTGGAATGGGTAGTGAAGGATGATTCGAGTGTGCAGTCAATTATACACTACCTCGACGATTTTTTGTTCATGGGTGCAGCAGACTCTCCTGATTGTGCGTACGCATTGGCGACTATGCGGCACGTATGTGAGCGCTTCGGGGTCCCACTCGCCGAGGAAAAGACGGAGGGACCCGGCACGGCGTTGAAATTCTTGGGCATTACTATAGACACCGTTGCTATGGAATGCAGCTTGCCAGCTGATAAGGTGGTGAACCTCAAGAATTCCATTTCATTGGCACTCAGTAGCAGAAAGATGACTTTGAGGGAGGTGCAGTCTATGCTGGGCAAGTTGAATTTCGCCTGCAGAATCATGCCCATGGGGCGTATTTTCTGCAGGCGCCTGGCAATGGCGACTGCAGGAGCGTCGGCGCCACACCACCGGATTCGGCTAACCGCGGACATCAAGGCCGACCTACAGGTGTGGTTGATTTTCTTGACTAATTTCAATTGCAAGTCACTGTGGATGCAAGACACGGTGAGCAATGCGGAGTTAGAGCTGTTTACTGATGCGGCGGGCTCTCATGGTTTCGGGGCCTTTTTCGCGGGCCAATGGTGCGCAGTTCCCTGGGACACAACCTGGGTGGAGGCGGGTTTTACGTCCAACCTGGTGCTGTTGGAGTTATTCCCCATAGTGGTGGCGGTACAGATTTGGGGAAGGCAGCTGGCCAACAAGCGGGTGAGGTTCAACTGCGACAACATGGGTGTGGTGTTGGCAGTGAACAGCTGTTCGGCATCTTCCCCCCCGGTGATAAGTCTGATGCGGCAATTGGTGTTGGATTGCTTGCGGTTTAATATTTACTTGTTTGCTGTGCATTTACCTGGGGTCGACAATGTCATTGCTGATGCACTTTCTCGATTCCAGTGGGACAGATTCCGGGCTGCGGTTCCCACGGCGGAAGAGCGTGGGGTTCCTTGCCCGCCCGCGGCGTGGAGGATTCCTTTCGAGCGGTATCCTGTATGATTGGGAGATCCATATCAGAGTCGTCAGCGGCAGCGTACACGTTAGTGTGGAATGCGTGGGACGCTTTGATGTTTCAAGCAGGAGGTTGTGCTTCGGATGAAGAACGGCTATGTTTGTTGCTGTATTTCTTGGGGAATAATTTTGTAGAGGGTATTTCGGCATCGGCAGTGGCTAAGAAGTTATCGGCTCTGGCCTTTTGGTTCAAGGTCAGGGGGCTCTTAGATGTAACTAAAGATTTCCGGGTTAGGCAGGCCCTTAGGGGTTACCGGTCTGGGTCGGTTCGCAGGGAGGCCAGGCGCCCAGTTACGTTTGAGTTGCTGGGGAGGCTGGTGGGGATACTTCCGGGCGTATGTTCCTCCAGTTATGAGTGCGGTCTATTTCAGACCGCCTTCGTGCTGGCTTTTTTCGGGGCCTTTAGAATAGGGGAGCTTGTTAGCCGCAACAAAGCGGGAGTGGGAGGCATTCTTGCAGAACACATCTCCGTTCATGCTGATACGGTCGTCATTTATCTGCCGCGCTCAAAAACTGACCAGGCAGGCAGGGGCCGGACTATCACCCTGTTTCAGATTGGCGGCCCATTATGCCCTCATTATAACGTCCAGAGTTTTGGGGCAGCTCGCCCCTCTCAGGCTCGGGTGTTTTTGGCGCACCGGGACGGCTCGGCGTTGTCTCGCTTTCAGTTTGTAGCATTGTTTCGAAAATGTTTAGGCCAACTCGGCCTCCCTTTTCTGGAGTTTGCCTCCCACTCGTTCCGGATTGGTGCGGCTACTGAGGCGTCACGTTGGGGGTTGAGCGAGGGGGTCATAAAGCAGATTGGGCGCTGGGAGTCGGCTCGTTTCAAGTCATACATCAGGCCCCACTTAGTGTAGGTGGGGTGGGGGTAGATGGGTCTAGGGCAATTGCTGTTAGTTTGTTCTCTCTTGTTGCAGGTCCGCAGGTCATCGTCTGGATTGTGGGACACTCCTACGTTAGTAGGGGGGCGAGAAGGGCCGATGTGAGGCCCGAGGGCCGGCAGCTTGGCTTCCCTAGGGAGCAGGTACGTATTCGGTGGATAGGTTTCCCTGGGATGGTTTGGCCCGGCCTTTTGCCGGAACTTCACAAGTTGGCACGCATAGATAGAGCCCCTGACATCCTCGTGTTGCACGTTGGGGGGAACGATCTGGCGGCTAGATCTACCAGAATTGTGATAAAGGAGATCAAATTTGATTTCTTGAGGGTTCGGTCCCTGTTTCCCGAGACCATTGTAGTTTGGTCAGACATTGTGGCTCGGGAATTTTGGAGGTTGGCTAATTCGGTCCAAAAGGTCAACAAAGCAAGGATAAAATTGAACAAGGAGGTGGCCAGGTTCTTTATCAGGAATGGGGGGTTGGCTATCCGTCATTTCGAACTGGAGGAAGACATTGGTTTGTTCCTTAGAAGGGACGGGGTGCATCTTAATGACATTGGGATGGACTTGTGGGCCCTAGGTATCGAAGACGGGATACAAAGAGCTTTGAGGTTGGGGGCCTCAAGGTCATAAGGGGTCATGCCCTTTCGTGGTGGAGGGGTAAAAAGGGGCTCCGGAGGTCGGTTTATTGGGAAAGAGATTTGTCGCGGGACAAATCCGGCGGTTTTAACGGAGTGAAGAGAGACGACTTTGGGGCATGCAGCTGTCCCCGAGCCGAGTTCCGCGGCTGGGGGCCGGTACAAGGCTGCATGTCACACGGGTGTTATGACAGACAGACTTTCGGTGCCTCCGGACCCCTTACCCCAGCTCTTTGTGAATGCTGTTTTGGTTATTTTGGTTATGATGGTTATTTGGTTTGTTTGGAACATTGTTAATTGGCTGAATAAAGAAAGGGGCTGCTATGGCCTTAAAATTAATCCAATGCCAAGTAGTCCGTGTCTATTATTTTAATAGGTTAAGAGGGGATGGAGTATGGGGGATGGTGGTGTATGGGGGTTTTAAGGGGGTGGTAGGCTTACCATTATCAAGATAGGGCCAGAAGCTGGAGCTAGCGTAGTGCGGAGGGCCCGGCCATGATGAGGTAGCCGTCCCCCCTCCCCGGGTAGCGCTAGATAGGTGGGCTAGTGGGTAGCCGCCATGTATTGCTGGGGCGGTGCAGGGGTTAACTGGGGCAAGGGGCGGGCAGCTCTGCGCTGGGAGGTGTAGGCGGATTTTCCCGGGCAGGCGGCGGATGTAAGGAGGCGGGCACTTCCGGCTTGGAGCAGCGTGAAGGAAGAAGCTCCCACCCTCCCTCCCTTATTTTCTGTTTTTGTGTGGTATGTCTTTGTTTGTCATTGCAGCCGGAGGGGTAAAAAGGGGCTCCGGAGGTCGGTTTATTGGGAAAGAGATTTGTCGCGGGACAAATCCGGCGGTTTTAACGGAGTGAAGAGAGACGACTTTGGGGCATGCAGCTGTCCCCGAGCCGAGTTCCGCGGCTGGGGGCCGGTACAAGGCTGCATGTCACACGGGTGTTATGACAGACAGACTTTCGGTGCCTCCGGACCCCTTACCCCAGCTCTTTGTGAATGCTGTTTTGGTTATTTTGGTTATGATGGTTATTTGGTTTGTTTGGAACATTGTTAATTGGCTGAATAAAGAAAGGGGCTGCTATGGCCTTAAAATTAATCCAATGCCAAGTAGTCCGTGTCTATTATTTTAATAGGTTAAGAGGGGATGGAGTATGGGGGATGGTGGTGTATGGGGGTTTTAAGGGGGTGGTAGGCTTACCATTATCATGCGATTATTTAGTCCAACACAATGTGTCAGTGTCAGAGATCGTACAACAAAAGAGAAGAAACTTATCCTTTTTTAAGAAAAACATTTATTTTTTGTAAAAAGTTTTTCTTTTCTTTTTTTTTTTCCTTTTTTTTTTCTTAAAGAGAAAATACAGCCACTGTGTAACTAGGAAAGGCTGCAGTAAGACAGAGCACATTAGAACAGGTATAGGAACTTATAGGATAGAAGAAGTATTGCTGAACATTTTGTTACCGAAAGTGGTAGGGGTGATGCAGCACCCTATAGGAAAAGACACAGGAGACAAAACGGGAGCCCAGTAGTGCAATATGTTTATAACACCAATATGATGAGAGAAGTAAAGGCACTACTCACAAAGGAGGGTTGCTGGGGGCAACCAACCACAGGAAGCAGGTGGAGACAATAAACCCGACTCCACTCGGGGTGGTCCTGGCCAGGACCAGATGAACGGTCGCTCTCTTAGTGGAAAAAAAGGATGAGACCACCACTGTGGGAACCCACTAGTGGCGTGTCACCACCCCTCGAACAGAGTCTGTTCGGGGGTATACTTAGCACAAACAGAGGAAAGAGGCGCCCTGGGATAATAAAAGCGTTTAAAGAGAACCTGTACTGAGTAAAAATATTTAAAATAAACACATGAGGTAACTTCAAATGAACATTACATAGTTACCTTGCCATCAGTTCCACTCAGAAGCTCACCATTTTCTTCTGACAATAATCCCTTCCAGTTCTGACAACATTTTGTCAGATCTGAAATATATCAGTTGCTGTCAGTAAAATATCAGTTGTTGTCAGTTATAGCTGAGAGGAAAACTGATGTACCAGGTAATGTCTATGTTTCTCCATGGCTCAAGTGGGCGATGTTACAGTTTAACTGTGTGCTGACCAGAAAGCTGTTATGGGTAATGGCCATTTTCAAAATGGAGGACGGAAAATTCCCCTGATCACAATGAACAAACAGGACGCGGGACAGGAGAAAGACACTGAGGAGTAGACTTCATGGAAGGTAAGTATGACTTGTGTATGCTTATTTTGACTTTTAATTTTCAGTTCAGGTTTTCTTTAAAAACGGCTAAAAACAGTAGTTAATTTGAGGTAGCTTACCTCAATGACGAAATCTCTGCAAAGTATTACCAAAGATTTTATTAGCACAAGCGGCAACGCGTTTCACGGGTCACAGCCCGCTTCATCAGGCCAATTGCAGTGCCTATAACAGCATGTTGCTGTTATAGGCACTGCAATTGGCCTGATGAAGCGGGCTGTGACCCGTGAAACGCGTTGCCGCTTGTGCTAATAAAATCTTTTGTAATACTTTGCAGAGATTTCGTCATTGAGGTAAGCTACCTCAAATTAACTACTGTTTTTAGCCGTTTTTAAACGCTTGTATTATCCCAGGGCGCCTCTTTCCTCTGTTTGTGCTATTTTGTTACCGAGTCTCTTTAAAAGAAACTCTGACCAAGAATTGAACTGTATCCCAATCAGTAGCTGATACCCCCTTTTACATGAGAAATCTATTCCTTTTTAATAACAGACCATCAGGGGGCGCTGTATGACTGATATTGTGGTGAAACCCCTCCCACAAGAAACAAGAAAAGTACGTACTCCTGGCAGTTTCCTGTCTGTGAACCTTGCTGCATTGTGGGAAATAGCTGTTTACAGCTGTTTCCAACTGCCAAAAAACCATGCAGCAGCTACATCACCTGCCAGCAGTAAAAATGTTCAACAAAAATAAACAAAAAAAACAACCAAAAAAAACCCCTCAGTCCACCCTACCCCCTGTCCCCTTCAACTGGCGGACCTCCTCCTCCACATTCGCCATATGCTGGCGCATCTCCAGCATCTGCTGCTTCAGTAAGCGGATTTCCCGCTCATGCCTCCTCTTCGTCTTCGTCAGCCTCCTCACCTGGCCGCTCAGCCTCGTATATGTTGATAGAGGAACTGTAGAAAAAAATTTGCAAAATAGGTAAACCCAGCAATCCATCAACTTGTACATATTTCAATCTCATTGATCATCCCTAAAATTAAGAACCTGTAATGTAATACATATAACATAGCATTTACTTGCTTTTCCATAGTATGCAATGTTAATCATACAGTAAGAGAATTTTACCATAAAGCGGTGTCCTGGCTCGACTACGATAAGCCCTCTGGCTGTGATGGCTGGGGCCAGGTGAGGAGGCCCTTGACGAAGAAGGAGGCCTGGGTGCAGAGGATCCCCGGGGCCGGGCAGTGCGGGCACCACTTGCAGCTGTAGTAAGGAGTAATGAATAATACAATTTAATCAAAATATATGATAAAATGGATAAAAAGTAATAACTTTATTGTTTGAACTACAATTACTTTTATTTCTATTTTCAAGTGAACTTTGATAAGGACCTTACTGTAAACACAGAACAAAAAATCATATTCTTATTCCTTTAATGTATTTATTATACATGAAAGAATATGACTCTTCAATACAGTAAAATAAAACTAGGATAGGCTTTAAAGTGATCCTTTGCGGCTATTGCGGCCTCCGGGACGTAATAGTAGCATAGGGGGCGATATTTTTGCTGGGAACACGAAGAATCACTCGCGTTCCCAATGCCTGTCGGTTCCTGACAGCGAAACCGGAAGTGGTCGCCGTGGGGTCCAGGAGGATCTGAGCGAGGCGGCGAGGGCACCGATCGACTGCAGGGGGCTCAGGGAAGCCACAGTTGAGTCAAAATCTTTTTTTTTTTTACAGGCTTAAAGGGATACTGTAGGGGGGTCAGGGGAAAATGAGTTGAACTTACCCGGGGCTTCTAATGGTCCCCCGAAGACATCCTGTGTTGGCGCAGCCACTCACCGATGCTCCGGCCCCGCTTCCAGTTCACTTCTGGAATTTCTGACTTTAAAGTCAGAAAACCACTGCGCCTGCGTTGCCATGTCCTCACTCCCGCTGATGTCACCAGGAGTGTACTGCGCAGACACAGACCATACTGGGCCTGCGCTGTGTGCTCTTGGTGACATCAGCGGGATCGAGGACACGGCAACGCAGGCGCAGTGGTTTTCTGACTTTAAAGTCAGAAATTCCAGAAGTGAACTGGAGGCGGGGCCGGAGCATCGGTGAGTGGCTGCACCAACACAGGATGTCTGCAGGGGACCATTAGAAGCCCCGGGTAAGTTCAACTCATTTTCCCCCGACCCCCCTACAGTATCCCTTTAAGGATCACTTTAAAGAGAGCACTTGGAACGCAGACTGGGGCAATGGTTCATCTTGTAGTAGGAATACGACCCTGGGCACACAGTCAAGATATCAATGGTGTGGCTCCGAGACAACTCTGTGTATGTCCTTGAGTGGCCCAGCAAGAGCTTAGGCTTCAATACGATTGAATAGCTCTGGAGAGATCTTTAAAAAAAATTGCTGTGCAACAAAGCCGGACCATCCACAAGGCAAACCTAGCCACTTGCCTAGTGCCTGGAGAGGATATAGGGTCCAGATGGACGACAGCACCTATCAAATTTTTCTAAAAAAAAAAAAAAGTTAATTGATCATCAGTGGTTATCAAAAACCAATGTTAAGCCTAGGGGCCCATTTTTTTTTAATAACTTTATTTGCATGAATGCAGTATAATCAGTACATATTGCACAAATATCATCACTATGCCCACACAGGAGCACAAAATAATATGTTTTAACCCATTTTGGAATAAGCCCCTAACAAAACAAAATGTGGGAAAAGTGCTGCACTGTGAATACCTTACGGATATATACTTTAACTGTACATACTGCACAACTCTATAGTATTCAGCTCATGGAATTATTTTTTAGGATAAATACATACAGCATATAAACCCCAAAATAGACATACATAAACTAATAGTTTGCTGACTTACATCCAATTTGAGCAACCACCCGCCTGAGCAGGTCCTGGTCCCTCCTCTTTAGGTCGCTCCAGAGCATTTGGACCTGCTTGGTGGTGAGGTCCCGCCGGTACTCGGCCCTCAGGATCCCCTGCACCCTTCTCACCACGTCCCGCTTCTCCCTCGCGGTGGTGAGGTCGTACCGGCCTCTTGTAAATTCCTGGAAAAGAAATATTACAGTATTAATGACCACTGTATTATACCTTCATTAATTAAGAATCTTCTTACTTACAGCATAATGTAAAAGATTATAATATTATTCATAATGACAGTTTTCAAAAATTGTGGGAAGCAACCAACTATGACTTCGGGCAGATACTAGGGATCAACGATGACTAGTGCCACCTATAACTGCTGACATTGCTAGCCATAATAACTACATCATTTCATTTCATGTGTGATTGGACTGACAGAGAAGATCCTGTGACAGCAAGCATCAAATATATAATTGAATGGATTCCATGAACTGGCCGCGGCGTCTATAGACTTTGTGCCAGTTCATAGCCATGGGCGTCCGCACAAAATTTTCCAGGGGGGGGGGGGGTGGTGCAAAAAGGCAGGGAAGAAGTGGTGCGCCGCAAATTTTAGAGAAGATGTGTACGCCGAAAAACCTGAGGGTTATGTTGTGCGGCGCACGTACGCGCCGCCCCCAAAAATGGGTGCGGCCATGGACCAGAATGTGGGTGTGGCCATGGGTGGTGACAAATTTTCGTTTACTTAGCAATGTGGGACATTAGATTAGGACAGTGGTGGCGAAACTTTTGGAGGCCGACTGCCCAAACTGCAACCCAAAAGTCAATTTATCTATCGCAAAGTGGCAACAGCAATTTAAAACTTCATACAAACGTTTTAACTCATACATGAACATTATTGAAAATCCAAGTTGCAAATAAACTGTGAAGATAAACAATTTCTTTCATCCTACTCCTGAAAAATGTATTCGTTTTTTAGAACCTCACAGTTTTATTTTCCGTTTTAAAAAGCAAAAATGTAGGTTTAATGCTATTGTCTCATAGGATAATGATTCAGCTTTTCCCAGAGGCCCCCAACAAGACAAATGTAGCAATCATGAGGCCCCCAAGAAATCATCAGGCTCCCAACAAGACACATTCAGCAATCTTGAGACCCCCAACAAGACAAATTCAGCAATCATGTTGCCCCCAACAAGACAAATTCAGCAATCATGAGGCCCCCAACAAATCATGAGGCCCCCAACAAGACATTCAGCAATCTTGAGGCCCCCAAAAAATCGTGAGGCCTTCAACAAGACGAATTCAGCAATCATGAGGCACCCAACAAGACAAATTCAGCAGTCATGAGGCACATAAATAGACAGGATTTCACATAAATAGGCAGAATGCCCCCTTAATATGGTAGACACCTCTCACCTGGATTCTCAATTCTCCTCTACTGGCTGTTGTGCCTGGCAATACTGTTTTTGGTTGGATTGGGGATGACGTGCGGGCTGAAAGGCCTTGCGTGATGCTTGCCTGAAATGTGGCCCAAATTGCGATTTTTTTCCCTGCTAAAATGTGGCCTAAATTGAGTTTGTTTTCTGCTAAAATATGGCCCAAATTGCGTTTACTTTCTGCTGAAATGTGGCCCAAATTGCGTTTATTTTCTGCTGAAATGCAGCCCAAAGTGCGTTCATTTTCTGCTGAAATGTGGCCCAAAGTGCGTTTGTTTTCTGCTAAAATGTGGCCTAAATTGCGTTTGTTTTCTGCTAAAATTTGGCCTAAATTGCGTTTGTTTTCTGCTAAAATGTCTATATTTGCTGCTTTGGGGTTACGGTTACGCTCCACCCATACAATGTCATGACCACACCCATTTTTTGGCGGGGCGCCAAAAAATGGGCGTGGTCATGACATTGTATGGGCGGAGCGTAACCGCAACCCCAAAGCAGCAAATATAGACATTTTAGCAGAAAACAAACGCAATTTAGGCCAAATTTTAGCAGAAAACAAACGCAATTTAGGCCACATTTTAGCAGAAAACAAACGGGCCTGGGGGGCGTGTGCGGCGCGCATAGTGCGCCCCGCACTATGCGCGCCGCACGCGCCCCCCAGGCCCGTTTTCCGGCGCGCTGCGACCCCCTCCCCAGCCGTCCACAGCCCACCCCCCCACCTTCACTTGTCCCAGGTTGGAACCAGAAAAAACAGGTCACTGTAGTGAATATGTCTCACTCTACTATTAACAGTACTGCTACAAATGCAAAGTTACAGAGATAAACTAAAAACAATTCTCTACTACACTAACACCTATGATATCCTTTTACATGATGGGACATATAAAGATTAGAGAAATGCAGTCAGAAACAGTAGCCAAAAACTATACATTCTGTTAATAGATTGCTTAAGTTACCTCAATTATCATCTCTTTCATCCTGAGGGGAATCTTAGGAGGCATGGTGGATGGTTGATGGCAGTGCTGTGTCTCTGATTCCTGTGATGCGTCCTCTCCACGCGTTTGCCGGCGCCTGCTCTGGCCAACTTCCTGTCTCTACGCATCAGCCAATCAAAACTTCCGCTTGTGACGTACGCGTGTACGTACGCCTGCGGAGGCAAAGTACGCATGCGCGTGCGCAGTTGCTACGGTACGGATACGTATGGTTGTACGCTTGCCGCCTACAACATACGCATCGTTGGCAATCCGGTCAGCGCATGCGCGGTACAATCACGGGTAACGCGTAAAGAAAATCCGCATGCGAGCATAATGTTACGTATACGGTTACGATAGCTACGCGGAGATGCGAAGTGCAATGAATAGTTTACGGTATCCTTACGCGTAACGTCGTAAGTTTACGCGTAATTACAGCGATCTACCGTAGATAATCTCCTACGCCGTAACCGTAATTGCGTAATGCGTAATAGCGTAAAATTACGCGAAATGATCCGTAAGCGTAGATTTTTCCATTACGACCAGCACTGGAAAGGCCGCTCTCTCTGTTCCTTGAGTGCCTTCCTCCCTCCTTCCCTATGCTACTTAATACCTGAGTGTACCTCTGGCTACC
This sequence comes from Hyperolius riggenbachi, assembly GCF_040937935.1. Taxonomy (NCBI): domain Eukaryota; kingdom Metazoa; phylum Chordata; class Amphibia; order Anura; family Hyperoliidae; genus Hyperolius; species Hyperolius riggenbachi. The sequence continues at coordinate 466,912,390 of NC_090648.1, read as the reverse complement.
CAATACTAGGGGGCACCTGGAGCTACCTATGACAGGCAAGAAAAGTAAGGGAGAAGTGACAGCTGGGCTAGCCAACACACTTGCAGTGTAATTCGATAGGGGGTTTGTAGGTTCATGGAAGGGGAAGTCTAAGGTGCCAGGACATCTGTGCCTATAGGCTCCTGTGAGGTAAATCCGGGCTGCATACATATAAAATGTACATTTCTTCCAGAATAAATTGCACTATAAATGAATTTTCCCCATGTTGCTGTCACTTTACTTACAGTAGGTAGTGAAAAGCTGACAGATCTGACAGATTTTAGTCCATCTCCTTGTTTGAGATTCTCAGTATTACCTTTATTTTTTACAATAGCACTTGCTGGAAAGACTGGATGGGATAGAAGCACCCAAAGGAGTAAGTCGATTTTATAGGCTATTGCGATTCAATAAAAGGTCTTTTCTCAGATGAGGAGTGGATTAATACAAATTATTTTATTGGATACAAATGACGACGTGTTTCGCAGGTCTTACCAGTTTCTTTGGGTCAATAAAAGAGTATCTGTTTTCTGGGAACACCGACGACTCGGAGTGCCTATTTAGAGCACCAGTTTAGAGCTCTAAAAAGATCTCCGAGTGACTTGTTATTACTAGTGTTGGTGTTTAAATTCAGGAGATTGAATTCTTAAAGTGAACTCGAGGTGAAAATAAACTGATGAGGTAAAAAATTATATTTATCCTCCTTCTCCTAAAAATGACTTTTATTTTAGCTATCTCAGGGTTTTCTTTTATATTTGAACATTTACAATGTAGATTAAATGTTTTACCGTCTCTAATCAGTAGCAGTCTATTAAGCGTCCCAGAGTTAGAAAAAGGTCACTAGTTCATGTATTTTATCTCTCCCTGCCCTCAGAAGTTGTATTCTGCCTGGAAAACGTTTAAGGCTGTGATTTGCTTATCAGTGCTGTTTACTAAACTCCCTACAAGCTACTGACAAGATAGCAGCTGTCACTTCCATGCCTTGAAATTAACTCTTTTAGGCAGCAAAATAAAACAAGTAAAACAGCCTTATTAACTATGTAGTGTTAAGGTTTTGCACCGTACATATGTTTCTCATCATGTCACATATCGCCTCAGGTACACTTTGAACCTGAATTCTCCCACAGCACACTTCAGCACCCAAACAAGTGGGCAGGGTAACTTGCTTGCACTTCACGCTGCGATCCATGTGACTGATTCTTCCTCCTTTCAGCTTGGAACCACAAGCACTGTTAGTGCACTCCCTTTGGCCCTGTCCACCTCAATGGGTGCTGAACTGTGTTGTGTGGGAGAACTTGGGTTTTCCGAAATTCAATCTTCCGAATTTGAACACCAACACTAGCCATTGAAATGTATAGAGCTAAACTGAAGGGATTGCTTTTTTTTAGTGTAGCTAAAGGAAGAAAAAGAGGTCCGGGCACCAGATAAGTTGCAAAACCTTCCACCAATGTATTTTATCCCTACAGCATACAGATACAAGCAGATATACAATGGCCTGACAGCCGTTTCGCAAGCACTGCTCCAAAAGAGGAACTGTTGGGAGCTTTGAAGACACAATAAAGACATCAACTTGATTCCTTTACCATATAGGTTTTTAATAGCAGATATTATGCTAATCACAAAAGTGGCAATAGCCAGGCACTGGAGAGATGCTGATATTCCCAATATGGGTAAAGTACTACAAATTCTCCATATCAAGTGTCAGTATTCTGCTCATTGGTGTACAACGCTATGTGGCCACCCTCTGATCCCATGGCTCTCCTTCCCCACATATTCTACCCATGATCCTCTACATTTCCAATCACCTTATGATTAATTTAGCTGCAGAAAATGTATCGTAAGTTCATGAACTGGCATCCCTATGCCAACTTTCTTGTTGACCCCCTTCCAAGGGTCCTATTAGAGAAGCTTGGGAGCAGGCTGACTGGCAGCAGAATCTGATGTGTATCAGGCTTCTGCCACCAGCCCGATACACATCACATCTGGGAGTGTTTAGAGGAGTCTTCTCCTGAATTTCTCCAACAGGAGCCTTTTCATTGTGGCAGACAGATTTTTGCCTACGAGCAAACCTTGCCTTGGTAGAGGCCCTACGTGGTTCTGAAACGTTGGCTGTTTTTATACAAAACGAATAAATAAATGTGGTAGCTTTCTCCCTTATTTGATGTCATATGGGGGGCGTCATCCCTCTTTCATAAGCTACAGCACTCCCCAGTTCCATCATGGACTAATCCACTAGTGTGTGCAAGACAACACCAGAGGTGTATTTAGAGTGGTGCATGCATGGCTCGTGCCTTGGGCACCACAGCGCCATGGGCACCATACCTGCTCGTGCTGCACTGCCATGCCTGCCCCTGTGCTGCGCCCCATGCCCGCCCCTGTGCTGTGTCGCCATGCCCGCCCCTGTGCTGTGTCGCCATGCCCGCCCCTGTGCTGTATCGCCATGCCCGCCCCTGTACTGCATCGCCATGCCCGCCCCTGTGCTGTGTCGCCATGCCCACCCCTGTGCTGTGTCCCATGCCCTTCCCCTTGCTGTGCCCCATGTCTGCTCCTGTGCTGCATCGTAATGCCTGCCCCTGTGCTGTGCCCCATGCCCATCCCCTTGCTGTGCCCCATGCCTGCCCCTGTGCTACATCGCCATGCCCGCCCCTGTGCTGCGTCCCATGCCTGCCCCTGTGCAGCATCGCCATGCCCGCCCCTGTGCTGCGTCCCATGCCCGCCCCTGGGCTGTGCCCCGTGCCCGCCCCTGTGCTGCGTCCCATCCCTGCCCCTGTGCTGCACCCCATGCCCCCCCCCCGTAACAATTCTGCACTGCCATGCCTGCCCCTGTGCTGCGCCCCATGCCCGCCCCTGTGCTGTGTCGCCATGCCCGCCCCTGTGCTGTATCGCCATGCCCGCCCCTGTGCTGCGTCGCCATGCCCGCCCCTGTGCTGCGTCGCCATGCCCACCCCTGTGCTGCGTCCCATGCCCTTCCCCTTGCTGTGCCCCATGCCTGCTCCTGTGCTGCATCGTAATGCCTGCCCCTGTGCTGTGCCCCATGCCCTTCCCCTTGCTGTGCCCCATGCCTGCCCCTGTGCTACATCGCCATGCCCGCCCCTGTGCTGCGTCCCATGCCTGCCCCTGTGCTGTGCCCCATGCCTGCCCCTGTGCTGCGTCCCATGCCCGCCCCTGTGCTGCGTCCCATGCCTGCCCCTGTGCTGTGCCCCATGCCTGTCCCTGTGCAGCATCGCCATGCCCGCCCCTGTGCTGTGTCTAGTGTTGGGCGAACAGTGTTCGCCACTGTTCGGGTTCTGCAGAACATCACCCTGTTCGGGTGATGTTCGAGTTCGGCCGAACACCTGACGGTGCTCGGCCAAACCGTTCGGCCATATGGCCGAACTAAGAGCGCATGGCCGAACGTTCCCCGAACGTTCGGCTAGCGCTGTGATTGGCCGAACGGGTCACGTGGTTCGGACCCGAACGCGCTCTGATTGGCCGAACGGTCACGTGGTTCGGGTAAATAAATACCCGAACCACGTCATATCTCCGCCATTTGTCTGTGGGTTTAGCTTTGGGTAGGCAGGCAGGGTAGTTCGCGCTCCAGCCACGCTAGCCAGGGTCCCCCCTGTCATTGTGTCACTGCTGGGAACAGTAGTACACCGCTTGCTCAGCCACACTATATAGCATTCTGTTTACTGCCACTCTGTGTACCTCGCTCAGCCACACTATATAGCATTCTGTTTACTGCCACTCTGTGTCTGCTGGGAATAGTAGTACACCGCTTGCTCAGCCACACTATATAGCATTCTGTTTACTGCCACTCTGTGTACCTCGCTCAGCCACACTATATAGCATTCTGTTTACTGCCACTCTGTGTCTGCTGGGAATAGTGGTACACCGCTCGCTCAGCCACACTATATAGCATTCTGTTCACTGTTCTGTGTCTGCTTGGAATAGTGGTACACCGCTCGCTCAGCCACACTATATAGCATTCTGTTTACTGTTCTGTGTCTGCTGGGAATAGTGGTACACCGCTCGCTCAGCCACACTATATAGCATTCTGTTTACTGTTCTGTGTCTGCTGGGAATAGTGGTACACCGCTCGCTCAGCCACACTATATAGCATTCTGTTCACTGTTCTGTGTCTGCTGGGAATAGTGGTACACCGCTCGCTCAGCCACACTATATAGCATTCTGTTCACTGTTCTGTGTCTGCTGGGAATAGTGGTACACCGCTCGCTCAGCCACACTATATAGCATTCTGTTTACTGTTCTGTGTCTGCTGGGAATAGTGGTACACCGCTCGCTCATCCACACTATATAGCATTCTGTTCACTGTTCTGTGTCTGCTGGGAATAGTGGTACACCGCTCGCTCAGCCACACTATATAGCATTCTGTTCACTGTTCTGTGTCTGCTGGGAATAGTGGTACACCGCTCGCTCAGCCACACTATATAGCATTCTGTTCACTGTTCTGTGTCTGCTGGGAATAGTGGTACACCGCTCGCTCAGCCACACTATATAGCATTCTGTTTACTGTTCTGTGTCTGCTGGGAATAGTGGTACACCGCTCGCTCAGCCACACTATATAGCATTCTGTTTACTGTTCTGTGTCTGCTGGGAATAGTGGTACACCGCTCGCTCAGCCACACTATATAGCATTCTGTTTACTGTTCTGTGTCTGCTGGGAACAGTAGTACACCGCTCGCTCAGCCAGAGTATATAGCATTGTGTTTACTGCCACTCTGTGTACACCGCTCAGCCAGACTATATACCATTGTTTACTGACACTCTGTGTACACCGCTCAGCCAGACTATATACCATTGTTTACTGACACTCTGTGTACACGGCTCAGCCACACTATATAGCATTGTGTTTACTTCCACTCTGTGTCTGCTGGGAACAGTAGTACACCGCTCACCCGCCACTGTATAGCATTGTGCTCTGTGTCACTGCTGACAATAGTGGTACACCGCTCACCCACCACTGTATAGCATTTCTGTACTGCCACTGTACTGCTGCCAGTCAGCGTGTACTTTAAGGATAAGTGAAATGAGGAAGAAATCCGGTGAAAGAGGGAGGGGCAAGGGAAGAGGTGTTTCCCCTGACGGTTCACGTACAGGCCACAGGGGAGCACCCAAGAAAACCCACTCAATACTGCCCATGTTGTCCAGGACAACAACCCTCACAGATCCAAAAGAACAGGACCAGATAATTACTTGGATGACCTCTCAAGCGTCCAGCAGTGGGTTAAGCAGCACCAGCACATCACGCACGAGGTCCGAGTCCTCAGCCAGTTAAAGTCTGGGCTTTCTTTGAAGACTGCACTGAGGATGTTACCATGGCGATTTGCAAGGTGTGCAAGACCCGCCTGAGCAGGGGGAAAAGTATTAACAACCTCTCCACCACCAGCATGAGCCACCACATTCTATCCAAACATCCCACTCTGTGGGCAAACGCGGCAGGACAGGGTACCACCAGCAACACTGCCTCCCTTGGGTTCACCAGACTCACCACCAGACCCGCCTCAGCAGCAGCAGTAGCCCAGCCATTGCGTGGTTCACAACATTCACAAACATCAGACGATGCTGACACTGTCACTTTCCGGACTAGTGCTCTTGAGGTCTCCCAGTGTTCATCAAACACAACAACCAACAGCCCTTCGGTGTGCAGCGCTACGGTTGAGTTGTCTGTCTCTGAGATGTTTGAGCACAAGAGGAAATTGCCAGCAAATGACCCCCGGGCCGTGGCAGTAACAGCCAGCCAGCATAGCCAAGCTTCTGGCCTGCGAAATGCTGCCATATCGAGTGGTGGAGACAAACAGCTTCAAGGGCATGATGTCAGTGGCCATCCCACGTTACGTGGTTCCCAGCCGCTACCACTTTGCGCGCTCTGCAGTGCCTGAGTTGCATGAGCACGTGGTCAGCTAAATAACCCGAAGCTTGAAGAATGCCGTTGCCTGCAAGGTTCACCTCACCACTGACACCTGGACGAGTGCGTTCGGCCAGGGTCGATACATCTCCCTTACCGCGCACTGGGTGAACCTTGTGGAGCCTGGCAGCGATTCCTCACCTGCTACGGCGCGGGTGTTGCCCACGCCGCAAACAGCTGGATAACAACAGCAGCACCTACCTCTCTGACTCCTTCTCCTCCAACGCATCTCAAAGCTGTACCTCATCCGGAAATGCTAACCCAGCACCAGCAGCAGTAGGATCGTGGAAGCAGTGCAGCACAGCTGTTGGCATGCGTCAGCAAGCGTTGCTGAAGCTGATCTGCCTTGGGGATAAGCAGCACACAGGGGAGGAAATTTGGAGGGGAATAAAGGAACAGACGGATTTGTGGCTGGCACCGCTGGACCTGAAACCGGGCATGAAGCTAGACACCTGGCACGAACTGGCAATGTACGCAATAGAGGTGCTGGCTTGCCCGGCAGCCAGCGTTATGTCGGAACGCTGTTTCAGTGCTGCCGGAGGCATCATCACAGATCGGCGTATCCGCCTCTCCACAGAAAATGCAGACCGTCTGACTCAAATTAAAATGAATCAATCCTGGATTGGAAACGACTACGCAACACTTCTGGACCCCAACCAAGTAACATGACCGATGAACATCTGGGATGGTTTAGCGTTTCCGGTCCCTGTTTATTGAACCTCTCATCTGTATTACATTTATGACTGCATGGCGGCAAAAAGCATTGCTGCTATATCCGCACGCTTTTTGTCCTCATGCAAGGCCTGGGTTGTTGTATCTCACAAAGCGTGGCCTTCTCCTCCTGCGCCTCCTCCTGTTCCATCACGTGTGCTGCTGCTGCTGCTGCTGCTGCTGGGTTACCGTTGCCGGTCCCTGTTTATGGAACCTCTTATCTTTATTACATTTATGACTACATGGCGGTACAAAGCATGCTATCCGCACGCTTTTTGTCCTCATGCAAGGCCTGGGTTGTTGTGTCTCACAAAGCGTGGCCTTCTCCTCCTGCGCCTCCTCCTGTTCCATCACGTGTGCTGCTGCTGGGTTAGCGTTGCCGCGTGGTCCCTGTTTATTGAACCACTTATCTTTATTACATTTATGACTGCATGGTGGTACAAAGCATGCTATCCGCACGCTTCTTGTCCTCATGCAAGGCCTGGGTTGTTGTGTCTCAAAGCGTGGCCTTCTCCTCCTGCGCCCCCCTCCTCCTGTTCCATCACGTGTGCTGCTGCTGGGTTAGCATTACCGGTCCCTTTTCCTGGAACCTCTTATATGTATTACATTTATGACTGCATGCCGACAAAAAGCATGTTACCTGTGCAAAGAAAACAGACATTTCCCGCATTTAAAAGACAGTTTTCCCTTTGAAACTTTAAAATCGATTTTCTCAAAAACTATAAGCTCTTTTTGCTAAATTTTTTTTCCTCTTGTACCCACTCCCAAGGTGCACATACCCTGTAAATTTGGGGTATGTAGCATGTAAGGAGGCTTTACAAACCACAAAAGTTCGGGTCCCCATTGACTTCCATTATGTTCGGAGTTCGGGTCGAACACCCGAACATCGCGGCCATGTTCGGCCTGTTCGGCCCGAACCCGAACATCTAGATGTTCGCCCAACACTAGCTGTGTCCCATGCCCGCCCCTGTGCTGCGTCCCATGCCTGCCCCTGTGCTGCACCCCATGCCTGCCCCCTCCCCCCCCCCCCTTAACAATTCTGTTATCTGCAGAACATGGCTACTTAATTTATGTATGTAGGGCACATTTGGCTTAGTCTTAAGGTGGCCACTAACGATCCAATTTCTAGCGAAAAATCGTTTGATCGATCAGAAATTCTGATCAGATTGGTTGTAAATAATCTCTGTTGATGGGCACAATCGATTACAAATGATTATAAAAACAATCGTCCCATTGAATTTTCATCTAAACACAATTTGGATCTTGTTGGTTGTGATAGATAGGAAGCAAAGATTGGGTCATTAATGGTGTATGAACGATTTCACTTCCGATCAGAATTTCGATTTTTCGCTAGAAATTGGATCGTTAGTGGCCACCTTTAGAAAATAGGACAGGAGGGAATTAGAAGAGATATTTCCAAAAATTTAACTTCAGCACTATCTTGAGCTAAAAAACACAGGCAACCTTAAAGTTAACCTTAAGCCAGGAAAAAAAATGAGTTTTACTCACCTGGGGCTTCTATCAGCCCCCTGCAGCAGTCCTGTGCCCTCGCAGCCACTTACTAATCCTCTGGTCCCCTGCTGCCAGCTAGTTTCGTTTTTGCCGACAGGCCCGTCAGGACGGGCCACGCGTAGCTTTTTCCGCATTTCCGACTGTAATTAGCGCTATTGCGGGCCTCAACGCATACAAAAATACGAGTTGTCGCATATCTATGCGTGCGTAATGCGGCAACGCGTATTTTTGTATGCGTTGCGGCCCACAATAGCGCTAATTACAGTCGGGAATGCGGAAAAAGCTACGCGTGGCCAGTCCTGACGGGCCTGTCGGCAAAAATGAAACTAGCTGGCAGCAGGGGACCAGAGGATTAGTGAGTGGCTGCGAGGGCACAGGACTGCTGCAGGGGGCTGGTAGAAGCCCCAGGTGAGTAAAACTCATTTTTTTTTTCTGGCTTAAGTGTCTCTTTAACACATATACAAGAGAAAGGATGCTGTTTTTGCAATTTCAGTGCATGCCATAGGCTCTATATTACCCAGATACACCCCTGGACAACACAAACCCATACATGGTCACCTTGCCTGAGAACCCTGTAACGTGTGTACAAGATTTGTAAAGGTGTACAGAGGTGCCACAAGGATAAAATATGCTAAAATCGTATAAAAGGTTCAGGAGGCGTTGGTGGACCAGCCACTCCAAAACAGACACGGCTGTCGATTGAGGTAGTCACAATTTATTCACATGCTCCTAGAAACAACTAGCAACGCATTTCGTGGGTATATTCCCACTTCTTCAGACAATAACAAATAGGAGTACATACAGTACAGTCTCAAGGTCACGATAAGCGCCTCTGGCACAGACTGTACTGTGTGTACTCCTATTTGTTACTACCTGAAGAAGCAAGAATATACCCGCTAAACGCATTGCCAGTTGTTTCTAGGAGTATGTGAATAAATTGTGACTACCTCAATCGACAGTGTCGTGTCTGTTTTGGAGTGGCTGGTCCACCAATGCCTCCTGAACGTTTTATACGATTTTAGCATATTTTATCCTTGTGGCACCTTTGTACACCTTTACAAATCAAGATATCCACCCATGGTGGAAGGGTGGTACACCCTCTCTTTCCTCTATCCACAGAGAGCGACATCTTAGTCCTGAGTGGGGACAGGCCTAATCTCCCCACCTGCCTTTACAGTGGTTGCCTTAGGGGCAACCCCGGTTTGTAAGTATAATACTTACTTTTCATTATTCCCTTCCTGTTCCAATACTTACTACACTATATTGGGCTCTCGGTTTTTTTCTTTATATAACAAGTGTACAAGGCTTTTTCCATAAGTGTGAATTCAAGCAGCATTCACCTCAGTACAGCTGATCTAAGCCAGTGTTTCTCAACATTTTATAAGTATGTACCCCCAATGAAAGCCTGTGTTCACCAATGGCATGAAAAATATTATCTCAAGTACCCCATGACCAAGTTCTATTTAATTGTAATACGTGAAAATTGGTTGTAAAAAATTTCTAAGCATTAACTATTGTTTTTAATTAACTAAAATACTAATTTGATGTTGTTGTTTATTTAGGATTTGTTATTTTCGAAAACTCAAAATGTGTAAAATCTGGGGTATGAATACCACACGTGGAGAACCATGATCTAAGCTACAGGTTCTGAACTTACATAGCCATAGTTTTCCCTGAGGAACGCCAGTGATAAAATTCATAGTGGAATCAAAGAAAACTTTTTTCTTTTTCTACCTTTTTTTTCCCCTATAACTTTCATGCATTTATTGCTGTCTATGCCCCATTAGGAAGATTTCGACTCACTTCCTTTACTTTGTGACCGTTTCACTAAGGCATGAATAGGCATCTTCTCAGAAAGGAAATAAACAGGGCAGGATTTACCATAAGGCACTGTAGGCACCTGCCTACAGGCGCCTGATGATGGAATGGCAGCTCACTCCCCTCTCCGAGTGCCTCCCTTCCTCTTTCCGTATGCTGAGTCCTGATAGGAGTATAAAAGAGAGGTTACTCACCCTGCTCTCATCATTTCTCTAATGAGATCTCCCTTCAGTCAGGGGCATCTCTCACTAATTAATACTGAGGTTCCTCTAGCTACCAAATAGTTGGAGACACCTCTAGCTACTTAATATTGAATGTACTTGTGGTTACCTAATACTACACCTGTAGCTACCTATGATGGGCAAGAGAAGTAAGGGAGATGTGACAGCTAGAACAGCAAGCACACTTATGGTGCAGTTTAGTCGGGGTTTGTAGGTTTATGGAGGGCTAAGTCTAGAGTACCAGGACATCTGTGCCTATATGCTCCTGTGAGGTAAATCCGGGCTTGGAAATCAATAAAAACCTAGCCATGCTAGCCCCTCCAAGTAGTTCCGCTTCTTGCTCCCAGTGACCAAATCAAACAAGCAGGAGAATCTTCCCAACCAAAACTGAAACCCAGGAAGAAGTGAAAATGTTACTAAGGTTCTGGTGGTTGTCATGAAAAGGTGCAGAAAGACAGTCAACAGTCAACACATTCAAATTTGGCATAAATCATTTTATTCAATTTTATTCAAGGTGCTCAGAAAATTGTAAATTCTAGAACTGGTCAGTGTTATATACAAGACAACACATACTGGTCGGAAACTTCCCCATCTGGTAAGATGTCTCTGGAATGTCTGTGTCATGTTTCTGTGGAGGTCTGTTCAGGCGCCATGAACTGGACCTTCGGCATGATTAGTCCTGAGTTGTTCCTTCTCATGGAATTGGTCCTGCGCATGGAGTTGTTCCTCCTCATGGAATTGCGTTTGCGCAATGAGTTCTGATGTGACAATTCACTCTTCTGCAACGTCTGGATCAGGATGGACGGTTTCTCATCCAGTTCTCGGGCACTGCAACGTGGGGTGGCTACCTTCATTGTGTTGCCAAATTTGGAATAGTCCACAGAGTAAACTCCTTCTTCTTCTGAAACAATAGACACAAATCGGTGACCCCAAATAATTTCTTCAGTAACGTAAGAGGTTCGAGCCTGGGTGGTGATTCCGGTGGTCTCCACAACACCTTCCAATAGAACAATGACCTCCAGGTCTTGTGTAGAGAGGTCAGAGGCTGAGATGTCATAGAGAGGGCTTCTCCTGTCTATGATATGGCAGACTATTAGTGGAGCCACCAGAAATATATTGTTACTGTCGATTGGATTGTCCATGGGAACATCAATTTGATGGATTGGGATCACCTCCCCCTCTGGTGTCAATGTTTTTCGAACCACCTGAATCCTCACTGAGGCGCTAATGATCATGCTTTTCCGCAAATCCCCCACCCGGAACATCAGGCAAAGCCGACTATTTCTTACAGCTATAACCGCGTGGCGGCTGAAGATTAGAGTCTCCGCCCGGCGGTGGGACTGTGCTGTTTTCATGAAGATGCAGCCAAGCATGACAGCATTCACAATTAAGCCAACAATGTTTTGCATGATGAGAAGGGATATAGCCAGCGGACATTCCTCTGTCATCTGCCGACCGCCAAACCCAATGGTCACCTGAACCTCAATGGAGAAGAGGAAAGCCGCTGTGAAGGATCTGTAAAAATGGAGTAGAGAGGTGAAATTACTGCAAAGCAAAAAATAAAGCCAGACTCAAGAGGAGAAAAATGATTAAGGATCTAGGATTGTCTTTGCCCCCATTTAAGCTGGCCATACATTGGCCCGATTTACAGCCGTTTCGACAGCAGATTCGATCACTGGGATCGAATCTGCTGCCAATCGTTCGCGCTACACGCCGAATTTCGATCCATTTCGTCCGATCCCGTCGATCGCGCCGTGCGGAAAATAACCGTGGATCGCCCGCGGGTAAAGAGCGCATCGCTAGCGGCGTTCGAGTGCCCGACGACCGACGCAATAGAGCCGCATACATTACCTGCTCCGCCGGCCAGCTGCCCCCGCTCGTCTCCGCTCTTCTTCTCCGCTCTGGTCTCCGGCATGCCTTCACTCCTTCCTGCCCGGCAGGAAGTTTAAACAGTAGAGGGCGCTCTACTGTTTAAAGTTCCTGCCGGGCAGGAAGAAGTGAAGCATGCTGGAGCCGGAGACCAGAGCGGAGACGGAGAAGAAGAGCGGAGAGAGACCCGGGAGTCGTGCCGGCGGAGCAGGTAATGTATGCGGCGGGGGGGGGGGGGGGAGAGCGGGGAGCGGCGGCAGCAGCACCACCACCACCACAACAGATTGTGAACGGTTTCAGGCTGAAATCGGTTCACAATCTGTTTGCAGTAAAGGTAGCCATACGATCCCTCTCTGATCAGATTCCATCAGATAGGGATCTGTCTGTTGGTCGAATCTGATGGCAAATCGACCAGTGTATGGCCACCTTAAGAGTACTCTCCTCACTCTTTTTCTGAGAAGAAAGAGGGTATGTCTCTCTAGGGATGGTCAATAAGATGCTATTAAAGTGGGATTAAACTCCATTTTAAATAAAAAAAAAATATATCGTCCAATAAGAAATTACTTATTCAGTTTACCTATCCTGTTGTAGTGTTCACTGTCAGATTTAGGAGAAATATGATATGAAAGAAAAAAAAAAAAAAAAATATATATATATATATATATATATATATATATATATATATATATATATATATATATATATATTTCTGCTGGTTTCCATCTTTACTGTTTCTCCTTTAATCCAGAAGTGCACTTCTGCAATTATCATTAAGTTTTTTTTTCAACTCAGCTCAGTGTTAATTTTCCCTCCCGACTGTCACAGCTTTCTGTTCCTCCCACAGCAAATATCACCTAAACAACAGGCTAAAGCTGGCCATACACTGGCCCGATTTGCGCCCGTTTCGACAGCAGATTCGATCACTGGGATCGAACCTGCTGCCAATCGTTCACGCTACACGCCGAATTTCGATCCATTTATTCCGATCCCGTCGATCGTGCCACGCGGAAAATAACCGTCGATCGCCCGCGGGTAAAGCGCGCATCGCTAGCGGCGTTCGAGTGCCCGACGACCGACGCAATAGAGCCCGCATACATTACCTGCTCCGCCGGCGCGACTCCAGTCTCCCGGTCACCGCTGCTCTGTCTGCGCTCTGGTCTCCAGGTCCGGCATGCCTCACTTCTTCTAGCCCGGCAGGAAGTTTAAACAGTAGAGCGCCCTCTACTGTTTAAACTTCCTGCCAGGCTAGAAGAAGTGAGGCATGCCGGACCTGGAGACCAGAGCGCAGACAGAGCAGCGGTGACCGGGAGACTGGAGTTGCGCCGGCGGAGCAGGTAATGTATGCGGGCGGGCGGGGGCAGCAGCAGCACCACCACAACAGATTGTGAACGGTTTCAGGCTGAAATCGGTTCACAATCTGTTTGCTGTAAAGGTAGCCATACGATCCCTCTCTGATCAGATTCGATCAGAGAGGGATCTATCTGTTGGTCGAATCTGATGGCAAATTGACCAGTGTATGGCCACCTTAATATCACCTTGTAACCTCTTTAAAGGGCAGGGAAACTAAATTATCTCCTGGTCATAGTGTCCTTATCTTATCTGAATTGAAATGGGAAGCTTTCTGTTATTTGCATGCTGAGATGAGCTTAGATACTTTAGCTAAAAAAACTTCTCACAATACCACTGGCACTGCACAGTTCCTGCAGTTAGCAAAGGCAGCGCTGCATAATATGCTGGTGCTTTATAAATACAATAAATAAATAAACAATAAATAAATAATGCACCCAGACCAGGTAAAACGGAAAAAAAACGGGGGAACATAAAGGGACCTTTTTCTGCTTCAAACCGCCTCCTCCCCCTTAATTCCAGCTTACATGCAATTGTGTGCAGCTTGGAAATGGGTCAATCAAATTCAGCAGGACGTGCATTTGATTGGTTCATCTGCATATAGTTTGCATGGTATTTCTAAACCAATCAAAATTATTAGCATCTCAATGACCATCTCTACTCTCTACTACTCTGCAATAAGATAGGGGACAAACAGTGACTCGTCAGTAGCACGAATAGCTCCTCTGTGAGGTGTTACTGACGAGTTACTGTTTGTGCCCTATCTTATTGCCTGATGAAGCGGGCTGTGCCTGCGAAACACGTTGCCTCTTTTGGGGTACCAATAATACATTTGTTTATTTAATCCAGACAGTTTATCGTGTCTGCTTTCCGGAATTAAGTCCACCACTGCCTCCCACCAACTTTTAAAACTTTTATTACTTTTAATCCTGCTGGCGCCTCTGTTTTCTAGCGATGAAGTGATAAGATAACTCTCTCACTGTGAAAACTTATCTCTACACCTTAATAAGGCAAGAGCGATGTGTGGTGGTAAGTGTTCTCTTGCCTTATTATCTCCAGCATGATCTTAGTGAATTGAGGCCATTGTCAGTTTATTACCCATTATTAAGTTTAGCGCTGTATGTACAGATGTGAAAATAAACTGGTGAGTTAAACAATTATACTTCAATGAGTTTTTGAAGTATCTAATGGTTTTCTTTTATATTTAAACATTTACAACGTAGGTTGAATGTTTTACTGTCTCTAATCCTTAGCAGCCTATTAAGTATCCCGAAGTTAGAAAAATGTTAATAGTTCATGTATTTGTATCTTTCCCTGCCCTCAGAAGCTGTATTCTGCTAGGAAAACTTTTATGGCTATAATTTCCGCATCAGTGATATTTACTATATTTCTGACAAGCTACCAACAAGACAGGAGCTGTCACTTCCATGCCTAGAAATTAACTCTTTCAAGCAGCAAATAAAACAAGCAAAACAGCCAGGTTTATATGTCTGGCACTGTACATACACATTATTATTATTATTTATTGCACTTATAACGCGCCAACATATTACGCAGCGCTGGACATTAGTGTAGGTTACAGACAATATTTAGGGGTGACATACAGCAATAGGACAATACAGGAATACAAGAAAGACCAGATCACACAGCTCAGTATGAGTACCAGGTAATGCTTAGTCAGTCACTGGATGGGAGCATGGAGATTAGGCAAGTTAGGGTCACTCAGATGCATAGCATGGGTGCACAGTAATGGAGGTGTATGATCAGGTAGGACACAAAAGGAGGAGGACCCTGCCCAAAGGCTTACAATCTAGAGGGAGAGGTAAGGACACGAGAGATAGGGGACCAGAGTTCAGCTGTGGGTTTAGAGCACTAAGTGAGGAATAGTAGGCCAGAGTGAAAAGGTGAGTTTTGAGTAGAGTGACCAGACGTCCCGGATTGCCCGGGACACGTCCCGGATTCGGGGTCCGCTGTCCCAGGCTTAATGAGGTCCCGGGAAACGTCCCGCTTTCAGCAGCGGGACGTCCCGGCCTCGGGACTCTGGCCACTCTCTCCTCAATGAACTGGCAGCGGCGTCTATAGACGCCGTGCCAGTTCATTGCCTGCAGCCCCGCTCCAGCCTCCTCTTCCGGTGTCTGTTTCCGACACCGGCAGGCGAGCAGGGCTACGGCAAGATGGCTGCCGAAGCCCTGTACTGGAGACCTATTTGTGTCTCCAGTACAGGGCTTCGGGCGCCATCTTGCCGTAGCCCTGTCAGCGCGGGAGAGAAGAGCAGGAGGAACAAGACGGTCCCGGGACGGAGCAGCGCGCCAGAGGCCGGACACTTCTGCCAGGTGGGTAAATGCTTTCTTTTCCAGGTGAAATGTTTGCCCGCATTAGGTTTCTTTTCCAGGTAAAATGTTTGCCCGCATTGTTTCTTTTCTAGCGAAATGTTTGCCCGCATTGCGTTTCTTTTCTAGCGAAATGTTTGTCCGCATTGTTTCTTTTCTAGCGAAATGTTTGCCCGCATTGTTTCTTTTCTGGTGAAATGTTTGCCCGCAGTGCGTTTCTTTTCTAGCGAAATGTTTGCCCGCATTGTTTCTTTTCTAGCGAAATGTTTGCCCGCATTGTTTCTTTTCTGGTGAAATGTTTGCCCGCATTGTTTCTTTTCTAGCGAAATGTTTGCCCGCATTGCGTTTCTTTTCTGGTGAAATGTTTGCCCGCATTGTTTCTTTTCTAGCGAAATGTTTGCCCGCATTGCGTTTCTTTTCTGGTGAAATGTTTGCCCGCATTGTTTCTTTTCTAGCGAAATGTTTGCCCGCATTGCGTTTCTTTTCTGGTGAAATGTTTGTCCGCATTGTCTCTTTTCTAGCGAAATGTTTGCCCGCATTGCGTTTCTTTTCTAGCGAAATGTTTGCCCGCATTGCGTTTCTTTTCTGGTGAAATGTTTGCCCGCATTGTTTCTTTTCTAGCGAAATGTTTGCCCGCAGTGCGTTTCTTTTCTAGCGAAATGTTTGCCCGCATTGCGTTTCTTTTCTGGTGAAATGTTTGCCCGCATTGTTTCTTTTCTAGCGAAATGTTTGCCCGCAGTGCGTTTCTTTTCTAGCGAAATGTTTGCCCGCATTGCGTTTCTTTTCTGGTGAAATGTTTGCCCGCATTGTTTCTTTTCTAGCGAAATGTTTGCCCGCATTGCGTTTCTTTTCTGGTGAAATGTTTGCCCGCATTGTTTCTTTTCTAGCGAAATGTTTGCCCGCAGTGCGTTTCTTTTCTGGTGAAATGTTTGCCCGCAGTGCGTTTCTTTTCTAGCGAAATGTTTGCCCGCAGTGCGTTTCTTTTCTAGCGAAATGTTTGCCCGCAGTGCGTTTCTTTTCTGGTGAAATGTTTGCCCGCATTGCGTTTATTTTGTACCGACATGTTGCCCGCATTGCGTTTATTTTGTACCGACATGTTGCCCGCATTGCGTTTATTTTGTACTGACATGTTGCCCGCATTGCGGTTATTTTGTGCTGACATGTTGCCTATTGCGTTTATTTTCTGGTGTCCGGGGTAACTGTTACTACATTTATTATTTAATGGTCATAGATGGCTATGTTTGCTGCTTTGTGGTTACGGTATACTATTAGCATCACACAGTTTCTGCACACCCATGATGCAAAGTCTCGTTTGTCCACATCATGGCGTAAACACTTCTTTCTTATGCCTCGCTGTTACATCATTACGTTAGCTCCGCCCATACAATGTCATGGCCACGCCCATTTTTTCCGGCGCGGCGCGCGCAACCCCCCCCCCAGTCTTCGCCGCTGCGCGCTCAGTCCTCCCCACTTTTCGACGCGGCGCGCACGCGCGCTGCCCCCCCCCCACGCCCCCCTCCCCGTCCCAGGTTGGACCCACAAAAATATGGTCACTCTAGTTTTGAGGGCTTTCTTGAAGATGTTGAAGGAGGGGGCTGCCCTAATGGGTGGAGGTAAGGAGTTCCATAGTGTTGGAGCAGCTCTTGAGAAGTCCTGGAGGCGTGCACATGTTTATCTCATCATGTTACATATCGCCTCGGATTCACTTTAATGTCTGTTTCTCAACTATGACGCATGAGCGCTATACAGGCCTGCTAGGTAGCTATAGCCAAATAGTGTGTACTGTTTGTTGGGGGGGGGGGGGGGGGCATGATGGTGCTGTGCTAAAGCAAGTGTCTACCAGTTGTAGGGGGAACTGATAATTCTGTGCACTGTGCACACATTACATTCTTAGCGAAGACAATAGCTCTGTGAGATTTCTAGTGTGCGCCTTTAGTGCAGAACTGTTGGAGAATTTGACACATTAACAAAGAAAACCAATGAGGAAGAAGCCATGTAAAAAAACAAAACAAAAAAACAAATAAAAAAGCAAAACGTTAAACCAAAACGAGTGTGACAGGAATTCCCAATAGGCTAAGGAACTTCAGAAATATTGCCAACTGAAACGTCTTTTTTAAAATAAAAAACAGACTTTATTCATTTACAGATTATTAAAAAATACGTTAGAAATTCTAGGAGTACACGGCACAGCCTGTGTCAACCAAAATGGAGCTATTATTGGGAAAAAATGCTTAAAACTAAACTAACTCAAAGACTTGGGACAGTTTCCAAGTGTTTATGTACATCCTCTGCCAGCTGCTCAACACAGCCGACAGGTCCAAAAATAGATGATACATTAAAGGATAACTGTACCTAGAGGGATATGGAGGCTGCCATATTTATTTCCTTTAAAACAATACCAGTTGCCTGGCAGCCTTGCTGATCCTCGGCCTCTAATACTTTTAGCCACAGACCCTGAACAAGCATGCAGCAGATCAGGTGTTTGTGACATTATTGTCAGATCTGACAAGATTATCTGCCTGTTTGTTTCTGGTGTGATTCAGACCCTACTGCAGCCAAATAATACCAGTAGCCTGGCAGCCCTGCTGATCTATTTTAAAGGAAATAAATACGGCAGCCTCCACATACCTCTTTTTACAGTTGGTTGTGGCCCAAATGTGAAATAAATTGATCACTAACTGATTGGATTTGGATCGATTCCTACTCTACACAGCAAACTCAGATGCTAAAATCTATTGAGAATCACATTGAATTCCCATCAACCGATTGGACCATCAATCCTCCACTCAGCGGCAGCTCCAGCTTCAGAGTCTTTTTTTTCCGGGGGGGGGGGGGGGGGGTTCAAAAGGGGCTCAATGACTGGCAGGCAGGGCTCACGCTGAAAAATGGGCGTGATCACGCAAAATAATGTGGTCGTGGTCATGGGTGGGGCCAAATAACCATGACCTTAGCAGTGGTGTAAAAGGTCTGCCAGGGAAGTTTGAGCTCTGCCATAGTGTTTCCCCCCCAAATATATGTACTCTGGCAGCATTTCACCAAAAATACACATAATTTGGCAGAGGTTCCTCCAAAATAGACATAATCTGGCAGCAGTGGTCCCCCCACCTTACACATAATCTGGCAGATGTTCCCCAAAAATACAGTTAATCTGGCAGCAGTTCCTCCAAAATAGGTTCCCCCAGTAAAGGTAGCCATGTCTATAGGTAACCCCAATGGAAGTAACCAGGTCTATAGTCTATAGAGTGTTCCCAGTATAGGTAGCTACTAGTCAGGTCTATAGGTGTCCCCAGTATAAGTAGCTAGGTCTATAAGTATCCCCAGAATAGGTAGCCAGGTCCCCAGAATAGGTAGCCAGGTCTATAGTTGTCCTAATTTAGGTAACCAGGTCTATAGGTGTCCCCAGAATAGGCAGCCATAGCCAGGTCTATAGGTGTCCCACCAGCAGGAGAGTTGGCAGCGCAGGGAAGTGGGAGTAGCGTGCACAGCGGCGGAGAAGGTGGGCCGTCCCCACCCCGCTTCTTCCCTCACCTTTGGGCTCCCCCTTTCTCGCCCCCGCTCCAGAGTTTAACCACTTGATGACCCAGCCTTTACCCCCCCCCCCCCTTAAGGACCAGCGCTGATTTAGTAGATCTGTCCTGGGTGGGCTCTACAGCCCCCAGCACAGATCAAACACCAGGCAGAGCGACCAGATCGCCCCCCTTTTTTCCCCACTAGGAGGATGATGTGCTGGGGGGGTCTGATCGCTCCTGCCTGCATGTGGCTGGCGGGGGGGGGGGGGCACCTCAAAGCCCCCTCCACCGCAGGATTCCCCCTCTCCCTCTCCTCCCTCCCTTCCCCGGAGATCGGAGGCTGCACAGGAACGGATCTGTCCTGTGCAGCCTCTAACAGGCTCCTGCCTGTCATGTGACAGCGATCCCCGGCCGCTGATTGGCCGGGGATCGCTGATCTAGTACAACGCTGCTACTGTTAGCAGCGTTGCACAAATGTAAACAAAGCGGATTATTTCCGCTTGTGTTTACATCTAGCCTGCGAGCCGCGATCGGCGGCCCGCGGGCTATTCACGGAGCCCCCCGCCGTGAATTGACAGGAAGCAGCCGCTCGCGTGAGCGGCTGTTTCCTGATTAATTAGCCTGCACCCGGCGACGCAGATGTGCGTCGCTGGTCCTGCAGCTGCCACTTTGCCGATGCGCGTTATGAGTGCGCGGTCGGCAAGTGGTTAATATTGTGGGCGTCTGGCAGTGGGCAGGAACTTACCTCTTCTCTCCCAGGCGCAGGAGGGAGATCTGTGCACCGCTGGTCTGGTCTAGTCAGTGACGTCAGACCAGCGGCGCACAGATCTCCCTCTTGCACCGGGAATAGGAAGACGTGTTCTCTGCCGCCCGCTGCCAGCCGCTCAATTCTGGAGGGGGAAGCGAGGAAGGGAGACCCCCAAGGTGAGGGAAGGGGGGGAGACGCCCCCCCTCCCCTTCTCGACCGCTGTTCATGCTGCTCCCTCTTTACTACGCTGAGTCGGGTTGTGTGGACTTTCGGGGTGGCTAACAATTTGTTAGCTGGGACTTGAGCCCTAACAAGCCAACGCCTTCTCTGCTTCTGCCCTGCCACCCTAGTGCTGAGATTTTCCAACATGTGTCATCAGACTTTCGATTGATAAAATCACTGCACCAAATTGATGGAAAACGAATCAATGGGATATGTTGATACAATATACGACTTCAGATCAGGTGCTTCATTACGTCCTTAACCTTGTAGGTGGTTCTTTTCGATCTTTTTAGGTGAGGGGCTGAGTAAAGGTAAAGCCATATCAAGCTCCTCCCTCTGTGCAGTTGGGGGTTAAACCAAATCACTTTTAGGGAGGGGTTTTCTGACCTGCTCTCTCAGCAGCTAGGTGAGACATATGGCTTGATTCACTAAACTGTGATAACTGATATCACGGTCGCCCTAGCATTTTGCAGCAAAAATTTGCGTTTTGCTTGCAAAAATTCGCGTTAGAATGTTATAACGCGCGCAAAACGCTATTGCAACCATGATATCAGTTATCACGGTTTAGTGAATCAAGCCCATAGTTTGCTATTAGTACAGCATAGGAGATGTCTGCAACACTCTTTTACGTGGCGCAACGGTGGAACATGTGGCTGGCGGTGATTAACGTTATGGACCGTTTGAGTTAAAGGGGCTGCAACCATGCCAGACTACATCCAGCAACAGTCGTCCCTAGCGGCAGTCGTTTCCTGTGTCAGACTATGTCCGACATCTGTGCTGAACTGGAAAATGCCAGTGTGGGACATAGTCAGATACAAGGTCAGCAAGGGTGAGGCCAGTTTCACACTGTATATTGGCATTAGCAATGCGGTGCGTCGCGGCCACTGCATCACACTGCCAAAAACAGGCCTTCAGAGAACACCGCATTAGTACACGGTGTTCCCTGTCTGGCCACTAGCCAAGCAGGAAGTGATGCGCGCTTGTGGTCATTTAGGCCCGGTTCACACTTGCGGTTGTTTGCCAAACGGACCGGATGACCTGACCGGATCCGGACCGGATCCGGATCGGAACCGTACGGTTCTGATCCGGATCCGATCCGGATCCGGTCAGGTTGCATCAGGTGTTCATCAGGATGCGATCCGGATCCGTTTGGCAAAAGTAACGTAAAAAAAAAAAAATGTTGGGGTCTGGGAGGTCAGCAGAAGGGGGACCTGTGGAATCA
The DNA here is from genome assembly GCF_040937935.1 of Hyperolius riggenbachi. Taxonomy (NCBI): domain Eukaryota; kingdom Metazoa; phylum Chordata; class Amphibia; order Anura; family Hyperoliidae; genus Hyperolius; species Hyperolius riggenbachi. Next base: position 466,890,958 of record NC_090648.1, on the reverse strand, counting down.
GGCCCTCTGTTGTTTAGCACTCACCTCCACCTGCGACATGCTGCCAACATCTCCGGATGCGGATCCAGCTGTGCTGCTCCACTCCGAAATGCTTGCCCATGTGTCCCCATCCAATATCGCCGCAACAATCCCCATAGGAAGTGGGGTAGAACATCCGGATTTCTCAGCCAGTGTGTTGTGCGCTCTCCGGTTCCCATTGGTTTGTATTGGCCGGATGGTGCAGTCCGGCTCCGCCCCGGATACGGCTGCCGGAGGAGCCGGATCAAAAAATAGCGCATGTTGGAACGGAGGCCGGAGTCCGGATCCGGCCCGGATCCGGTCCGGCTCCGGTTCGGCAGAACGGACGCATGTGAACGGACGCATAGGCTTTCATTGCTATGCCGTGCGTCCGTTCCGTCCGTTCTGCAAGCGGTGCGGCTCCGGCACGGCGATTCCGGACGGCCACCGCTAATGTGAACCGGGCCTAAGGGATCCTAAGTTGCCATAGACTAACATGAGTTCCGGCCTGACACAGACTGCCGCAGATCGCTGCGGGTCCCGCATGGTGACGTACTTCAGCGTTAGTGTCAAATTGACCACTTTTGGCGCAGCATCCCGCAATGTGGGAAGCAGGAACTTCCCCATAGTCTTTGATTAGGCTGCGGAAGCCGCACCGCACCAGTGTGAAAGGGCCGTTAAAGGGAACCTTAACTGAGGGCTGGTGCACACCAAAACCCGCTAGCAGATCCGCAAAATGCTAGCAGATTTTTAAACGCTTTTTTTTATTTTTATGAGGCGTTTTGCTAGCGTTTTGCTGCTGCGGTTTTCAGTATAGTAGATTTCATATATTGTTACAGTAAAGCTGTTACTGAACAGCTTCTGTAAGAAAAACGCCTGCAAAACCGCTCTGAAGTGCCGTTTTTCAGAGCGGTTTGCGTTTTTCCTATACTTAACATTGAGGCAGAAACGCATCCGAAATCCAAAAAATGCCTCACCCAGGCATTTTTCGTTTCTGCAAAACGCCTGCCGCTCTGGTGTGCACCACCCCATTGAGATACATTGACCAAGCAGATCCGCAGCCGCAAGCGGATCTGAAAACGCCCAAAAAGCCGCTCGGTGTGCACCAGCCCTGAGAGGGATATGGATGTTTAATTTTAAACAATACCAGGTGCTTGGCAGTCCTGCTGATCTCTTTGGCTGCAGTAGTGGCTGATTCACACACCTGAAACAAGCATGCAGCTAATTCAGCCTGACTTCAGTCAGAGCACCTGATCTGCATGCTTGTTCAGGGGCTGTGGCTGAAACTATTAGACACACAGGATCAGCAGGAGAGTCAGGTAACTGGTAATATTTTAAAAGGAAAAATCAATATCCTAAGTTAAGGTTTCCTTTAAAGTAATGATTTTCTGTATAACTTTATTTGTCTCTCACATTGTTGTTGAGGAATTGTGGCCCACTCTTCGTTCTATCATTGCTGCACTTATTTGATGATACTGATGTTGGGACTTTTTATAACACTTCAAATTAAAAAAAGTCTGCTATTTTTACTAAAACCTGCCACCACCAAAACGCTATGGCACTTTTGTTTGCTCAGTGAGGCCCAATGCAACCTCTAGCAGATACACAAAACGCTAGAGGTTTTTGAAGCAGATTTTCAGAGCGATTCTAGGCATGTTTAGAGAGGTTTTCTAAACATGCTTAGCGTTTTTTGGAGCGTTTTTGTGTAGCAGATGTAATATATTGTTACAGTAAAGCTGTTATTGAACAGCTTCTGTAACAAAAATGCCTGGAAAACCGCTCTGATCTAGTGTTTTTCAGAGTGATCTTCCACTTTCCTATACTTTAACATTGAGGCAGAAACGCCTCAGAAATCTAAAAAATGCTGCAGCCCCTGAGTTTGTGTTTGTGAAAAAAACAAACCGCTCTGGTGTGCATCAGCCCATTCAATTTCATTAGCCAAGCGGTTATCCCCTGCAAGCGTTTTAAAAAACGCTCCAGAACCGCTCTGGTGTGCACCCGCCCTGAGACTCAGATCGATCTGATCGAATCTCATTAGAGAGAGATCTGTCGGCTGCCCATACACCGCATGCTGATTACCGATCAATTTCAGCATGAAATCCCTTGGGACTCGGCCTTGTGATGCCGCCTCTGCCCGCTGACTCCCCTAATGTAAAATGTGTCCCCCCAGTGCCCGGTGCAGTATAAATTACCTGTCTGTGCCCGCTGCTCCGCTGGCTCTGGTCTCCGTCCACAATCCACGTATACACGCACCCTGTGGTTGCCGGTGTATACGTGGACGCGTGTGTGAGGTCACACAGGTGCGTGTATGCAGATTGCGGATGGATACTGGAGCCAGTGGCGACACAGACAGGTAAAGTATACTCCACCGGGGTGGGCACATTTTACATTATAGGGGACGGTGCCGGGGGTTCCGCTACATTCGACGCTCGTCCGGAAATTGCTCGCCATTACCGCCATGCCTCAGAATTTGTCACATCATCGATCGGCAGTGATTTTCATCCAATTCGATAATAATTATCAAATCAGATGGTTGATCGGAATATGAGATGCAACCTTTACTGATTATTAGACATCTAAATCATTCTGCATTAACTCTGGTCTCATAAACTCAGCACCTCCTGTGTCTACAGCTTCTTTACAAGAAGAAACATTTCTCTTCGCACCAGGGCCGGATTTACCATAAGGCACTGTAGGCACATGCCTAAAGGCGCCTGATGAGTGAAAGCCGGCTCTCTCACCTCCCCAAGCACCTCCCTCCCTCCTTCCCTATGCAGAGTCCTGAGCAGAGTGTAAATGAGAGGTTACTCACCTGGGTCTCTGCATTCCACTGACCAGATCTCCCTTTAGCCAGAAAGCACCTCTAGCTACCTAATACCTGGGGATCAGTGAATAATGGCGCACAGCGCCTATGCATAAAAATGGCGCCGCATTAAAAAGATACGCTTATCGCTATTTATCGTTAGTACTGCTTAATAATGGCGCACAGGGAAAAAAGAAGAAAAATGGCACACACTAACGTTATTTATCAATAGTGGCACACACTAACGTTATTTATCAATAGTGGCACACACTAACGTTATTTATCAATAGCGCTTTACACAAGCCAAACTGCAGACGTTATTTAACTGCAAAACGGTGAATGGATTTAATGTAATACTGTCAAGGTTAGGGTTAGGCACCACCAGGGGGGGGTCTTAGGGTTAGGCACCACCAGGGGGGTGGTTAGGGTTAGGCACCACCAGGGGGTGGTTAGGATTCGGCACCACCGGGGGGGGGGGGGGGGGGGTTTAGGGGTTAGGGATAGGTACAGAGAGGGTTCTGTGTTAACGCTAAATAACGATAAGGCTTTAACGCTTAATAACAATAAGGCTTTAACGTTAAATAGCGATAAGCGGCAAATGGATTACACTGTGCGCCATTATTCACAGGCGCCATTTTCAGATGGATGCCTAATACCTGGGGACACCTCTAGCTACTTAATATTGAGGTTACCTCTAGCTATCTAATACTAAGGGGCACTTGAGGCTACATAGACCGGCCAGGGGAAGTAGGGGAGGGGTGACAGCTGGGCCAGCCAGCACACTTGCAGGGGTTTCTGGGTTCATGGATGACAAGTCTAGGGTGCCAGAGCATCAGCACCTACAGGCTCACGTCATGTAAATCCGGGCCTGCTTTGCGCACAATGGACACTTCAAGAGCCTGTGGAGGTATAAATGAAGTGAAAATATAAAGGATTTTACGCAGTTGATAATTTTGCACTTTTGCGGTACAATCTCACTTTTATCACATAAGATTTCAGATGCTTTTACTAAACTTTCACTGTCGGGTTTCCTTAGATAAGGGATTAGCAAGACAGGAAAGTGTTAAGTATATAGCAATGTGGAGGCGTGTAAAGTTATTTTAAGGATCTTGTCGCTATAAGTCATGATTGTTGATCTTTGCTATTATTAGATGACGTTTAATGTAACAAAGAAGAATGATCGAGGCATGTAGCCTGGCAGATGGTGAGAAGAACGTTCCGCTAGGCGCACATCACACACTTTCTACTCACTTGACGTTGGCCACGCAGGGCTCCTGTAGGTGGGTCTCGTGGATGTCCATGTCGCCATGGGCAAAGGCCACCAGCCACCACATCATGGCGAAGAGCAGCCAGCTGCAGAGGAAGGACATGGTGAAAATGACCAGCGTGTGGCGCCACTTGAGGTCCACCAGGGTGGTGAAGACGTCCTGCAGGAAGCGGCCTTGCTCTCGGATGTTTTTGTGCGCCACATTGCACGCCCCGTTCTTAGCCACAAAGCGGGCTTTCCGCAGCTGGTCACGGACTCGTGGCTTGCGCAGGTTCTCGGCAGCAATCCTGGCCAGCACATATTCTTCAGGTATGATGCTCTTCCTGGCTAACATGCTACTTCATTCATAGTCCACCGATGGTCTGGAGAAAGGAGGGATGTTGGGGTTGCAATGTCGTGGCTTCTGCTATCGAAAGGGGGCCCAGCCTGGAAAATCATTCACAAGAAGAAGAATATTAGGTGGATGGAGTCAGATCTAATTCATCACACACACACACAAGACCAATAAAAGAAAGTCTACTGATTTTATGTAACATTTTTATCTTACTGTAGATATTTTTTGGGTTTAATCCTACAAATCGATTTTTAAACTTTTCTTCTAGTAAGGAAGCTAAACCGGATATATTGAGTATAAAAATGATATTTGCGTGAAACCTCACCTTCTTGAGGTTAGAAAACTATTAGGGCCAGTTTCCATTAGCCGGCGTGCGTCTTGCAGGATGCATGCCAGCACTTGAGGCCGGCTTCACACTGCTAACCACATGTGGAAAAGTGTTGCAGTGCAATGGTCGCATTGTACCGCACCGCTAAAAATAGTCTTCGGGGATTACCACAGCAATGCGCTACCAGGGGTAGGCAATGAAAAGGGTGTGAGCATTGGGGGGTCAATCAAAGTTTTGCTGGGGGCCCATGATTTGCAGTTATGCCATTGGGCAGCGTGATTCTGCCGTGGGAGTGGAAACATTCTAGAAGGATCATATGAGAAACTCTACTCTCTCTAAGCATTACAGTCTATCTGGTGGCTGGTGTCTGTCAGAGGAGGGGGGACTAGGACTGACAGGTGACAGAGGGAGGGAGGCTGAAGGTCAGGAAAAACAGATTTTAGCAGAACATGGGCCAGAGGGCAGGAACGGCAGGTGGAGTGGACAATGGAGACCAGATATAGCAGGTGACAGTGAGGGAGGCCAAGAGTGAGGGGTGACAATGACCAGAAAACAAAAAGAGAACACTTAGAAACTGGAGGACAGTTATTACAGGTGAGGTAATAGAGGAGGGCAGTCTTGACACCAGCATTGACAATTGACAGAGGAGGGGAGGTTTGAGGCCAAGTGTGGCAGTCAGTGGAGGAGACATTCAGGCAGGATATTGGTGGCTAAGAATGATATAGGAGAAGAGGCTGGAGGCTGGGAATGACGCCCTCTGGCGAATCTATCATTTAGTTTGGCACTGTTATTGGCCTAAGGAAGCGGGCCCAGACCCACGAAACGCATTGCCTGTGCTACTAATAAAAACCTTTGTTAATTCAAAGATTTTTTCGTCATTGAGGTAAGCTACCTCAAATTTTATTTTGTCATTTTAAACTGTTTTTAGATGCTTTTATACTACACCAGGGCACCTCTCACACCCTTATTGGACATAGTAGGGATGACTGAAAGCCAAGAAGGGCAAGTGACTGAGGAGAGGAGGAAAAGTGTGTCAGGTTAGGTGAAAGCTGGAGGCTAAGAATGACCGGTGACAGGGTTAAGGAGGCCAGAAATGAAAAGTACAAGAGGAGGATAGGCTAAGAATGATAGGTGACAGGAATCCCGGATGACAGATTGCTTAGGTTGGAGGCCAGGAATAATGTGACAGAGGAGAGGAGGCAGGGAATGACTGGCCATTGGGAGGAAGAGGCTGAAGGCTTTGGTGACAGCTGACGGGTGGGGAGGCTGGATTCCAGTAATGACAAGTGAAGGTGGTGGGAAAAGAGAAGTCAGAAAGACAGTTGACAGAGGCGTGGAGGCTGGAGACCAGAAATGCCATGTTGCAAGAGAGGAGTCTTTGATTGACGGGTGACAGAGGAGGCCAAAAATGACAGGTGACAGAGAAGAGGAGGCCAGGAATAGCAGGTGACAGAGAAGATGAGGCCAGAAATGACAGGTGACAGATAAGATCAGGCTAGGAATGACAGGTGAAAGAGAAGAGGAGACCAGGGATGACAAGTGACAGAGAAGAGGAGGCCCAGAATGACAGGGACAGAGAAGGCCAAAAATGACAGGTGACAGAGAAGAGGAGGCCAGGAATGACAGGTGATAGAGAAGAGGAGGCAAAGAATGACAGGTGACCGAGAAGATGAGACCAGGAATGACAGGTGACAGAGAAGAGGAGGCCAGGAATGACGGGTTACAGAGAAGATGAGGCAAAGAATGACAGGTGACCGAAAAGATGAGACCATGAATGACAGGTGACAGAGGAGTGGAGGCTAGGAATGACAAGTGACAAAGAAGGCCAAAAATGACAGGTGACAGAGAAGAGGAGGCAAGGAATGACAGTTGACACAGAAGAGGAGGCAATGAATGACAGGTGACAGAGAAGAGGCAAGGAATGGCAGGTGACAGAGAAGCGAAGGCTAGGAATGGCAGGTGACAGAGAAGGCCAAAAACGACAGGTAACAGAAAAAAGGAGGCCAGGAATGACAAGTGACAGAGAAGGCCAAAAATGACAGGTGACAGAGAAGTGGAGGCAAGGAATGACAGGTGACAGATAAGAGAAGGCTAAGAATGGCAGGTGATATAGAAAATGAGGCTTGGAATAACAGGTAACTGAGAAGAAGAGGCCCTGAATGACAGGTGACAGAGAAGGCCAAAAATGACAAGTGACAGAGAAGATAAGGCAAAGAATTACCAGTGACCGAGAAGAGGAGGCCAGGAATGACAGGTGACAGAGAAGAGGAGGCCATAAATGATAGGTGACAGATAAGAGAAGGCAATGAATGACAGGTGATAGGGAAGAGGAGGCCGGGAATGACAAATGATAGAGAAGAGAAGGCCAGGAATGAGAGGTGACAGAGAAGCAGGCTCTAGGAATGACTGCTGACAGAGAAGAGGAGGCCCGGAATTACAGGTGATAGAGAAGAGGAGGCCCGGAATGACAAATGATAGAGAAGAGAAGGCCAGGAATGACAGGTGACAGAGAAGAGGAGGCTAGGACTGATGGGTGATAGAGAAGAGGAGGCCCGGAATGACAGGTGACAGAGAAGAGGAGGTTAGAAATGAAAGGTGACAGAGAAGAAGAGGCCAGAAATGACAGGTGACAGAGCAGAGAAGACCCAGAATAACAGGTGACAAAGGAGGCCCGGAATGACAGGTGCCAGAGAAGAGGAGATCTGGAATGACAGGAGACAGAGAACAGGAGGTCCAGAATGACAGGTCACACAGAAGGGGAGGCTAGGAATGACAGAGAAGAGGAGGTTCGGAATGACAGGTGACACAGAAGGGGATGCGATTAATAATTAGAGTTATTAGACATCTGTCTTCAGTTACCATAAAACAACAGGGCATATTTCTGAAAGGTCTAAAATAGATATCTGGCAAAATCTATAAAGCTACTCTACACAATCCTTCCATTCTACCCATATTTTAACTAAATAAAGTTCATTCGAATCTGTTTTATGCTTCTGGCAGTTCATAGGAACATTTCTAAATGGCCAAGTAACCTGGAGAAACCACTGCAAGGTTCTGAAACACATGTAGATTATTTCACCACTATTTATACAGAAGACTCTATGAGATATGGTGAACATTGTGTCGTGTCAGTCCTTCCTCTTCTGTCTCTGCACAGAGATAGACATCACACAAGTCACTTACTGTAAGGCCACATGGTGCAGGTCCCGGTGGCCAGTGTGAAGGGTGACAATAAGGTGACAGTCTGATGCTGAAGGTTCGGCACCCAAAGGTCGGATGGCCAGGTATTATGGACCACTGCTAGATCAATGTACAGGAGATCTCCAATGAAATACTCTGTCTCTGATCACTGACAAATGGCTGAAGATTGAGGTTTGTGCTGGATAATTTGACCAGTTGGTGATTTGTGCAAGGCTCAAGGTAGTCTACTGAACACGATAATTACTCTTTGCAATATAAGGTCGCTTTCTTATCTGAGCCACCTTAGTACCAGTAAGATATCAGTTCTACGATGCAAGATTTAATGTTGCTAAGTGGCTGTTATAGTTAGTTTTCAGTCTTTGCAGGTTGATCCATAAGTCAGGGGGTGTGGTAGGTACTTGGATTACGCAATCTGGGGGATAGAGATGGTCCTCAGTTAGAGGGATGTGGTAGGACCTCAGTTCCTGCAGTCAGGTACTTAACTTAAGAAGTGGAGTCAATGTTAGCAGTAAGTCCCCTTGCCAGTCCCTAACAGTCCCTCTGGGCTGCTATCCTGCAGAAGTGCTTCCTTAGCACTGTCCTGCTCTCCTGTCCAGCAGCATAGTCTCTCCAGTACTTCAGCACTCTCTCCAACACTCTTTTCAGTAGTGTTTCTCCAGCAGTGGTCTGCTGCTCTCTTCTTCTCTCCCTCCAGTGGTGTCTCCCCAGCACTGTCTTCCTCTCCAGCAGTGTCCCCCCCTCCAGCAGTTTCTCGTGCTCTCCTCGGCTCTCTCCACTCCTCTCCTGATCTCTGGAAGTTTTGGAAGTTTTCCTGAGTTGCTGCAGCAGCAGCAGCTGCTGGTGACGTTAGAGGGAGGATCAGCCTTTATCTGAGGGCAGAGAGCATACAGGATGAGCCTGGAAAGGACTGAGTGTCCCCAGCACCCTCACTGCCAACAGCAGAGCACACGCCGTGCCCTCTCCTGCCAACCCCACACTGGACTTTATCACTGTTCAGATCACTATTATTATTGCACCAATCCAGCAGGACAATGCTGAGGAAGGGAGTGAGGGGAATTGGTCACCTCTACATTCCTCTCTCTGATTGTATCAAATGCTAAAGTTTTGGCAGAATTTTACTTTGTTTTACATTTAGAGGTTCAAGAAAAAAATTGAGGAGGGCAGAGATACCTAACACTTTCTTTGCATTCACTGTGAGAATTTATAAAGTATGTGCTGATAATTTCCCTCACTCCAGAAATGTCCTCTAATGTCGGGGTAGTCTCCTGTGGGCGGTTCATTCCATCCATCAGATCTATGCCAGGAGAAATATTACATCTGTGGAAACCCCTCCCCTGCACAAATCCAGTGGTTCCTCTTGGGCTGGACCTCAAGAATTCTTTACAAAGTCAATCTTAGTACTTCTCTCAAGTTCCAGTTTAGCTGCAATTTAATTGCAGATCAGTAGGGTCATGCTACTTTGCAACTTCAGGCATTTGGAAAACCTCATTATTATTATTACTATTATTACGTAAGGTAAATACAGAGGTATGTTCCTGCTGGATCGACATACCTCTCTGAGTTTTCCGTTTCTCTTCTCAATCCTCGTGATCTTCATAATCACTCCTTGAAAGATGCGACATTTGGCTAAAGTCAAATTTTCATACTTGGTTTTCAGGTTCGCGACCCGACCATGTTACTTCCTGTTTAGAGGGAATGAATGGGGAGAGGAAGAGGAGGGAATGGGGGATGATAGGAGGGAACATCACTGCATGCCCGCCTCTTCCTGTCTGAAAATCTGACTTTAGCTTAAAGTCACATTTTTCAAGGAGTAATTACAGAGGTAAGGAGAATATCAGACAGGGCACAGAGTTATGTGTATCACCATGAATATATCCTTGGTGTGCTTGAAAAAAGCAAAACATACAGATAGGCTAATTGGCTCCCCCCCACAAATTGGCCTAATGGTGCCCATATGCACTGAAAACGTTCAAAATGATCAAATAGAGTAAAAATCGAAAATAATAATTTTTTTATTTTTCTAGAAAAAATTAACAATTCCGTTTTTTTTCAATAAAAATCTGATCAGACATGCTGGAAAAATCTAGGTGATTGTGAAATTGTATAGTGTACGCTAGGCTGTAGAAGAAAATATTGTTAGGTATACTAACTCTTTCTTCATATTTGATAGGTTTATGTTTTGTTATTTTGTGTATGGTACCTCAAAAAGAATTTTAAAAACTGAATAATCGATCAAATTTCTCTGATTAAACCCCTTGCCGACTGCTCCACGCCAATTGGGGTGAGCAGTGCGGCAGCCCCAGGACCGTTCCACGCCCATTGGCATGAACGGCTGTCTATGGGGCTAGCAGGAGATCGCGCGCAGGCTGCTCCGCCCCGCCCTCAGTCTCCGAGCGGCGTTTGCCACTCGGGAGACTTAGACGGCAACACCGCCGTCTATTTGCTTTGCATAGCGCTGCGATCTGCAGCAGCGCTGTACTGGGGACAGCCATGCCACACGGCTGTCCCCTGGGACATGGGAAGCGATCCATTGTGATAGGCTGAAGCCTATCACAGCCGATCGCGCTGAATGGCTGGCGGGGGGGGGGGGGGGGGGAAGAGGGTAATAAAGTTATTAAAAATTAAAAGCTGGATTTTATTAAAAATAATATGAATAAATATTTATTAAAAAACAAACAAACACTGGGGGGGTGGGGGGCAATCAGACCCCACCAACAGAGAGCTCTGTTAGTGGGGAGAAAAGGGGGGGTGAATCACTTGTGTGCTGTGTTGTGCGGCCCTGCAGCTTGGCCTTAAAGCTGCAGTGGCCTATTTAACTAAAAATTGCCTGGTCTCTAGGGGGAAGGGGGGGGGGGGGGAGTTAGCACTGCGGTCCTCAAGTGGTTAAAAAAAATGAAAAAAAATGTACAGTGTATGGGCACCATGAGATTGAAATAGAAACACAAGACAATGACTGACTATGGAAGCGATTATACCCTGTGAGCTCCGCTGAGGGACAATTAGTGACAAGACTATATACACTATGTACAAGTGCTGCGGAAGATGTCAGCGCTGTATCAATAAGCAATAATCTGGTGAATATTTTTCTGTGACCCAGAAATAAAAGTCTTTGCTGTAGCAGCAGGGGAGGAATGGAGCAGATGTGATTCCTCCGCAGCTGGGCTTTTGGCTTGGAGGGGTTAATGGAACATTTAAGCGATGCAGACGCTGGTAACTGTGATTTACTGTTGGAAAATGGATGTTCCACTAGCAGCTTTCTCACAACAGCAGTGATAAATGCCAGCGTCTCGGAAAGGTTTCTAGAAGTAGATGTAAGATATAGATGGATTAACATTTTTTTTTTTTAAAGCAAACTGGAACTCAGAACTTGCTCTCTGCTCTAAAAGATAAGTAACAGCATAATAACTTTTAAAGAAAAACATTACTTTGTTACAGATGATACAATTCCTGCATTAAATCTGGAGCGTTTCTACTTCCTCCTGTCATGGAAGAAGACCTAGGTTTATCATCCTGTATTTACAAATTAGCCGCTCTGCTGTGGCAGCCAGCTGATACAGCTGAGAGATCAAATTACAACTTCTGATTCGTCACAGATAAGGGGCATTAGACAGGCTAGACTCTCTAAATATACACAGAGTGCATTTGTCTATGTTTTCCTTCTGTCCTCTGCAGGAGTTCAGATACACTCTAAATGTTTGAAAAATCTGTGAAAATTCTTAATAAACGTTTTTTAAGGGCTCTTTCACACCAAGACGTTGCGTTAGATGCGACGATAAGGTCGCATAACATGCCCCTAACGCAACGCATGTTAGCTTTGAAGTTTGACGTTATATAGAGCTGCGTTATGCGTCTCGATGCGTACGTGACGCCTTCTTCTTGACGCATACTATTGAATGAAAACGGCGCATGCGTCAAATTAAAAAAAACAAACAAACAGTACTGAGCATGTGCAAACATTCGAACGCAGCCACTTACGAGTATAACGCACAGCACACTGCACTTTCATTTACCGTGCTGCGTTATACTCCAACGCAACGTGGGCACTGTGAACAGCCCATTCATTTATCATTGCTGTCAGTTGGGCTGCGTTACAGGCTGCTGTAACGTGGGACTTTAACGTCCCACTGTGAAAGCAGCCTTAAAGCTGATGTTTGTAAAAGTCTCTGAGCATGGGGCATCATTTAAGGGATGCCAGAGCCAAATTTATTAGGAGAAATTGGCTGGGAGGGCTCTGCGCATGCACATAACGAAATAGTGATGTCATGCAAGGAGCGCTCCCGGCTGCCTGCTAAGGGATGCGCGAAAGACGGGCTTGCGCCTGCGCAGTAAGGCCTGACTCCAGTGACCCAGAAGAGGCTTCCAGGGGTCTTTAGGTAAGAAGGAGGGGGAGCAGAGGAGAACCGGGGGAGCGGTGAGCATCATCAGGACAGGTCCCCATACATGCCTGCTGCCCCCGCTTCTTCTAAACATTTTGGTTCTTGTATCCTAAGACAGTCTTTTTCAACCAGGGTTCCTTGAGGACTTTGCAGAGGTTCCCTGTCATTTTTCCCCTTTGAGGTGAACTGCCTATTCTGGCAGGTTGAGAAAGATTCAAAATGATGTCCCTAACTTCTCAATGTACTCTTCAATTGTTTCCCGCCCATCCTGATGTCTAGCTGCGCTACCTGCTCTTCAATGGTGCAATAGACTGTTATGACACATTACACTGGTGTTAAATGTGGCAGGAGGGATGCCAGAACTATGGATGATGTGTGTGCAGCAGATGAAGAGGAAAGAGAGAAAACACGAACACCGGGCAACCATGATGGGGAATGCAGTAATGGAGGGCATGAAATGGGTGCTCTGTAAAGGAGAAACATAAAATTGGGACTATTACAATAAAATAAAGTGTTTAGCCATACCCACTTTTAATAACCAATCCTGTTATAAAATCCCCTATTACTCCTATAATGCAGGGGTTCCCTGGGATCAAAAAATTATTTGAAGAGGTTCCGCCAGGGTAAAAGACATAGTGGATAGAATTCTTGCCTTGCAGCACTAGGGAACCCGAGGTCAGTGTCGGACTGGCCAAGCAGCAGTAACAGCCCCATTTCTTTGTGATCGCCCGGGGCACCGGATTATGGGGGGGGGGGGGGCACAGCGGTGGGGGGAGCGGACATAATAGTTATAAATCACCTTCTTCAGCCGATTCCCCCGCAGCTTCAATGTCCTTCCTCTCCCGGTGTCCGTCACATGGTAACAGCTGTTACTAATGAGACAGATGCCGGGAAAGGAAGGACATGAGTTATAACTGCTATGTTTGCTCCCCCCGCACATACCTATCTAACCTAAACACCCGGGAACCTACCTATCTAAGCTAAACTGCGGGAACCTACCTACCTCTACTGGGGGCACCTACCTATCTAACCTATACTGCAGGCACCTACCTATCTAACCTATACTGGTGGCAACTATACGGGCTACTCTATACTGGAGGCACCTACATAGCTAACCTATACTGTGGACACCTATGCCTGGCTTCATGGGGAGGGGGGATTTTTACACCCTCGCCCTGGGTGAAATTTAGCCTAGAAAGTGCCCTGAGCAGTAACCCTGTGTTGTCACTCCCAATAGAAACCTGCAGCAAGTCTTCACTGTGAGTAGCAACACCTGATTACTGCTGCTTGGCCAGCAAGTGGATTTCCTCAGCTTTTCCAGCTCCCAGTCTGACACTGCCTAAGGTGAGAGATATATGGAGGCTGGCATGTTTATTACCTTTTAAATATTGCAGATTGCCTGGCATTCAGTCCTGCTGATCCTCTGCCTCTAATACTGTAAACCATAGACCCTGAACTAGCATGCAGATCAGATGTCTATGACAAATCTGAGAAGATTAGATGCCTATTTGTTTCAGGTGTGTGATTCAGACCCTACTGACCAGGGTCTAATCTAGGCTAGGAGGACACTGTCTGCATGGAGTTTGTAGGTTCTCCCTGTGTTTGATTCGGTTTCCTTCAGGCATTCCGTCCTGAAGGTGAAAACACCTGTAGGCTGAAGTGGTTAACCATTTTGCCGTGCGGACGTGAGCTTTATGTCCGCAGTGGCAGCTGCAGAGGCGCAGGGACGTGCTAGTCACGTCCCTGCGCCTCTGCAGCTGCCACTGCGGACATGAAGCTCACGTCCGCACGGCAAAATGGTTAACCACTTCAGCCTACAGGTGTTTTCACCTTCAGGACGGAAGCAATTTTCCCGTCAGCGCTCCTCCCATTCATACGCCAATAACTTTATCACTACTCACCACACGTAAATGATCTATATCTTGTTTTTTTCGCCACAAATTAAGCTTTTTGTGGGTGATACTTGTTTTCAGTAATTACTTTATTTTTTATGCATTTTATAGGCATATACACCCAAAAAAGAAAAAAATACACTATTTCTCTAACTCCATTCCCTATACAGGTAGTCCCCGACTTACGAACGCCCGATTTACGTACCACCCGCCGATACAAACGGCATGGATTCTGTGTTTCCATGGGAACAAGTCAAAAATTTTTTTCAAATTGGACTAGTAGTTTTTGAGAAAATTCATTTTAAAAAATTCATTGAAAAAATAGCTTTTAAACTTGTATAAGCAGGTACAGGTTAAGAACGAACCTACAGTCCCTATCTTGTTCGTTAACTGGGGACTACCTGTAGTTTTAAAATAAGCAATGCTACTATAAATAAAACCCACCCATTTTATTTGCCTATTAGTCCCGACTATCACAACATTTAAATTATGTTCCTAGTACAATGTATGGCGTCAATATATTATGTGGAAATAAAGGTGTATTTTTTCTGTTTTATTTTTTTATTGTGTCCCATCAATTGTTAACCCGTATGTCCTAAAATAACTGTAATATACCCTCATGGCAAACATAGTGGCTGGATGGTGTACTGGTTAAGGGCTCTGCCTCTGACACAGGAGACCTGGGTTCGAATCTCGGCTCTGCCTGTTTAGTAAGCCAGTAATTCAGTAAGGAGCTCTTTGGGCAAGACTCCCTAACACTGCTACTGCCTACTGAGTGCGCTCTAGTGGCTGCCTCGCAAGCGCTTTGAGTCCGACAGGAGAAAGGCGCTATACAAATACTGCAATTATTATTATTATTATATTAAAAAAAAAGAAAAGAAAAAAAAAAGCTGAGTCCCTAGGGCAACTATTTATGTGTTTTTTGTTTTTTTACTGTCTCTCCCCCCCCCCCCCCCCTCTTTTCATTTATTTGCATGGTAACTAGGGTTGGGGATAAGAGGGGACTTTGGAAGGTAACAATCATATTTTTTAAAATGAACAAAAAAAAATCAGATTTTTACTGCCGCTT
Source organism: Hyperolius riggenbachi (assembly GCF_040937935.1). Taxonomy (NCBI): domain Eukaryota; kingdom Metazoa; phylum Chordata; class Amphibia; order Anura; family Hyperoliidae; genus Hyperolius; species Hyperolius riggenbachi. The sequence goes on along the minus strand of NC_090648.1, from coordinate 466,875,691 downwards.
TACCGCTGCCTAAACACTGGACAAGAATACTCGTCCAATTAGACTTTAGCGGCACCTATCTGGACGAGAATACTCGTCCAGATAGGCTGAAGTGGTTAATGGGCACCTTCAGGGAAAATATGGTATGGATTAGAATGTGCGCTCCACTGAGGACAGTCAGAGACGTGACTTCATCTACTCTGCAAAGCGCTGTGGAAAGGGTGACTAGATGGGTTCAGCTAAAAAGGAGGACACAGACAATCAAAAAAGAGAACTAAAAAAAAATAAAAAATAGACCAAGTATATTTTCCAACTCCCCGGTTACTATATGTGGCACATGTGTAGTTACAATGTAGTGAGACTTTTAGTGAGCGGAGCAGTGCTTTTCAGCGCTGCTAGATTTGGGTGCAGCCGGCTCCTCCATAGACTTCAATAGGAATCATTCCTATTGAAGCGCTCAGTGAGTAACGTCGGCTCCGTCAGAAGACGGAGCCGAGGTTTCTTATAAACATAATAATTCGGCCTCCAGCAATCGCTGGAAGCCGAATTATTTCATTCCCCCACTATCCATGTCGGCCTGGAGGGGGAATAGTAATTAAATCGGCCCGGACTTGTGCAGAAGCAGGATCAGCTATATACCGCTGTATCCTGCGCCCAAGTCTACCGGCGCCGATTTCAAATGTACTCTTAGGGCTCGTTTCCACTAGGGCGAATCCGCATGCGGGCACTGCATGCGGATTCGCATAGCTAATGTTAATGGATGGGGCTGTTTCCACCTGTGCGGCGTGCGGGAGCGATTTGGCAGCGGGCCAAATCTGCACGGCGGGACCCACAGTTTTCGCCTGCGTCGGGAATCCGTGCGAATCGCCGCTAATGTATTTAATAGTAAAAACGCATGCGTTTGGTACATGCGTTTTTACCCGCGATTTCGCGTGCGATTTCGCACCCTTCCCAATGTTATTTGGTCCTGGCAGTGTCATGGTTAATTTCGCATGGCACCCTGCCATGCGAAATCGCACGCGAAATCGCGGGTAGAAACGCATGCGGAAACGCACCCGCATGCGTTTTTACAAGCGTCGGAATGCCGGCGAAATCGCGTCGCACTAGTGGAAACGGGCCCTTAGTGAGAGTTTGGTGAAGATTACAGCTCTCTTTCAATTACATCAGCATTCTGAACCTGGATCCCATAAAGCCTTCACAGCACTCTCTTTCCATGTCCTCGTTCCACCGCTGTCCCCCTTATGCCGGGCATACACGGCTCGTTTCTTTTTATCAATCGAGCCGCTGATGGCTCGATTGATAATTTCCGACAGGTCCGATTGCCCGCCGGAACGATTCCGCGCTCGATATCGGCAGGCAGAACAATAGAAAAAACGAACCACTGATTAGCGCTGATTAGAAAGCGCCCGCGGGGACGAGCGGGAATCGATCCGCGCGGACGAGCGGTGACGCGCCGGCATCGAGCCCCTGGCTCGATACAGGCGCACTATCTAGCCGTGTATGCCCAGCATTCACACCTTTGGGACTCCTCAGAAGGCTTCAGAAGCACTCGCATCCCCAAGTTCTTTAGGAAGACAGGTGCATCCATACTTCCATACTGTGCATGTGTGAGCTCAGACTCAGACGCTGTGGCGCTTGGTGTTATTATGACAGCTGACTGTTAAATACTCCGTTGTTTGTTGCCTGATGAAGCAGGAATATACCTGTGAAACGTGTTGCAACAGTTTTTTGGAGTATGTTAATAAATCTTTGTTTTTGAAAATTGACAGTTTGACATGTCTGCTTCGGGGAGGTAAGCCCACCATGCCTTCACAGTAATTTTAAAGATTTTAGTATATTTTATCCTGTTGGCGCCTCTGTTCATTCTCTACGATACCTTTGCAGATATACTTTATTTCTTCAGGGTCCTCAGTACCTATGAAGAAGTGGCCTCTGGCTACGAAACTTGTCAGGACACACTCTGTTGAATGTCATTCTTGTCTACTGTTTTCAGGAATGTATTTATATTCTTTCTTTATATCACCGGAAAGTTCTTTATTTGCAGGACGGCGATGTATCTTTGAGTCTGCTTCACCTAGTTGTGGTTATTGTTGTGATATTACCCCACAGGACACAGCTGATTGTATCTCATTTTTTATGCCTGTTTATGGAACAGCCTTCTGTAAGTTTTTATTGAATTTCATAAAAAGATTTACGTTTGTCTTATTTAAATTACTATATGATTGTTCCGTTTATCAATACGAGTCTGCATACTATTCATTCCATACAATACCCACTCTTGGTTGTTAGCTGAGCTAAACACCGCTTGGTCTTTGTATTAGTCTTGTGAGTGCAGCGCCCTCTCATTTGCTCTTTGATGATTTATATAAATGTGTAATAATACTATGCTTGGCATGTACCCAAAGCGGCTGGTTTATAACAAATTCCTTTGTTTAGAGAAGGCAAACTCATACATAGCAAAGCTTTTTCAGTGGGAAGTGATTCTTGTTCTCCATAACCATCACCTCTGTTTTCCAAATCCCCATATCCAGACCACGGCTTGCACCAGAAGCATAACTTCAAATTATGTTACTGGTAGCAGGAAAAACGGGCGCAGGACGAGGGTGGAAGAAAAGGGCGCTGCCATAGACTTTAATGCAATTATCGTTAATACGGTGAAAAAAGCAGAAAAAAGGGTGCCGTGAAAAATATCATTAGAACATTATAGATTTTGAAGTGGTTATCGTTTTAGAAGCTTGCAACGTATAGTTTTTGTCATATTATTTCGTTTATATGTACAGATTTTACGTTTTCAAAGGTATTATCGTTTTTTTGTGTGTAAAAGGGTGTTTCTCCAGTCCAGAGGGAGTGGTTAGGGTTAGGCACCACCCAGGCTGCGGTTAGTTTTAGTAGTTTTAGGCAACACCAGGGGGGGGGGGGGTGGTTAGGGTTAGGCGCCACCAGGGGAGTGGTTCGTTTTAGGCACCACCAGGAGAGGTTTCTGGGTCAGAGTAGGGTTGGGTTAAGCTGTATTGTTGAATTACGTAACGATATTTAAAGTTAATATCTTTTTTCGTTATTATTTCTCATCTGTTTTTAAAACTGTGTTTATCGTTACCCAAGCTTGACAACGATGTTTATCGTTATCAGATTTCGTTAACTGGCGCCATTTTGTTATCAAGTTGGGCCCTTTTTTCACTACGCACTTTTTTCATGCATGCATGTAACTCCCCGCTTCCTGTGGTGACTAGTGTGGCCAGAGGGGTCCATCTGTCAGGGGTTATATAGCACTATTACACATCCCCCACCCCATAACATGCCTCCTTTTAAAACCTATGAAAAAATAACAAGTGTGGTTGCCTTAACACTGCTTCCTCCTCCACCCCCTTTCAAAGTGATGGCAATGCCAATAAAAAGTCCAGATCTTAACATTTTTTAATGTTTTGACATAGGAGGGGGTAACACAGAATTTTAACTACCTGCGGACCGAGCGAGTATGAATCTACGGCGGGCAGGGGGCGCTGCGGTCCTGACCGGACGTAAACTCTACATCCCATTGATCGCGCACCCCCACCCGTCCCCGCCGCTCGGTCCGCTCTGCCCCTGCCGCAATGTGCTGCCCTGCCGCCTCTATGACGGCAGAGCACTGTGAGCCGGGCAGGAGCCGTTTTCATTGGCTCCTGGCCCTGTCATTCATGTAAGCCGTTCCCATTGGTTTACATGGAGTGACAGGGTCAGGAGCCAATGAAAGCCACTCCTGACCGGCGCACAGCGCTCTGCCGTCACAGCGACGGCAGAGAGAGCAGCCTGCGGCGGGGACAGAGCGGCGTGTCCGGCGGGAGCGAAGGTAACTTGCGGCGATTCGTCAGGAAGCGGCGGTTTGCTGGACCAGCACCCTCTGGTCCTTAAGGGGGCAGAGGGTGCTGGTCCCGAAGGGGTTAATTATCACCCAGCAGTTATTTTGGTATGTTGATTAAATTTTGTCAGAGTCATCATTGGTCCCTAAGTGCTTGAGGTTGAGGAAATCAGCTTATTGTATCCTTTATTTCTTTTACAGATTGTGCTCAATTCACTAAGACCTGTTTGGTAGAAATGTTCATGTGAGGTAATTTACCACATGCAATACTGTAAATATATATATATATATATATATATATATATATATATATATATATTTTTAATTTTTTTTTGAGAATTCACTATGATTTTCACACACCTGGTAATAGTTTGATAAACTGTAAAAAAACAACAACAAAAAAAACAACCTCACGATTCACAAAGATTTTTACCTCACACAATATTTAGTTTGATTTTTAACGCATTATCACCTTCAATAGAGTTATTTATTTGAGATAAGTGCACTGCTTTTGATTTCAGTTGGCAGAACTTGTCGTGCTGTAAATTCTTGGATTGCTTTGTTCTCTCTTTAATAAGCAGAAAATATAGAAACTGAAAGCAGAAGTCCTCTGTTAGTGTGTCACACTGCCCCCTAGTGACCAGTGGTCATAAATACACATTACGGCAGTACTAATTAGAGGCCGGGAAATGTAACACATAAGAAATAAAACAATATGCTAAAATAGATTGGCCTGGAGCACTTGCAAACCTCTAAATAAATGCTGCTAAAGGGTTAAGGAATTAATCAGTATTTAATTCGGTATTTGAAGGATTATTGCTGTGCATGGAAAAAGGAACCCGGATGTGATACAGATAGTGTGTGCTATTGTACTGACAAGTAAAGTGCAAGTCCAAGCTGCATACAATTTGTATCAACTCAAAAACATTTCCTCCTTTCTTCTCTACCCACGTTATACTTATTTCTTATAAACTTTACTGTGCTCCAAGGGGATGATGTAACTTTTATTTTTTTTTTGTAAGTATCTCCTGAGTCCTGACCAGTGGTCAAACATTTCAATTTCGGGTTCGAAGAAAAGTCTTCTATTCATCTTAAAGGACACCCGAAGCGAAAATAAACTAATGAAATAAATGATTGTATCTATCTTCCTTCTCCTAAAAATGACTTTTTAAGATATTGCACAGTTTTATTTTATGTTTAAATATAATTTTTAAGTTTTAACTATTTTATTGTTTTTGCTCAATGGCACATTCATTGCCAGAGCTAAAATCTATGCCAGAGCTAAAATCTATGAACTATTGATCCTTTTTATCTCTTTCCTGCTTACAGAAGCCATTTTCTGCTAGAAAAAGTGTTTTATAGTTGGAATTTCTTATCAGTGAAAGTCACACTGTAGTCACTTCCTGTCTGAGTCAGGACTGAGTCAGCCACTTACATACCTGATATTTTACTCTTTCAGGCAGAGAAAGAGAAAGAAAAAAAAGAAACACCGCATAGTTATTTGTGTGCTAGGCACTGTGCATACCCATGTCTATCTTATCATGTCACAGGTCACTTCGGGTATCCTTTAATTACCTAAAAATACTTACCTTTTGTTACTCCCACATTTTCTTCAGAAATGATCCAACACCATATCTTCTCAATACTTGACGAATGACGGAAAACACCGCATGCATCGATCCTTGCCCTAATGACAGACAAACGGCACTGTACGCGTCGAAGCAATCCCCAGCTCTGGACTTGCTGTACTAAGTATAGCGAGCACCAGAGCATCTTTAAAATCCCCTCCATTGCCCTGGAAACCCTGGTGGAACTTGCAACACTTTGGCCAGGGATCACTGTATTGTGATTGTGCTATTGCGTAATATTGCTGTACAAGGATCCCTGGTAAATTTAGCTATGAGTTGGTTACATTTTTTTTAAATGACATGGGGTCCCCCCCCCCTCCCGACCCTCTTTAAACCCTTTTTTACTCATGCAGGCTGGGATAGTCAGAAGGCGGAGCCTGGACTGTGTGGCGCTCCGTACCCTGAGCTATACCAGCCTCCATGGGGGGGTTGGAAGAAAGGGGCGGCCAAGCCTCACTGCTCCCCCAGAGCCCTTGCGTATTGACCACCTGAAATTGACTGCTCTTTCTTTTGATATATGTAAATTTACACTACCAGTAGGTTGATGCTGTACATTCTCTGTCATTTAAACAGACACTGAAGTCTCATAAAAATCATCTTTTTATTTCAAAAATGTCTTTAACATGATAGCCCTAACTAAAACCCCGCATATGAAATCTAACAAAATCTCCCCTAACTCCCCCTCCTTCTCCCCGCAAAATCCACGACTTTCTTGGTCGTGGATTTTGCTGCTGGAGGAGGCAGAGCTTTCAGCCGCAGCTCTGCCTCCATGCGCGTCAATCAGCGCGTATCTCCGCCTCTCCCCGCCCCTCTCAGTGAAGGAAGACTGAGAGGGGCGGGTGGAGGTGGCGATCCAGCGCTGATAGACGTGTGGAGAGGCAGAGCTGTAGCTGAAAGCTCTGCCTCTAACAGAAGCGCTGCCTGGATTTCCCTCCGGGGAGTTTGGAAGGATTTAGTTAGATTACAGCCGCGGGGATGCAGCGCTTTAGTTAGGGCTATCATGTTAAAGACATTTTTTAAATAAAAATATGATTTGTATGAGACTTCAGAGTCTCTTTAACTTCATTTAACACAAACTTTTTTCCTATCGCAACTTTTAAAATCGATTTTCTAAAAAATGATAAGGTCTTTTGTTCCTCTTATTCCCACTGTTCTCCTTAACATACCGTGAAAACTTGAGTGATTCTAACATGTATGGGGCTCAGTTATTAACCGCTAGTCGGTGGCAGTTGACTTCAATGTTAAATGCAATAATGGACACAAAAATGTGTGGTACAAAACGAATGACTGTTATTTCCCGGGAAACGTGTTTAGCCATCCCTACTCTTGGCCTGTTCCTGTCCTCCAACAGTACCCCGAGATCTTTTGACAGTGCCTCGCCACTTATAGTGTATTGTTTGCTTTCAGTTGCACTACCGAACACTGGAATGCTCCTCGTGGCGCCCCTGGATAGTGCTATATAGCATGAACTAATTCCCGCAGGGCGATTGTTTTGCGGTTTTTGACCCTGCATATTTAGGCATGCGAAAGCAAATGCTTATTTGCATGAGCAATGTCTCGTGATTAGCCAATAGGCCAAATTTGCAAAGCCAGATTTGTCAGGTTCACTTGGTTGATGCACACATGCTTTTTCTCTGATTATAGTTAGCATTGCATTTCTTTCTTCTGAGGGCAGGTAGTGAGTGGCTTGTTTTAGGAGGTGAGAGCCCTGGAGCAGACTATTTGCGCCTGTCCGCCCCTTATGTGTCGCGCCCAGGTTATGCGCATATAGCAGAACGCAATGGACGTTGAGGTAAGTGCCTGTTTTTAATCCTGGGAGGTGTGTGCGGGCGGCTCTTCCCGGCGCTGGCCACGCTGGGGAGATCGCCTGCACCCCCTGGCCTCCACCTCCAGGGTGCCGCTGTGTGGGTTCCAGGCGGTGAGAGTGCCTGGGACCCCCGCGGCCCCCCGGTTGTATGGGGGCAATGGGAAGCCTCCTCGTGGCGCCCCTGGATAGTGCTATATAGCATGAACTAATTCCCGCAGGGCGATTGTTTTGCGGTTTTTGGTTTTGACCCTGCATATTTAGGCATGCGAAAGCAAATGCTTATTTGCATGAGCAATGTCTCGTGATTAGCCAACAGGCCAAATTTGCAAAGCCAGATTTGTCAGGTTCACTTGGTTGATGCACACATGCTTTTTCTCTGATTATAGTAAGAAGTGTTTATGCTGAACCAATCAAAATAATCAAATGTGAAAAATATTTGTTGTGAAATGGAGAAGGTGATTCGTTTTCGTTTTAGGAGGGGTTAAACCCATAACCATTTCAGTGATTCCGTGTTTTTCTGATCTGTAGCCAGTCTGTTATAAGTTGCATTGAGTAAATACAGCTGGAAAAATGAATCTTGTGTGTGTGTCGTGATTTGAGACTGCAAAGGAACAAAATGTGGGAATTTTGAAGAAGGGAGGTTCTTTCCTATAGCCACTGAAGACTCCCATTTGAAATCATTTTACACATTTTAAAGCGGAATATAACCCTGCATTTAAACTTTGCTCTAAAATATTATTTACAGCATATTATATGCAAAAAGCATTTTTTTTTACTAGACCAGCATTGGAAGGGTTAAACACAGAGGTTTAAAGTTCCGTGGAGAGATATGCAGAAGTTCAGATAGATACATTCTATTTAGTTACATGTATCTATTGATAAATGTTACACACGCTTTGGCTGTCCTCCAAGCTCCTTCTCAGTCAGAGAGATGAGTCACATTCAACACTTAGATACATTTATGTAAACAAAATGTATCTATTTCAGCTTTGGATGCGTCTGCAGAAATCTCCAGGAACTTTAAAGCCCTGTGTAACCCTTCCAATGCTGGTCTAGTAAAAAAAAAAATGCCGGTTGCATATAATATGCTGTAAATAATGTTTTAGAGCAAAGTTGAAATGCAGGGTTATATTCCGCTTTAAATGCAGATATATTTAAAAACACTTGCAGTTTCATTTCATTCAGGTCTCTCATCGGCCACTTTCTTCACAGACCTGTTAATTTATTATATTAAAGGGCAGAGCAACGTTTGCAACTTTTTTTAATTTTTAACCAGTGAGCAAAAACTTTATTGCTATGTGCTGTACAAATACTGGAAAAAAAACATTATAAAGATTCAAGTCCTCGGGTGGCCCTCGCTGGGCCGTTCTTTAAATATAAAATATAAACACTTCATTGTCATATAAAAAGCTATAAAAATAATGCTGCATGCGGTTAGAAATCTTTCACATGTCGGCGCGCACAAACGAAGCAAAGATGCCGTCCTCTCGGGCCAGGAGGTTCTCCGGGGTGTCGTACTCCATGATGTTCCCCCGACGCATCACTATCACCAGGTCTGCCGTCAGGATGGTGTGAACCCGGTGCTGCAGGAGACAAGAAGGCCGTCACTAAGGAGGAAAGGCGAACATCTATAAAGAACGTCATATACAGCAGAGTCTCAGTTGTACGGCACTGACGGGGATTGACTGATGCTTTCTGGTTACTTGAGACTCAATGTTAAAAATAGATGTAGCTAACACAGTACTACCGGTATATCTCACTCTAGATAGACACCATGAACTCTTTAAATGTTAAAATACAGTCACTGAAACTTTATTGACCTTGTGGGAGCCGTGGAATCCAGTCTTTAACCACACCAAAGCCCACAAACCACCTTCACCACTGTGAGTACTGCTGGCAATTTGTGCAGGTTGGTTGAGAATGGTGGTTATTTGAGTTCTGGATAATCGGTACTCTACTGTATATAAGGAACAGAGGGGCCAAAAATAAAATTAGATTAAATGAGCTTAAAAACCAACTTAATTGGCAAAAATGAAGGAGGAAGTGGTGGTCTTACCTCCCTCAAGCAGACATGACAACGACTGCGATTCAGACAAACACATTTATTAGAAACTCAAAAAAAATTGCAACGCGTTTCGCAGGCTCAATCTCGCTTCATCAGGCAATACAGGGAGGAGTATCAAGCGATCTGCACAAGGATTCAAGTTAAGCGCCTCTGAATCGCAGTCGTTCTTGTGTCTGCTTTAGGGAGGTGGGACCACCACTTCCTCCTTCATTTTTGCCAATTAAGTTGTTTTTTAAGCTCATTTAATCTAATTTTATACTTTTGGTGCCTCTGTTCATTGTATACAATTTCAAGTCCACCCTTGGTGGAGGGTTGCTACCCCTTTTTTCTTGTTTACAGAGAGCGACTTCTTAATCCTGAGTGGGGTCAGGATAATCTCCCCACCTGCCTTTACAGTGGTTGGCTGGTGACCCTGACTTGTGAGTATCTAGCAATACGAATTTATTGCCACCTTATCCAGTACGTATTACACTATTGGGTCTCTTGGTGTTCCCTGTTTTTATATGGAACTCTACTGTAGTTGGATTTTTGGGGATTGGATGGTATATTTAGTAAAGGTGCCCATTATCGGTACAATTTTTCCTTCAGATTCCATCTTTCGACGTGATTTTTATGATCGAATTGTATCGAAAGCTGTGCTGTGTGTGTTGCAAATCGATGCAATACGATTCTTATGAGTCGATTGGAAAAGGAAAAAGTATCAATCTGTAAGTTGGATTTTATGATCGAATCAGAATATAAAACTTTATTAAATCGTTCCGTTAATAGGAATAGTCTATAATTGCCTTCAGATTAGTTTTGATCGCTTAAATCTCATCAAAAGATCGAATCTGAAGGTAAAATTGTACTGTTAATGGGTACCTTTAGACAAAGCAAAGAGAAAAAAATGACAAGTTATGAACAAGTAGGAACCAATCAGAGAGGCGATCCATGACTGCTTGCTGTACAATACTGCACTTTAATATTTATAAAAATCAGACAGGACCTGATTCACATAGTGCAGTTAATATCGCTGTGCGCTGTCACTCCGGTACTAATGCCAATAAGGTATCTTGCGTTGCGCCATAAGCGCGACTCACGGTATATAAGTAAGGCAAGTAGCTTAACAGGAGTTACTGTGGAAACATTCATATTACCCTTGTACTGCAGCTCACTCTTATTGCACAAAGCGTGGTACTCTAGTTAGTACCAGTGATATTACCTTGTGCTGTCTGCAAATGGCAATATTAATGGCACTACATGAATCAACACCAGTGATTGTAGTAAAGGTTAAAGGGAATCTGTGACAAAAAAAAGAGCCCCTGGGGGATACTTACCTCGGGAGGGGGAAGCCGCTGGATCTTAAAGGAAACCAGAGCTGGCGATCATCAAACGTTTTATACATACCTGGGACTTCCTCCAGCCCCATCCGCATGGATCGCTCCCACGCCACCGTCCTCAGCCTTCTCCTCCACCAGTATCGGGTCCCGTTACTTATGTCAGTAGTGGTCAGTCTGACGTAAGAGAAGTGCGCTGTTTGCGTATCTCTCCAGCAGCTGTAGAGGGGGCACTTCTCCTGCGTAGCTGGTCGCGACTGACGTCCATGACGGGACCGGGTTCCCGAAACTGCGGGAAGACTGAGGACAGCGGCGTGGGAGCGATCAGAGCTTATGGGGCTGGAGGAAGCCCCAGATATGTATCAAATCTTTTACATTTGTCAGCTCTGAGTCCCTTTAAATGGTGGAACCATCATTTTCCGGTGGAGCTGTGCACCATTTTTTTCCTGCTCCGCCACACAGACCCCCTTCTTCATCTGCAATGTTGAGTTTAGCCAAAAATGTGTGAATGTCCTCAGGTAAGGTAAATATTTTTTTTTTAAAGGGGATTGTAAAATCGAAAAAGAAACAAAATGCCACAAAGTAGTTAGTGGCCCAAAAATATATGTAAACCTGCTTTATTTGTAAAATAGGTCCCCATATGTCCCCCAATTGTTTTTCTTTTTACCTGGTCTGGGTGCCTGTACCCGATTATCAGGAACTGTGCAGAGCCAGCAGTGGGATTTTTTTTAAGCTAAAGTAAAAAGCTTATCTCAGCATGCAAATAACAGAAAGCTTCCTATTTCGCATAAGAGAAGGATATTATGGCAAGAAGGTAATTGAATCCCTCTCTTCCTGTTGAAGAGGTTACAGAGTGATGTAAGCTTGTTGCCTAGGTTATTTTTTTTGTGGGAGGGACAGTAAGCTGTGGCAGTAGGGAGGGAAAGAAGTGATGTCATTTTGGCATTACAGAGAAACAGTAAAGATGGAAACCAGCAGAAATATTCTTTTTTTCATATTACATTTCTCCTTAATCTGAAAGTAGTTTCTTATTGGATGATTTTTTTCAGTTCATATGGAGTTTCATCCCACTTAGGCTGTGTTCCCCACTTGAACTGAGAAGGGACATTTTCTGTCCATTTGTTAGTTTATTGCTAAACTGACAGTGAATGGATCCTATTTTATAAATAGGAGTCACTCTGCAACTGGTGCGGTAAGCGGACCGCACTTCTGTGAATTACGCGATAATCCTGGGCAGGCAGATGCGTTCCCCCATATAGCCTAAGTTGTTAACGCATCTGCCACAGGCTCAAGCCAGACCGCAAAGGACAACTGGAGCGGATACCAAACTGTCCACTCCCGCTAGTCATATGTGGTCTGGCTCAAGTGGAAACCAAGCCTGACTGTCGGCAGGTGCAGAACACAGACCATAGTCCAGGGCCAATAATGAGCATGTATGTCAGGAAGACAGGTAAACCTCTCTCTCCAGTCACAAATTACTGCCCGTGTTATCTTTTCCAAACCCTTCAGTAAAGCAATATCATTTGTCCCTTATATAGTTGAAACAAAATTTGAAAATTATTCAGTCATAATTTTCTGCAGTTTGGTTACGACCCTCGCTTTCCTGCTGTACCCAGTGGCGTAGCAATAGAGGTAGCGACCGCATCGGGGCCCCAAAGGGTCCACTCTCTATCACAATATTAGCTCTTTCTTGGTTCTGTGCTGGTAATAATCACTTCTATAGATGCTTTGAATAGTAGTAATCCTTAACACACTGTCCCCCATCCCCTTCTTGTGCCTCTGACTCTGTGGTTGTCCTTGGAAGATTTTGCTTCGCCATATCAATTGTTAAGTATAGAGTGCTGGGGGGGGGGGGGCTTGCACCGGCGCCCATAGCTCCTTAGCTACGCCACTGGCTGTACCTCTCCACCTCCTGAAGGGTTACGCTGATTTCTGGAGACAGTATGTGACTGTGCAGCCTCTCACTAACGCTGCATTAAAGAGAACCTGAGGTGGGCTCGAAAAATGAACAAAAAAATGTAGGCTACCTGATCCGTGGATCGGGTACCCATAAAAACCGCTTCTCCTGTGAGCCGCAATGGCCCACTTTCACTTTTGGGACTCCTGGGTCACGACACTGCACTGAGGCGGGCAGGGAAGTGGGGGAGCAGCAGGAGGCGTGGCCAGGGGAGAGCGCTGCCCAATGGCAGCTCAGGAATCCCTGCAGGAGCGCCCCTGGCAGGCGTTTTAAACAGAGGATTACTCTCCCCTGTGTTTACCTCCGAGATAGCAACAAATCTTGTCGCTAAACTCGGGGGGCTATAGTGCAACGGTGGGGAGGGAGGGGGAGAGCAGCGGTTGGGGGACACAGAGCCATGTCATTAGGCAGAGAACATGCCTCTGTGTCCCATCCGCCCCCCGAACAGCCACCTCGGTTTCTCTTTAAATGAGAGGGGCGTGGTGTTGATGGCAGGAAGTGATGCCTGGGAGCCTTCCTGTCAGCCGAGCAGCTAAAACCATGTGACCAACTCCAGAACAATAAAACTGAGGTATTTACAGATTTTTTATTTTTTTTTCAAATAAATAGAACATACTATACTACATTACTGAGGGGAGAGTGAGTCAACAGACATGCTAAATGTGGAAGTGGAGAGGAAATCTCAATGATAAAATGGAGCATACAATGATAAAGTACCTTATCAGAGGTTACAGGTTATATTCAGCGGACGCTATACATACCTACATTTTCTGGAGATAGGAACAGATTTAAAGGGAACCAAAACTGAGAAGGATATGGATGTTTCCTTTTAACATAATACCAGTTGCCTGACTCTCCTGCAGATCCTGTGTCTGGCCCAGTGCACACCAAAACCGCTAGCAGATCTGCAAAACGCTAGAGGTTTTTGGAGCAGATTTCAGAGCGATTCTAGGCATGTTTAGAGACGTTTTCTAAACATGCCTAGCGTTTTCTGGAGCGTTTTTGTGTAGCAGATTTTCATATATTGTTACAGTAAAGCTGTTACTGAACAGCTACTGTAACAAAAACTCCTGGAAAACTGCTCTGATCTAGCGTTTTCCAGAGCGGTTTGAGCTTTTCCTATTCTTTACATCGAGGCAGAAACGCTTCTGCAAACCGCAAAAGTGCTGCAGGACCCACGTTTGCGGTTTGCTAAAATCCGCAAACCGCCGGTGTGCACCAGCCCATTGAAATACATTAGCCAAGCGTTTTTCAAGGCGGAAGCGGTTTGAGGATCACTTCAAAAACTAATACTTTTAGCCACAGACAGCCCCTGAACAAGCATGCAGAGCAGGTGCTCTGACTGAAGTCAGGCTGAATTAGCTGCATGCTTGTTTCAGGTGTGTGATTCAGCCACAACTGCAGCCAAAGAGATCAGCAGGACTGCCAAGCAACTGGTATTGTTTAAAGGGAACCTTAACTGAGAGGGATATGGATGTTTCTTTTTAAAGTGTACCAGAGGACTACTATTGCAAAAAAAATTGTAGAATTTAAAATACGTGTATAAGAAGTACATTTCTCCAATAGTGCATGCACTATACTTTACATTTTTCCTGTGTTGCTGTCGATTGCAGCCGGCTGTAAAAATCTGCCTGACAGACAGTTCAGACAGATTTTGGACTAGTTCATCTACTCATAAAGGGATTCTTAGTATTTCCTATATTCTTTACAAAAGCTCTCAATTGAATGGAATTATGCAAAGCTGTCAGCCAAACTTTCTACTCGTTTGCACACTATTCAGGCAGTTGACCTGGGTAACTGCTATTCAGGAAGGAAGCACTAATGAAAATAAAGCACAGCTTGAAAATCCCCCATGAGGAAATGAACTAGTCCATAATATGTTAGATATGTTTTACAAGCTATTGCAAGTGACAGTGACAGAAGAAAATAGTACATTTATTGTGCATTTTAATCTGGAATAAATGTACATTTTATACAAATGCATACACAAGCATTTTACAATTTTTCATGACAGCACTTCTTTCATAAGATATGTGCAAAGTAAGAGGTTGTTTGTCAGTGAAGCCTTTGATGTTTAATGACCAATAGGCAGGCTTGAAAGATCAAAGGGGAGGGACTCCCTTCTGACATTCTTGGCAGCACTACTGATTTGAATATTATTCTCCCAGGTGTAGTACCGGACAAAATATTAATTTAGCCATTCATGCATGATTCACTGTAGGTAACACCTGATCCTGTACATGCTCAGTTACAGAGCAAATTCACGTCAGGGTCACTTTATGGTGTTGCACACATTATACTGGAACATGGAACAGAGGGTGATGCCAGCTTTGTACCAACCAGACTCCAGCGTGGAGTGAGCTGACTACTTGTGACTCTTGACCAGACAGGTGAAGACACCGTCCGCGTTGGCAAGGAGGTTTTTCGCTGTGTCGCTCTCTATCAAAATACCCTCGGAAAAGACTAACACCAGATCTGCATCCAAGATGGAGGACACACGGTGCTAAAGAACAGAGACAGAGAGAGAAAGAAGAGAGGCAGAGAGAGGCGGAGTCAGCTGAAAGACAGGAGGATGTGCAAGAAGGCAGACCTATCAGACAGGCACATGACAGAATAGGCAAAACAGCAACCAAACTATTATTACACTTACAGAAATATGGAGGCTTATAGCTAGGGCAGTTTCTAGTCTAAATTGCACCCAGGGCGAGGGTGTAAACATTGCGCCCTCTTCCTCCCCACCCCCGTGGACTCACGAACCCTTACTCTTTAGTAGTGGCTGGATAGTGTAATGGTTAAGGGCTCTGCCTCTGACACAGGAGACCAGGGTTCGAATCTCGGCTCTGCCTGTTCAGTAAGCCAGCACCTATTCAGTAGGAGACCTTGGGCAAGACTCCCTAACATACTGCCTATAGAACGCGTCCTAGTTGCTGCAGCTCTGGCGCTTTGAGTCCGCCAGGAGAAAAGCGCGATATAAGTGTTATTTGTCTTGCCTCTTTAGGGCCAGTCACACAGCCACAAGTCTGTAGTAAGTAGATCTGCCTACTTACTAGTGAGCAGCCACTCATCCAGGAGGAAGCAGGGACCAGGAGAACACACAGGCAAAGAGAGCCCAAAAGGCGACTCCTCCTGACAGCCTGCAGTACAGGACATCATGTGTCATCACGCGGTGGTGACATGATGATGACTGACGCAGGCAGCCCAGGAGAAGTCTAGGAAGGTGATCGAGCTGTTAATACTTTTTCTTCTTCCATTTGGCGGCACCATGCGTCACCGCTTCATAGCGGTTATGTCCTTCTGCCTGCGTCCCCCTTCTTCTACTTGCCCAGGGCAGTCGCCCTGCCCAAGAAACGGCCCTGCTTATAGCCGATGTAGGAGTCAGACACGTGTACTTGTATGTTGGAAGAACAGTGTTTTCTGATTAGTTTTATGTATACCCATAGGTCTAGTGGCATAACTAGAAGGGAGCAGTCCCTGCAATCCTGCAATTGCAGGGGGGCCAAGAGCTGTCGGGTCCCCAACTACTAACCTTCCCTTCCTCTGATACAGCAGACTATACTTCATACCAGCTGTTCTTGTGGCTACACTTGTTATGGGTGTGAAGATCATGATGGTTACATCACTGCATAGGTCATATTGTACGTATAAGGCATAGTGTACACTGGGGTGTGCATGAATGTGAGGGGGAAAGGGCATCAATGTTTTCTTGGGTGGCCCCAAAAGTTGTAGTTATTCTCCTGATTGAGACATTCCCGATGCTTACCGCCTACTGTCTGTGAACTACAAGTCCCATCTCCTTATCTAAACAAGCGTTTAGCGTAATACAGGAATGATGGGAAATGTAGTCAGACGTCTGACTAAATCGTTCTTTCCATTTTGGGTGTCGCTAAAGAGAAAGGTGCTATGGGGTGCCCAGCAGAAGCAGAATCACCATTGATGGATTTGGCTTCGCAGGTTGAATATGGCTCCAGGAGGGGGCAGAAGATCTGACTGACCAATCAGCAGTCTTCTTCATGTGTCTAATAAAACGTGATCTGAATGGGTTAGCGCATACCTTCCTAGAATCTGTGAATGGACCAGGCAACATGTTTAATTACTATACAGTAGCTGAATCCACTATACTACACAGACTGTAAAGATCTGCAGTGCAGGAGCCTCCTCTGATTTCTGTCATAATAAATTATGTATTTTGTTAAAGTATCAACTGGGATGACTGAATCGGTGTGAGAGTAGCAAACATTATAAAGGCAGCAATTAACGATACGATTCTTTAGATGATCAATTCTCCAATTCAATCATAATATCGCTCACATCACAACTGTAAAAAAACGAATTTCACTTACTTGAGGCTCCTACCAGCCACTGCAGCTGCCCTGTGCCGGCGCCATCACTGAGCGGTCCTCTGGTCCCGCGCAGCACCCCTCCTTCTGCTTGGCCACTGCGCATGCGCGGCCCTGGGTGCACATGGCCTCGATCGCGCTCCCGTCATCGGCAGCATTCTGCACATGCACAGTAGAGATTTCCCTGTACTGCGCTTGCGCAGAGCACTGCCATCCACAGGAGTGCAATCAGGAGGCGTTTGGACCAGGGCTGTGCATCCATATGAAAGAGGGGAGCTGGAGGGTGGACTGGAGGATTGTTCTGTGATGGTTGCGTGTGCAGGGCAGATTCAGGGGGCCGGTAGAAACCCCAGGTAAGTGAAACTCGTGTTTTACAGTTTGATTTAGGTTCACTTTAATCTGATCAATTTGGATAGCGTCTTTATTTGTTAGTGGGCCCGAACAATCGATATTACTATTGAATTGGAGAATTGATTGTTCAAAGAATCAAATTGTTAATGGACACCTTCAAGGGAACCCGAGGTAAAAAGGCATATGGAGGCTGCTATATTTATTTCCTTTTAAACAATACCAGTTTCCTAGCAGTCCTGCTGATCCTGTATCTCTAATACTTTTAGCCATAGATCCTGAACAAGCATGCAGCAGATCAGGTACTCTGACTTAGATTTTACTGGATTAGCCATATGCTTATTACAGGGTTTTGACTCAACAGGGCTGCCAAGCAACTGGCATGTTTACAAGGAAATAAATATGGCAGCGTCCATATCCCTCTCACCTCGAGTTACCTTTAAAGTGGATCCGAGGTGAACTTTTACTCATCGCATAATTGTGTTCCTTTCCTATTGTTTATAGGGCATTCCTCAAGCCAAATACTTTTTTGTTTTTGTTTTAATACTCTAATTCCCTATAAACTAAATAAACCACGCCCACAGGTTTTCAGAGAGCCTTGGCAGTAGCAAGGGCTCATGGAAGCTCAATCTGGGCAGGAGGAGGAGGAGGTGTTACTCGCCATTGATTTCAGAGGCAGAGGGGAGGAGGAGGAGGGGGGATTAGGGTTTTTTCACAGTCTGAGTGCTGAAGATACAGATAAGCCTGCTCTGTGTAATGTTTACAAACAACATGGCTGCTGTCATTGTATCACAGGAAGAAAGAATCATATTCTATTAAAGCTGTTTGCAGCTAGATTTGCTGTGTAAACTATCTAAACTTTAGATAAGATATATATAGACAAGTTACTTGTTATAGTTAGTTTTTCATCTCGGATCCGCTTTAAGCCTGAGAAGGAAGCTTGTTTTTGTGTACCACAGAGTCCTTTGTGGTATAAAGAAGCCCTCATGATGTACTTACTGCGATAGTTACCACCGTCCGATCTGCGAACGCTGTCATGACAACTTTCTGCAAAATATTTTCCTAAAGAGAGCAGTAATAATTTAGTCAGTGTATGCACTACATCAAACAATATGCAATATTACTAATAAAGTCTGTGATCATTCGTTATTAGTACAGGAGATACAGGATGCCCATTTCATTGACTTATGGTCACTCACTGTAGCCATGTCTATGGACGCCGTGGCTTCATCCATAATTAAAATGCTGCTCTTGCGCACAAACGCTCGGGCTAAGCAGAACAGCTGCCTCTGTCCCACGCTGAAGTTCTCCCCACCTTCTGTAACCATGGCATCTGCAAATAACAGAGGAGAGAAGGAGAGGTGTGATGATGTCACATGACAGGGGGCAGGTCATCCCAGTGACCTCACACAAACATGCGGCGGTGATGTCCTACGGTCTCCCCTCTTCAAATCTGTCCCAAGTTCAAATCTCAACCAGGATGCTACCTGCATGAAGTTTGTTCATTGTTTCTGTAAAATTGGGCTGAGTGTGGTAAGCAGTGGCATAGCAACAGAGGATGCAGAAGTTGCGCCCGCATTTAGGCCCTTTATCCAGAGGGGCCCCGGTGGGCCTTCCCTCAACAGCAGTATTTAATTTTTTTTGGTCCTGTTCTGCTAATGATCACTTTTATACATGCTTCAAATACTGGTAACAAACTGGTCCCCAAACTCTGCTTGCACCTCTGACACTGTGGTTGCCCTTGGCAGGTCTCTGAGCATCATATCAGTTGTTATGTATGCTTGGGGGGGGCTTTTGGGCCTGGGGCCCAAAGGTACTTAGCTATGACTGTGATAGAGATTAGATTGTAAGTTCCTTTGAAGGACAGTGATATTACTAAGCATTTTGTAACGCACTGCAGAAGATGTCAGCATAAGCTATTGGACTCAGTATGTCTTGTAGGTGCTTGTGTGCTGCCTGCAATCTATCCACTGTCTGCACTTTACAGACTAGCCCTATTATGTTAAGGGTTCAGGTCCACTTTAACCACTTCAGCCTACAGTGTTGTTTCACCTTACGCTTCCAACTTTCACCTCCCATTCATTCGCCAATAACTTTATCACTACTTATCACACTGAAATGATATTTATGTATATATCTTGTTATTCCACCACCATTTAGGCTTTCTTTGGGTGGTACATTTTGCTAAGAATTATTTTATTCTAAATCCATTTTAACAAGAAGATTAAGAAAGAAATGGAGAAAATTCAGTATTTCTCAGTTTTTGGTCATTATAGTTTGAAAATAATACATGCTACCGTAATTAAAACCTATTCATTGTATTTGCCCATTTGTCCCAGTTATTACACCATGTAAATTATGTCCCTATCACAATTTATGGCGCCGATATTTTATTTGGAAATAAAGGTGCATTTTTTCAATTTGCATCCATTACTATTTACAAGATTATAATTTAAAAAATTATAGTAATATACTCTCTTGACATGCCTATTCAAAAAGTTCAGATCCTTAGGTAACTATTTACGTTGTTTTCTTTTCTTTTTTTAATAGTAATTGTTGGTGGGTAATTGTTGGTGTGGGAGGTTAACAGTTAATTTTAAATGTAATGTTATGTGTGTATTTAACAAAAAAAATGTGGGTGTAGTTTTACTATTTGGCCAAAAGATGGCCACAGTCAGAAAGTCCTGGAAGCAAACACTCTCGCTTCCAGGAAGCATTAGGACGGGAAACTTTTTTTTTTTCCTGCAGAAAGACCGTGGCCTCTGATAAGAGGCCGTTGGTTTTTCTGCCGGAGACTTAGATCAATGAGTGGGAACTATATTGCCATTCATTGATCTCGGGGCTGGCGGAGGGTGGCGCGATCGCGCGCCCGGCGCAGCGGCAGTCTGTCTGGATGGATATATCTATCCAGATAGACTTAAGTGGTGGATTGTCAGCCACAGAATCAAAATCCATTTGCCCACTGCTCTGTGTCTTTTATGCAGCCTGCAGCCTTAGGGCCTTTTTCCACTACCCTGTGATTTGCAATTTGATTCCGATTGCAAACCGCAAGGAACATTAAATTACAGGAAAGGGCAGCAGCCATTTCCATTAGTGCGATCTGATTGCAATGCGATTTTGGTCCAAGCGCGATCGTTGTCCTCCCGTGTTTTGGATGCGATTGAGGTCTACTATGCTGAGTATAGTATCTCAATCGCAATCACATGGTGGGAATTAAAATGCGATTGCGATCGCATTTCATAGTGGAAAAGCACTCCAATCTATTCAGAAATGCTTCTGCTGTAATAAATCTTATCTCTCAGTCAGCCTCGCCATCGCTGAGGAGAAAGATGCTTGTCATCACCCCTCCCACATTCCTGCTACTCACTGATTGGCTGAGGGCAGTTCAGTGTGAAACTGCTGTATTATGATCTATGATGTGCTCACGTGTTTACAAAGCAAGCTAGCTATGACAGTGCAGTTTGTAGGAGAAAAAAGTAAGAGAGGAAATTACATCAGGATTGGCTTTAGTCAGAGGGAAGAAAGATGGCAAATGCAAAATGCAGAATTCTCTTTATTTACCATATAAAATTCACTGAAATCAGTGTTCTGTAAGTAGAACAAGTAGTTATCTACTACTTATATATGTGTTTTTTTATCCCTGGGATAGTATGGCTGACCCTGCTACTTTAAAGTGAGTACACACCCATAATAACTCAATCTCTAGGGCGACAAGTCGGGACCAAGTTCTGAACAGAGGAGTCCCTAGGCTGCTGCTATGGAGAGAAGAAGAGGGACTGATGGCACTGCGTGCGACACAGAGGCATAAAGTGGTGTAAGTAGTAGAACCATAGCTTTGGCTTGTGCTTGGCCAAGGCGATTTACCTGTCCATATCTCTCACCAATACATCGAGGGTCACCAAGCATATGCTAGATTCTTGACAGAGGTGGCCAATCAGTCGCCTCATCCAAGAACCCTCTGGTGGATGTACAAGGCTTTAAAGTGGATCTGAGATAAACTTTTACTCATTGCATAATTGCATTCCATTCATATAGTTTATATGGCATTCCTCAAGCCAAATACTTTTTTTTTAATACTCTAATTCCCTATAAACTAAACAAGCCTCGCCCACAGCTTCTCCAGAGTTTCTTGGCACTTTGAGCCTTAGTAGCAAGGGCTTATGGGAACTCAGTCTGGGCAGGAGGAGGAGGTTACTAGCTATAGATTTCAGAGGCAGAGAGGAGAAGAGGGGAGTGAAGTTTTCCCAGGCTGAGGGCTGGGGATGCTATCGGCTTGCCTGTGTGTAATGTGACAAACAGAACATGGCTGCCCTCATTGTATCACATGAAGATGTTTGCAGCTAGATTTGCTGTGTAAACTATCTAAACTTTAGATAAGATATATAGACAAGTTACTTGTTATAGTTAGTTTTTCATCTCGGATGCGCTTTAATTATGAGATGTTCCCTTGATCTGGGTGAAAGCTACTGGAAGCATTATGTATGGGCAGCTCTCCATGCTCTGCACCTGTCTTGTATCCAGCGTGTGAATGTGCCTCTCTCCGTGACTGCGGTATCTTCACAATGCGCTCTACAAACAATGCAATCCTCCTCAGACAGACAAGCCTCCTGCTTCTCGTCTTGCAGCTACAACTTTGCTTTAAATGGTAAACAGAGCTAGAAGCGGCCGCCGGCCGGGACATTACATGCCTCCCCAGCTGCGGCGTGACTGACACCTACCCAGACCCCCCGGCAGAGCCTTCACCAGGTTCTTCAGCTGAGCGATCTCCAGCGCTTCCCAGAGGCGGTCGTCCGTACACTTGCACTCCGGGTCCAGGTTTAGCCTGTACAGGAAACACAAGCACTGACATGGGTCACATTGTTGTGGTGGGATTGTGACGCCAGAGTTACATTCCTGCGTCGTGCTTCATACAGATGATCAGGTGCTCCGACGTCTGTGACCCATCCGGGCTCAGCAACGCCGGCCTCCACCGCTCGGATTAATCACAGACACACCGGATTGTGAACGGCATGTTCAGCGGGTGGAATGTGTCACGGAGCGCGGAAGGAAAGACTCAGGATTCCTGAAAGATATTTTATGTCTGAGGCCAAACATGTTCCCCCAGAGAAGCCCTCTACGTGTCCAGCTCTAGGAGACACAACCGCCCTTTACAGGTCCTCTTTATTTCTGCTGACACTGATCCCATGTTAAAGGGGCACTCCATACACTGCTCTCATGCTAAAGGGACACTCTAGGCAATGCTCTTGTGTAAAAGGGGCATTCCAGACACTGCTCTCGTGTTAAAGGGGCACACCAGACACTGCTCTCATGTTAAAGGGGCACTCTAGACAATGCTCTCATGTTAAAGGGGCACTCCAGACACTGCTCTCATGGCAAAGGAGCACTCAAGCCAGAGCTATCATGTTAAAGGGGCACTCAAGCCAGAGCTCTCATGTTAAAGGGGCACTCCAGCCAGAGCTCTCATGTTAAAGGGACACTTAAGCCAGAGCTCTCATGTTAAAGGGACACTCTAGACACCGCTCTCATATTGAAGGCACTACAGACACTGCTCTCATATTAAAGGGGCACTCCAGACAAAGCTCTCAGCACACTGCAGCTTTAACAGTTTGCTGCACGGCCATACAACTTAGCAGCCAAACTTGCCTCCTTTTCTTGCCACTAATAAAGCTTTCTGTTGGTGGCATCTGATTGCTGCTGTGATTTTTTTTTTTTTTTTAGAATTAATTTAATTGTATTTTTTTTTAAGTATCTATTTTCTTTTTAATTTATCCCTCCCCCCTACCTCCAAGATCCTATCCCTGCGATCGCCTCTAACAGGCATCAGCGTAAAAGAAGGTGGGATCTCTGTCTTCTCCCCTTCGTATAGTTCCCACCTTTGCATATCTACCTCACCCATTGCCAGGGTCTCCTCCTGCTGGATTTTTTTTTATCACGCAGGAACTTTGCTGTTGAGATCCTTGTGCTTTTCACTTCCCAGCCTCACACTTATTGCTCCCATAACCAGAAACGCCCGCCCCCTCCTATTGAATCTTTTATTTTAAAGTGGACCTGAACAAAGGACACAAGGAACACATAACAGAAATGCAACCTGTATGTGTTTAGAGAGTTTAGCCCAAGCATGGGCAAACTTCGGGTCAGTGAAAAATGGCGCCCAGCACCGTTTGATAAAAATGGCGCCCCATTCACTTACATTATCAAACGATATTTATCGTTTTAAAAGGTTAAAAAATGGCGCCGACCTCTTGAACAAAATTTATAGTTTTAAAACTTTTTTTTTTTTGGGTCCTGCCTGAACGATATTTATCGTTTTAAGCCCTGCTTTGCTGCCCTTTGGAAAATATCTGCCTGCCGACTTTAACGTTTAATAGCACAGCCCCCTTAAAAGCTAAAAACACCAAATTTGCAGGGAATGTTAAAAAGAAAATTGTGAACAAGAGGAAAAATATTTTTTTCAAAAAGACCTTATAGTTTTTGAGAAAATCGATTTTGAATATTCTTCTTCTGACCGTGGGAAAATTAAACGCCCGCCGACTTTAGCGGTTAATAGCAAAGCCCCTTTAAATGCCAGAAACACCAAATGTGTAGGGAATGTTAAGAAGAACAGTGGGAACACGAAGAAAAAAAAATGTTCAAAAAGACTTTATAGTTTTTGAGAAAATCGATTTTAAATGTTCAAAGAGGAAAATGTATCTATTTAAATCGCGTAATGACATTTCTGCGGGGAAACAATTCCCGCCGACTTTAGCAGTTAATAGCAAAGTCTCCTTAAATCCTAGCAACACCAAATTTGCAGGATATGTTAAAAAGATACTGGGAAACAATATTTAAAAAAAAAAAATTTAAACTTTTTTTTTTTTTAATTTAAATTTTTGTGTCATGTTCTGAGTGTGGGATTTTTTTTGAAAAAAACGACATGGGGTCCCCCCTCCCGAGCCTCTGTAACCCCTTATCCCCCATGCAGGCTGGGATAGCCAGAATGCAGAGCCCCGGCCGACTGGGGCTTCGCACCCTGAGCTATACCAGCCCGCATGGCCCATGGTATGGGGGGCTTCGGGGGGGAGGGGCTGCCAAGCCTTCCCCTCCCCCCCGGAGGCCTTGTCCAATCCGGTGCCTCAGGAGGAGGTGGGGGCGAAGACTCCCTGGGGGGGGGGGGGTTCATGGTGGCATCTGGGAGTCCCCTTTAAGAAGGGGAACCCAGATGCCTGCCCCCCTCCCAGGAGAAATGAGTATAGGGGTGCAAAGTACCCCTTACCCATTTCCACAAAGGGTTAAATGAAATAAAAAAGCAACAACGAGAAAAGTCCTTTAATGTTCTAAATTGACCAGAAATACTTACCTGTACCTTTAAGAAAAAATTCCCACGCCAATTAGGTCCCACGACAGTATCCTCCATCTTGCAATCTTCAGAAATACTTACCTGTACCTTTAAGAAAAAATTCCCACGCCATTATCCTCGGAAAAGGTCCCGCGCTATAATCTGTTATGTCCCACGACGACAGTATCCTCTGTCTTGCGAACTTCAGAAATACTTACCTGTACCTTTAAGAAAAAAATCCCACGTCAATTAGGTCCCATGACAGTATCCTCCATCTTGCGACCTTCTGTTACATGTTGATTGAAGATCTCCGACGCCACACACGCCGCCTCCGACGAACTGCTCTCAACTATACTTAGTATAGCTTAGAGCAAAAAGCATCTTTAAAATGTGGCTCCAATGGCCCCCATTGGTTCCTTATCAGACCAGTGGGGATCAGGAGGATCCCCATTGGTCGATGAGGAACCGATGGGGAGCCTTGGAGCCAAATTTTAAAGATGCTTTTTGCTAAGCTATACTTAGTATAGCTCAGAGTGCGTCTATATAGACGCATTACCGCTGGCTGCCGCTGCCCTCTCTGCCTCCCCCCACCTGTCACCCTCACCCATGCTGGCACCCAATGCACCCATGGGTGCCAGCATGGGTGAGGGTGACAGGTGTGAGAAGCAGGGAGGGTAGCGGCAGCCAGCGGTAATGCGTCTGTATAGACGCACTCTCAGCTATACTAAGTATATCTAAGCAAAAATCATCTTTAAAATTTGGCTCCAAGGCTCCCCATTGGTTCCTCATCGACCAATGGGGATCCTCCTGATCCCCATTGGTCTGATAAGGAACCAATGGGGGCCATTGGAGCCACATTTTAAAGATGCTTTTTGCTCTAAGCTGTACGAAGTATAGCTACGAGCAGTGCGGCGTGTGTGGCGTCGGAGATCTTCAATCAACATGTAACAGAAGGTCGCAAGATTGAGGATACTGTCGTGGGACCTAATTGACGTGGGATTTTTTTCTTAAAGGTACTGGTATTTGTGGTAATTTAGAACATTAAAGGACTTTTCTCGTGGTTGCATTTTTATTTCATTTAACCCTTTGTGGAAATGGGTAAGGGGTACTTTGTACCCCTATACTAATTTCTCCTGGGAGGGGGGTGGGCATCTGGGGGTCCCCTTCTTAAAGGGGACTCCCAGATGCCACCATGAACCCCCCCCCCAGGGAGTCGTCGCCCCCGTCTCCACCTGGGGCAAGGGAGGCGGGGAAGAGCCCCTTGTCCATGGATTGGACAAGGGCTCCGGGGGGTGGGGGGGGAGGAGGAGGCTTGGCCAACCCTCCAGAGCCCCCCATACCATGGACCATGCGGGCTGGTATAGCTCAGGGTGCGAAGCCCCAGTCGGCCGGGGCTCCGCATTCTGGCTATCCCAGCCTGCATGGGGGACAAGGGGTTACAGCATGTCTGATCTGCTCCCGTGCTCCCCAGCATGTCTGATCTGCTCCCGTGCTCCCCATCATGTCTGATCTGCTCCCGTGCTCCCCAGCATGTCTGATCGGCTCCCGTGCTCCCCAGCATGTCTGATCGGCTCCCGTGCTCCCCAGCATGTCTGATCTGCTGCCGTGCTCCCCAGCATGTCTGATCTGCTCCCGTGCTCCCCAGCATGTCTGATCTGCTCCCGTGCTCCCCAGCATGTCTGATCTGCTCCCGCCTTCCCCTCCCCCCCCCGGAGCCCTTGTCCAATCCGGTGCCCCAGGAGGAGGTGGGGGCGAAGACTCCCTGGGGGGGGGGGGGTTCATGGTGGCATCTGGGAGTCCCCTTTAAGAAGGGGAACCCAGATGCCTGCCCCCCTCCCAGGAGAAATGAGTATAGGGGTGCAAAGTACCCCTTACCCATTTCCACAAAGGGTTAAATGAAATAAAAAAGCAACAACGAGAAAAGTCCTTTAATGTTCTAAATTGACCAGAAATACTTACCTGTACCTTTAAGAAAAAATTCCCACGCCAATTAGGTCCCACGACAGTATCCTCCATCTTGCGATCTTCAGAAATACTTACCTGTACCTTTAAGAAAAAATTCCCACGCCATTATCCTCGGAAAAGGTCCCGCGCTATAATCTGTTATGTCCCACGACGACAGTATCCTCTGTCTTGCGAACTTCAGAAATACTTACCTGTACCTTTAAGAAAAAAATCCCACGTCAATTAGGTCCCATGACAGTATCCTCCATCTTGCGACCTTCTGTTACATGTTGATTGAAGATCTCCGACGCCCCGACACCACACACGCCGCCTCCGACGAACTGCTCTCAACTATACTTAGTATAGCTTAGAGCAAAAAGCATCTTTAAAATGTGGCTCCAATGGCCCCCATTGGTTCCTTATCAGACCAGTGGGGATCAGGAGGATCCCCATTGGTCGATGAGGAACCGATGGGGAGCCTTGGAGCCAAATTTTAAAGATGCTTTTTGCTAAGCTATACTTAGTATAGCTCAGAGTGCGTCTATATAGACGCATTACCGCTGGCTGCCGCTGCCCTTCCTGCCTCCCCCCACCTGTCACCCTCACCCATGCTGGCACCCAATGCACCCATGGGTGCCAGCATGGGTGAGGGTGACAGGTGTGAGAAGCAGGGAGGGTAGCGGCAGCCAGCGGTAATGCGTCTGTATAGACGCACTCTCAGCTATACTAAGTATATCTAAGCAAAAATCATCTTTAAAATTTGGCTCCAAGGCTCCCCATTGGTTCCTCATCGACCAATGGGGATCCTCCTGATCCCCATTGGTCTGATAAGGAACCAATGGGGGCCATTGGAGCCACATTTTAAAGATGCTTTTTGCTCTAAGCTGTACGAAGTATAGCTAAGAGCAGTGCGGCGGGGGCGGCGTGTGTGGCATCGGGGCGGCGGAGATCTTCAATCAACATGTAACAGAAGGTCGCAAGATTGAGGATACTGTTGTGGGACCTAATTGACGTGGGATTTTTTTCTTAAAGGTACAGGTAAGTATTTGTGGTTAATTTAGAACATTAAAGGACTTTTCTCGTGGTTGCATTTTTATTTCATTTAACCCTTTGTGGAAATGGGTAAGGGGTACTTTGTACCCCTATACTCATTTCTCCTGGGAGGGGGGTGGGCATCTGGGGGTCCCCTTCTTAAAGGGGACTCCCAGATGCCACCATGAACCCCCCCCCCCCAGGGAGTCGTCGCCCCCGTCTCCACCTGGGGCAAGGGAGGCGGGGAAGAGCCCCTTGTCCATGGATTGGACAAGGGCTCCGGGGGGGGGGGGGGGGGGGGGAGGAGGAGGCTTGGCCACCCCTCCAGAGCCCCCCATACCATGGACCATGCGGGCTGGTATAGCTCAGGGTGCGAAGCCCCAGTCGGCCGGGGCTCCGCATTCTGGCTATCCCAGCCTGCATGGGGGACAAGGGGTTACAGCATGTCTGATCTGCTCCCGTGCTCCCCAGCATGTCTGATCTGCTCCCGTGCTCCCCAGCATGTCTGATCTGCTCCCGTGCTCCCCAGCATGTCTGATCGGCTCCCGTGCTCCCCAGCATGTCTGATCTGCTCCCGTGCTCCCCAGCATGTCTGATCTGCTCCCGTGCTCCCCAGCATGTCTGATCTGCTCCCGTGCTCCCCAGCATGTCTGATCTGCTCCCGTGCCCCCCAGCATGTCTGATCTGCTCCCGTGCTCCCCATCATGTCTGATCTGCACCCCAGCATGTCTGATCTGCTCCCGTGCCCCCCAGCATGTCTGATCTGCTCCCGTGCCCCCCAGCATGTCTGATCTGCTCCCGTGCTCCCCAGCATGTCTGATCTGCTCCCATGCTCCCCAGCATGTCTGATATGCTCCCATGTTCCCCAGCTTGTCTGATCTGCTCCCGTGCTCCCCAGCATGTCTGATCTGCTCCCGTGCACCCAAGCATGTCTGATCGGCTCCCGTGCTCCCCAGCATGTCTGATCTGCTCCCCAGCATGTCTGATCTGCTCCCGAGCCCCCCAGCATGTCTGATCTGCTCCCGTGCTCCCCAGCATGTCTGATCTGCACCCCAGCATGTCTGATCTGCTCCCGTGCCCCCCAGCATGTCTGACCTGCTCTTGTGCTCCCCAGCATGTCTGATCTGCTCCCCAGCATGTCTGATCGGTGCTTGTGCTCCCCAGCATGTCAGATCTGCTCCCGTGCTCCCCAGCATGTCTGATCTGTTCCTGTGCTCCCCAGCATGTCTGATCTGTTCCTGTGATCCCCAGCATGTCTGATCTGCTCCCGTGCCCCCCAGCATGTCTGATCTGCTCCTTTTCAAGAACAGTATACATGTTGTTCAGTACTGATTGATCCCGTTCTTGATCAGGAGCAGATCAGACTTGCCTGAAATTATCGATGTACCCATTGTTCTGACAGCAAACTTGCATTGTGTGTACCAGGTTTTATGTTCAACCTCAGCTACAAAGGAGAGATAAGAACATAAGGAGAGATAAGAACATAAGGAGAGATAACTTGTGAGATAAGTAGATAAGGGAATTTATTCAATTTAGACACAGACACAGAACATTTATATTGTGCTCTTCTCCTGGCGGACTCACAGCGCCAGAGCTACTTTTTATCTAAAAGCTGGCCATAAATCTAGCAATTTTGAGGCCCGATCGACCATTGAATTTGATAATTGTATAGAAACAGATAAAAATCAGTGCCGCATCAAGCATGCGCGACTTTGACCTGCACGGTGTGCAATATCGTGACAACCGATGTAAATGACGGATCCACCAGCCGCTGTCCCCCTAAATGTAAATGTCTATCCCCCTAGTGCCAATGCATTGTAAATCTCACCTGTTCAGCTCCTGGTCTCCTCTGTCTCCCCTGAATGCCACCAGGCACGTGTGACAGCGGCACTTGGGGAGATTGGACGTTGGTGCAGCTGGGGGCGGCGCATGAAGCATACAATCAGGTGAGTTGATTACAACAGGCACCGCTACTCCAGATCTGCAGAGGGGCACAGAAGGGGGGTCCATGGAGAGGGAAAGAGGAATGATGTTGGCTCTCCACCCCACTTCTTACCCTGTGCATAAATGCCAAAAAATGTACAAGGTACGTTTTCGGCAGTTAGACCCTTTGCCTGCCATAAGGTACTAGGTATGTGCATGGCAGGCAAAGGGTGAAAAGTGTGCCGACACGTACACATTACACTTGTTTTATGGGAAGGGTCCCTGTCAAAATGTGATTATTGCATTCAAAGTTTTAGTATCTGTATTAAAGAGACTGAAGTCTCCCTATAATGAGGTTTTTACTTTAAAAACGTCATTAACATTATAGTCCGACCTAAAACGCTGCAGAACCGCTGCTAAAAACCCCCTCGATCACCCCAAACTCACGGGGGTACACGGAGGCAACTTCCGCATAGAGGCAGCGCAGCTCTGCCTCTATGTGCGTCAATCAGCGCCGATCGCCCGCCTCTCCCCCGCCCCTCTCAGTCTTCCTTCACTGAGAGGGGCGGGGGAGAGGCGGAGATATACGCGCTGATGGACGCCCATAGAGGCGGCAGCAAAATCCACGACCAAGAAAGTCGTGGATTTTGCTTGCCCTGTACCCCCGTGAGTTTGGGGTGATCGAGGGGGTTTTCACCCACAGTTCTGCGGCGTTTTAGGTCGGACTATAATGTTAATGAGGTTTTTAAAATAAAAACCTCATTTTAGGAAGACTTCAGAGTCTCTTTAATAAAACTTGTTTTTAGTGTTTACAAACTACCTGATATTGGTCTACTTCTCTTTGGTGGTGGTCCCCACGTGTATGTATTTTTGTTGTCTGAGCACTGGGTGACTGCAGACACGACTACCTGGAAATATACCCGCTGGTATCAAGCGCTGAGGAGTATTTTCATTGTGTTGGCACCAGAGTGGATTTGGTTACCTTGGCAGCAGAGATACCGTGGTTTGATTCGTGGAAAGTGCTTGTATTTTACAACTACCAAGGCTGATTCCTGAGAGATTTCATGCTGATTGCTGAAATCGATCAATAATCCGCCTGCGGTGTATGGGCAGCCAACAGATCTCTCTCCAATCAGATTCAATTTGTCCCTGGATCGTGCGGTCTCCCTTGGCCTTTACCGCATTGTTGTGCATCAGGCCCATAGAGACCCAAGAAAAGGTAAACGGTATTCATGTTTTCTCTCAGAAGACCCTGACATCGTCACCCACCTTATAGAGCCGCTGAATAAGATGGGATCCTGTAGGATGATGGACAGGCGGGAGCGTAGAGTGTGGAGAGGCAGCTTGGAGATATCAATTCCATCGATAACGATTTTACCTGCGCGAGATAAATAGATAAGATATAGCATGTGAATCAAAGCTACTCATGATAAATCCAACTCTCAGTCTCCGATTGGTCCTTAGTTGGATCTTTGTCAGCAACTAATAATACGAGAGTCAGGGCCCGTTCACACTAGGGGCGTTTTTCGCCTTTTTTCAAGCGCGGGCTATTTTTAAAGTCGCCCACAAAACGCTTGTGCAATGAATCTCTATGAGAAGGTTCATATCAGTGCAGTTAGTCTGCTGTGCGTTCAGCAAAGCGGTGCCTGTACCATTTTTGGGGCGTTTTTCGTATAATGGAAGGTATAGAAAGTTTTTAAGAATAAATATATTTTATTTATTATTTTCTGGGTCAAATAGTTCACTTCCTGACTTGCGTCAGGGAGTGAATTACAAAACCGCTCAGAAAAAGTGCTTAGAAAATCGCTTTTTACAAAAACACAGCGTGCAGTGGAGAGCCGGGAGGAGGAAAGAAACAGTGCACAAAAATGCAAAACGCTTGCGTTTTTAGGTGTGAATGGGGCCTAAAGGTGGTCATACAGACAGATTGCCACCCAATGTGGTAAACTGATTGATCCCTCTTTGATCGGGCTATGACCAGAGAGAAATCAAATGATTCCACACACTAAATCTAATGCAGCGCAGTGTTTGACTGCTTGATGCAGTGGAGTACTATAGGCTGTCAATCTACTGCCACTCTCCAAGATTTCCTGTTGCAGCAAAAGTCATTTAAAAATTAAATGAATGTGGCATTTTTTTTTTCAGGACAATGGCGCCTTAATTGGCAGCCACAGCCACAGGATTCTGGCCTTTTCTTGGTCTTCTTCCCTTTTCCCTACCAATTCCCCCCCCCCCCCCCAAAGGTGTGCAGTGTGGTCCGGTGTAGCCTGGGATGCTGGTGCAGGTTGTGGGGAGTGAGGGACCTGGAGTTTTTCCGGCCTTGCTGCTGCCTGGGTCCGTTGTCTGTGCAGGTTCAGGCCGTGTGAAGGCCACCGCTGCTACCCAGGAGAACAGGGCTCCACTGAGGTCGGGAGACACCGCATCGATCGGGACACCTTTGACCTCGCTGGATACCAGCTCCATCCATCCATCCATCAGATGCTGCTGCTCCATCGCAGCAGGGACACCTCTGGTTCAGCCCCTCTATGATGCCAGCATCTAAACTGGAAGTAAGGGACGCCATAGCCTGAAGCTTCTGTGACAGCCAGATCATCTTGACCAGCCCTGCCGAGTTCTGCCCAGGAGTCGGGACCACTACTGCACCTTTTGAACTGTAACACCTTGGCCAGCACTGCCAGATGCCAAATGTCAGCAATCAGGATCCTCGGCAGCATCAGCCATCGCCGCAGGTTTCTTTCATGAAGAACTGGGCCATCACTGCTGAACCTTCACCTTCCTCTGCATCCCCTCCACCTTTCGATGTCTTCTTAGGCAATCGGGATAACAGATAATTGCCAAGTGCGACACCGTAGTATGGCAGCCTCGGCTCCTTGGCTTTTGGACATCTTCTCCCCTTACTCTCACCATCCACCCCCAAACCCTTTTAGAACCTGAGCCATAACCAATTCCAGGTACAACCCCCCCCCCCCCCCCCCTCCTTCTTTGTATTTGGCGAAATAAATTATCCTGATTCTGAAGTTGTACTATAGATTCGCCTATAAAAATCGAAGTGCGTATGGCCTGCTTACTATCAGCTGGTGATCACATCACTGCTGCAAGCTGGGGGTTTGCAACTGTGCAGCTTTTGACCCTGGAGAGCCATAGCTGGCATCCACACAATGCCTGCGACTGATGATCACCCATGTCTGTTTTATTCATTTTCTACACACAGCATGCATTGTTGGCAGCACATGCAGTGCATTGTGGGTTGAGCTGAAGTCTTGTCGTCTGTGCGACATAAATCACAGTTTAATTCCCACGGCAACGTCTTGTCACGCCCCGCAAACTCCTCAGGAATGGACGTTAATTCCATCATTGTTATGACAGTTCAGTTTCATTTCTGCAGAGAGAGCAGCTAAATATAGGAGACGGCTGGTGAAAACGCTTTCTCCACTATGCGGCACGTTATAAAACCCAAATCTGTGTATAATCACTGCCTTTTAGGACATCCATAAACTGTTTCTCTCTACGCCTAGCAAAGCTGAAAATCCAGACATATACAAACCATAAAAACTCCTTCTTACAATCCGTACCACCATCTGTATACACAGAGTATTAGAGATAATAATATGGGACATTATTACCCATGATCCTCTGACTGAACTAAGACTGCAAATTGTAATGTGACACGACCAGGGCCGGTTCTAGACTTTCTGCTGCCTGAAACAAACTTTGGAGGATGCGCCACCAATCATTGCATTGGGCCAATCACTGCACTTGATCAGTAGTAGTGACCTATCAAATGTCACTGCTACTGATTGAGTACAGTGATTGACCCAATGGCGGTGCTGTGGTCCCGCCTGCGAGACTATCGGCACCAGTTAGCAAAAAGGAGTAGTGAGCACTGTGATTAGCTGGTCTGGTGCCAGCACCCCTGCCTGATATGGCGTCATGCCAAAACTTCCCCTCTGACTAGCCATGGTGATCACTCACCGGTGATGGGGTTTTACTGTAGCAAGCCTTGATAAGAGGTATAGTTCAACACCTCCCCTGCTTATGATGTCATAGGGAATGAGGGTGGGGATTCGTGGATGTCTGGATGAGGAGGGTGGTGAGTGTGCCAGGAAGGTGGGCGGGAGAAAGAAGAGGAGGCCGGCACCAGGTGGCCCAAACGGTGTGTCCAAATGCCGCCCCCTAGATTTTACAGTCCGAATCACATGATTCAGGTGGCTTTATGGGCGGTCCGCCCCTGGACATGACAAAGGATTATGGGTAGCAATGTAATAGAGGGTTATGCCTAATAATGAGATTATTATGGGTGATGATTAGGGATGAGCAGAACTGGTTGGAATTCAAAGTTCTGTCTAGTAAATCCAAGTTTCATTCGGAGTTTTGTGGCATTCTTTGCATTGAAGTCGATGATGCCGACTTTTACTTTGATGGTTGGTATCACAGCAAACTACATTCAAACCTTGGAAGAACTTGTCTAGAAAGTCAGTGGAGTCATTTTAGGCCTCTTGCACACTTGCAGACTGCGTTGCACCGCGGTAAGCTTCCCCGTTACAAGTGCCATGCATGTCTATGGAGACTTGCACAGTTCGCACGAAGCAACACAGTGCCCAGAAGGTAGCAGTGCCAACGCCAAGTCTGCAGCACCTTACCGCATAATCCCTGCCTACCACATGGATTATGCAGTAATGCAAGTCAATGGGTGACGCAGTAAGTGTTCACAGTAGGAGCACAGTGAGCCACAGCGTGCATGTGTAGACCAATGGGGATCCCAGTGACGTACTTCCTAACCAGCAGAAAATGCGTCACTACCTGGTGGGTGGCGCTATACATATGAACCGGTCGACGAACTGTGGCCAGGTGTCATGTGACATAAACAGATTCACAGGAAATAGCGAGTAGTGGCGGTCTCAGGAGACCCGAGTGCCCTGATCAGGCAAGAGGGGGTGATGGGGAGAAAGGAAAGGGGAGTCCACACTGCAATAGCAAAGGTACTAATATCTGGTGAAGGTGGGCTGCCTATCCTAATACTAATATCTGGTGGAGGTGATGGGGTTGCACAAAAACAAACTAATATTGGAATAGGGGCAGACATCCAAAGTCTTGCAGGGGTGATTTTTAGTTAAGCACCTGTCAGTAAGATACTAACAATTTTGCGTACAAATTTCATGTAAACTGTATCAAAATCGAAAGGAAGTCCAGTTAATTAGCCCAAGTCCAAGCTGCTTATGATTTGTATTAAATTTTCATGTTAGCCCAAATTATTAGCATCCATTGACTGGTGCATAACTACCGTCTGTGACAGAGGATTATGGGTCATAATAGGATATAGGGTTCTGGGTAACAATGTGATAGAGGATTATGGGTAATATGGTCATAGGGGGTTATAGGTAACAATGTTATACAGGGTAATGGGTATGTAATTGTAAGTAATGCTGGGTACACACGATGAGATTTCCCGTTCGATTTGCGGATCGATTCGATTATTTCAAACATGTTCGATTGGATTTCGATCGTTTTTTTCATAATAGGTATGCAAAATCGACGGAAAAAACGATCGAAATCCAATCGAACATGTTTGAAATAATCAAATTGATCCGCAAATCGAACGGGAAATCTCATCGTGTGTACCCAGCATTATGGGTAATAAGCTTAACCAACCGTCAAATATGTCCACCATACGGAAGAATGCCAGAGACAGGGAAGATT
Source organism: Hyperolius riggenbachi (assembly GCF_040937935.1). Classification (NCBI taxonomy): domain Eukaryota; kingdom Metazoa; phylum Chordata; class Amphibia; order Anura; family Hyperoliidae; genus Hyperolius; species Hyperolius riggenbachi. The sequence goes on along the minus strand of NC_090648.1, from coordinate 466,840,508 downwards.
TACCGCTGCCCGTCCGTCCACAGATGCCAACCTAGGAAAGATATGATCTAGGCATTATTATTATTATTACTTTTTGTTTGTTTACAAAAGAAATGTAAAAACTCTGAGAAATACAGTGAAATGCGCTGTATCTAAACTACTATCTAAACAGCTGCATAAGAAGATCCAGCTTCCAATGCAGTAAAGATTGCAACATTTAGGGCTCTTGTTCACTAGCAATCGCGATTCACAAATGCCAGAGAATACGATTTTTCATTAATTTTGTTGTGCAATTGCGATTCTTCATGCGCAATGCATTTGCATTGCACAATCACTCTCAAAATCGCTCCAGAAAGTGTTTGTGCTTTTCAGAAAATCGAATCACAGAAGTGGAAAATACCTACCACGATTCCTAGGTTAAATTAGCAGCCTAGCCATTTAAAAATCACTAGAGTTTTGCGATTTGGACCAAACCACCTCTAGTGGAAAAGGGCCATTAAGGTGGCCACACACCATACAATAAAATGATCCAATTTTATGGCAATTCTGTAAAACGATCAGTTGTCCCGAAAAATCAAAAGCCTAAAATCTAATCGAATTTCCCGCTTTTATTTGATAAAAGAAGATCAGGAATGTTGGATTTTTCTGACCAATTTTTATGAAAATTGAATGGTGTAGAGAAGACTGTCAATTACTTGATGTACAGACCCAGAGTTTTCAATCTTTTTTTCATAATTGGGAAAAAATGGAACATAGGTGTGTGGTACATTGGTCAGATTTTTCAAAGGTTACAATCATTAAAAAAAAATTCATGGCAATTCTAGAATTGAAAAGATATTTAAAAAATTGTATGGTGTGTGGCCACCTTAAGGCCCCTTTCACATTTACACCATTTCGTCGCGTCGCACAAAAACACCACATCCTGTAGCAGAAGCAGTGATAGCCCTATGGGACTATAGCATTGAAAGTGAAGCGGCATGTCGGAGTGGCTCCCATCGGGATGGCGCAAGAGCTGCAGAGCGCCGTGCACGTTAAACCGTTAGCGAGGCCTACGTTCATTGTGTTCACTGTATGCAGAGCAGGGACAAGGTCCTCCAGCACCCAAGGCTGAGACACCAAAGTGCGCCCCTCCATCCCTCCCACCCCAGCTGTCACACACTGATTGCTATTAGACTAAGAGGGCCACATGGCCCACAACCTCCCCAACACCTTAATATCTAGTTATCTGGTGTGCAGTCACTGCTATGTATCCCCTTTTCTTATTTCTTTCTGCTTCATACACAATTAGGAATGACAGCTGAATGAATTGTGCGCCCCCTCCTACACTGCGCCCTGAGGCTGGAGCCTCTCCAGCCTATGCCTCGGCCCTGACTGTATGGTTGCCCCGTAACGGTAACATGCACTGCGACCTTACAGGACCACTGCGATGCGATCGTAGAACAGTTGTTTTGCAACAAATTGTTTCAAGTGTGAACTGGGCATAATGCTTGGTACACACTATACAATTTTCTGGCACATTTACCTGCCAGATTGATTATTTCCAACATGTGCGAATTTCAATAAATTTTCTTCAATTTTCCGTTTTTTTATCTTTTTTTTTTTGATCAAGTTTCATAAAACTGAAAAAGAATCGATTGAAAAACGATCCGAAAATCGATCGAAATTCAGATTGGACATGTTGGAAATAATCGATCTGGCAGGTAAATCTGCCAGAAAATTGTATGGAGTGTACCTAGCATTAGACTATGTTCACAGTGGTGCAGCATAGTTGCTTCAGTGTAACATGGATTGCCGCACTGCAATGCACCATTGCGACGTTCACAGTCCGGTGGGCGCGGTGTGGTATAACGGCGCATGGCATGCAGTGCCTTACCTCAAGACATGAGCGTTCACAGTGACAGTGAAGCATACTTTTTATTGGCTGTATGCTTCCCTGTGTACGCGACACAGACAATGTGCAATGCCTACTGTGAACTGCGCTGCCTTATGGCATAAACTTCTGTAAATCTGTGATCAGATAAACTCCCGATCTTATATTTACTAAAGACAATCCGGTTGGTCGGGGCCTGCTATGCTCAGGTGCCTGTGCAGAACTTGTACACAGAGCTCTGTTATGATCCTCTTATTTCACCTTCTGCCCGGGTTTGATGTATGCCTTCACGTGTTTGAGGACCGGCTTCAGGTTTGTCTCATAACGAACACACAAATCGCTGATTTTAATTTCTCCGCTGTTTGGCCAATCTTCCGGAACTTGCTGCGGATCTGCAACGATTAAAAAATGGCATTAAAGCCTTTAGGGCCCTTTTCCACTCACCGTACCTTGCAAACCTGCATGCCGTTACCCTGTTTTACCAACAATGCAAGGCAATGAGACATAGAACACTTATGGCGTGGTGGTAGACGTGGCCATCACTTTACAGGTCTAAGCTACACAGATCCCTCGCATGGTTCAACTGACAATCTCTCACAACTGCCCACCCCTGCTCTAATAACACAAACGTCATCTTACCCATTGTCCCCTCGTAACTCTCTGATTCGATGTTCAGGAAACTGTTCACCTTCTTCACGGCTCCAATCTGCACCTCCAGATCAGCCAGATTCCTCACCACCCAGTTCAGGTAATTTGTCACCTGCCAAAGAGGAGACACCGCAGGTCACAGGAGGACATCCACCTCACCCAGAAATAGCAACACTGCACCAAGTGCTCTGCAAGATGGAAGCTTGTCACACATACAGTAGTACAATCTCATTTAAAGTGGTATAAAACTCAGCATTTCTTCAATGCTCTAAGGCCTCATACATAGGGATGATCGGAAATGCTAATTTCCGATTCCGCGGTAATTCCGCATTCCGCCATTGCCAAATACCGATTCCGCTTTCCGCTAACAATTTCCGCATTCCAATGCGGAATTTCCGCCGGAAATCGCGGAAATTCCGCCCGACTTTAACATCGATTTTCTCAAAAACTATAAAGTCTTTTTGAAAATTTTTTTTGCATCTTGTTCAGAAGATTCTGGTTAATAAACCCTGAAAATTTGGTGTTTCTAGGACGTACGGGGGCTTTGCTATTAACTGTTAAAGTCGGCGGATTTTTCCTGTAATGTAAATGCAGAAAATAGGCAGAAGCAGATTTTCAGCATTTTACATTACAGTAAAAATCTGCCGAATTTAGTGGTTAATAGTGGTTAAGTCCTAGACACACCAAATTTTCAGGGGTTATTAAACTGAATCTTGTGAACAAGATGCAAAAAAAAGTTTTCAAAAAGACCTTATAGTTTTTGAGAAAATCGATGTTAAAGTCGGGCGGAATTTCCGCGATTTCTGGCGGAAATTTTCGCGAATTCCGGCGGAAATCCGCCTAACGCACTTGCATTACCGATTTCCGCATTCCGATGCGGAAATGCAATTTCCGATCGGAATTTCGGAAATTGCATTTCCGCGGAATCCGAATGAGCATCCCTATCATACACACCTAAAATCGAAAACGCAAATGCAAGCGTTTTGCGTTTTTGTGCGCTTTTTCCCCCCTCCCGGTGCTCCACTGCATGCTGCATTTCTGGTAAAAGCGCTCTTCTAAGTGCTTTTCCAGAGCGGTTTTGTAATTCACTCCCTGACGCAAGTCAGGAAGTGAACTCTTTGACCCGGAAAATAATAAATACAATGTATTTATTATTAAAAGCGCGAACACAATCACTGCACAAATCGATTTTGTGAGTGTCTGCATTTTTCCTATACTTTCCATTGAGGCAAAATCGCCCCAAAAATGGTACAGGCACCGCTTTGCTGCACGCACATCGCACGAACCGCGCTGATATGAACCTTCTCATTGAGATTCATTGCACAAGCGTTTTGTGGGTGATTTTAAAAATCACCTGCACTTGAAAAAATGCCGAAAATGCCCCTAGTGTGAACGAGCCCTTAAATTTTTGTTTACATCACTACTATACTACTATAAAATAAATTGGTAGTGGAACAACAATCAAACAGTTAAAGGGAACCTTAACCAAGTTTAAAAAAAAAAAAAGTTTCACTTTCCTGCTGCTTCCCCCAGCCCCCTACTGACGTTCTGTGCCTGCGTCGTCACTCACCGATCATCCGGTCCCCTCGGTTTCATTTTCAGCAGTGCGCGTCCTAGATCGCGCTCCCATCCCTGTGGCCGTCTTGCACCTGCGCAGTACGTGTAATACCTACATACGCATACTGTGCAGGTGCAAGACGACTACAGGGATGGGAGTGCATTCGAGGTGCGTGGCCAGAGCTGCGCAGTCGCAGAAAACTAAACTGAGCCACGGCGGATTACCGGATAATTGGTGAGTGACGGCGCAGGCACAGGACGTCTGCAGTGGAGCTTTTTTTGTTTTTTTAACTCAGTTAACCAACCGGGCGGTATGGACGAGCTCAGCTCGTCCATCACCGCCGGAGGCTGCCGCTCAGGCCCTGCTGGGCCGATTTTCATCAAATAAAGAGCAGCACACGCAGCCGGCACTTTGCCAGCCGCGTGTGCTGCCTGATCGCCGCCGCTCTGCGGCGATCCGCCGCGAGCAGCGGCGAAAGAGGGTCCCCCCAGCCGCCTGAGCCCAGCGTAGCCGGAACAAAAAGTGCTAAGGGCTGGATCGGAGGCGGCTGACGTCAGTACGTCGGCTGACGTCCATGACGTCACTCCGCTCGTCGCTATGGCGACGATGTAAGCAAAACAAGGAAGGCCGCTCATTGCGGCCTTCCTTGTTTATTCTGGGCGCCGGAGGCGATCGGAAGAACGCCTCCGGAGCGCCCTCTAGTGGGCTTTCATGCAGCCAACTTTCAGTTGGCTGCATGAAATAGTTTTTTTTTTATTTAAAAAAAACCCTCCCGCAGCCGCCCTGGCGATCTTAATAGAACGCCAGGGTGGTTAAAGGACTTCCGAGGCCAAAACGAAGAAAATTACACTTTACCTTTTTTTTAGCAGAATCCACGGAGGACGCCCTGCGCGTCCTCCGCTCCGTTCCACCGTCAGTGTAGGCCTTTTCGTTCCCCCAGGGCTTGCCCCGACCCCACCGAACGGGTCGCATCGATGCCACCCCTAAGATGGCCGCCGCCTTGATCCGCAAGTGCGCAGTACGTTTTGCCGCGATTGCGACTGCGCAGTCTTTAGCCCGCCTCCCGCCGCACGCTTCAGGAGGATGCCGGGACCCATACGCGGCGGGAGGCGGGCTAAAGGCAATAGCGGCAAAGCGCAGGGCATCCTCCGTGGATTCTGCTAAGAAAAAGGTACAGTGTAATTTTCTTCATTTTGGCCTCGGAAGTCCTTTAAGGTTCCTTTTCAACAGTACTTCTTCAGTTGGAAGCTTAGCCCCAAATCTGAAGTTCAGGAAATGATTACATTATCTTGTTTATGTTTCCTTATTAGCCACAATTAGTAAACATTGCTAGCAATGCTTCAGCTGATCAGAAACATAGAGTGTACACAGAAGACAAATTCTCACTGGATACATTATAATATATAAATACAGCAGCTATGCAATAAAAATTGCAATGGCAGCTTTCAAAGCAGATAAAGTGTACTTGGGGAACTTGTAATTTGTGAACGGACGATCATACTTGTGTACAAAAGCAAATATGATAACTGAATGGGTTAGTAGGAAAAAGTAGGAAAACACGTTTTTATTGGATGTTATGTCAGAGTTTAATGACACTTTACAATAGGACAACGATTGTGAAAAACTGTAAAATGTAAAATACGTTTATACAAGAAGTACATCTCTCCCAGAGTAATATGCACTGTAAACTACTTTTTTTCTATGTCGCTGTCACTTAGGTAGTAAAAATCAGATCTTTAAGGTTTTGGACTACTCTATATTCTCATGGGGGTTTTCAGTTATTTCTTGATTTACAAAAGCTCTTACTGAACAGCAGTTACTCAGTACAACTGCCAAAACAGTGTAGTGAAGCTGGCTGATATTTTTGCATAAATTCTTTACAGCGAGTGGTTTTGTAAAGAATAAAGGCTATACTGAGAATTTCCCATGAGAAAATGGACTAGTTCTAAACAAAATCTGTCAGTTCTGTCAACTTTTTTTCTTCCTACTGTAGGTGACAGCAAAAAATGGGAAAAATTAATATTTAGTGCATTTCACTTTAGGAAAAATGTATATTAATATGCATTTATATTAATGCTTTTCAAAATGTAAATTTTTTCACAAAAGTGGTCCTTTAATCCATCTCATAAATCCATGAATCCATCCAATCAGGACAAGCCTCATAGGTCATAGCCTATTGAAGCTGTAGCATATGGCAGGTGGTGGGGGCAGCACATGGATATGGCACCTAAATGTGAAAGGAAGGTTGAAGTGCTGCCATAAGGTGGGAGCTGTATATGGGTGAGCTTCTGCCTAATAGGGCTGCACATGTTAGAGGGGGCTAGAGACTGCATATGGAGAAACTGTATGCAGGGTCAGGGCTGGTTCAAGCCACAGTGGGGCCCTAGGGCAAAGTTCACCTGGGGGGCCCCATCCCTCAGCATATTCACCCCCCATGGACCCCTTCACTGTTTTTGTCAGAATAGCAACTCCCCTTTCCCGGTGCTCTGTTCCATCCATACTCCCTGTCTTCATCCCCGCTGGCTGCCTCTTCTCCATGACTCTGCGATTGTTATAGCGTAATGACTGGTCATTGAGAAGGGGGGTGAAGACAGGGAGCTCGGATGGAACAGAGTACCGGGGAAAGTGAGCTGCTATTATGACAAATCAGTGCAGGGGCCCAAGGGGGCACAAGTCAGGGGGAGAACTGGGGCCCTGCAGCACTCAGGGGCTCTGGGGCAATTGCCCCCTTTGCCTCTATGGTAGCGCCGGCCCTGTGCAGGGCAAAACTATATGCGGTCTATACCATCAACTTAATGATGTCTATACATCTTTCGATTTTGCAGCCCAATTGACCGTTTGATTCGATAAGGGCCTGTTTTCACTACACACTGAATGGATGCAGAAAAACTGACTTCAATGAATGCCTATGGGGAAATCTGCATCAGAAGAATCACGTTTAGTGAAAACAGGCCCATAGGCATTCATTGGAGTCAGTTTTTCTGCATCCAATCTGCGTGTAGTGGAAACAGGCCCTTAAGTGTATCGAATTGGATGAAAATCAGTGCAACAAGCATGCCTGATCGCCGAAATCGAGCGTGCTGGAAAATCTTGGGCCGTGCGGCCAATTGGGTGCACGGTGGTAACGGCATGCGATATCGCGATCACTGCCAAACCCCTGGCCGCTTAACCTACCAAATGTAAATGTGCTTACCACCTCTCCCCCCATTGCCTATGCATTAAGATCCCACCTTCCGGCGCAACTATCCATCTGCTCCCGATCTCATTTGCTGCTTCTTCCGAACACCAATAGTGATGTCACACACCAGCCACGTGCTATACGCATCTACCACGTGGAAGCAGCTAGACAGTCGCCACAACTAAAGCAGGTGAGATTTAATTGCATGGGCATGGGGTAAGGGGCACATTAACATCTGGGGGTACAGGGGCCAGGCAGCATTTCCAGGCCGATTACTGAGATATTTCATGCTGAAGTCGATCAGGAGTCTACCTGCAGTGATGGGCAGCTGACAGACCTCTCTCTGATCAGATTTGAGAGAGATCTGTCTCTTGGTCAATCTGTCCATACATTGCTAGATATATGAGCACCTTTACTGCATTAGATTGGATAAATGGTTGTTTGGTTGGTTATTGTGTGTGGCGGTCAGACACAAACCGTTAGCGCATAGGTGAGGCCAAGTCCCACCACTCCTGACTGCAGCTCAGAGGTGGAGGTGATGGAGGTGATGGCTGCCGTCAGCACAATACAGGCTCCAAGATAATCCTGTGGGGAGACAGAAAAGGATTATGGGTAAATGTCCTAACCTTCAGAAAAACAAAAAAACAAAATCAATTGATTGATTTCCCTTAACACATTAACGTGACTTGCTGCAGCTTCCAGCAGACAGTATTCATCACGCATTGAGATAAATGTTGCCGGAGAGTTTCCGTTTAAATGTCACACAGTAGGCGGGCTGCGCTGTGTCACACTGACAGAGGTGTGTAAACACAGAGGGCCCAGTGCTGAAGTAACAGCTGGGGGTTGGCTGGTATCTGGGCGCTGGGCACGCTGTATGACTGGGCTGATCTCTGCTCTTTGTCATCTGACTGGACACAACGCGTTTCCACTTGTACAAATATTTGTTCAGTGATGACAGACACACACTGCGCCCGTCCATCACACACACGGAAAAATACAAAGTGTTTACGTCATTAATTTGACATATAGAGAGGACTCGCTCCTCCGTGGCGTATATTTACACCATGCCAAGCAAATCTGGGTGGAGGAAAAGCCAGGACTACTACTCCATTGGTGGGCTCAAAAAACACTCTGCGTTGTACATAACAACCAATCAAGGCCTTATTTTTTCTGTAGACAGCAGGGAGAGGTGGCAGCGCTTTGTGGTGCTGATTAGGAGCTATTTTTTGCCATCACAAGTTGGTGATCGACATCTGTAATTGGCTATTGAACATGAATGCCGATCACGAATGCACTCGTGATCGCACTCGTAATCACAAGTTACTCGCGAAATTTTTTTTCAACAAAGACCTTATAGTTTTTGAGAAAATCGAAGGAAAAAAGTATACATTTAAATGCGGTAAATGACAGTTAATGTAGCAAGCCTAACGGTAGTGTAAATTTACATATATCAAAAGAAAGAGCAATAAATTTCCTGACGGGGTTTCCAGGGGGTCCGTACGCAGTGCGTAAGGACCCCCTGGAAACCCCTCCGGAGCCGCAACGCTATGGCCAGAGATCGCTATACAGCCGTAATATGGCTGTATAAAGATCCCTGGCATATTTTCCTATTTTTCAAAACATTTTTTTTTAATGTTCAGATTGTGGGAAATTACAAAAAAAAAGCATGTGGGGTCCCCCCCTCCCGAAAATCTTTAACCCCTTGTCTCCCATGCAGGCTGGGATAGCCAGAATGCGGAGCCCCGGCCGACTGGGGCTTTGCACCCTGAGCTATACCAGCCTGCATGGTCCATGGTATGGGGGGGGCTCCGGTGGAGAGGGGCAACCAAGCCTTCGCTTCCCCCTCCCCCCGTAGTCCTGTACAATCCCTGGACAAGGGGCTCTTCCCCACCCCCGGTACCCCGTTCATGGTGGCATCTGGGAGTCCCCCCAGATGCCTGCCTCCCTCCCAGGAGTATAGGAGTACAAAGTGCCCCTTATGCATTTCCACAAGAGTTAAATGAAATAAAAACACAACAACGAGAAAAGTCCTTTATTAATCTTAATTAACCAGAAATACTTACCTGTACCTTTAAAAAAATGTTCCTCTAATCTTGCGATCTTCAAGTTGGTTGAAGATCTCCGCCGACCGCTGCATATCCTTGGTGTTTCTAGCATGGAAGGGGGCTTTGCTATTAACCGTTAAAGTTGGCGGGTTTTTAATCACGAATACCGCCTCGTGAATTACATGTGGTTATTAGACTCAAAACCGCACTCGAGTCGGATATCCCTTTCTACTCGTGATTGTGATCACGAGTCAATTCAGCAATAGGTGGAGTCGTGCTCGTGATCACTCGTATCCGAGCAACCCTGGCAGCGCTCCCAAAGCAGGCTGCATCTGAATGACTACCAGCATAGGTGTACAAAGCCTAATTATAAGCAGGGTACACATCTTGCATTCAACAGACGCACCAAATTAAAGGGGACCTGAACTCAGAACTCTAAAAGATAAGCAACAGCATGATAACCTTAAAAAAATTCAGTTACAGCTGATTCAAATTCTGCAATAAATCTGCAGTTTGTCTACTTCCTTCTTTCATGGAGGAGTGCAGTGCTCACCGACCCTTCCGACCCAGAAGTAGCTTCGGCGGACATTACACCATAACAGAGGTAAACAGGGGGAACGGTGGGCATGAGGAGAGCTTCCTACAGAATGCCTTCTCTCCCTAAGCGCTAAGGTATCCTTTAAAGTGGAGCTGTCAGCCATACTATCTCAGAAAAAAAACCCAGATGTATAAGTAGATAAATACTTGCTCTACTTATAGAACATACTGTATATATTGCACTGTCCACATTTGGATTTTAGTGATTTTTCTATAGAAAAAAAAGAGAAAATCCTTCATAGGATTCGCCATTGTAACTGTGTCTATCTTGAAGCCAATCCTGATGTCATTCTCTCCCTTACTCTCCTCTGCCTGATTGTGTATGCATTGTCTGCTCTCCTCCCATTCTTCAGGCACTCCCACCCAGTTCTGCAGTAAAAAGTGCATTGTCTCAGCATGAGACATACTGGCCAATCAGAGAGGAACAGAGGAGTGGGAGGGGAAAACAGGAGGGAAAGAGGCTTCAGCCAATCAGGCTGCATTAGTTAATTCTGAGAGAAAAGTAAAGAAGCATAAAAAGACAACCCAGCATGCCCTGCAACTTCCTTTTTGCGGCAATGTACCAAATAAGAGTCAGGTAAACTGGTGAATGATCATTTATCAACAAGAAAATTAATAGTGATTTTTAACTTTTGAATTGCCTGGTTAGCATCCTTATTACCGTACTTGTTTACCAGATATAAATTAAGAATTGATTTTTAATTTTATGCCCGACAGTTACACATTAAACAGAGCAGAGCCCATAAACAGCCTAAGATGTCGCCATTCACCACTGTGAGTGCTGCCAGCAATTTGTGCTGGTTGGTTGAGACTGCTGCTTAGGTGAGTTCTAGATAACCGGAACTCTACTGTATCTCATAAATTTGTGTCCAGCTGATGGAAAACTTTATCAAATGTTGGAGATTGATATTTTTTCAGCCTGGACACAATTATTCTGTACAAGTTTTCTGGTGGTCGTTCTGCCCTTACCGTCCTGACTTCCAGCCACCTGTTAGCTGCTGACAGAAACAAGTAGGCCAAGTTGTTGGTGTCGGTGAGCTCCAACATGCGCTGCTTAAATCTGGACTCGTGTCTGAAACAGAATAGAAATGAAAATAAATAAATGGAGTTAATCTGCCATTTGCACTCCTGACAACTGACAACAATTTTACAGACAAAGACAGCTGGCGCTGCATGTGGAAGGCAGGGAGGAGGAGGGGGCTGCATGTATACAGCATGCTCTGGCTAATAACAGCAGGCTTGCAAATTGAGTGGACAGAAGAGTAATGGTTAGCACTGCTTGTATTACTTTTATTAACCACTTGAGGACCACGGTGTTAAACCCCCCTAAAGACCAGGCCATTTTTCATAAATTGGGCCACTGCAGCTTTAAAGTGAACCTAAAGTAGAGTGACCATATTTTTGTGGGTCCAACCTGGGACTGGGGGGGGGCGTGGGGGGTGGGGGGGGCGGCGCGCGCAGTGCGCCGCGGCGAAAAAGTGGGAAGGAGTGAGGAGCACGCAGCGGCTAAGACTGGGGGAGGGGGGCTGCGGCGCGCGCAGCGCGCCGCGCCGAAAAAATGGGCGTGGCCATGACATTGTATGGGCGGAGCTAACGTAATGATGTAACAGCGAGGCATAAGAAAGCAGTGTTTACGCCATGATGTGGACAAACGAGACTTTGTATCATGGGTGTGCAGAAACTGTGTGATGCTAATAGTATACCGTAACCACAAAGCAGCAAACATAGCCATCTATGACCATTAAATAATAAATGCAGTAACAGTTACCCCGGACACCAGAAAATAAACGCAATAGGCAACATGTCAGTATAAAATAAATGCAATGCGGGCAAACATGTCAGTACAAAATAAACGCAATGCGGGCAACATGTCAGTACAAAATAAACGCACTGCGGGCAAACATTTCACCAGAAAAGAAACGCACTGCGGCCAAACATTTCACCAGAAAAGAAACGCACTGCGGGCAAACATTTCACCAGAAAAGAAACGCACTGCGGCTAAACATTTCACCAGAAAAGAAACGCAATGCGGGCAAACATTTCGCCAGAAAAGAAACGCACTGCGGGCAAACATTTCGCCAGAAAAGAAACGCAATGCGGGCAAACATTTCGCCAGAAAAGAAACGCACTGCGGGCAAACATTTCACCAGAAAAGAAACGCACTGCGGCCAAACATTTCACCAGAAAAGAAACGCAATGCGGCAAACATTTCGCCAGAAAAGAAACGCACTGCGGGCAAACATTTCGCCAGAAAAGAAACGCACTGCAGGCAAACATTTCGCCAGAAAAGAAACAATGCGGGCAAACAATAACATTTCACTAGAAAAGAAACAATGCGGGCAAACATTTCACCAGAAAAGAAACAATGCGGGCAAACATTTCACCAGAAAAGAAACAATGCGGGCAAACATTTCACCTGGAAAAGAAACAATGCGGGCAAACATTTCACCTGGAAAAGAAACAATGCGGGCAAACATTTCACCTGGAAAAGAAACAATGCGGGCAAACATTTCACCTGGAAAAGAAACAATGCGGGCAAACATTTCACCTGGAAAAGAAACAATGCGGGCAAACATTTCACCTGGAAAAGAAACAATGCGGGCAAACATTTCACCTGGAAAAGAAACAATGCGGGCAAACATTTCACCTGGAAAAGAAAGCATTTACTCACCTGGCAGAAGTGTCCGGCCTCTGGCGCGCTGCTCCGTCCCGGGACCGTCTTCCTCCTCCTGCTCTTCTCTCCCGCGCTGACAGGGCTACGGCAAGATGGCGCCCGAAGCCCTGTACTAGTGACACAAATAGGTCTCCAGTACAGGGCTTCGGCAGCCATCTTGCCGTAGCCCTGCTCGCCTGCCGGTGTCGGAAACAGACACCGGAAGAGGAGGCTGGAGCGGGGCTGCGGGCAATGAACTGGCACGGCGTCTATAGACGCCGCTGCCAGTTCATTGAGGAGAGAGTGGCCAGAGTCCCGAGGCCGGGACGTCCCGCTGCTGAAAGCGGGACGTTTCCCGGGACCTCATTAAGCCTGGGACAGCGGACCCCGAATCCGGGACGTGTCCCGGGCAATCCGGGACGTCTGGTCACTCTACCTAAAGTCACCCCAAAAAAATGAGATGAACTCACCTGGGGCTTCCCTCAGCCCCCTGCAGATGATCGGTGCCCTCGCAGCCCCGCTCCGATGGCCCAGGACCCGCCGGCGAGCACTTCCGGTTTGGCCATCACCGGCCGACAGGCATAAGAATGCGAGTGATTGTTCGCGTTCCCAGCCTGTATATCGCCCTCTATGCTGCTATTGCGGCCTCCTGGCCGCAATAGCAGCATAGGGGGCGATATACAGGCTGGGAACGCCCTCTATGCTGCTATTATATATTATTATATCGCCCTCTATGCTGCTATTGCGGCCTCCTGGGGGGCGATATACAGGCTGGGAACGCGAACAATCACTCGTGTCGGCCTGTGACGGCCAAACCGGAAGTGCTCGCCGGCGGGGTCCTGAGCCATCGGAGCGAGCACTTCCGGTTTGGCCATCACCGGCCGACAGGCATGGGAATGCGAGTGATTGTTCGCGTTCCCAGCCTGTATATCGCCCTCTATGCTGCTATTGCGGCCTCCTGGCCGCAATAGCAGCATAGGGGGCGATATACAGGCTGGGAACGCCCTCTATGCTGCTATTATATATTATTATATCGCCCTCTATGCTACTATTGCGGCCTCCTGGCCGCAATAGCAGCATAGGGGGCGATATACAGGCTGGGAACGCCCTCTATGCTGCTATTATATATTATTATATCGCCCTCTATGCTGCTATTGCGGCCTCCTGGCCGCAATAGCAGCATAGGGGGCCGATATACAGGCTGGGAACGCGAACAATCACTCGTGTCGGCCTGTGACGGCCAAACCGGAAGTGCTCGCCGGCGGGTCCTGGGCCATCGGAGCGGGGCTGCGAGGGCACCGATCGTCTGCAGGGGGCTGAGGGAAGCCCCAGGTGAGTTCATCTCATTTTTTTGGGGTGACTTTAGGTTCACTTTAAGGCCAAGTTGCAGGGCCGCACAACTCGGCATACAAGTAATTACACCCCCCCCCCCTTCTCCCCACCAACAGAGCTCTCTGTTGGTGGGGTCTGATCGCTTCCCCAATGTTTTTTTTTTTTCTTTACAAATATATATTTTTTTTTTATAAAAATGCCAATTTTTTTTTAAAATAATTTCCCCTCCCTCCCCCAGGCAGCATATCACTGCGATCGGCTGTGATAGGCTTCAGCCTATCACCACCGATCACTTCTGTGTCCCCCAGTACAGCGCTGCCTTAGATCGCAGTGCTGTACAAGTATATTAGACGGCGGTATCACCTCCTAACAGTCTCCGAGCGGAGCTCTGCCTTCCAAGCGCATCGGTGTGTGCGCTCTCCTGCTAGCCACATAGAAGGCCGTTTACACCAATCGGCGTGGAGCAGTCCTCGGGCTGCCGCCGCGTTCACGCCAATTGGTGTGGAGCGGTCGGCAAGAAGTTAATATGCACATATCTTCGCTGTATCAATTATAGATGTGAGCCAAGTCTATATGGCAAGCACATACCAAAACGGGTGAATGGTTGGTGCTGCATACAGGAAGCCTGACACCCATTTCACACTGGGTGCTTCATCAGAGTCTATGACGTCATAGCCTGCGATGCCTACAGCCAGCAATCAGAGATGGATTAAGATGTAATGGGGCCCTAGGAAAAGTAGAAGATTTGGGGCTTCCTTGTGGTCTTTTTGGTAAACTTAAGTGGAGAGAGTAAAGTTGAAGAGAAATCGAGAGCCCAATATGGTGTAGTATGTCAAAATTGATTGGATAAATGAAACAGTGAGATGGTAATACTCACAAACACGGGTTACCACCTAGGTAACCACTCATTAGGCAGGTGAGGAGATTAGACCTGTCCTCACTCAGTATTAAGAAGTCGCTCTCTGTAGATAGGAAGAAAGGGGGTAGATCACCCCTCCACCTGGGGTGGACTCAAATATATTGGTAGGTGAACAGAGGCGCCAGAAGGATAAAAGTACATAAAATTTTTAAAAAATTGCTGGGAGGAAGTGGTGGACTCGCCTCCGTCCTTGGTGTCTGCTTTAACGGAGGCGAGTCCACCACTTCCTCCCAGCAATTTTTTAAAAATGTTATGTACTTTTATCCTTCTGGTGCCTCTGTTCACCTACCAATATATTTAAGTGGAGAGAGGTGAGAAAAGGTTGCTGGTGGGCCCCTTCACATCCACTAGGCCCCAGACACTTGCCTAGGTTGCCTGGTGGATGATCCTGCTCAAATATTATTTTTCTTATGGCTGAAAGCTGATAATATGAACTTGGTCACTGGATCTGGGTGAGATCATTCAGGCCATTCAAGTATAGAGGCAACATGAGCAATTGCCTAAAGTACTAGGTTTCCTCTGATGGGGAGGATTGTGAACTTGGGAGTTTAATTTGTAGAGCAGCTCAGTCATAGGACCCTTAAAAGGGACATGAGAGATCTCTGTGCTCCTACGTTCCCAACTCTGCACACCTAACTTAACCATTTCCATGGGCTCCCATGCCTGCATACATGCAAAATGGGCGCCAGAGGAATTTGGGTGCCAGAAATACCCGGTAGCTTATATTACTGATATTTACTATCACTAAACCTAACCCTACTCTCACACAAGCCCTCCCTCTATCAATGCCTAACCCTAACTGATCTCCCTACCTAGGTGTAACGATCGGTGTCAGCACACAGAGAGAATCTGATTATTGGTGATCTGCAGTATCACCAAGAATGCAGATTATACCTGATTATTGATGATCTGCAGAATCACCGATAATCTAAGTATAACTAACCTCTGGACACCTTTATGTGAGTGTTTGGTGCAACAGTAATGACTTTGAGTAAGACCACCCGAGGAGCAGGTGGTCTCTGGCAGTATGGGCGATACTGCCTTTTGAGAAGTGCAATAACCGTCCAACAGCCTGAGACCTCCAAAGGGGTGGAGTCCCAGGCTGAAGGTAGGAAGAACCTGTGAGTGAGTGACACCTGAAAGGTAGATGTCACTAGCAGGTCTGGAGACTATCTCTTAAGGAGAGAGATAGCGCTCAAGGTCGGGCAAGCCAGGTCTGCAACACACAGACAGATAAGGTACATAGACAGAAGGCTGATTCGGTATCCAAAGGCAGGCAGGGTTTGGCAACAGGTAATCAGATATGCATAGGTACCGAATCAGAAAGCAGAGGGATAGTCAGGAATGCAATAGGTCATAACAGATATCAACAATGCCTAGACTTGGGTGTGAGGTCCGTGGTCTCTACACCCTGGAACTAGTCTGGAGAATAACAGAATGATAACACAGAGTCCCTAATCTTGGGTGTGAGGTCCGTGGTCTCGACACCCTGGAACTAGTCTGAAGTATAACAGAATGATAACACAGAGTCCCTAATCTTGGGTGTGAGGTCCGTGGTCTCGAGTCGACACCCTGGAACTAGTCTGAAGTATAACAGAATGGTAACACAATAATACACAGAAGTAATCTGGCTCAGTGTGAATTCCCAGGTCCTCCTGGTTCTAACACACTGTAGGATCTGACTAAGGTCTGAGTGCTTCCACGTAGTGTTCGCAACGGCAGACAACTTGTGACTGACCAGCAGTGACTATATATAGCACGGCGCTCTCCAGCGCCACCCATTAGCGATCAACCAATAGCCACTTGCTTTGAGGTCAGCCGATCCCTCCTTGTTTGTCATAAAGGTTCTGCCTCTCAGCGCGTACGCGCGTATTCCTCAGCCTGTGTGAACTAACAGGCCCAGCCACACCAGACGCACGCTGCTGCGTGCAAACCGCCGCGCTGGACGCGGAATCAGCCGCCTTGCCGCCAGTACACGCGGCGGCTTTTCCGCGTTTTATCACACTAGCCCTAACAGGCCCACAGATGCCTAACCCTAACTGATCCCCCCTACTTAGTCCTAACCGACCCACAGATGCCTAACCCTAACCGACCGACCCACAGATGCCTAACCCTAACTGACTGACCCACAGATGCCTAACCCTAACCGACCGACCCACACATGCCTAATCCTAACCGACCAACCAACAGATGCCTAACCCTAACTGACCGACCCACAGATACCTAACCCTGACCGACCAACCCACAGATGCCTAACCCTAACCGACCAACCCACAGATGCCTAACCTTGACCGACCAACCCACAGATGCCTAACCCTAACTGACCAACCCACAGATGCCTAACCCTAACTGACCGACCCACAGATACCTAACCCTAACCGACCGTCCCACAGATGCCTAACCCTAACTGATACCCCAGCCCCTCCTCCTGAGTTTCCTGTTTGCATGATAAGTAGTAGCAGATTTGCATCTGAATTGAATGCGAAGTGTGCAGAAAGTCTATTTAGGTGCTGCACACATGAGCTGGTGGTCATTTCAGATACAGCCTTAGTGGTATGCGCTGGCGTTCTCCTCGCTAACTGATCCCCCACCTAGCCCTAACCAACCCACAGATGCCTAACCCTAACCGACCAACCCACAGATGCCTAACCCTAACTGATCCCGATACCTAGCCCTAACTGACCTACAGATGCCTAAACCTAACTGACTGACCCACAGATGCCTAACCCTAACTGTCCAACCCACAGATGCCTAACCCTAACCGACCGTCCCACAGATGCCTAACCCTAACTGATCCCCCTACCTAGCCCTAACTAGAGATGGCCCGAACGGTTCGCCCGCGAACGGTTCCAGGTGAACGTTGGGTGGTTCGCGTTCGGTAGCGAAGGCGAACTTTTACGGAAGTTCGATTCGCCCCATAATGCTCCATTACGGTCAACTTTGACCCTCTACATCACAGCCAGCAGGCACATTGTCACTAATTAGACTACACTAGGGATAGCTGGTGACAAACTCTGCTAGGGAAAGCTTAGGCTCTTGTAGGCTTGTTAGCTTAGTTAGGCTCTTGTAGGCTTGTTAGCTTGCTCCTGGCTGCTTGTTATTCCTTATATTGCACCCCACTACAACTCCCTCCTCCTTCACTCCTTCTCTGGAGGAGGAGGGTCTTGTATTCCAGGGAATTGTAGGATTTCAAAAGCCAGCTTACATACCTTGGCTGGGAATCGAACCCAGGTCTAGTGCTTGGTAGGCAGCTCTCTTCACCACTATACCACCACCAACACTACATGCTGAAGCCAGCCTAGCATGTACCATTATGATATATCCAGAAGAAAAATAAGCTGGCTTTTGAAATCCTACAAATCCCTAAGCAAACTCACATACATTGGCCAGGAACCGAACCCAAGTCTACCACATGGTAGGTTGCTATCCTAACCATTATACCACCAACACAACACACTACAATGCTACATGCTGAAACCAGCCTAGCATGAACCATTATGATATATCCAAGAGAAAAATTCTCTCTCTCTCTCTCTCTCTCTCTCTCTCTCTCTCTCTAGGACTTGATGCCATTGAAGTGAATTTTCAGCTTAAAACCAACAGATACCGGCAGAATTTCACAGGCAATTTCGGAATTCCGGCGGATTGAAAAAGCAATTCCATTCCGACCAAACGGAATGGAATAACCAATTTCTGCCCAAAATTGCTGAAAATGCAATTCCGCAGAAAGCGGTGACCATCCCTACGAGAGAGAGAGAGAGAGAGAGAGAGAGAGAGAGAGAGAGAGAGAGAGAGAGAGAGAGAGAGAGAGAGAGATGAATCTACAAGGCTATCTGGGGTTCTCTTCGGACAACTGTTGAACACAAAAGGCAAGGCCATGCCTGGGTGGGCTTGAACCACCAACCTTTCAGTTAACAGCCAAACATGTTAACCAATTGTGCCACAGAGACTGTGCACCACAAAGACTGTGCACGCAGTTGCTGTTGAATGATTTTATGGGGATGTATATTTGTCTTTTGGAGGGAGGAAGTAAGTCTGCTCCAAGAAGTTTCAGCATGTAGTGTTGGTGGTATAATGGTGTGGATAGCAGCCTACAGAGCGGTAGGCCTGGGTTCGAGTCCTGGCCAATGTATGTGAGTTGGCTTTTGAAATCCTACAAATCCCTAAGCAAGCTCATTTTTCTCTTGGATATATCATAATGGTACATGCTAGGCTGACTTCAGCATGTAGTGTTGTTGGTGGTATAGTGGTGAAGAGAGCTGCCTACCAAGCACTAGACCTGGGTTCGATTCCCAGCCAAGTTATGTAAGCTGGCTTTTGAAATCCTACAATTCCCTGGAATACAAGACCCTCCGGAGGAGAGAGGAAGGAAGGGAGGATTACACTTCCGGATGTTGTAAAGCAGTGTAGGCCTGCAATTGAACATTCAATGAGATTTCTGAACTTAAACACTGCTTTGAGTCAAATCCAGATTTTTTTCTGGGACTTTTGATGTCTATTCCACTTAACCATGTCTCCCTCTAGGTATAAGACTCTTTGAAACATCTTTTCCATCATTTTTCTACCCAGCATAATTTTTTCTACATTTTCAACTTCGCCTCTCCATTGAAGTCCATTGCGGTTCACGAAAGTTCGCGCGAACCGAACCTTCCGCGAAAGTTCGCGAACGGGGTTCCCAAACCGAACATTGGAGGTTTGGGCCATCTCTAGCCCTAACCAACCCACAGATGCCTAACCCTTACCGATGCCCTCACAAATGTCTAACCCTAACTGATCCCCCTACTTAGCCCTAACCGACCCACAGATGCCTAACCCTAATCAACCGACCCACAGATGCCTAATCCTAACCGACCAACCCACAGATGCCTAACCCTAACCGACTGACCCACAGATGCCTAAACCTGACTGACCAACCCACAGATGCCTAACCCTAACCGACCGACCGACAGATGCCTAACCTTAACCGATCCCCTTACCTAGCCCTAACCAACCCACAGATGCCTAACCCTAACCGACCGACCTACAGATGCCTAATCCTAACCGACCAAAACACAAATGCCTATCTCTAACTGATCCCCCTACCTAGGCCTAACCGACCCACAGATGCCTAACCCTAACCGACCCACAGATGCCTAACCCTAACCGACCGACCTACAGATGCCTAATCCTAACCGACCAAAACACAAATGCCTATCTCTAACTGATCCCCCTACCTAGGCCTAACCGACCCACAGATGCCTAACCCTAACCGACCCACAGATGCTTAACCCTAACCGACCAACCCACAGATGCCTAACCCTAACCGACCGACCTACAGATGCCTAACCCTAACCGACCAACCCAAAGATGCCTAACCCTAACCAACCGGCCCACAGATGCCTAACCTTAACCGATCCCCCTACTTAGCCCTAACCAACCCACAGATTCCTAACCCTAACCGACCTACAGTTGTCTAATGCTAACGACCAACCCACAGATGCCTAACCCTAACTGATCCCCCTACCTAGTCCTAACCAACCTACAGATACCTAACCCTAACTGACCGACCCACAGATGCCTAACCCTAACTGATCCCCCTACCTAGTCCTAACCAACCTACAGATACCTAACCCTAACTGACCGACCCACAGATGCCTAACCCTAACCGACCCACAGATGCCTAGACAGGGGTGAGAAGACAGGGGTGACCCGGAAGTTATAACATAGCCAAGATAGCAGCTGCAATTTTTAAATTGAAATCGTACGAAAACTAGTTGGTGTAGAATTGCGATTCAGGCATCAAATGAAAGAGAAGAGCACAAGCTACAGAATGGTATGCATCTTTAAGTACTTTGCAGTACTGGTCGGAGTCTTAAAGGCATGCCCATGAGAGGAGCTCGGAGTCCCTTTAACCTTCTTGGCGGTAACCCCGAACGTAGTTCGGGGTAAGCCGCCGGAGGGTGCCGCTCAGGCCCTGCTGGGCCGATTTGTTTAATTTTTTTTTTGCTGGACGCAGCTAGCACTTTGCTAGCTGCGCCAGCACCCCGATCGCCGCCGCCGCGCGCCCGATCGCCGCTATACGGTGCGGCGCGCGCCCCCCCCCCCCAGACCCCGTGCGCTGCCTGGCCAATCAGTGCCAGGCAGCGCCGAGGGGTGGCCCGGGACTCCCAATGACGACCCGACGTCAGTGACGTCGGTGACGTCATCCCGCCCGTCGCCATGGCGACGGGGGAAGCCCTCCAGGAAATCCCGTTCTTTGAACGGGATTTCCTGATCGGAGATCGCCGAAGGCGATCGAAGAGGGCGGGGGGATGCCGCTGAGCAGCGGCTATCATGTAGCGAGCCCTGGGCTCGCTACATGATATAGAAAAAAAAAAATTAAAAAAAAACTGCCGCGCTGCCTCCTGGCGTATTTTTTTATACCGCCAGGAGGGTTAAGTGCTGTATATAACAACACAGAAGCTTTTAAAATTTACTAGTAAAGCTTCACCTAACTGTATCCTCTACTACTGTCCAGGTTCAGAACGCTCCCAGGGACGGGAATGTGCCAGGGGAGAGCACCTGGCCGGGCCACGCATGCGCAATGAAGCAAGGCTTTTGGGCAGTATTGCAGGGGACAGGAGCAACCCAGAGAGACAGCAAGGGACTGAGCGGCCTCACAGGGGGTTAAAAGACCACTGTTGCGAAAATCTTAAAATTTCAAATATATGTAAACGTATACAGATATGAAGTATGTTTCTTACAGAGTAAAATGAGCTGTAAATTACCTTTCTCCTATAATGCAGTCACTTACAGTAAGTAGTAGAAATCTAACAGAACCGGCAGGTTTTGGACTAGCCCATCTTCTCATGGAAAATTCTCAGTTTTTTCTTTATTTTCCAAAGCACTTAGTGAATGGCAGTTGCTCCGTCCAAATGCCAACAAAGTATGCAGCGAACACAGAGGCTGGCCAGCTGAGAATCCCCTAAGGAGAGATGGATTAGTCCAAAACCTGTCGGGAATGTCAGATTTCTACTACCTACTGTAAGTGACAGCAACACAGGAGAAAAGTAATTTGTGGTTCATTTTACTCTGGAAGAAACATTATTATTTATTGCATTCATAAAGTGCCAAAATATTACGCAGCGCTGGACAATAAATAGGGATACATACAATGTAAACAGCGGGTGCCAGACAGAGGGCTAGCAAATGGTTATACAGCATGGCATAAAGTTGTCCATGCAAACAGGGTATAAGATGCATGATCATGTGATTTTACAGAGACCCAGCAATTCAAGTCTGAGTCTGAGAAACATGGTTCTTATTTGTTTACATGTACTTTATTTTAAGATTTTCATGACAGCGGTCCTTTAACCTTCCTGGCGGTACGCCGCGCAGGAGGTTTCCTCAGGCCCTACTGGGCCAATTTACTTAATTTTTTTTTTGCTGGACGCAGCTAGCACTTTGCTAGCTGCGCCAGCACACCGATCGCCGCCGCCCCGCGCCCGATCGCCGTTATCCGTCGCGGTGCGAGCCCCCCCCCCCAGACCCCGTGCGCTGCCTGGCCAATCAGTGACAGGCAGCGCCGAGGGGTGGATCGGGACTCCCAATGACGTCACGACGTCGTTGACGTCATCCTGCCCCGTCGCCATGGTGACGGGGGAAGCCCTCCAGGAAATCCCGTTCTTTGAACGGGATTTCCTGATCGGAGATCGCCGAAGGCGATCGAAGCGGGCGGGGGGATGCCGCTGAGCAGCGGCTATCATGTAGTGAGCCCTGGGCTCGCTACATGATTTAAAAAAAAAAAAAAACTGCTGCGCTGCCTCCTGGCGGAATTTTTTATACCGCCAGGAGGGTTAAGGAAGCCCCAGGTAAGTATAGAAGCTAAGATGGCTTTCATCACAGGTTCACTTTAAGAGGCTGCAGCTCTGGCACTTTGAAACCTGCAAGGATTAAAAGATTTGACTGTAGCTTCCCCTACAAAGAACAATATATGCCCAACCTCACTCTCCTACCAGATTTCATCTTATATGGGCTAAGTGGAAGGCTCACTAATAGCCGTCCTACTGCCATTTGAACTGAAGTGCCTGCGTCTCTATTTCTTATGGGTCTGTGACCAAACATACTTGTAAAATGTATAATACAATTGTCTGTCAGTGTAAGTACACTGTTATGATACAGAGAGAAATGCTGGTACAATGCATCCTCAGCTGTAGCAGTTGTTAGCTGGATCTTATGCCAGCTTGAATTGTGAACTATGCTAACATGTTTGATCTAAGCACTTAAAGGACAACTGTAACAAGAGGGATGTGGAGGCCGCCATAGTTATATCCTTTTAAGCAATACCAGTTTCCTGGTTGTCCTGCTGTTCCTTTGTCTATATAACGTTTAGCCATAGACCCTGAACAAGCATGCAGCAGATCAGGTGTTTGTGACGCTATTGTCAGATCTAACAAGATTTACTGCATGCTTGTTTCTGGCATTATTCAGACACTACTGCAGCCAAATAAGACCAGCAGAGCTTCCCAGCAACTGGTCTTGTTTAAAAGGTAATACGTTTGGTAGCCTCCATATTCTTCTCACTTCAGTTGTCCTTTAATCTTAACACTTAAAGGTCAAGTGATCCAAGAGGCATATGGAGACTGTCATATATGTTTCATTTTGAACAATGCACATTGCCTGGCTGTCCTGCTGATCCTCTGCCTCTAAGGCCGGGTTCACATTAGTGTTTTTTTCAAGAACGTAACCGGAACGTATACTGTACAAACGGAACGGATGTGAATGGATCCAATGTTAACCTATGGATCCATTCACATGTGTCCGTTGGTACGGACACAGGGGCGTAACAATAGACCATGCAAGTGATGCCTCCGCAGGGGGGCCCAGAAGCCACAGGGGGCTCGTGGGGGGAAAAGTTTGAGAGACTGACAACTAAGGGCATGGAGAGAAAAAACATTTTGCTCTCGCACCATTGTTATATTGACTGCATGTGTCCTCCACACAGATAAGGAATCACACACAGGCTAATGACCTTAGGTCTGATTACTTTTACAACACAGTGGAGTGGAGATTAATGTCTGACTGTTGCTGCCTCATTAAGAGGTTGTTGTCTCATACTGAGTCCAAGATCATGTAATAACAGTATCAATCAGTGACATTCTGAATGTTTTACCAAAAGTTACAGTGAATACTATATCTTATGTTCAGCATGTCTTTATTGTCCCTCCATATAGCATGTGCTCTCATGTAGTAAAATAATACGTCTGTGTGTGTATGTATGTAATGGGAGCAGAGCTGCAGGGACTTGTCAGCTGCAAGGGGCTGGAGGAAGCCCCGAGTAAGTAGATCTGGGGGTAGCATAGATTGCCTGACATTTCCTTTAAGTCTAAGTGTTTTTATCTGCATGGGGAAAACACATTGGTCCTCAGTTTTCCTGTGCAGAAAGCGAGGGAGGTGGGGGGGGGGGGCCCATCCAAAGTTTCGCAGGGGGGCCCAGTGATGTCTAGTTACACCCCTGAACGGATACGTTCTGTACATTCCGGCCATGCCGCAGGCCCTAATTTTCCGGACCGTTCTGCCCAGCGGAACGGATCCGGACAAAAAATACTGCAGCATTGGGGGCAATGGAAAACGGAACATTTCTTCACACTAGTGAAGAAATGGACCGTTTCACTGGGGATGGGGGCATGGGCTGATGAGATCCTGAGTGACAGAAGGTTGAGAGGAGGGGGCAGCAGCCGGGCGGGTGGGCTAGGGAGGCTTAATACATACCTAATCTTGTGCAGCAGCGGGCGGTAGAGGCTTCCGTCTTCTTCCGCGTCATGTGACTAGTCACATGACGCGCTGTGTAATCACAGCGGAAGAAGACTGGCTGCTGCACAAGATTAGGTATGTATTTGCTGAGTGAAAACGGATCCGATCAATCATTGCGCGTTTTAGTTAGGGCAAACATACTTAGGAGGTTTTTGAAAAATCAGCAGGATAGCCAGGCAACTGGTATTGTTTATAGTTAAATAAATATGGCAGTATTCATATTCCTCTCACTTCAGCAGTCTTTTAAGTTGTACCCCAAAAAATGAGTATATAATCTTTTCCCTTGTTTTGTTTGGCAATTTTTTAATACTTATTTGTAAATAAAGCCTTCTTTTCTTTTAAAAAAATAAAGTGCTGATATACTACATGGCACTGTACAGTAATTAAGGGGTGGAGAAGACAGAACTATGACACAGGAGTAGACGTAGGCCCTGGCCAGTTCCGCAATCTGTTAGTTTTGGATGGATGGGTCTTGACATACAGAGCAGTACATGTCATTACGTCACACACCTGAAGGCTCGGATGGTTGTCAGACCCTCGGCCGTCTCGGAGAAGTGGCACAGGAGAGGCAGCTGAGTGTTGTCATCCAGTTCCTGGAGATCTCTGAAAGGGGGCACCAATGAGTTAATGTACTGCACAGTACAACTTACTGATTCACGTGCATGAAAAAGGGGCAGGAGAGGATTTGTTAATAAAATATCGATAATATCCATTTCGTTAGTGTAGATGATGTATATTATCATAATAATATTGCCGAAAATTGGTAATAACGATAGTAAAATAGTAGAACTACAGCTTAACCTAACCCTACTCTTACATAGAACCCTCCACTACCAATGCCTAACCCTAAGACCCCCCGGTGGTGCCTAACTCTAAGACCTCCCCTAGTTGTGCCTAATCCTAAGGACTCTACCAAATAGGGGGGGGGGGGGGGGTGCCTAACCCTATCCAACCCCAACCCCCCACCTCCCGCTCAATCAACATTCCTGACACCTAATCCTATCTGTTCCCCTGTTCACAACCACCCTTATAAACATCAAATTTGTACATACAAGGGAAAAAATAATTGATAACGTAAAATTTGTAGAAACGAAATAATATTCCTAAAACTATAAAGTTGCAAGTTTCAAAACGATAACATAATCAAAAAACCGTAATGTTCTAATGTTGAAAGCAATATTTATTGGGAGACCAAATTTCTGTTGTGGGCACCATATGAATGATATTTGCATTAGCGCCCAAATCGTCCATTAACCGCTGGCGCCTACATTTCCTGCTACTCATGATTCCTCTTTCTACTGTCTACCATTGTCCTGCCATACTCACTTGGAAGCAACTCGGAAGTATTTCTGGATGAAGTAAAAGGCCACTCCAAGAGGAACAAGCGCGATGATGAAGTAGGGATTGGCGTAACTGATGACACCGATGGCGGAGAGGCAGAGGAGGGTGGATCGGGTGAGAGACTCCAGCGTCGGCGGGATGTGCTGCAACAGAATAAGCAGTAATATGTTTGCATACCACCCAACTTTTTGAGATAAGTAAGAGGAACAATTAAGCCACGCCCCACCACACCTCTAACCACGCCCCGGCACACTCCTAGTCACACATACCATAAATATGACGGCGGGGGAAGGGGGGCCAGGCGGAATGCTGGTGCAAATTTCGTCATGGGCCAACCGTCCGCCACTGCTTGTCTAAAATTCTCAAATGGATTCCAGTTATTGTCTGCTGTGGGATGATCTAATAAGTGTGAGCTTAGTTGGATATACCACACACCTCCCAACTTTTTTGAGAGGGGCACTTTAATACATGCCCCGCCACACCTCTAAACACTACACCCCTCGTCATGTATACCACAAAGAATATAGAAACTAAAGATGAACTTTTATCATTCAAACCACACTGCAGTGTTGCCAACCGTCAGTAAATTTACTGACAGTCAGTAAAAAAAAGTCAACAAACCTGGGCTGTCAGTAAAGTCCATGAAATAAAATTGTGGTGTTAGTAAAAAAAACCCTCTCTCCTTCTTAGAAGGTCACAGCACTTACTGCTTATCAGTTCACGTACCACTCTGGAATGTACACTGCTCTAGCTAAAGGTGGCCATACATCCGTAGACTTGGCGGCCGATCAACCATCCGATACGACAATTATTATTGATATTATAAAAATCGGTGCCACCAAGACCATGCCTAGTTGACAATCAAACCAATGTCGGGCCGAAATTGGTTGCATGTATCGATCGCATGTAACAATCGGACATGCTGGAAAATCTCATATTGGCATGCTCGATAAAGTGTGCGGAGGTAAGGGCTGCTGCGATAATAGAGAACAAATGTGACGGAAACAGAAAAAATGTGTGTCTAGCGCTCCAATATTCAGTGGTGATCTGACGAAGGCAGGGATGCCGAAACGCGTCATCACGCTAAAGGCACGTCGTGACAGCGGACACGCCCCCCACCAGTGAGAGGCTCTCCAGAACAACGGACGCCACGCTGCTGGCCACAGCCTGGCGGTGCCCACACTACAGGAGGGAGAGAGGTGTCTGCAGGCTATTTATGAGCTTCATTGCATCCGTGATTTTGTAAGTGTGTTTTAACTTGCGCATATTAAATTGTTTGATGATTTTACACTATGGAGCGCTCTATGTATCTTTTCTAGATCACTGTTTCTAAATGTGACGGAAACCCCCGGGTCGCATCCCCCAAATGTAAATATATCAAAGCCCCCCCCCCCCCTCTCCCCTCCAGATGCCGTGCATTAATACTTCACCTGTCCGGTGTCCGCCACTGCACTGTTCTTCCTCATTCGCGCCCCACGTGGTTGCCGGTGTATTGCATGTGGGGCGCATGTGTGATATCTTTCATTGAATTTCAATAATATTAGATGTCAGTAAAAAAAGTGTTCTGTCAGTACATTTTTTGTGCTTTGTCAGTAAAAATGTATTTCCGAGGTTGGCAACACTGCCACACTGGTCCTTTCTATCATCATTAGTTTTCCTTCATTTTATTTGAAAGTAAGGAGTATATCAATTTAAAGGATGGGAATAAAGCTTATAGTCAATTAAATACATTTTCAGTAGAAGAATCCATATATTTACACAGATCTGTATGTCAGTCCTGAAAGAGAGACAACTGAGGGAGAAAGAGGGACAGAGGGATAGGGTTCCAAAAGAGGGACTGTCCCTCTGAAAAAGGGACAGTTGGGAGCTATGATACCAGATGCTTGCGGATGCTATTGCTGTAATGCTTTTGGCTTATGCCTCTGATGAAGGGGACTGAGAGCTGTGAAACGGACATCAGGCAAGTGTATGAGAGATAACTGCGCTGGAGACTTGGGCGCAGGATACAGCCGGTATATGGCTGATCCTGCTGCCGCACAAGTCCCGGCCATATTAAATACTATTCCCCCTCCAGGCCGCCATGGATAGCGGGGAATGAAGCAATTGCTGAAAGCCGAATTATTATGTTTTAAAAGTAATTTCAGCTCTGTCTTCTGACGGCACCGAAGTTACTCCCTGTGCCTGCTATAGCCGCAATTCCTATTACGGCCTATGGTGGGGCCGGCTGCGCCCAAATCTCCTGCGCTGGTTTCAGCGTGTTCATCAGGCAAATGTAAATTTGCATCCTGAAGCAGTATGCATGGCTTCTTAAAGAGGACCTGAACTCCTCACTGCTTTAAAAGAAAATCAACAGCATAATAACCTTTAAAGAAAAACATTTCTTTGTTACAGCTGATACAAATCCTGCAGTAAATCTGCAGTGTCTACTTCCTGCTTTCATGGAAGCAGACATATTGTTAACATCCTGTGTTTAAAAATTAGCTGCTCTGCCAAAGATTGCAGAGACAATAAAACAGAGAAACCGAGAGCCCAGTATAGTGTAGTATGTATTGGAAACCGGAGAAAAAATGACTAGTAAGTTTTATACTCACAAACATGGGTTACCGCATAGGCAACCACTGTATAGGCAGGTGGGGAGATTAGACCTGTCCCCACTCAGGATTAAGATGTCTCTGAAGTAGGAAAAGAGGGTGTATCACCCTTCCACCAGGGTGGATAATTTCGATCATAAGATGTACAGAGGCGCCAAAAGGATAAAAGTATGCTAAAAGGTTAAAATATTCGGGTGGCGGTGGTGGACCAGTCACTCCAAAAAGGACACGAAGTTGTCACTTGAGGCAAAGATAATTTGATCAAATACTCCACGAACAATTCGCGAATCTGACCCACAAAGCCTGAAAACTGCTAACCCGGTATCAGTGCTTAGGTATGGGGGGGGGGGACCACCCCCAACTATCCAAGCCCTGATGAGTCACAAGTGACGAGAAACCGGTAGGGCGTGGCCAAGGGATTAGCGAGGAGGACGCTCAATACCGCTGACGACGAGAGATGAGGAATGCTGTGGCCCGTGACCAGGGGATCGGTATAAACTTGTGATATGCTTTTAACTATATTTTACATGTACGCGCATTACCTATTTTTTATGGAATATTAAATTGAGGTTTTACACATGAAAGGCATTTGTGCTTGTTGTTTGAGGTAACGCCACAGCAGGCTTATGAAAGGCAACTTTGCAAGTGGTCATTAACAGCCTCAGGCACCACAGTGAATAGCAGGACTTTGCCACTCTCCCACACTGCAGCCTGACGGTGAGCAGGGAAGCAATGCGGACGAAGGGGAGTGCTTGGATAGTTGGTGGTGGTGGTGGTGGTGGTGGTGGTGGTGGTGGTGGTCCCCCCCCTCCCCCCCCCCCCCCAAAAAAAAAAAACAACAACACACACACACACACCTAAGCACTTGTGTAAGTCTGTGGATTGAGTAAACTGGTGGTGTTACTATTTGATCTAAATAACAGTCTGCACTATTGCAACTTTTATGTCTCCCTTTTTTGAGGTGTCTTCATGCGGCATACAGCACCTTGGAGAAACCAGGACAGATAACTGTATGGACTGAGCGCTACTATTTCTGTGGATAATATTGACTGATAGTTGGGTAACTATATATAGAGCGCACCACCTGTGCTTGAAATATTGTTGTTAGCGCTGCAATATTGCTTGTTTTGATTTAAAGTATTAAATGCACAGTCTCTTGGTCGATCTGCCCATACATACAGTAGTCTGATGTATGGGCACCTTTACCTATAATGATCCATCCTATAACTTGGAATAAAATATATGAAATCTATCCAAGTCCAGAGCAGGTTTATAAATAAGCTGACCTTTTACATCTTCAATGGGGACACGTCTAGTTTGAGTAATGTTTTGTTATTTGATTAGCTAAGAGAGAATCAGGCCATTACTTTTCCCATAATGCAGTTGTGCCAGGAGTACGCCTTATGATTTCTATGGATCGGAATATTTTTTAATCTTCTCAAATCCTTGAAGTGAGCTTCTGATCCCGTTTTATCGCGTTCCAACTCTAATCTTGCCTGTCAGAGTTGACTTTTTCGTTACTTTTCTTTTCTAAACTGGCGTCGATGTAATGAATAAATTCTCCTGTTACGGTTTTACAGCTCGCCCAAACCACATCGAATGACGCTTCATGACTCGTATAAAATTGGGAGTATTGTTTAATCTCAGTCTCTTGCGGGTTTACGATGGTTGGGTCAGCTAGCAACAATTCATTTAGCTTACAAAATCCCATCTGAGACTGTTTTAGACCCCTCTGGCAGGAGGTAATAATAACCATTGCGTGGTCGGCCCCTAGCATCTCGGAATGTTCCGAATTTTGAAGGGATGATCAGTAAAGTGGCTTCTGCAAATAAAAAATCTATTCTGGAACAAGTACCATGTGGATGTCATTAAATGGTGTTCCCTCTTTCCTTTGGGGTATCTCCCAATTTTCAGCATGGATTTTTATGAGTTAGGGCGGGGCCTTCTTCAGGATTGAGCACACCACCCAGTGTAATTTGCCTTCTTAAAACAGGACGTATTTGCGATAATTTAAGAAGTGTGGTCTCCCACAATGCATCACAACTGAATATGCAGGGCCGGCGCTTCCATAGAGGCAAAGGGGGCAATTTCCCCAGAGCCTGTGCGGCCCCCCAAGGTGCAAACCCCTCCCATCCGACTATGGTGACCAATGATAGAGGGGATGCTATGTGTAAACTCAGTATAGGAAAAGGAAGAGGCGAATAATGGAAACCCCAAATATGCTTTTTGGGGGACATATGATGGGTAACTAATGATATTGTTTGACAGGGGTGAATTGGATTGGGCCTGGTACATGGCTCAGGGGCCTTGGGGGTGATTTGGTTTCAAGTGGGGGATCAGGGGGGGCCCCCAAGTTACTTTTTGCCCCAGGGCCCCAATGTAGCTAGAACCAGCCCTGACACTTGAAGCCTGGCTTACATCCAGAGCCACTGGTGTATAGCAAGCCTATAGCTTATATATTTTACAGAGCCACATCAACCCAACATGCAGACAGCCTGTTTCGGAGTGTTGGTTTTCATCAGTGCCTGGCAGGGATTGTGAAACTTCAAATATCAACAGCAAAACATTTGTAAAGCGCTTTTCTCCCGGAGGACCCAAAGAGCATAAGCTTGTCTCAGATGAGTACATAGTGATGTGCTACAGGGGAACAAGTGAGGTGATTATAAATGCCAGACTAAACAGCTAGCTTTTCAGCTTTGATTTTAAAGTGTCCAGGGTTGGAGCTGTCTTAAAGAGGAACTCCAGTGAAAATAATGTAATAAAAATAAGTGCTTCATTTTGTCATTTCCCACAAAGCAATGAGGTTCACAGACAGGAAACTGTCAGGACCATGGTCCTGACATCACACTGCGGGAGGGGTTTCACCACAATATTAACCATACGGACTCCCCTGATGATCCGTTTGAGAAAAATAAAAGATTTCTCATGGGAAAGGGGGTATCAGCTACTGATTGGCATGAAGTTCAATTCTTAGTTACGGTTTTTCTTTAAGTTTGGCAAGGTTTTCCAAAGGGTAGGGGCAGCATGGCTCCAAAAGTTTTTAGATGGACTCTGGGGGTGGTCAGGTTATTGGATCCTTTAAATCTGAGGTTGTGGGAGGTGTGGCTCAGATGCAACAAATCCTTCAGGTATCCGGGCCTAGGTTGTGTAAGGATTTGAATATTAGCACGCCAGTCTTGAAAAGCATGTTCCGTTTTATGGGTAGCCAGTGTAGTGAGCAAAGGATTGATGTTCTAATGTGGCAATTGCGGGGCTGGCTTGATAACAGTCTTGTGGCAGCATTCTGTACTAGCTGCAGGGGCTGCACATCTTTATTTGGAAGGCCTGCATAGAGAACATTGCAGTAGTCCAGCAGTGATGTGATGAAGGCCTGAATTAGGGTTGGAAGATCCGCTGAAGGAATGAGGTGCTTAATTTTTGCAATATTCCTTAGGTGAAAGAAGGAATGTTTCCACTCATTATCCCTCTCTGATCAGATAACGATCAACGAGGGATCTATCTGCTGGCCATGTTTACCAGTGTACCAGTGACCAGCAGAGGAAGAGGAGTGGTTTGTTAATATTTACCACTATTTAAAGCACACATACAGATGATCATTATCACTGAAGCACCAATAAATATCTAATGCAGTGACTGCAGAAGAACCCTGTGTGGGTTTCCCAGGTCCAGAGGCCCTGGAGCTGTCACAGCCCCTGCATCCCCTATGACTACATCACTGACTGTTACCAGATCAGCCAAGTGTCACGGTTTCTCTGTGACACTAACGATTTGCAGCCTCTATCACGGGATCATGGGGCACAGGTCAAATGTCCCGACCTCTTCACAGAGCAGGAGAGTTTGCAGTTAACTGTTTCACTGCCCAGAGTCTTTGCAGAGAACACAAATACATGCATCACATCACACTCTGCAGCTTTGCCTCACGCTGAACTTCATCAGCAGCACAACAACATAAACTCCAGGCTCAGCAGGGAATGTCTTTCAAGTTGTGAGAGAGTGAGACATGTGAAGTGCTAGAAATCCTGTATGGATCAACCCTATTGGATGCATTCCTCTGTGCTATTGCTTTTATTAATAACCCATATTGTGATACAAGATCCTTAATTAGGGTTAGTTATGTGATTTTATGCATTTACAGTCCTGGGAATAGAGTTGTGCACTGGTAAACATGTGTTAACATTTCTGATATGTGAGGTTTTTTGCCATAAATAAAGAATTTAATATTTTGAGCATTTCAGTCTTTATTTTCTTATTTAATATATTCATAACTCTTCATGTAGAGCTGTTTACTACTAATTTATATCCTTTAATAAGTATGTGTGCTGTGATTATTATTTAAATAACTTCCCTATCATCGCTCCATGCGCCAATCTCTGCTTAGGATGGAGGGGGAAATTGTATAGGGGAGGGGAGTGGTTTTGTAAAATTGGGGCGTGGTTAAAGGTGTGGCAGAGGCGTGTCTTAGTGTCCCCTTTTACTGTCTCCAAAAGTTGGGAGGTATGTGTTACTCAAGAATAGGTCTCACAGCACACAGGTTGAAAACTAATAATTGAATCCAATAATTTATTGTACTGCGGTATGTGATTACAGAGGTTGACAGAACACAGAACACGCCTCACCTGATCGATAATGTTGGTGTCAGCAGAGAAACGATTCAAGATTAATCCCAGCGGAGTCGATTCGAAGAACCTACAAGTCACAGACAGAGGGAGCCGGTGAGAAGAGACAGAAATCTGAATCCTTTATAGTGTCTAATTATAGCACACCGCAACTGAGTTTAAAACTGCTGACTTTTAGGCAGGGGTCACACTAGACCTGGAGGGAGAATGGCAGCGGTTTTCCGCGGTCAACTCAGCGGGAAAAAAAAAACCCAGCAATACCAGCGCTTTTTTTAATGCTGTGGGAAAACATACATTGCCCCCACTTCACTGCGATTGTGCATTGGGAAGCACATGTGCGTTTTTGTTAGCGTGTTGAGAAAAGCGCATACAATTTTTAGCATGTGCGACCCCTGCCTTAGTAACCTGGGGCTTTTTCCAGCCCCCCTTAGTCTGTGAGGGCAATTGAAAAGAGCCCATGGACGGGGCTGTGCATACGCTGTAGGCATTCCAGCCGCAGATCCTACAGAGCTGCCAGGAGAACGCAGAGGACCCAGAGGACGCGAGAGACCAAGAAGCCCCAGGCAAGTAAAAGTCAACAGTTTTAAGCACAGTTCAGATGTGCTTTAAGATCAAATTCTTGTCAGTCATTTGTTATTTCTTCCTGCAGTTCTTCCCTGCTTTTCTCAACAGTTGGTACCTGAATGTTTAATAGGTAAATTGCAATATTAAATGTGCCCCCTTTTTTTTAGCTTAAGATCCAATAGCAGTCTTGGGCTGGAACACAGGGAGTGGGAAGCCTCTGTAGGATTCAGAGGCCTCCATCTCCGGAGGTAAGTATCAACATTTTTGAGTTAAGGATCTCCCCGGTTTCCTTTATT
This sequence comes from Hyperolius riggenbachi, assembly GCF_040937935.1. NCBI lineage: Eukaryota > Metazoa > Chordata > Amphibia > Anura > Hyperoliidae > Hyperolius > Hyperolius riggenbachi. Next base: position 466,806,550 of record NC_090648.1, on the reverse strand, counting down.
GCAAAGTTGTCACCCTCACAGAGAGTCATACAGAGCAGCCATGCAGAGCAGCCATACCACATCACACCGGTAAGCCAACCTGGCCTCTATTTTCATTCATGCAGTGCATGCGCAGTTGCAAGTCTTATTAACTGCGCATGCACAGAATGCTCCCCTCACTGGGAAGGTGATCGAGGCTGGGCCTATGCCAGGACTGTACATACACAGTAGACTGCGACAGGGTTTAGTCGGACAGCTTTTAGAGGGGCACAGCGAGGGTCCTGAAGGACTACATGTGGTTTTTTAGAAGTCTAGGTAAATAGAATTGATTGGTCATACAGAGCAGCCATACCACATCACACCGGTAAGCCAACCTGGCCTCTATTTTCATTCATGCAGTGCAATGCAAAGCAGAGTGTCACCAGGTGGAGCCGTCCTCTCATTAAAACGGTCATACTTCATATTCGGCTCCAGGTGCGTGACAGCGTAGAGCCCTGTATGGAGGATGCAGCTGTATAGCAGATGGCTGTAAGGAGAGGATGGTGCACCTGGCGACTCTCTGCTGTGCACTGCTCTGCATGAATAAAAATAGAGAGAGAGAGACCAAGCCCACTGATGGACTCAAAATGGCCCACGGACCAGCATCGGGCCACGGATTGAGGAGCCCTGCTGTAAATGATTCTGGAATGAAGGAGCCCGCCTGAGATTGCCACATGACCTCCAGGTACAGGTAATAAAAAGGGGGCAGGCTTAAGGATACCAGAAGTGAACTCACCTGTAGAAATGGAGGTTACAGGCATGTATGGGCAAGAGTCCTCACGTCCTCCGCTCCCCCCATTTATCAGAATCCTCCCCCTTCTCCCCCACCCACCATCATTTGTGTGTAAGAGATCCCGCAAGTCGGCCCTGGCCTCTGTCACACTCACTTGGCAAGGAGCTTTTGGTGAATGCGCAGTTGCAAATCTTATTAACTGCGCATGCACAGGATGCTCCCCTCACTGGGAAGATGATCGAGGCTGGGCCTATGCCGGGACTGTACATACACAGTAGACTGTGACAGGGTTTAGTCGGACAGCTTTCAGAGGGGCACAGCGAGGGTCCTGAAGGACTACATGTGGCTTTTTAGAAGCCCAAGGTAAATAGAACTTATTGGTTCACTTAAAGTGTACCTGAGATGGGGAGATTAAGAAAAAATCTTCCTGCCCCTTCCAGGCTGATTGCTCCCTTGCCACCCTGGATCCTCCCCAATACCCGATGCCGGGTGCATTCTGCACCTGAACAGTAGTACTGCAGGGACACGCATGCAAATTGCATATGATCCAGAAGGTATAGAAGGACCGGGAAGGAATGATCAGTCTGGAGGAAGCCACTGTATGTATAATTTTTTTTAAATCACTCTCCCCCTCCCCCCATCATCTCAGGTTCCCTTTAAGGTTCTCTTTAAACCCAAAATAAGAATCAGGGACTCCAGGTCCTGTATAGTCCTACAGATACAATTACTGGTACAGATCTCATAAGTTTATTTTCACTTCTGATTTGTTTTCAATTAAAAGCGTGTTGGTTATAGCTGAACTCTAACATGCTTTGGAGGCTGTGGAGTCGGTACAAAAATCCACCGACTCCAACTCCTTACTTCATGATTCCACCGACTGCTCTAATTTGCATGTAACAATTTTTGAAAGTACTGTATATATGTATCACTGCCAAAGTTGAAGAAAGTTAAAGCTAAATTAAGATGCTATCTGCTTTTGGGAACAAAAAGCTCATGGCAAGTAAGCTGACACTCTACCCCATCAGCCATCCTGCCCTGTCATTGCCAACTTGGTTTATTTCATTATTGTGGACTAAGTTCTGAAGTTATTGTGTATATATACAGGTAAATTATTTATGATGTCTATAATATGAGAAATCAGGGCTGGATTTACCATTAGGCACTGTAGGCACGTGCCTACAGGCGCCTGATGATGGAAAGGTGGCTCACTCTCCTTCCAAAGTGCTTCCCTTCCTCCTTCCCTATGCAGAATCCTGATGAGAGTGTAAATGAGAGGTTTCTCACCCAGCTCTCAGCATTCCATGGCTGAGATCTCGCATCAGTCTGGGGCACCTCTACCTACGTAATACTAGGGGGCACCTCTAGCTACTTAATATTGAGGCTACCTCTGGCTACCTAATACTAAGAGGCACCTGTAACTACCTATCACAGGCAAGGGAAATAGGGGCGAGGTGGCAGCAAGCACACTTGCAGTGCAGTTTGTAGGGAGTTTGCTGGGTCATGCAGAGTGAAGTCTAAGGCGCAAGGACATCTGTGCCTATAGGCTCCTGTGAGGTAAGTCCAGGCCTGTGAGAAATAGAACATTTTATCATATTTTCTCTTTTTCATTACAGCTTAAAGGAAACATCAGGCAATATAGAGAAAATGAGATCTACTTACCTGGGGCTTCCTCCAGCCCATGGCAGCTTACCGCAGCTCTGGTGTCCCCTCCATTGGAGATGCCGACCTCCAGGTCAGTATCTTCTGCGCCTTCACGAGCGCCGCTCGTGATTACGCTCACGTGGTCTGGAGTGTTTTGCGCCTGGCAGTACACTCTAAAACCACGTCAGCGCAACCGTGAGTGGCTTTCACGCATGGGGAATTAGATGCCAACCTGACAAGGTCGGCATCACCAACGGAGGGGACCCCGGAACACCGGAGCCACGGCGAGGGACATAGGAGCTGCCAGGGGCTGGAGGAAGCCCCGGGTAGGTAGATCTCATTTTCTCTATATTGCCTGATGTGTCCTTTAATTTTATTAGGATTCGGAGTCAAAGCATTTTTTCCTGACTCCAGGTACCCAAAAGTTCTCCGACTCCACAGCCCTGTTAACATGAGATAGTCAGATTGTTATTTTACGTTCCACATGTATACAGTACAGCAGAGGAGGTGAGTATACCGGATTGGCGCCAGGATAATCTTCTTTAGTAAATTGTCGTGCAGATTCCTGGCAGCGGTGAGCCCCATCCACTCCACAGTGAGCGACGTGATGAGGCAGAGGATGATCCCCGAAGCGCTGAGGATGCTGAATCCCATCACGTAATATGCCCGGTTGGGGTCACTCTGACAGAGACACAAAGTGGGGAGATAAGTTCTAAATGTAGCATCACTTCCAGCAAGATGGAACCTATGCCTGGCCTACAAATCTATACACAAGTCCTGCATGACCTACATTTCTGACCTGGTCAGCAGATAAACACCCGGCTGCCCACTCCGCTCCTCCAAGCAGCCAATGGGTTGCCTCATGGGCGCCTATAGCCATTTTGTCAATCCAGGTGAGAAAACCTGCGCCCCCCCCCCCCCTCTCCTCCCGTGTGGTGCCCCAACATGAAAATAATCGTAATGCAGCAATGTTTCACCATAAAATAATCATAATGCAGCAATCTTTCATCAGAAAATAATCGTAATGTGGGCAGCATTTCACCATAAAATAATTGCAATGTGGCCAGCGTCGGGCACCATCTTCCTGTAGCCCTGCTCTGCCTCCTGGGAGACTGTGGGCTGGATCGGTGAGCTGCACGTCCCAGGTGATGGGGAGGGGTCTGACTCCCCACTGCTGCTCCCCCTTCCTGGCTGCTACCCCCTCCAGGCTACCTATACTGGGGGCAATTATACTACCTATGGGGGGGGGGGCGGCATCCTCACAAGTTTGCCTCAAGTGGCCAAAAGTCTAGAACCGGCCCTGGGAACATGTCAATACTATTTCAATTTATATTAATAAATGAGAGTGATCATGGTGAGGACATTAGAGTGTAAAATCTTCCGTTGCAAAGCCTGATGGGAACAGATCAGTGATGACTGTATAGCACTAATAATGGGGAGTGATTGTGATGAGGAAATTAGATAATGGATCAGTGAGCTCTATACAACACTTTGGAATATGTCAGATATATATGAATGTATAATAATAGTGTGAGGCTATAGTTGGGGCATTAGAGTGTAAGCTCCTCCGGTGCAGAGGCTGATGGGAATGGATCAGTGAGCTCAATACAACACTTTGGAATACGTCAGATATATATGAATGTATAATAATAGTGTGAGGCTATAGTTGGGGCATTAGAGTGTAAGCTCCTCCGGTGCAGAGGCTGATGGGAATGGATCAGTGATCTTTAAACAGCACTATGGAATATGTCAGAGCCATTTAAGTATATAATTATAATAATACTTGTGTGTGACTGTGGTGAGGTCATTAGAGTGTAATCTCCTCTGGATCACAGAAATAGGTGATAGGGCTGGAAGAAGATTCTAAGGTTCTCTATAAAGTAACATTACTGTTGCGGTGACTGTGGAGTTGGTCTCTTCGCTGATGTTTTTAGGTTCGGACGTCCATTTCACCAGCCAGTAGTCGATGGCGACAATGACAGAGTGTTTCAGAAGTTTAGAGAAGATCATCAGAAAGAGAAGGCAGAAGCCGCCGGAGGTCAGATATCGCCAAAACGTCCTCCACGGCATCTTGGTACGTAGGCGATTAGCAATGGACATGACATCTTCTTCATCTTCCTCCTCTTCTTCCTCTGCGGGACAAGATATCACGGTGACAACAAAGACAACCACCATCAGGAATGTTCTGTATAGCAAAGTGAGGTCAGCAGGTGACCCCCAAGTCAGGAAGATGCAAACGATAGCCTGCGATTCCTTCCTGTTGCCTCAACGTTTCAGAATACATTTCAGTTGCTAAATGAAAATTTTTAAAGCTACCCAAGTGAGATACATTTCTAAGTGTAATTTGCCTTCTTAAAACAGCTTTAAGTGAGCAATTGTGGTTTCCTAAGATGCATCACTCCTCAACATGCAAATTATCTCTTTATGCCTCGAAAGCCAGTCTCACATCATACTGTAGCTTATACATTTTACACAGCCACATCAACCCACCATACATAGAGCCTGTTTCGGACTTTCTGGTCCTCATCAGTGCATGGCACAGATTGATATGGCTCAACGGGATAGGGCTTCGACCAGTACTACAGAATACCTAGAAAGCTCATACATACATAGTCACATAGTTATTTTGGTTGAAAAAAGACATACGTCCATCGAGTTCAACCAGAGAACAAAGTACAACACCAGCCCGTCCCTCACATATCCCTGTTGATCCAGAGGAAGGCGAAAAAACCCTTACAAGGCATGCTCCAATTAGCCCCAAAAGGGAAAAAATTCCTTCCCGACTCCAGATGGCAATCAGATAAATCCCTGGATCAACATCATTAGGCATTACCTAGTAACTGTAGCCATGGATGTCTTTCAACACAAGGAAAGCATCTAAGCCCCCTTTAAATGCAGGTATAGAGTTTGCCATAACGACTTCCTGTGGCAATGCATTCCACATCTTAATCACTCTTACTGTAAAGAACCCTTTTTGGTGACCCAAAAACCACTAGGAAATTATAGGGGTGGTTCCGGATGTGAGCCTGACTTCAGGGGCATAAAGAGATAATTTGCATATTTAGGAGTGAGGCATCATGGGAAACAATACTTTCCACACACATCCGCTTGTAGCATCAAAAAACGAAGGTCCCAGAGAGGAACATGCAAGCACAGCAGCTGTGGGGTCGAGTGGGAAGATGGAAGGTGGACCATGCTTTGCTACCAGTCTGCCCCGAATACTCACTTCAGCTCTGCCCTCCTAATGTCAGACAAGCTTACCTTCCCCCTCATCCTCTATGGCAGCCTTGGCTTCCCTGGAGTACATTGCCCGACGCAGCGTCTTCCGCTCCATCGTAGCCTGGTCCGCATCCGTGTCCTGTACCAGAGGAGAAGAGCATCCATTACACCAATGTAACAGTTCTTAAAGGACGTCTATCTATTAAAGGAATTTTTTTCTTTTTAATGCTGTATGTTAGGGAACACATTACCACAAGTACTAAGAGCAGTTTCTTTCCTCACACAGCTCTGCCTCTCTGCTGTAAAATCATCCCACTACAAAAGGTCGGCTCTGCAGGGCTGGACCATGTTCCTGCACATGGGGGTTGCTATCAACTCCTCAGTGTATGTATAGTATAGTAATCACCTAGCTGAAAGAATCTTATTCAGGTGGTGATAATGGGTTACGTTTCCAGCAATGTGTGTTTTTTGTCTTCACTGATCTGACTGTTCAGAATGGCATTATAGGTATATCTTTTTCACGGTTTCACTCTCTCCCAGCATGAACAGTACTGAGCAGCCAGATCTTTGTTACATGCTGCAGAGCCAGAAATATAACATCACAAGCAGTCAGTCAGGAGTGGTGTATACATATCCACCTGACTGCTAGTTATATTACAGCAATATACTACAGCACATCTAGCTACCTGTAACCTCCTCTGATCAGCTTGTTTTCCACCTCAGTCTCTCCTGCATGCTGTGAGGAGAATACAGAGAAGTATTGGTGAGTTAGGAGAGAAGGATGATTTTAAAGCAGACAGAGAGAACTGTGGGAATGAATAAAGTGTCCCTAGCACTAGTAAGAATGTAAACCCTAATACAGAGTATTTAAAAAAAAACTCACAACAAGCTGGAACTCTAGTAACAATTAAAACAACTTGAGTGCAAGTTTTTTTCGGTTGTAATAAAGGAGGATATTCACTTCCAAAATGAACTGCATGCAAAGCATTATGTGCTAAACCCTTTCACCAGTGTTGAGGTTCCCTCCTTTCTAGAGGGTCCCTTCTAGAACCACACCAGTCAGCAAGCAAGCAAACATTTCATGCTCTGGATCTCTCTTCATGCACGAAAGGAGGGAACCTCAATGCTAGAAGCGAATATCCTTCCATTAGTATAAGGGATGGGAGGAGGCACCCCAATGATGGTAAATTAATCTAAAAACTGTTTAAAATTACACGGTTGGCTTACCTTGGAGAAGTTACCCGACAGCAAGGACTGAGAAAAACAATTTTTATTGAAAACACTATGGATGACACGTTTTGACGCTTCGCGCGCCGCAGGTTAAACCCACCTAGTGCCCATTGGTGCCCCGAATCTCCTAGGTTTCTAGCAACACCCCTACAGTTTACATTGCATTTGCATAGACGCCAGGAAAATTAGCATCTCTCTGACCATCTCTGCTCACTAATAGTACATTGCACCCCTAGCAGATTGTATTTTAGCTTGGTTATTCAGGGATTGCAGTCACACACGCGGCCGGCTAGCAATAGAAACAGTATAATAGTAACCTTCTCCAGTTCCTGGTCCTGGCGGTTCATCAGGGTCTTCCAGTGTTCATACAGCTCATTGTCATTATTCTGAATATCCTTCAGGGTTCCTTCTCGTAGGACGAAGCCTTCCTTCATAGCAATGATCTGCAATCAGCATAAGAGGACCTGTCACGCTCATCATTTGTTATTATTGTTATAAAGCAGCACAAATTATGGAGCGCTGCATAATAAATACTAGGAGTACAAGTGAGATAACAACAACAGTGGCATGCCAGCATAACAAGTACCAACTGACACAATAGGAAGAAAGGACCTTGCTCAATGCAGCTTACAGAGGAGGCAGAGCAGGAGTCAGGTGCAGGTGCCTAGGCCTGACTGCTGCCTTCTTTAAAGAGAACCCGAGGTGGGTTTGAAGAATATTATCTGCATACAGAGGCTGGATCTGCCTATACAGCCCAGCCTCTGTTGCTATCCCAAACTCCCCTAAGGTCCCCCTGCACTCTGCAATCCCTCATAAATCACAGCCACGCTGCTGACAAACAGCTTGTCAGAGCTGGCTGTGTTTATCTCTATAGTGTCAGTCTGCTGCTCTCCCCGCCTCCTGCAGAACTCCGGTCCCCACCTGCATCCCTTCCCTCCCTGCTGATTGGAGGGAAGGGATGGGGGCAGGGACCGGAGCCATGCAGGTGGCGGGGGAGCAGCCGAGACTGACACTACAGATGTAAACACAGCCTCACAGCATGGCTGTGATTTATGAGGGATTGCAGAGTGCAGGGGGACCTTAGGGGGGTTTGGGATAGCAATAGCAACAGAGGCTGGGCTGTATAGGCAGATCCAGCCTCTGTAAGCAGATAACATTCTTTAAACACACCTCGGGTTCTCTTTAACCCCACTATCACCTCAGCTAACCATAAATACTATTATGGGAGGCCAAAGATACTACATTGCCTACATTGCCTTGAGCCCCGTTTCATTCTAATCTGAATGGAGATGTCAGACACAGGGGGGTAGGGAAAATACGTAAGCACGTATTGATTAATACATTTATTTTAATAAATGAAACATTTGTATAGCGTTTTTATTCAGGCGGACTCAAATGGATTGAGAGGCTACCACTAGGGCGCGCTCAGTAGGCAGTAGCAGTGTTAGGGAGTCTTGCCCAATAACTCTTTACTGAAAAGGTGCTGGATTACTGAATAGTAACAGCCAGGGTTTGAACGCAGGTGTCCTTTGTCAGAGGCAGTTACTATCCAGCCACTGATGCACATAACAGCTACAAATGCTGTAATTTGCTGAAAGTGGCTATTAGGCTGCATGTATTCAAACTAATAAGAATATATATGTTTTGCAACCATGCCAATAGTGCACTGTATACAGGACTTTCCAGAATTATATTCCCCTTGCTTATTTTACTGACTCTTTGAATTTCCCAGACGCAAGCACAAAACGTGTACAGTAATATTTTAGGCAACCCCCAGCACTTATTTTACCACTGCTAAACCTGCGTTGCGTTACCCTATTTTACCCCAAGGGGCCTCAAAAGCAGTGCAAGTCTATGGAGACTTTGACACCTAATGCGGTCCATTGCGGTGCACTGGAAATATCCGATGCAGAGCGTCACAGCAAGTACTGTGCTTAATGCGTGCTGTTTTACTATTGGTACTGGTGGTGGCCAAAGCACGGGTTTACAGCGTGGGGTGCACTCATTTTTGCAGAGCGTGCACTCACTTTTGCACATGTGGAGCTAACAAGAAATTGAAGGTTGAAGCAGTTTTACGCTATGTACTATAACTATTTCTTTGAGGAACAAGCTGAAGCAAGATTGTTGGTATTGATTAAGCCTGGAGTTTGAAGATCCTAGTGGTGACCTTTAAGCGATATTTGCTGGTCCCTGATAGGTCAGCATACTGATCTGGTGAGCGAGCAGTCCGTCTATTGTGAGCGGTGGAGGTTGGAGCATGAACACATAGTGTGGGGTGCACTCACTTCCGTAGGGGTGCACTCACTTTTGCATGTGTGTGATAAATCAGGAAGTGAAGTGTGATACAGGTTTACGCTATGTTCTGTCATAATTTCTGTTTCGGAGGAATGAGTTGAAGCAAGCGTGCAGCCACAATACAGGAGAAAGGTAGCGGACAGACATAAGAGTTATCTGAAAAACGAGTTTTGCTGATCTGTGACAAATCAGTCACTGAACGTTGGTGAGAGTATTCATTTCGATCAAAGTCTGGAGATTATTACAAATAGTGGAACTTTGTGCAAAAAAACTGTTTGCATGACTGTGAGGAGTGAGCGCTGTACGGACATTCTTTGAATACTGTGCTTAATGCACGTAGCTTGGGATAATAGAAGTCTATGGGCAAAACAGTAAGTGAAAACGACAAAGCACTGTGCAACACAGCTCTGCATGCGTTGATCAATGGGAATCCCGGGGAGTTACTTCCTGCCGAGAGTACGCCAATAAACAAGGGGCGGGCCTATGCATATGTCTCTGTTGCTGCACCGTGGTGCAGGGGACATATGAAGAAGGCTTTGTGTGGTGCAGTGATGCGGTGTCAGGCTCCCCTGCCTCATGATCACCACACTGTGACAATGTAAACCTGGCCTAAATGATGGGAAAAAGTAACTGTACAGGGCCACTTTGGGTGCTCTTAATAAACAGAACAGTCAGCACTCCAGCTAATAACTGAACAGGAGAACCATTACTACAGAATAAAAAATTACACATTTTCTCAAGAAGATGTTGGTCGCCCCTCTCAGGTCCCCATTACAGTAGTGGGGAATATTGTGGCATCTCCGTTAAAGTATACTTACCCAGTCAGCGTGTGGCAGATACTGCAGCTTGTGTGTGACGAGGACCACTGTCCGCTTGTCCTCTCGCAGGAACTTCAGGATGCCCTCCTGCATCAGGTGATCACTCAGGTGAATGTCCAGAGCTGAGAAAGGGTCGTCCTGCAAAGCACAAAAACATCTCCTGTACCTTCTGCTGCACATGTAATACTAACCATTCCTCTCTATGTTTCTGCCCAAGTGGGACAAATCGTCCTGACATGTGGGGCCTGTCTCATAAGGAACAGCATTATCAACACAGTGAGTGCATCAGGGTGGGGAAAATTATAAAGCTGTTTAGGGGATGTGAAGGTGAAAAATAACACTTCAACAGTAGATACTAAAAGGGTAACATTATCAGTGCTGCTCAAATCCGGAACCGGGAGACATCTGGATAGTTCTATCCGGATATCTCCCAGTGAACCTGTGCGGACTGGGCGGGGGGTCAATCTTACCTGTCTGATGTATTCGGTCCGTCCCTCGGCGCCTCCCACGATGCGGTCCAAGCGGCGGTCACGTGATTACAAACGCTTCCTCCTTTCCGGGTTGAAGGAAGAAGTGTTTGTAATCACGTGACGCTCGTGGAGCGCATCGTGGGAGGCGCTGAGGGACGGAACGAAGAAGATGTCCCCCCCCCGCCCAGGTAATTGGGAGATATCCGGATAGCAACTATCCGGGTATCTTCCGGTTCCGGATTTGAGCAGCACTGAACATTATGGCTGTGGGGCGTTTGTATAAATGGAGGACAGAGCTCGTAGCCAGCGGCGGACACGGACAGGTAATATAAAGTGAACTGCCCACCAAGGGGGGCATATTGAACATTAGAGGGTGACAGCGTCAGGGGTTCGTGTTTGCCGCTGTCCGGATATCAATCTCTGTTACCCCCACGCACCCAACCGACAAAAACGGCCCGACATCTTGCCGCGTGTCTGATCAACATGCTCGGCCCGAAATTGGTGGCATTGTCGATTGGACATGCACTTGGCAGCACTGATTTTTATCCGAAAGAATGGTCGATCAGCCGTATGGGTACCTTAAGAAACCACGGAGGAGGAAAGATATACAGATTGTACAATTGACAGATATGTTCCATCTTGCTCGATCTAGTGTTATTTTTATAATCTGGTAGACATCGATTGGTTTGGAGCGATCAAGCCATAAAAATAATCAAATCTATTGGTCGACCAAACACAGTGCATGACCACAAGATTGTGGAGCATTTGCCATTTCTGCCAGAAGAAAAAAAAATGGATGGAAAAATATTTTGAGCTTCCAAATCGGGGAAAAATCGCAGAACAGTTCGATTCCTATGCGATTTTCCTTTGTTCTTATACTTTATATTGGAGCTCATGGACACGAATAATGCAGCAGGCACAACAACTGCAATCAGGAAATAATACATTGCAAAGACAGCGCACTGATGGAAACATCCCCGCATGGTTTCAATAAGCTGAGTGAGTACCTGGCGTTTTGCGATCTGATCTACTACGGGAAAACAGCCCTAAAGGAAGCCATACATCAAGCGATGATGGGCAGATTCGACCAACAGACAAATATCTCTGTAATCAAATCTGATCAGAGAGAGATCTGTCAGCAGTCCATACCCAGCAGGCCGATTACCGATCGATTTCAGTAAGAAATCTCTCATCAATCGGCCGAGTCCGCTGCATGCTCCGCCTCGCATTGTTCCCCCAGTGTATTAATGTGCATGTATGCGTTCATTATACATTACCTGTCCTATGTCGCGGTACCTGGCAGTACCGCAGCGTGTATGGAAAAGCGGCGGATTCGGACGATGGGCAAAACACTGGCGGAACATTGGTGAGGGTTTCGTTGCTCGTACCGCTATCATTCACCAATACTGACATGCACCCGATCAAGCAAGTCGGCTCTACTTATTGCAGCATGTCCGACCAATTCATGCGACCAATTTCAGCCCGAAATTGGTTGCATGGGCGATGCACTTGACCGATTTTCATCTGATTTGATTATAAGTATGTATAGTGCCATACAAAATTCAAGAAAAAATATATATAGTAATACAAAACCTGTGCAGGAATTTTCCTGTTTGCAACACAATAACATGCATCAATAGGAACTTTCGTTAGGTGCAGACACTGGCAAAAACAGAACTACAAAAAAACCCACCTACAACCCAGCCAGCATATGTCGCACTCTTATATATGGAGGATCAAAAATTGACCACAAGAATATTAAATTGCAAAAGTATGAAAATTTATTGTTCAGTGTAAAAAAGCTTTTTTGTAGCACATCTACATAAGCATAAGTCGGTGGATGACACACCACACGCAAGATGCGTCCACATAACCCATCCCATCAATAAAACAATATTTGGCCTGTATGCAGATCACACTGGTATCCTCATTAACCTCTAGTAAACCATGTGAGATACACTTGGTCCACCCTATGGGCCATATGGCCAAGCGAAAAAATCCGTCAAAAAAATCTCACATAGAGGTCAGAAAAAAACAATTAAGACCAGTGTGATCATGCACATAAGGCCGCCAAGCCAGCCATAACAATACAGCATGATCAGCAAATCATTCACACATCTGGGCCCATTCAACCACCCAATATAGAATAACCCTGTGCCAGCATACAGCTAGCAATAGACAAATTCAGTGGTACCATCCGAAAAAAAAACCCCTATAGAGTTGAGAGAAAAACTTGTTGTAGCATGCTATTCGAAAAGATGTTCCATCATAAGCTGGGTAAATCTTCCAGATCAATATGGAGGTAGCATAAAAAACATTTCGATGATATCTTCGCTGTGACGGCTATAATCCTGATATTAATGTTCACTTATGAGCTTCTTATAATTTGCTGCGACCATATGGTACTGCTATTTCACAGGATACAGCCACTGCTTGTATCAATAAAGCACTATCAACAGTCACTTGGCCATCACTGGTATCTGTACAGCAAAGTTCAACATCCCCCTGTCCACTCGCAACAGGGACCTCCACATCAGATATATCCAGTAATAAAGCGTATACTTATCAGCTATGCTGTATCTCTCATCTCAGAAAGGTTCACTGGGCCCAGGTTAGATGTATAGTCGAATGATGCTAATCCCACGCTGGCATGGCGGCCTGGCGTGCGGATATAGTAGTAGTCAGCGCTAATGCATTTCGCCCCGCCCCCGGAGCTTCGTCAGAGCGTATATCACGTGATTCCGCATGGGTTCCGTATTTATAGCCGTACAGCGTGACGTAGTTCCGTATATTACGTAATTCCGCATGGATTCCGTATAAATTTCCGTATTTCCGTATCAATTCCGTATTGCCAGCAAAGCACATCACCATCTAGTGGTCAGATAGATTAACACATATTAGTTCTTCAACAGTGGAAATTTAGCTCCATCTTGTGGAAATCATACTAAATACACCTAAAAATTGAAGTAGGAATTATTCTTCGCTATCAATAGCCTCATATAGAATGCCAGCAAAAACACATGAGTTTAATACTTGTAGAGTCTATTATCCAATACATTCTCTCTTCATAGCTTAAACCAGACCTACGCATAAATTTACACATATTAATATTTCATATTACTTAGGAATCCAGTTGTTAATCAGTCACACATAAATTAAAGGCCATACAACCCCACCATAGGAAAGCCCGAGGTCCCCTCAATAACACAAATCAACCATAGAAATGCTACAGAAATACCTTTAAGTTCAAATCAGTATTGAGGCCCTTTGGACTCAAGGTATCCAACACGTAAATCCAGTAGCTCTCCTTTTTAAATAACTGTACATCAGAATTAGCATATCTAGTACTAGGATTCAAGTGATAGATAGCCTTTGCCTTTAGTTTAGAAGGATCTGAATTATGATACTCCAAAAAATGCAACGCAACTGGAGTTTATTCTTTTCCAGCATTCTCCTCTTTACCTGCATCCACAATGTTTCTAACATGTTCCTGTATACGTGATCTCATTTCTCGCTTTGTCTTCCCAATATAGAATTTTCCACATGGGCAAGTTAATTGATACACTACATTTTTAGTTTTACAGGTCATAGGATGTCTAATATCATAAGTTTTTGTTCTAGATGAATTAACAAATGTATCAGTCACATCTATAAGGGGACATATGGAACAGTCATTGCACCTATACATACCATTTTTTCGTTTGAAAAAGGTTTGGTGTGGAGTATGCTTCAACTCAGAAGCGGTTAATAAGTCTGCTAAGTTTTTGTTACGTCTGGCTGTCAAAGTAGGTCTGGGTCCCACTATTTTCGCTAATCTTTTGTCCCTTTCCAGTATGGGCCAGAATCTATGTAATGTATCCTTGAGTCTTCCCCAATGTGGTCCATAGGTTGTAATCAGTCGTGGTATAGAGCTACGGTTCTCTCTATTCTTTTTTGTCAACAATGTGTTCCGATCCGTTTTCAAAGCTCTATATAGGGCAGATTTTAACAATTTATGGGGATAGCCCCTAGCTCTGAGTCTATCTTTTAGGTCATGGGCCTCGACCCTAAATCTTTGTATGTCACTGCAGTTCCTGCGAAGTCTCAGGAACTGCCCAATAGGGACAGCTCTTTTTTGTGATTCTAGATGGGCACTATCATAATGAAGCAGCAGATTACCTGCCGTTGGTTTGCGATAAGTTGAAGTTGTCAGTCTACCTCCTTCCTTATTAATAGTTACATCCAAAAATTCTATGGTTTGTTGATGCATTTTGTATGTCAAATAGATATTATATTTATTGACATTTAAATTCTGAATAAATTGCTCCAAATCACTCTGACTCCCTGTCCACAACATAAAAATGTCATCCACATAGCGGAGCCATAGGGGGACGTACTCCCGGAACCGCGGAGTTTCCACCAATTTCCACTGTTGAAGAACTAATATGTGTTAATCTATCTGACCACTAGATGGTGATGTGCTTTGCTGGCAATACGGAATTGATACGGAAATACGGAAATTTATACGGAATCCATGCGGAATTACGTAATATACGGAACTACGTCACGCTGTACGGCTATAAATACGGAACCCATGCGGAATCACGTGATATACGCTCTGACGAAGCTCCGGGGGCGGGGCGAAATGCATTAGCGCTGACTACTACTATATCCGCACGCCAGGCCGCCATGCCAGCGTGGGATTAGCATCATTCGACTATACATCTAACCTGGGCCCAGTGAACCTTTCTGAGATGAGAGATACAGCATAGCTGATAAGTATACGCTTTATTACTGGATATATCTGATGTGGAGGTCCCTGTTGCGAGTGGACAGGGGGATGTTGAACTTTGCTGTACAGATACCAGTGATGGCCAAGTGACTGTTGATAGTGCTTTATTGATACAAGCAGTGGCTGTATCCTGTGAAATAGCAGTACCATATGGTCGCAGCAAATTATAAGAAGCTCATAAGTGAACATTAATATCAGGATTATAGCCGTCACAGCGAAGATATCATCGAAATGTTTTTTATGCTACCTCCATATTGATCTGGAAGATTTACCCAGCTTATGATGGAACATCTTTTCGAATAGCATGCTACAACAAGTTTTTCTCTCAACTCTATAGGGTTTTTTTTTTTTTTTTTCGGATGGTACCACTGAATTTGTCTATTGCTAGCTGTATGCTGGCACAGGGTTATTCTATATTGGGTGGTTGAATGGGCCCAGATGTGTGAATGATTTGCTGATCATGCTGTATTGTTATGGCTGGCTTGGCGGCCTTATGTGCATGATCACACTGGTCTTAATTGTTTTTTTCTGACCTCTATGTGAGATTTTTTTGACGGATTTTTTCGCTTGGCCATATGGCCCATAGGGTGGACCAAGTGTATCTCACATGGTTTACTAGAGGTTAATGAGGATACCAGTGTGATCTGCATACAGGCCAAATATTGTTTTATTGATGGGATGGGTTATGTGGACGCATCTTGCGTGTGGTGTGTCATCCACCGACTTATGCTTATGTAGATGTGCTACAAAAAAGCTTTTTTACACTGAACAATAAATTTTCATACTTTTGCAATTTAATATTCTTGTGGTCAATTTTTGATCCTCCGAGTATGTATAGTGCCAGTCTTGTACCATCAGTAGGAAGGCAGGAACATATGATGTTACATCTCTTCCCACAGATAGAATGATGTGCAGAGAATGTGTGAGGGGAGCTGGGCGGCAGATAGTAAACCGGCCTCTGTGGCATGAATGAGGAAACATTTCTGTATACTGATGCGGAGGTAATGGAAGGTGTATCTGTCTGGAATACATGATGTTACATCTTTTCCCACAGATAGGATGATGTGCAGAGAATGTGTGAGGGGAGCTGGGCGGCGGACAGTAGACCGGCCTCTGCGGCATGAATGAGGAGACATTTCTGTATACTGATGCGGAGGTAATGGAAGGCGTCTCTGTCTGGAATACATGATGTTACATCTCTTCCCATAGATAGAATGATGTGCAGAGAATGTGTGAGGGGAGCTGGGCGGCAGACAGTAAACCGGCCTCTGTGGAATGAGGGAGCGCGGGAGGAAACATTTCTATATGATGTATGGAGGTGATGGAAGGAGGGGCCTCACCAGGAAGACGATGTTGGTGTTCTGGTAAAGCGCACGGGCCACACATATCCTCTGCCGCTGGCCGCCACTCAGATTGATGCCCTAGTGAAGAGAAAAGATGCACAGATTAGGGAACAGAGGAGTGACTGGTCATCGCCAACACCAATGCTGCATGCTTTAGAAAAAACAAAACATTTTGGCTCCCTGCACACTGCATGCGAATCCGATTTTAATTGTTTTTTACATCCGATTCCGATTCTTAATCGTTACTGCATGCTGCGTTTTTTCCTCCGTTTTTCTGTTGATTGCATTCAAGGAAAATCGGGATTGCAAATCGGAATCGGAAACGCGAAACGTATTTGCAGTGTGCAGGGAGCCTAAGGCCGGTTTTACATCTATTTTCTGCACTGCGTTGGGGATGCAATACTCGTGTTGCATCCCGCCGCAACACAAAAATGACTAACATATGACCCTGTGGCAGAGTGCGCTGACAGGGTCATATGCATAGAGCCACTCCCTGAATGCCCCTCGGCCAGTGACGTACTCCCTGCTGGACAGGAAGTACGTCACTGGTATCCCCGTCGTTCCGTGCATATGCACTGCAATTCTGTCATCATCCTTTTTAAAAGGTATGCGTCACCCATTGACTTACATTACTTCCGCCAGTGTGGAAGTCTGGCGGTAACATGCTGTTGCCCCTGTGTTGGGTGAGCGGTGGATCAGGCACTTCCGGCTCAATGTGGTAAGTGTACTAGGCCCCATTGCCTTGTATTGCAGTTGCGTTACCCTGCGATAGAACAGGGTAACGCAACGTACACTTGCAATGCAAGTGTAACAAAGACTTAAAGTGTGGTTACACTCAGGGCCGGGCCGAGGCATAGGCGGGAGAGGCTTCAGCCTCAGGGCGCAGTGTAGGAGGGGGCGCACAATTCATTCAGCTGTCATTCTTAATTGTGTTTGAAGCAGAAAGTAATAAGAAAAGGAGATACATGGAAGTGACTGCAAGCCATATAACTGGAGATTAAGGTGTTGGGGGCCCTGGGGCACCTCTTAGTCTAATAGCAATCAGTGTGTGACGGCTGGGGTGGGAGGGATGGGGGAGGGGCCTCTTAGTGTAATAGTAATCAGTGTGTGATGGCTGGGGTGGGAGGGATGGAGGAGGGGCCTCTTAGTGTAATAGTAATCAGTGTGTGACGGCTGAGGGGGGGATGGGGAGGGGCCTCTTAGTGTAATAGCAATCAGTGTGTGACGGCTGGGGTGGGAGGGATGGGGGAGGGGCCTCTTAGTGTAATAGCAATCAGTGTGTGACGGCTGGGGTGGGAGGGATGGGGGAGGGGCCTCTTAGTGTAATAGCAATCAGTGTGTGACGGCTGGGGTGGGAGGGATGGGGAGGGGCCTCTTAGTGTAATAGCAATCAGTGTGTGACGGCTGGGGTGGGAGAAATGGGGGAGGGGCCTCTTAGTGTAATAGCAATCAGTGTGTGACGGCTGGGGTGGGAGGGGGTGGAGGGGCGCACTTTGGTGTCTCAGCCTTGGGTGCTGGAGGACCTTGTCCCGGCTCTGGTTACACTCCCAAAGCTAAAATTTCAGTAACATAAAAGAACATTTGAAAGCATTCCCTGTGTTTAAAAACATTTATCTTCACTGCAGAGCAGAACAGGCTTGCTTATGTTATCATTACTGGCAAGAATCTTTCTGCCTGTGTCTTTACTCCCCTCCTTATCTGCTGAAGTGACATAGCTGTTGCCATGGCAATGTATCTATTCAGCAGAGGGAGGAAGAAGGGGACAGAATGAAGACACAGGCAGAGAGTGTCTCCTGGCTAGCAATGATTACATTTACCAATTAGACAGAAATAAGCAAGCCTTTACTACTCCATGCAGTGAAAGTGAATGTTTCTACACACAGTGAACGTTTGGCAGTGCTTTCAAATGTTCTTTAATGTATCTAAGAGTAGTTACTGAAATGTTAGTTTTGGGAGTGTATTCCCAGAGGGAAAGACTAGAAACACACAGGAAATGCAATGACAATCGCTCTGGGATTCGCTGCACAAAGCACTGGTGCGATTTCAAAGCACAGCAGCAATCCCAAGTGGGTCCTAGGACTTACACTTAAAAGATGTACGGCAGGCTAACAAAGGGGTTTATATTGGGAATTATATGTACTGTGGGTAGCACACCTATCTGTTCTTACGTGACTGTAGGTACAAAGAGCGGCGCCAGTAAGAGGTAGTGGTGGCCTTACCTCCTCAGTGTAGACAAAATTATGTTGATTTTTGTCAAAGTAGCTTTATTCAAAATACTTCACAACGCAACGCGTTTCTCGGTTACAATCCTGCTTCATCAGGTAGGAAATGGATCTAACTATTATACATCCATAAGGAAGCCAAGGATCTCTGTTCCTACCTACAGTCGTAATTTAGTCCAACCTCGGTGCAGGGGTGCAACCCCCTTTTTCTTCCTCTCTACAGAGAGCAACTTCTTAACCTGAGTGGGGTCAAGTCTAATCTCCCACCTGCCTATACAATGGTTGCCTGAGTGGTAACCTTTGTTTGCGAGTATAATCTATACATGGTTATTACTCAACGCCTGAATCCGAATATACTACACTTTTGTGGGCTCTCGGTTTCCCTTTTGTGCTATCTGTTCTATTGCTTTAAAATAGTATTTTCCCTAGAGCTGGGCTTTGGGGTACTATCTGCATGCAGAGGTCTGGGATTGGCTCCCGTCTCTCCTGCTATCATCTAGTGACTGAATCCACAATCTCCGCGCTGCTAGTGTCCCTGGAAAGGCTGAACTCTTTACTTTGCTGATTACACGTTTTCAATTTTAGCGTCAAAACAATTTGCAGACGTCCATCAACAAGCTGGCCTAGGAATGCAAACAGCAGTGTATTTTTAGCCGCAGTGCGCAGATAACGCCTTCACAGTATTTATGGGAACAATATTTCAGGACGTGCTGAGGACTTTTTGGAAAATTTTGACTGATAAACAGTGAGGAAGAAATTCCTTGCTTGACGATGCTCTGACATGGCGTGTTCCCAGCCGGCAGCCAGAAACGTCCCGGATCGCTACGTTATGCCAAAGTCTCCCGAAACTTCACCGCCATAAATAACATCAACATCCAAACTCTGCATTCCTGCAAATACAACTCGTGGCTGCAGGTCAGAGCTGTAAGGACTTAAAGGGAACCTGAACTGAGATTTATTTCCTTTTGACCGGTTCGGGACAGCATGTAGTTAAAACTATGCCGCACTTGTGGCTTCTTATGCCTGATGTGGCATAGTTTTAACACCGACCAATCACGAACACGGCACGCAATAGCGCCTCCCCGCTAGTGTTGGGCGAACATCTAGATGTTCGGGTTCGGGCCGAACAGGCCGAACATGGCCGCGATGTTCGGGTGTTCGACCCGAACTCCGAACATAATGGAAGTCAATGGGGACCCGAACTTTTGTGCTTTGTAAAGCCTCCTTACATGCTACATACCCCAAATTTACAGGGTATGTGCACCTTGGGAGTGGGTACAAGAGGAAAAAAAAATTAACAAAAAGAGCTTATAGTTTTTGAGAAAATCGATTTTAAAGTTTCAAAGGGAAAACTGTCTTTTAAATGCGGGAAATGTCTGTTTTCTTTGCACAGGTAACATGCTTTTTGTCGGCATGCAGTCATAAATGTAATACATATAAGAGGTTCCAGGAAAAGGGACCGGTAACGCTAACCCAGCAGCAGCACACGTGATGGAACAGGAGGAGGGTGGCGCAGGAGGAGAAGGCCACGCTTTGAGACACAACAACCCAGGCCTTGCATGAGGACAAGAAGCGTGCGGATAGCTTGCTTTGTACCGCCATGCAGTCATAAATGTAATAAAGATAAGTGGTTCAATAAACAGGGACCACGCGGCAACGCTAACCCAGCAGCAGCAGACGTGATGGAACAGGAGGAGGCGCAGGAGGAGATGGCCACGCTTTGTGAGACACAACAACCCAGGCCTTGCATGAGGACAAGAAGCGTGCGGATAGCTTGCTTTGTACCGCCATGCAGTCATAAATGTAATAAAGATAAGTGGTTCAATAAACAGGGACCACGCGGCAACGCTAACCCAGCAGCAGCAGACGTGATGGAACAGGAGGAGGCGCAGGAGGAGAAGGCCACGCTTTGTGAGACACAACAACCCAGGCCTTGCATGAGGACAAGAAGCGTGCGGATAGCATGCTTTGTACCACCATGCAGTCATAAATGTAATAAAGATAAGTGGTTCAATAAACAGGGACCACGCGGCAACGCTAACCCAGCAGCAGCAGACGTGATGGAACAGGAGGAGGCGCAGGAGGAGAAGGCCACGCTTTGTGAGACACAACAACCCAGGCCTTGCATGAGGTACCGCCATGCAGTCATAAATGTAATAAAGATAAGTGGTTCAATAAACAGGGACCACGCGGCAACGCTAACCCAGCAGCAGCAGACGTGATGGAACAGGAGGAGGCGCAGGAGGAGAAGGCCACGCTTTGTGAGACACAACAACCCAGGCCTTGCATGAGGACAAGAAGCGTGTGGATAGCATGCTTTGTACCGCCATGCAGTCATAAATGTAATAAAGATAAGAGGTTCCATAAACAGGGACCGGCAACGCTAACCCAGCAGCAGCACACGTGATGGAACAGGAGCAGGCGCAGGAGGAGAAGGCCATGCTTTTTGAGACACAACAACCCAGGCCTTGCATGAGGACAAAAAGCGTGCGGATAGCATGCTTTGTACCGCCATGCAGTCATAAATGTAATAAAGATAAGTGGTTCAATAAACAGGGACCACGAGGCAACGCTAACCCAGCAGCAGCAGACGTGATGGAACAGGAGGAGGCGCAGGAGGAGAAGGCCATGCTTTTTGAGACACAACAACCCAGGCCTTGCATGAGGACAAGAAGCGTGCGGATAGCATGCTTTGTACCGCCATGCAGTCATAAATGTAATAAAGATAAGTGGTTCAATAAACAGGGACCACGAGGCAACGCTAACCCAGCAGCAGCAGACGTGATGGAACAGGAGGAGGCGCAGGAGGAGAAGGCCATGCTTTTTGAGACACAACAACCCAGGCCTTGCATGAGGACAAAAAGCGTGCGGATATAGCAGCAATGCTTTTTGCCGCCATGCAGTCATAAATGTAATACAGATGAGAGGTTCAATAAACAGGGACCGGAAACGCTACACCATCCCAGATGTTCATTGGTCATGTTACTTGGTTGGGGTCCTGGAGTGTTGCGTAGTCATTTCCAATCCAGGATTGATTCATTTTAATTTGAGTCAGACGGTCTGCATTTTCTGTGGAGAGGCGGATACGCCGATCTGTGACGATGCCTCCGGCAGCACTGAAACAGCGTTCCGACATAACGCTGGCTGCCGGGCAAGCCAGCACCTCAATTGCGTACATTGCCAGTTCGTGCCAGGTGTCTAGCTTCGATACCCAATAGTTGAAGGGTGCAGATGGATTGTTCGACACAGCTACATCATCTGACATGTAGTCCTTGACCATCTTCTCCAGGCGATCGGTGTTGGAGGTGGATCTGCACGCTTGCTGTTCAGTGGGCTGCTGCTGCATGGGTGTCAGAAAATTTTCCCACTCCAAGGACACTGCCGATACCATTCCCTTTTGGGCACTAGCTGCGGCTTGCGTTGTTTGCTGCCCTCCTGGTCGTCCTGGGTTTGCGGAAGTCAGTCTGTCGGCGTACAACTGGCTAGAGGAGGGGGAGGATGTCAATCTCCTCTCTAAAGTCTCCACAAGGGCCTGCTGGTATTCTTCCATTTTGACCTGTCTGACTCTTTCTTCAAGCAGTTTTGGAACATTGTGTTTGTACCGTGGATCCAGAAGGGTATAAACCCAGTAATTGGTGTTGTCCAGAATGCGCACAATGCGTGGGTCGCGTTCAATGCAGTTTAGCATGAATTGAGCCATGTGTGCCAGAGTCCTACCAGAATCCTCATCATCCTCTTGTGAGCGTTGTGATAGTTGTTGTGATGCATCATAGTCGTCACCTTCCTCCTGGTCTGCTTCTGCTGACCATTCGCGCTGAATTGTGGAAGTCCAACGTGCACCGCTCTGGCCCTCGTCAGTGGTGGCATGAAATTCCTGCTCCAACTCCAGCTGTTCCTCCTCCTCTTCTTCGTCATAGCTGCTGGGGCCAGCGTTCCCTGAGGCGGATGGCCTGATGTTGGTACCATCACGCTGATCGTTTTCTCCTTCAGATTCCCCCAGTTGCATCATGACAGCTGTTTCCTTGATTTTCAACATTGACCTCTTCAGTAAACACAGCAGTGGTATGGTAATGCTGACTGAAGAGTTGTCACTGCTCACAAGCAACGTGGATTGCTCAAAATTTTGGAGGACTTGGCAGAGGTCCAACATGTTGGCCCAATCGGATCCACAGAAGCTTGGCAGCTGTCCGGATGCGCCTCAGTACTGCGCCGTCATGTACTGGACCACTGCACTCTTCTGCTCACAAAAGCGTGCTAGCATGTGCAGCGTAGAATTCCAGCGCGTAGGGACATCACACAGCAAGCGATGGTGGGGGAGATTGAAGCGCTCCTGCATCTTGGCGAGTGCCCCCGAAGCAGTACTGGAATTTCTACAATGTTTGGCCACTCGACGCACCTTCAACAGAAGATCGGCCACGCCTGAGTATGTCCTCAGGAACCGCTGAACTACTAGGTTCATCACGTGCGCCAGGCAAGGGATGTGTGTCAGCTTAGCCAACCTTAAAGCGCGAATGAGATTACTCCCATTATCACACACAACCATGCCCGGTTTCAGGTCCAGCGGTGCCAGCCACAAATCCGTCTGTTCCTTTATTCCCTTCCAAATTTCCTCCCCTGTGTGCTGCTTATCCCCAAGGCAGATCAGCTTCAGCAACGCTTGCTGACGCATGCCAACAGCTGTGCTGCACTGCTTCCACGATCCTACTGCTGCTGGGTTAGCGTTTCCGGATGAGGTACAGCTTTGAGATGCGTTGGAGGAGAAGGAGTCAGAGAGGTAGGTGCTGCTGTTGTTATCCAGTGGGAGGGACGGCGGTGCAGCTGTTTGCGGCGTGGGCAACACCCGCGCCGTAGCAGGTGAGGAATCGCTGCCAGGCTCCACAAGGTTCACCCAGTGCGCGGTAAGGGAGATGTATCGACCCTGTCCGAACGCACTCGTCCAATTGTCAGTGGTGAGGTGAACCTTGCAGGCAACGGCATTCTTCAAGCTTCGGGTTATTTTGCTGACCACGTGCTCATGCAACTCAGGCACTGCAGAGCGCGCAAAGTGGTAGCGGCTGGGAACCACATAACGTGGGATGGCCACTGACATCATGCCCTTGAAGCTGTTTGTCTCCACCACTCGATATGGCAGCATTTCACAGGCCAGAAGCTTGGCTATGCTGGCTGTTACTGCCACGGCCCGGGGGTCATTTGCTGGTAATTTCCTCTTGCGCTCAAACATCTCCGACACAGACAACTGAACCGTAGCGCTGCACACGGAAGGGCTGTTGGTTGTTGTGTTTGATGAACACTGGGAGACCTCAAGAGCACTACTCCGGAAAGTGACAGTGTCAGCGTCGTCTGATGTTTGTGAATGTTGTGAACCACGCAATGGCTGGGCTACTGCTGCTGCTGAGGCGGGTCTGGTGGTGAGTCTGGTGAACCCAAGGGAGGCAGTGTTGCTGGTACCCTGTCCTGCCGCGTTTGCCCACAGAGTGGGATGTTTGGATAGCATGTGGCGGCTCATGCTGGTGGTGGAGAGGTTGTTAATACTTTTCCCAGTGCTCAGGCGGGTCTTGCACACCTTGCAAATCGCCATGGTAACATCCTCAGTGCAGTCTTCAAAGAAAGCCCAGACTTTGGAGCACCTGCCTCCTTGCTGGCGATTTCTGTTTGCTCCTCTTTTGCCTCTCACTTGAACTTCCACGCTTGTGGTGCCTGAAATTGCGCGCCGCCTACCTTGTGGCACAAGGCGAACTCGTGCAGCAGTGGGTTCTTCAACAGACTCATCTGTGCTGCTGCTACGACGGCGATGTTCTCGTTCACAAACAAAATCTGGGTCTATGTCCACATTGTCCATACCCTCCTCTTCCATCTCCTCAAACTCGTCATATGTCATTGTGGGGGGCCGCCGCCGTGGAGTAGAGCTCCCCAGAACAACCTCTGCGCAGCTCACTCCAACGTCGTCTTCCAGATCTTGTCGGCCGACCTCCTGCAATTGCAACCCCTCCTGCCCAACTTGCTCTGGGATTTGGGTTTCCGAGTCCTCCTCGGACTCGCCTTGTATTTCAGTGCGCGGTGCATTTCCCACAGTTAATGGTTGTGAATCCGGGCACAACATTTCTGGCTGTTCCTCCATTGACCTTTGAAAGGTGGAAGTTTGTTGGGCTGGGAATAGCTCCTGCGAATACCCCATTGTGTCCTGAGGTAATTCATCGGACTGGTTATCTGGCAGTTGTGTGCGTGGTGTCACTGCCGGTTGTGTCAGCTTTGTGCCCACTGGCTCCTTGTAACTGGCTGAGGACTCGGACCTCGTGCGTGATGTGCTGGTGCTGCTTAACCCACTGCTGGACGCTTGAGAGGTCATCCAAGTAATTATCTGGTCCTGTTCTTTTGGATCTGTGAGGGTTGTTGTCCTGGACAACATGGGCGGTATTGAGTGGGTTTTCTTGGGTGCTCCCCTGTGGCCTGTACGTGAACCGTCAGGGGAAACACCTCTTCCCTTGCCCCTTCCTCTTTCACCGGATTTCTTCCTCATTTCACTTATCCTTACAGTACACGCTGACTGGCAGCAGTACAGTGGCAGTACAGAAATGCTATACAGTACCACTATTCCCAGCAGCGACACAGAGCACAATGCTATACAGTGGCGGGTGAGCGGTGTACCACTATTCCCAGCAGCGACACAGAGCACAATGCTATACAGTGGCGGGTGAGCGGTGTACTACTGTTCCCAGGCCCAGCAGACACAGAGTGGAAGTAAACACAATGCTATATAGTCTGGCTGAGCGGTGTACACAGAGTGGCAGTACACACAATGCTATATAGTCTGGCTGAGCGGTGTACACAGAGTGGCAGTACACACAATGCTATATAGTCTGGCTGAGCCGTGTACACAGAGTGTCAGTAAACAATGCTATATATAGCGTGGCTGAGCGAGGTACACAGTTGCAGTACACACAATGCTATATAGTCTGGCTGAGCGGTGTACACACAGTGTCAGTAAACAATGGTATATAGTCTGGCTGAGCGGTGTACACAGAGTGTCAGTAAACAATGGTATATAGTCTGGCTGAGCGGTGTACACAGAGTGGCAGTAAACAATGGTATATAGTCTGGCTGAGCGGTGTACACAGAGTGGCAGTACACACAATGCTATATAGTCTGGCTGAGCGGTGTACACAGAGTGGCAGTACACACAATGCTATATAGTCTGGCTGAGCGGTGTACACAGAGTGGCAGTACACACAATGCTATATAGTCTGGCTGAGCGGTGTACACAGAGTGGCAGTACACACAATGCTATATAGTCTGGCTGAGCGGTGTACACAGAGTGGCAGTACACACAATGCTATATAGTCTGGCTGACCCGTGTACACAGAGTGTCAGTAAACAATGCTATATATAGCGTGGCTGAGCGAGGTACACAGTGGCAGTACACACAATGCTATATAGTCAGGCTGAGCCGTGTACACAGAGTGTCAGTAAACAATGGTATATAGTCTGGCTGAGCGGTGTACACAGAGTGTCAGTAAACAATGGTATATAGTCTGGCTGAGCGGTGTACACAGAGTGGCAGTAAACACAATGCTATATATAGCGTGGCTGAGCGAGGTGCACAGTGGCAGTACACACAATGGTATATAGTCAGGCTAAGCCGTGTACACAGAGTGTCAGAAAACACAATGCTATATATAGCGTGGCTGAGCGAGGTGCACAGTGGCAGTACACACAATGCTATATAGTCAGGGTGAGCCGTGTACACAGAGTGTCAGTAAACAATGGTATATAGTCTGGCTGAGCGGTGTACACAGAGTGTCAGTAATCAATGGTATATAGTCTGGCTGAGCGGTGTACACAGAGTGGCAGTAAACACAATGCTATATATAGCGTGGCTGAGCGAGGTGCACAGTGGCAGTACACACAATGCTATATAGTCAGGCTAAGCCGTGTACACAGAGTGTCAGAAAACACAATGCTATATATAGCGCGGCTGAGCGAGGTGCACAGTGGCAGTACACACAATGCTATATAGCCAGGCTAAGCCGTGTACACAGAGTGTCAGAAAACACAATGCTATATATAGCGTGGCTGAGCGAGGTACACAGTGGCAGTAAACAATGCTATATATATAGTGTGGCTGAGCGAGCGGTGTACTACTGTTCCCAGCAGCGACACACAATGACTGGGGGGGGGCCCTGGCTAGCGTGGCTGGAGAGCGAACTACCCTGCCTGCCTACCCAAAGCTAAACCCACAGAGAAATGGCGGAGATATGACGTGGTTCGGGTATTTATTTACCCGAACCACGTGACCGTTCGGCCAATCAGAGCGCGTTCGGGCCCGAACCACGTGACCCGTTCGGCCAATCACAGCGCTAGCCGAACGTTCGGCCATGCGCTCTTAGTTCGGCCATGTGGCCGAACGGTTTGGCCGAGCATCGTCAGGTGTTCGGCCGAACTCAAACATCACCCGGACAGGGTGATGTTCTGCAGAACCCGAACAGTGGCGAACACTGTTCGCCCAACACTACTCCCCGCCACCACAGATCTCTTCTGTCAGCGGAGTTTCGTAACTCGGTCAGGAGCAGTTTTCATTGGCTTCTGACCTCCTGATCACTGTGAGCCAATCACAGTGATCGGGATATAAAAAAATGAAGAAGAAAAAAGCCTCTGGTTCCTAAAGTGTACTGTACTAGAGATGGTACACTAGGTTTAATTTATACTTACCCGGGGCTTCCTCCAGCCCCATGAGCAGCCCTGAGTCCCTCACCATCCTCCGTTTGTTCTGGCGCTACGACTGCCAGAAATCCGGTCAGTTGCCGCCAGTCGAGGTCTTCTGCGTGCGCGCAACCCTGCCACATTCATGTCCCCTGGAGCCTTCTGCATCTGCGCAGGCAAAAAACGCTCGAGGATGGGTGCGTGACGAGGGGTCTGTGCGTGGCCTAGCCACGCATGCGCAGAAGGCCACAACTGCCCGGATTACCGGGAGTCATAGCGGCTTAACATAGGGGCCGAGGAAGACGGCAAGGGACTCACGCTGCTCATGGGACTGGAGGAAGCCCCGGGTAAGTATAAATAAATGCTAGTGAACCATTTCTTGTACACTTTAAAGAGGAGCTGTTAGGTATAGGGTCTCAGAGAAAATAAACACATATATCAGTAGCTAAATACTGGCTGTACTTACATTACATATGCATTTCACTGTCCACGTTTGTACTTCACAGAATTTTCTCCTATGAAGCCAAATGTGTCGTCATGTCCTGCCTGCTTCCTGATCACAGAAAAGCTCGTACTGAATAACACTAGTGTGCAGTGAATATTAATTAGCCAGGTGGCTAGGAACAATAGCGGACTCCTGCAGTGTACTGTGCCCAGAGATTTTTCAGTGCTATGCGCTGGACTGAGTAACAAGCTGCTGAAACTTGATCCTGTAACTTCTCATTAGCAGCCGAGGGGAGGGCCCCAGAATGCTTTGCAGTATGGTATGCGGCTTGCGTCCTCTTAAGAGCTTGGGTCTAACAGCTTTGCTGATAAGCACACATCAAATGTAAGAGAGATTTTTAACTACAGTATGCCTTTTTGGCTTCCTTCTAAACTGTTTAACACAGGAGAATAGAGGTTTAAATTAGCTTCTGCAGCCTGACAGTTACTCTTTAAAGAGACCAGAGGTTCTCATCCTAAATGAGTTAAACAATACCAGTCTCTGCCATCTTGCTGATCTTATGCCATACACACCACGCCATTGTTGGATTTTTTTTTAATCATTTTTAATGAAAATTTAATGGTGTAGGTTAGATTGTCAATTTCTTAAAGAGGAACTCCAGTGAAAATAATGTAATAAAAAAGTGCTTCATTTTTACAATAATAATGAATAAATTATTTAGTCAGTGCTTGCCCATTGTAAAAACTTTCCTCTCCCTGATTTACATTCTGACATGTATCACATGCGGACATTTTTACTGCTGGAAGGTGATGTCAGTGGAAGGAGATGCTGCTTGCTTTTTTGACAGCTGGAAACAACTATTTCCCACAATGCAATGAGGTTCACCAACAGGAAACTTTCAGGACCATGGTCCTGACATCACACTGTGGGAGGGGTTTCACCACAATATCAGCCATACAGACCCCCCTGATGATCTGTTTGAGAATAGGAAAATATTTCTTATGAGAAAGGGGGAATCAGATACTGATTGAGATGAAGTTCAGTTCTTGGTTACGGTTTCTCTTTAAAGGGATACTTTACCCTAAGAAAAGCAGTTTAACTTACCTGGGGCTTCTTGCAGCTCCCCTGCAGTCATCCTGTGCCCACGCCGTCCTTCTGCAACCCTACAGGCAACCTCCTCAAAGCTGTCCGGTCATGGCTGGCCAGAGGCTACTGCACATGTACCCTGATCTCCCTCGCCATCATCGAGAGCGCTTTGCGCATGCCCTGTAGTGATTTTCCCGCTCTACACATGTGCAGAATGATGCAGTGTGCAGGGACGCGACAAGGAGGTCTCTGCTGTTGGCGGGAGGGTCGCGGAAGGATGGGGCGGGTACAGGATGACTTCGGGGGGCTGCAAGAAGCCCAGGTAAGTTAAGCTGGGTTTTTTTTAGGCTTTAGATTTAATATATATACTCAAGGATTTTCTCAGAGTTTTAAATCATTTGGGGAAAAATTGAACACATGTATGGTACACATTGGTCAGATTTTTAAAACCTTACAATTAATCAAAAAAGTTATTGTAATCCTTGAATTGAAAAGAAACTTAAAGGGGAACTGAAGTAAGAGGTATACGGAGGCTGTCATATTTATTTCCTTTTAAGCAATACCAGTTGCCTGGCAGCCCTGCTGATCCTCTGCCTCTAATACTATTAGCCATAGCCCCTGAACAAGCATGCAGCAGATCAGGTGTTTCAGACTTTAAAGTCAGATCTGACAAGACTAGCTGCATGCTTGTTTCTGGTGTTATTCAGATATTACTGCAGAGAAATAGACCAGCAGGGCTGCCAGGCAACTGGTATTGATTAAAAGGAAATAAATATGGCAGCCTCTGTATACCTCTTACTTCAGTTCCCCTTTAAAACAATTGTATTAAGGATCCAAGTGGTCCGAAACGTGTCAATAAATATAAGATACATAGCATATGTATTGTTATGTCCACGTTTTGATTTCAGTGGATTTTATATAGTAAATAAAGAGAATTCTTTTTCCTGGCATTTGCCATCTTGGTTCCCTCTGACTGAAGCCAATCCTGATGTAATTTCCTCCCTTACTCTTACTTTTGTTTCCTTCTAGAATCTGCATTGTCATAGCTAGCTTGCTTTGTAAACATGTATGCCCAGCAAGATCAGATTTAAGCCTCATGTCCCACTGAACTGCCCCAGCCAATCAGTGAGGAGCAGGAATGTGAAAGGGGTGATGACATGCTTCTTTCTCGATGGAAATGTAAAAAATAGCGCCAGGCTGACTGAGATAAGATTTATAACAGCAGAAACTTTTTTGATTAGATTGTAATGCTTGCAATGCAGGGTGAGGCTCCAGGCTGCATAATGAACACAGAGCAGAGGGTAAATGGAATTTGACTTTGTGGCTTACAGTTTCTCTTTAGTATTGGGGATATTGCTGAGTGCTGCCTACGCACTGCAATATTACAGGTGGTTTATACATCAGGCCAAATTTTTTCAGTGGCAACAAGTTTCCAAAATTCCAGTGTCTCTTTAGTCATTTGTCTCATTGCCTCCAACCCCTGACTTACAGCTTTGGTTCACAAAGGAATGGGCGGGACCATACTGCATCTGGAAGTAGAAAACCCCGCCCCTCTCATTAGAATCAATCTGACCATTTTCCAACAGGCAGCCAGACAAATGTCAGTTAGGGGAGTGTTAACCCTTCTGCACCTGGTAACTTTTGAAAGATAAAATATTGTTTACGTGGTAAACATTACAAGTTTAATGAAGCTTTGGGGCGTTCTACTTTAGGCCGGTTTCACCCTGGGGATTGGCAGCAGCGGTGCAGCCCAGGGGTCGCACCTCAACGCCAAAACCAGACCTTTAGTACGCGGTAATCCACGTCTGGCAGCGGCCAAGCAGGATGTGACACTCACTTCCTGTGATCGAAGTGCTCACGTGCGCGGAAGTGTATTGCTAGAAAATACCATCCCAGTGTGAAAGGTGTCTTAATCATTATATAAGGAGCAGATATGCATACAGCGGTGACCTCACACATCACTATTCCACCCTAAGTAAATAACTGAGGCCTCCCAAATTTCCATTTTCGTGCCAAGACCTATTTATTAATATCATATTGCCTATCAGTCAGCAGTGAGGAGACAGATGTATGGTTGCTTCACAGGCAGCTGTTTGCCCATCTGCTGCCACTCTGTCTGAGGGACTCAGTACCCACACATCAATTTATTTTGTTGTTACTTTTCTAAGTTGTTTAATCTGTTACGGACACAGCTGATTGAAATCTACGCTCTGTTTGGAGCCTCTTATTGCTTCCAGGGCGTATACGTTTGGATTGGCCCAGGAGCTGCTCTGTTTGGAGCCGCTTATTGCTGCCAGGCGTAGAAGTTTCGAATGGCCCAGAAGATGCTGACAAGCTTCTACACCGCCACCATTGAATCTGTCCTCTGTTCCTCCATCCTGGTCTGGTATGCTGGCTCCTCCGCCAGGGACAGATTCAAACAACATACGGTCGTAAGATCAGCGGAGCAGATAATCAGGAGAACCATCCCCTCACTTGAACTCCTTCAC
Organism: Hyperolius riggenbachi; assembly: GCF_040937935.1. Classification (NCBI taxonomy): domain Eukaryota; kingdom Metazoa; phylum Chordata; class Amphibia; order Anura; family Hyperoliidae; genus Hyperolius; species Hyperolius riggenbachi. Next base: position 466,775,073 of record NC_090648.1, on the reverse strand, counting down.
AACTCCAGACTGCGCTCCAGAGCATTGAGGATTGCCAACGACCTCTCACACCCTGGTCACAGCTTCTTTAGTTGGGTACCATCAGGCCGTAGATTTCAGACCATCTCCACCAGAACTTCTTTTTGAGCGCAATTCGATTCAAATCGCAGAACCCTAAGGTTGCTACTGTAAAAAAGGAATCGCGGAAAGTATTTCGCATTTTCACATTTCGTTTTGTGAAGCGCAATCGCTTTCTGGATCGATTTTAAGTGAGTTTAAGCTTTAATGTTTAAACATAAATGCATAATCGCAACCACAATTGATGAAAAATCGCAATCGCTTACGTTTGAGCTAGGCCGATTGCTAGTGGAAAAGAGCCTGAGGCCCCTTCAAGATCCAGAGGCTTCCTCCTCCTGAGGTAAGTATTGTTTTTTTTTCCCATATGGACCTCACAGGTTTACTATGCGGGCCGACCAGAAATGTTTATTTTCTGATTTAAAAGAAAAACAAAACTAAACTACAATTTTAGCACTTAAAGAGAAACTCCGACCAAGAATTGAACTTTATCCCATTCAGTAGCTGATACCCCCTTTTACATGAGAAATCTATTCCTTTTCACATACAGACCATCAGGGGGCGCTGTATGACTAATATTGTGGTGAAACCACTCCCAAAAAGAAATTCTGAGTACGTACTCTTGGCAGTTTCCTGTCTGTGAACTTTGTTGCATTGTGGGAAATAGCTGTTTACAGCTGTTTCCAACTGCCAAAACAGCAAACAGCAGCTACATCACCTGCCAACAGTAAGAATGTCACCATGTAATAAATGTCAGAATGTAAATCAGGGAGAGGAAAGATTTTACAATGGGCAAACACTGACTAAATAATTTATACATAATTATTGTAAAAATGAAGCACTTTTTTATTACATTATTTTCACTGGAGTTCCGCTTTAAACTAATAATAAGTCAAACCTAAGAAAGCATGCTGAATGAAGGCTGATGTGTTACCCTTTCTCCAATCTCTGTCTGATCCCCGAACGGCAGCAGGTCGATGTCCGGCTGGAGTGAGCAGGCGTCCGTCACGGCTTTATACCTGCAGGATATTCAAGTGTGGATGACAAACGCACAGTCACTGCAGTGTCATTCCAAGCAGCACATTACTGTGTTAGTGTACTTATGTACAGTGTGTATAGAGTGTGTTAGTCTATTGATATAAGTGTATATCTATCAGTTATATACGCATCAGTGTGTGCAACTGTATACAGTATTCCACGTATCAATCCCTGTCTGTTGTCTGTGAGTGTGTGTACAGGTAGTCCCTGACATACGAACACCCAGCTTACGAACGACCTGCCAATGCAAAAGGCCTAAATGTGAAATTTGATTCCGTGGGAACAAGGGACATTTTTTTTTCAAAAGGATCCTGTGGTTTTTGTTTTTTTTTAATCAATTTAAAAAAATTCAAAGAAAGGTTTTTAAACCAGTAAAATTACATTTTGCTGCTTTACAGAAGGACAGAGATGACACAGTGTGGGGACAGAGGTGGCACAGAGGGGAACACTGTAGGCACAAGGGGACAGAGGTAACACAGAGGGGAACACTGGAGGCACATGGGGCACAAAGTAGGTACGGGGACAGAGATGACACAGTGGGGGGACAGAAGGGGACACTGAAGGCACAGAGGAGGTACAGGGGACAGAGATGACATAGTGGGGGGACAGAGGGAGACACTGAAGGAACAAGGGAACAGAGGTAACACAGAGTGGGACAATGGAGCCACAGAGGAGGTATGGGGACAGATATGACACAGTGGGGGGACGCTGAAGGCACAAGGGAACAGAGGTGACACAGAGGGGGACACTGGAGGCCCAGGGGGTGAAGAGGAGGTACAGGGACAGATATGACATAGTGGGGGGACAGAAGTGGACACTAAAGACACAAGGGAACAGAGGTAACACAGAGGGGGACACTGGAGGCACGGGGTGCAGAGGAGGTATGGGGACATAGATGACAGTGTGGAAAGACAGAGGGGAAAAATGAAGGCACAAGAGAACAGAGGTAACACAGAGGGGGACACTGGAGGCGCAGAGGAGGTACGGGGGACAGAGATGACACAGTGGGGTGACAGAGGGGGACATTGAAGGCACAAGGGAACAGAGGTAACACAGAGGGGGAAGCTGGAGGCACAGGGGAACAGAGAAGGTATGGGAACAGAGATGACACAGTGGGGGGACATAGGTGGCACAGAGAGGGACATTGAATGCATGGGGAAACAGAGGGACACTGGAGGCACGGGGGGTATACAAGAGGTACAGGGGACAGAGATAGAACAGTGTTTTGACTTATGGCTAGATTCAGGTTAAGAATGAACATACAGTCGTATCTCATTCGTTAACCAGGGACTACCTGTAGATCATCATGCCACCAGGTGACTGATGCAGGAAGCAGCAAATCAGCGCACAGCAATTTTATCGCTACTAATGCCAGAGGAGCATAACTTGTTACCCTAGTAGTGCACACTTACACGTGTTACTGGGGTACCGTGTGCATTGCAACCACGTTAACGCACGTTGCTTCCCAGGGGTTAGTATCAGTAAATTTGCCTTGCAATGACTGTGAATGCCAAATTTACTGCTGCTTCATGCTTTAGGCCCCATGTGTGTCCTTCTGCATACATGAAATGAAGGCATCTGGAAAAAATGGCGCAGGGATTGCCGCTAGTAGAATATCACTACAATTAATTATATTCTACTGCTGGATTCCATAGTAAAATATCGGTAATGTTAAGCGATATTTTACTATAGCTAAACCTAACCCTACTCTCACACAGAACCCTCCCTCTACTGATGCCTAACCTTAGGACCCCCCCAGGTGGTGCCTAACCCTAGGACCCCCCGGTTGTTCCTAACCCTGAGACCCCCCGGTGCCTAAACCTAAGATGGTGACTAAAACTAAGACCCCCCTGGTGGTGACTAAAACTAAGACCCCCCCTGTTGCCTAACCCTATGACCTCTCCCCTGTGGTGCCCAACCCTAACCCCATCCCACCCGAGTGTGCCTAAACCTACCCCCCCCCCCAACATTAACAACTCCAAATGCATCAGGTAAGTTAAATTTAATGCCCTGAGGCACCTGATTAATGGCAATGACAGTACATTTCGATACCCAATAGCATTGTGGGCGCCGGGATTTGCGGAAATCCTAATTGTGGCATTGCATAGTGGGCGTGCTGCACCTGCGATGCCATTGAGCGCCGAAATTTTGTGTCATTGTCTCTATTCAGGCGCCTCTCGGCACCAAAATTTACTTTCCATGATGCATATGGTGGCCTTTATAAAAGAACTGGCCCACAGAAAATCATGGCAGTCATTGTCCCGTCTATTTTCAGTTAGTCAGTCACAGCGCAGGGCAGCTAGTCCCGCTGTACACACACCTCTGCTTGTTAAAGGGGCTCCCGAATGTGATGTTCTCTTCCACAGTGGCATTGAGCAGCCAGGGCTTCTGTCCAGCGTAGGCCACACTGTTCCTGTTCTTGCTGTGAAGAGAAGATGAGGAGCAGCTGTTAGAGGAGGGGAATGCCAGGAACATGGCAGAAGTACAGGGGGGCAGGTAAGAGAGAGGGGTGGCAGAGGGTCCACTCAAGGCCGGTGCTTCCATCGAGGCAAAGGGGGCAATTGCTCCAGGGCCCCAGAGTCCCCCAAGGTGCCCCTCCTCCCCTCCAGTTATGGTGACCCATGAGAGTGGCGATGCTGTCTGTTTACTGCATAGGAAAAAGAGGAGGTGAATAATGGAGACCTCAAAAATGCTTTTTAGTAGCTTATGATGGACAGCGAATGATATGTGTGACAAAGGGGGGAGGGGGGATTATATCGGGCCTGGCATCCAGCTCAGGGGTCCTGAGGATGATTTGGTTGGACTGGGGGCATCAGGCCCCCCCCCCCGTCACTTTTGCCCATGGACCCCATTTTAGCTAGAATTGGCCCTGTGTCCACTGTCACCATGGGGGACAAGTGACATCTCCCCATAAGGTCATACTTCTATTCCATGTGAATGTCTTGGGGCTCAGTAATGTGGTCTGACAAGTGAGGGGCCATTTCCTGCCTCCCTGTTCTGGCATCAGTGAAGCACAAAGGGTATTCCTTGAAGGTTTGGATCTACGTTTCCACAAGTGGGATTCATGATTGGTGAAAATGAATGCCACCCTCACTGCTAAGCACTGGCAGATTCTTAGTCGCAATACAAGATCATTGAGGAAGTGTCTCATCACTCCTAACTTCATTCAGCAGCAAGACAATGTCCTCAATAACATGGCCTAAATCATGAAAAAAATGTTCTGCAAGGGAGGGAAAAACAAGGAATCCATGCAGCACATGGTATGGTCCACAAAGAGCCCTGGTCTCACAACACATAGTACAGCCCCTGTGGACTCCTGATCTCACAACAGATAGTACAGCCCATGCGGGGCCTTGATGTCATAACATATAGTACAGCCCCTGCACAGTCCTAATCTCACAAAAGGTAGTACAACCCCTGCAGAGTCCTGATCTTGCAAAAGATAGTACAGCCCAAGCAGAGTCCTGATCTCACAACGGATAGTACAGACCCTGCACAGTCCTAATCTCTCATCAGATAGTACAGCCCCTGCTTAGTCCTGATCTAACAACGGATAGTACAACCCCTGCAGAATCCTGATCTCACAACAGATAGTACAGCCCCTACAGAGTCCTAAACTCACAATAGATAGTAAAGCCCCTGCAGAGTCTTGATCTCACAACAGACAGTACAACCACCGCAGAGTCCTAATCTCTCAAAAGTTAGTACAGCCCCTGCAGAGTCCTAATCTTAAAGCAGATAGTACAGCCCCTGCAGAGTCCTGATCTCACATCAGATAATATAGCCCCTGCAGAGTCCTGATCTCACAAAAGATAGTACAGCCCCTGCAGAGTCCTGATCTCACAAAAGATAGTACAGCCCCTGCAGAGTCCTGATCTCACATCAGATAGTATAGCTCCTGCAAAGGCATAGTCTCACAACAGATAGTACAGCCACTGCGGAGTACTGATCTCACAACAGACAGTACAGCCACTGCAGAGTCCTGATCTCACAACAAATAGTACAGCCACTGCAGAGTCCTGATCTCACAAAAAATAGTACAGCCCCTGCAGAGTCCTGATCTCACAACAAATAGTACAGCCCCTGCAGAATACTGATCTCACAACAGAGAGTACAGTCCCTGCAGAGTCCTGATTTATATGCTGCATCCAGAGGGAGGTAAAGAGTTCTGGTTATACGCTGCACCCTGGAACAGGTGAACATGCATGCCAGGCTAACACTCAACCCAGAAAGAGATAAAGGGCAGCCTATAGGTAGTCTGCCTTGACAATGTTCTGCAGCTCACTATGGGCTTGATTCACTAAAGCGTGCAAAGTGTTAGCACACCAGTGAAAAGCCACTTTGCACATGCTAACATGCTTTGCACGTGCTTACTAGGGTGCTAAGTAGTTAGCACGTGCAAACTACTTAGCACCGTAGTTAGCACGTGCAAACTACTTAGCACCGTAGTTAGCACGTGCAAACTACTTAGCACCCTAGTTAGCACGTGCAAACTACTTAGCACCCTAGTAAGCATGTGCAAAGCTTTTAGGCGTGATAACTGAGTTATCACGCTTTTGTGTATCAAGCCCTATGCTATGTCTATAGCTCACCATGTCTACAGAGATGTGTCTAATCCATATCTCTAGTTTCAGCTTCTTTTAGAAACAGGTCATTTTGAAGACTTGTTGGGAGTCTGATCCAGGAGAACGTTATGTGTTTTTGATTGTTTGAGGATAAAAGCCTCATGTCTATGGCCAGCTAATACAGTAGCTGCAGCAAACAGTGATGCTATTTATGTTTTGCTTTGTCTGCTGCACTTTCTAGAAACTTTAATAATTTATTAAAACAATGCATGTCATTATTTATTACGGCGTATTTGCAAAAAGTGCCTCAGACTCTTCACAACACTGAACATCCCAGACATATGTAAATAAAGCACTGAGTATTATTGAGAGGCATATCTGCCCTGGGTGACTCGATATTGTCATTCCAGATGGAGTTCCAACATAAAAACTGCAAACAAAAACTTAAGAAGAGAGAGATCTGGAAACATCATGCAAGTAGATAAGCGGGAGAGAAACTTATTCATATGAATGGGAGACAATGATGGGAATCTAAAAATACGATGAAAGGTGTTATAGACAGCTCTGGTGTTAAAATATTAGTGTGATCATAAAATGTTAGCGTACTCATACTAAGGGCCCTTTCCCACTATACCCATTGCAGTGCAACGGACAATATATTTGCATGAAATATGATGCAGTTATATGTCAATGGCGCTTTCACAGTGGCGTGTTTGCGATAAGGTGTGACCCACGAAAAAGCCCCTATAGAACTAGTGCAATACTACGCGCAAGGGTAATTACTTCTCCCTCTGAGGGCTAATTCACGATTGCATTTGGCTCGGCGATCGTGATTTGCAGGCAAAATCTTGCGATTCAGCGCAATTTGCGCTTGTGATTCCCGTTCAATAAAATGAGAATCACAGCGCAAAACGCTGCATGCAATGCATTTGCGAATGATCAAAATCGCAAACGCTGCAGTGTGAATGTATCTATAGGGATACATTAGTAGCAGTCCTTTGCTGATAGCCGGCGATCAGCAAAGCACTGAAAAATCACCAAGTGTGAACCAGCCCTAAGTTGCTATGGAGAGGGAATAGAATTTAATGCCGCCAGGGATTTCAGCGGCAGCAGGGTGAGCCATCCATCAGCTCACCCTGCACCCATCTCACGGCAGTGCGTATATACATACATATATATATATATATATATATATATATATATATATATATACATACATATATATATATATATATATATATACATATATATACATATATATATATATATATATATATATATATATACATATATATACATATATATATATATATATATATATATATATATATATATACATATATATACATATATATATATATATATATATACATATATATACATACATACATACGTGCGACCCAATCCTTCAGGATAACGCACTGCAGTGCATAGCTGGGCAATGCACAAAGTACTGAGTGCGGGGCAAGCATAAGTCTATGGACTATATGCTTCACTCTTTGGGGTTGACTCACTAAAGAACATTAATCTTAACGTGTGCAAAGATCACCAACGTTTACGCAATTTGCATAGCAAATTACGCATATGACATATATTATATACACGCACCACTTACATTGCTTGAGTTACATGCAAAGTAAGAAGCGCATGTACATAGCGCATTATGCAATTTGCATAACTTGCTACGCAGTCAGTAATCCTAATCTGCGCTAATTGCACATGTTCAGATTAATGTTTTTTAGTAAATCAACCCCCATGTGTTCCATCCCATCAAAACCGTGAGATGCAACTTTGGATCATCATTGCGCTGCAATCCTATATTTCTGGATGCGCAACACAATGGATATAGCGTGAAAGTAGCCTTCAGGCCTCTTGCACACTGAACACGATTTCGATTCAGATTCCGCTTTTTAATCAGTTTTTACATCCGATTCAGATTCTGATTTGCAGTTTGCTCCCTGCACACTGCAAATCGGAATCTGAATCGGATGTACAAACTGATTAAAAAGCGGAATCTGAATCGGAATCGCGTGCAGTGTGCAAGAGGCCTAAATGTGCTTACAAAAAACATGAAAAAACAGGATCATGTAACATTCCTCCTGCATAGTGTCAGATAAAAGCTGTAATACTGTATAGTGTAATACATTTTAGACCTGGCCATTGCGTTTGTGGTGCAATGCTCCGCCCCCATCGCATTGCAACGTACAAAACCTCATTTATATGACCCTATAGCAGAGTGTGCCATCAAGGTCATATGCATAGCATAACCCCCCACATGTCCTCACCGCCCCTCGCCAGTAGTGCTGGCTCTGATTCTCTGTTCAGTTTCCCATATATGCTCTGGGAGAGCAAAGTGCACAAGCATGCAATCATTGTCTAAGGCTAGGTTCACACACACAGTCACGGATCAGTTTGGGGTCCAAGGTTGTACAGAGGCGTGACTAGCCTGGAGGGGGGCATCGCTACTATGGAGGGAGAGGGAGGAACAACAAGCAGCAGGAGGGGTAAGAAGGGAGGACAATAGTGTAGGGCAGCGTTCAGCCAAAATGATAAGGCAAAATAACATGCTTCCTTTAGCTGTGTAAGTATTCCAGACCAGAGCTGGATCATTCACAAGGCAACTTAGGCAATTGCCTCGGACCTGGTGACAGATTAGGGGCCTAATTGATGCCAGCACCCTACAAATCTTACTAAAAAAGCCAGGTGGCAATTAAAGGTGGGTCCAAAATTGCTACTTGCCTAGGGCCCCCTTTCCCCGTTAATCCGCCTCTGTCCAAGACTCCTAGGGCTTGATTCACAAAGCGGCGTTAACTGTTTAGCACGGGTGCGCAAAGTGCCGCGATTCACATGACCGCGGACTTTTGCGCTAGCAAATTCCTGAGATTCGCGCGAATTGCGGCAATTTGCGCGCGCAAAAGTCCACGATCGCGTGAATCGTGTCACTTTGCGCGCGCAAAAGTCCGCGAACGCCACTTCACGTGCTAACTGTTCAGCACACTCGTGCTAAACAGTTAGCGCTGCTTTGTGAATCAAACCCCTAGAGGCTAGTTCCCTGTTGGCTGTGTAAGATGTTGGTTTATGGTCTTCACACATTCAATGACAGGTCCCACCTTATCATGTAGACACATAGGGCTTGATTCACAAAGCGGTGCTAACCTACTTAGCACGCCTAAAGTAGTTTAGGCGTGATAACCTTTGCACTAGTAGGTTAGCACCATTTTCAGGAATAAAACTCGCGCGCAAAGTCCGGTGCGCGCAGAAAGTTGCATAGGGTTTAATGGGTGCACTTTATGCGCACTAAACTTTGCGCGCGGAAATTTCGTGCGAGTTTGTTTTTATCACACCTAAACTGAGTTTAGGCGTGATAAAGGGCTTTTCACCAGCGTGCTAACAGTTTTCACCGCTTTGTGAATCAAGCCCTTAGGTTGTACGGTAATATTGGGAAATGTAGCCCAGTAGCTATTGTCCTTCTTACTTCATGGGTCACATGATCACACCTGAATGACTCGCCCAACAGCTGCAGCCATAAAGACGGCTGCATGCAAGTTACAAGAACATTTGGCCCAAAAATGCTATTCTGTCTACAATGTTCATATTCACTAATTACCCTAATTGCTTTGAAAATTGCTTATGTTTAAAGGACAACTGAAGCGAGAGGGATGCGAAGGCTGCTATATTTACTTCCTTTTAAGCAATACCAGCTGCCTGGCTGTCCTGCTGATCCTCTGCCTCTAATACTTTCAGCCATAGACCCGGAACAAGCATGCAGCAGATCAGCTGTTTCTGACATTATTGTCAAATCTGACTTGCTGAATGCTTGTTTCAGGTGTGTGATTCAGACACTACTGCAGCCAAATAGATCATTAGGATGCCAGGCAACTGGTAATGTTTAAAAGGAAATAAATAAGGCAGCCTCCATATGGCTCTCACTGCAGTTGTCCTTTAAATTTGAGTTTAGGATTTCTGCCTCTGAAACTATCCGAGACTCAAAAACAACTATACAGATCAGGCTTGTTCCAAATGTGATGCAGACTCTACTGGAGGCAGATCAGTCTGTCAGCCATACAATTAGCATTTTATAAAGTGAATAAAGATGGCAGACTCTGTATATCTCTTGCTAGCAGTTACCTTTAAAGCAGGAGGTACAGCCAGAAAAAAAAAACATATACGGTATAAGTAGATAACCACTCGATCTACTTACATACCATACAGTATGTCTTGCACTGTCTACCTTTGATTTCAGTGAATTTTATATAGCAAATAAAGAGAAAACTGTTCCAGGCATTTTCCATTTTAATTCCTTCTTACTGAAGCCAATCCTGAAGTCATTTCCTCCCTTAGGCCCCCTGCACACTGCAAATCCGATTTGCGATTCTAATGTGCATTTACGATTTTCCCTGGATGCTATCAAAATAAGAAGAAAAACGCAGATAAAACGCAGCATGCAGTACTGATTCAAAATCACAAATTGGGTGTAAAATCATGTCAAAATCGCAAATCGGAATCGGAATTGCATGTAGTGTGCAAGAGGCCTTATTTTTTCCCCCTCCTAGAAACTGCACTGTCATATCTAGCTTGCTTTGTAAACACATGTAAGCACAGTATAGATGGTATTTAAGCAGCTCACTGAACTTCTCTTAGCCAATCAGTGAGGGGCAGGAATGTGGGAGGGGAGATAACACACTTCCTTCTCGTCGGCAATGTACCAAATAGAGCCAGGCTGACTGAGAAATGATATATTACAGCAACAACAAAAAACATTTCTCATTATATTGGAATGCTTGCAATGCAGGGTAAGGTTGCAGGCTGCATAATAAACACAGAGCAGTGGGTAAATGGAATTTGATTTTACGGCTGACAATCCTGCTTTAATTGCATCTGCCACACACATCCTTGTCTGGAGTTGTTCCTGTAAATGATGGGAGGGAAGGCTGCAGTTGGGTGGAACGGTATGGAAAAAATGACAGCAGAAGAGCTTCTTTCCAGGCTTCTGATGGTAAATGTTAGAAAAATACCACACTAAAATACAATGACATCTCTGATAAATGCCATCGATGGAGAGATATGTAATGAGACAAACGATCACCAGGCACGACGGCACAGACACCCGACTGCAGGATACTTCCCAGGACATGCTAATGGCAGGAAGTATCTGAGATTCCTACCATGCTAGAGGATCACAGCATAGAACACAAACACTATACCTTCCATCATCCTCAGGGGACGGGAACTCATCCTCCACACTGAAAGTCACCACAGAGGTACTTTAGTAACACATACTAGAATTATTCTTCAGGTTCAGTGTACCAAAGCAGTGGACGGAGCAGTAAATTGGAACTTCGTCCACCTACATACACCAGTGAACTACATTGTTATTTCTCTGGTTCAGTCTTGTCCTCCCTGCAACATTATCAAAACGTAGTAATCCGCACCACCTTCATACATGTATCTTCATTTATTGGTAAAAAAAGACAGACATATAAAAAGAACTGTAGGGCAAAACAGTCCGCTGTTTCGGGCTACCTGCCCATCTTCAAGTTGCCCAATTCTAATCAATTAGTGATGGGTCGTTCGCGAACGAGCCGGCTCTAAGAGCCGGCTCTTTGAAGTGAATCAGAGGAGCCGATGCTCACTCTGAGAAGAGCCGATACCTCAGCCGCCCCTTTTAGCTCTGCTTTGCTCCGTAATAAAGGGCGCTGAGGCATTCTGGGAGAAGTAGTCCTCCTCTTGCAGCTTGTAGGAGTGTTTGGGGCGGAGCAGAGCAGTAGCAAGACCAGTCAGAGAAGCAGTCTGGAGTTGTCATGGAGATGGGGCGGGGCTTTTAATCCGATTCTGAGTGGTGTCTAGTGATATTTAATGAAGAGCCGATTCAGAGCCGTAAGAGCCGGCTCTTTACTGGGAGCTGATTCAGAAGAGCCGATTCTCTGAAAAGAGCCGGAATTCCCATCACTATAATCAATACACACATCAGTACACACATATATATATACAAGATATCCTATCAAAGAAGGTATACAAATTAGAGGACCTGATGGGAGACTAGTCATTTACATAAACTAACTACACCTATAAGACAACCAAATGTGCTGATTGGCCATAGCTAAACATCAAAATCTTAGCACAATAAAGATATGATCATCGCAATCAACACCTCATATTAAGGTTAAATCTATAAGATCAAACATTCACCATCATTGTATTAAGTCAAAAGGCAACAACGGGTGTCAAAAAGAGATATGCATACTCACATGGGGGCCGGAAAACACTGTAAACAAACCCCAATGGCAAGGTGTGATGGGAAAAGACTGCCACCCAATCAGCAAGACCAAGGGCATGTATTCAATCCAAACATGGAGAAACGCCAACCTATCAGAATACCGCCGAAGAGACAGCAGTGACGTCAAATCTGACGTCAGTGAATGAAGGAACGCCGACCAATAGGAGATTGCGCATAAGGCGGAACTAACTCCCTGCAACATTATGCACAGCTGGAGGGATACACCACTGCCAATATACAGCTATGCAGACACATGTGTGACAGCAGCACAACTCTTATCTACCTAAGCAACGATCCATCTGTCATCCATCTTTCTCAGCTATTCAGCACTTCACCTCATCTTACACAGCCATCCAGCATGTCACCCTATCTCACACAACCATCCAGCACTTCACCCTGTCTTATGCTGGATACACACCATGCGTTTCCGCGTTCGATGCGTCTGTCGATACGCGTCGATTCGATTATTTCCGACATGTCTGATTCAAGCTTCAATGGATCGTTAGGTCGATTTGCCATACTTTACATGGCAATCGACCTAAAAATCATTGAAATTCGTTCGGAAATGCTCAGAAATAATCGAGTCGACGCGTATCGACGGACGCATTCGACGTGGAAACTCATGGTGTGTATCTAGCACTACACAGCCATCCAGCACTTCACTCCTTCTTACACAACCATCCAGCATATCACCCCATCTTACACAGACATCCAGCACTTTACCCCTCTTACACAGACATCCAGCACTTCACCCCATCTTACACAGTCATCCAGCACTTCACTCCTTCTTACACAGTCATCCAGCACTTCACCCTGTCTTACACAGACATCCAGCATGTCACCCCTCTTACACAGACATCCAGCACTTCACCCCATCTTACACAGTCATCCAGCACTTCACCCTGTCTTACACAGACATCCAGCATGTCACCCCTCTTACACAGACATCCAGCACTTCACCCCTCTTACACAGACATCCAGCACTTCACCCCCTCTTACACAGACATCCAGCACTTCACCCCATCTTACACAGTCATCCAGCACTTCACCCTGTCTTACACAGACATCCAGCACTTCACCCTGTCTTACACAGACATCCAGCACTTCACCCCTCTTACACAGACATCCAGCACTTCACCCCCTCTTACACAGACATCCAGCACTTCACCCCATCTTACACAGTCATCCAGCACTTCACCCTGTCTTACACAGACATCCAGCACTTCACCCTGTCTTACACAGACATCCAGCACTTCACCCCTCTTACACAGACATCCAGCACTTCACCCCATCTTACACAGACATCCAGCACTTCACCCTGTCTTACACAGACATCCAGCACTTCACCCCTCTTACACAGACATCCAGCACTTCACCCCATCTTACACAGTCATCCAGCACTTCACCCCATCTTACACAGTCATCCAGCACTTCACCCTGTCTTACACAGACATCCAGCACTTCAACCCTCTTACACAGTCATCCAGCACTTCACCCAATCTTACACAGTCATCCAGCACTTCACCCCATCTTACACAGTCATCCAGCACTTCACCGTCTTACACAGACATCCAGCACTTTACCCTGTCTTACACAGACATCCAGCACTTCACCCCTCTTACACAGACATCCAGCACTTCACCCCATCTTACACAGTCATCCAGCACTTCACCCTGTCTTACACAGACATCCAGCACTTCACCCCATCTTACACAGTCATCCAGCACTTCACCCCATCTTACACTGTCATCCAGCACTTCATCCCATCTTACACATTCATCTAGCACTTCACCCCTTCTTACACAGCCATCTAGCACGTCACCCCATCTTACACAGTCATCCAGCACTTCACCCTATCGCACACAGCCATCCAGCACTTCACCCCATCTTACACATTCATCCAGCACTTCACCCCATCTTATACAGCCATCCAGCACTTCACACTATCTCACACAGCCATTAAGCACTTCACCCCATCTTACACATTCATCCAACACTTCACCCCATCTTACACAGACATCCACCACTTCACTCCATCTTACACTGCCCATCGAGCACTTCATCCCATCTTACACAGCCATCCAGCACTTCACCTCTTCTTACACAGCCATCCAGTACTTCACTCATTCTTACCCAGCCATCCAGCACCTCGGCCATCTTACACAACCATCCAGCATGTCACCCCATCTTACACAGTCATCCAGCACTTCACCCCATCTCACACAGCCATCTAGCACTTCACCCCATCTTATACAGTCATCCAGCACTTCACCCTGTCTTACACAGACATGCAGCACTTCACCCTGTCTTACACAGCCATCCAGCACTTCACCCTGTCTTACACAGCCATCCAGCACTTCACCCAATCTTACATAGCCATCCAGCACTTCACCCTATCTTACACAGCCATCCAGCACTTCACCCCATCTTACACAGCCATCCAGCACCTCACCCTGTCTTACACAGCCATCCAGCACTTCACCCCATCTTACACAGTCATCCAGCACTTCACCCCGTATTACACAGCCATCCAGCACTTCACCCTGTCTTACACAGCCATCCAGCACTTCACCCAAGCTTACACAGACATCCAGCACTTCACCCTGTCTTACACAGACATCCAGCACTTCACCCCTCTTACACAGACATCCAGCACTTCACCCCATCTTACACAGTCATCCAGCACTTCACCCCATCTTACACAGTCATCCAGCACTTCACCCCATCTTACACTGTCATCCAGCACTTCATCCCATCTTACACATTCATCTAGCACTTCACCCCTTCTTACACAGCCATCCAGCACGTCACCCCATCTTACACAGTCATCCAGCACTTCACCCTATCGCACACAGCCATCCAGCACTTCACCCCATCTTACACATTCATCCAGCACTTCACCCCATCTTATACAGCCATCCAGCACTTCACACTATCTCACACAGCCATTAAGCACTTCACCCCATCTTACACATTCATCCAACACTTCACCCCATCTTACACAGACATCCACCACTTCACTCCATCTTACACTGCCCATCGAGCACTTCATCCCATCTTACACAGCCATCCAGCACTTCACCTCTTCTTACACAGCCATCCAGTACTTCACTCATTCTTACCCAGCCATACAGCACCTCGCCCATCTTACACAACCATCCAGCATGTCACCCCATCTTACACAGTCATCCAGCACTTCACCCTGTCTTACACAGACATCCAGCACTTCACCCCATCTTACACAGCCATCCAGCACGTCACCCCATCTTACACAGTCATCCAGTACTTCACCCTATCGCACACAGCCATCCAGCACTTCACCCCATCTTACACATTCATCCAGCACTTCACCCCTCTTACACAGACATCCAGCACTACACCCCATCTTACACAGTCATCCAGCACTTCACCCCATCTTACACATTCATCCAGCACTTCACCCCATCTTACACAGTCATCCAGCAGTTCACCAAGTCTTACACAGCCATCCAGCACTTCACCCCATCTTACACAGTCATCAGCATCTCACCCCGTCTTACACAGCCATCCAGCACTTCACCCCATCTTACACAGTCATCCAGCACTTCACCCCGTATTACACAGCCATCCAGCACTTCACCCTGTCTTACACAGCCATCCAGCACTTCACCCAAGCTTACACAGCCATCCAGCACTTCACCCAAGCTTACACAGTCATCCAGCACCTCACCCCGTCTTACACAGCCATCCAGCACTTCACCCCGTATTACACAGCCATCCAGCACTTCACCCCGTATTACACAGCCATCCAGCACTTCACCCAATCTTACACAGCCATCCAGCACTTCACCCAAACTTACACAGCCATCCAGCACTTCACTCAATCTTAGAAAGCCATCCATTACTTCACATATTTTACATAGCCCTCCACAACTTCATCCCATCCTACACACAAAGAAAACGTTTTGGTAAAAACAAAACACAACGTTTTTTTCCGGGCTGCAAATGGTAAATGTTAGAAAAATACCACAGTAAAATACAATGACATCTCTGATAAATGTGATTAATGTCATAAGACACAGTCATCCAACTTCAGGATACTTCCCCCCCACATGCCTTTGGCAGGAAGCATCTGTAATTTCTACCATGTTAGAGGATCACAGCATAGACAGCAAGCACTATACCTCTCATCATCCTCAGGGGACAGGAACACATCTTCCGCACTGAAAGTCACCACAGAGGTACTTTAGTAACACATACAGTATTCATCCTTAAGGTTGAGGCTGCCGAAGGCGAAGGATTGAGAGCTACAGCTAAATATGCAGGTGAACTAAAACTGATTTATTTGTCAACATTGTTATTTTTTACAGTCAATCTAGTGATACACACCCCTGAATCATTATACACAAGTGGAGGCAGATACTACTGCTCAGCCAGGTCCAGCAGAAACTTACAAAAACATACTCATCCAGCACTTAGCTAATTTTTACATAGCCACCCACCTCCTAACTCCTCCCTACATGGCCATCCTCCACTTCCCTCCTTCCTGCACAGCCATCCATCATTTCCCTCCCTCTTCCTCAGCCATCCACCACTTCCCTCCCTCCTACACAGCCATCCACCACTTCCCTCTTTCCTGCACAGCCATCCCACCACTTCCTCCCTCCTACACAGCCATCTACCACTTCCTCCCTCCTACAAGGCCACCCACCACTTCCCTCTTTCCTGCACAGCCATCCACCACTTCCTCCTTCCTACACAGCCATCCACCACTTCCTCCCTCCTACAAGGCCACCCACCACTTCCCTCTTTCCTGCACAGCCATCCACCACTTCCTCCCTCCTACACAGCCATCCACCACTTCCTCCCTCCTACAAGGCCACCCACCACTTCCCTCTTTCCTGCACAGCCATCCACCACTTCCCTTCCTCCTACACAGCCATCCACCACTTCCCTCCTTCCTACACAGCCATCCACCACTTCCCACTTTCCTGCACAGCCATCCCACCACTTCCTCCCTCCTACACAGCCATCCACCACTTCCTCCCTCCTACAAGGCCACCCACCACTTCCCTCTTTCCTGCACAGCCATCCACCACTTCCTCCCTCCTACACAGCCATCCACCACTTCCTCCCTCCTACAAAGCCACCCACCACTTCCCTCTTTCCTGCACAGCCATCCACCACTTGCCTCCCTACTACACAGCAGAGCTATCTACCACTTCCCTCCTTTCTGCTCAGCCATCCACCACTTCGCTCTTTCCTGCACAGCCATCCACCACTTGCCTCCCTACTACACAGCCATCCACCACTTGCCTCCCTACTACACAGCCATTCACCACTTCCCTCCCTACTACACAGCCATCCACCACTTGCCTCCCTACTACACAGCCATTCACCACTTGCCTCCCTACTACACAGCCATTCACCACTTGCCTCCCTACTACACAGCCATTCACCACTTCCCTCCCTACTACACAGCCATCCACCACTTGCCTCCCTACTACACAGCCATTCACCACTTGCCTCCCTACTACACAGCCATTCACCACTTGCCTCCCTACTACACAGCCATTCACCACTTCCCTCCCTACTACACAGCCATCCACCACTTGCCTCCCTCCCTACTACACAGCCATTCACCACTTAACTCCCTTCTTCACAGCCATCTACCACTTCCTTCCTTCCTACACACCCATCAACCACTTCCCTCCTCCTTCCACAGCCATTCCCCACTCCCCTCCTTCCTACACAGCCACCCACCACCTAACTCCCTTCTTCACAGCCATCCACCACTTCCCTCCTTCCTACACAGCCATCTACCACCTTACTCTCTCCTACACAGCCATTCACCACTTCCCTCTTTTCTACATAGCCACCTACCACCTAACTCCTGCCTACATGGCCATCCATTGGCTTACTCCTAAACAGTCAGCCAACGCTTTTCCCCTTTCTACACAACCACCCGGGTACCCTAACACAGGAAAAATGAATAATGTATACTCCACCCACCCGGCAATTGGGGGGCTACAAAAACATCTCTGGAGACCTATGGCTGTGATTAATTTAGGCCTTGTGTTTTCTAATTTATAGGGGTGGTGGTCTGTCCAACATGTGGGGCACTTGAAGAAGGGCTATTGCTCAAAACGTTTGCCTGTTCCACTGACTGTGATTTCTGTTTTATGGCGGCTTACACGAGATACTTCCATTAATGAAGTTCCTGTGTGTTCTTACCTCAGTTCACATGAGCTTAATATGCTAATTACATGACATCACACCACACCCAACATGACATAACATGACATCACATGTTGGGCGAACACCTGGATGTTCGGGTTCGGGAAAGTTCGCCGAACATGGCCGCAATGTTCGGCATGTTCGGGCCGAACCCCGAACTCCCCGAACATCCCGCTTTTGGGGGCCCTATGGGGTCGCAGGCATAAGGGGGGAGCATGCCCCGATCGCGGGGGGGGTCGGAAATTCCCCCCACCCCCTCCGCTAGCGCTCCCCCCTCTGCCCGCTTCCCCATTCAAAAGTTAGGAAGTGAAACTGTACCTGTGCGGCCGGTAGTGGGTGACTGGCAGTGGGCGGCACTATGGAGAGACTGAGGAGGAGGAGGAGTCCGGAGAGTGACGCGTTGAGGGAGGCCGGGCAGTGGGCGGATCAGCAGTAGTACCGTACTACTGCTGATCCGCCCACTGCCCGGCCTCCCTCAACGCGTCACTCTCCGGACTCCTCCTCCTCCTCAGTCTCTCCATAGTGCCGCCCACTGCCAGTCACCCACTACCGGCCGCACAGGTACAGTTTCACTTCCTAACTTTTGAATGGGGAAGCGGGCAGAGGGGGGAGCGCTAGCGGAGGGGGTGGGGGGAATTTCCGACCCCCCCCGCGATCGGGGCATGCTCCCCCCTTATGCCTGCGACCCCATAGGGGGCCAGTATTCGGGCGAACAGGGCCCTGTTCGTGCCGAACAGGGGCCCTGTTCGGCCAGGCAATGAGCCGTTCGGGCGAACCCGAACAGTTTGGCCGAACACCACCAGGTGTTCGGCCGAACGCGAACATTACCCGAACAGGGTGATGTTCTGCAGAACCCGAACAGTGGCGAACACTACTCTGTAAGAAACAAGGATAAAAGTTGGTGCTGTAAAACTTAGTGTACTAAAGTTTAACATGTGTTCTGCAAACAAGCTTGAGGAATGGTGTAACGTGTGTTGTGTTATGTTATTTGCAAGTGTTCCTTGTGGGGCTTAAAGTCTCCCACACACTGGTCCACCACCGGTAAGCTTTTCCTATAGGAGGAGTAAAGTTAGGACTCTTCAAATAGGAGGCGTAGCTCTGCTGGGCCAGACTCTGTGCTCTTCCTAAAAAAGGGGTAACTTTGCAAATTAGAAAATTGTCCTCTTTCCATGCTACAAAAGGGGGAACTTTGCAGGTTAGGACATTGTAATCGTTGTAGAGGAATGGGGTCCCTCAACATCAATTATCAGCAATTATCAGCAATACACACCTACTACCCTTTAAGTTGAACATACAATATCTGTAAAATTAAACCTATAGTGCTAATGTGATGTAATTAATGAATGAATGTTAAGTGTATCTACAGGAAAATCTAACTTCGGCTAACAAACCAAGTACATGAAGTAAACACGATCTCACTGGGCTTTCCTACACCTCAACTGCACTGGTGAGGAAGCAGTTTGTTTAGCGATGATACATTTTAAAAATTACAGGAAGAAAATTCCAGAGAACCGACTAAGATATGTGAGAACAGTTATTGGTGATTCACCTACTTGTTCCAGCAGACTCTCCCCTCCAGTGCCTGCATCTCCCCAAGAATCGCCAGAAGGAGGGAGGATTTCCCACAGCCCACCTGACCCACCACCATGGTCAGCTGACCTGAAGAAACATGATGTGAACAAGCATGAGACCACAGTATACAGTGAGCTGCCCCATACACACTCTTTACCTGGAGCTGAGCTGTTTTTCCTGAGGTACCCAGTCTCTCGGTGACCTACAAGCCCCTGACTGCAGGAGTCAGTTTTTAATGGCATACCCATCCCAAAAGAATGTAGCACTGATTAAATGATTCAGCTTATAGGACCTAACTTTTATCCTGGCATTCATTGCCTCCACCTGGACACCTGCTAGGTGGAATCCATGGGATCAGTTAAAAATGGCGCCAGAGCCTACAGTGTAAAAATGGCGCCACATTAATTTGCATTATAAAACGATATTTATCGTTTTATGAGTTAAAAATAGCGCCGCACTAAAAACGATATTTATCATTTTATGACTTCCATAAAACTATAAATATCGTTTTGAAATGTGTTGAATATGGGTTTTGCTGTGTGTGTGTGTGTATATATATATGTATGTGTGTGTTTGTGTGTATATATATGTGTGTGTGTGTGTGTGTATATATGTGTGTGTGTGTGTGTATGTGTGTATATATGTGTGTGTGTGTGTGTGTGTGTGTATGTGTGTGTGTGTGTTTGTATAGGGGTGTGTGTGTGTATAGGTGTGTGTGTGTGTGTGTGTGTGTATATATATATGTGTGTGTGTGTGTATATATGTGTGTGGGTGTATACACACACATATATTATATATATATATATATATATATATATATATATATATATATATATGTATGTATGTATATATATACACACACACACACACACACACACACACACACACACCTATCCAGAAAAGGAACTTTAAACTCTCAAAAATGAGAAATATCGTTTTTCGTAAAAACGATAAATATTGTTTTTCGTAAAAACAATAAATACCGTTTTTTCGAAAAACCGATAAATATCGTTTTAAAAAAAATATCGTGCGTAACCAGGCGCCATTATTTGGCTGACGCCATTTTTAACTGGACGCGGAATCCATATATCTGCTGATATCCTCATCATCTGGGAACTGGAAAATGTGGCCACTTGTTCCTTGGTTTAAAGTAAATCCAAAGCAAACCTAATGTAAAAGAACAGATCCTCCAGAGACTTCCCCTGTCCTCCTGGAGACCACTGCGGTTGCCCAGGAGTCTCTTGAAGTTTGCAACTGCCCTACTCTTCTTCATGCACGAGAGCAGCCATGCTGCACTCGCACAAATATGGCTGCGTCTGCACAGTAGCACAGAGCCAGTCATGCATGAAAAAGAGCGTGGTTGCAATCACAAATCCGACAAGCTCTTGTCAGATTTTCTTCAGTGGTCCAAGCGTGACAATGGTGGGGGCCAGGAGGGCCGCATGGGTAGCCTCTGCTGGATCCAAAGGCTTCCATCTTCTTTGGTAAGTATCAGTTTTTAGATTTGCCTTGGGTACACTTTAAAGAAAACCTGTAATTAAAAAACACCACCTGGGAGGTAGAAATAAGGCTTCCCCATCCTTCTATGTTCCTCCATTGCGGTGCTTGAAGCCCCTGAACACCGAGGAGGTTAATATTTACCTTACCTTGCTCCGACACAGAGGCAGTAGTGGTTATCCGTTTGAGCTCAGGCGGTAATAGTGGATTCCGATCAGGTCCACTCTACTGCGCAGGCGAGTGGATGCACAGCCTCAGCTATTTCTACCTGACCCCGATTGGGGAAACCTATGCCTGGCTACCTAAAGTGGGGGCACCGATACCTGGCTACCTATACTTGAGGCACCTATACCTGGCTACCTACACTTGAGGCACCTATACTGTGGGCACCTATACCTGGCTACCTATACTTGAGGCACCTATACCTGGCTATCTACACTTGAGGCACCTATACTGGGGGCACCTATACCTGGCTACCTATTCTGGAGGCACCTATACCTGGCTACCTATACTTGAGGCGCCTATACTGGGGACACCTATATGTGGCTACAAATACTAGGACACCTATACCTGGCTAACCTATACTGGAGGTACCTATACCTGGCTTCCTATACAGGGGGCACCTATACCTGTCTACCTACCTACCTATACTGAGGGTGTTTTATATTCGGTCACACCACGGCTATAATGTGTGGTGCACATTGTTGGGTGGTGTAGGAGTCTCTTACCTGTTGGTATACAGATGTCTATATTAGATAATGTGGCCAATCCTGTTCCCCAGGAGAAATATCCACTAATCACCTTGACAAGTGAAATAAAAATAAAAGGTAATTTAACACTTAAAAGAATATGATGGGCAGAATATACAATTGTATCACACTTTACTGTATATGAGAAGATAATGCTGGACACACTGCAGACAAGTATGGAAACCCATAGCAACCAATCTTAAAACTCCAGCCATCAGCTCACAGAATGATACAGGTTATTGCACTCCAGTCATAATGACACAATAACCATTTGCATCTAATTTTTTTCTACACATAACTTCAGTGTGTTCACAAAATATAGTGTGGGTGGGTAGTGCTGTGTTAATGTGTGATACAGTCAGTTGGAGGGGGTGCAGACTGTAGGCATGAGGGGAAGAGTCATTGGGGTGTAATAAAGGATGGGTGGTGCAGTCTGCAGGCATGATGGGGAGGGACAGTAAGGGGTAATAGAGGATGGGTGATGCAGTTTGCAGGCATGATGGGAAGGGACAGTGAGGTGCAATGGAGGATGCGTGGTGCAGTCTGTAGACTTGGAGGAAGGGACAATGGGGTGCCGTTGAGGATGGGTGTTGCAGTCAGTAAGGGGGGGGGAGGACGACAGTGGGGTACAATGGAGAATGGGTAGTGCAATCAGTTTGGGGGGCAGTGGGTGCAATGGAGGATTGGTGGTGCAGATAGAGGGGGAGGAGGGGGGTCCAGTGAAGTGCAATGGAGCATGTACTGTATGTGTATTCGGAAAGGGTGGCAGTGGGACACAGAAAGGACAGTTCAGAACAGTGTATGATGGGTGGTGGATGATGAGTGGTTTAGCAGAGGAGGCGGGTGCAATGAAATGCAGTGGATGATGGATGGTGCAGTGGGAGATGGGTGATACAGTCAGAGGGGGGGAGGGGTGCAGAGGACAACGGGTGGTACAGAAGTGGGAGAATGGTGCAATGGAGAATAGGTGGTGAAGTGGGTGTGGCTAGTACACACACTGGAGGGATAAAGTGCAATGGGGATGGTTAGGTGGCACAGTGCAGGATGGGACCAAACAAGGTATGAGCTACTAGGAACCTTGATTGCAGCTTCCTCGCCGTCCGAGGGACGCATCTGTCTCCGTGGGGACTGTTCATACCTATCCATCTGGTGCCGCAGTGGCTGCTTCCGGTTTATGGCTCGTGAGTGCTGAAAAGTGAAGAGCAGCTGTCAGTCCAGATATTGTGCAGCAAGTAAAGAATCAACCAATGGGTTTAACAAACAATCCACAACGATTTTCATGCTGTTTAAAAGGCCGTCATAACGGAGCACTTTGGCAAATAATCGTTCATAGTCAACAGTATGTACAAAGCTATGAATGATTATTAAACAATGTTTCTGCTAAGTCTACGGCACCCAGCCTAGATCCACCATCATTTAAAGGACGACTTTCACAAGAAATGGTAAAATTTAAAATACAAGTAAATGCATAAATATACTGTAAAAATGGTAGGTATCTTCCAGAGTAAAATGAGCCATAAATTACTTTTCTCCTATGTTGCTGTCACTTACAGTAGCTAGTAGAATTCTGACAGAAAAAAACGGGTTTTGGATTAGCCCATCTCCCCATGGGGGATTCTCAGGGTGTTCTTTATTTTCAAATGTTCTTAGTGAATGCCAGTTGCCCCGTCCAACTGGCAAAAAAAGTGTGCAGCAAGCAGGGAGGCAGGCCAATATCTTTGTATAAATCCTTTTCAGGGAGTGTCTTTATAAAGATGAAAGGCCATGCTGAGAAACCCCCATGAAGAGATGGACTAGCCCAAAACCTGTCGGTTCTGTCAGATTTCTACTACCTACTGTGAGCGACAGCAACATAGGCTTATTTTACTCTGGAAAAAACACACTTCTTGTTTTGTATGTGTTTACATGTATTTAACATTTTACCATTTTTTGAGATGGTGGTCCTGTAACGATATGATAATTTAGCCATTTAAGAACGTTCACATCATATATCTTGAAAGGTAGATCATAGAACGATTGTTCATTATTATTAATCGTTTCACACAATCTATATTTCAGTGTGTATGTAGCTGCCTTAACATGTGGCAGAAAATGTCATATCTATATAAAACCGACACTAATAAAACATTATGGTATGGATACAATTATTGTCACATCAGCGGGACGTACAATTCCCGGGTGTTTCCGGCAGGCGTCGAACATGCTGCTGGAATCGCCGTTCCTCATGCTGTCGTCGCGGATCTCGTCACTGGTGAAGAACTCGTTCAGCTTCTGAACACTTGAGATGAAGAGAAAGACGGAGGGGGAATTAGACATCTGCTCCTACTAAAAATAGCTGAAAACAACCTGATCCGACAAATTGAAAATGCAGATAAGATAGTTAGATAGTTATGACAATCACTAAAGGCCAACCGCACCCAGAACTGGCACTTCAAGACAGAACAACACATAGACAAGAACTTCACATAAAGTAAGCTGGTATTATAACTGTTAGCAGCAGCACGGATGTTCTATCGACAGAGTGAAAATACTTTGAAAGGATTGTTTTGATTGGCTCTTATACTACATGAAACAAACAAGATCACAAGACAAGACAAATAACATTTATATCACGCTTTTCTCCTGGTGGACTCAAAGCGCCAGAGCTGCAGCCACTAGGAGCACTCTATAGGCAGTAGCAGTGTTAGGGAGACTTGCCTAAGGTCTCCTACTGAATAGGTGCTGGCTTACTGAACAGGAAGGGCTGATGTTTGAACCCTGGTCTCCTGTGTCAAAAACACCTTATCTTTCTGTTTAAGATTTACAATCCATTGGGAGAGAGAAGGAATAGCTCAAGTCATTAACAGAGTCTGACCAGCAATACATTGTTTAGCCCAGCTTGAGTTGTAAAGTGGAAATCATTTTGTCAAAATGTTTACCTTACTGGATCAGAAATTGTGTCTACAACCAGAGTCACAGACTGCCCAGCAAGCACATGGTGATCCATGTTTCCCTACACCCCTGGCATTAAACTGAAGCTTGTATGTTCAGGAGATAGCACTGTCTCATCGCACACCAAGAAGAAAGGAAAATACACAGAGCTCTGGAATTCTGACTGTGTGTGCAGCAAAGCCGGGGCGGCTTCGGAGAAGGAGAAATGATTTATTTTGACATGCAGCCTCTTATCTCTTTCAGGTCCTGCTGCTCTTTTATCCTTGGGATTTTTTTTAGCGCCCTAGGCCATGGCCTTTGTGGCCTTTCCAGAAAACCGGCCCTGCCTAAGCATAGTGGAGCTTGAAACAAGTTGATGTTCCTGTAAACAGGAATCGAGTCTGAGGAAGGCTTCTTAGCCAAAAGCTTACTCCTTTAGCCAATAAATGGTATCATCCTGATTCCAAACTTCTTTCTTTTACTGGTAGTTAACATGGTACAGCACTCCACTGCTGCTACTATGCTGATCAAATACACACTGATATTTATCTTCACGTGGCATGTTCCTGCTATACAAATAAACAGGCATGTGGGGTCAATCTGCAGGTGAACTGCAATAAAACTATTGCCAAATTGACAATAAACTCAACAGGAACACTAACCCCATCCTTCTAAGGCTTGAAGCCAAGAAGGCTTTTGACTGCCTTCATGTTTGCAACTTTACAAACCATGGGGTTTTTCAGGTCCTATAGTGACAGCTATCTTGCAACTTTACAAACCATGGGGTTTTTCAGGTCCTATAGTGACAGCTATCTCATAACTACATAGTAACTCTAAGGTGGCCCTGAAGATCTGAATGCCTTTTTCACCATCTCTAATGGTAAGGGTGCCCTTTAACCCCACTTTTGTTTGTAGTCTCTACTTTGGCATCAAGCTTCAGGAGGACCAGAAATATTTAGGGCAGGGGCGTAGCAATAGGGGTTGCAGAGGTTGCGACCGCATCGGGGCCCTTGGGCCAGAGGGGCCCGAGGGGCTCTCCCTCAACTACAGTATTAGCTCTCTATTGGTCCTGTGCTCATAATAATCACTTCTATAGATACTTTGAATAGTGGTAATCATTAACAAACTGTTCCCCATCCCCTTCTTGCACCTCTGACACTGTAGTTGCCATTGGCAGGTTTTGGTGCGCCGTATATAGAGTGCTTGGGGGGCCCCATTGTAAACCTTGCATCAGGGCCCGCAGCTCCTTAGCTACGCCACTGATTCAGGGAATATCTATAGGAAAGGAAGAGTATAATTTTTCACTTTTCCCAGATGATGTTTTCCTAACAGTTACTTTCCCATCTACTTCCTTATTTAATCTTTCTAAAGCTGCGTACACAGCTTTGACAGATGCTGCCCGTCAGCAATCGGGGCCTGATCGCCTTGGGCGACATCGACGAGCAGAGCATGCGCGATGTCACGCGTTGGGCAGAGGGAGTGATGCAAAAAATGGGATCAGCGAGGGGGGTGGTTGGCGTCGCTGGGGCTGAGTAGATCCGCCTGGTGGATCGCTCCCGGGTTGGGGGTCAGCGGCTGATGCACAGACGCCTGATTTCAGCTGAGGCTATGGTTATCGGCCACCTCAGCTGACTTAAAGAGAAACCGTAACCAAGAATTGAACTTCATCCCAATCAGTAGCTGATACCCCCTTTTACATGAGAAATCTATTCCTTTTCACAAACGGATCATCAGGGGGCTCTGTATGGATGATATTGTGGTGAAACCCTTCCCACGGGAAACTGTGAGGACAATGGTCCTGGCAGTTTCCTGTCTGTGAACCTCGTTGCATTGCGGGAAATAGCTGTTTACAGCTGTTTCCAACTGCCAAAAAAACCAAGCAGCAGCTACTTCCACTGACATCACCTGCCAGCAGTAAAAATTTCACCATGTGATGTCAGAATGTAAATCAGGGAGTGGCAAGATTTTACAATAGGCAAAACTAACTAAATAATTTATACTTAATTATTGTAAAAATGCACTTTTGTAAAAGAAGCACTTTTTTATTACATTATTTTCACTGGAGTTCCTCTTTAAGTCTGGCATGTGTACGATGGCTATGGTGGTTTTTCTGATTTCAAAGTAAATGAAGACAAACCAATATTTGCACTACTGATTTTAGCCCTGTTTTTTAGTCTTCACTTGCCAGATCATTATCACTCAGCAGGGGCTGGATGCGGCGGGGGTTAATTACCCATAATGGCGCCATCCGCCCTGCGCATCAACGAGATTGCAAGCCTCCTATTAGTCACGTTGGAAGCCTCGCTATGGCGCACTTCCTCCTTCAAGTCAGAAGCAGGAAGTGCGCCATAGCGAGGCTTGCAACTAGACTAATTGGACGCTTGCAATCTCGTTGACATGCAGGGTGGACAGCGGCATTATGGGTAATTAACCCCCGCCGCATCCAGCCCCACACCTGCAGCAATTAACCCTTATTTGAATCATGAGTAATCAGTTGATATTACTGGTGATTAACCTCGGTGAGCATCCCTGATTATCAGCACTATAACTCACTCTGAGAACAGCTTAGTCCGGAGTCATTTCTTAATATAACCAAACCATACATCTAACAATGGGCAGATCTAATCTGAGCAGAGAGAGATCTGTCAGCTGCCCATACACTGCAGGCCGACTCCCGATCGATTTCAGCGTGAAATCTCTTGGGAATCAGCCTTGGGAAGCCGCATTTGCTGCCTTCGCCACTGTCCTCCAAAATGTTAAAGTGGTCTGAAAGTCAGCATTTCTACTTTGTGCTAAAAGATTCCTCAAAGCTTGAAAGCTACTATCCCATAATTTTTATTTTTTTTAGCAGATCACTGAAATGGTTAAACAAAGCACTTTGTCCTGCTATTCAGCTTTAAATCCGCATCCAAACTGGAGATAACAGTATCTTTGTTTGCATTCCAATTGTTGATACTTGTGTGTAAACACAGTGTAACAAGTGAAAAAGAACACTCTGTAAAGCTCTCTGTGCTTCAAGCACACAAACAACTCAGAACAGCTAATTAGAAGTTGTTACTATATAATAAAAAGCAGTTTGAATAAAATGCGATGGCAGCTTTCAGGGCAAGATAAACTACACTTTGGAAATGTGTAATTTGTAAACAGACAATATTACTTATGTACAAAAGCAAATATGATAACTGTATGAATATTAGGTAGTAGGAAAAGGCATTTTTATTGAATGTTATGTCGGAGTTTCAGACCACTTTAATGTGCTTGCTTAAAACTAACTACAGATTGCATAGTTTGTGGCAATGAGTGGAGAGGTGAGAGAATCTCAGTCATTATAGCGCATGGTGACATCATGTCTCTGTTTATGACGCACCTCACCAGAGCCTTCACCGCGAACCTCACCACTGTGGACAGCAGGAAGAGCGGAGTCACCAGGATGTGGAACAGCGAGAGGGAAGCAAAGGCGTTGGCGGAGGTCAAGCGCTCGTTCTCCACGTACTCGTGTGTCACAAAGGTCTGCCGGGAAATATGAAGATTGTGAGACAATTACACATCTTTCTGCTACAAAATGATATCTGTAATTCTCAGGATTGTTCTCAGCATCCAACCAAATATTTCCACTTCTTCTATTTACCAATGTTCTTGATTCCAGTTTGATTCAGGCCGGTTTTACACTTGTTTATTGCGTTGCGGCACAATGCAATGCTCCTGCCACATTCCCAACTCAACGCAAAAAAAACTACAATCATATGACCCTGCGGCAGAGTGCCACAGGGTCATATGCATAGCGCCGCCCCCCACTCAGTGACGTACTCTGTGCTAGGCAGGAAGTACGTCAGCGGGATTCCCGTCAGTCTGCACAAGCAGGCCTCGACGCCCTGCGCTCCGGCATTTACACTTACTGCATCACCCATACACTTCCATTATCCCAAATACTGTGCATTAAACGGTAATGCGCTGCGGTAATGCGCTGTTGCTCTTGCGTCAGCTTACATACTTCCAGTGCACCTCAGCAGTCCGCAGGATTTACCTACAAGTGTAAAAGTGGCCTTAAAGAGGCCCAGAGATGAAGAAAGGGGTCGTTTTTTTACTTACCCGGGGCTTCCTCCAGGCCCATAAGCACGGATGCGTCCCTCGCCGTCCTCCCGTTGTCCTCCGTTAAGCCACAATCTTTTCCCGTAACAGGCTCAGTGACGTCAGCAGGGGGACTTCTGCGTATGCGCGGACCTTCTGCACAAGCGCAGCAGGCCCTGGCTGATGTCACTGTCAGACTGAGCCCGACTGAGCCGCGTATCGGGGTTTGATTGCGGCTGAACGGAGGATTCCGTGAGGACTGCGGGAGGAAGGTGAGGGACGCATCCATGCTTATGGGGCTGGAGGAAGCCCCGGGTAAGAAAAACGCCCCCTTTCTTCATCTCAGAGTCTCTTTAAACTTCCCAGAAACTTTAACTGCAGACAGTTTATATGAGTGAAGGAGACCTATCGGCTGACAGGCACTCAGGGATGGTTTAAAGGACAACTGAAGTCAGAGGGATATGGAGGCTGCCATATTTATTTCCTGTTAAGCAACACCAGTTGCCTGGCAGCCCCACAGATCTATTTGGCTATAGTAGTGTGTGTCTGAATAACACCAGAAACAAGCATGCAGCTTATCTTGTCAGATATGATAATATTGTCAGAAACACCTGATGTGCTGCATGCTTGTTCAGGGTCTATGGCTAAAAGTATAAGAGGCAGAGGGTCAGCAGGACAGCCAGGCAACTGGTATTGTTTATAAGGAAATAAATATGGCAGCCTCCATATCCCTCTCGCTTCAGTTCTCCTTTAAAGGCAATTCTCCATCTACCTGCCAAGAAAGTCCAGTTTTGTTACATCACCATGTACTTGCCCAGTATACATTTATTAACAGAAAAAAGTAACTTTGAAATGTAAAAAGTATCCATACACTAATAAGCAGTGGCGGCGCCAGGGGGGGTGCTCAAGCACTCCCTAAATTTGTCCAAGCACCCCCAAAGCAACCCCTGGCGTAAACTGACTTCAGGCGTCCAAGAGACGCCGAGTCAGTTCGCAGCGGCAGCCCGGAGCAGCAGGCAGGGCTACGGTAAGATGGCCGCCTGAAGCCCTGTTCTGCAGACTTTGAGTCTACAGTGCAGGGCTTCGGGCGGCCATTTTCCCGTAGCCCTGCTCGCCGGGTAATGCAGGCTGCTGCAGGAAGTCACGTGGAGGAAGAGGATCGTGGGAGCTGCGCTGCGCACCACAAGGAGGTCGGGAGAGGAGGAGGTCGGAACAGGAGGTCTTCTGACTAGGTGAGTAAATGGGTTTTTCTTTTCTTTTTCAGGTGGTGCTGCTGATTGTGGTCAGAACTGCTGGGCATTGTGCATATTGGGGTCAGATCTGCTGAGCATTGTGCATATTGGGGTCAGATCTGCTGAGCATTGTGCATATTGGGGTCAGATCTGCTGAGCATTGTGCATATTGGGGTCAGAACTGCTGAGCATTGTGCATATTGGGGTCAGAACTGCTGAGCATTGTGCATATTGGGGTCAGAACTGCTGAGCATTGTGCATATTGGGGTCAGATCTGCTAAGCATTGTGCATATTGGGGTCAGAACTGCTGAGCATTGTGCATATTGGGGTCAGAACTGCTGAGCATTGTGCATATTGGGGTCAGAACTGCTAAGCATTGTGCATATTGGGGTCAGAACTGCTGAGCATTGTGCATATTGGGGTCAGATCTGCTGTGCAATGTGCATATTGTGGACAGATCTGCTGAGGATTGTACATATTGGGGTCATATCTGATAACGGTTGTGCATATTGGGGTCATATCTGATAACGGTTGTGCATATTAGGGTCATATCTGATAACAGTTGTGCATATTAGGGTCATATCTGATAACGGTTGTGCATATTGGGGTCATATCTGATAACGATTGTGCATATTGGGGTCATATCTGATAACGGTTGTGCATATTGGGGTCATATCTGATAACAGTTGTGCATATTAGGGTCATATCTGATAACAGTTGTGCATATTAGGGTCATATCTGATAACGGTTGTGCATATTGGGGTCATATCTGATAACGATTGTGCATATTGGGGTCATATCTGATAATGGTTGTGCATATTGGGGTCATATCTGATAACGGTTGTGCATATTGGGGTCATTGAACGTGTTTTTTGTTCAAATCTGCTCACATTACGTGTATTTTCTTGAGAAAACCTGCACAATTATGTGAATTTTCTGGGGAAAGGGTCACCAAAACTTGGGCCCTCTGTCTTTGCGTTGCACTTTTAAAGGGAACCCGAGGTGAGAATAATATTGAGGCTGCCATATTCTTCTCCTTTTAAGTAATACCAGCTGCCTGGCTGCCGTGTTGGTCCTCTGCCTCTAATTCTTTCAACCATAGACCCTGAACAAGCATGCAGCAGGTCAGGGGTTTCTGACAATATTGTCAGAACTGACAAGATTAGCTGCATGCTCGTTTCTGGTGTAATTCAGTTCACTACTGCAGCCAATAGATCAGCAGGGCTGCCAGGCAACTAGAATTGTTTAAAAGGAAATAAATATGGCAGCCACCATATCACTCTCACCCTGGGTTCACTTTAAATTACAGTTAGCCCTGCCCTCATCCGGTCATGACCACGCCCATTTTTTCACCGCTGTGCGCTTCGCGCGCCGCAGGTTGTAGCCACACCCATTTTTTGCCCGTCAGCTCCCCCGGAAATTGGTCCAGCACCTGCATAGCACCCCCTAAAAAAAATTCCTGGAGCCGCCACTGCTAATAAGTATTTTGAGCAGATAAGACATGAGCCCTCATTCATGACAGGCTAGTAAACCGTAAAACTCATATGCTAAAACCTTTAAAGAAACTTAAAGAATACACGAGGTGACATGTGACATCATAAGATAGACATGTGTATGTACAGTGCCTAGCACACAAATAACTAAGCTGTGTTCCTTCTTTTCTTTCTTTGTCTGAAAGAGTTAAACATCAGGTATGTAAGTGGCAGTTCCTGTCTGGGTCAGACTACAGTGTGACCCTCAGTGATAAGAAATGACAACTATCAAAAACACTTTCCTAGCATAAAATGGCTTCTGAGAACAGGAAAGAGATAAAAAGGTCCATAGTTCACAGATTTTAGCTCTGGCATACTTCAATGAATGTGTCATTGAGCAAAAACAATAAAACAGTAAAAACTTGAAAAGTAGATTTAAATATAAAATGAAACTGTGGAATATCTTCAAAAAAGTCATTTTTAGGAGAAGGAGGAATGATACGATTGTTTATTTAATTCGTTTATTTTAACCTCGGGTGTCCTTGAAAAGGAAAGGAATACGGAGGAAGCCTTCTTTACGTCATTTAATAAAATACCAGTTCCCTCAATATCATGCTGATCTTTTGTCTTTAGTAATGCCTGGAATAACCATTCAGCAAGTACACCTTTGTAAATACCTTTTTTAGTGTGTGTGTGTGTGTGTGTGTGTGTGTGTGTGTGTGTGTGTGTGTGTGTGTGTGTGTGTGTGTGTGTGTGTGTGTGTGTGTGTGTGTGTGTGTGTGTGTGTGTAGCAGGAAATTTGATCGCCGGAGCTGCTGCGGAAGTATGGGCTTTACCATGGGCACCCATACAAATGTTGTTAATGAGTGGAAATTCGGGCCCCGGGGCCATAAACTATATTTTAGGCCTCCAGTCCACTCATAAACAACATTTTCATGATTTTCCGGCGGGGGCAGTTAAGGTTGGGCGTCATGAAGGGGGGTTGCTGTGGAGTGGCAGTTAAGGTTATTCATCAGGAAGGCGGTTAGGGCAAGGGGGTGGTTAAAGAGGACCTTCAGAGTAAATACTAAGTAAAACTGCAAGTAAAACAAAGTTATATTTACCCTAGAAGCCTTGTCCCGCGATGCCGTCCCAAAGTCCCTGCATCACCCGACTTCAGGCACCTGGCCCCGCCTCCTCTCTCTCCGCAGGAGAAAATTCCAAGCTACTTACTACAGTATCCATTAGGCAGATAGAAGCCTCCTCTCAACAACATAATACAACAGCAGGAATGCAGCTCTACTTGTAATTATTGAGAATCATAATAATAAGAATTGAGAATCATAAAAATAACATCAAGGAAAAAATTAAACTTACCGCCAGCACGGCTGCAATGGGAATAGCTGCATTCATGAATACTGCAAATAAAAATCGCACCAGGATTATTAAAAGACAGGTAAGACACAGAGCAACATGTAACACTTATTGTACAGTGGAAATCTAGTTTTGCGTGGATCATCACGCCACCGTACACAGCAGCGGTCTGTGCATGCGCAGTATGGGGAAATCACTACCGTGCATGCGCAGAGTGCATCAGGATGCGCGTGGCTCAGGGCCGCACATGTGCAGTAACCTGCAACTGGCCACGGCCTGCAAACTTTAAGAGGGTCGCCGCTGATGACTGGAGGGCCGGGAAGGACGGCACAGGCACAGGATGACTGCAGGGGGCTGCATGAAGTCCCAGTAAGTTACACTGCTTTTTTAAGGCTTAAAGAGAACCCGAGGTGGGGTTCTGACAATGCTATCTACACACAGAGGCTGGGTCTGCCTATACTGCCCAGCCACTGTTGCTATACAGTTCCCCCCTAAGTTCCCCTGCGCTCTGCTGGCCCCCATAAATTACAGCCACGCTGTCGACACGGGCTGTGTTTACATCTGCAGCTGTCACTCTCGCGCTCCCTCGCCTCCTGCATAGCTCCGGTCCCCGCCCGCGTCCCTTCCCTCCAATCGGCAGGGAGGGAAGGGACGCAGGCAGGGACTGGAGCTATGCAGGAGGTGGGGGAGCACGCAGAGTGACACTACAGAGGTAAACACAGCCCGCTGCGACAAGCTGCGTGTCGACAGCGCGGCTGTGATTTATGGGGGACAGCAGAGTGCAGGGGGAACTTAGGGGTGATTTAGATAGCAACAGAGGCTGGGCAATATAAGCAGACCCAGCCTCTGTGTGCAGATAGCATTGTCAGAACCCCACCTTGGGTTCTCTTTAAATATCACTCTAAGCAGAAATGTAGGGCAAAAGCAATCTAT
This sequence comes from Hyperolius riggenbachi, assembly GCF_040937935.1. Taxonomy (NCBI): domain Eukaryota; kingdom Metazoa; phylum Chordata; class Amphibia; order Anura; family Hyperoliidae; genus Hyperolius; species Hyperolius riggenbachi. The sequence goes on along the minus strand of NC_090648.1, from coordinate 466,741,136 downwards.
CATCTAAAGAGAAACCACGACCAAGAAATGAACTTCATCCCAATCAGTAGCTGATACCCCCTTTCCCATGAGAAATGTTTCCTTTTCACAAATGGATCATCAGGGGGCTCTGTATGGCTGATATTGCGGTGAACCTTCCCCCCTCCCAGGAAACTGTGAGGACCACGGTCCTGGCAGTTTCCTGTCTGTGAACCTTGTTGTATTGTGGGAAATAGCCGTTTACAGCTGTTTCCAACTGCCAAAAAAGCAAGCAGCAGCTACTTCCAGCGACACTACCTGCCAGCAGTAAAAATGTCAGCATGTGATAAATGTCAGAATTTAAAGCAGGAATTTAAAACATTTTACAATGGGCAAACACTGACTAAATCATTTATACATAATTATTGTAAAAATGAAACACTTTTTTTTTATTACATTATTTTTACTGGAATTCCTCTTTAAGCCATCCCCCAACCCACCGAATGCTGAACCTGGGAGGCCAGTCCTGATCCTGTCTGATTTTCCTGGCTCTGCCTGCTGGGTTGTGAGAACCATGTTGGCCCTGATCTTGAGTGAGCACTGTATTTACTTGTGCGCCCAGTCACTTGGGTACAGGATTCGAATAGCGGCTCACCCTGTTGCTGCAGGTATATCCCATTGCCTGAAAATACTACACTATTTGGTGCTCCTGATGTTCTCTCTAGGGTTTTTTTTCTATCCCGGTCCCTGAGGTTTGTCACCTGAATTTCATCCAACGGACACCCTTCATTTCCTAACTGGACTGTGAAGCAGGTTGTTTCGGTGCTTGCCGCCTGAACTGTACTGGACGCCATTATAGCACTAATACTATAGTGCCCACCCCACGCAAATCAGGGTTTTGGCTACCGCCAAACCTTAAATTATTTTTCCCTTTGAGTTGCTACGAAGGGGGAATAGTAATTAACACTGCCATGGATCTGGTCTGCAGCAGGGTGAGCTTTCATTTGGCTAACCCCTCGCCCAACTCACCAGCAGAGTACTAACACCTACGCCCTGGACTGTCCCCTCTGTGAGGCAGAGGGCCACTCACCTAGTTGGCAGCCATCACAAATAAACAGATCATATATGGTCTCCTTACAATGGGAGCATCAAATGAAATGAAAACTGCAGCCCAGTTATGAACCATGCACCCCACGATGAAAAGCACCGGTCACTCACTAGAGAGGGAGGTGTGAAGGGCGAAGGTTTTGAGGCTGCTGAGTTCCTTCATGCGTGTCTCTTCCACACTCGTGCAGAAGATGTTCTCCCAGGCGTACAGCTTCAGCAGCTTTATTCCCTTCAGGATCTCATTTGTTTTCTTCAGCCTCTCAGTGGAGTAATCCTTCCCACATAGGAGATTCACAGAAATACAATATAAGTATCACAGCAGCAAAGGAATCAGATTCATAGCTCCATATTCAAATAACTTTCCCTTTAAGTTTTCCCCACGGCCACGGGAGAGGTTTTCGCACATTATTCATAAAATATCCTCTAAGCTCCCAGCAAGCAAAGAAATACTCAAAATAAGTTTGATATTACTTCTTGACCTTATCCAATTGAAAGGTGCTGGTTATTTTGTAGAGAAGATGGGAAATTATCTCCTGGGAGATATTAATAGCGGCCGTTGGGCCTGATTCAAAAAACTGTTGGTAATACTACAGGAGGTTTGTAAATCAGGCCCATTGGCCTCAATTCTGGTAGGGTTTTCAAACAAATTACCTCGTGTACGGTAATTTACCTCATGAGGTAATAACATTTAGCAATTCTGGTAGGTTTTAGTCATGTTTTACCTCATGCGGTAAATTATGAAGTAATTCATGAGGTCATTTGCATTGATTTTACCGAAAATAGCTATTCTCATGGAAATTACGGGGCATGTAAGCACATAATTTACCGATCAGTTTAAGACCTGCCTGTACTTGGAGGTAAAGTCAATTTGTGTGCATTTTGCAGTTTTTAGTGGAGTTCCTATTCAGGCTGTGTAATAGAAAAGAAGAGTAGAGAATAAAACTCCAAATATTTACTGGATTTTTTTTTATAAGTGATGCAGTGGCGGCTCCAGCTTCAGATTTTTGGGGGGGCTCAAAGGGGGCACGAGGGCTGGCAGCCTGGGCTTGGGGGGGGGGGGGGGAATTTGCGGCGCGCAAAGCGTGCCGCGGCGAAAATTTGGGCGTGGTCATGATGTCATGTGGGCGGGGCTAACTGTAATGTAGTTGTACCAGCTAACGTAGTTACATGAAAAAAAAATGAAGTAAACGCACATAATGACAGGTAGCCTTTCACCAGTAAATGCACATAAGAATCAGCTTTTCAGCAGTTAATGCACGTAATGACAGACAGCGTTTCCACATTAAATGCACATAAGAGACAGCTTTTCACCAGTTAATGCACATAATGACAGACTGCGTTTCTGCAGTAAATGCACATAAAGGGACAGCTTTTCACCAGTTAATGCACGTAATGACAGACTGCGTTTCCGCAGTAAATGCAAATAAGAGCCTGCTTTTCACCAGTTAATGCACGTAATGACAGACAGTTTCCCCATTAAATGCACATAAGAGCCTGCTTTTCACCAGTTAATGCGTGTAATGACAGACAGTTTCCCCATTAAATGCACATAAGAGACAGCTTTTCACCAGTTAATTCACATAATATCGGACTGCGTTTCCGCAGTAAATGCACATAAGGGACAGCTTTTCACCAGTTAATGCACATAATGACAGACTGCGTTTCCGCAGTAAATGCACATAAGGGACAACTTTTCACCAGTTCATGCACATAATGACAGACAGCATTTCCCCAGTAAATGCACATAAGAGACAGCTTTTCACCAGTTAATTCACATAATGACAGACTGCGTTTCCGCAGTAAATGCACATAAGGGACAGCTTTTCACCAGTTAATGCACATAATGACAGACAGCATTTCCCCAGTAAATGCACATAAGAGACAGCTTTTCACCAGTCAATTCACATAATGACAGACTGCGTTTCCGCAGTAAATGCACATAAGGGACAACTTTTCACCAGTAAATGCACATAATGACAGACAGACAGTGTCCCCAGCATAGGTAGCCAGGTGTATAGATGTCCCCAGTATATGTAGCCAGGCGTATAGCTGTCCCCAGTATATGTAGTCAGGCTGGTGGTGGTGGTGGGCTGGGGGCCCCAGGGCACCTCAAGCCTGACTGGTGGTGGGCTGGAGGCCTCATGCCTGCGTGGCTGGTGGGCTGGGGTCCCAGGGAAGCTCAGGCCTGGCTAGTGGTGGTGGGCTGGGGGCCCCAGGGCAGCTCAGGCCTGGCTGGTGGTGGTGGACTGGGGGCCCCAGGGCAGCTCAGGCCTGGCTGGTGGTGGTGGGCTGGGGGCCCCAGGGCAGCTCAGGCCTGGCTGGTGGTGGTGGGCTGGGTGGAAGGGCTCAGGCCTGGCTGGTGGTGGTGGGCTGGGGGCCCCAGGTCAGCTCAGGCCTGGCTGGTGGTGGTGGGCTGGGGGTACATTGGGTGGGGAGGAGGGTACCTGTGGGTGGGGAGGAGGGTGCCACTGGGTGGGGAGGAGGGTGCCAGTGGGTAGGAGGAGGGTGTCAGTGGGTAGAAGGAGGGTGCCAGTGGGTGGGGAGGAGGGTACCTGTGGGTGGAAAGGAGGGTGACACTAGGTGGAGGAGAAAGGTGCCAGTGGGTAGGAGGATAGTCTCAGTGGGTAGGAGGAGGGTGCCAGTGGGTGGGGAAGAGGGTGCCAGTGGCTGGGGAGGAGGGTACCTGTGGGTGGGGAGGAGGGTGCCACTGGGTGGGGAGGAGGGTGCCAGTGGGTAGGAGGAGGGTGTCAGTGGGTAGAAGGAGGGTGCCAGTGGGTGGGGAGGAGGGTACCTGTGGGTGGAAAGGAGGGTGACACTGGGTGGGGGAGAAAGGTGCCAGTGGGTAGGAGGATAGTCTCAGTGGGTAGGAGGAGGGTGCCAGTGGGTGGGGAAGAGGGTGCCAGTGGGTAGGGGGGTCGTCAGTGGAGGGGGGAGAATGCCCGTGGGTGGGGAGGAAGGTGCCCCTGTGTGTGAGGAGATTGCCCTGGGGAGAGAAGACAGGAAGAAAATGATCGAGGCGCCAGCCGCGCTAATAAGGGATTCGGGAGCCCGCTTTATTCCTCCCTCCCTCCTCCCTTCCTATGAATGCCCCCACCTGCTGTGAATGTCCCCCCCCCCCCCTCGTAGGCAGTGTGTGCGGAGCAGAGCGGTGCGGTAGGTCCTCTTACCGCAATCCATGCTCACCGGCAACTAGTCTCTTGCTTCCTGTTTACCATGACGTCACAGGAAGCAGGAGACTAGTTGCCGGTGAGCATGAATTGCTGTAAAGAGGACCTACCGCTCCGCTCTGCTCCGTCCGCACACACTGCCTACGGGGGGGGGGGGGGACATTCACAGCAGGTGGGGGCATTCAGAGGAAGGGAGGAGGGAGGGAGGGAGGAATAAAGCAGGCTCCCGCATCCCTTATTAGCGCGGCTGGCTAACAGACTTGCGGTGGCCACGGCCAGCGGGGGGGGGGGGGGCTTTAAGAGGGGCTAGCAAGTTGCCAGCTGGGGCTGAAGCCTGGGCAAGCCCCAGTGTAGCGCCGCTTATAAATATACTTTACATAGGTCGCTACATAATCAAATACATCTTCCCCCCTCAAAAAAAAACCAAAACATCTTCCAAAGACTATCCTAACTTATGGAAGACAATTAAAAATTACTATTATTTATTTACTGCATGCTTACCGCTGAAATTCTGCACGTTTTACCGCACTTTATGCATTTACCGCACGTTTTACCGCACTTTATGCATTTACCGCACGTTTTACCGCATGTTTGGAAATGCTGAAAAATCTTTCAGAATGGCTAAAAAGGAAAATACCACATGAGGTATTTTACCTACAAAAAAATATTTACCGCATATAGCTACCAGAATTGAGGCACTCGTGTCCAAGGATGAGAGATGACCACTTTCTGAACCTTCCCATTTCATTGAAGGTAAACACTAGTCTTAGGACTTAAAGAGACTATTCTGTGGCTCTCTCTACCTCGCATAGAGAAAGTGCCATGGCACTCTTCTGCATTGGGGTGGGCCTACGTACTGGAAGCCAGCGCACCCAAGGCTCAGGAGGGACTTTAAAGGACATTAAATAAAAATGATGTGTAATGGAGTACATCCGAGACCCAAAAAAATGATGCGTAATGGAGTACATACTTTTGTTACTAATGGCATCCTTTGGCAGGCTCTGCCCTTCACACCTCCTCTGGTCCATTATAAGTCCCGTTAGTAGGCCCTAACTAGTACCTTTGAACCGGAAGTAATGTCCCTCGAGAATGCGCTGTAGCCTCCCTAATGTCACAATGACAGCGCTGTCCATGCTCTTGGTGGCTCTTCTTCTGCCTAGCACTTGCTTATGACTATGGGAAGGCAACTATGCATGCGGGAGGGACATTACTTCCTGTTCAAAGGTCCTGACTAGTACTAGTCAGGGCCTACTGATGGAACTTATAATGGACAAAAGGAGGTGTGTGTGTGTGTGTGTGTGTGGGTGGGGGGGGGGGGGGTGCATCCTGCCAAAGGATGCCATTAGTAACAAGAGTATGTACTCCATTACGCATCATTTTTTTTGGTCTCGGATGTCCCTTAAGGAAAGAGTAAGGAAAGAGAAAGAGTAATTATGACTTTTTATTACAAGAGGAATGTTTAATAGTCTCTTGAATCATCTAATTAGATAAAGCAGGGTTAACTTTGGGAGTATTAAAACAGTTTAACTGGACTAACTTCTCTTTAGGATTATCTTTATAATAGTAAGTATAGATAGATGTCTAAGGGAAACGGAGGAGGTGTATGTTCCAATCAAACCATCAAAATGCTCAATGTGAGTTCCAATAGGTTATCAAAATGTTAAGGACAACTGTAGTGAGAGGTATATGTAGGCTGCCATATTTACTTTCTTTTAAGCAATACTAGTTGCCTTGCAATCCTGGTGATCCTCTGCCTCCAATACTTTTAGCCATAGACCCTGAACAAGCATGCAGCAGATCAGGTGTTTCTGACATTGTCAGATCTGACAAGATTAGCCGCATGGTTGTTTCTGGTCTGATTCAGACACCACTGCAGCTAAATAGACCAGCAGGACTGCCAGGCAACTGGTATTGCTTAAAAAGAAAATAAATATGGAAGCCTCCATATACTCCTCACTATAGTTGTCGTTTAATGAAAAAATTTGTAAAAACAGGTTACATCAGACATGGTTAAAAATGGCCTACACACCGTGCTACCCAGACACAAACAATCCTTTAGCGGCACCAAAGTGTGGTATCCACCACACGACTGTATAACTGGTATCTACCACACGACTGTATAACTGGTATCTACCACACAACTGTATAACTGGTATCCACCACACAACTGTATAACTCGTATCTACGACCTGACTGTATAAATGGTATCCACCACACGACTGTATAACTGTCCAAGTAATCTCACTATATTAGTAAGGAAATGAGTTACAGTCCGTCAACCACACACAACAGGCAAGTACAGTATCAAATCAAAGTTTAGAGATTCTGTTATGCAAAACCGGGTGGAATATCCAAAGGTGTTGCCGAGTAAAGTATCCGACTGAAACTGGAAGTACTTTCTGGACTACCATGCTCTGTTTCCATGTCCAAGATTTACTCCACAAAAAATCTGGGTAGGATTCTATAGACTTATTAGTCAGAGAGGTCACCCTAACATTCTACATCATGAGGGGCTTCCGGTGTCTTTGTGTTTTTCCTATCTTTTCTGGAAGGTCTTTGTATCCCCCAGAACCCAGCCCTTAATTTGAGTGAAAAGACTTTGGTTTTGCTTCAAGGGTGTCTATAAGGTACCTCAACCGCCTATATGCTTCCCGACTTACCAGTGTATTCTTTTGGATGTCTGCAAGCTTTGTTGCAATGAAATACTGAACCGGAGCAAGCAGCACAATTACAGCAGCCCCCACCAATGCGCTAACTCCCAGCAACTTGTACAAGAGGATGACTCCCATGATGATCTGAAAGAAGATGAGAGATTCATGAGTGGTCAGCTGATGGTGATGTCTCAGTTAATTCATGTTTTACAGAAGTGAGGAGCCAAGGCTGGGGTTATACTTGTATTATGGTGATGCCCTTACTTGTGGGCTGTACCTGCACTGGCATCGCCCAGAGATTGGGACACAGGAACAGGAACCACATCAGTTGGTTGGTCTCGATGGCCACTAGGTTGTTAATCTGGCCTAGGGTCATCTCACCCATCGACATGTTAGAGGTGGACAGCTTTAGAATCTTGTTGTAGATCATGGCCTGGAAGACATGATGGTGGAATTAGCCAATAAGGTATTAATGTAGACAAGACAAGACAAATATTGCACTTTTCTCCTGGCGGACTCAAAGCACTTGAGCTGCAGACACTCAGGTTGCGCTCAGTAGGCAGTAGCAGTGTTAGGAAGTTTAGCCCAACTCCTCACTGAATAGATGCTGGCTTGCTGAACAGGAACAGGGGCCGCGAATTGGACCCAGGTTCCCTATAGAGGCAGAGCCTTAACCCATACGCTATCCAGCCACTGCAGTCAGTGTCTGCCAAGGTGTGTGATGGGGATCCCTGATGATCAAACACAAAGAACTACATAAAACACTTGCATATGGGCAGATTATTTCTGAAGGGACATGAGGACTTCAGTGCCACTAATCTATTTGCGAATGGGCTGCCACCTATGCTCAAAACATACAGAAATCTAATCACATGTAGGTAAGGGTGACAATATCGGCCCATATGTGTGGCTCACTATGGGATGATACTACGAGCAATGGGAGGCACAACATTGTGCAATACATGAATAATGTTGTAGATGGACAAATATTTATGTTTGTCTGAACATTCAGTAGGGAGAAGGGTGATGCTGGTAATAGGTGATGCTAATTTGCAAAGCTGGGAGCTCAGGAGTCTCTGAGAGATAGTAATAACATTTAGGTGATTTACCTCTCCACTCTCCATACACGTTAGATTAAAGTCGACTAAGGCGGCCGATAACGACCGCCTCTGACCATAACTCAGCATGTGTACAGCAGCATGTGATCAGCCAGCGATCCCCCAGGTTGCAAATTCGGTTGAGCGAGAGACGATAGCTTTGTTCTAACCGGCCGCCCCACCCGCTGCATAACATCACATCAGCACCTGTAGGTTGACTACACCTCTGTACAGCCTTGGACCAACAATGTTGTCTGAGGGATTGGGTCCTGATCCCCTTCAGGCAACATCCATCTAGCGTGTGTGTGCGGGCCTATAGACTGAAATAACATTTCTGGGTTGAGGCTCATTAATAAAAACATATCTTGGGATCCATTAATGCATCCCTCATCTCATCATTGACTGCACTTCCTGTGTATATAGGGTGAACAAACATGCTCCAAAAGGGGGACATATCATCTTTTTTAGGCCTCTTGCACACTGCAAGTGATTCCGATTCAGATTCTGCTTTTTAATCAGTTTTTACATCCGATTCAGATTCCGATTTGCAGTGTGCAGGGAGCAAACTGCAAATCGGAATCTGAATCGGATGTAAAAACTGATTAAAAAGCGGAATCTGAATCGGAATCACTTGCAGTGTGCAAGAGGCCTTAACATGGTTTTCTCTGACCTTCACGCATTCCAAAAATGTGTTAAAATGTCCTCCTTTGACAGAATTACATACAGAGATGATCGTTTTTGATTAATTACATATGATATATACTCAAATTTCCTTCAGCCACTCTCAATTCAGCCACATGGTTTTATATTATAGCTCTTCCCCCGACACCACAACTGACAGCGTTTAGCGTATGATTGTCGAAATTAAGTAATAACTAATACGTTTTCGTAAAATATAATATTCAAAAGAAACAGAAAAGTCTTAAAGTGAACTAAAAATCTATTTAGCAGCACTGAAAAGGCTTGGTGTTTCTTTAACAGTGTCACAGCATCAGAACTTTGTTTTTCTTACCAAAGCCTCATATTTAGCTGCTCAGAGGAAAACTGCCCGGGCATTTTTCCCCTAATGCTTTGCAAAGCATGATGGGATTTCTGATGTTGTTGTTCTCATTCTGCTGTTTTGGTGCAAAAAAACATTTATTCAAATTTAAAATGTGAGATTTGAAGCCTAGCGCACGCAGCTGGGAGGGGTGATCAGGACACAGGACAGTTTGAACTGTGTCTCATGCTCCCCGTCGCCTCCTTTCAACCAAAAAGATGGCTGCCCCCATGACAAAGATGGCAGCCCCCATCAAATCCCAAACATTTGCCTCTTCTTTTAAAACAGGGTGGGTAAGGTGGGTATTACCTATCTATTTTAATTAACATAACTAATGTAACTTAATGACAGTGTGTTTGTTTAGGCTGAAGTTCCTCTCTAAGCTGAAAGAGAAAATGCCAGTTTTCTGATGGATACAAAAATTAAATATCTGTTTTGAGGCAGGACAAAAAGAAGACAAAAATAAAATGTCATGTGTGGTGACCATGGTGTTAGAAAATGTTTTTGGTCATTTTTGTCCTCCTTGTTGACTGTCTGTGTATTCCTTTTAGCCAAACCCATCTGGTCACCCTTTATTCATATGAACAGGAAGTGTTCCAGATACAAGAGAAGAATGCAGTGTACGCCCCAAATATATAGTATCTTCCCTGTAATTATAGTATTGGTTCTTCTGTAGTTCACTCAACGTTATTCCACATCACAGTACATGGGCTGGTTGAGGTTGTGTTTTAAAGTGTTATTTTGTGATGGAGCATGTGCATCGCATAGCCACAGGAAGTGAGACACTAGGCAGCAGCGCTCCACAGAGATTGATGCTGCCCAAAAGTCCTCTGTGTGGGGTTATACTGACCCATAACATTCAATACAGGTCAATGTGTACTGGCAATCCTGGGCACAGGTTAATACTCACCAGTAATGCTCCACGTAGATTGACCCCCGTCTCTATGGTGACATAGTAAGAGGCCTGCAGGAATGTCCTTTGCAGAATTAAGGCCAGAAATAACAAAACAGCCAAAACAAAATAATCCTCCAGGAAGCCCTTGGAAGAGAGGAAGTAGACGCTAACAAAGGCATTATTTGGAAGATCCTGCGAAAAAAACAACAGAAAAAGAGATGAAAAAGAGCCTTCCATGCAGTGAAAGGATACCTGAACTGTGACTTGATGAGAAAAGCATGTGAATGCACAGTTCCATTCCTGCATAGAACTACATTTTAATTTTTTTCTGAGTAAGGGTTAAGAATTCAGGTATATAAATGATGTTGGGGCAAGCCAACAGATGGCAATGATTCTGTTAGTTATAGTGAACATCTTGTTTACATTTTTATCTCATACTATTTTACTATGACAATTTTTTGACTGTGGAGCAAATCACCTGGTTTTCCATTAATTCTGATGGTGAAATTTGTTTTGGATTATAAGCATTCTTGCGGAACTAATTATGTTCGCAAACCAAGGTTTCACTGTATTGTAAACATCCTCCCACGCTTACTAGAAAGGTTTATCTATTTAGATGGACAGAATTGATAATTGCTTTTACAGAGTCCATTCCATCCTATCATCCTATGGAGTCGTTGTCTAGTGGTAAGTGGAAATGGTATACAGCAGCAACTTTCACTCCTCGCTCGCCTACAGTGACCTCATTATGGAAATTTATACACACCATATGTATAAAAATACATGAGCTGCTGAGTGTATAGAGGAAGAAAAAGCAAGCAGAAATTACGTATGTGCTTATGGCCTCCAGTCAGTTATAATGACCTGTGTAGGAGGACACTAAGTTCATCAGAGGACATCCTGCATGACTGGGAATAAAATTGACTATTATTAGGATATGAACGATGTACTTTCATTGGTTAGGAATCAGAGGATATTATGGTATCAGGCTGGGGGGATTTCTGGCACAGCTCCAACCCTCCCCCATTACCCATCCTTCTTCATAAGTCTTTCTTTGCCATCTTTATCCCTAGTCTGTGTGGTGTGTCATTCGTTGTGTTTTATATGTATTTTAGTCACTCTATTTTACGGTCTTACATTTATTTATTTTTGATTTATGAAACTTTTTTTTACTTATGAAACATTTTTACTTTTTTACTTATGAAACATTAACATATTAATTATGTATACTGTGTATTACAGTCTACGTTATTTTCATTACGTTGGTATTTCATTCTCCTTATTCAAAATAACAGTTTTGTTCTCTTCTGCTCACACGTGATAAAAATGATACAGCAGGGTCGAGAATGTGTGAAGATCTTCTATCTCATCCTTATGTAATGATATGACACCAAAGAGCAAAGCTGTGAACATTAGGCTTATGGGACTTAGTGCTTTAAGAGGCCCTGAGATGTGCCCACCATCCATGAGAGGGTCCAGAGATGTGCCCACCAGCCATGAGGAGGTCCAGAGATGTGTTTTCCAGTCATGAGGTCCAGAGATGCGCCTGCCAGCCACGATAAAGTCCTGAGACCTCATCATGAGGAGGTCCCCATGACTGACAGAGATTTGCTCACCTGCCATGGGGAGATTTGGATATGTGCCCACCAGCCATGAGGAAATCCTAAGATGGGCCCAAAAATGGTCCCGAGATGTGCTCAGCAATCACGGGGAGGTGCTGTGATGTGCTCACCTGGCATGGGGAAGTCTTGAGAAGTACCCAGTAGCAAAGAGGAGGTCCTGCTAAGATGTGCCCGCTAGCCGTGGGGAAGTTTTGAGATGTATGCATAAATACAGTGATACTTGGAAATTAATTATAGAATTCTATTTTTGAAGGGCAAAATGGCACATTACAGTTTTTTTTAGTGAAGGACACCCCCTATATATGCTACCACAAAAACTCCTGGTGGTTTTATTTCTGGCATAAAATAACTGGGTCCCCATATCTAATCTATGATGTAAGAGTTGGATGCTCACTCCCAAATGATTAATTGCAATCTTTATTAAAATTTCATTTACATGCCTGAATTATTAACCTGTACAGGTGGCAAAAGAAAAAAGGGAACACAGCCTAGTTCTATGCAGGAATGGGACTTTACAAACACGTTTATCTCATCATGTGTATGTACACAGGTATGGAGAAGGACATCAAAGGTCCCAGTCGGTAAACAAAAGCAATTACGATAATATGGCGGGCGGCCGCTGGAAGCTACAAGCTCCTGCAAGCAAGCTCTTATATTTGCTTCACTGTATAGAGTATTTAAGTTGCCATCGGTGATCCTCACTTTAAAAAATTCTAGTTTTGCGGATGTCATGATGATTCTCTTGCTTTAGTCTTATCCGAGTCACACCTGGAACAAGCATATAGCCAATATGGCCGTAGTGGGCACCAACATGGCAATAGTGAGGTCACCTGATGTGCAGGTTCAGTTACTTGTTATGAAAGGCAGAGGGCATACACAACAGCCAAGAATCTAGTATTGGTTATAAGAAAGTCAGTATGTGTGATTGGTAGCACCGGAGGATGACCTCACCTGCTCTGTTTTGTTTGGGTTGGGGGTCTCCAGGTGCTGCACTATCCCAGAGATACACAGAGGGCCAGCAAAGCCCAGCAGGTCAGCCAGATAGCGGAAGGTGCTGCTGAGGAGGATGGGACGCCCAAACGCCTTGTAGATGGCCACCCAGATGGATGGGGTCTTGTGAGGCTTATCAATGGCCTTCTTCTGTGGATAAAGAATAGAGAGAAGACATGCTATGAGGAGACATATGGAACCCTAGATCTGATGTCTCCTGATAACTGGCTTTTTACTGAGGGAGGGGTGAAATATCTATTCCAGAATACAGCAGAGCCGTCACCTGTCACAGCACAGCACAGAGTAACTTTATCAAATTTTAGCGAATCAGCTCTTTTATTTATAGTTTTTATGGTACTCTATGGAGAGGGGATGAGGTACCATAGAGAGGAGACTAGAAGTCTGTTCTGTCCTTTTAGAGAAAGGAGGGTGAAGAATGATCAGATTCTTCCGAGCTGAGGGGTGACATCAATTTACCAGCTTGACTTTTCAACGGAGAGGAAATTATCAGTGTTGGGGACACTTGTGTACACACTAGATCAGTAAAGGGGGTGTGTGTTATCCCAAGGGATTCAACAGATTTCCTAGGAAAACAGGAAAAAACACAGAGAAACCAGGAGCCCCTTATGGTGTAGTATGTCAAGTGCTGAACATGAAGTCTTAAAGAGCAAAAGAATACTCACAAGTGTGGGTTGCACGACTAGCAACCACAGCATGAAGGCAGGTGAGGAAATCCCGTCCTCACTCAGGTTCTTTAGTCATCAGATATGTGGGTCGCGCTCCAGAAAAAAAGCAATAGTTCAGAAATTGAACACTAGACTAACCCCCCAAAGCAGCTGGGCGGCTGTGACATAACAACTGGGAGGGAGAAGGCGCCCCAAAAAATAGGTGGTGGTGGATGAACGGTATATCTATATTATGTGACTAAAAATAGCAAAAAAATATAAATAATAAAAATGGATTACCTCAAAGGAAGGGGCAAAACTTACTGTCTACAGTATAAAGACACTGCTTTGTATTTGATCTGAGGAAGCGGTCTGTGTTCCGCGAAATGGGTTATCATTGATAGTGTCTGCTGAATAATAAACCTTTTATTTGAAATTGGCTTTGCCCCTTCCTTTGAGGTAAGCCATTTTTATTATTTATATTTTTTTGCTATTTTTAGTCACATAATATAGATATACCGTTCATCTACCACCACCTATTTTTTGGGGGCCCCTTCTCCCTCCCAGTTGACACTAGATCAGTGGTTCTTAACCTTGTTGGAGGAAGTTTCATACTTGCATTTACCAAACCCTTCGTAGCCCAAACCCTTTGTAGTTGGGAGAATTTAAAAAAAAAATCAAAACATAGGAATACAGCAAAGTCCCCGGTATCTGGTGCTGGCGGGGATCGCCTGGTGCTGGACACATGTGCTTGCTGGTTGCTTGAGTAACAGGCCAAAAAAGCACTAACCTCCCCCCTGTGCTAAATAAAATATTCACCAAGCGTCCAGTGCAGTATTCTAACCTTCCTGTTACTCATAGCGGCTTTGCCAGGACCTCCGTGTATGGCTCCCGGCGTATCATCTAACTCGCATCGGGTCACATGACACGCCAGGACACTGGAAAGCCGCTAGGAGCATCAGGAAGGGTAGAATATGGCAATGGCAACACACTGGACGCTCGGAGAGTATTTTAATCACCGCAAACCCCCCCAAAACAGTCCCGTTATCCCCACAGGCATGCCGGTTAGTTGAGAGTTTCGGTTGCCTGAGTTCCGGATAACGGGGACTTTGCTGTATATATTTTACTAGTGCGCAAAATGAACCATACATCAGTTGCACATAAACTCACTGTGCTCAAGGAACAAAACCAATAAACCAACAATGTAACACAAAAACAAACAAAAACTTAAAGGAACACTATCAATACCCAAGTGTTGTATAATGACAATGTACAGATAATGTCTAAGTAGCTGTGTAAACAAAAGCTTTAATTCATTGTGTGTACGATTTAGCTCTATTAGAACAAATCATTAGCAAAAGGGGTGTCTGCTTCAATGCACAGACAGTGGTTTTTTTTTTTGCATTTCAGACTACAAAGTATTCTTCTCTGAAAGCAAAAAAAAAGTATGAAAAGCTGTAGTGTCACAGACAATTACAAATGTTTACAACAAGTTACATTTCCAATTCCGCTGCTCTTTACAGACACTTCAGTCAGAGACACAGGACACAGGCAGCTGCTGAGAGCTTTCTCTCACACACAGGGTTAACAGATGCACTGTGAGGGAATTCCCCCTCCCCCATGGTTCACTCTGCCGTCAGATTTGAGCAGACTTGCTATCAGTTAAGAGTGAAAATAATTTAATACAGTAAACAAAAGAGATAAGAAAGAGAAATATATACATCATTATTTACCAGCACTTCAGGAACTCTCTCAATCCCAGGTTAAAAAAACATGTTAATCGATAGTGTTCCTTTAATATTTACTGAACGGAATGGACACACACAAACTGACTCACTGAATCCCTGAGGGCATGTATCCACTGGAACGGTTTTCGCTTTGAATCCGCAGTGTTTCCCCGCAGGCAAATCGCGCGGGGAAACACTGCCATAGGAAACTATGGCGCTCCCCCGGCCGAATTGCTTACCCTAGCTATTCGGCCGACACTGCCCACAGTTTTCGCGCGGGAGGCTGCGAATCCCATAGCCGTGCATGGCATGGCTTCTGGGATTTGCCTGCGTTTCCGCAGGCCCAGAAGTGCCGCCGCGCGTCTCGCTGACACGTGCGGCACAAGTGGAAACGGGCCCTGAGATTCGATCAAACACAGGTTAAGAACCACTGCTCTAGACTTTTCCCCAAAACCACCATGAAAGATCTTTGGGTGAGGAATATTTAGCGGGTATGTAGCTTTAGCAACTTGGTGATTCTACAAGTGCAGCCTACGCAACCTATTTCAGTAAGAAGTTTTTAATAACAACCAAGACAAAATAGATGTATTACAGAGGTTGCTCACTGCAGGTTACTGAAATCATAACTGTTATTTCATTAACTGTTTAGGAATTTGAGTTGTGGTTTGCTATGGGAAGACCCATTGAGAGAACTACATACCTCTGCCATTTAAAGAGGACCTTTAACAACCTATAGCGAAATGCAAGAAATGCAGTAAATTATTCAGGATACCCACTGTTAAATTAAATATCCTGGTTCCACCACCAGAAACATTTCCTATAGCCACATATTGCTGTTTATTGGTATGTGGCAGCATGGTGGCGTAGTGGTTAGCGCTCTCGCCTTGCAGCGCTGGGTACCTGGTTTGAATTCCAGCCAGGTCAACATCTACATGGAGTTTGTATGTTCTCCCAATGCCTGCATGGGTTTCCTCTGGGCACATAGGTTTTCTCCCACATCCCAAAAAACATACATATAAGTTAATTGGCTTCCCCCTAAAAATTGGCCCTAGACTACGATACATACACTACACGATATAGACATAGGATTATGGTAGGGATTAGATTGTGAGCCCCTCTGAGGGACAGTTAGTGACAAGACAATATACTCTGCACAGCGCTGCGGAAGATGCTGGTGCTATATAAAAAATAATAATGTGGCCCTGCCCACCCATTGAGGCTTTGCCTAGGCTGTTTATCATGCAGAATCCCCCCCCCCCCCCCCTCCAACAAGGCATTCTGGGAGACCTGAAAGAAAACTCTAACTAAATAATTTATAAATTAATATTGTAAAAAAAAAATGCAATTTTATTCATTTGGTTATTTTGGCTTGAGTTCCTCTTTAAATTGAGAATGAAAAAAACAAAGCCATGCTAAGTTTGTTGTATGACTTGTGTTCTTCAGTATTCTATGGACTTAGGAAATCTTAGCTAATCAGGCTCATTATTACTATAGCACTGACATAGGCTGTAGCTGTGTACAGCGTTGAGAGGGCCGTCCACTCCTGCACATTATCCTACAAGTCATCTGGCTGTCAGTGTCTTGTCTAACCTCTGATGACACTACAGACACTTGTAGAGGTCTGTGCTGAGCTCTGTGCTTGTGATGTTCTTGTAACTGTTCCGTCACTGGAATGGCGGCCTGACAGATCTGAACTACAGAGCAATCTGATTGGCTCTCGCCCAGAGACTTGTTTAAAGCACATTGCAGACGAATGCCTCACCTCACAATGGAAAAATGCGCTCTCTGCCAAATCCCAGCCCCACTGCAGTTATGAACAAAGTTCAGCTTTCACTACAGGGGCCCCACTACTCCCCCACCCCCCACATATTAACCACTGATTAATCACTATCTGCTGCCGCTGCTGGCTGATGGGGAAACTAGGCCATCAGATGCAGGGGCGTATCTGGGTAAAATAGAGCCTATGGCAAACACTGAAATTGCGCCCCTAACCCCCCTCCCCCTGATCAGAGCCCCCTACCACTCTAAATACAGCATCCTATCTCACGTACATGTGTTATGATTGCCTGTGTTTTTTGACTTGGGATATTGCTGATGTTACTTTTTGGGAAATATCTCTAATTATTCCCTCTTTGTCCTCTTTTCTAATACTAAGCCAAGTGCGCCCTACAAACGTAAGTTAAGTAGCCATGTTCCCCAGATAACAGAATTAATCTGATTTGAGGTCTGAGTGATGGGATCAGGCATGGTGCCACAACACAGGGGCAGGCATGGCGCCCATGGTGCTGTGGCGCCCATGGCAGGAGCCATGTCTGCACCCCTCTAGATACGCCTCTGATCAGATGCACTGGTGTGTTTTCCAATAGACTCTTGACCTGTAAAAAGAAGGGCTGTTCACGTGGAGTATGGATGGGGGTCTACAAAGGCTTACATGACATTGAGGCAAAAGGAAATTTGGCTGCCTGAGATAGCCGCTAGTAGAATATTGGTGAAATTACTGATAGTCTACTATCAATACCAATTACCAAACTACCAATATCTGACTATAGCCTAGCCTGACCCCATTCTCACTTCAATCATCCCTATATGGATGACTAACCCTAACCGATCCTCCCCCCAACTGATGCCTAACCCTAACCGACCCCCCCCAACCAATGCCTAAACCTAGCCAATTTCCCCAACCAATGCCTAACCCTAACCAACCTCCAAGGTGATGCTTGACCCTAACCGATCCCCCTAACTGATGCCTAACCCTAACCGACCCCCACAACCAATGCCTAACCCTAACCAATTTCCCTAACCAATGCCTAACCCTAATCAACCTCCAAACTGATGTTTAACCCTAATTGACCCCCCCCCCCCAACTAATTCCTAACCGACCTCACCTACCAATGCCTAACTCTAGCCAATTCTTCCAACCAATGCCTTACCCTAATTAACCTCCAAACTGATGTTTAACCCTAACCGACCCTCCCCCTCAAACTGATGCTTGACCCTCAACAACCCCAAACCAATGCCTAACCCTAGCCAATTCTTCAGTTTCCACCGCAATCCCTGCCGATATCTGCACCCCTATCTATGCCTAACCTAATTGAGGCTACAAATAGTATAGCGGGTTAATTCTGGCTAATTTCCAGTTTTATGCACTAATCATAGCTATTAACATGGCGGTGCCCAAACTTCCCTGGTGCCTCGGGAACCCAAATTTCCTATCTCTGTCTAAAAATCCCCTTATAATTAACTACATTGTGTCTGGTAATGGGTGGAGGAGTGGGGTTGAGGGTAGGGGATAAGCATAGACTTTCCCGCTTTAGGTGAATTGCAGTCCATCCTATTCTCTTCCAAGTAGTAACCAGCTCTACATAACGATAGGTCAGGTAAATTCCACTGGTTGCTGGAGGTCACATGATGTTTGAAAATAAAACTCTCATTTTTGGATGGTGTGAGGAAGAGACAGGACTTCTGTTGGGTTCCCCTTAGGATTTACCCTCACTTCCTGTGTCAGAGACTCTACAGGAAGTCAAGCAATCTCTCCATAAGAGGGTAAATGCAACCTCACTTCCTAATCCTACTGTCACATGAATAAGAAAACAAAAAGGAACACAGATTGCATTGACATCTGACAGACTCTCACCCTTATTACTCTGTTAATGGGAATAAAACTCAACTCAGATCAGGACATTTGGGTAAGGGGATTGGCGGGCCTATGATAATGCTAATCTTGGAGGTGATCTAAACGTCTCGCTCTTGCCATTGATGGACACATCAACAGGGCACTCAATTCTTCCCTATAAAGCGCTACGTGCTCTCAAAATAAAGCTCACAGAATTGTCACTGACTGACACATGGCGTCTTCTCCATCCTAAAGGACGCGACTATACATACTTTTCAAACCCCAATCAAAGATACTCCAGACTAGATTACCTCTTTCTAACGCAGTCTGACCTTGAAATAGTACATGATGCCTCCATAGGCAATATTGACATCTCGGATCACGCCCCTATCTTTTTAACCCTAAAGATCTCAACACCTAGACAGGGACAGTTCCGTTGGAGATTAAATCCTCAACTTCTAACTGATGACGAAACACGTGACTCTGTCACCAAGTCACTCACCAACTACTTTAAAGATAATTCCAATACTGAAGTCTGCCCCTTGACAATATGGGAAGCACACAAGGCTGTCATCAGAGGCGAACTTATTAGAATAGGAGCCAGAAAGAAAAGAGAAAAAAAGACACGATATCTACAGCTAATTACCAAAATTCAGAATTTAGAGCACCAACACAAACAGACCCTACTAAAATCTACGTTGAATGAATTAACCCATCTCAGAGAGGAACTTCTAAACTTACTCCATAGTGAGGGCAGGAGGAAATTCATGTTACAGTCCAAGCTATTCTATGAATATGCTAACAAAACAGGCCCCCTACTAGCCAGACTCCTCCGGAAAAAACAAGCCTCCCGTCAAATACAAAAAATTAAAGACAACACTGGTAAACTGCACTACTCATTCTCAGATATAGCTAAGACATTCTGCACCTACTATTCACAACTCTATAACCTCAACCCAAACCATACCACTACAGAAGGACGGGATATTGAAATAGCCAAATTTTTATCAAACTATGGACTCTCTCCCATTGATCCAGAGATAGCTAAAGAGCTGGACAAGGAAATCACACCCCTAGAATTTCTTGCTGCAGTAAAATCCCAAAAATCAGGCAAAAGCCCTGGCCCTGATGGCTTAACCTCACAATATTATAAAACCTACTCCTCTCTTCTGGCTCCTGCTTTTATAAAAGCCTTTAATAAATTATCTCCTGGAACTGTCCCTTCTAGCCAATTTCTAGAAGCCCATATCACAATTATTCCTAAAACTGGCAAGGACCCCACCCTCTGTCAAAGCTACCGGCCAATATCCCTGCTGAACTTAGACGCAAAAATATTAGCAAGGATATTGGCCGTACGCCTGCAAGAAACTGTACAAGAGAAAGTGGGGACTGACCAAGTGGGATTTGTTTTGGGAAGGGAAGCACGAGACAACACGTACAAAGCAATTGGAGTGCACGCATGGCTTTCTCGGCATTCCGTGGAGGGCATGTTTCTCTCCACGGATGCCGAGAAGGCCTTTGATAGAGTGGCATGGGACTACATGTTCGCAGTCCTATCAAACCTGGGACTGGGTCCCTCCATGATGACCTGGCTGCATTTAATGTACTCCAACCCAAACGCCAGAGTTCTAGCCAATGGATTCCTCTCAGAGCCTTTCCGGTTAAAAAATGGAACTCGGCAAGGCTGCCCACTATCACCCTTGCTATATATACTGACTCTGGAACCCTTCCTGAACATGGTCAGAGCAAATAACAACATTAAAGGTGTCACAATAAACGATAGAGAATATAAGATTGCAGCATTTGCTGATGATCTACTATTCTTTATAACTGATCCCATAACATCACTTAGCAACCTTATGGTGGCCTTTAACATCTTTGGCCATATCTCAAACCTGAAAATCAACTATTCCAAATCGTGCGCTCTAAACTTAACCTTAAACCCTCACACCTTAGACAAGTGTAAAGACCTGTTCCCTTTTGGATGGGAACCAGAGTCACTAACCTATTTGGGTATAAAACTCCCAAATAAACTGGAAAAGCTCTACAACTTAAACTTCGCACCATTGGCTCAGAACCTCTCTAAACTGTTTGAAGACTGGAATGGTCTGACCTCCTTGTCCTGGTTCGGGAGGGCAGCAGCAGCTAAGATGACAGCCCTGCCTAAGTTTCTCTACATCAGTCAGGCAATACCCATACAACTACCCTCCTCATTCTTCAAAGAGATCCACAAACAACTTCATCAATTTATTTGGGCCAAGAGAAAATCACGCCTGGCAGTGAACATCTTAAGACGCTTAAAGCCAGATGGGGGCATTGGCCTCCCCAATTTTAAAACCTACCACTTGGCCGCTCAACTCTCTAGAATCATAGATTGGTCAGCGCACGCAGAGAAGAAAGATTGGGTGAAACTTGAACAAAGTTTTGTAGGTTCAGACCTGAAAACTTTCCCTTGGAATCCTGGCTTAGCATCACAAATTAAAGGGACCCACCACCCCCTCATCAAAGCAACAATTAAAGCATTAAATGTCTCCTGTAAATACTTTGCCCTATCTAACTCGCCAGGCCCAATGACTCCAATTCTAAACAATCCCAACTTCCCACCGGGGCTAGATAAAAACTAGTTAAGGGGATGGATCCCCCCACACCCCCCATGCCTGAGTGACTTTGTGTGCCAAACGCAAGTAATGGACCACAAATTACTTAAACCTCTAACTTCTCCCACCCCAATTTCCACCTGGAAATACAGGCAACTTTCACACTTTCTCAGATCCAGCGAAATTGCCCCCGCCCTCAAAAAAACATGCACCCTTTTTGACCAAAAGTGCAACTCACCAGGCCCACACCGCCTTACAGTGTCATGGCTATACAATCTTCTTAGCCCTGTAGACACCACAAAACTTCTCCCTTTCCAAAAGAGAATGGCACCAAATGTTGGGTAAAGAATTTACCGATGACCAATGGGAACAACTTTTCCTTAAAGCACATAAAACCACCTTAAACACCTATGCACAAGAACAAAATTATAAATTCCTCACATCTTGGTACCGTACCCCAGCAAACTGCAGAAAATATTCCCTTCTTCTTCCAATCTTTGTTGGAGATGCCAGCAAAATAACGCAGACTTAAAACTAGAGTTGGGCCGAACCTCCGATTTTAGAACTTCCGCGGAAGGTTCGGTTCGCGTTAAAGTTCGCGAACCGCAATAGACTTCAATGGGGATGCGAACTTTGAAAAAAAAAAATAATTATGCTAGGCCACAAAAGTGATGGAAAAGATGTTTCAAGGGGTCTAACACCTGGAGGGGGGCATGACGGAGTGGGATATACGCCAAAAGTCCCCAGGAAAAATCTGGATTTGACGCAAAGCAGCGTTTTAAGGACAGAAATCATATTGAATGCTAAATGACAGGCCTAAAGTGCTTTAAAACATCTTGCATGTGTATACATCAATCAGGTAGCGTAATTAAGGTACTGCTTCACACTGACACACCAAACTGTTCACTGAACAGAACAGGTATGCAGTGGCGGGTCCACTGAACAGAACAGGTATGCAGTGGTGGGTTCACAGAACAGGTATGCAGTGGTGGGTTCACAGAACAGGTATGCAGTGGCAGGATCACTGAACAGGTATGCAGTGGTGGGTGGGTTCACAGAACAGGTATGCAGTGGCAGGATCACTGAACAGGTATGCAGTGGTGGGTGGGTTCACAGAACAGGTATGCAGTGGTGGGTTCACAGAACAGGTATGCAGTGGCAGGATCACTGAACAGGTATGCAGTGGTGGGTGGGTTCACAGAACAGATATGCAGTGGCAGGATCACAGAACAGGTATGCAGTGGTGGGTTCACAGAACAGGTATGCAGTGGCAGGATCACTGAACAGGTATGCAGTGGTGGGTGGGTTCACAGAACAGGTATGCAGTGGCAGGATCACTGAACAGGTATGCAGTGGTGGGTGGGTTCACAGAACAGGTATGCAGTGGCAGGATCACAGAACAGGTATGCAGTGGTGGGTTCACAGAACAGGTATGCAGTGGCAGGATCACTGAACAGGTATGCAGTGGTGGGTGGGTTCACAGAACAGGAATGCAGTGGCAGGATCACTGAACAGGTATGCAGTGGTGGGTGGGTTCACAGAACAGGTATGCAGTGGCAGGATCACTAAACAGGTATGCAGCCAGGAAAAGCTAAGCCTAACTAATCTTTCCCTATGAGAGACAGACAGCAGCTCGCCCTACTCTCTCTAATGCAGGCACACGAGTGGCCGTAATGGCCGCCGCTGCCTGCCTTATATAAGGGGGGTGGGGCTCCAGGGGCTAGTGTAGCCTAATTGGCTACACTGGGCCTGCTGACTGTGATGTAGAGGGTCAAAGTTGACCCTCATAGTGCATTGTGGGGCGTACCGAACTTCCGGAAACGTTCGCCTGCGGGAGGCGAACGCGAACTACCGAAGTTCGCCGGGAACCGTTCGCCGGCGAACCGTTCGGCCCATCTCTACTTAAAACACATAACATGGGAATGCCCCAAAATTCGCCCCTTTTGGAGGAAAATTCATGAACTTATAAACACAATATCAGGCGGATCACTTCCATTTCTACCCGAAATTTTCCTGCTTCATGCCTCCTCAGATCATTTGAAAGCCTATAAAAATACTTCCATCCCTCACTTGATTAACGCTGCTAGAGCATTAATCCCATCTATGTGGAAATCCCCCTCCATCCCAACCATCCTTCAATGGATACAGAGAGTTGAGCGGACCAAAGAAGTAGAAGAAACTATTTTAATAGCCCAAGATAAAGCCGACAAAATCACACTCCTCTGGGCAACTTGGTATGACTTCCAAGATACAGACGCCTACAAATTAATCAAGCAACCTGCCTGACAATCCAAACTTTCAGGATGATAATAATGACTGCCAACAGCGAAACGACACATGATATACTGAAGAATCTAACTCCTCTTCAGACATAGGCCTCACCCTCCTAATTAAACCTATAAGGTGACACAGACGATCTTATCCACCACCCTACTTGGGAAACATACAGTACTAGCCAGGTACCAACACTGTTACTCCTCTACCATACTGGGATACACCCACCTGCAGCCAATTCTTCTTTAAACTGATGGTAAATATCCACACCCTCTCTCGTATCTCCTTAAAAGCTATCAGCTGATCCTAAAACTTCAAACTTTAACCTCTTAATATTGAACTCCTGTAATACACGAGTGCCTTGAATAATCCTACCGTCAACCTCCTTTATCAATAACTGTATAAGTAAGCTGCATTACACTTGTTTAAATGTTTAAATGTTGAATGCTATTGTACTGCCATTTGAAACCTTCAATAAAACTTATTGAAACAGATAATGGTAATCAGATGCCCAAGTGGCGAGTTGGGCTCCCGATGCAGCAAGTAGTCGATCGGCTACTACATAGGAATTAATGGCTGTAGCCGATTGTCCTAGCAGTTGTAAAGGACCACTCCAGCAAAGAAAGTAAGCAGTTAAAATCTGACAGAAAAGACAGGTTTTGGGCTCATCCATCTCCTCATGGGGGATTCTCAGGATTTTCTTTTCCTGAACGGCGGTTTAACTGGCAAAATAGTAAGATACCAGCCAGCCTCCCTACTCACTTGCACACTATTTTATTAGTTAGTGCCGGATTCCACTACTAAATGATGTGAATGAGGCTAGCTAGCCGCATCGCATCACTTCCGCCGCCGGCTGCATCACTTCCGCGTCTCCAGATGCGGAAGTCAATGGTGGAGATGGGACGCGGCTGCAGGCGGATGCGGCCGTGCGAGAATCTGCAGCATGCTGCAGATTCACGGTTCGCTCTGCGCTGCTCTGCACATGTACACAGTGGAAACTCTTCCATTGCTGTGCATGTGTTTCAGGACACCTGCGGTGCGATGCAGCTATGTAGCCGCATCGCACTGCTCCTAGTGGAAACTGGCCCTTAGACTTTTTAACTGCTATTCAGAAAATGCCTGAGAATCTTGCATGAGGAGATGGACAGGTCAAAAACCTGTCGGTTCTGTCAGATTTTAACTGCTTACATTTTTGTTGGAGTGGTTCTTTAAGCACTGGAGGTAGGTGGTTAATTTTAGGCACTTCTGGGGTGGGGGGGGGGGGGGTTGGCTTAGGATTAGGCGGGGTGGTTTTAGGCACTTGGGGGGAGTTAGGCATTAGGTGGGGTGTTTCTTTTTAGGTATTTTAGCTACAGACACACGGATGTCGACAGCCAATAATGAGGTGTGTGCACAGTTACCCCTGAACACCCCCCGCACACACACGCGCTGCTCCTCTGTCCCTCCACCTTCCCGTATACAGTGGCGGCGCCACACTGGGGCTTACCCAGGCTTCAGCCCCAGCTGGTGACTTATCAGCCCCCCCTAAAGCCCCCCCGCCGCAAGTTCCTTCACACGAGGAGGAGGACTGTCTGTCTGGACTGAGCCTGTGGGAGGAGGGCCTAACGCTGACTGTCACTCTGTCAGTATGACCGCCAGTCAGTCACCGCCCCGGCCGGGTCATATACATGCTGGCTTTGGCTAGCAGCCACGCAGAGCGGCCCACAAGTGTACGTTGTTGGTGGTGTATAAATTTGTGTCACGTGACGATGTCCGGCGTCATGTGACACTTGCAGCCGCTCCTCTCGCCTGGCCCGCCCGCTTGCCCAGGCAGCTACAGCAAGTTCCCGCCGACGGCCGAAGAGGCGAAGACAGACTGTGTCACTTAGATAGTGACTAGCCAGCCAGCCGGCAGCACTCACACCCACACAGGCACCCACAGCCACGGACAGCACAGGAAACGTCCGGACGCCAGCAGCAGCAGCCAGCAGGAGGAACTCCGAGGAAAGACTCAATGCAGCTCAAGGTGAGTGGGTGTCCAGCCAGCCATCTGCCAATGTATTTATTTTTTTTTGCACCAGCCAGGCCTGAGCTGCACTGAGCTGAGACCAGCCCGGCACCATCACCAACCAGGCCTGGAGGGCCCCAGCCCACCACCACCAGCCAGGCCTGAGCTTCCCTGAGCGGAGCCCAGCCCAGCACCACTACTAACTAGGCCTGGGGGGCCCCAGCGCGCCACCACCAGCCAGGCCTGAGGCCTTCCCACCACCAGCCAGGCCTAAGCTGCCCTGGGGCCTCAGCCCACCACCACCAGCCAGGCCTGAGCTGCCCTAGGGCCCCCAAGCCCACCACCAGCCAGGCCTGAGGCCTTCCGCCTAGCCCACCACCAGCCAGGCCTGAGCTGCCCTGGGGCCCCCAGCCCAGCACCACCAGCCAGGCCTGAGCTGCCCTGGGGCCCCCAGCCCACCACCACCAGCCAGGCCTGAGCTGCCCTGGGTCCCCCAGCCCACCAGCCTAACTACATATACTGGGGACAGCTATATGCCTGGCTACATATACTGGGGACAGCTATATGCCTGGCTACCTATGTGGGGGACACTGGCTGTCTGTGCATTAACTGGTGAAATACTGTCTCTCATTACGTGCATTTACTGGTGAAAGGCTGTCTGTCATTACATGCATTTACTGGGAAAAAGGCTGTCTGTCATTATGTGCATTTACTGGTGAAAAGCTGTCTATTATGGGCATTTACAGGTGAAATGCTGTCTCTCATTACGTGCATTTACCGGTGAAACGATGTCTCTCATTCTGTGCCATTACTGGGGAAACGCTGACTCTTATGTGCTTTTACTGGTGAAAGGATGTCTCTCATTACATGCATTTACTGGGGAAACGCTGTCTGTCATTATGTGCATTTGCTGGTGAAAAGCTGTCTCTTATGTGCATTTACTGGTGAAAAGCTGTCTCTTATGGGCATTAACTGGTGAAAGGCTGTCTGTCATGTGCATTAACTGGTGAAAAGCTGTCTCTTATGTGCATTTACTGGGGAAATGCTGTCTGTCATTATGTGCATGAACTGGTGAAAAGTTGTCCCTTATGTGCATTTACTGCGGAAACGCAGTCTATCATTATGTGAATTAACTGGTGAAAAGCTGTCTCTTATGTGCATTTAATGGGGAAAGTGTCTGTCATTACATGCATTAACTGGTGAAAAGCAGGCTCTTATGTGCATTTACTGCAGAAACGCAGTCTGTCATTACGTGCATTAACTGCTGAAAAGCTGATTCTTATGTGCATTTACTGGTGAAAGGCTACCTGTCATTATGTGCGTTTACTTCATTTTTTTTTCCATGTAACTACGTTAGCTGGTACAACTACATTACAGTTAGCCCCGCCCACATGACATCATGACCACGCCCAATTTTTCGCGAAGCGCGCCGCAAATCCCCCCCCCCCCCCCCAAGCCCGGCCTGCCAGCCCTCGTGCCCCCTTTGAGCCCCCCCCAAAAATCTGAAGCTGGAGCCGCCACTGCCCGTATAGCAACATTTTGTGTCATCAGCTAACTCCATGTCCGTACAGCCTCAGCTCAGCGATGTCCCCCAACAGGATCGGGTTCCCATCCCCGATTGGCGACACCGGTCACATGTGTGTACGCACCTTTAGAAGGTGGTTAGGTTTGGGAATTAGGTGGGGGGGTTCATGTTAGGATGGGAGGGTTCATGTTAGGATGGGTGACGAATAGTGCATAGTAATATTTTGGTAATTCTTTTTTTTATATTTTAAAAGTGCCACCACCAGGCAGCGCCCATCTCATGTGGTGGCGCTGCAATACGTACTCGTAAAGACTATGGGATAAAATTCGAAATACACAGCGAAAAAAACAATTCACAAAAAGACTGGATTGGACAACCGTCCTTCATGCTGCAGGCTGCAGACCGCAGTGCTGGGATACATCAAAATAGAAGGAAATATTCATATGATGTAAATAGATCTCAGGCCAGAAGTAGCACTGAGCCTTCTCTGGCATCTCTTCCATATCTAGGATGGAAAAGATGGCATTTTATTTTGTGATCTTCTCTCCATTCACGTTGTGCACCGCAACACAACTGTCTCCGTAAAGGCTCGTACCCACCAAGCAACTTTCCAGATGATTTTTCCGACGACTGGCGACTTTTTTCAGCATCAAGCGATCGTTTCTGTGACCTGGCGATGTGGGTACAGGCACGTGATCAAGGGAACGGCGTTTAGCAACGCGCGGCAATAGCAACCGTCATAGCAGATCGTATCTTTAAGATCCTTGATGACTTCACACAAAGTCGCTTGACTTCCGATTTGCGACCGTCTTATGCCGTCTGCGTAGACGCGTACAAGGACATGCTTTGCCGAGCAGCACCTGCGCAATAAGCCGCGACCACCCCGGCCTGGAATTAAGTTCAGGGGGTCGCTACTGACTAACGGAGGGGACGGATGAGAACGGGGCGAGAGGTGGGCATGAGGAGAGCCCACTAAACATGCCTGCTCCCCCTGTTTTTCATTTTATTTTCCACTAATATATCCTTTAATGCCAGCGCGTTGGTGGGGAGGGGGGGGGAGCCAGGCCCCTCACGCTAGTTTTAGTTGTCCTCCCTGATGGCAGTCATGTGCGCAGTGGCCCGTTTTCAGGAGCCCGAGTGCTCCCGAAGCCAACCTGAAGCGGAAGAGAGCAGTCTCCCACCCATGTGTCAGAGACGGCTAACGTGGGAGCCTGCAGGAGAACCCAGGGAGCAGGAGAGGACTGTGAAGGTTCTATAGGACCCAGAGCCTTCCCTCTGTTTTGCTTTTTAAATGGAGAAAAAGTGAATTGGATTGGGCCACCGTATTTTAGACCCCGTGTTCACTACAAGCAAATTGTGGCTACGCATTCAATGCAGGGTTTCAGCATATGGTCAGTAAGGTCTGAATACAGAAGTCAATATAATTGGGATGAGGGGAGGTTGACAATCACCCACAGAAGTCATAATACAGAAGTCATAATCTAGCAGACATGGGTTCATCACCTTCTGCTCCTCGTAGGCATCTTTCAGGCACACGTAGTTGGTGAGAGCCCTCATGGAAATGGGTAACTTCCCGATGGTCTTCAGGTCGATGGGCTTCTTGTGGGCAGTGATGATCACTGGGTTCATCCACCAGTACGTCGCTTTAGAAAGTAGATTGACGAACGGCTGGAGGAAGCGAACCCCCAAATCCTGGAGGTCCTCTGGGGGTTTCACCTTTTGGGGGTTCATGAAGAAAACATATTTCTGGAAGAAGGAAAGAAGAAAATCAGAGAGGTCCCGATACAGACAGCGCTACGCACAAAGAAGGCATCACACACCCGCACCCAAATGACTTTTATCTCCACCAACATGAGCAGACCGTACAGAACCACCATTATCCCGGTGATGCAGAACCGCAGCTGAGTCAGCCCAATTCCATTCTCACAGTATTTCACCAGCTTGATTGTTTTAGAGATGAAGGCCAAAATCCAGTACAGGAACAGAGCTGTGAGACACAAAGTATAGGGCCTCAATTATTATATGGGAGGAGACGCAGTGAAAGGGGGAAGAGAGGGAAGGAAGGGAGAGAAGGAAGAAAGGTCAGGGGATGATAGGAAGAGGGGACAAGAGGAGGGAAGAATAAGAGGGGAGAGTGGAAGTAGGGGAGAGAAGAGGGAAAAAGAGAAGAGAGATAGAGGAAATAAAGGGGGGTGGGGTGTGGAGGAAGCGAGAGAGTAAGAGAGGGAAAGAGAAAAGGAGAGGGGGTGGGAAGGAAGGGAAAGGAATGGGGTAGAGAGAAGGGGAGGGGGAGTGTGGAGGAAGGGTGAGAGAAAGAGTGAAGGAAATTGAGTAAGGGAGGGAAAGTGAGAAGGAAGGGAGAGGAGTCGGGTAAAAAGAAGGGGAGGGGGAGTGTGGAGAAAAGGAGAGAGTAAGAGAAAGGGAAATTGAGAAGGGGAGGGGGAGTGAGAAGGGCGGGGGAGGAATGGGTAGAGAGAAAGGGAGGGGAAAGGTGGAGGAAGAAAGAAGGAATGAGAGAAGAGAAGGGGGTGGAGTAGAGAAGGAAGGGAGAGGAGAGAGGTAGAGAGAAGGGAAGGGGAGGAGAAGGAAGGGAGAGGAGTAGAGAAGAAAGAAGAGGTTGGAGAAGGGAGGAGAAGGGAGAAGAGGAAGGGAAAGAGAAATAAATGAATGGGGAAGGGGTTGAAGAGGGAAGAGAGGGCAAGTAAGAGAGTGGAAAGAGGAGACAAGAGAGAGATAGGGGAAGAAGGATAGAAGAGGGGTAGGGAAGAGGGGAAGTGAGAGGGAGGGGAGGAGACTAAGGAGAAGGGAGAGGGTGATTGGGAGAAGAGGAAAGAGGAGGGGATAGAGGGGATGAGGAGAAAGAGTGCAGCAGAGGAAGGAGAGGTGAGAGGGAATGTACACAGAGGTAGGTAGCAGGATGGGACAGAAGGAAGAAAGGTCAGGGGAGGATAGGAAGAGGGGACAAGAGGAGGGAAGAATAAGAGGGGAGAGTGGAAGTAGGGGAGAGAAGAGGGAAAAAGAGAAGAGAGATAGAGGAAATGAGGGGGGGGGGGGGGGGTGGAGGGAGGGAGAGAGTAAGAGAGGGAAAGAGAAAAGGAGAGGGGGTGAGAAGGAAGGGAAAGGAATGGGGTAGAGAGAAGGAAAGGGGGAGTGTGGAGAAAGGGAGAGAGAAGGAGTGAAGGAAATTGAGTAAGGGGGGGGGGGGGGTGAGAAGGAGGGGAGAGGAGTCGGGTAAAAAGAAGGGGAGGGGGAGTGTGGAGAAAAGGAGAGAGTAAGAGAAAGGGAAATTGAGAAGGGGAGGGGGAGTGAGAAGAGCGGGAGAGGAATGGGGTAGAGAGAAAGGGAGGGGAAGTGTGGAGGAAGAAAAAGGGAATGAGAGAAGAGAAGGGGGTGGAGTAGAGAAGGAAGGGAGAAAAAGATAAGAGAGATAGGAAATGATGGGGGAAGAGGAGAGTGGTAGGTGAACAGAAAGGAGAAATGTGGAGAAGAAGAGAAGAGAGATGAGCCATATAGAGGAAATGAAATAGGAGAAAAGTAAAACACAGGAGGAGAGGGTGGCTGAGAAATAATAAATGCCTGTAGTAATGAATATTATGTATTATTTGTAATGTAATAACACTTAAATGATAGCACAAGGTTGGAGCTTCCTCAGTCTCCCCTATAACCTGCTGATAATGCTGGGGGACACTCCACAGGGTAAGAATGTGTGTATGGGGGCAGAGCCCTGCAGGGATTATACGGGGGATACTACAAATAGCTCAGAGACTGGACACAGTCCAAACCCCGAGGACAAGACAGTGTAATGGCCCTCCAGCCAGCAGTGTGACAGATCACATTTCCCATCCACATGGACAAATCCTGTTTCTGTAACCCAACAGCAAGTACAGCAATGCTGAACCTCTCTCTCTCTCCAAGCTTCACAAATACACTTAAAGCAAACCTGAAGTGAAAATAAACTTATGATACAATGAATTGTATGTGCAGTACAGCTAAGAAATAGAACATTAGTATCAAAGAAAAGAGTCTCATGTTGTTTTCCAGTTCAGGAAGAGTTAAAAAACCTTCAGTTATCTATGCAAAAGAGCTTCTCTGAGCTCTACGACACAACTTAGGTTGAATACAGTCCTGTTTTCTGAAGCACTTAAGCTGCCTCTCACTGTTTGAGATAAGGTTTTACTGTAGGAAATTTCAAAGGGTAATTATTTTTGTTTCGTTTTATAGTTTAAATTACAGAGTGCGTTTCTAAACCCCAAATATGACACAATGATGCAACGTTATTTAACCACTTCAGGACCACAGTCTTTTCGCCCCTTAAGGACCAGAGCCTTTTTCTCCATTCAGACCACTGCAGCTTTCACGGTTTAATGCTCGGTCATACAACCTACCACCTAAATGAATTTTACCTCCTTTTCTTGTCACTAATACAGCTTTCTTTTGATGCTATTTGATTGCTGCTGCGAGTTTTACTTTTTATTATATTCATCAAAAAAGACATGAATTTTGTCAAAAAAATGACTTTTTTAACTTTCTGTGCTGACATTTTTCAAATAAAGTAAAATTTCCTATACATTTGAGCGCGAAAGTTATTCTGCTACATGTCTTTGATAAAAAAAAAAACCATTCAGTGTATATTTATTGGATTGGGTAAAAGTTATAGCATTTACAAACTATGGTGCCAAAAGTGAATTTTCCCATTTTCAAGCATCTCTGACTTTTCTGCGCACCTGTCAGGTTTCATGAGGGGCTAAAATTCCAGGATAGTCCAAATACCCCCCAAATGACCCCATTTTGGAAAGAAGACATCCCAAAGTATTCAGTGAGAGGCATGGTGAGTTCATAGAAGATTTTATTTTTTGTCACAAGTTAGCGGAAAATGACACTTTGTGACAACAACAACAAAAAAAAAAGTTTCCATTTCTTCTAACTTGCGACAAAAAAAAAATGAAATCTGCCACGGACTCACTATGCTCCTCTCTGAATACCTTGAAGTGTCTACTTTCCAAAATGGGGTCATTTGTGGGGTGTGTTCACTGTCCTGGCATTTTGGGGGGTGCCTAATTGTAAGCACCCCTGTAAAGCCTAAAGATGCTCATTGGACTTTGGGCCCCTTAGCGCAGTTAGGCTGCAAAAAAGTGCCACACATGTGGTATTGCCGTACTCAGGAAAAGTAGTATAATGTGTTTTGGGGTGTATTTTTACACATACCCATGCTGGGTGGGAGAAATATCTCCGTAAATGACAATTTTTTTATTTTTTTTACACACAATTGTCTATTTATAGAGATATTTCTCCCACTCAGCATGGGTATGTGGAAAAATACACCCCAAAACACATTATACTACTTCTCCTGAGTACGGCAATACCACATGTGTGGCACTTTTTTGCACCCTAACTGCGCTAAGGGGCCCAAAGTCCAATGAGTACCTTTAGGATTTCACAGGTCATTTTGAGAAATTTCGTTTCAAGACTACTCCTCACGGTTTAGGGCCCCTAAAATGCCAGGACAGTATAGGAACCCCACAAATTACCCCATTTTAGAAAGAAGACACCCCAAGGTATTCCATTAGGAGTATGGTGAGTTCATAGAAGATTTTTTTTTTTTGTCACAAGTTAGCGGAAATTGATGTTAATTGTTTTTTTTCACAAAGTGTCATTTTCCGCTAACTTGTGACAAAAAATAAAATCTTCTATGAACTCACCATACTCCTAACGGAATACCTTGGGGTGTCTTCTTTCTAAAATGGGGTCATTTGTGGGGTTCCTATACTGCCCTGGCATTTTAGGGGCCCTAAACCGTGAGGAGTAGTCTTGAAACCAAATGTCGCAAAATGACCTATGAAATCCTAAAGGTACTCATTGGACTTTGGGCCCCTTAGCGCACTTAGGGTGCAAAAAAGTGCCACACATGTGGTACCGCCGTACTCAGGAGAAGTAGTATAATGTGTTTTGGGGTGTATTTTTACACATACAGATGCTGGGTGGGAGAAATATCTCTGTAAATGACAATTATTTGATTTTTTTTACACACAATTGTCCATTTACAGAGAGATTTCTCCCACCCAGCATGGGTATGTATAAAAATACACCGCAAAACACATTATACTACTTCTTCTGAGTACGGCGATACCACATGTGTGACACTTTTTTGCAACCTAGGTGCGCTAAGGGGCCTAACGTCCTATTCACAGGTCATTTTGAGGCATTTGGATTCTAGACTACTCCTCACGGTTTAGGGCCCCTAAAATGCCAGGGCAGTATAGGAACCCCACAAGTGACCCCATTTTAGAAAGAAGACACCCCAAGGTATTCCGTTAGGGGTATGGTGAGTTCATAGAAGATTTTATTTTTTGTCACAAGTTAGTGAAAAATGACACTTTGTGAAAAAAACAATAAAAATCCAATTTCCTCTAACTTTTGACAAAAAATAAAATATTCTATGAACTCATCATACACCTAACAGAATACCTTGGGGTGTCTTCTTTCTAAAATGGGGTCACTTGTGGGGTTCCTATACTGCCCTGGCATTTTACGGGCCCAAAACTGTGAGTAGTCTGGAAACCAAATTTCTCAAAATGACTGTTCAGGGGTATAAGCATCTGCAAATTTTGATGACAGGTGGTCTATGAGGGGGCAAATTTTGTGGAAGCGGTCATAAGCAGGGTGGCCTCTTAGATGACAGGATGTATTGGGCCTGATCTGATGGATAGGAGTGCTAGGGGGGTGACAGGAGGTGATTGATGGGTGTCTCAGGGGGCGGTTAGAGGGGAAAATAGATGCAATAAATGCACTGGGGACGTGATCGGAAGGGGGTCTGAGGGGGATCTGAGGGTTTGGCCGAGTGATCAGGAGCCCACACGGGGCAAATTAGGGCCTGATCTGATGGGTAGGTGTGCTAGGGGGTGACAGGAGGTGATTGATGGGTGTCTCAAGGTGTGATTAGAGGGGGGAAATAGATGCAAGCAATGCACTGGCGAGGTGATCAGGGCTGGGGTCTGAGGGCGTTCTGAGGTGTGGGCGGGTGATTGGGTGCCCACAAGGGGCAGATTAGGGTCTAATTTGATGGGTAACAGTGACAGGTGGTGATAGGGGGTGATTGATGGGTAATTAGTGGGTGTTTAGAGGAGAGAAGATCTGCGGGCGATCTATTGGTGTGGGTGGGTGATCAGATTGCCCGCAAGGGGCAGGTTAGGGGCTGTTTGATGGGTGGCAGTGACAGGGGGTGATTGATGGGTGGCAGTGACAGGGGGTGATTGATGGGTGATTGACAGGTGATCAGTGGGTTATTACAGGGAATAACAGATGTAAATATTGCACGGGCGAATTGATAAGGGGGGGTCTGAGGGCAATCTGAGCGTGTGGGCGGGTGATTGGGTGCCCGCAAGGGGCAGATTAGGGTCTAATCTGATGGGTAACAGTGACAGGTGGTGATAGGGGGTGATTGATGGGTAATTAGTGGGTGTTTAGAGGAGATAAGAGATGTAAACAATGGATTTGGGAGGTGATCTGATGTCGGATCTGCGGGCGATCTATTGGTGTGGGTGGGTGATCAGATTGCCCGCAAGGGGCAGGTTAGGGGCTGATTGATGGGTGGCAGTGACAGGGGGTGATTGACGGGTGATTGACGGGTGATTGACAGGTGATTGACAGGTGATTGACAGGTGATCAGGGGGGATAGATGCATACAGTACACGGGGGGGGGGGGGGTCTGGGGAGAATCTGAGGGGTGGGGGGGTGATCAGGAGGGAGTAGGGGGCAGATTAGGGACTTAAAAATAAAATAGCGTTGACAGATAGTGACAGGGAGTGATTGATGGGTGATTAGGGGGGTGACTGGGTGCAAACAGTGGTCTGGGGGGTGGGCAGGGGGGGGTCTGAGGGGTGCTGTGGGCGATCAGGGGGCAGGGGAGGGGGAAATCAGTGTGCTTGGGTGCAGACTAGGGTGGCTGCAGCCTGCCCTGGTGGTCCCTCGGACACTGGGACCACCAGGGCAGGAGGCAGCCAGTATAATAGGCTTTGTATACATTACAAAGCCTATTATACTTGTTACATGCGGCGATCCGGGTGCTAGTAACCCGCCGGCGCTTCCGAACGGCCGGCGGGTTACAACGAACGGTGGGCGGAGCCAGTCCCCGGCGGCTGATCGCGTCACGAATGACGCGATCGCCGCACAGACACTCCCGCAGCCGCCCCCGCCGATGGGCGTATTGCGGTCGTTTGGGCCCGGTCTTTGCCGCCGCCCATCGGCTGGGGGCGGTCCTCAAGTGGTTAAAAAAGCTGTATAACTGAATATAAAAATATGGGATTCTTTTCTTTGCTATTAATGTTCTATTTGTTGTCCGTACTACACATACAATTCATTATATCATACGTTTTTTTCCGCTTCAGGTTTGCTTTAAGGTGGTCATTAACCACCTGCCGACCGCGTCACGCCGATGGGCGTGGCCGCGGCGGCAGCCCCAGGACCGCCTAACGCCGATTGGAGTAAAGTCCTGGGGCCAGCTAATGCAGGAGATCGCGCGCATCTCCTGCTTGGGGGGCGGAGCTCTGCCCCGCCTTCAGTCTCCGAGCGGCTATTGCCGCTCGGGAGACTGTTAGACGGCGTGATCGCCGTCTATTCACATGTACAATCGGCAGCAGCGCTGTACTGGGGACAAGAGAGCGATCGGCTCTCAAAAAAATAAACATGGGGGGAGCGATCAGACCCCACCAACAGAGAGCTCTGTTGGTGGGGAGAAAAGGGGGGGGGATCACTTGTGTTCTGTGTTTTGCGGCCCTGCGGCATGGCCTTAAAGCTGCAGTGGCCTATTTTACTAAAAATGGCCTGGTCACTAGGTGGGTTTCGCACTGCAGTCCTCAAGAGGTTAACAATGCGATTCTTTGGACTATCGATCAATCAGATACAATCATTCAGACCCACTAATGGACGGATAGCTGCTATCCAATGTTATCACATTAATGGAATCGATGCGACTGATATTACAATCGGTTTGGAGAATCAATCGTCCCAAGAATCGTGTCATTAATGGCCACATTTACATGTATGATTATCATGTCAGCTACAAGCCCAGCCCAAATCCAGTTCATTATCTGTTTTAATAAATAACAGGTTAGCTATTCCATTAGTTGGGCCACCCCAGTCCTATCTATACTAACAAGGCTAAAATTAACCCTCACCTTGATCCCAAACACCTGCTCTCCATCCATAATATCTGACCGCTGCTACCAGTTCTGCACTATACCTTGTATGCCATAATACTAAGAGACAAGGATATGACACTCTGTGATCTTCAATTACTTACCAAGTAGAAGTTTTGGGAGGTTTGAAGTTTCAGTGTTGTGGTAATTTATCAATTACGTTGCCGCTATGAATCTCACAATGTCATGATATCCCACCGCTGCCACCAGTTCTGCACTATACCTTGTATGCCGTAATACCGATAGGAGACAAGGATATGACACTCTGTGATCTTCAATTACATACCAAGTAGAAGTTTCGGGAAGTTTCAAGTCTCAATATTGTGGTAATAGATTATCGATGTTGTGGTCACTATGAATTCCACAATGGCCGAAATGTCCATGATATCCCACCGCTGCCTCCAGTTCTGCACTATACCTTGTATGCCGTAATACCGATAGGAGACAAGGATGACACTCTGGTCTTCAATTACTTACCAAGTAGAAGTTTCGGGAAGTTTGAAGTCTCGATATTGTGGTAATAGATTATCGATGTTGTGGCCGCTATGAATCCCACAATGGCCGGCATGTACAAGTGAAGGTGGCGAGAGTCCATATTCCTATTAAAAAACCACAAAGGATGTCAGAGGTCAGATTGGGAAGGCAGATGAGTTACTCTGTCCAGAAATTATATTACCGTGTTTGATGGATACTGGAGGCCAGTGGTGTAGCTAAGGAGTTGTGGGCCCTGATGCAAGTTTTACATTGAATGTGACAATCCAGCCCCGCGATCCCGTCGAGATCTGCTCCCGTTAGCGTACGCAGGAAGTACGGGCGCAGACGGACAACGAGACCGGTTGCTGGATCGTCAGAGGGAAGAAAGAAAAGGGCGACAGAGCGTGCCAATCCCGTCTAATCTGCTCCCGTTAGCATACGCAGGAAGTACGGTGAACAGACTGACAATAAAGATTGGTCACGCAGCTGCCGACAATATGTAATGGGACAAACATCCACCAATCCCGTATTACTAGGCCACTGTTGCCATGC
Organism: Hyperolius riggenbachi; assembly: GCF_040937935.1. Taxonomy (NCBI): domain Eukaryota; kingdom Metazoa; phylum Chordata; class Amphibia; order Anura; family Hyperoliidae; genus Hyperolius; species Hyperolius riggenbachi. The sequence continues at coordinate 466,704,002 of NC_090648.1, read as the reverse complement.
AGGTCTCATGCACTAGAGACTGCTGGAGGCAAATTCACTGTGTGCGTAGTAAACGGTTAAGATTGGTTGGAGGTGCCCATACATGTACAATTCTGATTGTATATACAATCGGTAAACTAAAAATATCGATTTCGCGCTGGAAATCGGGTAAATAAAGTAAACTGCCACCACTCTCTCAAGTTCAGGGAGGAAAGAGACTCCCGCTATCATAATACGGTAGCCAGCCCAATCACGTTCAACACGCTCAAGTCACCGTTCGGGGAATAATCACTTCCGACGGCTTAAAGACTGTGAGCAATGTGACGTTAAAGAAAGGTTACTGGGTCCCTATATGATGCAATCTCGAATTGTATTTACAATCGAGAAATGAAAGTTATCGATTTCGCACAGGAAATCTGGTACTAGCTAATCCTAGAAGGAAGAAACGGTTATTTACAACCTAGCTAGCAAATCAACAATTTATAAGCAAATCATAAACAATGCGGTAGTATGACTGACTCTTCAGAGGGCAGATTCGTTATAGCAGCAATCAGATGACCAGAAAAGGCACACAACTGAACGATAAAATCGTTAGTTTATTTCTAAACTACATACACACAGCTTATTTTAGAACAGATTGATTGGACAGAGAGAAGAGAGGAAGAGAAACAGAATGTCTGAATATACAGATTAAATACCGTTATTGGTAGTCCATGCGGCAATCGCAAGTCTTTGGCGAAAGTCCCAAAATGGCGGTTGCCATGCGGCCAACAGGCCTTTGTTAGAAAGTTCAAAGATGGAGGTTGGCCCGTGTCCCTGCGGGCTGCCAGGATGTTACTAGGCATCAGATTGAAGGTAAAGGACCCTGGACTTTTGGATCATGTCAGTTTTGTTCCTCATTGTAGGTGGGAGGAGTTATGACACATACAAGTCCAGCCTTGCAATTTGAATAAGGCAATGCCCCCTTAGGCAGGGAGAGGTTTTGGGCCAATTCATATTTTGCCCGCTCTCAGCATGCCCGTAGGTAATATCAAGAACCCGAATAAATATTCACAATCAGCGTAAGTGTGTGAATCTGCTAATACCAAACACGAGGAGTCTGGATCGCTAATAGCACCATCCCCCCCTTTCACCTTACTGGCACTGGTTCCGAAAGATCCAGAGGGCTGAAAATCTCTCAGGACCAGTGTCATGTGGAATCTAATAAACTCCGTGAATTTGAGGGAACTGCGATCTTGGGAACACCAGAAATATTACCAAACTGTGCCTATTTATTAAATACAGTTTCTACAGTTTTGTTGAATCTTTGGGTGCCCAGATGGCGTGATAAGGATCATTCCTGTCTCCTTTCAACTCAGGCCACAAGGCAGCTAGGTGTCGGACTCCTGGTGTGTCGGTGCCGATCAGGCTGGAGAAAGCTACAATTTATGAGCTTCTGTCAACTGATATCTACCCTTCACCTGATGGATGAGGTTATAAACACCTCAGGGGGTCCCCAGTGCTGGCAGAGAATCTTTTCAACAGGAGGCTAATTACCTGACCCTGAAAAGATTTCTCCAGCCCTTTGGCGAAGGGAAAAAAAAGTGTATTTAAACCAAAAACTGTCAGTTTGGTTGGTTTGCGAAGAACTAGCGTTGGTAACTCCATGACGCATTCGATATGTCATACCGACGGCGTCACAGGCCCCCCCAAGCATTCTATACATAACAATTGAGACGGCGCACCGAAACCTGCCAATGGCAACTGCAGTGTCAGAGGTGCAAGAAGGGGATGGGAAACAGTTTGATGATTACCACTATTCAAAGTATCTATAGAAGTCATTATTATGAGCACAGGACCAATAGAGAGCTAATACTGTAACTGAGGGAGGACCCTTTGGGGCCCCTCTGGCCCAAGGGCCCCGATGCGGTCGCAACCTCTGCAACCCCTATTGCTACGCCCCTGCTGGAGGCCTTTTTCCCACTAAGACGTTGCGTTAGATGCAATGTTAAGGTCGCATAACGTGCCCCTAACGCAACGCATGGTGGTGTTGAAGTTGTACGTCAGATTGAGCCGTGTTATGCGGCTTTTGATGCGTCTGTGATGCCGTGATGCATACTTTTCGCTGCATGCGGACCACGTGGTACCGCCAGCCAATCGCCGCACAAAGCGGCCGCTCAAGGAAGTAAACACTGCACGTCACACAGTGCAGTGAATATTAATTAGCCATGTGGCTGGCCGCAATAGCGGACTCTCCCCTCCTCCTCCAACACTTACTAAGCATGTGCAAACAGTCTAACGCGGCTTAGCCGTGTATAACGTACTGCATGCAGTACTTTCCAGGGGCGTAGCTAGGGGTGGGCGGGGTAGGACATGTGCCCCCGGGCTCTGGGGCCCTAGGGGCGCCCAGCTGTGACCTGAGGTGTTTGTTTTATATATATTTATTTATTTAATTATAGCGGAAGTACAGAGAAGAGGGAGAGCAGTGGGCACAGCGGTGGGGAAGGGCAGACGCCCCCCCCCCCTTACCTCACCTTGGGGCTCCCCTCTCTCTTGCTCCCCCCTCCAGATATGAGTGGCGGGCGACAGAACACTTACCCTATTCACGGCGCATAGAAACATCTGTGCTCCGCTACTCTGGTCTAGTCTAGATCAGAGTAGCGGAGCACAGATCGGTCTACTCCTCCGGGAATAGGGTAAGTGTTCTGTCGCCCACCGCACATACCTGGAGGGGGAACCGAGAGAGAGGGGGAGCCCCAAGGTGAGGTAAGGGGGGGGGGGGCGTCCGCCCTTCCCCAACGCTGTGCCCACTGCTCTCCCTCTTCTCTGCGTACCCACTGGGGGGGACACCTGGCTACCTATTCTGGGGATTACTATACCCCTGGCTACATATACTGGGCACATATACCCCTGGCTACATATACTGGGCACATATACCCCTGGCTTCATATACTGGGCACATATACCCCTGGATACATATACTGGGGATTACTATACCCCTGGCTACATATACTGGGACATATACCCCTGGCTACATATACTGGGACATATACCCCTGGCTACATATACTGGGGATTACTATACCCCTGGCTACATATACTGGGACATATACCCCTGGCTACATATACTGGGCACATATACCCCTGGCTACATATACGGAGCACATATACCCCTGGCTACATATACTGGGCACATATACCCCTGGCTACATATACTGGGCACATATACCCCTGGCTACATATACTGGGACATATACCCCTGGCTACATATACTGGGACATATACCCCTGGCTACATATACTGGGGATTACTATACCCCTGGCTACATATACTGGGACATATACCCCTGGCTACATATACTGGGCACATATACCCCTGGCTACATATACTGAGCACATATACCCCTGGCTACATATACTGGGCACATATACCCCTGGCTACATATACTGGGCACATATACCCCTGGCTACATATACTGGGCACATATACCCCTGGCTACATATACAGGGCACATATACCCCTAGCTACATATACTGGGACATATACCCCTGGCTACATATACTGGGCACATATACCCCTAGCTACATATACTGGGCATGTATACCCCTGGCTACATATACTGGGCTACATATACTGGGCACGTATACCCCTGGCTACATATACTGGGCACACTCGTAAGACTATTCAACCTCATCCTGAGTGCTGGCTCCTTTCCTCAGGCCTGGAGCGAAGGCCTCATAACACCCATCTACAAGAATGGGGACAGATATGATCCAGCAAACTACATAGGAATCTGTGTCAGCAGCACACTGGGGAAACTGTTTAACAGCATCATCAATAAAAGGATCCTCTCCTTCCTCACACAGCAGGACGTACTCAGCAAAAGCCAAGCTGGGTTCATGCTGGGCACATATACCCCTGCCTACATATACTGGGCACATATACCCCTGGCTACATATACTGGGGACATATACCCCGGCTACATATACTGGGGACATATACACCTGGCTACATATACTGGGGGAACATATACACCTGGTTACCTATTCCGAGGACACCTATAGGCCTGGTTACTTCCACTGGGGACACCTATAGACCTGGTTACCTATACTGGGGGGCACCTATTTTGGGGGAACTGCTGCCAGTTTAATTGTATTTTTGGGGAACCGCTGCTGCCAGATTAAGTGTATTTTGGGGAACAGCTGCCAGTTTATATGTATGTTGGGGTAACCACTGCTGCCAGATTATGTCTATTTTGGGGGAACCATTGCCATATTATCTGTATTCTGGAGGAACCTCTGCCTAATTACATGTATTTTTGGTGAATGCTGTCAGATTACATGTATTTTGGGGAGAAACACTATGGCAGAGCTTAAACTTCCCTGGCAGACCTTTTACACCACTGCTAAGGTCATGTATATTTGGCTCCACCCATTACCACACCCACATTCTGTTGCGTGGTCACGCCCCTTTTTTGGCGCGGTGCGCGTAGTTCCCCCCTTAGAGGGCGCATTAATAGTCTTTGTCACCGGGCGCTGAAAGATCTAGCTACGCCTCTGGTACTTTCACTTAATGTCCAGCATTACAATGTAACGCAACGTGGGCACTGTGAACAGCCCATTGATTTTTCATTACTGTGCGTTGGGCTGCGTTACAGGCTGCTCTAACGTGCGACTGTAACATTCCACTGTGAAAGCAGCCTAAACCACAATAATTTATTTTGACTCTCTGGGGTTCAGGTGGTCAGATCTCTGCAGCTATAATTTCCCAGCTCTGCTCTTTTACCGCACCTATATTTAATTTTCCAGCTCTGCACTCTTACTACATCCATCTCCAGGGACTCTCCTCTTTATGCCGGATTCTTTTCCCTCTCAGAAACTTTGGGGGTGAAATCTCTTGCCTCCATAGTTTTCATTGCTGCAAAACTGCTGCAACAATTATCAGGGGCTTCCCTCCTCCTTACTGGATTCTTCTATATCTCTTTGGTAGTGAGAGCTCTGTGCTTCTGTGTTCCCGGTTCCCCTATTCCTGTCTATCCGCTTCCGGACTAAAGGTGGCCACACACCATACAATTTTTTAAATATCTGTTCAATTTAAGAATTGCAATCAATTTTTCTGACTGATTGTAACATTTAAAAAATATGACCAATGTACCACACACGTATGTTCAATTTCTCCCCAATTATGATAAAAATGATTTGAAACTCTCAGAAAATTGCTAGGGTGTGTATATTAATAAATTGACAATCGAACACACACCATACAATCTTTAGTAGAAATTGAACAGAAATATCTGGCATTCCGGATCTATTTAAATAGAAAAAAAACGAGAAATCCGATCGGATTTTTCAGTCGAAAGGAAAAAAAGCTTTCGATTTTTTTCGAGAGATACGATCGTTTTTATCGAATTGCTGTAAAATCGGATCATTTTATTGTATCGTGTGTGGCCACCTTAAGGGTAAGCTCATTGAAATCTACATCCTATTTGGGACCTGTGTATCCCTGCCAGGGCTTAGATTTTGATTACCGATCCACTCTTCTGCTACTGCAGCCCACTCTCTATGCTGCTGGGAGGGGGGTAGTTTTAGGTACTAGGAGGGGCTGCAGGGGCGTAACAATAGGGACTGCAAGGAGCTCCTCGCTCTAGTGTCTGACGCTACTTCCTGTATAAACAGGAAGTAGCGTCAGACACTAGAGCGAGGAACATCCTCGGTGGAACGCAGGAAGGTATGTGTATCTGCCGCTGCCCGCCACCTGCACAGATACTGATTGATGCTGGAGGGGAGCACAGAGGGGAGAGCCCGAGGTGAGGGAGGGGGAGACTGTCACCCCTCCCTGCAGATGTGTGTCCATGGCCTTCCCCTCATGCTGCGGTCCCTCCAGCCCCCCAAAACGGCCCTGAGCAGGCCTGGGGGGGGCATCAACATTTCTGCAGGGGGTTGATGGATAAGAAATGCATTTTCAATTTTGTTGGGTATAAGAGGTCATGTAGCTGACCAGCCTACACCACAGACCCAGAACCGGCTGCCTGATCTATGTCCCTGGAGAAACACCTACCCTCTAATTTCCCTCCCAGGGTCCTCCCAGGTCACTCACGTGTCGGAGACAATGCCCTCGGCGATCTCGCAGACATGGACAAACAGCAGGACAAAGGTCAGAATCCATCGCAGGTTGTGTCCAGGGAAATGCAGCCAAGTGTTGTGGTGGATCTGCACCTTTGAACTCTGACTGCCCCAACCTGCAAAACAGAAACACCATTCTTCTTATTAAAGTGAAAATAAACCGATGACATAAACAATTGTATCTATACTCCTGCTCCTAAAAATGACCTTTTAAGATTTATTTAAGTATTTATATAGTGCCAATATCTTCCGCAGCGCTGTACAGAGTATATATCGTCTTGTCACTAACTGTCCCTTAGAGGAGCTCACAATCCAGTCCCTACCATAGTCATATGCCTATGTATGTATCGTGTAGTGCATGTATCATTGGCTAGGGCCAATTTAGGGAGAAGCCAATCAACTTATCTGTATGTTTTTGTGATGTGGAAGGAAACTGGAGTGCTTAAAGGAAACCCACACAGACACGGGAAGAACATACAAACTCCTTGCAGATGTTAACCTGGTTGGGATTCGAAACCGAGGACCCAGCGATTGCAAGGCGAGAGCGCAAACCACTATGCCACAGTGCTATCCCATAGTTTAATCTTATGTATAAACGTTTAAAAAATAGATTTTAAATGTTATTACGTCAGCTTTATGGCAGTCTATTAAGTATCCCAGAGCTAAAATACACAATCTATTGACCTTTTTTATTTATCCCCTGCTATAAGATGTTGTTCTCTGCAAGGAAATGCTTTATGGCTGTAATTCCTTATCAGTGAAGGTTACATTATAATCCGCCAAAGATCCAGCAAAAGAGAAGCTGTCATTTGCATGCCTGAAGATTACATCTTTCAGATAGGAAAAAAAAAAAAAAAAAAGAAATACAGCCTACTGATCTGCATGCTTGGCACTGTACATACTGTGCATGAGATTATCTCATGTCACATGTCACCTCAGGTACACTTTAGTATACTAATATTCTGTTGTGCTGGTTTCTATATTCAGATTATAATTATGTATGGCAAGAGGAGCGGTCATATGCTAATTACTCATACCCACTGCATTTCCTGTATAATAATGTTGCTTAGTGATGGCACTTTACTGCTCCTGACTCTCCAGGAAAGGCTATCAGGCCGCTCAGGCTGACTGAAAGCAATAGACATTCCATAAAGCTAATTGAGATCCTTAAAGTGAACCAGAGACGAAGCACCCTCATGTATTTTACCATATACAGGATCTTCTCAAAAAATTAGCATATTGTGCTAAAGTTCATTATTTTCTGTAATTTACTGATAAACATTAGACTTTAATATATTTTAGATTCAACTACAGACAACTGAAGTAGTTCAAGCCTTTTATTGTTTTAATATTGATGATTTTGGCATACAGCTCATGAAAACCCAAAATGCCTATCTCAAAAAATTAGCATATTTCATCCGACCAATAAAAGAAAGTGTTTTTAAAACCAAAAAAAAGTAAACCTTCAAATAATTATGTTCAGTTATGCACTGAATACTTGGTCGGGAATCCTTTTGCAGAAATGACTGCTTCAATGCGGCGTGGCATGGAGGCAATCAGCCTGTGGCACTGCTCAGGTGTTATGGAGGCCCAGGATGATTCAATAGCGGCCTTAAAGAGAAACTCCGACCAAGAATTTAACTTTATCCCAATCAGTAGCTAATACCCCCTTTTACATGAGAAATATAATGATTTTCACAAACAGACCATCAGGGGGCGCTGTATGACTGATTTTGTGCTGAAACCCCTCCCACAAGAGGCTCTGGTACCGTACGGTACTCTGGGCAAACTGCCACAATGTAACAATGTTCACAGACAGGAAATGGCTGTTTAGAGCTGTCTGTAACAGCCAAAACAGCTAGGAGCAGCTTACATAACCTGCCCACAGTAAAAATGTCACCATGTAATAAATGTCAGAATGTGAATCTGGGAGAGGAAAGATTTTACAATGAGCAAACACTGCCTAAATCATTTATACATAATTATGGTAAAAATGAAGCACTTTTTTTATTACATTATTTTCACTGGAGTTCCTCTTTAAGCTCATCCAGAGTGTTGAGTCTTGCGTCTCTCAACTTTCTCTTCACAATATCCCACAGATTCTCTATGGGATTCAGGTCAGGAGAGTTGGCAGGCCAATTGAGCACAGTAATACCATGGTCAGTAAACCATTTACCGGTGGTTTTGGCACTGTGAGCAGGTGCCAGGTTGTGCTGAAAAATGAAATCTTCATCTCCATAAAGCTTTTCAACAGATGGAAGCCTGAAGTGCTCCAAAATCTCCTGATAGCTAGCTGCATTGACCCTGCCCTTCATAAAACACAGTGGACCAACACCAGCAGCTGACAGGGCACCCCAGACCATCACTGACTGTGGGTACTTGACACTGGACTTCAGGCATTTTGGCGTTTCCCTCTCCCGAGTCTTCTTCCAGACTCTGGCACCTTGATTTCCGAATGACATGTAAAAGTTGCTTTCATCCGAAAAAAGTACTTTGGACCACTGAGCAACAGTCTAGTGCTGCTTCTCTGTAGCCCAGGTCAGGCGCTTCTGCCGCTGTTTCTGGTTCAAAAGTGGGTTCATGCTTCCATCTGCTGAAAAGCTTTATGGAGATGAAGATTTCATTTTTCAGCACGACCTGGCACCTGCTCACAGTGCCAAAACCACTGGTAAATGGTTTACTGACCATGGTATTACTGTGCTCAATTGGCCTGCCAACTCTCCTGACCTGAACCCCATAGAGAATCTGTGGGAAATTGTGAAGAGAAAGTTGAGAGACGCAAGACCCAACACTCTGGATGAGCTTAAGGCCGCTATCGAAGCATCCTGGGCCTCCATAACACCTGAGCAGTGCCACAGGCTGATTGCCTCCATGCCACGCCGCATTGAAGCAGTCATTTCTGCAAAAGGATTCCCAACCAAGTATTGAGTGCATAAGTGAACATAATTATTTGAAAGTTGACTTTTTTTTTTGTTTTAAAAACACTTTATTTTATTGGTCGGATGAAATATGCTAATTTTTTGAGATAGGAATTTTGGGTTTTCATGAGCTGTATGCCAAAATCATCAATATTAAAACAATAAAAGGCTCGAACTACTTCAGTTGTGTGTATTTGAATCTAAAATATATGAAAGTCTAATGTTTATCAGTACATTACAGAAAATAATGAACTTTATCAGAATATGCTAATTTTTTGAGAAGATCCTGTATATCAGTGGGAACATTAGAGAAAACACCTACCTTGCTCTCTGTTTCATTCTTCACTGTTCAGCTTGCTTTTTATAAGCCCTGATAAAATCCCCAAATGAGTACTGAGTCTGGCTTTGCTCAGGAATCATTATAGCTGAGTCTGTCTTCTCTGATGTCTTTTCAAGCCCAAGACTGCCCCCTTCTGGCTCTGCTATAATGACACGGCTATAATGATTCCTGAGCAAAGCCAGACTGAATGCTCAGTCGGGGATTTTATCAGGGCTGATAACAAGCAGGCTGAGCAGTGAAGGATGAAACAGAGAGCAGGGTAGATGTTTTCTCTAATGTTCCCACTGATATATATGGTAAAATACATGAGGGTGCTTCGTCTCTGGTTCACTTTAACCACTTGAGGACCGTGGGCTTTACCCCCCTTAAGGACCAGGCACTTTTTTTCCATTCAGACCACTGCAGCTTTCACGGTTTATTGCTCGCTCATACAACCTACCACCTAAATGAATTTTGGCTCCTTTTCTTGTCACTAATAAAGCTTTCTTTTGGTGCTATTTGATTGCTGCTGCGATTTTTACTTTTTATTATATTCATCAAAAAAGACATGAATTTTGTCAAAAAAATGATTTTTTTAACTTTCTGTGCTGACATTTTTTAAATAAAGTAAAATTTCTGTATACATGCAGCGTGAAAAATGTGGACAAACATGTTTTTGATTAAAAAAAAAACCCATTCAGTCTATATTTATTGGTTTGGGTAAAAGTTATAGCGTTTACAAACTATGGTGCAAAAAGTGAATTTTCCCATTTTCAAGCATCTGACTTTTCTGACCACCTGTCATGTTTCATGAGGGGCTAGAATTCCAGGATAGTATAAATACCCCCCAAATGACCCCATTTTGGAAAGAAGACATCCCAAAGTATTCACTGAGAGGCATAGTGAGTTCATAGAAGATATTATTTTTTGTCACAAGTAAGCGGAAAATGACACTTTGTGACAAAAAAAAAAAGTTTCCATTTCTTCTAACTTGCGACAAAAAAAAAAAATGAAACCTGCCACGGACTCACTATGCTCCTCTCTGAATACCTTGAAGTGTCTACTTTCCAAAATGGGGTCATTTGTGGGGTGTGTTTACTGTCCTGACATTTTGGGGGTGCTAAATTGTAAGCACCCTGTAAAGCCTAAAGGTGCTCATTGGACTTTGGGCTTTGGGCCCCTTAGCGCAGTTAGGCTGCAAAAAAGTGCCACACATGTGGTATTGCCGTACTCAGGAGAAGTAGTATAATGTGTTTTGGGGTGTATTTTTACACATACCCATGCTGGGTGGGAGAAATATCTCTGCAAATGACAATTGTTTGATTTTTTTTACACACAATTGTCCATTTACAGAGAGATTTCTCCCACCCAGCATGGGTATGTGTAAAAATACACCCCAAAACACATTATACTACTTCTCCTGAGTACGGCGATACCACATGTGTGGCACTTTTTTGCACCCTAACTGCGCTAAGGGGCCCAAAGTCCAATGAGTACCTTTAGGATTTCACAGGTCATTTTGAGAAATTTTGTTTCAAGACTACTCCTCACGGTTTAGGGCCCCTAAAATGCCAGGACAGTACAGGAACCCCACAAATGACCCCATTTTAGATGGAAGACACCCCAAGGTATTCCGTTAGGAGTATGGTGAGTTCATAGAAGATTTTATTTTTTTGTCACAAGTTAGCGGAAAATGACACTTTGTGAAAAAAAACCAATAAAAATCAATTTCCGCTAACTTGTGACAAAAAATAAAATCTTCTATGAACTCACCATACTACTAACAGAATACCTTGGGGTGTCTTCTTTCTAAAATGGAGTCATTTGTGGGGTTCCTATACTGTCCTGGCATTTTAGGGGCCCTAAACCGTGAGGAGTAGTCTTGAAACGAAATTTCTCAAAATGACCTGTGAAATCCTAAAGGTACTCATTGGACTTTGGGCACCCAGTTAGGGTGCAAAAAAGTGCCACACATGTGGTATCGCCGTACTCGGGAGAAGTAGTAAAATGTGTTTTGGGGTGGATTTTTACACATACCCATGCTGGGTGGGAGAAATAACTCTGTAAATGGACAATTGTGTGTAAAAAATGTGTAAAAAATCAAAAGATTGTCATTTACAGAGGTATTTCTCCCACCCAGCATGGGTATGTGTAAAAATACACCCCAAAACACATTATACTACTTCTCCCGAGTACGGCGATACCACATGTGTGGCACTTTTTTGCACCCTAACTGCGCTAAGGGGCCCAAAGTCCAATGAGTACCTTTAGGATTTCACAGGTCATTTTTGTTTCAAGACTACTCCTCACGGTTTAGGGCCCCTAAAATGCCAGGGCAGTATAGGAACCCCACTAATGACCTCATTTTAGAAAGAAGACACCCCAAGGTATTCCGTTAGGAGTATGGTGAGTTCATAGAAGTTTTTATTTTTTTTGTCACAAGTTAGCGGAAATTGATTTTAATTGTTTTTTTTCACAAAGTGTCATTTTCCGCTAACTTGTGACAAAAAATAAAATCTTCTATGAACTCACCATTCTCCTAACGGAATACCTTTGGGTGTCTTCTTTCTAGAATGGGGTCACTTGTGGGGTTCCTATACTGCCCTGGCATTTTAGGGGCCCTAAACCGTGAGGAGTAGTCTTGAAACCAAATGTCGCAAAACGACCTGTGAAATCCTAAAGGTACTCATTGGACTTTGGGCCCCTTAGCGTACTTAGGGTGTAAAAAAGTGCCACACATGTGGTACCGCCGTACTCAGGAGAAGTAGTATAATGTGTTTTGGGGTGTATTTTTACACATACCCATGCTGGGTGGGAGAAATCTCTCTGTAAATGACAATTGTTTGATTTTTTTTTTTTACACACAATTGTCCATTTACAGAGAGATTTCTCCCACCCAGCATGGGTATGTGTAAAAATACACCCCAAAACACATTATACTACTTCTCCTGAGTACGGCGGTACCACATGTGTGACACTTTTTTGCAGCCTTGGTGCGCTAAGGGGCCCAACGTCCTATTCACAGGTCATTTTGAGGCATTTGTTTTCTAGACTACTCCTCACGGTTTAGGGCCCCTAAAATGCCAGGGCAGTATAGGAACCCCACAAGTGACCCCATTTTAGAAAGAAGACACCCCAAGGTATTCCGTTAGGTGTATGGCGAGTTCATAGAAGATTTTATTTTCTGTCACAAGTTAGTGAAAAATGACACTTTGTGAAAAAAAACAACAATAAAAATCAATTTCCGCTAACTTTTGACAAAAAATAAAATCTATGAACTTGTCATACACCTAACAGAATACCTTGGGGTGTCTTTTTTCTAAAATGGGGTCACTTGTGGGGTTCCTATACCGCCCTGGCATTTTACGGGCCTAAAACCGTGAGTAGTCTGGAAACCAAATGTCTCAAAATGACTGTTCAGGGGTATAAGCATCTGCAAATTTTGATGACAGGTGGTCTATGAGGGGGCGAATTTTGTGGAACCGGTCATAAGCAGGGTGGCCTTTTAGATGACAGGTTGTATTGGGCCTGATCTGATGGATAGGAGTGCTAGGGGGTGACAGGAGGTGATTGATGGGTGTCTCAGGGGGTGGTTAGAGGGGAAAATATATGCAATCAATGCACTGGGGAGGTGATCGGAAGGGGGTCTGAGGGGGATCTGAGGGTTTGGCCGAGTGATCAGGAGCCCACACGGGGCAAATTAGGGCCTGATCTGATGGGTAGGTGTGCTAGGGGGTGACAGGAGGTGATTGATGGGTGTCTCAAGGTGTGATTAGAGGGGGGAATAGATGCAAGCAATGCACTGGCGAGGTGATCAGGGCTGGGGTCTGAGGGGGTTCTAAGGGTGTGGGCGGGTGATTGAGTGCCCTAGGGGCAGATAGGTGTCTAATCTGATAGGTAGCAGTGACAGGGGGTGATTGATGGGTAATTAGTGGGTGTTTAGGGTAGAGAAGAGATGTAAACACTGCACTTGGGAGGTGATTGGACGTCGGATCTGCGGGCGATCTATTGGTGTGGGTGGGTGATCAGATTGCCCGCTAGGGGCAGGTTAGGGGCTGATTGATGGGTGGCAGTGACAGGGGTTGATTGATGGGTGGCAGTGACAGGGGGTGATTGATGGGTGATTGATAGGTGATTGACAGGTAATCAGTGGGTTATTACAGGGAAGAAGAGATGTAAATATTGCACTGGCAAATTGATAAGGGGGGGGGTCTGAGGGCAATCTGAGCGTGTAGGCGGGTGATTGGGTGCCCGCAAGGGGCAGATTAGGGTCTGATCTGATGGGTAACAGTGACAGGTGGTGATAGGGGGTGATTGATGGGTAATTAGTGGGTGTTTAGAGGAGAGAATAGATGTAAACACTGCGCTTCGGTGGTGATCTGATGTCGGATCTGCGGGCGATCTATTAGTGTGGGTGGGTGATCAGATTGCCCGCAAGGGGCAGGTTAGGGGCTGATTGATGGGTGGCAGTGACAGGGGGTGATTGATGGGTGGCAGTGACAGGGGGTGATTGATGGGTGATTGATAGGTGATTGACAGGTGATTGACAGGTAATCAGTGGGTTATTACAGGGGAGAACAGATGTAAATATTGCACTGGCGAATTGATAAGGGGGGGTCTAAGGGCAATCTGAGCGTGTAGGCGGGTGATTGGGTGCCCGCAAGGGGCAGATTAGGGTCTGATCTGATGGGTAACAGTGACAGGTGGTGATAGGGGGTGATTGATGGGTAATTAGTGGGTGTTTAGGGTAGAGAATAGATGTAAACACTGCACTTGGGAGGTGATCTGACGTCGGATCTGCGGGCGATCTATTGGTGTGGGTGGGTGATCAGATTGCCCGCAAGGGGCAGGTTAGGGGCTGATTGATGGGTGGCAGTGACAGGGGGTGATTGATGGGTGATTGATAGGTGATTGACGGGTGATTGACAGGTGATTAGGGGGATAGATGCATACAGTACATGGTGGGGGGGCGGGGTATGGGGGGGGGGTCTGGGGAGAATCTGAGGGGTAGGGGGGTGATCAGGAGGGGGCAGGGGGGAGGGGGGGGGATAAAAAAAAAATAGCGTTGACAGATAGTGACAGGGAGTGATTGATGGGTGATTAGGGGGGTTATTGGGTGCAAACAGGGGTCTGGGGGGTGGGCAGGGGGGGTCCTGAGGGGTGCTGTGGGCGATCTGGGGCGGGGGGGGGGGGGAATCAGTGTGCTTGGGTGCAGACTAGGGTGGCTGCAGCCTGCCCTGGTGGTCCCTCGGACACTGGGACCACCAGGGCAGGAGGCAGCCTGTATAATACACTTTGTAAACATTACAAAGTGTATTATACACTTTGTATGCGGCGATCGCGGTGTTAACATCCCGCCGGCGCTTCCGTATGGCCGGCGGGATGTTGCGGCGGGTGAGCGGCGACAGGCGGAGGATCGCGTCACGGATGACACGATCGCTCCGCCCATGCCCCTACAAGGACCGCCGCCATTTGTCTATACGGCGGTCCTTGCGGGGTGCACTTCCCGGCCGCCATTTGTCAATACGGCGGTCGGGAAGTGGTTAAAGTGAACCAGAGACAAAGCGCCCTCATGTATTTTACCATATGTATCATTGGGAACATTAGAGAAAACACCTACCCTCTTCACTGTTCAGCTTGCTTCATATCAGCCCTGATAAAATCCCCAAATGAGTATTCAGTCTGGTTTTGCTCAGGAATCATTGTAGCTGAGTCTGCCTTCTCTGATGTCTTTTCAAGCCCAAGACTGCCCCCTTCAGGCTCAGCTATAATGACTCAGCTATAATGATTCCTGAGCAAAGCCAGACTGAATGCTCAGTCAGGGATCTTATCAGGGCTGATAACAAGCAGGCTGAGCAGTGAAGGATGAAACAGAAAGCAGGGTAGGTGTTTTCTGTAATGTTCCCACTGATATATATGGTAAAATACATGAGGGTGCTTCGTCTCTGGTTCACTTTAATTAAGCAGATTGTTGACTACATACTCTGACAGATGCAACATATTTATTATGTTCCGTTATATTCGAACAATATGTTGTTAATGTGTTATCTCTTGTATTTACCTGTGTTGGGATGACAACAGGAGTCAGGATTCAGTGTTATTAGGTGGGTGATAGTAGCTGTCACTACTAGGGAGGGATCAGGGGAAGTGTAGTCTAATAGGCAGTCCAATAGTAGTCCAATAGGAGGTAGCATCAACTCCTCCCACCAGCTCTGCTGCTTGGAGAGCAGAGCAGGTCTAGGATGAGAGTGTCATCAGGATGTTAAAAAATATTTTAAGTGAACCGAGCACCATTTTTAGCACCAAGGGCATCTCAATAGCAGATGTAATATACATGCCAACAATGTGGCTGATTGATAAAATAAAACTTAAATTTGATCTCTTCTTTTTACATTTAAAAGTTTAGCAGAGGCTTCTATTATCCTATTTCCTCTAACTTCCGTGGCCTGCCCGACCTCAGATGTTTCAAACAGATAAGGACAGCTGTAGTTATTTTATTGCACACATTAGCAGAGAGCAAACATTGTCATGCTTTCACTTGACAAAGAGCGGTTTATCCGTTCGAAACGGCGACAGTCCGTTGTGATTGGAATTGGGCTGCAATGGAGGCGTAACCTATTCTGGAGGAAGTCCTCATGCTACTGTTTGCAGCTAAGAGCTATATCTACTCTCAAGAGCTATAGTTACATTCTGGGAGTCCAGATGTCATGGCTATTTTTTGTTCACTTTTTTTGTGAATAAATACCCTGCTTTTTAAGAATTGGCAAGTGCTGGTCATCTTCACTTTTTTGCTTGCATTAAGTCTGTATCAGCCATACAGGCTAGACCTGGCACAGCCGTTGAAGCAAGATAGGTGTGCTGTCCAAGAAGTACAAAAGATCGGTGTAACACAGAGAGGATCTGATTACCGGTGAACTGCAGTCTCACCGAGAATACAGAATATACCCGATTATTGGTGATCTGCAGTATCACCGATAATCAGATATGTCTACTAACCTCTGGATACCAGAGAGAACAAGTGAGTGTTTAGATGCAACAGTATACTTTGAGTACTTCTCCAGAAGTATGTTCCTTCCTATGGCCTAGACTCTCCCGGGGGAGGAGCTAGGCTGAGTGTAGGAAGGACAGAGCGTGAGTGACACCTGAGAGAGAGGGTGTCACTAACAGATCAGGGAACTGCCTCTAACAGTAAGGCCAGTTCTCAAGGTCGGCAAGCCAGGTCATCAACACACAGACAGATAAGGTACAGATTCAGGAGACTGATACGGAATCCAATAAGCAGACAGGGTTCGGCAACGGAGTATCAGAATAGCAAGGTATAGAATCAGGAGGCAAATACAGAGTCCAGGAACGAGCAGAGTTTGGTAACAGGGTATCAGAAATAGTAAGGTACAGAATCAGAGTTCTGAGGAATAGTTAGGCAGGCAGAAGGTCATAACAAATAATACAGTTCAATATTCCTAATGCTAAGGTGTGAGTTCCTTGATCATCAACACCTTTGGAAACTATGCTAGAACACAGATACAGACAAGGTCTGAGTGCTACCACGTAGTGATCGCAACGGCAGACACCAGAGAAATGACCAGCATCCAGTATATATACTACAGCGCTCACCATCGCCACCCCTAAGTGCTGGACCAATGGAAGACGGTGAAAATGTCAGCTGACCCGCTTGGTCAGCTGACTCTTCTCTGGCTGTCTCTGCCTCTCAGCGCGCGCGTCCTTCTGAACCTGTGTGGACTAGCAGTCCCAGCCACACCAGATATGTCTTGCAATGTATCCGCTGATTCAGGCGCGGGGGCCGCGGTCTCCCCGCGTCCAACCACAATGTCAGCAGCCTTGCCATGCGTGCAATCCGCTGCATCCAACGCGGACTCCACCGCTCTGCCCATGCGGCATGCGGCGGTTTCTTCGCGTTGTGCCGCCATGTTAGACGCGGAATCAGCCGCCTCACTCTGAGCCCTTGTGGCGGCTTTTCCGCGTTTCCTCACAAGCCAAAAGGATAAACGGAAGATAAATGAGCTTAGAAAGCCAAATTCTTGGTAAATAGAGGAGGTAGTGTTGGACTTACCTAATCCAAGTAGACACACAACGACTGTAGTAAAGACAGTCCATATATTTTATTTATGAACTCCAAATATGCAACGCGTTTCGCAGGTTTGATCCCGCCTCATCAGGCAATAACAACGAAGCAATAGCATATGTGGTCAGTAGAAGAGCCAGGCACCTCTGTGTAAATATTGCATATTTGAAGTTCATAAATAAAATATATTGACTGTCTTTACTACAATCGTTGTGTGTCTACTTGGAGAAGGGAGGAGGAAGAGTACCACTCACCGGTGAAGAGGATGGGGAAGTTAATAGGAGGAGGAAGAGTACCACTCACCGATAAAGAGGATGGGGAAGGTGATGAAGAGCAGGAAGACATGAGGTACGAGGTTCAGGGCATCCAGGAAGCAGATGTTGTTCAGCACCCCGTTATTCACATTGTATGCCGTACTCGAGTTATTCCCACAGAAGGACAAACTCATTTCTCCCTGAAAAAAGTGGATATTTGAGAAGGATGGTAATAGACAGTGATGATTATTCTATGCAGAGCAGAGATGGAAAAGCAAACAGTCATTAAGGTTTCTATAATAACACACGTACATACATAGTGGTTTGCTGTACCGCCTTCTCAGTTGTGCTTAAGTACCACTATCATGAGGAGCACCTTACTACAGAGTCAGTCTTTAAAGACACCAATTACTTGACCTGAGGAAGCAGGCAGGGACCTGCAAAACTTGTTGTCGTGTGTTCAATAAAATCACCTATTTTTTTTTTTAAATGATATATAATTTTATGAGCTAACCCTCCTACTTAAAAAAAAAAAGTTAAACAAACACCATTGTCATTGGGGGGCCTCCCCCACCCCCATATTTCCGTATTAGTTACACATTATCATTATTGTATATACTTTGCTCACCACAATTTACATTCTGAAATGTACCTAAGGTGGCGACATCTTTAGTCCTATCAAGTGTTCTCTTCAGAATGTTTGTAATGAGAGCTCTGAAGCCAACGAAAATAATACCTGGTCTTCCAGAATGCCCTGGGAGTATTCCACACAGCTAAACAGCCTAGGATAAGCATCATTGGGAGGGCGGTGCTACATACCAATATAGAGCAATATATAGATATAGGGCATGTTTCTGATGCTGAAAGTGGATAACCTAAATAATTTATTGCATTCAACTATACAGGGGCGTTCCTAGGGTCCTTGGAGATCGGTGCCACCTGGGGGCACTAGGTGGGGGCTATGTGCGGCGCGCCGGGGCAAAAATTGGGCGTGGTCATGTCGTGAATGGGTGTGGTCATGGGTGGGGCCAATCGTACATTAGATTAGGACAGTGGCCACCACTGTCCTAATCTGGACAATTTGGAGGCCCAAACTGCAACCCACAAGTCACTTATCTATCGCAAAGTGGCAACAGCAATTTAAACTAAATACTATACAAACATTTTAACACATACATGAACATTATGGAAAATCCAAGTTGAAAAACTGAAAAGATAAACAATTTCATCCATCCTACTCCTGAAAAAATATATTCATGTTTTTAGAATCTCCCAGTTTTATTTTCTGTTTTAACCTGCTGGGCGGTCTGCCGCTCAGGCCCTGCTGGGCCGATTTGGCTGAAATAAAAAGCAGCACACGCAGCCGGCACTTTGCCAGCCGCGTGTGCTGCCTGATCGCCGCCGCTCTGCGGCGATCCGCCGCGAGCAGCGGCGAAAGAGGGTCCCCCCAGCCGCCTGAGCCCAGCGTAGCCGGAACAAAAAGTTCCGGCCAGCGCTAAGGGCTGGATCGGAGGCGGCTGACGTCAGGACGTCGGCTGACGTCGATGACGTCACTCCGCTCGTCGCTATAGCGACGATGTAAGCAAAACAAGGAAGGCCGCTCATTGCGGCCTTCCTTGTTTATTCTGGGCGCCGGAGGCGATCGGAAGAACGCCTCCGGAGCGCCCTCTAGTGGGCTTTCATGCAGCCAACTTTCAGTTGGCTGCATGAAATAGTTTTTTTTTTATTAAAAAAAAACCCTCCCGCAGCCTGCCTGGCGATCTTAATAGAACGCCAGGCAGGTTAAAAAGCTAAAAAAGTAGGTTTAATGCTATTGTCTCATTTGATGATGATTCAGCTTTTCCCATAGTATCGCAGTTAGCAATAATGTGACCCCCAACAAGACAAATTCAGGAATCATGAGGCCCCTATCAAGACAAATTCAGAAATCATGAGGCCCCCAACAAGACAAATTCAGCAATCATGAGGCCCCCAACATGACAAAGTCAGCAAGCGTGAGGTTCCCAACAAGACAAATTCAGCAATCATGAGGCCCCCAACAAATCATGAGGCACCCAACAAGACAAATTCAGCAATCTTGAGACCCTCAACAAGAAAAATTCAGCAATCATGAGGCCCTCAACAAGACAAATTCAGCAGTCATGAGGCACATAAATAGACAGCATTTCACGTAAATAGGCAGAATGCCCCCTTAATATGGTAGACACCTCTCACCTGGCTTCTCAATTCTCCTCTACTGGCTGCTGTACCTGGAAATACTGTTTTTGGCTGGATTGGGGATGATGTGTGAGCTGAAAGGCCTGGCAGTGATGCTGTGGCCTGGCTGGCGGTGATGCTGTGGCCGATGTGACTGGGTTGGCTGGCGGTAATGCTGGGCTGTGCTTGGCTGGTTGAAGTAAATGCTGGCCTGACTGGTGGTGATGCTGTGGCCTTTTTGATAGTGATTCTGGGCTGGTTGGCTCGTGGTGATGCTGGGCTGGCTGGCCTGGATAGTTTAGGTAGCGACAGGTGTCCCCTAGTTAAGGTAGCACCAGGAGTACCCCAGTTTAGGTAGTGACAGGAGTGATGTCACTTCCGCATATCAGCAGTATCCGCTAGGTCCTAGCGCCCGCTCTATCTGGTCGCCCGGCGCTGATCGAGGTCTGAATGGCAGCGGGGACAGCGGAGCAGGGCAGAGCGGGGCAGCGGCGGCCGGGAGATCCGTGGCACCCCAGGACAGATTGGGGGCACGGGCCCCCCCAAAATAGGGCTAGCGATACCCCTGCAACTATATGTATCTACAGTGCCTCTTTACAGGGCTGGCACTGCCGTACAGGCAAAGGGGGCAATTGTCCCAGGGCCCCTAACCTCTTCAGCGGCCCCTGTGCCGCCGGACCCTGCCAAGTTGTGTCCTGCACTGCTCCCCAGGGCTCCTTCACATTAGCTGCATACTCACTTGTCCTGGCAGCGGTGGCTGCACCGTACGTACAGTCTTCAACCATGTTGTCCACCTCTTCTCTATCACTAGTTTACACAGAACACACGCCAGATAGAGAAGAGGTAGAAAGTGTGGTTGAAGACTGGAAGACTGTACGTATGGTGGAGCCACCGCCTGCTGGAACAGGTGAGTATGCAGTTAATGTGCAGGAATGGTGGGGTAGTGTTTATCGGTGGGTAAGGGGAACTGTTGGCAGTGGGGGGGGGGGGGGGGGGGTAGGGTGCCCCGGCTTAAAGTGGATCCGAGATAAACTTTTACTCATTGTATAATTGTGTTCCTTTCATATAGTTTATAGGGCATTCCTCAAGCCAAATACTTTTTTTGTTCTGTTTCAATACTCTAATTCCCTATAAACTAAACAAGCCTCGCCCACAGCTTTTCAGAGAGCCTTGGCACTCAGTCCCAGGTAGCAAGGGCTTATGGGAGCTCAGTCTGGGCAGGAGGAGGAGGTTACTAGCCATTGATTTCAGAGGCAGAGGGGAGGAGGAGAGGGGACTGAATTTACACACAGGCAAGCTGATAGCATCTCCAGCCCTCAGCCTGTGACAATGTGACAAACAGAACATGGCTGCCCTCATTGTATCACAGGAATAAATAATCATAAACTTTTAAAGCTGTCTGCAGCTAGATATGCTATGTAAACTATCTAAACTTTAGATAAGATATATAGATAAGTTACTTGTTATAGTTAGTTTTTCATCTCAGATCCGCTTTAAGTTTGCCCCAGGTCCCGGGGCCCTTAAACTAGCCCTGCCTCTTTAAAGTAGTTAGTGCCCTTAAACTTAAAATAAACCTCCATCATGAGCTAAATAAAACAATCCCCCTAGTTAAATCAGTCATTGTGGTTAATCTTCTAAATTCTAGTTTTCCATTGCTCAAACTGTGCTTTGAAAGATTCCTGCTATAAGAAAACACTGGCCCATATGCAATTCACTTTTTCACCTGAGTTTTCTCCTAGGAGATAATTTTTCATCTTTGATTTAAAATAACTTTCTAGCACTTTTCAACTAAAAAAGTACCATAAAGTAGGTGAATAAGTTCTATCAAAATTATTTTGAGTATTTTCTTGCTTTCTGGTGGCTTAAAAGGCATATTATTGACAAATTTAAAATTATCACCTAGGAGAAAACTCGGGTGAAAAAGTGAATTGCATATGGGCCGAGGAATCATGGAATGAGCTTAAATGGAGTTTCTGAACCTCTTTTCACACCTCCTGCTGTGTTTATAATGACATTATTATTATTATTATTTAGTATTTATATAGCGCCGACATATTACGCAGCGCTGTACAGTGTATATATATATATATCTTGTCACTAACTGTCCCTCAAAGGAGCTCACAATCTAATCCCTACCATTGTCATATGTCTATATTATGTAGTGTAAGTACTGTAGTCTAGGGCCAATTTTAGGGGGAGCCAATTAACTTATCTGTATGTTTTTGGAATGTGGGAGGAAACCGGAGTGCCCGGAGGAAACCCACGCAGACACGGAGAGAACATACAAACTCTTTGCAGATAGTGCCCTGGCTGGGATTCGAACCAGGAACTCAGCGCTGCAAGGCGAGAGAGCTAACCACTACGCCACCGTGCTGCCCCTGACATGCAGCTTTGCTTTCGCTGGGCATTTGTGTTGGGTTTAAAGGGAACCAGAGATGAAGCACCCTCATGTATTTTACCGTATAGATCAGTGGGAACATTACAGAAAACACCTACCCTGCTCTCTGTTTCATTCTGCACTGCACAGTTTGTTTCTTATCAGCCCTGGCCCCTGATAGAATCCCCGACTGACCATTCAGTCTGGCTTTGCTCAGGAATATTTATAGCTCAGTCTGTGTTCTCTCATGTCTAGCTTTGCTATAAGTTATAATGATTCCTGAGCAAAGCCAGAAGGGGGCAGGCTTGTACTTGAAAAGACATGAGAGAACACAGACTGAGCTATAAATATTCCTGAACAAAGCCAGACTGAATGCTCAGTAGGGGATTTTATCAGGGCTGATAAGAAACAAGCTGTGCAGTGCAGAATGAAACAGAAAGCAGGGTAGGTATTTTCTCTAATGTTCCCTCTGATACATATGGTAAAATACATGAGGGTGCTTCATCTCTGGTTCCCTTTAAGCAAGTTGGACGATTAGCAGGAAGGGTAAACATGTATAACTCCTGCCTGCGATCCGCCAGTGACATCTCCTCCACCAATTACTGCGCTGCAGCCAGCGGCATCTCGCCAAGCTGACTACGCTGTGCTCCAAGCCAAGAACTCCGCTCAACACACAGAATAAAACGGTTTGTCAAAAGAGATTTATCAGCCTTATGGGAACCTTGAAAGAAATAAGATGTGTCATGTGGTGGTGGTGCTCACAATTTTTACTGCTGTCCAAATGGAAGGAAATTCAAATGTCAAAAAAGACTCTGCCGTTGTGATGTCACAACATCCAGGAACAAATCCTGAGAACTCTCTGCTGTACAGGCCACTACAAAATGTCCACCTCCTCCATGGATATGGGGGCTGCAACTCATAATGTCCTGGAGCACAGTATGAGCTGAGGACCCTTCACATATTTAAAAAGAAAACCAAAAATTGTATAGCGCTTTTTTCAGCCACTTGCTGAATCTGCAAGTGGCTGAAGCAAGTGTTTTGAAGTCTTGCCCAATGACTCCTTACTGAATAGGTAGTAGCTTACTAAATAGGTAGAGCCAAGGTTCTCCTATATCAGAGGTGGTGCCCTCAATTAGTACACTATCCAGCCACTAAGAATGCGGGTAGTGTGACATCATCCGGGGTCCCCTAATTAATACTCACGGATTTAAAGTGAACCCGAAGTGAAAATAAACTGATGAGATAAACAATTATATTTATCCTCCCACTCCTAAAAATTACTTTTTAAAGTATCCCAGGGTTTTCTTTTATATTTAAACATTTACAAAGCAGGTTGAATGTTTTACAGTCTCTAATCATTGGCAGCCTATTAAAGCGGAATGAAACCCAGCATTTCTTCTTTGCTCTAATAGAATATTTACAGCATATTATATACAACCAGCATTTTTTTTTTTTACTAGAACAGCATTCAAAAGGTTAAACACAGGATTTAGAAGCTCCCCTGCAGGGAAAGCTGGACGAATCCGAACTAGAGATAATGTTATCTTGTGTTTAATTGTATCAACTGGGAAATGTAAACAAACCCTTCTCTGACACTGCAAACTCTCCTGAAGACAGTAAGACAATCAGAAAGCATCAAAAAGCATTCCTGCTTACGTTAGAAGATGAATAAAGCAGTTATGAATAAAATGCAAAGTCAGCTGCAGAGAAAAAAAGTGTACTTTGGGAACTTATAATTTCTAAATGAATAATAGTACGTATGCACAAAAGCAAATATGATAACCGTATGGCATATAAAAAGTAGGAAAACATGTTTTTATTGAATATTATGTCAGGGTTTTATATCGCTTTAAGTGTCCCAGAGTTAAGGCTCATACACACATCAGACCATAGTCTTTTGAAAATGAAAGATCACAGACCAATTTTACCCCCTTCCATGTAGTATGAGAGCCATACCTACACAGTCTATTCTATGGAGCTGAACTCCCCATCAGACAGTAATCTTTGCAAGATGCTGCACACACAGATGCTGTACAGACACAAAAGATCAGTATCTGCAAAATACCTGTTTCTGCCAAAAATCCATTCCTGCAAATTGCAATGATAGTCTATGAGATCTGCAGATCATCATACACACATGGTTTAACTGACATTCATCTGCAGATCAAGCAATCATCTGCAGATCTGAAAATCCATCCTGGTGGATCTGATCTGCAGATGAATGTCAGTTAATCTGCAGATCTCATAGACTATCATTGCAATTTGCAGGAATGGATTTTTGGCAGGAACAGATCTTTTGCAGCTACAGATCTTTTGTGTCTGTACAGCATCTGTGTGTGCAGCATCTTGCAAAGATTTTTTTCTGATGTGGAGTTCAGCTCCATAGAAAAGACTGTGTAGAGTATGGCTCTCATACTACATGAAGGGTGGTAAGATTGGTCTGTGATCTTTCATTTTCAAAAGACTATGGTCTGATGTGTGTATGTGGCCTTAGAAACAGATCAATAGTTCAGATATTTTATCTTTCTCTGCCCTCAGAAGTTATATTCTGCCAGGAAATCTTTTATGGCTGTAATTTGCATATCAGTGATAGTTACTATATTCCTGACAAGCTACCAATAAGACAGAAGCTGTCACTTCCATGCCTAGAAATTAACTCTTTCAGGCAGCAAAATAAAACAAGTAAAACAGCCCGGTTATTAGTATGTTTTGCACTGTACATACACATGTTTATCTCATCATGTCACATATCGCCTCACTTTAATATTTAATTAGCAAAGACGGTCATCCAGCACTTCAGAACAGCTATACAGGAAACTGAGCTATTTGGGTACTAAGACTCCAACATACCAACACCACTAAAGACTCCCCTCCCCCCTCTTCCCTCAACCATTCCCTAATCTGCTGCTATGAGAAGAGGGCAGAATGTGTAACAATCATCCTCTCCTGCTCCTGCATGTACAATGGGAGGTGTCTGCCCCTTTAAGAGGCAGAGTTAACCATTTGCGAAACATCATTCTGAGCCTAAAACATTGAACGCTGCATATGTATTGGAATGAAACAATATGTCCTTCTGGAAGATTCCAGTGGCGCCAATGTTTATACTACGACAAGCACTAAACAGCATCGTAACAGCGTGTAACCTTTACTGTCACGCCAACAGGACATTAACCATTAACAGCATCGTTCTCCAGCCAGGCATCAATATAACACAATATCCATTCCCTACATGTAAGACTATAACATAATATCTCTAGAAAATAACATATTTGAGCATAAAACAATGACATTAGTGTACAACATGCTACATTGTTGCTATGCGCTATGTTGCGTTTCAATGTGCTTTTTTTCTCCATAGCAGTGCATTGTGAAGAAGCTTCAGTTTTTCAGCTTATTGTGTGAAAGAGGCCATAGGGAAACCGGGACACTGGCCTGCACATCAGTTGTCCGTTCAGTTACAACTGACATCAGCTGATATAGTGTAAAAGGGCCCTCAGGGTCTATTAAAGGACCACTCCAGCGAAAAAGGTAAACAGTTCAAATCTGAGAGAACCGACAGGTTTTGCGCTAGTCCATCTCCTCATGGGGGATTCCCAGGGTTGTCTTTGTTTTAAAAAGATTTTCCTGAACAGCAGTTTAACTGACAAAATAGTAAGATACCAGCCAGCCTCCCTACTCACACACTCTGGGAGTCAAGGTGGCCACACACCATACAATTTATTACTTTTAATTTGAATCGAGCTTCCCGAACCAATTTTCCAGTTGATTGGAAGTTTCGATCAGAATCTTTGAGATACCACACATGTATTTACGAGATTGCCGCAATTTGAGGATAAAAGATCGTAAACTCTGAAAAAATTGGTTGCTTAGAAAAATCAAGAGAAAAATGTACTGAATAGTTACATACAGTTTTTTTTTGGTTGAATACAATTTCACAATCCATCACACACCATACAATTCTTGATAAAATTAGTCTGAATTTTCCAAAATGTCCAATCTCAAAAAAAAGTAAAAAATGGGAAATTACATTTCTCAATCGGAAACAAAAAAAAGCTTTGGATTTTTCTGGGACAACCGATCGTATTTATGAAATTGGTGTAAAATTGGATCTTTTAATTGTATAGTGTGTGCCCACCTTTAGATTTAGCAACTGTCATTCAGCAACTGCTTTGAAAACAAAGAAAACCCTAAGAATCCCCCATGAGAAGATGGACTAGTACAAAACCTGTTGAATCAGAATGATGCCACCCTGCCTTCCTCGCTATGTGTGTCAATGGCCTGCCCATCTGCATTTGCCTTTACTCATCTTTTTACCTCTCCCTTCACCATTACTGGCATACTGTTACCATTATTGGCAGATTGTAACCTACGCTGTGACAAGAGGGATCAGATTTGCTAATATTATTATATTGTTGTATATTTTTATCAAGGTGATGTAGGATGCTTCCATGGGCCAGATGCACTAAACCGACGATGCCGAGAGCCCCCACACCAGACTGCCGTCCCTCAGCTGCCATTATTACCAGGGGTGTCGCTAGCCCCAAAAATCAGTGGCACGTGCCCTGGATCTATTCTGGGGTGCCCCAAATATCCCCCAGGCAGAGTCAGCTCAATGGTGGGCGTGCTGGGAGCTGTGGTGCATCAGTCGGGGCTATGCTGCGTGCTGTAGGCATACTGGGTGCTGTGGTGCCATGCTGTGCGCTGTGATTGTATTATGGGGGCATGCTAGGGGTTGTGGTGCCTCAATGGGAGGCCCATGGGAGCATGGGAGGGGGTCCACTAAAAGGTCAGGGAATGTTATGGGGGAACTGCCAGATAACCTGGCGGCAGGCCAGCCTGCCCAGCGGTAAGCCAGACCAGCCAGCACAGAAGCCAGGTAACTCTGCCTAGTTATAAAGTGAATGGGAACCGCATTTAAAAAAAATTAGACAGATACTTACCCAAGGAGAGGGAAGACTCTGGGTCCTATAGAGCCTTCCGGCTCCTCTCCTGGTCCCCTCCATCCAGTGCTGGCTCGCCCGATAGCAGTATTTGGCTAATTTAGTCAAATACTGCTTTACCCGGCCGAAGGTGGCTTCAGAAGTCTTCAGGGAGCACGAGTGCTCCTGAAGAAGGCCGACCCTGTACTGCACCTGCGCAAGCACACTCTCTTGCATGCTCACGCCTGTGCAGTATGGAGCCGCACGTCTTCGGGAGGACACGGCTCACGGAGACTTCCAAATACCCTTTCGGCGGGGGATTGAAACAGGGGGAGGGGGAGCCAGCACAGGATAGAGAGCACCGAGAGAGGAGACGGAAGGCTCTATACGACCCCCAGCCTTCCCTCTCCTTAGGTAAGTATTTGCTTCATTTTATTTTTAATGCGGTTCCCATTCACTTTAAGTGACACCGCCTATTTATGTGAAATACTGCATTTTTGGTTTGGTTTTTATTTTTGTGTATTAATAGAGAGGGGGCTTCATCAAACATTTTGCTGGGCAGGCCTACTTCGACAGCTGTTAAGTTCATGTAAATGTACCTCCACCCATGACCACACCCACATTCTGGTGCATGTCCACACCTATTTTCCAGTTGGAATGCCCAAAAGTTCCCCGGGTCTCTTAGGATAATAGCAACGCCCCTGATTATTACTGTTGGAACAAAGCTAATGAGAACTGTGGTAAATGTTAAAAATGCTGCTCTGTACTGTTCCCCTCAGGCTAGATCAGATGCTGCTCTCCTCACAATCAGTCACATGACCCAAACCCACCAGAGGAGAGCTGGTCTGAGCAGGGCAGCGGGTGACACTTTTAATGGTTACCACTATGCAACGCACACGATTATTAAAGGACAACTGACCAGAGAGCCATATGGAGGCTGCCATATGTATTATCTTTCAAACAATACCACTTGCCTGGCATCCAGCTGATCTTTCATGCGCCAGTAGTGTCTCGGTCACAC
This sequence comes from Hyperolius riggenbachi, assembly GCF_040937935.1. Classification (NCBI taxonomy): domain Eukaryota; kingdom Metazoa; phylum Chordata; class Amphibia; order Anura; family Hyperoliidae; genus Hyperolius; species Hyperolius riggenbachi. The sequence goes on along the minus strand of NC_090648.1, from coordinate 466,675,836 downwards.
ACCTGAAACAAGCATGCTGCAAATGCAGTCAAACATCTGGTCTGCATGCTTGTTCAGGGTCTATGGCTAAAACTATTAACAGCAGAGGATCAAAAGAATGCCAAGCAACTGGTATAATTTAAAATGAATTAAAAATGGCCTCCATATCCCTCTCACTTCAGGTGCTCTTTAACCAGTGGCATGGCTAAGGAGCCAGGGGCCCCAGTGTGAGTTTTAGATGTGGCACCCAAGCAATTGATTGATATGGGGCCCCAAAACCTACCAAACACATCTTCAGTGTGAGAGGTGCAATCACAGGGGGCAAACCATGTGTTAAAAAGAGGAACTCCAGTGAAAATAATGTAATAAAAAAAGTGCTTCATTTTTACAATAATTATGTATAAATGATTTACTTAGTGTTTGCCCATTGTAAAATATTTCCTTTCTCTGATTTACATTCTGACATTTATTACATGGTGACATTTTTACTGCTGGCAGGTGATGTAGCTGCTGCATGTTTTTTTGGCAGTTGGAAACAGCTGTAAACAGCTATTTCCCACAATGCAGCAAGGTTCCCAGACAGGAAACTGCCAGGAGTACGTACTCAAGAGTTTCTTGTGGGAGGAGTTTCACCACAATATCAGTCATATAGCACTTCCTGATGGTCTGTTTGTGAAAAGAAACAGATTTCTAATGTAAAAGGGGGTATCAGCTACTGGTTTGGATAAAGTTCAATTCTTGGTCGGAGTTTCTCTTTAAAGGGAACCTGTACTGAGTAAAATTATTTAAAATAAACACACGAGGTAACTTCAAATGAACATTACATAGTTACCTTGCCATCAGTTCCTTTCAGAAGCTCACCATTTTCTTCTGACAATGATCCCTTCCAGTTCTGACAACATTTTGTCAGGACTGAAATATATCAGTTGCTGTCAGTTATATATCAGTTGCTGTCAGTTATAGCTGAGAGGACAACTCATGTGCCAAGTAATGTCTGTTTCCCTATGGCTCAAGTGGGCGATGTTACAGTTTAACAGTGTGCTGACCAGGAAGCTGTTATGGTGTAATGGCCATTTTCAAAATGGAGGATGGAGAATTCCCTTGATCACAGTGGACAAACAGGATGCAGGAGAGGAGAAAGAGATTGAGGAGTAGACTACACGGGGGGTAAGTATGACTTGTATATGCTTATTTTGACTTTTATTTTCAGTTCAGGTTTTCTTCAAGGATTACAATTATGCAATGTACATACTGTCTAGAGGTGATCATTACCAGCAAAGTACCAATGTAAAGCTAAAAAGATGGATAAAGGAGAGCCCCTTTGGTCCAATGGCCCTGGTGCAGTCGCAAACTCTACCTCCCCCAGTGGCTTAGCAATAGGGGTTGCAGAGGTAACGACCGCATCGGGGCCCTTGGGCCTGAAGGGCCCTTCCAAAACCAAAGTATACGCTGTTTATTGATCCTGTGGTGGTTATAATCGCTTCTATAGATGCTTTGAATAGTAGTAATCATTAACAAACTTCCCCATCCCCTCTTGCACTTCTGATACAGTAGATGACCTTGGCAGGTTTTGTTGCGCTGTATCAATTGTTATGTAGTGTGCTTTGGGGGGGGGGGGGGTGTAAAACTCACACCGGGGCTCATAGCTCAACTATGCCACTGGGCTCCCCTATTGCTACGCCACCGTCTTTAACACACCACCATCAGTTAAAAGAGTGGAAAGGAAGGTGGAAGTATGGGGAGGAAGCAGTAGTGCTTGTGGGGGAGATGGCAGGGCTTAGGGCCCTTTCACACCAGAGGGCTTTTTCGGCGTTTTAACGCCACGGCCGAAGTTTTTTTAGGGCTGACCGCAGTGTTTCTCATTACAATTGATACTAATGTATTGGCGTTAAAACGCCTTGAAAACGCCAGCAGCCAAAACGCAGCGTTTTAGCCTTTTACTGCTGCCTGTAGTGTGAAAGAGCCCTTAGGAGTCCAGTACTTTAAGGGGCGGTAAAGTGCACAGTAGTTTGGGAGAGCTTGGGGGCGGGCTCAGGAGGTACTTTGAAGGAGGCACTGGTGGTACATGGAGGGGGTGGGGCAATGGACGTGGTCATCTAGCCATGCCGCTGGATCGTTCTGCTGGCTGCGGGTAGCCAATTTCGAGGCAGTAACACAAAAGTCCAGCAATGCTCCAGCGAACTGTCACTAGGTGAATGATGCGTAGCAGTATGAATGGAGCAAATCCATTCACCATCCCACAGAGTTCTCATTGACACACAACACTAATCAAGCAGATCAGGCAGAGGTTACACATCTGGGGATCATTATTTCTTTACACACAGAGAGACATACACACACACACACACGCTATACACATACACACACACAATGGCATACTGTACACATACATACATACACACACCACATGCCCACTCTACACACAGCACACACACACACACACACACGCTATACACATACACACACTGGAATACTGTACATATACATGCATACACACACAATCTACACAAACACGTACACACTGTACAGAAATCATAAACACTGACTGTACACATGGCATGATCATGCTGTATACACATACAGACATACGCATTCATTATATACACATTGCACACAAGCAGAGCTTCCACTGAAACCCAATTGTACACATACAAAACAATGTATATACACCAACTGCACACACACACAAACTATAGATGCGCACACACACACACACACACACACACACACACCAGTATGCAAATGATATGCTAATCGTACACAAACACGCTGTATTCATACACAGTACACATACACGGTGCACAAACACACAATGCATACACACAGGCACCAACTGTACATGTGAAAACACTGAGCACACCTACAAACTGTAGACAAATATACACGAACTATACAGACTACACACTACCTTGTGGAGGTCTCTAGGTGCTGCGGCGTGTCTGGGGTCCCTATCAGATTATCTGCGCTCCAGCTGGGGGTATTTTTAGTTGAGGTTGTAGTGTAGAGGGTGGGCACCACACACAGGACTGTGTGTAACACCAGGTGGGCCTCCAGGTACTCGCCAGTCTTCGGGGGTCCTGCTTCACTCTGGGACTGCTGTATAGAAGGTGGGGTTCACACTCAAGATGGTGCTGCTATATTCCAGGTGCTAGTAAGTCTCTGGGGGTCTCTGTCAGACACTGTGCTCCAGTTGGGGGATTCTCAGTGGCTGGCAGTAGCAATAATGGGGAAACTTCACACATACAAAGGTATTCCTCTTCTCTAGAAGTAATACATTGGCACAGGACAGTTCTTTTATACTCCAGGTTCAGTCAGGGGGTCTCAGTCTCAGGCAGTAGTATAATGTGTGGGATCACACACAGGAAGGTGCTGCTGTGCTCCAGGTCCAGTCAGGGGGTCTCTGTCAGGCACTGTGAGCTCTGGCTGGGGTCTCAGGCAGTAGAATGTGTGGGATCACACACAGGAAGGTGCTGCTGTCCTCCAGGTCCAGTTATGGGTCTCTGTCAGGCACTCTGAGCTCTGGCTGGGGTCTCAGGCAGTATAATGTGTGGGATCACACACAGGAAGGTGCTGCTGTGCTCCAGGTCCAGTCAGGGGGTCTCTGTCAGGCACTGTGAGCTCTGGCTGGGGTCTCAGGCAGTAGAATGTGTGGGATCACACACAGGAAGGTGCTGCTGTGCTCCAGGTCCAGTTAGGGGTCTCTGTCAGGCACTGTGAGCTCTGGCTGGGGTCTCAGGCAGTAGAATGTGTGGGATCACACACAGGAAGGTGCTGCTGTCCTCCAGGTCCAGTTAGGGGTCTCTGTCAGGCACTGTTAGCTCTGGCTGGGGTCTCAGGCAGTATAATGTGTGGGATCACACACAGGAAGGTGCTGCTGTCCTCCAGGTCCAGTTAGGGGTCTCTGTCAGGCACTGTAAGCTCTGGCTGGGGTCTCAGGCAGTATAATGTGTGGGATCACACACAGGAAGGTGCTGCTGTGCTCCAGGTCCAGTTAGGGGGTCTCTGTCAGGCACTGTGAGCTCTGGCTGGGGTCTCAGGCAGTATAATGTGAGGGATCACACACAAGAAGGTGCTGTTGTCCTCCAGGTCCAGTCAGGGGGTCTCTGTCAGGCACTGTAAGCTCTTTCTGGGGTCTCAGGCAGTATAATGTGAGGGATCACACACAAGAAGGTGCTGCTCTGTTCCAGGTCCAGTCAGGGGGTCTCTGTCAGGCACTGTAAGCTCTGGCTGGGGTCTCAGGCAGTATAATGTGTGGGATCACACACAGGAAGGTGCTGCTGTCCTCCAGGTCCAGTCAGGGGGTCTCTGTCAGGCACTCTGAGCTCCTGCTGGGGATATTTTTATCCTCTGAGCTCAGTAGCTGCTCCTCAGTCTCCTCTCCCTTCACTTATTTGGAGTTGTGAGAATGCGGAGAGGCAGCAGGAAACAGGATTCAGCAGCTGGGGGGATCCGAATCAGGGGGTGTCACTTGTCACATGTCCTCCCTGCCTGTATACATTATACACGTGGGTGACATGTATGATAGCTGCATGTATGTTACATGCAGGTTGCATGCTAAAAACTCCTGTTTAGTAGGAGATTGCAATTAATGTCTATGACGCTTCTCTCCCTTTTTTAGCTTTTTTGTATATATATATATTTTTAAATGTTTTCTTAATACTTATATTGGTACTTACATATTTTTTATACTTATATGGTACTTATATGAAAATGCTTTATAGAATACAACAAATATTTCAAGTTACTTACTGTCCCTCAGAGCTGCTTGCAATCTGTCCCCCTCCCCCACCACAACCTATTGCCAATTTTAGGCAGCATAATTTAGCACAATGTTATTTCATGTTACTCGCTGTTTTTGCACGTGTGTGTGAGTTTGTTGCGCACATCATGTGACTGGGGGGAGGGGGGTCTGTCTCCACAGGAGTAATCAGAGCAGCCACAAAGGAGGACAGGACATGTGATGTGTGCTATCATTTCACCTCATGAACATTTCACAGTTATGTCCCTGAGAGCACCCAGACTGCGGTGCACCAACAGTGCCCCCTATAGGCTGTCTCATATAGTGACGGTGCCCCCTACTGTGAGGTAGCATTCTACAGAATAATGTGCTGGATGCTCCCTCTTGTGGCATATTATATGTATTACATTGGCTGGGTAGAAGGGATCTGCAAGTTTTCTAAACAGGTAGATCCTTCCATACCAGCCCCAGTCATAAAAAATGGTGTCACTGTGCTCTGTGTTTGCCTGCTGCTAATAATAGTGAACACGGTGCCGATGTCTGTCACTGAGGGTATGTCTACCCTGCTGAGTGGTGACAGACCTTTTCTCTGATGTACCACACTGGCCTGAATTCACAAAACAGAGCAGTAAAGCAAAAAAAATAAAAATGATCAAACATTTTGCGAACTGTCAATTCACAAAGGCTGTTGCCACATAGAAATGGAAACAGTAAATTCGGGCGCCTGAGGCTAGTGGACAAATCGGGCGCCTCCATTCACTCCTATAATAAATATCGTTTAATGGGCGCCCGATAGGAAAAAAGGGCGCCGGTGAAAAATAACGTTTTAAAAGCGGCGCCCGGAGACTTAATGTTTTATTACTGCTTCTCATGATTACACATTATTTAATGATTTATACATTTTTAAATATTATTTTTAAACGAAAAACAGTACAATATTTTTTTTCAAACATTATTTTTAAACGAAAAACAGTACATTTTTTTTTTTTTTTTTTTTTTTTACATTATTTTTAAACGAAAAAACCAACAGGGGGGTCTTAGGTTTAGGCACCAACAGGGGGGTCTTAGGTTTAGGCATCAACAGGGGGGGTCTTAGGTTTAGGCACCAACAGGGGGTCTTAGGTTTAGGCACCAAAAGGGGGGTCTTAGGTTTAGGCACCAACAGGGGGGTCTTAGGTTTAGGCACCAACAGGGGGGTCTTAGGTTTAGGCACCAACAGGGGGGTCTTAGGTTTAGGCACCAACAGGGGGGTCTTAGGTTTAGGCACTAACAGGGGGGTCTAGGGGTTAGGGGTAGGTACAGGGAGGGTTACTTAGGCACCAACAGGGGGGGTCTTAGGTTTAGGCATCAACAGGGGGGTCTAGGGGTTAGGGGTAGGTACAGGGAGGGTTACTTAGTAATTTTTTTTTAACGTTATTATACGTTTCAGTATTTAAACGAAAGATTAACGTTTTTACAATTGCCAATTTAATGCACATTATTTAATGATTTTTAACTTTAAAAAACATTAATTTTAAACGAAATATAGTACAATACATTTTTAAACGTTATCCATGCTTATCGTTAAAAACCCGGCGCCCTTTTTTCCCAGCGCCCCTTTTTAACGTACGCCATAGAAATGGCTGATGAGTGAAGTAAAATACTGACTTATGTGCAATGGCGTACCTATAATTCATAGGGCCCCCCAGTGAAACTTTGATGGCTCCCCCTAGGCAGTGATGGCTGACCTTGGCACTCCAGCTGTGACTAAACTACAAATCCCATCATGCCTCTGCCTCCCCGAGTTATGCTTAGAGCTGTCAGAGCATTGGAATGCTTGATGGGACTTGTAGTTCCACCACAGCTGGAGTGCCAAGGTTAGCCATCACTGACCTAAGGGAGAATTGGTGCCCCTTACAGGCTTGGGCCCCATCTCACAAGGGCCATAAAATAAGTGTGGCTATCATGATCTTCACACCCATAACAAGCATAGCCACGAAATCGCCTGATCTGAAGTGTAGTCCCCTGTATCGGAGGAAGGGAAGGTCAGGATTAAAGAGAACCCGAGGTGGGTTTAAAGAATATTATCTGCATACAGAGGCTGGATCTGCCTATACAGCCCAGCCTCTGTTGCTATCCCAAACCCCCCTAAGGTCCCCCTGCACTGTGCAATCCCTCATAAATCACAGCCACGCTGCTGACAAACAGCTTGTCAAAGCTGGCTGTGTTTATTTCTATAGTGTCAGTCTGCTGCTCTCTCCGCCTCCTGCAGAACTCCGGTCCCCGCCTGCATCCCTTCCCTCCCTGCTGATTGGAAGGAAAGGAACGGGGGCAGGGACCGGAGCTATGCAGGAGGCGGGGGAGCAGCTGAGACTGACACTACAGATGTAAACACAGCCTCACAGCACGGCTGTGATTTATGAGGGATTGCAGAGTGCAGGGGGACCTTAGTGGGTTTTGGGATAGCAACAGAGGCTGGGCTGTATAGGCAGATCCAGCCTCTGTATGCAGATAACATTCTTTAACCAGTTCACCCCCAAGGGTTTTTACCCTAACGGACCAGAGCAATTTTCACCTGTCAGTGCTCCTCCTTTTTATTCCCTAATAACTTTATTACTACTTATCACAAGAAAATGATCTATACCTCGTTTTTTTCGCCACCAATTTGGCTTTCTGTGGGTAGTACATTTTGCTAAGAATCTTTTTATTCTAAATGCATTTTATGGGAAAAATACAGAAATAAAGGGAAAAAAAGCATTATTTCTCAGTTTTTAGCCATTATAGTTTTAAAATTAAACATTCTCCTCTGGATAAAACAAACAATTTTTATTTACCCAGTTGTCCCGATTATTAAACCGTTTAAATTATGTCCCTATCACAATGTATGGCGACAATATATTATTTTAAAATATAGGTGTTATTTTTCTGTTTTTTTTTTGTTTGTTTTGTTTTAGCCATAATTAAAAACTCCTAAGTAATAAAATAAATTTTCCCTCAGTCAACTATTTATTTATTAATTTTAAGGTGATTTTTTTTTTTTATACAAGTAAGAAAGTGATCTTTTTTTTTTTTTTTTACATTTTATTAAACTTAAACAGTTTCCTGTTTTATGAATGGAGGTGGCCGCTGTTCGCGGTCACGTCCATTCACTTCAGGCATTGCGATTGGGTAGAGGACCGCTCGGTCCTCTTCCCCAATCACTTAACAAGGGATCCCGACGGAAACGGCGGCGGAAGCGGCGCGGACACGTGCGGAGCGGCGGCGGGAATGCGCAACGTATTAAAACGTCATGTTGCCGTTAATAGGCTAAAGCATGACGTTTTAATACGTTAAATTGTCATTAACCTTCTTGGCGGTAACCCCGAACGTAGTTCGGGGTAAGCCGCCGGAGGGTGCCGCTCAGGCCCTACTGGGCCGATTTGTTTAATTTTTTTTTTGCTGGACGCAGCTAGCACTTTGCTAGCTGCGCCAGCACCCTGATCGCCGCCGCCGCGCGCCCGATCGCCGCTATACGGTGCGGCGCGCGGCCCCCCCCCCCCTCCAGACCCCGTGCGCTGCCTGGCCAATCAGTGCCAGGCAGCGCCGAGGGGTGGCCCGGGACTCCCAATGACGACCCGACGGGATTTGAACGGGATTTCCTGATCGGAGATCGCCGAAGGCGATCGAAGAGGGCGGGGGGATGCCGCTGAGCAGCGGCTATCATGTAGCGAGCCCTGGGCTCGCTACATGATATAGAAAAAAAAAAATAAAAAAAACCTGCCGCGCTGCCTCCTGGCGTATTTTTTTATACCGCCAGGAGGGTTAAATGGTTAAACCCACCTCGGGTTCTCTTTAAGGTGCCCATACATGGTACAATTTTTTAATTTTCCATGATTAGAATATTTAGTTTGATTATTACGTTAGATCCAATATAATTATTTTTCCAACTTGTCCAATCGGATTTTTATTGAAAAAACAGGATAATCGTTCGTTTTTCTCAAAAACAAAGATTCTGTTCAACTTTCATTCGATTCGATTGTGTTGATCGAATAAACGGGAAAATGTAACGTTTTTATTGCACCATTAGGCACTTGCACAGTAGAGCGGACCGATCGGGCTCGGCTATTTCCACCTGAGCCCATCGGAAAGCCGCTACAGCGCCTGCACTGGAGCCGGGGTAGATAAATATTGCAACGCCTGCGCAATGCTTGTCGGGGGGGGGGGGGGGGGGGGGGGGCAGCGCTAGATCCCCAGGCTACAGAAAACGGGATCAGGATCACAATGAGACCTGCCCCTCTCGAGGTAAGCACCCCATGGGGCAGGTTTTTTTTTCTCTATTACAGATGCACTTTAACCTCCCGGGGACAGGCAGCCTAACCCCCCTTAAGGACTTGGCGTACGTCAAAAAAGGGAGTCGGGGAAAAAAGGGCGCTTATGTAAATGATAAGCATTAATAGCGTTTATAAAAATATTGTGCTGTATTTCGTTTACAATATAATGTTTTACAAATTTATAAATCATTAAATAATGTGTATGAAACCGGCAATTGTGAAAACGTTAATCTTCCCTGTTTCAAAAGTGAAACTTATAATTACGTTTCTTAAAAAAACTATAATATATGTTAAATCGTTATAATTGTATATTATTATGCATAACCTTAATTTATTGTTTCATCTTATAATAAAATCTGAAAATATTGTTTATAACGATGATATAAATATAACTATGTTCATAATAAGTGTTGTAAAACATTAGTAAGTATTACTAAAATTTTACTAAAACTATACCTAACCCTACTCTCACACAGAACCCTCCCTGTACCTATCCCTAACGCCTAGACCCCCCTGGTGGTGCCTAAACCTAAGACCCCCCTGGTGGTGCCTAACCCTAAGACCCCCTTGGTGGTGCCTAACCCTAACCACCCCCTTGGTGGTGTATATTGTACTGTAACTATACCTAACCCTACTCTCACACAGAACCCTCCCTGTACCTATCCCTAACCCCTAGACCCCCTGGTGGTGCCTAAGCCTAAGACCCCACTGGTGGTGCCTAAACCTAACCACCCCCCTGGTGGTGCCTAAACCTAAGACCTCCCTGCAGGGGCATAGCTAGAAATGACTGGGCTCCATAGCAAAAAAAATTATGCCCACCCCCCACGACCTTCCAACCCCACGGACCTCGGACCTCCCACCCAAACATTTTGTGGGGAAATCTGATTTCCCTACAACATGCAACCAGATTGTCGGCAGATTTCCCCACAAAATGCAACCAGATTGTCGGCAGATTTCCACACAATATGCAACCAGATTGTCAGATTTCCCAAAAAAATGCAACCAGATTGGCGGCAGATTTCCCCACAAATTGCAACCAGATTGTCGGCAGATTTCCACACAATATGCAACCAGATTGTCTGCAGATTTCCCCACAAAATGCAACCAGATATTTGGCAGATTTCCCCACAAATTGCAACCAGATTGACGGCAGATTTCCCAAAAAAATGCAACCAGATTGGCGGCAGATTTCCCAAAAAAATGCAACCAGATTGCCAGCAGATTTCTCCACAAATTGCAACCAGATTGTTGGCAGATTTCCCCACAAATTGCAACCAGATTGTCGGCAGATTTCCCCACAAAATGCAGTATATGTAGCCAGGTCTATAGTGGGCTAACATTAATTACCTGGAGGGAGGGTGGTTGGGCAGGCTGTCACATTATTTGCGGTGCAAGCACTGCACTGGGTAGGCAGTTAGGTAGCTGGGTGGGAGGGTAGGCAGATAGGTAGACGGGTGGGAGGGTAGGCAGATAGGTAGACGGGTGGGCAGTTAGGTAGCATGGTGGCAGGGTAGGCAGATAGGTAGATGGGTGGGAGGGTAGGCAGATGGGTAGCCAGGTGGGCAGTTAGGTAGCTGGGTGGCAGGGTAGGGAGATAGGTAGACGGGTGGGAGGGTAGGCACATAGGTAGCCAGGTAGGCAGCTAGGTAGCTGGGTGGCATGGTAGGCAGATAGGTAGGCGGGTGAGAGGGTAAGCAGTTAGGTAGCAGAGTAGGCAGATAGGTAGCTGGGTGGCAGGGTAGGCAGACAGGTAGCCAGGTGGGCAGCTAGGTAGCTGAGTGGCAGGGTAGGCAGATAGGTAGACGGGTGGGAGGGTAGGCAGTTAGATAGCAGGGTTGGCAGATAGGTAGCTGGGTGGCAGGGTAGGCATTTAAGTAGCTGGGTGGGCAGTTAGATAGCTGGATGGCAGGGTGGGCAGTTCGGTAGCAGGGTGGGCAGTTAGATAGTCGGGTGGGAGGGTAGGTAGCCGGGTAGTTTAGTGGGGTAGGGGCCCGACTCCTATCCCCCCTGCCTCACCTGGGGTCCCCCTTCCTTTTATCAGCGGCGGGAGAGCGGCATATACAGCAGGCTCCGGCGGGGTAATCAGGCGCTAGAGGTCTATTTGCCTCCCGGGCTACGGTGTCTCCTCTGTATTGCTGCTCGCAATAAACCAGGAAGCGGTGCGAGCAGCAATACAGAGGAGACAGCGTAGCCCGGAGGCAGCTGGACCTCTAGCACCTGATTACCCCGCCGGAACCTGTTGTATATGGCGCTCTCCCGCCGCTGATAAAAGGAGGGGGGTCCGCCGAGGTGAGGGAGGGGGGGTCCGCCGAGGTGAGGGAGGGGGGGGTCCGCCGAGGTGAGGGAGGGGGGGGGGGGGTCCGCCGAGGTGAGGGAGGGGGGGGGGGTCCGCCGAGGTGAGGGAGGGGGGGACCCGCCGAGGTGAGGGAGGGGGGGCGCCGCAGAGGGGAGGGACGGGCGCCGAGGTGAGGGAGGGGGCCCGGGTCGGCATAATTTAATAAAAAGTCCTCTCAGCTGCAGTCCTCGCAGCTGCGGGCCCTCCATGACATAGGGCTGCCGCGGGCCCCATAGCAACGTTATGGTTGCTATACCCATTGCTACGCCCCTGCCCTCCTGGTGGTGCCTAACCCTAAGACCCCCCTGGTGGTGCCTAAACCTAAGACCCCCTGGTGGTGCCTAATCCTAAGACCCCCTGGTGGTGCCTAACCCTAAGACCCCCCTGGTGGTGCCTAAACCTTAGACCCCCCTGGTGGTGCCTAACCCTAAGACCCCCCTGGTGGTGCTTAACCCTAAGACCCCCTGGTGGTGCCTAAACCTTAGACCCCCACTGGTGGTGCCTAACCCTAAGACCCCCTGGTGGTGCCTAACCCTAAGACCCCCCTGGTGGTGCCTAAACCTAAGACCCCCCTGGTGGTGCCTAAACCTAAGACCCCCTGGTGGTGCCTAAACCCAAGACCCCCTGATGGTGCCTAACCCTAAGACCCCCTGATGGTGCCTAACCCTAACCACCCCCCTTAGTGATTGCTTTATTATGTGGATAATAATGTTTTACAAATAGTGACTGTAGAAAATATATTGCAATTTACGTTACGTACTGATCGCTTTATTTTGTGAATAATAATGTTTTACAAACAGTAAGGGATAACATTTTAAATAATGTTTTAGTTAAATAGGATAAATATGTTTAGTATTTTTATAAACGTTATTCATCACGGGTGCATTTTCTAAACGTAAATCATCACAAGCACAGTTATAAAACATTAAAAATCTCCAGGCGCCGTTTGTAAAATGTTATTAATCTCCGGCGCTCATTAAACGATATTTATTATGGGAGTGAATGGTGGCGCCCTTTTTTCCTGTTACCCCTCATTTGTCCCTCTTTCAGGACTTTGTACCTCTTTCTATGTAAATATATATATTTCTCTAATAAAAAAATGTGTTTGATTGACTCTAAACTTTATTCCCATCCTTTAAATTGGTTTATTACTAATTTGAATATGTTAATATGAAGGAAAATGAACCAGGATAGAGGACCAGTGTGGTTTGAATTATAAAATACTGTAACTTATTTTTCCTATGAAATCTTTATGGTATGCGTGACTAGGGGTGTGCTGAGGCGTGATCAGGGGTGTGGCAGGGGCGTGGCTTAAAGAGAAACTCCGACCAAGAATTGAATTTTATCCCAATCAGCTGATACCCCCTTTTACATAAGAAATCTATTCCTTTTCACAAACAGACCATCAGGGGGCGCTGTATGACTGATATTGTGGTGAAACTCCTCCCACAAGAAACTCTTGAGTACGTACTCCTGGCAGTTTCCTGTCTGGGAACCTTGCTGCATTGTGGGAAATAGCTGTTTACAGCTGTTTCCAACTGCCAAAACAGCATACAGCAGCTACATCACTTGCCAGCAGTAAAAATGTCGCCATGTGATAAATGTCAGAATATAAATCAGGGATTTAAAAGATTTTACAATGGGCAAACACTGACTAAATCATTTATACATAATTATTGTAAAAATGAAGCACTTATTTTATTACATTATTTTCACTGGAGTTCCTCTTTACGTGTCCCTCTTTCTCTTGTCAAAAAGTTGGGAGGTATGCTGAGTAGTGTTGGGCGAACAGTGTTCGCCACTGTTCGGGTTCTGCAGAACATCACCCTGTTCGGGTGATGTTCGAGTTCGGCCGAACACCTGATGGTGTTCGGCCTTTTAAGTTCGGGTTCGCCCTGAACTACTGAATGGCCGCTGAACAGGGCCGAACAGGGCCCCTGTTCGGCCGAACATGCCGCAATACGTGATGACGCGTGCCCTCGTATGCAGAGGACGTGAGGTCAGAGAAAGGGCGGAAGTACCACAAGGGTACTACCGCTGAACCGCCCGCTGCCCGGCCTCAACGCGTCACTCTGCTACTCGGACTCCTCCTCCTCCTCACTCCACTGCCAGTGCCAGGCCAGCCACCAAGTACTATTTAACTTGCATTAAACTTTTTTTATGGGGAAGCGGGCAGAGGGGGGAGCGCTTGCGGAGGGGGTGGGGGGAATTTCCGACCCCCCCCCGTGATCGGGGCATGCTCCCCCCTTATGCCTGCGACCCCATAGGGCCCCAAAAATGGGCATGTTCGGGGGTCCCATTGACTTCCATTGAGTTCGGCGTTCGGGCCGAACATGCCGAACATCTGGCCCATGTTCGGCCTGTTCGGCCCGAACCCGAACATCCAGGTGTTCGCCCAACACTAATGCTGAGGGTAAGGCCTCGTTCACATTACACGCGTAGCCGTCCGTATTTCGGCACGGGATGACGGGCAGAGCGGAGGGGAGCGACGATGGCCGGGGGAACGTCAGAAAGGTGAGTCCCGTTCCTCTTCTTCTTCTCCCACCGCCGCTGCTTAGGTTGATCACTACGATTGGCCCGGCAGTATATAGAATACTCTGCAGGGTATATAGAAAGCTCCACAGGGCCAGGGCTAGGCTTAATGGGGCCCTGGGCAACAATAACATGCCCCCTTCCCCAGCGGGGATGAGGACAGGGAGCATACAGACTGATAGAGAACCGCGTGACCAGACAGGTGAGTTTGTTCCGCTGCAAAATGCTCTACAGGGGCCACTATACACTTAGCCTGAGACCTGGGGGTGGGGGAACCAGCTATCTCAGGGCCCTGGGAAATTGCCCACTTTTCCCTGTGGAACTGCCAGCCCTGGTGTTCTACAGTGTGTATAGGATGCTCTGCAGGGTACATAGGGTGCACCACAGTGTATATTGGGTGCTCCCCAGTAAATATAAGGTACTCTGCGTGGTATATAGTTCACTATCTCAATCTTATCAACTTTCTGAAAAGTCCTTTTGCTATCCCTCCACAGCTGCCACAGTGGTCACTAAGAACACTAGACATGCAGTACATTGCACTATACAATAAGAAAACTCAGAGTATGCATGTGCAGTTAGTATAAACACTTATTCTTGGTTCACACATAAATATGTACATTTCTAATCCAGTCCTGTCGGTTTTGCATCAGTTCAGTATGGCCTTATTACATTTGAAGACTATGGACTTACCCCCAGGAGAGAGAATGATCTCCAATCACATATTGATAGTTACCAGAATGCTATTAGTTGAGAATTGGAAAACAAGGTAGATTTTAATATAAAAGCAGAAAATTCCTGGTCCATCAGATGTGGAAACCTCCAAGCTTTCCTAAATAAGACAAGTTTATGATCTACAATTTTCCCTGAAACCAGACTCTGAAATTACCGTATATATTCGCATATAAGCCGACCCGCGTATAAGCCGAGGTACCCACCTTTTCCTCAGAAACCAGGAAAAAGTAATTGACTCGCATATAAGCCCTCTCCACAGTATAACCCCTTGCCATAGTAGCCAGATGTGCTCCCAGTAGAAGTAATTCCCTCTCCCCTTAGCCAGATGTGCCCCAGGATGATACAGCTGTTTCTCAAGATGACAATAGATGGCGTCATAGATATGAGACACAGCAATTGCCACACAGGAATAATCCCTGATCACTACACTGCTGACATGTTGCTTGCACACTTCGCTCCACAAGCCAGGGTACACAGGTAGTCTTGAGCATGTTGCAAGCGATGCAAGGCATGAGCACAGCAGGGAGCCAGCTGTTGAGAGCAGGATCACTAGTGCACGATCCTTATGCTCCTCTGCCAGTAACAAAACTTTCTCCACCATCTATTCTGATCCACTGACTCACATATAAGCCGAGGGGGGTAACTTTTCAGCACATTTTTTGTGCTGAAAAATTAGGCTTATATGCGAGTATATACAGTATATGATTACTTAATGCTCTTGTGTCCCTCTCATCATTCTCATATTTGACTCGCTGAAATATCATACAGTCGTGTGAATCGTAGGCATATCTGACCATGTTTTCTTAGCAGTAGGTCCTGTTGGACACTTTAGTTTGTTAACCACTTGAGGACCACAGTGGTAAACCCCCCTAAAGACCAGGCTGTTTTTGTCATAATTGGCCACTGCAGCTTTAAGGCCAAGCTGCAGGGCCGCACAACACAGCACACGAGTAATTTCCCCTCCCCTTTTCTCCCCACCAACAGAGCTCTCCGTTGGTGGGGTCTGATCGCCCCCCTTGTGTTTATTTTTTTTTAAATAAATATTTATGTTCGTGTTTTTGTTATTTTTTTTTACTATTTCTGTATTGTTGTTTTTTTAGCCTTCTTAAAACAGAAGGAAATTTGCAATAATTCAGTTATCAATGAACATTTGTGGTTACCCACAATGCACTACCACTAAATATGCAAATTATCCCTTTGCATATTTAGTGGTAGTGCATTGTGGGTAACCACAAATGTTCATTTATAACTGAATTACTGCAAACTTCCTTCTGTTTTAAGAAGGCAATTACACCAAGCTTTGCTTTTTTTAGTAGGAGGGCTGTTTGGTTCCTTTTATCCCCCTATACATTCCTAGTAGTTTGGGTCACCCTAAGCTTCTTGGTTACTCTGTTGTACTCGTCCAAGCCCTATTTCATACAGCCTTATCAATCCCTGCCATGTACTGATGAGGACCAAAAGTCCGAAACAGACTGTCTACATGTGGGTTTGATATGGTTGTGTAAAACTTAAAGCTATAGGCTTGCTATACACCAGCCGTTCTGGATGCTTGCTAGGCTTAACAAGGGCGAAAAGGGATAATTTGCATATTTAGTGGTAGTGCATTGTGGGTAACCACAAATGTTCATTTATAACTGAATTATTGCAAACTTCCTTCTGTTTTAAGAAGGCAATTACACCAAGCTTTGCATGTTTAGTAGGAGGGCTTTTTGGTTCCTTTTATCCCCCTATACATTCCTAGTAGTTTGGGTCACCCTAAGCTGCTTGGTTACTCTGTTGTTTTTTTAGACATCCCCTCCCTCCCCCCAGCCGGCCAATCACGTGATCGGCTGCCATAGGCTTCTGCCTATGAGAGCCGATCGCTCTCTTGTCCCCCAGGGGGACAGCCATGTCACACGGATGTCTCCAGTACAGCGCTGCTGCTGATCGCAACGCTGTACTATGTAAATAGAGGGCGATCACGCCGTCTAACAGTCTCCCGAGTGGCAATAGCTGCTCGGAGACTGAAGAGGGGGCGGAGCTCCGCCCTCCAAGCAGGAGATGCGCGTGCACCCTGCACGCGATCTCCTTCAGTAGCCGGCTCCAGGACCTGACGCCAATTGGCGTTAGGTGGTCTGGGGCTGCCGCCGCGGCAACGCCCATTGGCGTGGAGCGGCCGTAAAGTAGCTAATGTTAGTTATAGAGTAATACAGATACTATTGGCACATTGAGATATAGTATACTTATTTTCAGTAATGGCATATGCAAGAATTCTTACAATTAGTTTTTTATTATCTATTCCTTGTAATTAATGCAACTATCTCATACTGAATATAATAGGATGCGACGCCTGGAGAATTAGTAGGGTGGTTTGAATCCCCCATTCCCTAGGAGGCTCTGCTCCTTGCCCGCTTCTGACACAGTTCATATATATAATACAAGGTTTGTCCACATAGGACTTTACAAAAATAATGGAAGGATATAAGTATATAACACTAAATAGCTAATTTGATAGGCATGTTTGAACCATTTTACCATCTTATGTTCCTTTGGAAAAAACCTTGCTAAGTTATCTTACTATTACACCAAAGAATCATCTAGGTTAGGAACACTGGAATCTCAGTAGGGTGGTTTTATTCCACCATTTTCCAGGTTGATCCTACCCCTGCGAAGAAATGATCTGAAGTAGATGTAATACCCACAATGGTATACTAAGATGGAAAGTTGTCACTAAAACTGATGTAAGTTTTTATGTATATTAGTGTTATTGTGGTTTAAATAAATTTATTGTAACATTGTACTGTTCATAAGATATGTCATTTTTTATGACTTTATTTGAAAAATTTCTCAATAACAAATATTGTTACTGGTTATGCATCAGTTTTACCTGACTGGACTGGAAATGTACACCTTTTATGTGTGAACACACCCATAGAAACATACAAAACTGACAGCACAGGACTGGACAGATTTTTATGTGTGAACAAAGCCTTAGGCCCCTTTTACACAGGCAAATAACAGGCAGTGAATTCACTGCCTGTCAGCTGCTCTCCTGCACCGGCTGGGTGTTTGTTAGTGGTCGGTGTCATGGCCATTCTACGTTTAACAATGTGAATGAGGCCTAAGAAGTCTGGCCCACCGCAAACTGACAGTTTATCCTAAATACTATACCCAGTAGAAGTATCCAGATGTGCCCCTCCAGTATAGGTAGCTAGATGACCTCATCCCCCAGAACAGGCAGCCAAATGTCTCTAAACCCCCTCTGCTCCCCAGTATAGGCAGCCAAATGTCTCTAAGCCCCTCTGCTCCACAGTATAGGCAGCCAAATGTCTCTAAACCCCTCTGCTCCCCAGTATAGGCAGCCAAATATCTCTAAACCCCTCTGCTCCCCAGTATAGGAAGTCTAATGTCTCTAAACCCCTCTGCTCACCAGAATAGGCAGCCAAATGTCCCTAAACCCCTCTGCTCCCCAGTATAGGTAGTCTAATGTCTCTAAACCCCTCTGCTCCCCAGTATAGGAAGTCTAATGTCTCTAAACCCCTCTGCTCACCAGAATAGGCAGCCAAATGTCCCTAAACCCCTCTGCTCCCCAGTATAGGAAGTCTAATGTCTCTAAACCCCTCTGCTCACCAGAATAGGCAGCCAAATGTCCCTAAACCCCTCTGCTCCCCAGTATAGGTAGTCTAATGTCTCTAAACCCCTCTGCTCCCCAGTATAGGCAGCCAAATGTTTCTAAACACCTCTGCTCCCCAGTATAGGCAGCCAAATGTTTCTAAACACCTCTGCTCCCCAGTATAGGCAGCCACATGTCTCTAAACCCCTCTGCTTCCCAGTATAGGCAGCCAAATGTCTCTAAACCCCTCTGCTCCCCAGTATAGGCAGCCAAATGTTTCTAAACACCTCTGCTCCCCAGTATAGGCAGCCACATGTCTCTAAACCCCTCTGCTCCCCAGTATAGGCAGCCAAACCCCTCTGCTCCCCAGTATAGGCAGCCAAATGTCCCTAAACCGCCTCTGCTCCCCAGTATTGGTAGCCTAATGTCTCTAAACCCCCTCTGCTCCCCAGTATAGGCAGCCAAATGTCTCTAAACCCCTCTGCTCTCCAGTCTGGGCAGCCAAATGTCTCTAACCCCTCTGCTCCCCAGTACAGGCAGCCAAATGTCCCTAAACCCCCTCTGCTCCCTAGTATAGGCAGCCAAATGTCCCTAAACCCCTCTGCTCACCAGTATAGGCAGCCAAATGTCTCTAAACCCCTCTGCTCCCCAGTATAGGCAGCCAAATGTCTCTAAACCCCTCTGCTCCCCAGTATAGGCAGCCACATGTCTCTAAACCCCTCTTCTCCCCAGTATAGGCAGCCACATGTCTCTAAACCCCTCTGCTCCCTAGTATAGGCAGCCATATGTCTCTAACCCCTCTGCTCCCCAGTATAGGCAGCCAAATGTCTATAAACCCCTCTGCTCCCCAGTATAGGTAGCCACATGTCTCTAAACCTCTCTGCTCCCCAGTATAGGCATATAATCTTGTTATAGTAAACGCTGAGATAGTAAATCGCCGGCTATAGTAACTCAAGCTACATACGTCGCAACGCAGGAAGATGGATCCAGCGACATCTCCTTGATGATGAGCGCACACCGATCCATCGTCTGACTGGTGGGTCTGTACAACACCATGAGACATTACACGATGGGCGCGAACAAGAAAATGAGAGACGTGAGGTATCTTAAAGATCCAATGTGACGGTCGTTATAGCAACGTGATGCTAAGCGACCTTTGTGTGATCGTGTGCCTTTACCCACGTCGTCACTCACAAAATTGCCTGTCATTTGGAAAATCGTCTGATAAATAGTGCGGTGGGTATGGGCCTTAAAGTAGAACTGAAGATTCACCTAAAACAAAGCACGGTCCTCAACAATCCTCTGTTCTCCTGCCGCGGTGCAGTTTTTGTTACCACAGACTTGTAAGTGGATGGCAACGGCACCTGTGCAGCCCTGGCCACACATATTCTCCTTTGCACTCCCGTCCGCAATAGCGTCCTGTGCTTGCACCGTGGTGGGAGAATGGAGGATCGTGGAGGACCGGCGTGGGAGAGGACCACTGCAAGGGGCAGTGTTGCCAACTCATCCCTTTAATTACTGATATATGAATTATACAGGTTTTGTGGCTAGGTAGATGCAGTTAAGGCACTGATTATGTGCAAATAGACCCAGAACCTGTATAACTTAGATGTGTCAGTAATTAAAGGGATGAGTTGGCAACACTGGCAAGGGGTTGGCAGAAGCCTCAGGTAAGTGAAACTCTTTGTTTTAGGTGAATCTTCAGTTCCGCTTTAAGTCCCCAGTTCCCAATCATGCACCTATGTGAATATACAATACAAGAATATATATATTGCTCTAGTATACTCCTAGTGCATACAGGGAGCGTTGCAATGTGAACAGCATTCTCCAGGGTATACACAGCTAGTGTATAGGGCTTGCTCTGCATCATATATTGAGTGTACAGGAATCTCTGCAGTGTGTGTAGAGTGCTTCTCAATGTATACAGGGAGCTGTGGAGCAGTCCATGTAGATAGAGGACTCCATTCTTCCTCATAGAATGGCTGCAGCTTCATTCATGCCCCAAAGCATCCTCCTCTCGGAATAATTCATCATCTAATGTAAGAGGGGGATCTCTCCCTGCTGCTCATGTGCCATGCAGTCCCCTCCCCATCACTCCCCCCCAAATACTCACAGTAAGGGGTCGGTGTGAGCTGAGGTGACCAGATCCTGCGATGGAGAGACAGGAGACTTCACAGTCAGCCTCACTGCAGCCATGTATGGGGGGAGCGCTGAAGAGATGCGAGCAGTCAGCTGGAGCGGCCGACATACACACTGGGAGGCATTATATACTGAGACCTGTGCTGTGAGGAAGATACGTACGAAGAGAGAAATGTTAGGCAATAATTAAGGTGTACAAAAATGAGGGGGGCAGAGACACACAGGAAAAAGAAAGCGTAGAGAGGGAGAGTGAAAAAGAGAGCAAGACAGACTGGGATACAAAGGTGTGTGCAATAACAAATCTTTCCTATAGTCCTATACATACCATACTCTCTACATTTAAAGTGGAATTGTAGTGAAAATAACATAATAAATAAAATTGCTTATTGGTTACAATATTCCTTTATAAATGATTTAGTGTTGGCCCATTGTAAAAGCTTTCCTTTCCCTGATTTACATTCTGACATTTATTTCTGGTGGTGACATCTTTAGTTCTGCCAGGTGATCTGTACAGAATGTTCGTTTCTGAGAGTTCTATGCTCAGAGGGAGATACGACTTGCTTGACAGTTGGAAAAAGCTGTTATTTCCCACAATGCAACGAGAATTCACAGACTGCAAACTGTCAAGACCTTGGTCATGACATCACACTTTGGGAGGGGTTTCACCACAATATTAGCCATACAGCCCTGATGATCTATCCGAGAAAACAAAGAATTCTCGTTGGAAAGGGGGCATCAGTTGCTGATTGAGATTGAGTTAAATCCTGGGTTAAAGTTCATCGATCAATCAATTCTATCGAAACGATCGGAAATCGATTCTATCAAATCTATTGCTCGATTTGATCTATCTGACAGGATGGAAAATCTAGGTCAATCTGCTGCTGGCAGCAGATAGATGGCCCACAGGGGCGTCGCTAGCCCTATTTTGGGGGGCCGTGCCCCCAATCTGTCCTGGGGTGCCACGGATCTCCTGGCCGCCGCTGCCCCGCTCTGCCCTGCTCCGCTCCACTGTCCCCGCTGCCATTCAGACCTCGATCAGCACCGGGCGACCAAATAGAGCGGGCGCTAGGACCTAGCGGACACTGCTGATATGCG
Source organism: Hyperolius riggenbachi (assembly GCF_040937935.1). Classification (NCBI taxonomy): domain Eukaryota; kingdom Metazoa; phylum Chordata; class Amphibia; order Anura; family Hyperoliidae; genus Hyperolius; species Hyperolius riggenbachi. The sequence goes on along the minus strand of NC_090648.1, from coordinate 466,654,405 downwards.
GAAGTGACATCACTTCCGCATATTTGTGCCCGGCGCCCGCTCTATCTGGTCGGGTCTCCTGCTGATCCTGAGGTCTGACGCAGCAAGGTAGGTGGGGTGGGGAGCGCGCCTGTCACTCACTACCTAACGGGGTCCCTGTCACTCACTCACTACCTAACGGGGGTCCCTGCTGTCACTCACTACCTAACAGGGGTCCCTGCTGTCACTCACTACCTAACGGGGTCCCTGCTGTCACTCACTACCTAACGGGGGTCCCTGCTGTCACTCACTACCTAACGGGGTCCCTGCTGTCACTCACTACCTAACAGGGGTCCCTGCTGTCACTCACTACCTAACGGGGTCCCTGCTGTCACTCACTACCTAACAGGGGTCCCTGCTGTCACTCACTATTTAACTGGGGGTCCCTGCTGTCACTCACTACCTAACGGGGGTCCCTGCTGTCACTCACTATTTAACTGGGGGTCCCTGCTGTCACTCACTACCTAACGGGGGTCCCTGTTGTCACTCACTATTTAACTGGGGGTCCCTTTTGTCACTCACTGCCTAACGGGGGTCCCTGCTGTCACTCACTATTTAACTGGGGGTCCCTGCTGTCACTGACTACCTAATGGGGGTCCCTGCTGTCACTCACTACCTAACGGGGGTCCCTGCTGTCACTCACTACTTAACGGGGGTCCCTGCTGTCACTCACTACCTAACGGGGGTCCCTGCTGTCACTCACTACCTAACGGGGTCCCTGCTGTCACTCACTACCTAACGGGGGTCCCTGCTGTCACTCACTACCTAACGGGGGTCCCTGCTGTCACTCACTACCTAAATGGGGTCCCTGCTGTCACTCACTACCTAACGGGGGTCCCTGCTGTCACTCACTATTTAACTGGGGGTCCCTGCTGTCGCTCACTACCTAACGAGGGTCCCTGCTGTTACTCACTATTTAACTGGGGGTCCCTTTTGTTACTCACTACCTAACGGGGGTCCCTGCTGTCACTTACTATTTAACTGGGGGTCCCTGCTGTCACTCACTACCTAACGGGGGTCCCTGCTGTCACTCACTACCTAACGGGGGTCCCTGCTGTCACTCACTACCTAAATGGGGTCCCTGCTGTCACTCACTACCTAACGGGGGTCCCTGCTGTCACTCACTATTTAACTGGGGGTCCCTGCTGTCACTCACTACCTAACGGGGGTCCCTGCTGTCACTCACTATTTAACTGGGGGTCCCTTTTGTCACTCACTGCCTAACGGGGGTCCCTGCTGTCACTCACTATTTAACTGGGGGTCCCTGCTGTCACTGACTACCTAACGGGGGTCCCTGCTGTCACTCACTACCTAACGGGGGTCCCTGCTGTCACTCACTACTTAACGGGGGTCCCTGCTGTCACTCACTACCTAACGGGGTCCCTGCTGTCACTCACTACCTAACGGGGGTCCCTGCTGTCACTCACTACCTAACGGGGGTCCCTGCTGTCACTCACTACCTAAATGGGGTCCCTGCTGTCACTCACTACCTAACGGGGGTCCCTGCTGTCACTCACTATTTAACTGGGGGTCCCTGCTGTCACTCACTACCTAACGAGGGTCCCTGCTGTCACTCACTATTTAACTGGGAGTCCCTTTTGTTACTCACTACCTAACGGGGGTCCCTGCTGTCACTTACTATTTAACTGGGGGTCCCTGCTGTCACTCACTACCTAACGGGGGTCCCTGCTGTCACTCACTACCTAACGGGGGTCCCTGCTGTCACTCACTACCTAAATGGGGTCCCTGCTGTCACTCACTACCTAACGGGGGTCCCTGCTGTCACTCACTATTTAACTGGGGGTCCCTGCTGTCACTCACTACCTAACGGGGGTCCCTGCTGTCACTTACTATTTAACTGGGGGTCCCTTTTGTCACTCACTACCTAACGGGGGTCCCTGCTGTCACTCACTATTTAACTGGGGGTCCCTGCTGTCACTGACTACCTAACGGGGGTCCCTGCTGTCACTCACTACCTAACGGGGGTCCCTGCTGTCACTCACTACTTAACGGGGGTCCCTGCTGTCACTCACCACCTAACGGGGGTCCCTGCTGTCACTCACTATCTAAACGGGGATCCCTGCTGTCAATCACTATTTAACTAGGGGTCCCTGCTGTCACTCACTATCTAACTGGGGGTCCCTGCTGTCACTCACTATCTAACTGGGGGTCCCTGCTGTCACTCACTATCTAACTGGGGTCCCTGCTGTCACTCACTACCCAACTGGGGGTCCCTGCTGTCACTCACTACCCAACTGGGGGTCCCTGTCACTAACTACCTAACTGGGGGGTGCCTGTCACTACCTAACTGGGGGGTGCCTGTCACTACCTAAACTGGGGGCTCCTGTCACTGCCTACATTGGGGGGCTCCTGTCACTAACTGAACTGGGGGGCTCCTGTCACTACCTAAACTGGGGTACTCCTGGCGCTACCTAAACTATCCAGGCCAGCCAGCCCAGCATCACCACCATCCAACCAGCCCCGAATCACTATCAAAAAGGCCACAGCATCACCACCAGTCAGGCCAGCATTTACTTCAACCAGCCAAGCACAGCCTAGCATCACCGCCAGCCAACCCAGTCACATCGGCCACAGCATCACCGCCAGCCAGGCCACAGCATCACTGCCAGGCCTTTCAGCTCACACATCATCCCCAATCCAGCCAAAAACAGTATTGCCAGGTACAGCAGCCAGTAGAGGAGAATTCAGAAGCCAGGTGAGAGGTGTCTACCATATTAAGGGGGCATTCTGCCTATTTATGTGAAATGCTGTCTATTTATGTGCCTCATGACTGCTGAATTTGTCTTGTTGGGGACCTCATGATTGCTGAATTTGTCTTGTTGAGGGCCTCAAGATTGCTGAATTTGTCTTGTTGGGTGCTTCATGATTTGTTTGGGGCCTCATGATTGCTGAATTTGTCTTGTTGGGGGCCTCACGCTTGCTGACTTTGTCATGTTGGGGGCCTCATGATTGCTGAATTTGTCTTGTTGGGGGCCTCATGATTTCTGAATTTGTCTTGATAGGGGCCTCATGATTGCTGAATTTGTCTTGTTGGGGGTCACATGATTGCTAACTGCGAGACTATGGGTAAAGCTGAATCATCATCATATGAGACAATAGCGTTAAACCTACTTTTTTAGCTTTTTAAAACAGAAAATAAAACTGGGAGGTTCTAAAAAAAATGAATATATTTTTTCAGGAGTAGGATGGATGATATTGTTTATCTTTTCAGTTTTTCAACTTGGATTTTCCATAATGTTCATGTATGTGTTAAAACGTTTGTATAGTATTTAGTTTAAATTGCTGTTGCCACTTTGCGATAGATAAGTGACTTGTGGGTTGCAGTTTGGGCCTCCAAATTGTCCAGATTAGGACAGTGGTGGCCACTGTCCTAATCTAATGTACGATTGTCCCCACCCATGGCCACGCCCACTCACAACATGGCCACGCCCATTTTTTGCCGCACATAGCCCCCACCTAGTGCCCCCAGGTGCCACCGATCTCCAAGGACCCTAGGAACGCCCCTGATGGCCCATACAGTTGCTTTGGATCTAATGGTCCAATAATGCATTTAGATTGATTTTTCATTCTGAAATCTATTGGAAATATGTTCCTAGTGTGTGGCACACATCAGATAGATTCCTGTCAGGTTTGACTTGACAGGCATCTGAGAGAAATCTATCTGATGGTTGAATCTGCTGCAAATCTACAAGTGTGGCCACCTATATGATCTCTCAATGTTGCACTTTGGCTGGAGACCACCATACACTGAAAGGAGATTTTGAAGACTTTACATCAGCAATTTTTATGTCCTCACCTGGCCCACCTATCATATTGGCAGGATGTCCGACATCTGGTGGAATGTAAGTGTTAATGACACAGATCTTCAACCCCAAAATATATTGACTGAAGAAGTTGAGGTCAGAAACGGTAGATGCTGTCTGTGGGCTTGCATACTTGGTATAGTTGCTACAGAATGTCCACCACCACCCACATGCCTATGGGCAGTGAGCCAAAACAGTCAATGTGCTTAACATATAGTACAGTGACCAGATTTTTGTTACTTCAACCTGGGACGGGAAGAGGGTGCTAGTGTGGTGAGCAAAGTGCGGTGCTCTGAAAAATGGGCGTGTCCATGATATGGTGTAGGTGGAGCAAACTAATGTAACTCTGAGGCAGTGGGCCAGAGTTTCCTCCCAAAACACAGATAGGCAAAGTGACCCTAAAGGTAATTAGGCAATGTTCCCCTGATGCTAGATTATTAGCATATCATTTAATAATAATGGCCCCTAAAATGCCAAATGCTGCAACAATAACCCCAAAGTAGAAAATGTAGTCTCTATGACCATCAAATAATAACTACAGCAACCGTTACCTCTGACACATGAATGGCAATAACTGTTACCTCCGACAAATGAAATGCAACTACTGTTACCTCTGACACATGAAATGCAGCAAAAAACGATTACTCCGACTCCGCAAATGGTAAATGAGGCAAACATTATCTCATACAGCCACAGAGTCCCACGGCTGGGACACCCGGCGGCCAAAAGTGGGACATAACCTGGGACACATTGCAGCCTGAGACAGGGGACCCTGAACCTGGGATGTGTCCCAGGTAAAACAGGACATCTGGTCAGGGTACATATAGAGATACAACCACTTGCCTAACCCTAACCACCCCCCCCCCCCCCCCCGCCAATGCCTTATCCCAACCATCCTGCTAAGAATGAAAACATGAAAAAAAAGGGGCCTGGAAAAAGGACCCAAGGGATTTCCGCTAGTAGAATATCACTTCAATTAGCGATATTCAACTGGTGGATTCCGATAGTAGAATAGTAGTAATGTTTACCGATATTTTACAATAGCTAAACCTAACCCTACTCTGACACAAAAGCCACCAATTGGTGTCTAACTCTAAGAAACACCCCCCCCCCCGCCCGTGGTGCCTAACCCCAAGAACCCACCACTGGTGCCTAACCCTAATCCCCCCAGCACCTAACCCTAATACCCCGCCCATCATCTAAACCTTTACCTGCCCTCTGCTGCAGAGACAAAATTTGCGCCAAGAAAGTTATTTTGGCTACCTGAAGGCACTACCGCATAGTGGCAAATAAGCTACATTTCAGGTGCCGGAGGCTGTCAGATTTATAAATTGCAGCATTGCATAGCAGGCACGGATGCCGCAATTTGTATATCAGCAAAGCCCTGGTGCCCACAGTTCCATCAGTCGAGAAAATCTTGCTTGTTTGCCAGAAATCGGTTGTCTCCAGGCGCCGAAATTAACCTTCTTTACCACATATCGAAGCCATCATAAATGCCACGATTTGCGGCAAAGAAGGTAAATTTCAGCAGTCGTGGCGCCCGATAGCGGGCACCGCCGTCCGCCCAAATTTCCATTCTTTGTCGCATTCCATTCTTTCAAAATCCCTGTAACAGCAAGCAGATATTTATGTAGTCAGAGGTCAGGACTTTAAACAGGGTTCTTCAAAATCAGGCTTCAAACAGGATAATAAATGCTGCTGCCATTATTATTGCTGGATCTATCTCAATCTCCAGGACACATGGTGAACCCGGGATAATGTTATTGTGTCTTCTGCACTGGTATCCCTCTGTTTATTCCATGTAAGTGTTCCACTCATAAACTGGGATGTAAAATTGGGTTCAGTGGATATTAAAACTTTCGCAGAGTTGATTAAATAAACAATTGGCTCCATAAAATGTTCTTGTAAATTTCTGACAGACGAGAGATTCTGCAGAAAATGGGGGAATTCCCTGTGAAGCAGATACTTTGTTCCAGAACGCATCTCCAGGGATGGTTGGAAATTGCAGGATTCTGTTTTCTAAGAAGTTCCAGAATTTCTCAGAACTACAAACCAGTTCTGAATTTCAGGGACTCCAAGTTTCAACTGTCATGTTGCAGAATTATAATTTATAGCAGAGTCCTCGTTAGCCAGAATATAGGCAACCGGAGGTCTCAACTAACCGGCATGCCTGAAGCATAACGGGGACCTCTGTTTTTGGGGTGTTTTGGGAGTTTGCGCTGCCAGAAAATACTGAGCCTCCATCGTTTCTCCAGAAATGTTTCACATCACCTTGCGTGCTCCTAGCGAGTTCCTGCTTCTGTGCATGCAAGTCCGTGTGTCCCGTGACCTGATGCAGGTCAGCTGACGCTCTGGCTTCCCTGCATGGGAGTGGTGCCCACGAGGTGATGCAGGACATCCCTGGAGGATTGGTGGAGGCTTGACGAGTATTCCGTCTGCACCTGGGAGGAGATTTAGTGCTTTTTTGGCCGGTTACTCAAGCAACCGGCAAGCAAATGTATCTGGCATCAGGGGATCCCCGTCGAATACTGGGGCATGTGCTGTATTGTGAATATATTATTATACTAACCATAACATTAGGATATCCAAGGCAAGAATGCTCAATAAGACCATAAGACGCACCCAGGTTTAGAGGACAAAAACCAGGGGAACAAATATTTATACTAATCCTGGAGCATCCATGGTGAAGGGGCATCTTGTGGATTATGCCCCCTTGCACCTCTTGATTCTCCCTGTGTCCACCTTTGTCCCCGATATGCCCGCCTCTGTCCTTGCAGTGGGTTGGAGGCAGGGGTCGAGTCCTGCTTGAACGCGGGTGAACGGCGTCCACCCACTTTTTCTTCAAAGTGAACGCCGTTCACCCTGGCTTGTGTGGAGGGGGGCAGAGCAGGGAAGGCGAGCTATAGGGACAGCGGGGATGGGCGGACATCTCTCCCCCCCCCCATCCCTCACCTTTGTGCTCCCCTTCCTGCCTCTCCCCTCCAGCGTTTTTAAGTGTCGGGCCGGCGGCGAAAGTGGGCGGAGACTTCCTGCGTTCCAGTCGCATGGGACGCTCCGCTCTGTGTGCGGCTAGTCTGGTCTTCTAGCCGCACACAGAGCGGAGCGTCCCATGCGACTGGAACGAGGTAAATCTCCGCCCACTTTCGCCCCGGGCCGACACTTAACAACGCTGGAGGGGAGAGGCAGGAAGGGGAGCACAAAGGTAAGGGATGGGGGGGGGAGATGTCCGCCCATCCCCGCTGTCCCCATAGCTCGCCTTCCCTGCTCTGCTCCCTCCGGGTGGGGGCACACCTGGCTACCTGGGCACATATACACCTGCCTACATATACTGGGGACATATACACCTGCCTACATATACTGGGGACATATACCCCTGCCTACATATACTGGGGACATATACACCTGCCTACATATACTGGGGACATATACACCTGCCTACATATACTGGGACATATACCCCTTCCTACATATACTGGGGACATATACACCTGCCTACATATACTGGGGACATATACACCTGCCTACATATACTGGGGACATATACACCTGCCTACATATACTGGGCATATATACCCCTGCCTACATATACTGGGGACATATACACCTGCCTACATATACTGGGGACATATACCCCTGCCTACATATACTGGGGACATATACCTCTGCCTACATATACTGGGGACATATACCCCTGCCTACATATACTGGGGACATATACACCTGCCTACATATACTGGGCATATATACCCCTGCCTACATATACTGGGGACATATACACCTGCCTACATATACTGGGGACATATACCCCTGCCTACATATACTGGGGACATATACCTCTGCCTACATATACTGGGGACATATACCTCTGCCTACATATACTGGGGACATATACCCCTGCCTACATATACTGGGGACATATACACCTGCCTACATATCCTGGGACATATACCCCTGCCTACATATACTGGGGACATATACACCTGCCTACATATACTGGGGACATATACACCTGCCTACATATACTGGGCATATATACCCCTGCCTACATATACTGGGGACATATACACCTGCCTACATATACTGGGGACATATAACCCTGCCTACATATACTGGGGACATATACCCCTGCCTACATATACTGGGGACATATACCCCTGCCTACATATACTGGGGACATATACCCCTGCCTACATATACTGGGGACATATACCCCTGCCTACATATACTGGGGACATATCCCACTGGCTACATATACTGGGCACATATACCCCTGCCTACATATACTGGGGACATATACACCTGCCTACATATACTGGGGACATACCCCTGCCTACATATACTGGGGACATATACACCTGCCTACATATACTGGGGACATATACACCTGCCTACATATACTGGGGACATACCCCTGCCTACATATACTGGGGACATATACCCCTGCCTACATATACTGGGGACATATACACCTGCCTACATATACTGGGGACATATACACCTGCCTACATATACTGGGGACATATACACCTGCCTACATATACTGGGGACATACCCCTGCCTACATATACTGGGGACATATACCCCTGCCTACATATACTGGGGACATATACACCTGCCTACATATACTGGGGACATATACACCTGCCTACATATACTGGGCATATATACCCCTGCCTACATATACTGGGGACATATACACCTGCCTACATATACTGGGGACATATACACCTGCCTACATATACTAGGGACATATACCCCTGCCTACATATACTGGGGACATATCCCACTGGCTACATATACTGGGCACATATACCCCTGGCTACATATACTAGGCAACTATACCTCTGGCTACATATACTGGGGACTACTATACTCATGGCTACTTATACTGGGGACACCTATAGACCTGGCTACCTGGGAGTACCTATTTTGGGGGAACTGCTGTCAGATTATCTGCATTTTTGTGGAATCGCTGTTATGTATTTTGGGGAACAGCTGCCAGATTATGTGTATGTTAGGGGAACGGCTGCTGCCAGATTACGTGTATTTTGGGGAACTGCTGCCAGATTGTGTATGTTTGGGGGACCACTACTGCCAGATTATGTCTTTTGGGTGTTACGTGTATTTTGGGTGATCCGCTGCCAGGTTTCGCGTATTTTGGGGAACTGCTTCCAAATTATGTGTATGTTGGTGGAACTGCTGCTGCCACATTGTCTATTTTGGGGGAACCACTCCCATATTATCTGTATTTTGGAGGAACTTCTACCAGATTATGTGTCTTTTTGGTGAAATGCTGTCAGATTACATCAATTTTTGGGGGATACACTACGGCAGAGCTTAAACTTCCTTGGCAGACCTTTTACATCACTGCTAAGGTCATGTATATTTGGCCCCACCCATGAACACGCCCACGGTGTGCTTGACCACGCCCATTTTTTGGCGCCCCGCGCTCCGCAGACGTTCTCCAGGTGAGTCCACTCACTTCTTTTCCCAGGACTAGACCCCTGGTTGGAGGTTTGTATTGGCAGGCGCTCACAAGTCAGGAACTCCCTGCATTTGGACTATAAGACGCCGTGACTTTTTCCCCCCACGTTTGGGGGAGAAAAAGTGAGTCTGAGGCCTAGTGCACACCAGAGCGGTTCTGCTGCGGTTTGCGATCCGCTTGCGGGTGCGGATCCGCTAGGGTAATGTATTTCAATGGGCTGGTGCACACCAGAGCGGGAGGCGTTCTGCAGAAACGCATACTCCCGGGCTGCTGCAGATTTTGGATTGCGGATGCGTTTCTGCCTCAATGTTATTAAGTATAGGAAAAACGCAAACCGCTCTGAAAAACGGCACTTCAGAGCGGTTTGCCAGGCATTTTTTGTTACAGTAGCTGTTCAGTAACAGCTTTACTGTAACAATACATGAAATCTACTACACCAAAAACGCTTCCCAAAACCGCAAAATGCTAGCTGAAACGCTACAGAAAAATAAGAAAAAGCGTTTCAAAATCTGCTAGCATTTTGCGGATCTGCTAGCGTTTTTTGGTGTGCACCAGGCCTTATAGTCCAAAAAATACAGTAGTTGCATGAAGTTACTAGGACAGAGACTACACACTGCATTTTCCTTTTCCCCTCGATTGTTTTCAAGTCATGTGTACTGTGTCCGGGCCGGGCCCCAACCCTCCTCTGGTTTGCCATCCTTGCCCAAGAAGTTGTACTCTGCAATAGCCGCTGTGCATGCGCAGTTCAGAAGCCCTCTGCCACAGCGCTCCCAGCGGTCTTCAGAACAATATGCGGGTGGGGCAGAGGGCTTTTGTTAGTGTAAGCCAAAGGCCATGGGGAGAATTAGTGGTGGTATCAAGCCTACCTTCTCCCACCCAGTAGGACAACTTGATACAGTAGCATATTTTGACACATCCTCCTATATCATTGTCCTACTTAATAAATCAAGTTGACAAAGTAGCATAACTCATCAGAACACCGGCAACAGTGTGTATCTAGCTGATATGTGCAGGCACTGTGCCAATGCCAGTGTATAGTGAGCCTGCTTGTACCATGCATGAAGGCTGTCTTGTACCCAGGTGAGTATTAGACTCTGGCCCACTTGAGCGGGCGCTGATGATCCCAAAAAGTTATTGTGCTCCAATGATAGAGATCAGAGCACTGCAAAATCAGTTACGGCTTTTTCACACTAAGGGCGTTTTTGCTCTTTTTTTCAAGCGCAGGCGATTTTCGTTAGTTTCCGATCCGCTCAGCAAAGTGGTGCCTGTACCGTTTTTTGAGGCAATTCAGCCTCAATGGAAGGTATAGGAAAACCGCAAAATGCTAACAAAATCCCATTGTTTTCGCATTTTTAAGAATAAATACATGGTATTTATTATTTTCCAGGTCAAAGAGTTCACCTCCTGACTTGCGTCAGGGAGTGAATTAAAAAAACGCTCGGGAAAAGGGCTTAGAAAAGTGCTTTTAACAACAACGAACCGCCCAACCAAACGCCGGGAATCACCTAAAAATTGCATCAAAAAACACCCAACGCCAACCCCAAAATGTAAATCGAAAGGGTTGTACAATCGACAGCAGTAGATTTCAGACCTCTTGCATACTACATGCCATTCTGATTTTTTATACAATCTGATTTTTGATTCCGATCAAAAAAAGTACTGCATGCTGCTACGTTTTTTAAACGGAATCAAAAATTGGATCGTATAAAAAAAAATTGGAATCGCATTTAGTAGACGCCACACAGCGATTTCCATCTGCATCAAAATTGCACCAGAATACGTGATGGAGATCACTGCACAAAGCACTAGTGCTACTGCAAAATTATGGTGTATAGCACCACCTTCTGGTGTATCATGGGTAATGTTGGGTTGAGTTGCCAGAGACTGCATCTCTGCAAAGCCCAGATACTCAGGGATTTTCTCTACGTCACCTTAACCAGAGTCTTTTCTTCCCATGATCTGTGAAAGCACAGCAGTTAACAGGGAAAATACATGTTATACAGTCAGTGGCTGGGATCACATCCAGATCGCTGTCCACTCACTGCTGATTGGCTGCAGCCACACAGAGGTCAGGAAGATGTCAGTCTTCAGCTGAGCAATATCCTGTGACATAAATCATTACTGGACTATGTGCTGGTTCTCCAGCTGCTGCATGTTCGGTAAAAGGAGGGAGGAAGGGGAAGTGGGGACTCTGCTTACAGCTGTAAATTGTGTATTTCCCGTAGCTTTCTTCAAGGAACATATCCTCTATAATAAAACCATACCTCCCAACTTTTTGAGATCAGAAAGAGGGACACGTAAGCCACACCCCCGCCACACCACTAACCACACCCCTGCCACACCCCCAATCACGCACACTATAGAGATTTCATTATAAGGCCATAATTCAAACCACACTGGTCCTTTCTATTCTGGTTCATTTTCCTTCATATTAACAATTGAACAATATTTAACAAGAAATATATCATATATATAAGAAATATATCAATTTAAAGGATGATAATAAAGTTTAGAGTCAATCAAACACATTTTTTAGCAAAGAAATACATATAATTACATAGAAAGTGGGACAAAGTCCTGAAAGAGGGACAAATGAGGAGGACAGAGGGACAGGGCTCCGAAAGAGGGACAGTTGGGAGCTATGATAAAACCCCTGTGTCCCTGCATCACGCTGTCCCTGTGTAGCTGGGTCCGTGCTTTTTGCTACTGTGCATCTGCGCAGCACAGACCCAGCCTCACAGAGACAGGAGACCGGGGCCAGGGAGTCGGGTGGGCTTGTGAGCGGGCGGCCGGGTGCGCGCACACGCGCAGTAACATGCAGCGGCGAGAAACAGACTCTAGAGCCCATTTTTAAACGGGCTTGGGTCTGCTAGTCCTAAATAATTGCCCTGTCCTGCGTCCTCTGTGTCCGTGCCTGGCGCCCATGTGGATGGACTTCAACCAGAACAGGACGACGTGGGCAGGGGTGGGGGGTTCAGGCACATGTGCGACCATCGCGGGTGGCCGTGCGCAGGAGAACAGCTGTGCATGCGTTGCAGAGGAGGTGGTCTGAGGCCCTGTGCCCATTTTTCAATGGGTGGGCCTTTAAACTAGTATCCTAATAACTCCCCATCAGATATTCTAATAGCACTCCCCTCTGCAACATTAGATGTTGTAATAACACGCGCATGTATATGTACAAATGACGTCTCACCCTGCTGCCACTCAAAGTCCTGGCAGGGTTAAATACTGAGTGCCGGATTTAGGCCATGGCCTAGGGCACCACAGGAGCAAGGGCGCCAAAGCAGCAGGCTAAACTGGTGCAGCATTTGTAAGCTTGCGAATGCTGCAATGCAGGGAGATCAGGCGAGCACCTGACCATGATACTCCGCTGCTAGCCATCTCTGTACAGCAGCCATCTTGCTCTCTGTGCATGTTTGCATTGTGGCCAGCGGCTATGGACATGGGCAGAATTGGAGACGGAAAGATAGAGGAAGCTTCTGCACTGGAGACGAGTGAAGAAATGAGTGACACAGATGGCTGCTGTGGTGTGAAGGCGAGCTGCCTACCTATACTGAAGGGGGGTGGGAAAAGGAGGGATTAAGTGAGTCATCTGGCTACCTATACTGGAGTAAAAGGGGGAGCAGTCATCTAGCTACCTATACTGAAGGGGGTGGGAAAAGGAGGGATTAAGGGACTAATCTGGCTACCTATACTGGGGGGTCATCAGGCTAGCTATACTAGTTGGAAGGGGGAAGGGGTCATCTGGCTACCTATACTGGAGGGAAGGGGGAGGGGCCACAGCCTCTTTCCTGAAGGGGGGGGGGGGGCGGCTGGTGACAGTGGCCTTGGCCGGTAAAGAGTACAAATCCGGCCCTGTAAATACTACTCCCCCTCCGAGTCATAGGAACTTGGATGGAGAAGTAAGAATCCAGTATTACCCTTGAGCGGAGTGTGCACTATAGCATTAGTGCTATAGCCATGCCCAGCACCGAACACCCAAACTAAAAGTTTTAAATAACACCCTCCTCCCCAAACATCAGATTTCCTAATAATACTCCCTCCCAATCAGGCTTAGCTAGAGAGTATGGAGCCCAATCGCAAAGTTTTCATTGGGGCCCCCTCTCCCAAAAAGTTATAAGGGACCCCCCTCCTCCAGTTTTAGATAGTCAGAGGGTGCCCCTAATCAGTATAGGTAGCCAGAAGTAGTGCCCCTGCCACTTGGTATAGGTAGCCAGTGATGATCCCCATATACTGTATTTTTTGGACTATAAGACTCACTCCCCCCCCTCCCCCCCCCCAAGTGTGTGTGGGGAGGGGAAGTAACTGTGTCTTATAGTACAAATGCAAGGAGTTCCTAACTTGTGAACGCCTGCCAATAAGAACCTTCAACCCACCACAATGTTGGGGACTCCCTGTACTGTGCCCATGCAGTGGAGGACACAGGGGGACAAACGGAGGACACAAGGGGACACAAAGGGGCATTGAGGAGGACACAAAGGGACTTAGAGGAGGATACAAGGAAAACAGAGGTGGAAACATGGTGGTCTGGGGACACAGGAGTACACAAGTGGGACAGAGGAGGAAACAGGGAGACACAAAGGGTACAAGGGAGCATGAGGTTCAAAGGCAGCATAATCCACAAGATGCAGCTTTACCATGGATGCACCAGGTGTAGTATATATTTTTCCCCTGGTTTTTGTCCTGTAAACCTAAGTGCGTCTTATGGTCATGAGCATCTTATAGTCCGAAAAATACGGTAGGTAGCCAGATAAGTAGCCAAAGGGCACCAAGTTTGGTTAGGCAGAGGAAGCCCGGCATTATAGGTAGCCCCCTTAGTATAGATAGCTGGGGAGCCCCAGTGTAGGTAGGCAGAAAGACCCCTGTATAATTACCCCTCTTGGTATAGGTAGCCAGTGGAGCCCCAGTGAAGGTATGCAGAGGGATCCCTGTATAGGTAGCCCCGTTAGTATAGGTAGCAAGGGGGGCAGAAGGACCCACAACTAGGTATCCTCCTTAGTATGAGTAGCTAGGGGGGTCCCCAGTGTAGGTAAGCAGAAGAACCCCTGTAAAGGTAGCTTGAGGGGCCCCAGTGTGGGGAGGTAGAAGGACCCTGTACAGGTATAAGTAGAAGGGCACCAGTGTAGGTAGCCATATGAACACCCAACTCGTCGGTGAGCGGTGGGTTACCTCTCTATGCTCCCTCTGCCACGCTAATCTGCATACCAGGGGGAAGGGCCCACTATGGGCTTCCGCGAGGCTCTCTGCAGACCCCAAAATCCACCACACTCTGAGCCCCCTGTGGCTACATGTCTCATAGCAGCTGCAATGGTGATCCCTACACCACTGCTCTCAATACATCAGATGTAGTAAATTAAGTGAAGACTGGCACCACCTGTAACTAGCGGCTGGTGGCATCGGCCCTTTGTCAAGCCATATTGCTGTATTGGTGGGCATTATGGCTTGACAAAGGGCGGATGCCACCAGCCGCTAGAGCCACCAGAGCATGACTTGCTGATATGATTCAATAAAGGAGCTTAAAGTTACAGTTGGTGCCAGTATTCACTTTGTTTACTACTGCTGGACCTCAGAGTGCGAAGGTCTTCCAAGACTGGGGCACACCAGTCCCCTCTTCAGTGAGTGCCACTCTTTTTATCCTGAGAATACCTCAGATGTACTAATAACACCCCCTAACCAATACCTCAGATGCACTAATGACACCCCCTTCCCAAAACCTCAGATGGAATCATTAAAGTGGTCTGAAAGTCAGCATTTCTACTTTGTTCTAAATGGTTCTTCACAGCTTGAAAGCTACTATCCCAGAAAAAAATTCTAGTAGAACATCACTGAAATGGTTAAACAAAGCACTTTCTCCTGCTATTCAGCTTCAAATCCTCATCCAAACTGGAGATAACCGTATATTTTTTACTTGTTAAACACAAATTTATCAACACTGAAGTGTAAACAAACACTCTCTGA
This sequence comes from Hyperolius riggenbachi, assembly GCF_040937935.1. Lineage (NCBI taxonomy): Eukaryota > Metazoa > Chordata > Amphibia > Anura > Hyperoliidae > Hyperolius > Hyperolius riggenbachi. The sequence continues at coordinate 466,639,120 of NC_090648.1, read as the reverse complement.
GAAACGGCCTCTGCTTCAGGCACACACAGTGTTCAGAATAGCTCATTAGAAGATTTTAATATATAATAGAAAGCAGTTATAAAAGAAAAATAATAAAATGCAATGCCAGCTTTCAGGGCAAGAAAAACGACACTTTGGAAACTTGTAATTTGTAAACAGACAATATTACGTATGCAAAAAAGCAAATATGATAACTGTATGAGTAATAAAAAGTAGGAAAACACATTTTTATTGAATGTTATGTCAGAGTTTCCAACCACTTGAAGGGCTAGCTCACACTGCAGGGATTTGTGGAGGATTGTGCTTATCACCACATGTTCTAAGTAATCGCACTTAAGAAGTGGGCCTGAAGTGAGGAGACTCACCTGAAGTGAGGAAACTTATCTGAAGTGAGGAAACTCACTTCAAGTTAGATGCCTAGATACAGTATGTAGAGAAAAGGTTCCGGATACCATAAGCCTTCCTGATCTATCTACAGTCCATCTACAGTCCATCCCATCGTTCCAGCGCCATATCCTGTTTGAAGTTATTGGACCTGCTAGGTCGAATTCCTCTTTGACACTCCTTGGGCAGTCTTAAGACGTACTTGCGTCCCCAAGTACTTCCCAATAAGAGCGCATCCATACTGCAATGGATTTGTGGGTGAGCAGTACGGATCCGCCCATCCTTAGAAGCCCTCGAGGATTCCTATTCAGCTTCAGACCCTGAGCGAATTCTGATGGCATACAGCACTGCAGGCAAAGGAACCTTTTGGATTGGTTGGTAAGTCCACAAACAATACAATTTTGATTGTATGTACAATCGATACAATCTGCAATCTCGTATAGAGATCTGGTAAGCTGCCACCAATTTGCATTAGCCTGTGAATAGGCAAAAATTTGCAAGAACAGAAAGCCCATAAACACAGCACCACTCTAATGAAATGGTAACATTTATTCAAAAAATATATATATAATATTGATGCAAAATGACATCTTATAGTTCCAAACAAAAAATAAAAACAATTAAAACCGACCAATTGGTCCAAAATGGTTACAGCTGCCTACAATCATGTCTAATGAATATAAAGAAGTACAATCCACCACATGAATAAAATTGCAAATGTGGCACAGAATAATATCTGTATTATGACCGCCTCAGTGTGCATCTAAACAGAGCACACTCAAGGTTGAACCCGGGTTCAGTAAAACACACAATAAATGTACATATCCACATACAAGTGCAAGGGGAATAATAAAACAGTTAGTCCCTGTTAAGAAATAAATATAAATATAAACCAGTGCAGACTGCTATATATATACACTCTAGGAGCAGCCTATGGAAAAGTGCATAGTGAAAATGATAAAAAAGAGAAAGAGGAAGATACTTAGCCCGGGCAGACCAAGAGGGGCGAAGACAGCGCAGCTGAGATGAGTAAGGTCCCTTCAGAACAGTCCCGCAAGCTCCGCGGGCGTCACCCCGCTTTTAAAGGAGAGGAGAGGAACACCACATTGCAGGACGCCAGATCGGCGTTTAAATAGAAGGTGCAGAGAGCGGAGCAGGCGCCCCAGAGATCCCCGCGCGTCAACCGGATGTGACGTCACGGGGACGGAAATAGAATCATGCTGGAATCCAGGAAGAGAAAACCACGTTGGAGCGCAAGCGGCAAGCAAGCCGAGGTGAGTAAACGCAGCTCAATGCCCATGACAACAGATAGACAGCAATAGAACAAGAATATGGAACAGCCAGGGAATGGCCGAGCAGAGCAAGTGATCACCAGAGAAAGACATATAGGGCTAGATAATACATTGTAAGACAATAATATCACTAAATCATTATGATATACTAAGCAAACGATCAAAATACCATAATACAATATACATGTATATATAAGCACAATTAACAATGGAAGGGAGTCCAGATATATAGTACTGGGGCATATGGGGGCAAAGTTCATCCTAGTCCAGATCTTTGAAAGGGCAGGCAGTTCTTATTTAATATTACATAGGACAGGCACACCAACGGGTCCGTCCAAAACGTCCAGAGTCCACATGAGTCCACAGGATTAAGGCATATAATAACCACGGATAACACAGAACAGGTTCAGGAACAGTGGCCAAAAACGTCCATACATCCATAAATCAGATGAAAACAGCATGTCATAAATATAATTCGATCTATATGAAGAAAATATATATTAGTCACCATGGATACATATATATATATATACATATATCACCAAAGAAAATAAACCATGAATCATGTTAAAAAACCTGTCCAATCAATTTCCTCATTCATGCCCCGTGGGGCCATGCTGTCCAGTTGGTAAATCCATCTGGCCTCACGTTTAAGTAGGGCAGCTACTAAATCACCTCCTCTCAAACCTAATCTAATCTGGTCAATCCCACAGACCCGTAGCCCTTTATAGCGACCGCCATGCTCAAAAAGAAAATGGGCTGCCACTGAGGTTAAGACTTGATTGTTCTCCAGATCACGTTTGGCTAGTCTGATCTTAGATAGGTGTTGCTGAATTCGAGTTTTCAACATGTTCTTAGTTTGTCCAACATAAATTTTGCCACAAGTGCAAATCAAGGCATATACCACACCCCTCGCTTTACAATTGATGTATCCGTATAGTTTAAACTGTTTAGTACCATCTGTATTATAGATGGTCTGTTGGGGGCGCATATAGTCACAGATGTTGCATTCCCCACACGGATAACTACCTTTCAAAGGTCCTCTGCATCTCTTCATACCTTCAATAAAGTGACTTGAGCATAGTTTATCTTTTAGACTAGGACATCTCTTAGCTGTAATGGAAGCATTAGGAGTGATAAATCTGGCAATAGTAGGATCAGACAGCAGAACAGGCCAAGATTTATTAAGCATCCTATAGAGATCTCTCCATTGATTATTGAAGGTAGTACTGAGTCTTACCAGTTGACTAGAGGGCTGAGATGCTTATACAGGGCTACGGGTCTGTGGGATTGACCAGATTAGATTAGGTTTGAGAGGAGGTGATTTAGTAGCTGCCCTACTTAAACGTGAGGCCAGATGGATTTACCAACTGGACAGCATGGCCCCACGGGGCATGAATGAGGAAATTGATTGGACAGGTTTTTTAACATGATTCATGGTTTATTTTCTTTGGTGATATATGTATATATATATATATATGTATCCATGGTGACTAATATATATTTTCTTCATATAGATCGAATTATATTTATGACATGCTGTTTTCATCTGATTTATGGATGTATGGACGTTTTTGGCCACTGTTCCTGAACCTGTTCTGTGTTATCCGTGGTTATTATATGCCTTAATCCTGTGGACTCATGTGGACTCTGGACGTTTTGGACGGACCCGTTGGTGTGCCTGTCCTATCTAATATTAAATAAGAACTGCCTGCCCTTTCAAAGATCTGGACTAGGATGAACTTTGCCCCCATATGCCCCAGTACTATATATCTGGACTCCCTTCCATTGTTAATTGTGCTTATATATACATGTATATTGTATTATGGTATTTTGATCGTTTGCTTAGTATATCATAATGATTTAGTGATATTATTGTCTTACAATGTATTATCTAGCCCTATATGTCTTTCTCTGGTGATCACTTGCTCTGCTCGGCCATTCCCTGGCTGTTCCATATTCTTGTTCTATTGCTGTCTATCTGTTGTCATGGGCATTGAGCTGCGTTTACTCACCTCGGCTTGCTTGCCGCTTGCGCTCCAACGTGGTTTTCTCTTCCTGGATTCCAGCATGATTCTATTTCCGTCCCCGTGACGTCACATCCGGTTGACGCGCGGGGATCTCTGGGGCGCCTGCTCCGCTCTCTGCACCTTCTATTTAAACGCCGATCTGGCGTCCTGCAATGTGGTGTTCCTCTCCTCTCCTTTAAAAGCGGGGTGACGCCCGCGGAGCTTGCGGGACTGTTCTGAAGGGACCTTACTCATCTCAGCTGCGCTGTCTTCGCCCCTCTTGGTCTGCCCGGGCTAAGTATCTTCCTCTTTCTCTTTTTTATCATTTTCACTATGCACTTTTCCATAGGCTGCTCCTAGAGTGTATATATATAGCAGTCTGCACTGGTTTATATTTATATTTATTTCTTAACAGGGACTAACTGTTTTATTATTCCCCTTGCACTTGTATGTGGATATGTACATTTATTGTGTGTTTTACTGAACCCGGGTTCAACCTTGAGTGTGCTCTGTTTAGATGCACACTGAGGCGGTCATAATACAGATATTATTCTGTGCCACATTTGCAATTTTATTCATGTGGTGGATTGTACTTCTTTATATTCATTAGACATGATTGTAGGCAGCTGTAACCATTTTGGACCAATTGGTCGGTTTTAATTGTTTTTATTTTTTGTTTGGAACTATAAGATGTCATTTTGTATCAATATTATATATATATTTTTTGAATAAATGTTACCATTTCATTAGAGTGGTGCTGTGTTTATGGGCTTTCTGTTCTTGCAAATTTTTACATGTTTTTTGAGCCGTTGCACACTCTTATCATCATTATCATAGTGTAGTGTTGCGGACACTCCTTTGCTCCTGTGAATAGGCAAATCTAACTCTAGCTAGTCCGATAGGAAAAAGGTTTATTTCAACAACCTATCTATCTATCTATCTATATATATATATATATATATATATATATATATATATATATATATATATATATATATATAACAATTTATGGTAACGTTCCCTCAGACACGGGAGGATTCTTTGCAGAAATATTCGGAACAAGCACATAGACAAATGATTTTTAATCGTTTATTTTATAATAAAATAAATGCATAAAAATGAGTACAGAAATGCCGAAAAGTATCTAACAATGAACAGAATGACATAGAAAATCAATAGGGATAAAAAGTGAAAATGATAACTGGATACAGTCTGAGCAGTCTATAGAATTACTGTGTCCTTTGAAAATTGTAAGTCCAAACCAAAGATAGAAAGTTCTGTGGGTAATAGTCCAAAGATAAAAAGCCCAGGTGCTATTTGGGCTAGCGAATCCTCGATGGATTGGCAAAGGAAGGACCACTATCCACATATTTAACCCTCTATTTGCTTGAGGTGGATCTAGTTGTAAGGAAATATGATCCCCACCTCTAGCAACCTGACCTCAGTTTGGGTTCAGCTCCTTGCCTTAAAGGGGAACTGAAGTAAGAGGTATACAGAGGCTGCCATATTTATTTCCTTTTAATCAATACCAGTTGCCTGGCAGCCCTGCTGGTCTATTTATCTGCCGTGGTATCTGAATAAAACCAGAAACAAGCATGCAGCTAGTCTTGTCAGATCTGACTTTAAAGTCTGAACCACTGAAACACCTGATTTGCTTCATGCTTGTTCAGGGGATATGGCTAATAGTATTAGAGGCAGAGGATCAGCAGGGCTGCCAGGCAACTGGTATTGCTTAAAAGGAAATAAACATGACAGCCTCCATATACCTCTCTCTTCAGTTACCCTTTAAAGTGGAATATAACCCTGCATTTCATCTTTGCACTAAAACATTATTTACAGCATGTTATATGCAACTAGCATTTTTTTTTTTTACTAGACCAGCATTGGAACGGTTACACACGATCTGACTGCATTTTGTGGGCAAATCTGCGGCCAATCTGACTGCATTTTGTGGGCAAATCTGCAGCCAATCTGATTGCATTTTGTGGGCAAATCTGCAGCCAATCTGATTGCATTTTGTGGGTAAATCTGAAGCCAATCTGAATGTATTTTGTGGGTAAATCTGCAGCCAATCTGAATGTATTTTGTGGGTAAATCTGCAGCCAATCTGATTGTATTTTGTGGGTAAATCTGCAGCCAATCTGATTGTATTTTTTGGGTAAATCTGCAGCCAATCTGATTGCATTTTGTGGGTAAATCTGCAGCCAATCTTAATGCATTTTGTGGGTAAATCTGCAGCCAATCTGTTTGCATTTTGAGGGCAAATCTGCAGTCAATCTGATTGTATTTTGTGGGTAAATCTGCAGCCAATCTGATTGTAATTTGTGGGTAAATCTGCAGCCAATCTGATTGCATTTTGTGGAGAATCTGCAGCCAAACTGAGTGCATTTTGTGGGTAAATCTGCAGCCAATCTGAATGCATTTTGTGAGTAAATCTGCAGCCAATCTGATTGCATTTTGTGGGGAAATCTGCAGTCAATCTGATTGCATTTTGTGGGTAAATCTTCAGCCAATCTGAATGTATTTTGTGGGTAAATCTGCGGCCAATCTGAATGTATTTTGTGGGTAAATATGCAGCCAATCTGATTGCATTTTGTGGGTAAATCTGCAGCCAATCTGATTGCATTTTGTGGAAAATCTGCAGCCAATCTGATTGCATTTTGTGGGTAAATCTGCAGCCAATCTGATTGCATTTTGTGAGTAAATCTGCAGCCAATCTGAATGTATTTTGTGGGGAAATCTGCAGCCAATATAAATGCATTTTGTGGGTAAATCTGCAGCCAATCTGAATGAATTTTTTAGTAAATCTGCAGCCAATCTGATTGCATTTTGTTGGTCAATATGCAGCCAATCTGCTTGCATTTTGTGGAGAATCTGCAGCCAATTTGATTGCATTTTGTTGGTCAATATGCAGCCAATCTGAATGTATTTTGTGGGAGAATCTGCAGCCAATCTGAATGCATTTCGTGGGTAAATCTGCAGCCAATCTGAATGCATTTTGTGGGTAAATCTGCAGCCAATCTGATTGCATTTTGTGGGTAAATCTGCAGCCAATCTGAATGCATTTTGTGGGTAAATCTGCAGCCAATCTGATTGCATTTTGTGGGTAAATCTGCAGCCAATCTGATTGCATTTTGTGGAGAATCTGCAGCCAATCTGATTGCATTTTGTGGGTAAATCTGCAGCCAATCTGAGTGCATTTTGTGGAGAATCTGCTGCCAATCTGGTTGTAGTTTGTGGGGGATCTGCTTTCACTCTAATTGCATTTTGTGGGGAAATCTGCTGCTAGATTTTTTTTCCCCGGGGGGGGGGGGGGGATTGCGGGGGTCTACCGGCCCTCCACCATGTGGTCTGGAAAAAAATGACCCTCCATGCCCTGGAAGTTGGACAGCACTAATACACTGTATAATTCAGGACTGTGACATAGTTGCAGAGATTATCAATGCTGGCACAAAGAGACATCTGTGAGTCACGGATATAACACCTCACCTTCTACATTACTATTACATGAGGTGCCGCCCAGGCATACATAAAATAAGGGTGCCAGGAAAAAAGAGCACAGGGTATAGCCAAAATTTTAAGACATTGGGCTTGATTCACAAAGCGGTGCTAACCTACTTAGCACGTCTAAAGTCTTTAGATGTGCTAACCAGGGTGCTAAGTAGGTTAGCACCGGATTTCTCAATCAGATCGCGCGCTAAGTACCGCAAAGTCCTATGCGTGGGCTAAGTCCCATAGGCTTTAATGGGCACTTCACGCGGAGCGCCCTGCGCTCTGTGCAGTGTGCGCATAAAACTTTGCGCGCATAACTTTGCGCACGATGCGTTTCACACCCAAATTAGCGCACAAAAAGCTTTTTTAGACATGCTAAGGGGCTTTTCACAGGCGTGCTAACAGTTAGCACCGCTTTGTGAATCAAGCCCATTGTCTATAACAATATTTTTATCATTTCTTCATCCTTATCTGAGATAGAATAATAAATATGTCAAAATAACGGTAATAAAATTGCAAAATATCACAATGAAAATGAAAATATACAGTGGCTTGCAAAAGTATTCAGCCCCCTTGAAGTTTTCCACATTTTGTCACATTACTGCCACAAACATGAATCAATTTTATTGGAATTCCGTGTGAAAGACCAACACAAAGTGCTGTACATGTGAGAAGTGGAACGAAAATCATACAAGATTCCAAACATTTTTTACAAATCAATAACTACAAAGTGGGGTGTGCGTAATTATTCAGCCCCCTTTGGTCTGAGTGCAGTCAGTTGCCCATAGACATTGCCTGATGAGTGCTAATGACTAAATAGAGTGCACCTGTGTGTAATCTAATGTCAGTACAAATACAGCTGCTCTGTGACGGCCTCAGAGGTTGTCTAAGAGAATATTGGGAGCAACAACACCATGAAGTCCAAAGAACACACCAGACAGGTCAGGGATAAAGTTTTTGAGAAATTTAAAGCCGGCTTAGGCTACAAAAAGATTTCCAAAGCCTTGAACATCCCACGGAGCACTGTTCAAGCGATCATTCAGAAATGGAAGGAGTATGGCACAACTGTAAACTTACCAAGACAAGGCCGTTCACCTAAACTCACAGGCCGAACAAGGAGAGCGCTGATCAGAAATGCAGTCAAGAGGCCCATGGTGATTCTGGACGAGCTGCAGGGATCTACAGCTCAGGTGGGGGAATCTGTCCATAGGACAACTATTAGTCATGCACTGCACAAAGTTGGCTCTTATGGAAGAGTGACAAGAAGAAAGCCATTGTTAACAGAAAAGCATAAGAAGTCCAGTTTGAAGTTTGCCACAAGCCATGTGGGGGACACAGCAACCATGTGGAAAAAGGTGCTCTGGTCGGATGAGACCAAAATGGAACTTTTTGGCCAAAATGCAAAACACTAGGGGCTTGATTCACAAAGCCGTGCTAGCTGTTAGCACGCTGGTGAAAAACCCATTATCACGCCTAAACTCAGTTGCGCGCAATTTCATTAAACCCTATGCGACGTTTCGCGCGCACCGGACTTTGCGCGTGTAAAACGTTACGCGCAAAACTTTCCGTGTGAGTTTTTCCCTCAAAGCAGTGCTAACCTACTTAGTGCAATGCTTATCACGCCCAAAAGTCTTTAGGCGTGCTAACTAGGTTAGCACCGCTTTGTGAATGAAGCCCTATGTGTGGCAGAAAACTAAAGGTGCGTACACACGCCGGACTGGAGGCAACGACGGGTCCGTCGTTACCTCCCGCTGGGTGGGCGTGCCAACGACAGTCCGGCGTGTGTACGCACTGTCGGCGGACTGATACGGCTGTTTCTGAGCGATCCGCCGGGCGGATCGCTCAGAAACAGCCATATCAGTCCGCCGACAGTGCGTACACACGCCGGACTGTCGTTGGCACGCCCACCCAGCGGGAGGTAACGACGGACCCGTCGTTGCCTCCAGTCCGGCGTGTGTACGCACCTTAACACTGCACATCACTCAGAACACACCATCCCGACTGTCAAATATGGTGGTGATAGCTCCATGCTCTGGGGGTGCTTCTCTTCAGCAGGGACAGGGAAGCTGGTCAAAGTTGATAGGAAGATGGATGGAGCCAAATACAGGGCAATCTTGGAAGAAAACTTCTTGGAGTCTGCAAAAGACTTGAGACTGGGGCGGAGGTTCAACTTCCAGCAGGACAATGACCCTAAACATAAAGCCAGGGCAACAATGGAATGGTTTAAAACAAAACATATCCATATGTTAGAATGGCCCAGTCAAAGTCCAGATCTAAATCCAATCGAGAATCTGTGGCAAGATCTGAAAACTGCTCTTCACAAACGCTGTCCATCTAATCTGACTGAGCTGGAACTGTTTTGCAAAGAAGAATGGGCAAGGATTTCAGTCTCTAGATGTGCAAAGCTGGTAGAGACATACCCTAAAAGACTGGCAGCTGTAATTGCAGCAAAAGGTGGTTCTCCAAAGTATTGACTCAGGGGGCTGAATAATTATTCACACCCCACTTTGCAGTTATTGATTTGTAAAAAAATGTTTGGAATAATGTATGATTTTCGTTCCACTTCTCACATGTACACCACTTTGTATTGGTCTTTCACGTGGTGGAATTCCAATAAAATTGATTCATGTTTGTGGCAGCAATATGACAAAATGTGGAAAACTTCAAGGGGGCCGAATACTTTTGCAAGCCACTGTATATTTTCATTTTCATTGTTATATTTTGCAATTTTATTACCGTTATTTTAACATATTTATTATTCTATCTCAGATAAGGATGAAGAAATGATACAAATATTGTTATAGACAATGGGCTTGATTCACAAAGCGGTGCTAACTGCTTTTGCAAGCCACTGTATGTACAGTTGTAATAAGCATAGTAAAACATTGGTAAATATCACCGACTTTTTACTACAACTACACCTAACCTTACTTTCATGCAGAACCCTCCCTCTATGGATGCCTAACCCGAAGACATCCCTGGTGGTTCTTAACCCTAAGACTCCCCCCCCATGGTGCCTAACCCTAAGACCCCTCCTGATTGTGCTTAACTCTAAGACCCCCACTGATGGTCCTAACCCTAAGACCCCCACTGATGGTCCTAACCCTAAGACCCCCACTGATGGTGCCTAATCCTAAGACTTCCCTGGTGGTGCCTAACCCTAAAGGTAGCCATACATCAGGCGACTTGGCGGCTGATCGACCATCCAATTCGATTATTATAATCGAATCGCATGAAAATCGGTGCTGCCAAGTGCATGCCCGATCGTTCCCCGGGAGGCTCCTGTTCCCTGCAACACTGAAAGCTTGGCGAGTCACGCTTTATCATGCACCCACAACTGGGAGCGCTCTGCATTTGCGCAGTAGTTATGAGCAGGCGCAGAAAGCTCCTGACCACGGGAGCACGACAAGTGCACTTCCTGGAAAGGGTCAATACAAAGTTGTCGGCCAGCCTACCTAGTCACTTGCAGTGAGCTACACCGCTATTCACACTTTTTGGCAGTTGCAATGAGCACGTGCTGTTCAGTAAGTCCTTTTGAAAATAAAGAAAACCCTAAGAATACCCTATGAGGAGATGGACTAAAAATAAAGGGAGGGAGAAACTGAGAGCCCGATATGGTGTAGTATGTACTGGGTTGGGAGGGTGAAAAGTGATTGTAAGATATATACTCACAAGTCTGGGTTACAAACCAGGCAACCACTATATAGGCAGGTAGGGAGAATTAGACCTGTCCCCACTCAGGATTAAGAAGTCGCTCTCTGTAGATCAGAAGAAAGAAAGGGGCCAAATCCCCTCCACCTGGGGTGGACTTCAAATATACGCAGTAGTACAGAGGCGCCAGTAGTGTAAAACAATTCGTTTAAAAACATTAAAATGAGGTAGGTTAGTGGTGGACTTACCTCTCCAATACCAACACTAGGTAAAAAGTTTTCAACAAAAATTATTTATTCACATACTCCAAATTAGTGCAATGCGTTTCGTGGGCACATCCCACTTCATCAGGCTATAAAACAGGAGTATTGCAACTTAAACCATTGGGAACGTAGTTTGGTGCCTCTGTCAGATTTGTCATATTTTTACTGCTTACTGTAAGTGACAGCGTCAGCGACATAGGAGAAACGGTTTAAATGTTTTAAACATTTTAATCTGGAAGAAATTTACTTCTTTTACACATTATTTAAATTTTAAAACATTTTGTGATAGTGGTCCTCTAACTTAAAGTGTACTTGAGACAAAAAGCATCTCAGGTACCATACTTACCCGGGGCTTCCTTAACCAGCTGAGCGGTCTGGACGAGCTCAGCTCGTCCAACACCGCCAGCGGCTGCCGCTCAGGCCCTGCTGGGCCGATTTGAATGAAATAAAAAGCAGCACACGCAGCCGGCACTTTGCCAGCCGCGTGTGCTGCCTGATCGCCGCCGCTCTGCGGCGATTCGCCGCGAGCAGCGGCGAAAGAGGGTCCCCCCAGCCGCCTGAGCCCAGCGTAGCCGGAACAAAAAGTTCCGGCCAGCGCTAAGGGCTGGATCGGAGGCGGCTGACGTCAGGACGTCGGCTGACGTCGATGACGTCACTCCGCTCGTCGCTATGGCGACGATATAAGCAAAACAAGGAAGGCCGCTCATTGCGGCCTTCCTTGTTTATTCTGGGCGCCGGAGGCGATCGGAAGATCGCCTCCGGAGCGCCCTCTAGTGGGCTTTCATGCAGCCAACTTTCAGTTGGCTGCATGAAATAGTTTTTTTTTTATTTAAAAAAAACCCTCCCGCAGCCACCCTGGCGATTTAATCAGAACGCCAGGGTGGTTAAAGGACTTATGAGCCCAAATCACTAAAAAAAGGTCTGTACCTGGATGAAGTTTGAAGGCACGGAGGACGCCATCCACGCAGCTCCGCCGGGTCCCCGCTGCTTATCCTCCCCCTGGCCGGACTCCGACCCCACAGCCTGGGTCGGGGTCTCCTGCCTCCTCAAATACAGCCGCCGGAGGAGGCCGCGGCTGCGCAGTCCGCGTAGATCGGGGAGGGAGGCCCTAGAGCTGCACAGCCGCTCTCGCGTTGGTGCGGACTGCGCAGCCGCGGCCTCCTCCGGCAGCCATATTTGAGGAGGCAGGAGAGCCCCGACCCAGGCTGTGGGGTCAGGGTCCGGCCAGGGGGAGGATAAGCAGCGGGGACCCAGCAGAGCTGCACGGAGGGCGCGGATGGCGTCCTCCGTGCCTTCGAACTTCATCCAGGTATAGACCTTTTTTTTAGGGATTTGGGCTCGTAAGTCCTTTAACCATTTCAGCCGCCCAGACATGATCCTCACGTCCAGGCGGCTGCTCTGCTGCGGTGCAGCGCTTCGGCGCGCTCCTGCGCGTGATAGCGGGCGCACCCCCCTGTCCCAGTGCTGTCCCCCTGTAGCTCTGGGATCAGTGAACGGGAACATGGTTCCCGTTCACCAATTCGTGTCCCCAGCAGAAAAACCGAATCACTCTTACAAGAGGCTTCAGTCTTTCTGCAACAAAAAGTTTCCCCGTCCTCCTTGTGCTTCCGCTTAGCGAGAAGTAAAAGATTAAAAAAAAAAAACCTCAAAATGGTAGTAATAATAATAGTAAAACTACATCTACAAACATTTTTGAAGGGAATTTACACAGATTTTAACATTTAAAATTAACTGTTTATTTCCCACACCAAAATATTACCCAAATAAAATTTTGAATGGAAAAAAAAAAATCACAATTAAAAAAACCAAAAAAGCAACATAAATAGTTACCTAAGGGTCTGAACTTTTTAAACATGCATTTGAAGAGGGTATACTACGAATATATTTTAACTTATAAGCTTGTAAATAGTGATGGACGCAAAATGGAAAAAATGCACCTTAATTTCCAAATAAAATATTGGCGCCATACATTATGATAGGGACAAAATTTAAATGGTGTCATAACCGAGACAAATGGGCAAATAAAATACATAGGTTTTAATTATGGTAGCATGGATTATTTTAAAGCTATAATGGACGAAAACTGAGAAATAATGAATTTTTTCCATTTTTTTCTTATTAATCCTGTTAAAATGCATGTATAAAAAAATAATTCTTAGCAAAATGTACCACCCAAAGAAAGCCTAATTAGTGGCAGAAAAAACAAGATATAGATCAATAACTTGTGATAAGTAGTGATGACGTTATTAGCGAATGAATGGGAGGTGAAAATTGCTCTGATGCATAAGGGGGAAAAATCCCCGCGGGCTGAAATGGTTAAAGTGTAATTGTCGGGCAAAAAATCTAAAATCAATTCTTTATTTTTATCTGGTAAACAAGTAATAAGGATACTAACCAGGCAATCCAAAAGTTAAATGTCTATTACTTTTCTTGTTTATAAATGATCATTCCCCAGTTTACCTGACTCTTATTTGGTACGTTGCCGCACAAAGGAAGGTGCAGGACATGCTGGGTTGTCTTTTTTTGCTTCTTTATTTCCCCTCAGACTTAACTAATGTACAGAAGAAAAAAAGGACAACCCAGCATGCCCTGCAACTTCCTTTTTGTGGCAACGTACCAAATAGGAGTCAGGTAAACTGGGGAATGATCATTTATAAACAGGAAAAGTAATAGAGATTTTAACTTTTGGATTGCCTGATTAGCATCCTTATTACTTGTTTACCAGATAAAAATAAAGAATTGATTTTTTATTTTATGCCCGACAGTTACACTTTAAGCCACCTTGAGGCCGCTCCTCTCTCGCCGTGTCCTCAGGGGGCTCCTGTCCCCTGCAATTTGGATCGAAAGCTTGGCTGAGTCGCGCTTCACCGCAGATGTGCTGCTCAGTCGCGAACACGCACCTGTCATGCTCCTGTGGTCTGCCCCTGCGCAAAACTACTGTGCAAGTGCAGAACGCTCCCAGTTGTGGGTGCATGACAGGGAAGGCCACCTAACCCAGTCGGGGGCATGTGCGACAAAAAATGTCTTCCTAAGCTTTCAGGTCGAATTGCGGGGGACAGGAGACACCCAGGGAGACGGCAAGGGACTGAACAGCCTTGTGGTTGATCGCACACAACCCAACAATTTGCACCACGCGTTAAAGCTGCGGTGTGATGAGAAAGAAAACACCCTCAGTATAGGTAGGTAGCCAGGTATAGGTGCCTTCTATAGGTAGCCAAGTATAGCTGCCCCCAGTATAGGTAGCCAGATATAGGTGCCCCAGTATAGCTAGCAAGGTATAGGTGCCCCCAGTATAGGTAGCTTGGCATAGGTGCCCCCAGTATATGTAGCCTAGTATAGGTGCTCCCAGCATAGGTAGCCAGGCCAGAGACTACCTGCCCTGCATAAGGCATCTCTGGCCCCTTAAGGAGAAACCGTGACCAATAATTGAACTTCATCCCAATCAGTAGTTGATACCCCCTTTTACATGACAAATCTATTGCATTTCCCAAACAGACCATCAGGGGGCGCTGTATGACTGAGATTGTGATGAAACCCCTCCCACAAGAAACTCTGAGGACCGTGGTACTCCTGGCAGTTTACTGTCTGTGACCCTTGTTGCATTGTGGGAAATAGCTGTTTACAGCTGTTTCCAACTGCCAAAACAGCAAGCAGCAGCTACATCACCTGCCAGCAGTAAAAATGACACCATGTGATAAATGTCAGAATGTAAATCAGGGAATTAAAAGATTTTACAATGGGCAAACACTGACTAAATCATTTATACATAATTATTGTAAAAATGAAGCACTTTTATTATTACATTATTTTCACTGGAGTTCCTCTTGAAGGACCAGAGACTACTGGAACAAAAAACGGGGCTCACTGACGTCACAACGCACGAACCTGCCGATTTTACAGGATTAGGAGGCAACTAAAACAGCTCCTGCCTGGCTCACGGAGCTCTGCTGACATACCAGCAGCAGAGCGAGTGGACTGCGGCAGGAGGAGAGTGGCGCAATCAGCGGTAGTGTGCAGCACGGTCATTGAAATCTATGCCCTGGAAGTAGAGATGGCCCAAATGGTTCGCCGGCGAACGGTTCCAGGTGAACTTTGAGTGGTTCGCCTTCGCCAGCGAACTTTCCCGGAAGTTCGATTTGCCCCATTAGGGTCAACTTTGACCCTCTACATCACAGTCAGCAGGCACATTGTAGCCAATCAGGCTACACTCAGTCCTGGAGCAACCCCCCCCCCCTTTATATAAGGCAGGCTCCGCCGGCCATTACACTAACTCGTGTGCCTGCAATAGTGAGAGTAGGGCGAGCTGCTTCAGACTGTTTCTCCAAGGGAAAGATTAGTTAGGCTCTTGGCTTGTTAGCTTGCTCCTGGCTGAATCTTATTGCTATAATAGCACCCAGCAACAGCTCTTTTCAGAGCTAATCCTGTTCTTGTGTTTTCTGTTTTCTGTGTGTCACTGTGACACTTGTGTTGTACAGAGGGTGTGCGTAATTATTCAGCCCCCTGAGTCAATACTTTGTCGCTGTCCTGCTGGAAGGTGAACCTCCACCCCAGTCTCAAGTCTTTTGCAGACTCCAAGAGGTTTTCTTCCAAGATTGCCCTGTATTTGGCTCCATCCATCTTCCCATCAACTCTGACCAGCTTTACTTTCCCTGCTGAAGAGAAGCACTCCCAGAGCATGATGCTGCCACCACCATATTTGACAGTGGGCAGCGGCGTCTCACCCACCAGGCAGCTATAAATTCTTGCCGAGAGCGGCAGGAGGAGCCAGGAGCGCTGCTGAGTAGTGAGAGAAGAAATGCCTTTGAGCTCACTCAGGTATCAGTTTACACGACAGCAGCAGCTAACAGCAGCGCCTGACTCCACTCATAACTGATTCACTGACTGATTCATTCAGTTCCTTCAGCTCAATGATTCAAAGAACCACAGTAATGAGTCAGTGAGAGAAGGCTCCGAGTACAGCATCAGCTCCTGAGTCCTGACTCTTCACTGATTCACTGATACATTCAGTTTCTCTCTCTGCTACTGGTAACTGCATGGATGTAGAGACTGAGGCTGC
The DNA here is from genome assembly GCF_040937935.1 of Hyperolius riggenbachi. Lineage (NCBI taxonomy): Eukaryota > Metazoa > Chordata > Amphibia > Anura > Hyperoliidae > Hyperolius > Hyperolius riggenbachi. The sequence goes on along the minus strand of NC_090648.1, from coordinate 466,622,973 downwards.
CTTTTATTCAGTGATTTAGGGCTGGTCTGGTGTCTGGTGTATTCAGGTTTGTTGTTGTACAGCAATGTGAAACACTAGGCTAGTTGATAAAAGTGCAATTAGAGGGCAGGCAAGCTGGTAAATATACACAGCATGGTGCAGAGCTTGCCTGGAGGGTCCGTGGGAAAAAAAATCTGTCTGATCTCTCCCCATTGTTATAATGACTGCATGTGCAAATAAGGTGTTAAACAGCTTGAAAAGTTTTGACAGGCCCTAGACTCCAGGAGGCTGCTTTCTGACTTGTGTGAGAGTGGGACAGCAGTCCTATTACCAGCAACTAGTCTCTGTGTAATGTGGGACTGCAATACAGATTAGCTCTCTGCTCCATCTCCTGCTATTCTCAGTCTCACTACACTCCTCCTCTCTCTGGGCTAGTGCACAACAAAATCGCAATAGCAATCGCTAGCAATTTGCAAGTACGACTTGATAATTTGGGCTGAGGCTCCCATGATAACGGGCCTCAAGTCTATGTTTCCCCCCAGGCCAAAAGGTCCCAGTCCTCACCTGGTAGCAGCATAGTGTATTTCTACTGTGTGCTGTGTGTGTATAGTGTGTGCGTGTGTACTGTGTGTGTGTACTGTGTATAATGTGTGTGTTGTGTGCGCTGTGTGTGTGTGTATAGTGTGTGTGTGTGTGTGTGGGTATAGTGTGTGTGTACTGTGTGTGAGTGCATGCCGCAATAAGTATATTTTATGGTGAAACGCTCTGCTGCAGTACAACTATTTTCTGGAGAAACCAAGGCAGCAATAAGTGTATTTTCTGATTTTCTGGTGAAACACTGCTGTATTATGGATTTTCGGGGGTCTTGGGGTGGGGTTCACCACGGGGGTGGAGGGCAATCACGGGGGAAGCCACAGGATTTCTCGCCTGGAGTGACAAAATGGCTAGAGACGCCCCTGACAGTGGGGATGGTGTGTTCAGAGTGATGTGCAGTGTTAGTTTTCCGTCACACGTTTTGCATTTTGGCCAAAAAGTTCCATTTTGGTCTCATCTGACCAGAGAGCCTTCTTCCACATGTTTGCTGTGTCCCCCACATGGCTTGTGGCAAACTGCAAACGGGACTTCTTATTGTAATGATTGAGAAATGACGCTGATGACGCTCACATCCACTTGTATGTCCATCACCAGGAATGGATCAGGTGGCAGTTATGATTAATCCTGATTGTTATAACACATCAAGAAGTGAGAGAGAGAGAAGCAGGGTTTGGGGAACTCTGGAATTCAGCTGTTAGTGCAGAGCAGGTGCTGGCTGGCTGCGCTGCGGGACCAGAAGAGATGATTTACTTTGACATATGACCTCTTCTCTCTCCAAGTCATGCCGCCCTTCTTATCTTATCTAATTTTATCGCCCTAGGCCGTGGCCTTTCTGGCCTTTCCAGAAACCCGGGCCTGTTAGTGAGCTGGAAAAGCTGATGCAAAGTGGTGCAGGCAGTGGTCAGAGCCAGACAGCCACTGCACAGATTTCAGCAGCAGCAGCGGCCGACCCTCCTGCCCATCCAGTAGCAGCAGCAGCAGGAGCACACCAGCAACTCACTCGCACCGGGCAGCCAGTCCTCAGTGGCTTTATCAGCTCCCTCCACAGTGGCCTCCTCATCCTCCCGTGTAGGCAAACGCCACCAGACCCTGCTCAGCGAAGCATTCCCCTGGTGTGAACAAGATGCTGCCTCCCGCCCACAGGCGCATCCGGTTGCTGAACGGGTTGCTTTCCCGGGCCATGTGCTCCCAGCTCCTGCCATATTCCTTTGTGCAGGAGGGGAGTGACATCAGAGCGCTGCTGCAGGTTGGGATCCCAGAGTGGCAAGTCCCCAGCCACCACTATTTCTCACGCAGGGCGATCCCAGCACTGCACTGCTCTGCCATGGCGAACGTGGGCCGCGCGCTGGATCACGCTGTGAGTGCGCGGATCCACATAACCATGGATTCATGGAGCAGCCGTTTTGGGACAGAGCGCTATCTGTCCTTTATGGCCCACTGGATCAGCCTGGTGGAAAGCCCGAGCGAGGAAGCAGCAGGTCCACCCTCGGGTGCAGCAGCAGCAGCGGCACCAGTGGCCCACTATGTGGTGCCACCGTGTGGGGTCAGGGGAGAAGCAGCAGCTCCCGCCGCCAAGCGATCCCGTCTCTCCAGCAGCATGAAGGCCCGGCACTGCCAAGCGCTGCTGGATATGAAAAGCCTGGGGAAACACTCCTTGACGGCATCGAACGTGCTCTGGTACCTCAGGGATCAGGATAGGACGTGGCTGACCCCCAGAGGCCTCACTGTGGGATTGGTGGTGTCCGACAATGCCGCCAACCTGCAGGCTGCCATCAGCAGGGGAGACTTGCTCCACGTCCCTTGCTGGGCCCACGTCCTGAACCTGGTGGTGCAAAAGTTCATGCACACCTACCTGGGGATCGAAGAGCTGTTAGAAGCGGTGCAGAAAATTGTGCACACTTTCCGTAAATCAGCAGCTGCCGCAGCAAACCTGGCAGACAGTAGCCAGCAGTAGGAGGGCCTGCCACGACACCGCCTTATCATAGATGTGCCAACTCGCTGGAACTCCATTATTAATCAAAATTGTGGCAGTGACAAAAATAGATGGCAGGACATGCACACCCAAGAATCAAAAAGAAACAATTTCCAAATTAACTATTAACATATGTTTATTCAAATATATTAAAAGGTATATTTATAAATTACATGGGATGGCCACCCCGTCACACCACACCGCTCAGATCACCAGACATACAACCAGGCACACGCCGGCATCTAACTATGATCTAAGTAGAATTCCACAATGTGTTAAACCGCGTATAAACCATACGCCATGTCCATCTCCAGAATATTCGGGAAGGTCAAGCAGAAACTATTTGCAGGGACAGTCCAGAAATGTTAGCACCGGCCTGGACAGCAATTTTGCAGAAATCATGCAGCTAAGCAACAAGCGGTACAGCCCTCAAGATAAAGTATTGCAGAGATCATGCATTAGGCAGCAAGAAGTTCCTCCCTCAAAGCATGGCATAGCAGGCAGAAGTATAGCAATTAACAATCACCTACACACCATCACATGTGCTCCATAGCATGGACCATGAAAGGCAAATCATCTCGCCATGAATTCACAATTGTATGGAATAGTTCATCTCACCATGTTCCTGGGTGGCGACTGCATGGCATGCTGGTCAGCAAACCGAGCTGGTGCTCCGGAATGGAAGGGCATGTACCTAGGGATTTCCTTTAGGCAGCATATGTATGTACAAGTTGTTGTGGAGTTCCAGGCTGCTGGCAGTGCTTGTCCCTCGCTGGAACTCCACCCTGGCGATGTTGGAGCGGGTGGTTGAGCAGAGGAGGGCTGTCAACCGGTACATCTATGATGCCACTGTCGCCGGCACCGGCAGCAGCAGCACCAAACTCCAGCTCCTCACCAACGCACAATGGGGGCAGATCCTGCAGGGAACCAACCTGGTGAGTGAACGGGCATCCCTCTGCCAGTGGGTGCCCTTTGTTTGTTTGCTGGACAGGGCACTTGACGATTTAGTGGATTTGGGAGAGGAGGCCCTGAACAAGCTAGAACAGCAGCCGCCTGCGCATTCCACTGCTCCGCAGGTATTTGAGTCCCTGGAGAAGGATGAGGAGGAAGAGGAGTTGGAGGTGCTGGACGTTGCTGCTGGGGGGGGGACATCGGAGCGCAGCAGCAGTGGTGCAAGGGTGGAGAGAGGAGGAAGAGTGTCAGGGGCAACAGGAGGAGGAGGACGCTGACCCTGATGTCTCTGTTAGACGGTCCACCCAGTTCCCCATGGCAGCGCACATGCTGCGCTGCCTGCACACAGACCCCAGGGTCAAGCGGATGCAAGCGAGGGAGGACGCCTGCATCAGCATGATCCTGGACCCACGGCTGAGGGGGAGGTGGGATCAGTTTCTGCCTGCCAGAGACCATGAGCAGTGAGCAAGGGAGTTGCAGGAGATCCTTGTTCGGCGACTGGAGGAAGCCTTCCCCCCCGCCTTCCACACCCTCTGTCCCTTTCCAGCAGCCAGTGCCTGCGGCCAGCAGCAGCGTCAGGCGCCCAGGAGACCTGCTGTCATTGATGCAGGTGTTCTACATGAAGGTACAGCAGCCGAGAGAGGAGGTGCGGGCAGCAGCCACCTTCGCTGAGAGTCACAGCCAGCGCATGATCCGGATGGTGGCCGACTACATGGGGTCCTTCAGTGGGCTTGACACTGGCAGTGAGGAGCCTGTGGATCCCATGGAGTACTGGGTGGAGCGCTTGCACATCTGGAGGGAGCTTGCGCAGTACGCCCTGGAGGTATTGTCTTGCCCCCCTTCCAGCGTGCTGTCTGAGAGGTGCTTCAGTGCAGCCGGTGGCGTGGTCACCGAGAAGCGCTCTCGTCTGTCCACAGAGGGCGTGGACAGACTGACATTTTTGAAGATTAACCAGGCCTGGATAGAAGGCACGTTCCTGGCACCTGTTGTCGGCGAAAGGAGTAAATGAGGTGCCTGCCTGGAATTAAAATACATTGCCTGCTGCCTGCCATACGTGACGACACCTCCTCCTGCTGGCCTGCTGCATTTATTTATTTATGAATTTATTTATGTATTTATTGTATTTCCACGTGACTCCTCCTGCTGCTGCTGGCCTGCTGCATTGATTTATTTATGAATTTATTGTATTTCCACGTGACTCCTCCTGCTGCTGCTGGCCTGCTGCATTTATTTACCTATGAATTTATTTATGTATTTATTGTATTTCAAGGTGACTCCTCCTGCTGCTCCTGGCCTGCTGCATTGATTTATTTATGAATTTATTTATGTATTTATTGTATTTCTACGTGACTCCTCCTGCTGCTGCTGGCCTGCTGCATTTATTTATTTATAAATGTATTTATGTATTTATTGTATTTCTAAGTGACTCCTCCTGCTGCTGCTGGCCTGCTGCATTTATTTACCTATGAATTTATTTATGTATTTATTGTATTTCTATGTGACTCCTGCTGCTGCTGCTGCTGGCCTGCTGCATTGATTTATTTATGAATTTATGAATTGATTTATGTATTTATTGTATTTATAAAGCATCAACATATTACACCGCGCTCATTTTCATCCTTCTGCTGTCAGTGGTCCCACCGCCAGGCTCCACACAATACATTGCCTGCTGCCAGTGCCACACGTCACTCCTCCTCCTGCTGCTGTATTTATCCTCCTGCTGTCAGTGGTCCCACCACCAGGGTCCACACAATACATTGCCTGCTGCCAGTGCCACACGACATTCCTCCTCCTGCTGCCGTATTTATCCTCCTGCTGTCAGTGGTCCCACCGCCAGGGTCCACACTATGCATTGCCTGCTGCCAGTGCCACACGTCACTCCTCCTCCTCCTGCTGTATTTATCCTCCTGCTGTCAGTGGTCCCACCGCCAGGGTCCACACTATGCATTGCCTGCTGCCAGTGCCACACGTCACGTATTTTGTTTTGTTTTTTTAATTACAACTATTTCTATGTGATTTCCCTTTTTTTTTTACCGAATCTTGACCCCGACACCCGAACTGAATCTGAGTTCCTCGAACCCACCTCATCACAGCAGAGACCTGGCCGCTGTGTTCCGCGAACCCACCTCACCACAGCAGAGACCTGGCCGCTGTGTTCGGCGAACCCACCTCACCCCAGCAGAGACCTGGCGGCTGTGTTCGGCGGATCCCACCTCACCCCAGCAGAGACCTGGTGGCTGTGTTCGGCGGATCCCACCTCACCCCAGCAGAGACCTGGCGGCTGTGTTCGGCGGATCCCACCACACCCCAGCTGAGACCTGGCGGCTGTGTTCGGCGGATCCCACCTCACCCCAGCAGAGACCTGGCGGCTGTGTTCGGCGGATCCCACCTCACCCCAGCAGAGACCTGGCGGCTGGCGGCTGTGTTCGGCGGATCCTACCTCACCCCAGCAAAGACCTGGCAACTGTGTTTGGCGGATCCCACCTCACCCCGGCAGAGACCTGGCGGCTGTGTTCGGCGGATCCCACCTCACCCCGGCAGAGACCTGGCAGCTGTGTTCGGCGGATCCCACCTCACCCCAGCAGAGACCTGGCAGCTGTGTTCGGCGAATCCCACCTCACCTCAGCAGAGACCTGGCGGCTGTGTTCGGCGGATCAAACCTCACCCCAGCAGAGACCTGGCGGCTGTCAGTGGTCCCACCGCCAGGGTCCACACTATGCATTGCCTGCTACCAGTGCCCCACGTCACTCCTCCTCCTGCTGCTGTATTTATCCTCCTGCTGTCAGTTGTCCCACCGCCAGGGTCCACACAATACATTGCCTGCTGCCTGTGTCACATGTCACTCCTCCTCCTGCTGCTGTATTTATCCTCCTGCTGTCAGTGGTCCCACCGCCAGGGTCCACACTATGCATTGCCTGCTGCCGGTGCCACCCGTCACTCCTCCTCCTGCTGCGGTATTTATCCTCCTGCTGTCAGTGGTCCCACCACCAGGGTCCACACAATACATTGCCTGCTGCCAGTGCCACACGTCACTCCTCCTCCTGCTGCTGTATTTATCCTCCTGCTGTCAGTGGTCCCACCACCAGGGTCCACACTATGCATTGCCTGCTGCCAGTGCCACACATCACTCCTCCTCCTGCTGCTGTTTTATTTATCCTCCTGCTTCTGTATTCATCCTCCTGCTGTCAGTGGTCCCACCACCAGGGTCCACACAATGCATTTCCTGCTGCCAGTGCCACATGTCACAGTTTTTGTTTTGTTTTTTTAATTACACCTATTTCTATGTGATTTCCCTATTTATAAAAAAAAAAAAAAAAAACCCCGAATTTGCGAACACGATTTTTTTAACCGAATTTTGACCCCGACACCCGAACCGGATCTGAATCCGAACCGGATTTCATGGTCGAAGGCGAATTCGAATGTCATGCGGGCCCGAATTTGAATGTACCCGAACCGAATTTTGGTACATCTGAACATGCCTGGTTCAGTGAACCCATCTCATCACAGCAGAGACCTGACTGTTGTGTTCAGTGAACCCACCTCATCACAGCAGAGACCTGGCCGCTGTGTTCCGCGAACCCACCTCATCACAGCAGAGACCTGGCCGCTGTATTCCGCGAACCCACCTCATCACAGCAGAGACCTGGCCGCTGTGTTCCTTGAACCCACCTCATTACAGCAGAGACCTGGCCGCTGTGTTCCGCGAACCCACCTCATCACAGCAGAGACCTGGCCACTGTGTTCCGCGAACCCACCTCACCACAGCAGAGACCTGGCCGCTGTGCTCCGCGAACCCACCTCACCACAGCAGAGACCTGGCCGCTGTGTTCTGCGAACCCACCTCACCCTAGCAGAGACCTGGCGGCTGTGTTCGGCGGACCCCACCTCACCCCGGCAGAGACCTGGCGGCTGTGTTCCGCGAACCCACCTCATCACAGCAGAGACCTGGCCGCTGTGTTCCACGAACCCACCTCATCACAGCAGAGACCTGGCCGCTGTGTTCCGCGAAAGCACCTCACAACAGCAGAGACCTGGCCGCTGTGTTCGGCGAACCCACCTCACCCCAGCAGAGACCTGGCCGCTGTGTTCGGCGAACCCACCTCACCCCAGCAGAGACCTGGCCGCTGTGTTCGGCGAACCCACCTCACAACATCAGAGACCTGGCCGCTGTGTTCGGCGAACCCACCTCACCCCAGCAGAGACCTGGCCGCTGTGTTCGGCAAACCTACCTCACCCCAGCAGAGACCTGGCCGCTGTGTTCGGCGAACCCACCTCACCCCAGCAGAGACCTGGCCGCTGTGTTCGGCGAACCCACCTCACCCTAGCAAAGACCTGGCGGCAGTGTTCGGCGGATCCCACCTCACCCCGGCAGAGACCTGGAGGCTGTGTTCGGCGGATCCCACCTCACCCCGGCAGAGACCTGGCGGCTGTGTTCCGCGAACCCACCTCATCACAGCAGAGACCTGGCTGCTGTGTTCCACGACCCCACCTCATCACAGCAGAGACCTGGCCGCTGTGTTCCGCGAACCCACCTCACCACAGCAGAGACCTGGCCGCTGTGTTCCGCGAACCCACCTCACCACAGCAGAGACCTGGCCGCTGTGTTCCGCGAACCCACCTCACCCCAGCAGAGACCTGGCCGCTGTGTTTCGCGAACCCACCTCACAACAGCAGAGACCTGGCCGCTGTGTTCAACGAACCCACCTCACAACAGCAGAGACCTGGCTGCTGTGTTCCGCGAACCCACCTCATCACAGCAGAGACCTGGCCGCTGTGTTCCGCGAACCCACCTCATCACAGCAGAGACCTGGCCGCTGTGTTCCTTGAACCCACCTCATTACAGCAGAGACCTGGCCGCTGTGTTCCGCGAACCCACCTCATCACAGCAGAGACCTGGCCACTGTGTTCCGCGAACCCACCTCACTACAGCAGAGACCTGGCCGCTGTGCTCCGCGAACCCACCAAATTTTGGTACATCTGAACATGCCTGGTTCAGTGAACCCATCTCATCACAGCAGAGACCTGACTGTTGTGTTCAGTGAACCCACCTCATCACAGCAGAGACCTGGCCGCTGTGTTCCGCGAACCCACCTCATCACAGCAGAGACCTGGCCGCTGTGTTCCGCGAACCCACCTCATCACAGCAGAGACCTGGCCGCTGTGTTCCTTGAACCCACCTCATTACAGCAGAGACCTGGACGCTGTGTTCCGCGAACCCACCTCATCACAGCAGAGACCTGGCCACTGTGTTCCGCGAACCCACCTCAGCACAGCAGAGACCTGGCCGCTGTCTTCCTCGAACCCACCTCATCACAGCAGAGACCTGGCCGCTGTGTTCCACGAACCCACCTCACCACAGCAGAGACCTGGCCGCTGTGTTCGGCGAACCCACCTCACCCCAGCAGAGACCTGGCCGCTGTGTTCGGCGAACCCACCTCACCCCAGCAGAGACCTGGCCGCTGTGTTCGGCGAACCCACCTCACAACAGCAGAGACCTGGCCGCTGTGTTCGGCGAACCCACCTCACCCCAGCAGAGACCTGGCCGCTGTGTTCGGCGAACCCACCTCACCCTAGCAGAGACCTGGCGGCTGTGTTCGGCGGATCCCACCTCACCCCGGCAGAGACCTGGCGGCTGTGTTCCGAGAACCCACCTCATCACAGCAGAGACCTGGCGCTGTGTTCCTCCAACCCACCTCATCACAGCAGAGACCTGGCCGCTGTTTTCCGCGAACCCACCTCATCACAGCAGAGACCTGGCCGCTGTGTTCCGCGAAGCCACCTCACCACAGCAGAGACCTGGCCGCTGTGTTCCGCGAACCCACCTCACCTCAGCAGATACCTGGCCGCTGTGTTCGGCGAACCCACCTCACAACAGCAGAGACCTGGCCGCTGTGTTCGGCGAACCCACCTCACCCCAGCAGAGGCCTGGCCGCTGTGTTCGGCGAACCCACCTCACCCCAGCAGAGACCTGGCCGCTGTGTTCGGCGAACGCACCACACCCCAGCAGAGACCTGGCAGCTGTGTTCGGCGGATCCCACCTCACCCCGGCAGAGACCTGGCTGCTGTGTTCGGCGGATCCCACCTCACCCCGGCAGAGACCTGGCGGCTGTGTTCGGCGGATCCCACCTCACCCCGGCAGAGGCCTGGCTGCTGTGTTCGGCGGATCCCACCTCACCCCGGCAGAGACTTGGCGGCTGTGTTCGGCGGATCCCACCTCACCCCGGCAGAGACCTGGCGGCTGTGTTCGGCGGATACCACCTCACCCCGGCAGAGACCTGGCGGCTGTGATCGGCGGATCCCACCTCACCCCGGCAGAGACCTGGCGGCTGTGTTCGGCGGATCCCACCTCACCCCGGCAGAGGCCTGGCTGCTGTGTTCGGCGGATCCCACCTCACCCCGGCAGAGACTTGGCGGCTGTGTTCGGCGGATCCCACCTCACCCCGGCAGAGACCTGGCGGCTGTGTTCGGCGGATACCACCTCACCCCGGCAGAGACCTGGCGGCTGTGTTCGGCGGATCCCACCTCACCCCGGCAGAGACCTGGCGGCTGTGTTCGGCGGATCCCACCTCACCCCGGCGGAGACCTGGCGGCTGTGTTCGGCGGATCCCACCTCACCCCGGCGGAGACCTGGCGGCTGTGTTCGGCGGATCCCACCTCACCCCGGCGGAGACCTGGCGGCTGTGTTCGGCGGATCCCACCTCACCCCGGCGGAGACCTGGCTGTTGTGTTGGGCGAATCCCACCTCCCCACAGCAGAGACCTGACTATATAGCTCGGCGGATCCCACCTCACCACAGCAGAGACCTGACTGCTGAGTTCGGCGAATCCCACCTCAGCACAGCAGAGACCTGACTGTTGTGCTGGGCGAATCCCACCTCACCACAGCAGAGACTTGAATGTTGAGCTCTGCGGATCCCACCTCACCACAGCAGAGACCTGACTGTTGAGCTCGGCGGATCCCACCTCACCACAGCAGAGACCTGACTGTTGAGCTCGACGGATCCCATCTCAACACAGCAGAGACCTGACTGTTGTGTTGGGCGAATCCCACCTCACCACCGCACAGACCTGACTGTTGAGCTCTGTGGATCCCACCTCACCACAGCAGAGACCTGACTGTTGTGTTGGGCGAATCCCACTTCACCACAGCAGATACCTGACTGTTGAGTTCGGCGAATCCCACCTCACCACAGCAGAGACCTGACTGTGTGTTCGGCGACTCCCACCTCACCCTAGCAGAGACCTGGCCGCTGTGTTCGGCGAACCCACCTCACCCTAGCAGAGACCTGGCGGCTGTGTTCGGCGGATCCCACCTCACCCCGGCAGAGACCTGGCGGCTGTGTTCCGAGAACCCACCTCATCACAGCAGAGACCTGGCGCTGTGTTCCTCCAACCCACCTCATCACAGCAGAGACCTGGCCGCTGTTTTCCGCGAACCCACCTCATCACAGCAGAGACCTGGCCGCTGTGTTCCGCGAAGCCACCTCACCACAGCAGAGACCTGGCCGCTGTGTTCCGCGAACCCACCTCACCTCAGCAGAGACCTGGCCGCTGTGTTCGGCGAACCCACCTCACAACAGCAGAGACCTGGCCGCTGTGTTCGGCGAACCCACCCCACCCCAGCAGAGGCCTGGCCGCTGTGTTCGGCGAACCCACCTCACCCCAGCAGAGACCTGGCCGCTGTGTTCGGCGAACGCACCACACCCCAGCAGAGACCTGGCAGCTGTGTTCGGCGGATCCCACCTCACCCCGGCAGAGACCTGGCTGCTGTGTTTGGCGGATCCCACCTCACCCCGGCAGAGACCTGGCGGCTGTGTTCGGCGGATCCCACCTCACCCCGGCAGAGGCCTGGCTGCTGTGTTCGGCGGATCCCACCTCACCCCGGCAGAGACTTGGCGGCTGTGTTCGGCGGATCCCACCTCACCCCGGCAGAGACCTGGCGGCTGTGTTCGGCGGATACCACCTCACCCCGGCAGAGACCTGGCGGCTGTGTTCGGCGGATCCCACCTCACCCCGGCAGAGACCTGGCGGCTGTGTTCGGCGGATCCCACCTCACCCCGGCAGAGGCCTGGCTGCTGTGTTCGGCGGATCCCACCTCACCCCGGCAGAGACTTGGCGGCTGTGTTCGGCGGATCCCACCTCACCCCGGCAGAGACCTGGCGGCTGTGTTCGGCGGATACCACCTCACCCCGGCAGAGACCTGGCGGCTGTGTTCGGCGGATCCCACCTCACCCCGGCAGAGACCTGGCGGCTGTGTTCGGCGGATCCCACCTCACCCCGGCGGAGACCTGGCGGCTGTGTTCGGCGGATCCCACCTCACCCCGGCGGAGACCTGGCGGCTGTGTTCGGCGGATCCCACCTCACCCCGGCGGAGACCTGGCGGCTGTGTTCGGCGGATCCCACCTCACCCCGGCGGAGACCTGGCTGTTGTGTTGGGCGAATCCCACCTCCCCACAGCAGAGACCTGACTATATAGCTCGGCGGATCCCACCTCACCACAGCAGAGACCTGACTGCTGAGTTCGGCGAATCCCACCTCAGCACAGCAGAGACCTGACTGTTGTGCTGGGCGAATCCCACCTCACCACAGCAGAGACTTGAATGTTGAGCTCGGCGGATCCCACCTCACCACAGCAGAGACCTGACTGTTGAGCTCGACGGATCCCATCTCACCACAGCAGAGACCTGACTGTTGTGTTGGGCGAATCCCACCTCACCACCGCACAGACCTGACTGTTGAGCTCTGTGGATCCCACCTCACCACAGCAGAGACCTGACTGTTGTGTTGGGCGAATCCCACTTCACCACAGCAGATACCTGACTGTTGAGTTCGGCGAATCCCACCTCACCACAGCAGAGACCTGACTGTGTGTTCGGCGACTCCCACCTCACCACAGCAGAGACCTGACTGTTGTGTTGGGCGAATCCCACCTCACCACAGCAGAGACCTGACTGTTGAGCTCGGCGGATCCCACCTCACCACAGCAGAGACCGGACTGTTGTGTTCGGCGAATCCCACCTCACCACAGCAGAGACCTGACTGTTGTGTTGGGCGAATCCCACCTCACCACAGCAGAGACCTGACTGTTGAGCTCGGCGAATCCCACCTCACCACAGCAGAGACCTGACTGTTGTGTTGGGAGAATCCCACCTGATCACAGCAGAGACCTGACTGTTGAGCTCTGTGGATCCCACCTCACCACAGCAGAGACCTGACTGTTGAGCTCGGCGGATCCCACCTCACAACAGCAGAGACCTGGCTGTTGTGTTCGGCAAGTCCCACCTCACCACAGCAGGGACCTGACTGTTGAGTTCGGCGAATCCCACCTCACCACAGCAGAGACCTGACTGTTGAGCTCGGCGGATCCCACCTCACCACAGCAGAGACCTGACCGTTGAGCTCGGCGAATCCCACCACACCACAGCAGAGACGTGACTGTTGAGCTCGGCGGATCCCACCTCACCACAGCAGAGACCTGACTATATAGCTCGGCGGATCCCACCTCACCACAGCAGAGACCCGACTGTTGAGCTCGGCGGATCCCACCTCACCACAGCAGAGACCTGACTGTTGAGCTCGGCGGATCCCACCTCACCACAGCAGAGAACTGACTGTTGAGCTCAGCGGATCCCACCTCACCACAGCAGAGACCTGACTGTTGTGTTGGGCGAATCCCACCTCACCACAGCAGAGACCTGACTGTTGAGTTCGGCGAATCCCACCTCACCACAGCAGAGACCTGACTGTGTGTTCGGCGACTCCCACCTCACCACAGCAGAGACCTGACTGTTGAGCTCGGCGGATCCCACCTCACCACAGCAGAGACCTGACTGTTGAGCTCGGCGAATCCCACCTCACCACAGCAGAGACCTGACTGTTGAGCTCGGCGGATCCCACCTAACCACAGCAGAGACCTGACTGTTGAGCTCGGCGAATCCCACCTCACCACAGAAGAGACCTGAGTGTTGTGTTCGGCGGATCCCACCTCACCACAGCAGAGACCTGACTGTTGTGTTCGGCGGATCCCACCTCACCACAGCAGAGACCTGACTGTTGTGTTGGGCGAATCCCACCTCACCACAGCAGAGACCTGAATGTTGCGATCAGCGGACCCCACCTCACCACAGCAGAGACCTGACTGTTGAGCTCGGCGGATCCCACCTCACCACAGCAGAGACCTGACTGTCGAGCTCGGCGGATCCCACCTCACCACAGCAGAGACCTGACTGCTGAGTTCGGCGAATCCCACCTCACCACAGCAGAGACCTGACTGCTGAATTCGGCGAATCCCACCTCACCACAGCAGAGACCTGACTGTTGAGCTCAGCGGATCCCACCTCACCACAGCACAGACCTCACTGTTGAGCTTGGCGTATCCCACCTCACCACAGCAGAGACCTGACTGTTGTGTTGGGCGAATCCCACCTCACCACAGCAGAGACCTGACTGTTGAGCTCGGCGGATAACACCTCACCACAGCAGAGACCCGACTGTTGAGCTCGGCGGATCCCACCTCACCACAGCAGAGACCTGACTTTTGAGCTCGGCGGATCCCACCTCACCACAGCAGAGACCTGACTGTTGAGCTCGGCGAATCCCACCTCACCACAGCAGAGACCTGACTGTTGAGCTCGGCGGATCCCACCTCACCACAGCACAGACCTGACTGTTGAGCTCGGCGGATCCCACCTCACCACAGCAGAGACCCGACTGTTGAGCTCGGTGGATCCCACCTCACCACAGCAGAGACCTGACTGTTGAGTTTGGCGAATCCCACCTCACCACAGCAGAGACCTGACTGTTGTGTTGGGCGAATCCCACCTCACCACAGCAGAGACCTGACTGTTGAGCTCGGCGGATCCCACCTCACCACAGCAGAGACCTGACTGTTGAGCTCTGCGGATCCCATCTCACCACAGCAGAGACCTGAATGTTGTGTTCAGCGAACCCACCTCACCACAGAAGAGACCTGACTGTTGAGCTCAGCGGATCCCACCTCACCACAGCACAGACCTCACTGTTGAGCTCGGCGTATCCCACCTCACCACAGCAGAGACCTGACTGTTGTGTTGGGCGAATCCCACCTCACCACAGCAGAGACCCGACTGTTGAGCTCGGCGGATCCCACCTCACCACAGCAGAGACCTGACTTTTGAGCTCGTCGAATCCCACCTCACCACAGCAGAGACCTGACTGTTGAGCTCGGCGGATCCCACCTCACCACAGCAGAGACCTGACTGTTGAGCTCGGTGGATCCCACCTCACCACAGCAGAGACCTGACTGTTGAGCTCGGCGAATCCCACCTCACCACAGCAGAGACCTGACTGTTGAGCTCGGCGGATCCCACCTCACCACAGCAGAGACCTGACTGTTGAGCTCGGCGGATCCCACCTCACCACAGCAGAGACCTGACTGTTGAGCTCGGCGAATCCCACCTCACCAGAGCAGAGACCTGACTGTTGAGCTCGGCGGATCCCACCTCACCACAGCACAGACCTGACTGTTGAGCTCGGCGGATCCCACCTCAGCACAGCAGAGACCTGACTGTTGAGCTCGGCGGATCCCACCTCACCACAGCAGAGACCTGACTGTTGAGCTCGGCGAATCCCACCTCACCACAGCAGAGACCTGACTGTTGAGCTCGGCGGATCCCACCTCACCACAGCACAGACCTGACTGTTGAGCTCGGCGGATCCCACCTCACCACAGCAGAGACCTGACTGTTGAGCTCGGCGGATCCCACCTCACCACAGCAGAGACCTGACTGTTGAGCTCGGCGGATCCCACCTCACCACAGCAGAGACCTGACTGTTGAGCTCGGTGAATCCCACCTCACCACAGCAGAGACCTGACTGTTGAGCTCGGCGGATCCCACCTCACCACAGCACAGACCTGACTGTTGAGCTCGGCGGATCCCACCTCAGCACAGCAGAGACTTGACTGTTGAGCTCGGCGGATCCCACCTCACCACAGCAGAGACCTGACTGTTGAGCTCGGCGAATCCCACCTCACCACAGCAGAGACCTGACTGTTGAGCTCGGCGGATCCCACCTCACCTCAGCAGAGACCTGACCGTTGAGCTCGGCGGATCCCACCTCACCACAGCAGAGAGCTGACTGTTGTGTTCGGCGAATCCCACCTCACCACAGCAGAGACCTGACTGTTGAGCTCGGCGGATCCCACCTCACCACAGCAGAGACCTGACTGTTGAGCTCGGCGGATCCCACCTCACCACAGCAGAGACCTGACTGTGGAGCTCGGCGGATCCCACCTAACCATAGCAGAGACCTGACTGTTGAGCTCGGCGAATCCCACCTCACCACAGCAGAGACCTGACTGTTGTGTTCGGTGAATCCCACCTCACCACAGCAGAGACCTGAGTGTTGTGTTCGGCGTATCCCACCTCACCACAGCAGAGACCTGACTGTTGTGTTCGGCGAATCCCACCTCACCACAGCAGAGACCTGACTGTTGAGCTCGGCGGATCCCACCTCACCACAGCAGAGACCTGACCATTGAGCTCGGCGGATCCCACCTCACCACAGCAGAGACCTGACTGTTAAGCTCGGCGGATCCCACCTCACCACAGCAGAGACCTGACCATTGAGCTCGGCGGATCCCACCTCACCACAGCAGAGACCTGACTGTTGAGCTCGGCGGATCCCACCTCACCACAGCAGAGACCTGACTGTTGAGCTCGGCGGTTTCCACCTCACCACAGCAGAGACCTGACTGTTGAGCTCGGCGGATCCCACCTAACCATAGCAGAGACCTGACTGTCGAGCTCGGCGAATCCCACCTCACCACAGCAGAGACCTGACTGTTGTGTTCGGTGAATCCCACCTCACCACAGCAGAGACCTGAGTGTTGTGTTCGGCGTATCCCACCTCACCACAGCAGAGACCTGACTGTTGTGTTCGGCGGATCCCACCTCACCACAGCAGAGACCTGGCTGTTGTGTTCGGCGAATCCCACCTCACCACAGCAGAGACCTGACTGTTGAGTTCGGCGAATCCCACCTCACCACAGCAGAGACCTGACTGTTGAGCTCAGCGGATCCCACCTCACCACAGCAGAGACCTGACTGTTGTGTTGGGCGAATCCCACCTCACCACAGCAGAGACCTGACTGTTGTGTTGGGCGAATCCCACCTCACCACAGCAGAGAGCTGACTGTTGTGTTCGGCGAATCCAACCTCACCACAGCAGAGACCTGACTGTTGAGTTCGGCGACTCCCACCTCACCACAGCAGAGACCTGACTGTTGAGTTCGGCGAATCCCACCTCACCACAGCAGAGACCTGACTGTTGTGTTGGGCGAATCCCACCTCACCACAGCAGAGACCTGAATGTTGCGATCAGCGGACCCCACCTCACCACAGCAGAGACCTGACTGTTGAGCTCGGCGGATCCCACCTCACCACAGCAGAGACCTGACTGTTGAGCTCGGCAGATCCCACCTCACCACAGCAGAGACCTGACTGTTGAGCTCGGCGAATCCCACCTCACCACAGCAGAGACCTGACTGTTGTGTTCAGCGAACCCACCTCACCACAGCAGAGACCTGACTGCTGAGTTCGGCGAATCCCACCTCACCACAGCAGAGACCTGACTGTTGAGTTCGGCGAATCCCACGTCACCACAGCAGAGACCTGACTGTTGTGTTGGGCGAATCCCACCTCACCACAGCAGAGACCTGAATGTTGCAATCAGCGGACCCCACCTCACCACAGCAGAGACCTGACTGTTGAGCTCGGCGGATCCCACCTCACCACAGCAGAGACCTGACTGTTGAGCTCGGCGGATCCCACCTCACCACAGCAGAGACCTGACTGTTGAGTTCGGCGAATCCCACCTCACCACAGCAGAGACCTGACTGTTGTGTTGGGCGAATCCCACCTCACCACAGCAGAGACCTGATTGTTGCAATCAGCGGACCCCACCTCACCACAGCAGAGACCTGACTGTTGAGCTCGGCGGATCCCACCTCACCACAGCAGAGACCTGACTGTTGAGCTCGGCGGATCCCACTTCACCACAGCAGAGACCTGACTGTTGAGCTCGGCCAATCCCACCTCACCACAGCAGAGACCTGACTGTTGAGCTCGGCGGATCCCACCTCACCACAGCACAGACCTGACTGTTGAGCTCGGCGGATCCCACCTCACCACAGCAGAGACCTGACTGTTGAGCTTGGTGGATCCCACCTCACCACAGCAGAGACCCGACTGTTGAGCTCGGCGGATCCCACCTCACCACAGCAGAGACCTGACTGTTGTGTTCGGCGGATCCCACCTCACCACAGCAGAGACCTGGCTGTTGTGTTCGGCGAATCCCACCTCACCACAGCAGAGACCTGACTGTGTGTTCGGCGACTCCCACCTCACCACAGCAGAGACCTGACTGTTGTGTTGGGCGAATCCCACCTCACCACAGCAGAGACCTGACTGTTGTGTTGGGCGAATCCCACCTCACCACAGCAGAGAGCTGACTGTTGTGTTCGGCGAATCCCACCTCACCACAGCAGAGACCTGACTGTGTATTCGGCGAATCCCACCTCACCACAGCAGAGACCTGACTGTTGTGTTGGGCGAATCCCACCTCACCACAGCAGAGACCTGAATGTTGCGATCAGCGGACCCCACCTCACCACAGCAGAGACCTGACTGTTGAGCTCGGCGAATCCCACCTCACCACAGCAGAGACCTGACTGTTGAGCTCAGCGGATCCCACCTCACCACAGCACAGACCTCACTGTTGAGCTCGGCGTATCCCACCTCACCACAGCAGAGACCTGATTGTTGTGTTGGGCGAATCCCACCTCACCACAGCAGAGACCTGACTGTTGTGTTCGGCGGATCCCACCTCACCACAGCAGAGACCTGGCTGTTGTGTTCGGCGAATCCCACCTCACCACAGCAGAGACCTGACTGTGTGTTCGGCGACTCCCACCTCACCACAGCAGAGACCTGACTGTTGTGTTGGGCAAATCCCACCTCACCACAGCAGAGACTTGAATGTTGCGTTCGGCAGACCCCACCTCACCACAGCAGAGACCTGACTGTTGAGCTCGGCGGATCCCACCTCACCGCAGCAGAGACCTGACTGTTGAGCTCGGCGGATCCCACCTCACCACAGCAGAGACCTGACTGTTGAGCTCAGCGGATCCCACCTCACCACAGCACAGACCTGACTGTTGAGCTCGGCGGATCCCACCTCGCCACAGCAGAGACCTGACTGTTGAGCTCGGAGGATCCCACCTCACCACAGCACAGACCTGACTGTTGAGCTTGGCGGATCCCACCTCACCACAGCAGAGACCTGACTGTTGAGCTCGGCGAATGCCACCTCACCACAGCAGAGACCTGACTGTTGAGCTCGGCGAATCCCACCTCACTACAGCAGAGATCTGACTGTTGAACTCGGCGGATCCCACCTCACCACAGCAGAGACCTGACTGTTGAGCTCGGCGAATCCCACCTCACCACAGCAGAGACCTGACTGTTGAGCTCGGCGGATCCCACCTCACCACAGCAGAGACCTGACTGTTGATCTCGGCGGATCCCACCTCACCACAGCAGAGACCTGACTGTTGAGCTCTGTGGATCCCACCTCACCACAGCAGAGACCTGACTATATAGCTCGGCGGATCCCACCTCACCACAGCAGAGACCCGACTGTTGAGCTCGGCGGATCCCACCTCACCACAGCAGAGACCTGACTGTTGAGCTCGGCGGATCCCACCTCACCACAGCAGAGACCTGACTGTTGAGCTCGTGCATCCCACCTCACCACAGCAGAGACCTGACTGTTGAGCTCGGCGGATCCCACCTCACCACAGCACAGACCTGACTGTTGAGCTCGGCGGATCCCACCTTACCACAGCAGAGACCTGACTGTTGAGCTCGGCGGATCCCACCTCACCACAGCAGAGACCTGACTGTTGAGCTCTGTGGATCCCACCTCACCACAGCAGAGACCTGACTGTTGAGCTCGGCGGATCCCACCTCACCATAGCAGAGACCTGACTGTTGTGTTGGGCGAATCCCACCTCACCACAGCAGAGAGCAGACTGTTGTGTTCGGCGAATCCCACCTCACCACAGAAGAGACCTGACTGTTGAGTTCGGCGAATCCCACCTCACCACAGCAGAGACCTGACTGTGTATTCGGCGAATCCCACCTCACCACAGCAGAGACCTGACTGTTGTGTTGGGCGAATCCCACCTCACCACAGCAGAGACCTGAATGTTGCGATCAGCGGACCCCACCTCACCACAGCAGAGACCTGACTGTTGAGCTCGGCGGATCCCACCTCACCACAGCAGAGACCTGACCGTTGTGTTCGGCGAATCCCACCTCACCACAGCAGAGACCTGATTGTTGTGTTGGGCGAATCCCACCTCACCACAGCAGAGACCTGACTGTTGTGTTCGGCGAATCCCACCTCACCACAGCAGAGACCTGACTGTTGTGTTCGGCGGATCCCACCTCACCACAGCAGAGACCTGGCTGTTGTGTTCGGCGAATCCCACCTCACCACAGCAGAGACCTGACTGTGTGTTCGGCGACTCCCACCTCACCACAGCAGAGACCTGACTGTTGAGCTCGGCGGATCCCACCTCACCACAGCAGAGACCTGACTGTTGAGCTCGGCGGATCCCACCTCACCACAGCAGAGACCTGGCCGCTGTGTTCGGCGAACCCACCTCACAACAGCAGAGACCTGGCCGCTGTGTTCGGCGAACCCACCTCACCCCAGCAGAGACCTGGCCGCTGTGTTCGGCGAACCCACCTCACCCTAGCAGAGACCTGGCGGCTGTGTTCGGCGGATCCCACCTCACCCCGGCAGAGACCTGGCGGCTGTGTTCCGAGAACCCACCTCATCACAGCAGAGACCTGGCGCTGTGTTCCTCCAACCCACCTCATCACAGCAGAGACCTGGCCGCTGTTTTCCGCGAACCCACCTCATCACAGCAGAGACCTGGCCGCTGTGTTCCGCGAAGCCACCTCACCACAGCAGAGACCTGGCCGCTGTGTTCCGCGAACCCACCTCACCTCAGCAGATACCTGGCCGCTGTGTTCGGCGAACCCACCTCACAACAGCAGAGACCTGGCCGCTGTGTTCGGCGAACCCACCTCACCCCAGCAGAGGCCTGGCCGCTGTGTTCGGCGAACCCACCTCACCCCAGCAGAGACCTGGCCGCTGTGTTCGGCGAACGCACCACACCCCAGCAGAGACCTGGCAGCTGTGTTCGGCGGATCCCACCTCACCCCGGCAGAGACCTGGCTGCTGTGTTCGGCGGATCCCACCTCACCCCGGCAGAGACCTGGCGGCTGTGTTCGGCGGATCCCACCTCACCCCGGCAGAGGCCTGGCTGCTGTGTTCGGCGGATCCCACCTCACCCCGGCAGAGACTTGGCGGCTGTGTTCGGCGGATCCCACCTCACCCCGGCAGAGACCTGGCGGCTGTGTTCGGCGGATACCACCTCACCCCGGCAGAGACCTGGCGGCTGTGTTCGGCGGATCCCACCTCACCCCGGCAGAGACCTGGCGGCTGTGTTCGGCGGATCCCACCTCACCCCGGCAGAGGCCTGGCTGCTGTGTTCGGCGGATCCCACCTCACCCCGGCAGAGACTTGGCGGCTGTGTTCGGCGGATCCCACCTCACCCCGGCAGAGACCTGGCGGCTGTGTTCGGCGGATACCACCTCACCCCGGCAGAGACCTGGCGGCTGTGTTCGGCGGATCCCACCTCACCCCGGCGGAGACCTGGCGGCTGTGTTCGGCGGATCCCACCTCACCCCGGCGGAGACCTGGCGGCTGTGTTCGGCGGATCCCACCTCACCCCGGCGGAGACCTGGCGGCTGTGTTCGGCGGATCCCACCTCACCCCGGCGGAGACCTGGCGGCTGTGTTCGGCGGATCCCACCTCACCCCGGCGGAGACCTGGCTGTTGTGTTGGGCGAATCCCACCTCCCCACAGCAGAGACCTGACTATATAGCTCGGCGGATCCCACCTCACCACAGCAGAGACCTGACTGCTGAGTTCGGCGAATCCCACCTCAGCACAGCAGAGACCTGACTGTTGTGCTGGGCGAATCCCACCTCACCACAGCAGAGACTTGAATGTTGAGCTCTGCGGATCCCACCTCACCACAGCAGAGACCTGACTGTTGAGCTCGGCGGATCCCACCTCACCACAGCAGAGACCTGACTGTTGAGCTCGACGGATCCCATCTCACCACAGCAGAGACCTGACTGTTGTGTTGGGCGAATCCCACCTCACCACCGCACAGACCTGACTGTTGAGCTCTGTGGATCCCACCTCACCACAGCAGAGACCTGACTGTTGTGTTGGGCGAATCCCACTTCACCACAGCAGATACCTGACTGTTGAGTTCGGCGAATCCCACCTCACCACAGCAGAGACCTGACTGTGTGTTCGGCGACTCCCACCTCACCACAGCAGAGACCTGGCCGCTGTGTTCGGCGAACCCACCTCACCCTAGCAGAGACCTGGCGGCTGTGTTCGGCGGATCCCACCTCACCCCGGCAGAGACCTGGCGGCTGTGTTCCGAGAACCCACCTCATCACAGCAGAGACCTGGCGCTGTGTTCCTCCAACCCACCTCATCACAGCAGAGACCTGGCCGCTGTGTTCCGCGAACCCACCTCATCACAGCAGAGACCTGGCCGCTGTGTTCCGCGAAGCCACCTCACCACAGCAGAGACCTGGCCGCTGTGTTCCGCGAACCCACCTCACCTCAGCAGAGACCTGGCCGCTGTGTTCGGCGAACCCACCTCACAACAGCAGAGACCTGGCCGCTGTGTTCGGCGAACCCACCTCACCCCAGCAGAGGCCTGGCCGCTGTGTTCGGCGAACCCACCTCACCCCAGCAGAGACCTGGCCGCTGTGTTCGGCGAACGCACCACACCCCAGCAGAGACCTGGCAGCTGTGTTCGGCGGATCCCACCTCACCCCGGCAGAGACCTGGCTGCTGTGTTTGGCGGATCCCACCTCACCCCGGCAGAGACCTGGCGGCTGTGTTCGGCGGATCCCACCTCACCCCGGCAGAGGCCTGGCTGCTGTGTTCGGCGGATCCCACCTCACCCCGGCAGAGACTTGGCGGCTGTGTTCGGCGGATCCCACCTCACCCCGGCAGAGACCTGGCGGCTGTGTTCGGCGGATACCACCTCACCCCGGCAGAGACCTGGCGGCTGTGTTCGGCGGATCCCACCTCACCCCGGCAGAGACCTGGCGGCTGTGTTCGGCGGATCCCACCTCACCCCGGCAGAGGCCTGGCTGCTGTGTTCGGCGGATCCCACCTCACCCCGGCAGAGACTTGGCGGCTGTGTTCGGCGGATCCCACCTCACCCCGGCAGAGACCTGGCGGCTGTGTTCGGCGGATACCACCTCACCCCGGCAGAGACCTGGCGGCTGTGTTCGGCGGATCCCACCTCACCCCGGCAGAGACCTGGCGGCTGTGTTCGGCGGATCCCACCTCACCCCGGCGGAGACCTGGCGGCTGTGTTCGGCGGATCCCACCTCACCCCGGCGGAGACCTGGCGGCTGTGTTCGGCGGATCCCACCTCACCCCGGCGGAGACCTGGCGGCTGTGTTCGGCGGATCCCACCTCACCCCGGCGGAGACCTGGCTGTTGTGTTGGGCGAATCCCACCTCCCCACAGCAGAGACCTGACTATATAGCTCGGCGGATCCCACCTCACCACAGCAGAGACCTGACTGCTGAGTTCGGCGAATCCCACCTCAGCACAGCAGAGACCTGACTGTTGTGCTGGGCGAATCCCACCTCACCACAGCAGAGACTTGAATGTTGAGCTCGGCGGATCCCACCTCACCACATCAGAGACCTGACTGTTGAGCTCGGCGGATCCCACCTCACCACAGCAGAGACCTGACTGTTGAGCTCGACGGATCCCATCTCACCACAGCAGAGACCTGACTGTTGTGTTGGGCGAATCCCACCTCACCACCGCACAGACCTGACTGTTGAGCTCTGTGGATCCCACCTCACCACAGCAGAGACCTGACTGTTGTGTTGGGCGAATCCCACTTCACCACAGCAGATACCTGACTGTTGAGTTCGGCGAATCCCACCTCACCACAGCAGAGACCTGACTGTGTGTTCGGCGACTCCCACCTCACCACAGCAGAGACCTGACTGTTGTGTTGGGCGAATCCCACCTCACCACAGCAGAGACCTGACTGTTGAGCTCGGCGGATCCCACCTAACCATAGCAGAGACCTGACTGTTGAGCTCGGCGAATCCCACCTCACCACAGCAGAGACCGGACTGTTGTGTTCGGCGAATCCCACCTCACCACAGCAGAGACCTGACTGTTGTGTTGGGCGAATCCCACCTCACCACAGCAGAGACCTGACTGTTGAGCTCGGCGAATCCCACCTCACCACAGCAGAGACCTGACTGTTGTGTTGGGAGAATCCCACCTGATCACAGCAGAGACCTGACTGTTGAGCTCTGTGGATCCCACCTCACCACAGCAGAGACCTGACTGTTGAGCTCGGCGGATCCCACCTCACAACAGCAGAGACCTGGCTGTTGTGTTCGGCAAATCCCACCTCACCACAGCAGGGACCTGACTGTTGAGTTCGGCGAATCCCACC
This sequence comes from Hyperolius riggenbachi, assembly GCF_040937935.1. Taxonomy (NCBI): domain Eukaryota; kingdom Metazoa; phylum Chordata; class Amphibia; order Anura; family Hyperoliidae; genus Hyperolius; species Hyperolius riggenbachi. The sequence continues at coordinate 466,598,834 of NC_090648.1, read as the reverse complement.
TCACCACAGCAGAGACCTGACTGTTGAGCTCGGCGGATCCCACCTCACCACAGCAGAGACCTGACCGTTGAGCTCGGCGAATCCCACCACACCACAGCAGAGACGTGACTGTTGAGCTCGGCGGATCCCACCTCACCACAGCAGAGACCTGACTATATAGCTCGGCGGATCCCACCTCACCACAGCAGAGACCCGACTGTTGAGCTTGGCGGATCCCACCTCACCACAGCAGAGACCTGACTGTTGAGCTCGGCGGATCCCACCTCACCACAGCAGAGAACTGACTGTTGAGCTCAGCGGATCCCACCTCACCACAGCAGAGACCTGACTGTTGTGTTGGGCGAATCCCACCTCACCACAGCAGAGACCTGACTGTTGAGTTCGGCGAATCCCACCTCACCACAGCAGAGACCTGACTGTGTGTTCGGCGACTCCCACCTCACCACAGCAGAGACCTGACTGTTGAGCTCGGCGGATCCCACCTAACCACAGCAGAGACCTGACTGTTGAGCTCGGCGAATCCCACCTCACCACAGAAGAGACCTGAGTGTTGTGTTCGGCGGATCCCACCTCACCACAGCAGAGACCTGACTGTTGTGTTCGGCGGATCCCACCTCACCACAGCAGAGACCTGACTGTTGTGTTGGGCGAATCCCACCTCACCACAGCAGAGACCTGAATGTTGCGATCAGCGGACCCCACCTCACCACAGCAGAGACCTGACTGTTGAGCTCGGCGGATCCCACCTCACCACAGCAGAGACCTGACTGTTGAGCTCGGCAGATCCCACCTCACCACAGCAGAGACCTGACTGTTGAGCTCGGCGGATCCCACCTCACCACAGCAGAGACCTGACTGTCGAGCTCGGCGGATCCCACCTCACCACAGCAGAGACCTGACTGTTGAGCTCAGCGGATCCCACCTCACCACAGCACAGACCTCACTGTTGAGCTTGGCGTATCCCACCTCACCACAGCAGAGACCTGACTGTTGTGTTGGGCGAATCCCACCTCACCACAGCAGAGACCTGACTGTTGAGCTCGGCGGATAACACCTCACCACAGCAGAGACCCGACTGTTGAGCTCGGCGGATCCCACCTCACCACAGCAGAGACCTGACTTTTGAGCTCGGCGGATCCCACCTCACCACAGCAGAGACCTGACTGTTGAGCTCGGCGAATCCCACCTCACCACAGCAGAGACCTGACTGTTGAGCTCGGCGGATCCCACCTCACCACAGCACAGACCTGACTGTTGAGCTCGGCGGATCCCACCTCACCACAGCAGAGACCCGACTGTTGAGCTCGGTGGATCCCACCTCACCACAGCAGAGACCTGACTGTTGAGTTTGGCGAATCCCACCTCACCACAGCAGAGACCTGACTGTTGTGTTGGGCGAATCCCACCTCACCACAGCAGAGACCTGACTGTTGAGCTCGGCGGATCCCACCTCACCACAGCAGAGACCTGACTGTTGAGCTCTGCGGATCCCACCTCACCACAGCAGAGACCTGAATGTTGTTTTCAGCGAACCCACCTCACCACAGAAGAGACCTGACTGTTGAGCTCAGCGGATCCCACCTCACCACAGCACAGACCTCACTGTTGAGCTCGGCGTATCCCACCTCACCACAGCAGAGACCTGACTGTTGTGTTGGGCGAATCCCACCTCACCACAGCAGAGACCCGACTGTTGAGCTCGGCGGATCCCACCTCACCACAGCAGAGACCTGACTTTTGAGCTCGTCGAATCCCACCTCACCACAGCAGAGACCTGACTGTTGAGCTCGGCGAATCCCACCTCACCACAGCAGAGACCTGACTGTTGAGCTCGGCGGATCCCACCTCACCACAGCAGAGACCTGACTGTTGAGCTCGGCGGATCCCACCTCACCACAGCAGAGACCTGACTGTTGAGCTCGGCGAATCCCACCTCACCAGAGCAGAGACCTGACTGTTGAGCTCGGCGGATCCCACCTCACCACAGCACAGACCTGACTGTTGAGCTCGGCGGATCCCACCTCAGCACAGCAGAGACCTCACTGTTGAGCTCGGCGGATCCCACCTCACCACAGCAGAGAGCTGACTGTTGTGTTCGGCGAATCCCACCTCACCACAGCAGAGACCTGACTGTTGAGCTCGGCGGATCCCACCTCACCTCAGCAGAGACCTGACCGTTGAGCTCGGCGGATCCCACCTCACCACAGCAGAGAGCTGACTGTTGTGTTCGGCGAATCCCACCTCACCACAGCAGAGACCTGACTGTTGAGCTCGGCGAATCCCACCTCACCACAGCAGAGACCTGACTGTTGTGTTCGGTGAATCCCACCTCACCACAGCAGAGACCTGAGTGTTGTGTTCGGCGTATCCCACCTCACCACAGCAGAGACCTGACTGTTGTGTTCGGCGAATCCCACCTCACCACAGCAGAGACCTGACTGTTGAGCTCGGCGGATCCCACCTCACCACAGCAGAGACCTGACCATTGAGCTCGGCGGATCCCACCTCACCACAGCAGAGACCTGACTGTTAAGCTCGGCGGATCCCACCTCACCACAGCAGAGACCTGACCATTGAGCTCGGCGGATCCCACCTCACCACAGCAGAGACCTGACTGTTGAGCTCGGCGGATCCCACCTCACCACAGCAGAGACCTGACTGTTGAGCTCGGCGGTTTCCACCTCACCACAGCAGAGACCTGACTGTTGAGCTCGGCGGATCCCACCTAACCATAGCAGAGACCTGACTGTCGAGCTCGGCGAATCCCACCTCACCACAGCAGAGACCTGACTGTTGTGTTCGGTGAATCCCACCTCACCACAGCAGAGACCTGAGTGTTGTGTTCGGCGTATCCCACCTCACCACAGCAGAGACCTGACTGTTGTGTTCGGCGGATCCCACCTCACCACAGCAGAGACCTGGCTGTTGTGTTCGGCGAATCCCACCTCACCACAGCAGAGACCTGACTGTTGAGTTCGGCGAATCCCACCTCACCACAGCAGAGACCTGACTGTTGAGCTCAGCGGATCCCACCTCACCACAGCAGAGACCTGACTGTTGTGTTGGGCGAATCCCACCTCACCACAGCAGAGACCTGACTGTTGTGTTGGGCGAATCCCACCTCACCACAGCAGAGAGCTGACTGTTGTGTTCGGCGAATCCCACCTCACCACAGCAGAGACCTGACTGTTGAGTTCGGCGACTCCCACCTCACCACAGCAGAGACCTGACTGTTGAGTTCGGCGAATCCCACCTCACCACAGCAGAGACCTGACTGTTGTGTTGGGCGAATCCCACCTCACCACAGCAGAGACCTGAATGTTGCGATCAGCGGACCCCACCTCACCACAGCAGAGACCTGACTGTTGAGCTCGGCGGATCCCACCTCACCACAGCAGAGACCTGACTGTTGAGCTCGGCAGATCCCACCTCACCACAGCAGAGACCTGACTGTTGAGCTCGGCGGATCCCACCTCACCACAGCAGAGACCTGACTGTTGTGTTCAGCGAACCCACCTCACCACAGCAGAGACCTGACTGCTGAGTTCGGCGAATCCCACCTCACCACAGCAGAGACCTGACTGTTGAGTTCGGCGAATCCCACGTCACCACAGCAGAGACCTGACTGTTGTGTTGGGCGAATCCCACCTCACCACAGCAGAGACCTGAATGTTGCAATCAGCGGACCCCACCTCACCACAGCAGAGACCTGACTGTTGAGCTCGGCGGATCCCACCTCACCACAGCAGAGACCTGACTGTTGAGCTCGGCGGATCCCACCTCACTACAGCAGAGACCTGACTGTTGAGTTCGGCGAATCCCACCTCACCACAGCAGAGACCTGACTGTTGTGTTGGGCGAATCCCACCTCACCACAGCAGAGACCTGAATGTTGCAATCAGCGGACCCCACCTCACCACAGCAGAGACCTGACTGTTGAGCTCGGCGGATCCCACCTCACCACAGCAGAGACCTGACTGTTGAGCTCGGCGGATCCCACTTCACCACAGCAGAGACCTGACTGTTGAGCTCGGCCAATCCCACCTCACCACAGCAGAGACCTGACTGTTGAGCTCGGCGGATCCCACCTCACCACAGCAGAGACCTGACTGTTGAGCTCGGCGGATCCCACCTCACCACAGCAGAGACCTGACTGTTGAGCTTGGTGGATCCCACCTCACCACAGCAGAGACCCGACTGTTGAGCTCGGCGGATCCCACCTCACCACAGCAGAGACCTGGCTGTTGTGTTCGGCGAATCCCACCTCACCACAGCAGAGACCTGACTGTGTGTTCGGCGACTCCCACCTCACCACAGCAGAGACCTGACTGTTGTGTTGGGCGAATCCCACCTCACCACAGCAGAGACCTGACTGTTGTGTTGGGCGAATCCCACCTCACCACAGCAGAGAGCTGACTGTTGTGTTCGGCGAATCCCACCTCACCACAGCAGAGACCTGACTGTGTATTCGGCGAATCCCACCTCACCACAGCAGAGACCTGACTGTTGTGTTGGGCGAATCCCACCTCACCACAGCAGAGACCTGAATGTTGCGATCAGCGGACCCCACCTCACCACAGCAGAGACCTGACTGTTGAGCTCGGCGAATCCCACCTCACCACAGCAGAGACCTGACTGTTGAGCTCAGCGGATCCCACCTCACCACAGCACAGACCTCACTGTTGAGCTCGGCGTATCCCACCTCACCACAGCAGAGACCTGATTGTTGTGTTGGGCGAATCCCACCTCACCACAGCAGAGACCTGACTGTTGTGTTCGGCGGATCCCACCTCACCACAGCAGAGACCTGGCTGTTGTGTTCGGCGAATCCCACCTCACCACAGCAGAGACCTGACTGTGTGTTCGGCGACTCCCACCTCACCACAGCAGAGACCTGACTGTTGTGTTGGGCAAATCCCACCTCACCACAGCAGAGACTTGAATGTTGCGTTCGGCAGACCCCACCTCACCACAGCAGAGACCTGAATGTTGAGCTAGGCGGATCCCACCTCACCACAGCAGAGACCTGACTGTTGAGCTCGGCGGATCCCACCTCACCACAGCAGAGACCTGACTGTTGAGCTCAGCGGATCCCACCTCACCACAGCACAGACCTGACTGTTGAGCTCGGCGGATCCCACCTCACCACAGCAGAGACCTGACTGTTGAGCTCGGAGGATCCCACCTCACCACAGCACAGACCTGACTGTTGAGCTTGGCGGATCCCACCTCACCACAGCAGAGACCTGACTGTTGAGCTCGGCGAATGCCACCTCACCACAGCAGAGACCTGACTGTTGAGCTCGGCGAATCCCACCTCACTACAGCAGAGATCTGACTGTTGAACTCGGCGGATCCCACCTCACCACAGCAGAGACCTGACTGTTGAGCTCGGCGAATCCCACCTCACCACAGCAGAGACCTGACTGTTGAGCTCGGCGGATCCCACCTCACCACAGCAGAGACCTGACTGTTGATCTCGGCGGATCCCACCTCACCACAGCAGAGACCTGACTGTTGAGCTCTGTGGATCCCACCTCACCACAGCAGAGACCTGACTATATAGCTCGGCGGATCCCACCTCACCACAGCAGAGACCCGACTGTTGAGCTCGGCGGATCCCACCTCACCACAGCAGAGACCTGACTGTTGTGTTGGGCGAATCCCACCTCACCACAGCAGAGACCTGAATGTTGCGATCAGCGGACCCCACCTCACCACAGCAGAGACCTGACTGTTGAGCTCGGCGGATCCCACCTCACCACAGCAGAGACCTGACCGTTGTGTTCGGCGAATCCCACCTCACCACAGCAGAGACCTGATTGTTGTGTTGGGCGAATCCCACCTCACCACAGCAGAGACCTGACTGTTGTGTTCGGCGAATCCCACCTCACCACAGCAGAGACCTGACTGTTGTGTTCGGCGGATCCCACCTCACCACAGCAGAGACCTGGCTGTTGTGTTCGGCGAATCCCACCTCACCACAGCAGAGACCTGACTGTGTGTTCGGCGACTCCCACCTCACCACAGCAGAGACCTGACTGTTGAGCTCGGCGGATCCCACCTCACCACAGCAGAGACCTGACTGTTGAGCTCGGCGGATCCCACCTCACCACAGCAGAGACCAGCAGAGACCTGACTATATAGCTCGGCGGATCCCACCTCACCACAGCAGAGACCCGACTGTTGAGCTCGGCGGATCCCACCTCACCACAGCAGAGACCTGACTGTTGAGCTCGGCGGATCCCACCTCACCACAGCAGAGACCTGACTGTTGAGCTTGGCGGATCCCACCTCACCACAGCAGAGACCTGACTGTTGAGCTCGTGGATCCCACCTCACCACAGCAGAGACCTGACTGTTGAGCTCGGCGGATCCCACCTCACCACAGCACAGACCTGACTGTTGAGCTCGGCGGATCCCACCTTACCACAGCAGAGACCTGACTGTTGAGCTCGGCGGATCCCACCTCACCACAGCAGAGACCTGACTGTTGAGCTCTGTGGATCCCACCTCACCACAGCAGAGACCTGACTGTTGAGCTCGGCGGATCCCACCTCACCATAGCAGAGACCTGACTGTTGTGTTGGGCGAATCCCACCTCACCACAGCAGAGAGCAGACTGTTGTGTTCGGCGAATCCCACCTCACCACAGAAGAGACCTGACTGTTGAGTTCGGCGAATCCCACCTCACCACAGCAGAGACCTGACTGTGTATTCGGCGAATCCCACCTCACCACAGCAGAGACCTGACTGTTGTGTTGGGCGAATCCCACCTCACCTCAGCAGAGACCTGAATGTTGCGATCAGCGGACCCCACCTCACCACAGCAGAGACCTGACTGTTGAGCTCGGCGGATCCCACCTCACCACAGCAGAGACCTGACCGTTGTGTTCGGCGAATCCCACCTCACCACAGCAGAGACCTGATTGTTGTGTTGGGCGAATCCCACCTCACCACAGCAGAGACCTGACTGTTGTGTTCGGCGAATCCCACCTCACCACAGCAGAGACCTGACTGTTGTGTTCGGCGGATCCCACCTCACCACAGCAGAGACCTGGCTGTTGTGTTCGGCGAATCCCACCTCACCACAGCAGAGACCTGACTGTGTGTTCGGCGACTCCCACCTCACCACAGCAGAGACCTGACTGTTGAGCTTGGCGGATCCCACCTCACCACAGCAGAGACCTGACTGTTGAGCTCGTGGATCCCACCTCACCACAGCAGAGACCTGACTGTTGAGCTCGGCGGATCCCACCTCACCACAGCACAGACCTGACTGTTGAGCTCGGCGGATCCCACCTTACCACAGCAGAGACCTGACTGTTGAGCTCGGCGGATCCCACCTCACCACAGCAGAGACCTGACTGTTGAGCTCTGTGGATCCCACCTCACCACAGCAGAGACCTGACTGTTGAGCTCGGCGGATCCCACCTCACCATAGCAGAGACCTGACTGTTGTGTTGGGCGAATCCCACCTCACCACAGCAGAGAGCAGACTGTTGTGTTCGGCGAATCCCACCTCACCACAGAAGAGACCTGACTGTTGAGTTCGGCGAATCCCACCTCACCACAGCAGAGACCTGACTGTGTATTCGGCGAATCCCACCTCACCACAGCAGAGACCTGACTGTTGTGTTGGGCGAATCCCACCTCACCTCAGCAGAGACCTGAATGTTGCGATCAGCGGACCCCACCTCACCACAGCAGAGACCTGACTGTTGAGCTCGGCGGATCCCACCTCACCACAGCAGAGACCTGACCGTTGTGTTCGGCGAATCCCACCTCACCACAGCAGAGACCTGATTGTTGTGTTGGGCGAATCCCACCTCACCACAGCAGAGACCTGACTGTTGTGTTCGGCGAATCCCACCTCACCACAGCAGAGACCTGACTGTTGTGTTCGGCGGATCCCACCTCACCACAGCAGAGACCTGGCTGTTGTGTTCGGCGAATCCCACCTCACCACAGCAGAGACCTGACTGTGTGTTCGGCGACTCCCACCTCACCACAGCAGAGACCTGACTGTTGAGCTCGGCGGATCCCACCTCACCACAGCAGAGACCTGACTGTTGAGCTCTGTGGATCCCACCTCACCACAGCAGAGACCTGACTATATAGCTCGGCGGATCCCACCTCACCACAGCAGAGACCCGACTGTTGAGCTCGGCGGATCCCACCTCACCACAGCAGAGACCTGACTGTTGAGCTCGGCGGATCCCACCTCACCACAGCAGAGACCTGACTGTTGAGCTTGGCGGATCCCACCTCACCACAGCAGAGACCTGACTGTTGAGTTCGGCGAATCCCACCTCACCACAGCAGAGACCTGACTGTTGTGTTGGGCGAATCCCACCTCACCACAGCAGAGACCTGAATGTTGCAATCAGCGGACCCCACCTCACCACAGCAGAGACCTGACTGTTGAGCTCGGCGGATCCCACCTCACCACAGCAGAGACCTGACTGTTGAGCTCGGCGGATCCCACTTCACCACAGCAGAGACCTGACTGTTGAGCTCGGCCAATCCCACCTCACCACAGCAGAGACCTGACTGTTGAGCTCGGCGGATCCCACCTCACCACAGCACAGACCTGACTGTTGAGCTCGGCGGATCCCACCTCACCACAGCAGAGACCTGACTGTTGAGCTTGGTGGATCCCACCTCACCACAGCAGAGACCCGACTGTTGAGCTCGGCGGATCCCACCTCACCACAGCAGAGACCTGACTGTTGTGTTCGGCGGATCCCACCTCACCACAGCAGAGACCTGGCTGTTGTGTTCGGCGAATCCCACCTCACCACAGCAGAGACCTGACTGTGTGTTCGGCGACTCCCACCTCACCACAGCAGAGACCTGACTGTTGTGTTGGGCGAATCCCACCTCACCACAGCAGAGACCTGACTGTTGTGTTGGGCGAATCCCACCTCACCACAGCAGAGAGCTGACTGTTGTGTTCGGCGAATCCCACCTCACCACAGCAGAGACCTGACTGTGTATTCGGCGAATCCCACCTCACCACAGCAGAGACCTGACTGTTGTGTTGGGCGAATCCCACCTCACCACAGCAGAGACCTGAATGTTGCGATCAGCGGACCCCACCTCACCACAGCAGAGACCTGACTGTTGAGCTCGGCGAATCCCACCTCACCACAGCAGAGATCTGACTGTTGAGCTCAGCGGATCCCACCTCACCACAGCACAGACCTCACTGTTGAGCTCGGCGTATCCCACCTCACCACAGCAGAGACCTGATTGTTGTGTTGGGCGAATCCCACCTCACCACAGCAGAGACCTGACTGTTGTGTTCGGCGGATCCCACCTCACCACAGCAGAGACCTGGCTGTTGTGTTCGGCGAATCCCACCTCACCACAGCAGAGACCTGACTGTGTGTTCGGCGACTCCCACCTCACCACAGCAGAGACCTGACTGTTGTGTTGGGCAAATCCCACCTCACCACAGCAGAGACTTGAATGTTGCGTTCGGCAGACCCCACCTCACCACAGCAGAGACCTGACTGTTGAGCTCGGCGGATCCCACCTCACCACAGCAGAGACCTGACTGTTGAGCTCGGCGGATCCCACCTCACCACAGCAGAGACCTGACTGTTGAGCTCGGCGGATCCCACCTCGCCACAGCAGAGACCTGACTGTTGAGCTCGGAGGATCCCACCTCACCACAGCACAGACCTGACTGTTGAGCTTGGCGGATCCCACCTCACCACAGCAGAGACCTGACTGTTGAGCTCGGCGAATCCCACCTCACTACAGCAGAGATCTGACTGTTGAGCTCGGCGGATCCCACCTCACCACAGCAGAGACCTGACTGTTGAGCTCGGCGAATCCCACCTCACCACAGCAGAGACCTGACTGTTGAGCTCGGCGGATCCCACCTCACCACAGCAGAGACCTGACTGTTGATCTCGGCGGATCCCACCTCACCACAGCAGAGACCTGACTGTTGAGCTCTGTGGATCCCACCTCACCACAGCAGAGACCTCACTATATAGCTCGGCGGATCCCACCTCACCACAGCAGAGACCTGACTGTTGAGCTCGGCGGATCCCACCTCACCACAGCAGAGACCTGACTGTTGAGCTTGGCGGATCCCACCTCACCACAGCAGAGACCTGACTGTTGAGCTCGTGGATCCCACCTCACCACAGCAGAGACCTGACTGTTGAGCTCGGCGGATCCCACCTCACCACAGCAGAGACCTGACTGTTGAGCTTGGCGGATCCCACCTCACCACAGCAGAGACCTGACTGTTGAGCTCGGCGGATCCCACCTCACCACAGCAGAGACCTGACTGTTGAGCTCTGTGGATCCCACCTCACCACAGCAGAGACCCGACTGTTGAGCTCGGCGGATCCCACCTCACCACAGCAGAGACCTGACTGTTGAGCTCGGCGGATCCCACCTCACCACAGCAGAGACCTGACTGTTGAGCTTGGCGGATCCCACCTCACCACAGCAGAGACCTGACTGTTGAGCTCGGCGGATCCCACCTCACCACAGCAGAGACCTGACTGTTGAGCTCTGTGGATCCCACCTCACCACAGCAGAGACCTTACTGTTGAGCTCGGCGGATCCCACCTCACCATAGCAGAGACCTGACTGTTGTGTTGGGCGAATCCCACCTCACCACAGCAGAGACCTGACTGTTGTGTTGGGCGAATCCCACCTCACCACAGAACAGACCTGACTGTTGAGTTCGGCGAATCCCACCTCACCACAGCAGAGACCTGACTGTTGTGTTGGGCGAATCCCACCTCACCACAGCAGAGACCTGAATGTTGCGATCAGCGGACCCCACCTCACCACAGCAGAGACCTGACTGTTGAGCTCGGCGAATCCCACCTCACTACAGCAGAGACCTGACTGTTGAGCTCGGCAGATCCCACCTCACCACAGCAGAGACCTGACTGTTGAGCTCGGCGAATCCCACCTCACCACAGCAGAGACCTGACTGTTGAGCTCGGCGGATCCCACCTCACCACAGCAGAGACCTGACTGTTGAGCTCGGCGGATCCCACCTCACCACAGCAGAGACCTGACTGTTGAGCTCTGTGGATCCCACCTCACCACAGCAGAGACCTGACTATATAGCTCGGCGGATCCCACCTCACCACAGCAGAGACCCGACTGTTGAGCTCGGCGGATCCCACCTCACCACAGCAGAGACCTGACTGTTGAGCTCGGCGGATCCCACCTCACCACAGCAGAGACCTGACTGTTGAGCTTGGCGGATCCCACCTCACCACAGCAGAGACCTGACTGTTGAGCTCGGCGGATCCCACCTCACCACAGCAGAGACCTGACTGTTGAGCTCGGCGGATCCCACCTCACCACAGCACAGACCTGACTGTTGAGCTCGGCGGATCCCACCTTACCACAGCAGAGACCTGACTGTTGAGCTCGGCGGATCCCACCTCACCACAGCAGAGACCTGACTGTTGAGCTCTGTGGATCCCACCTCACCACAGCAGAGACCTGACTGTTGAGCTCGGCGGATCCCACCTCACCATAGCAGAGACCTGACTGTTGTGTTGGGCGAATCCCACCTCACCACAGCAGAGAGCAGACTGTTGTGTTCGGCGAATCCCACCTCACCACAGAAGAGACCTGACTGTTGAGTTCGGCGAATCCCACCTCACCACAGCAGAGACCTGACTGTGTATTCGGCGAATCCCACCTCACCACAGCAGAGACCTGACTGTTGTGTTGGGCGAATCCCACCTCACCACAGCAGAGACCTGAATGTTGCGATCAGCGGACCCCACCTCACCACAGCAGAGACCTGACTGTTGAGCTCGGCGGATCCCACCTCACCACAGCAGAGACCTGACCGTTGTGTTCGGCGAATCCCACCTCACCACAGCAGAGACCTGATTGTTGTGTTGGGCGAATCCCACCTCACCACAGCAGAGACCTGACTGTTGTGTTGGGCGAATCCCACCTCACCACAGCAGAGACCTGACTGTTGTGTTCGGCGAATCCCACCTCACCACAGCAGAGACCTGACTGTTGTGTTCGGCGGATTCCCCCTCACCACAGCAGAGACCTGGCTGTTGTGTTCGGCGAATCCCACCTCACCACAGCAGAGACCTGACTGTGTGTTCGGCGACTCCCACCTCACCACAGCAGAGACCTGACTGTTGAGCTCGGCGGATCCCACCTCACCACAGCAGAGACCTGACTGTTGAGCTCTGTGGATCCCACCTCACCACAGCAGAGACCTGACTATATAGCTCGGCGGATCCCACCTCACCACAGCAGAGACCCGACTGTTGAGCTCGGCGGATCCCACCTCACCACAGCAGAGACCTGACTGTTGAGCTCGGCGGATCCCACCTCACCACAGCAGAGACCTGACTGTTGAGCTTGGCGGATCCCACCTCACCACAGCAGAGACCTGACTGTTGAGCTCGGCGGATCCCACCTCACCACAGCAGAGACCTGACTGTTGAGCTCTGTGGATCCCACCTAACCACAGCAGAGACCTGACTGTTGAGCTCGGCGGATCCCACCTCACCATAGCAGAGACCTGACTGTTGTGTTGGGCGAATCCCACCTCACCACAGCAGAGACCTGACTGTTGTGTTGGGCGAATCCCACCTCACCACAGAACAGACCTGACTGTTGAGTTCGACGAATCCCACCTCACCACAGCAGAGACCTGACTGTTGTGTTGGGCGAATCCCACCTCACCACAGCAGAGACCTGAATGTTGCGATCAGCGGACCCCACCTCACCACAGCAGAGACCTGACTGTTGAGCTCGGCGGATCCCACCTCACCACAGCAGAGACCTGACCGTTGAGCTCGGCAGATCCCACCTCACCACAGCAGAGACCTGAATGTTGAGCTCGGCGGATCCCACCTCACCACAGCAGAGACCTGACTGTTGAGCTCGGCGGACCACACCTCACCACAGCAGAGACCTGACTGTTGAGCTCGGCGGATCCCACCTAACCACAGCAGAGACCTGACTGTTGTGTTGGGCGAATCCCACCTCACCACAGCAGAGACCTGACTGTTGTGTTGGGCGAATCCCACCTCACCACAGCAGAGAGCTGACTGTTGTGTTCGGCGAATCCCACCTCACCACAGCAGAGACCTGACTGTTGAGTTCGGCGAATCCCACCTCACCACAGCAGAGACCTGACTGTTGTGTTGGGCGAATCCCACCTCACCACAGCAGAGACCTGACTGTTGAGCTCGGCGGATCCCACCTCACCACAGCAGAGACCTGACTGTTGAGCTCGGCAGATCCCACCTCACCACAGCAGAGACCTGACTGTTGAGCTCAACGGATCCCACCTCACCACAGCAGAGACCTGACTGTTGAGCTCGGCGGATCCCACCTCACCACAGCAGAGACCTGACTGTTGTGTTCAGCGAACCCACCTCACCACAGCAGAGACCTGACTGCTGAGTTCGGCGAATCCCACCTCACCACAGCAGAGACCTGACTGTTGAGTTCGGCGAATCCCACGTCACCACAGCAGAGACCTGACTGTTGTGTTGGGCGAATCCCACCTCACCACAGCAGAGACCTGAATGTTGCAATCAGCGGACCCCACCTCACCACAACAGAGACCTGACTGTTGAGCTCGGCGGATCCCACCTCACCACAGCAGAGACCTGACTGTTGAGCTCGGCGGATCCCACCTCACCACAGCAGAGACCTGACTGTTGAGTTCGGCGAATCCCACCTCACCCCAGCAGAGACCTGACTGTTGTGTTGGGCGAATCCCACCTCACCACAGCAGAGACCTGACTGTTGAGCTCGGTGGATCCCACCTCACCACAGCAGAGACCTGACTGTTGAGCTCGGCGGATCCCACCTCACCACAGCAGAGACCTGACTGTTGAGCTCGGCGAATCCCACCTCACCACAGCAGAGACCTGACTGTTGAGCTCGGCGGATCCCACCTCACCACAGCACAGACCTGACTGTTGAGCTCGGCGGATCCCACCTCACCACAGCAGAGACCTGACTGTTGTGTTCGGCGGATCCCACCTCACCACAGCAGAGACCTGGCTGTTGAGCTTGGTGGATCCCACCTCACCACAGCAGAGACCCGACTGTTGAGCTCGGCGGATCCCACCTCACCACAGCAGAGACCTGACTGTTGTGTTCGGCGGATCCCACCTCACCACAGCAGAGACCTGGCTGTTGTGTTCGGCGAATCCCACCTCACCACAGCAGAGACCTGACTGTTGAGCTTGGTGGATCCCACCTCACCACAGCAGAGACCCGACTGTTGAGCTCGGCGGATCCCACCTCACCCCAGCAGAGACCTGACTGTTGTATTCGGCGGATCCCACCTCACCACAGCAGAGACCTGGCTGTTGTGTTCGGCGAATCCCACCTCACCACAGCAGAGACCTGACTGTGTGTTCGGCGACTCCCACCTCACCACAGCAGAGACCTGACTGTTGTGTTGGGCGAATCCCACCTCACCACAGCAGAGACCTGACTGTTGTGTTGGGCGAATCCCACCTCACCACAGCAGAGACCTGACTGTTGAGCTTGGCGGATCCCACCTCACCACAGCAGAGACCTGACTGTTGAGCTCGTGGATCCCACCTCACCACAGCAGAGACCTGACTGTTGAGCTCGGCGGATCCCACCTCACCACAGCACAGACCTGACTGTTGAGCTCGGCGGATCCCACCTTACCACAGCAGAGACCTGACTGTTGAGCTCGGCGGATCCCACCTCACCACAGCAGAGACCTGACTGTTGAGCTCTGTGGATCCCACCTCACCACAGCAGAGACCTGACTGTTGAGCTCGGCGGATCCCACCTCACCATAGCAGAGACCTGACTGTTGTGTTGGGCGAATCCCACCTCACCACAGCAGAGAGCAGACTGTTGTGTTCGGCGAATCCCACCTCACCACAGAAGAGACCTGACTGTTGAGTTCGGCGAATCCCACCTCACCACAGCAGAGACCTGACTGTGTATTCGGCGAATCCCACCTCACCACAGCAGAGACCTGACTGTTGTGTTGGGCGAATCCCACCTCACCACAGCAGAGACCTGAATGTTGCGATCAGCGGACCCCACCTCACCACAGCAGAGACCTGACTGTTGAGCTCGGCGGATCCCACCTCACCACAGCAGAGACCTGACCGTTGTGTTCGGCGAATCCCACCTCACCACAGCAGAGACCTGATTGTTGTGTTGGGCGAATCCCACCTCACCACAGCAGAGACCTGACTGTTGTGTTCGGCGAATCCCACCTCACCACAGCAGAGACCTGACTGTTGTGTTCGGCGGATCCCACCTCACCACAGCAGAGACCTGGCTGTTGTGTTCGGCTAATCCCACCTCACCACAGCAGAGACCTGACTGTGTGTTCGGCGACTCCCACCTCACCACAGCAGAGACCTGACTGTTGAGCTCGGCGGATCCCACCTCACCACAGCAGAGACCTGACTGTTGAGCTCGGCGGATCCCACCTCACCACAGCAGAGACCAGCAGAGACCTGACTATATAGCTCGGCGGATCCCACCTCACCACAGCAGAGACCCGACTGTTGAGCTCGGCGGATCCCACCTCACCACAGCAGAGACCTGACTGTTGAGCTCGGCGGATCCCACCTCACCACAGCAGAGACCTGACTGTTGAGCTTGGCGGATCCCACCTCACCACAGCAGAGACCTGACTGTTGAGCTCGTGGATCCCACCTCACCACAGCAGAGACCTGACTGTTGAGCTCGGCGGATCCCACCTCACCACAGCACAGACCTGACTGTTGAGCTCGGCGGATCCCACCTTACCACAGCAGAGACCTGACTGTTGAGCTCGGCGGATCCCACCTCACCACAGCAGAGACCTGACTGTTGAGCTCTGTGGATCCCACCTCACCACAGCAGAGACCTGACTGTTGAGCTCGGCGGATCCCACCTCACCATAGCAGAGACCTGACTGTTGTGTTGGGCGAATCCCACCTCACCACAGCAGAGAGCAGACTGTTGTGTTCGGCGAATCCCACCTCACCACAGAAGAGACCTGACTGTTGAGTTCGGCGAATCCCACCTCACCACAGCAGAGACCTGACTGTGTATTCGGCGAATCCCACCTCACCACAGCAGAGACCTGACTGTTGTGTTGGGCGAATCCCACCTCACCTCAGCAGAGACCTGAATGTTGCGATCAGCGGACCCCACCTCACCACAGCAGAGACCTGACTGTTGAGCTCGGCGGATCCCACCTCACCACAGCAGAGACCTGACCGTTGTGTTCAGCGAATCCCACCTCACCACAGCAGAGACCTGATTGTTGTGTTGGGCGAATCCCACCTCACCACAGCAGAGACCTGACTGTTGTGTTCGGCGAATCCCACCTCACCACAGCAGAGACCTGACTGTTGTGTTCGGCGGATCCCACCTCACCACAGCAGAGACCTGGCTGTTGTGTTCGGCGAATCCCACCTCACCACAGCAGAGACCTGACTGTGTGTTCGGCGACTCCCACCTCACCACAGCAGAGACCTGACTGTTGAGCTCGGCGGATCCCACCTCACCACAGCAGAGACCTGACTGTTGAGCTCGGCGGATCCCACCTCACCACAGCAGAGACCTGACTGTTGAGCTCTGTGGATCCCACCTCACCACAGCAGAGACCTGACTATATAGCTCGGCGGATCCCACCTCACCACAGCAGAGACCCGACTGTTGAGCTCGGCGGATCCCACCTCACCACAGCAGAGACCTGACTGTTGAGCTCGGCGGATCCCACCTCACCACAGCAGAGACCTGACTGTTGAGCTTGGCGGATCCCACCTCACCACAGCAGAGACCTGACTGTTGAGCTCGGCGGATCCCACCTCACCACAGCAGAGACCTGACTGTTGAGCTCTGTGGATCCCACCTCACCACAGCAGAGACCTTACTGTTGAGCTCGGCGGATCCCACCTCACCATAGCAGAGACCTGACTGTTGTGTTGGGCGAATCCCACCTCACCACAGCAGAGACCTGACTGTTGTGTTGGGCGAATCCCACCTCACCACAGCAGAGACCTGAATGTTGCGATCAGCGGACCCCACCTCACCACAGCAGAGACCTGACTGTTGAGCTCGGCGAATCCCACCTCACTACAGCAGAGATCTGACTGTTGAGCTCGGCGGATCCCACCTCACCACAGCAGAGACCTGACTGTTGAGCTCGGCGAATCCCACCTCACCACAGCAGAGACCTGACTGTTGAGCTCGGCGGATCCCACCTCACCACAGCAGAGACCTGACTGTTGAGCTCGGCGGATCCCACCTCACCACAGCAGAGACCTGACTGTTGAGCTCTGTGGATCCCACCTCACCACAGCAGAGACCTGACTATATAGCTCGGCGGATCCCACCTCACCACAGCAGAGACCCGACTGTTGAGCTCGGCGGATCCCACCTCACCACAGCAGAGACCTGACTGTTGAGCTCGGCGGATCCCACCTCACCACAGCAGAGACCTGACTGTTGAGCTTGGCGGATCCCACCTCACCACAGCAGAGACCTGACTGTTGAGCTCGGCGGATCCCACCTCACCACAGCAGAGACCTGACTGTTGAGCTCGGCGGATCCCACCTCACCACAGCACAGACCTGACTGTTGAGCTCGGCGGATCCCACCTTACCACAGCAGAGACCTGACTGTTGAGCTCGGCGGATCCCACCTCACCACAGCAGAGACCTGACTGTTGAGCTCTGTGGATCCCACCTCACCACAGCAGAGACCTGACTGTTGAGCTCTGTGGATCCCACCTCACCACAGCAGAGACCTGACTGTTGAGCTCGGCGGATCCCACCTCACCACAGCAGAGACCTGACTGTTGAGCTTGGCGGATCCCACCTCACCACAGCAGAGACCTGACTGTTGAGCTCGGCGGATCCCACCTCACCACAGCAGAGACCTGACTGTTGAGCTCTGCGGATCCCACCTCACCACAGCACAGACCTGACTGTTGAGCTCGGCGGATCCCACCTTACCACAGCAGAGACCTGACTGTTGAGCTCGGCGGATCCCACCTCACCACAGCAGAGACCTGACTGTTGAGCTCTGTGGATCCCACCTCACCACAGCAGAGACCTGACTGTTGAGCTCGGCGAATCCCACCTCACCACAGCAGAGACCTGACTGTTGAGCTCGGCGGATCCCACCTCACCACAGCAGAGACCTGACTGTTGAGCTCGGCGGATCCCACCTCACCACAGCAGAGACCTGACTGTTGAGCTCTGTGGATCCCACCTCACCACAGCAGAGACCTGACTATATAGCTCGGCGGATCCCACCTCACCACAGCAGAGACCCGACTGTTGAGCTCGGCGAATCCCACCTCACCACAGCAGAGACCTGACTGTTGAGCTCGGCGGATCCCACCTCACCACAGCAGAGACCTGACTGTTGAGCTTGGCGGATCCCACCTCACCACAGCAGAGACCTGACTGTTGAGCTCGGCGGATCCCACCTCACCACAGCAGAGACCTGACTGTTGAGCTTGGCGGATCCCACCTCACCACAGCAGAGACCTGACTGTTGAGCTCGGCGGATCCCACCTCACCACAGCAGAGACCTGACTGTTGAGCTCTGTGGATCCCACCTCACCACAGCAGAGACCTGACTATATAGCTCGGCGGATCCCACCTCACCACAGCAGAGACCCGACTGTTGAGCTCGGCGGATCCCACCTCACCACAGCAGAGACCTGACTGTTGAGCTCGGCGGATCCCACCTCACCACAGCAGAGACCTGACTGTTGAGCTTGGCGGATCCCACCTCACCACAGCAGAGACCTGACTGTTGAGCTCGGCGGATCCCACCTCACCACAGCAGAGACCTGACTGTTGAGCTCGGCGGATCCCACCTCACCACAGCACAGACCTGTCTGTTGAGCTCGGCGGATCCCACCTTACCACAGCAGAGACCTGACTGTTGAGCTCGGCGGATCCCACCTCACCACAGCAGAGACCTGACTGTTGAGCTCTGTGGATCCCACCTCACCACAGCAGAGACCTGACTGTTGAGCTCGGCGAATCCCACCTCACCACAGCAGAGACCTGACTGTTGAGCTCGGCGGATCCCACCTCACCACAGCAGAGACCTGACTGTTGAGCTCGGCGGATCCCACCTCACCACAGCAGAGACCTGACTGTTGAGCTCTGTGGATCCCACCTCACCACAGCAGAGACCTGACTATATAGCTCGGCGGATCCCACCTCACCACAGCAGAGACCCGACTGTTGAGCTCGGCGGATCCCACCTCACCACAGCAGAGACCTGACTGTTGAGCTCGGCGGATCCCACCTCACCACAGCAGAGACCTGACTGTTGAGCTTGGCGGATCCCACCTCACCACAGCAGAGACCTGACTGTTGAGCTCGGCGGATCCCACCTCACCACAGCAGAGACCTGACTGTTGAGCTCGGCGGATCCCACCTCACCACAGCACAGACCTGACTGTTGAGCTCGGCGGATCCCACCTTACCACAGCAGAGACCTGACTGTTGAGCTCGGCGGATCCCACCTCACCACAGCAGAGACCTGACTGTTGAGCTCTGTGGATCCCACCTCACCACAGCAGAGACCTGACTGTTGAGCTCGGCGGATCCCACCTCACCATAGCAGAGACCTGACTGTTGTGTTGGGCGAATCCCACCTCACCACAGCAGAGAGCAGACTGTTGTTTTCGGCGAATCCCACCTCACCACAGAAGAGACCTGACTGTTGAGTTCGGCGAATCCCACCTCACCACAGCAGAGACCTGACTGTGTATTCGGCGAATCCCACCTCACCACAGCAGAGACCTGACTGTTGTGTTGGGCGAATCCCACCTCACCACAGCAGAGACCTGAATGTTGCGATCAGCGGACCCCACCTCACCACAGCAGAGACCTGACTGTTGAGCTCGGCGGATCCCACCTCACCACAGCAGAGACCTGACCGTTGTGTTCGGCGAATCCCACCTCACCACAGCAGAGACCTGATTGTTGTGTTGGGCGAATCCCACCTCACCACAGCAGAGACCTGACTGTTGTGTTGGGCGAATCCCACCTCACCACAGCAGAGACCTGACTGTTGTGTTCGGCGAATCCCACCTCACCACAGCAGAGACCTGACTGTTGTGTTGGGCGAATCCCACCTCACCTCAGCAGAGACCTGAATGTTGCGATCAGCGGACCCCACCTCACCACAGCAGAGACCTGACTGTTGAGCTCGGCGGATCCCACCTCACCACAGCAGAGACCTGACCGTTGTGTTCGGCGAATCCCACCTCACCACAGCAGAGACCTGATTGTTGTGTTGGGCGAATCCCACCTCACCACAGCAGAGACCTGACTGTTGTGTTCGGCGAATCCCACCTCACCACAGCAGAGACCTGACTGTTGTGTTCGGCGGATCCCACCTCACCACAGCAGAGACCTGGCTGTTGTGTTCGGCGAATCCCACCTCACCACAGCAGAGACCTGACTGTGTGTTCGGCGACTCCCACCTCACCACAGCAGAGACCTGACTGTTGAGCTCGGCGGATCCCACCTCACCACAGCAGAGACCTGACTGTTGAGCTCGGCGGATCCCACCTCACCACAGCGGAGACCTGACTGTTGAGCTCTGTGGATCCCACCTCACCACAGCAGAGACCTGACTATATAGCTCGGCGGATCCCACCTCACCACAGCAGAGACCCGACTGTTGAGCTCGGCGGATCCCACCTCACCACAGCAGAGACCTGACTGTTGAGCTCGGCGGATCCCACCTCACCACAGCAGAGACCTGACTGTTGAGCTTGGCGGATCCCACCTCACCACAGCAGAGACCTGACTGTTGAGCTCGGCGGATCCCACCTCACCACAGCAGAGACCTGACTGTTGAGCTCTGTGGATCCCACCTCACCACAGCAGAGACCTTACTGTTGAGCTCGGCGGATCCCACCTCACCATAGCAGAGACCTGACTGTTGTGTTGGGCGAATCCCACCTCACCACAGCAGAGACCTGACTGTTGTGTTGGGCGAATCCCACCTCACCACAGCAGAGACCTGAATGTTGCGATCAGCGGACCCCACCTCACCACAGCAGAGACCTGACTGTTGAGCTCGGCGAATCCCACCTCACTACAGCAGAGATCTGACTGTTGAGCTCGGCGGATCCCACCTCACCACAGCAGAGACCTGACTGTTGAGCTCGGCGAATCCCACCTCACCACAGCAGAGACCTGACTGTTGAGCTCGGCGGATCCCACCTCACCACAGCAGAGACCTGACTGTTGAGCTCGGCGGATCCCACCTCACCACAGCAGAGACCTGACTGTTGAGCTCTGTGGATCCCACCTCACCACAGCAGAGACCTGACTATATAGCTCGGCGGATCCCACCTCACCACAGCAGAGACCCGACTGTTGAGCTCGGCGGATCCCACCTCACCACAGCAGAGACCTGACTGTTGAGCTCGGCGGATCCCACCTCACCACAGCAGAGACCTGACTGTTGAGCTTGGCGGATCCCACCTCACCACAGCAGAGACCTGACTGTTGAGCTCGGCGGATCCCACCTCACCACAGCAGAGACCTGACTGTTGAGCTCGGCGGATCCCACCTCACCACAGCACAGACCTGACTGTTGAGCTCGGCGGATCCCACCTTACCACAGCAGAGACCTGACTGTTGAGCTCGGCGGATCCCACCTCACCACAGCAGAGACCTGACTGTTGAGCTCTGTGGATCCCACCTCACCACAGCAGAGACCTGACTGTTGAGCTCTGTGAATCCCACCTCACCACAGCAGAGACCTGACTGTTGAGCTCGGCGGATCCCACCTCACCACAGCAGAGACCTGACTGTTGAGCTTGGCGGATCCCACCTCACCACAGCAGAGACCTGACTGTTGAGCTCGGCGGATCCCACCTCACCACAGCAGAGACCTGACTGTTGAGCTCGGCGGATCCCACCTCACCACAGCACAGACCTGACTGTTGAGCTCGGCGGATCCCACCTTACCACAGCAGAGACCTGACTGTTGAGCTCGGCGGATCCCACCTCACCACAGCAGAGACCTGACTGTTGAGCTCTGTGGATCCCACCTCACCACAGCAGAGACCTGACTGTTGAGCTCGGCGAATCCCACCTCACCACAGCAGAGACCTGACTGTTGAGCTCGGCGGATCCCACCTCACCACAGCAGAGACCTGACTGTTGAGCTCGGCGGATCCCACCTCACCACAGCAGAGACCTGACTGTTGAGCTCTGTGGATCCCACCTCACCACAGCAGAGACCTGACTATATAGCTCGGCCGATCCCACCTCACCACAGCAGAGACCCGACTGTTGAGCTCGGCGGATCCCACCTCACCACAGCAGAGACCTGACTGTTGAGCTCGGCGGATCCCACCTCACCACAGCAGAGACCTGACTGTTGAGCTTGGCGGATCCCACCTCACCACAGCAGAGACCTGACTGTTGAGCTCGGCGGATCCCACCTCACCACAGCAGAGACCTGACTGTTGAGCTTGGCGGATCCCACCTCACCACAGCAGAGACCTGACTGTTGAGCTCGGCGGATCCCACCTCACCACAGCAGAGACCTGACTGTTGAGCTCTGTGGATCCCACCTCACCACAGCAGAGACCTGACTATATAGCTCGGCGGATCCCACCTCACCACAGCAGAGACCCGACTGTTGAGCTCGGCGGATCCCACCTCACCACAGCAGAGACCTGACTGTTGAGCTCGGCGGATCCCACCTCACCACAGCAGAGACCTGACTGTTGAGCTTGGCGGATCCCACCTCACCACAGCAGAGACCTGACTGTTGAGCTCGGCGGATCCCACCTCACCACAGCAGAGACCTGACTGTTGAGCTCGGCGGATCCCACCTCACCACAGCACAGACCTGACTGTTGAGCTCGGCGGATCCCACCTTACCACAGCAGAGACCTGACTGTTGAGCTCGGCGGATCCCACCTCACCACAGCAGAGACCTGACTGTTGAGCTCTGTGGATCCCACCTCACCACAGCAGAGACCTGACTGTTGAGCTCTGTGGATCCCACCTCACCACAGCAGAGACCTGACTGTTGAGCTCGGCGGATCCCACCTCACCACAGCAGAGACCTGACTGTTGAGCTTGGCGGATCCCACCTCACCACAGCAGAGACCTGACTGTTGAGCTCGGCGGATCCCACCTCACCACAGCAGAGACCTGACTGTTGAGCTCGGCGGATCCCACCTCACCACAGCACAGACCTGACTGTTGAGCTCGGCGGATCCCACCTTACCACAGCAGAGACCTGACTGTTGAGCTCGGCGGATCCCACCTCACCACAGCAGAGACCTGACTGTTGAGCTCTGTGGATCCCACCTCACCACAGCAGAGACCTGACTGTTGAGCTCGGCGAATCCCACCTCACCACAGCAGAGACCTGACTGTTGAGCTCGGCGGATCCCACCTCACCACAGCAGAGACCTGACTGTTGAGCTCGGCGGATCCCACCTCACCACAGCAGAGACCTGACTGTTGAGCTCTGTGGATCCCACCTCACCACAGCAGAGACCTGACTATATAGCTCGGCGGATCCCACCTCACCACAGCAGAGACCCGACTGTTGAGCTCGGCGGATCCCACCTCACCACAGCAGAGACCTGACTGTTGAGCTCGGCGGATCCCACCTCACCACAGCAGAGACCTGACTGTTGAGCTTGGCGGATCCCACCTCACCACAGCAGAGACCTGACTGTTGAGCTCGGCGGATCCCACCTCACCACAGCAGAGACCTGACTGTTGAGCTCGGCGGATCCCACCTCACCACAGCACAGACCTGACTGTTGAGCTCGGCGGATCCCACCTTACCACAGCAGAGACCTGACTGTTGAGCTCGGCGGATCCCACCTCACCACAGCAGAGACCTGACTGTTGAGCTCTGTGGATCCCACCTCACCACAGCAGAGACCTGACTGTTGAGCTCGGCGGATCCCACCTCACCATAGCAGAGACCTGACTGTTGTGTTGGGCGAATCCCACCTCACCACAGCAGAGAGCAGACTGTTGTGTTCGGCGAATCCCACCTCACCACAGAAGAGACCTGACTGTTGAGTTCGGCGAATCCCACCTCACCACAGCAGAGACCTGACTGTGTATTCGGCGAATCCCACCTCACCACAGCAGAGACCTGACTGTTGTGTTGGGCGAATCCCACCTCACCACAGCAGAGACCTGAATGTTGCGATCAGCGGACCCCACCTCACCACAGCAGAGACCTGACTGTTGAGCTCGGCGGATCCCACCTCACCACAGCAGAGACCTGACCGTTGTGTTCGGCGAATCCCACCTCACCACAGCAGAGACCTGATTGTTGTGTTGGGCGAATCCCACCTCACCACAGCAGAGACCTGACTGTTGTGTTGGGCGAATCCCACCTCACCACAGCAGAGACCTGACTGTTGTGTTCGGCGAATCCCACCTCACCACAGCAGAGACCTGACTGTTGTGTTCGGCGGATCCCACCTCACCACAGCAGAGACCTGGCTGTTGTGTTCGGCGAATCCCACCTCACCACAGCAGAGACCTGACTGTGTGTTCGGCGACTCCCACCTCACCACAGCAGAGACCTGACTGTTGAGCTCGGCGGATCCCACCTCACCACAGCAGAGACCTGACTGTTGAGCTCTGTGGATCCCACCTCACCACAGCAGAGACCTGACTATATAGCTCGGCGGATCCCACCTCACCACAGCAGAGACCCGACTGTTGAGCTCGGCGGATCCCACCTCACCACAGCAGAGACCTGACTGTTGAGCTCGGCGGATCCCACCTCACCACAGCAGAGACCTGACTGTTGAGCTTGGCGGATCCCACCTCACCACAGCAGAGACCTGACTGTTGAGCTCGGCGGATCCCACCTCACCACAGCAGAGACCTGACTGTTGAGCTCTGTGGATCCCACCTAACCACAGCAGAGACCTGACTGTTGAGCTCGGCGGATCCCACCTCACCATAGCAGAGACCTGACTGTTGTGTTGGGCGAATCCCACCTCACCACAGCAGAGACCTGACTGTTGTGTTGGGCGAATCCCACCTCACCACAAAACAGACCTGACTGTTGAGTTCGGCGAATCCCACCTCACCACAGCAGAGACCTGACTGTTGTGTTGGGCGAATCCCACCTCACCACAGCAGAGACCTGAATGTTGCGATCAGCGGACCCCACCTTACCACAGCAGAGACCTGACTGTTGAGCTCGGCGGATCCCACCTCACCACAGCAGAGACCTGACCGTTGAGCTCGGCAGATCCCACCTCACCACAGCAGAGACCTGACTGTTGAGCTCGGCGGATCCCACCTCACCACAGCAGAGACCTGACTGTTGAGCTCGGCGGATCACACCTCACCACAGCAGAGACCTGACTGTTGAGCTCGGCGGATCCCACCTAACCGCAGCAGAGACCTGACTGTTGTGTTGGGCGAATCCCACCTCACCACAGCAGAGACCTGACTGTTGTGTTGGGCGAATCCCACCTCACCACAGCAGAGACCTGACTGTTGAGCTTGGCGGATCCCACCTCACCACAGCAGAGACCTGACTGTTGAGCTCGTGGATCCCACCTCACCACAGCAGAGACCTGACTGTTGAGCTCGGCGGATCCCACCTCACCACAGCACAGACCTGACTGTTGAGCTCGGCGGATCCCACCTTACCACAGCAGAGACCTGACTGTTGAGCTCGGCGGATCCCACCTCACCACAGCAGAGACCTGACTGTTGAGCTCTGTGGATCCCACCTCACCACAGCAGAGACCTGACTGTTGAGCTCGGCGGATCCCACCTCACCATAGCAGAGACCTGACTGTTGTGTTGGGCGAATCCCACCTCACCACAGCAGAGAGCAGACTGTTGTGTTCGGCGAATCCCACCTCACCACAGAAGAGACCTGACTGTTGAGTTCGGCGAATCCCACCTCACCACAGCAGAGACCTGACTGTGTATTCGGCGAATCCCACCTCACCACAGCAGAGACCTGACTGTTGTGTTGGGCGAATCCCACCTCACCACAGCAGAGACCTGAATGTTGCGATCAGCGGACCCCACCTCACCACAGCAGAGACCTGACTGTTGAGCTCGGCGGATCCCACCTCACCACAGCAGAGACCTGACCGTTGTGTTCGGCGAATCCCACCTCACCACAGCAGAGACCTGATTGTTGTGTTGGGCGAATCCCACCTCACCACAGCAGAGACCTGACTGTTGTGTTCGGCGAATCCCACCTCACCACAGCAGAGACCTGACTGTTGTGTTCGGCGGATCCCACCTCACCACAGCAGAGACCTGGCTGTTGTGTTCGGCTAATCCCACCTCACCACAGCAGAGACCTGACTGTGTGTTCGGCGACTCCCACCTCACCACAGCAGAGACCTGACTGTTGAGCTCGGCGGATCCCACCTCACCACAGCAGAGACCTGACTGTTGAGCTCGGCGGATCCCACCTCACCACAGCAGAGACCAGCAGAGACCTGACTATATAGCTCGGCGGATCCCACCTCACCACAGCAGAGACCCGACTGTTGAGCTCGGCGGATCCCACCTCACCACAGCAGAGACCTGACTGTTGAGCTCGGCGGATCCCACCTCACCACAGCAGAGACCTGACTGTTGAGCTTGGCGGATCCCACCTCACCACAGCAGAGACCTGACTGTTGAGCTCGTGGATCCCACCTCACCACAGCAGAGACCTGACTGTTGAGCTCGGCGGATCCCACCTCACCACAGCACAGACCTGACTGTTGAGCTCGGCGGATCCCACCTTACCACAGCAGAGACCTGACTGTTGAGCTCGGCGGATCCCACCTCACCACAGCAGAGACCTGACTGTTGAGCTCTGTGGATCCCACCTCACCACAGCAGAGACCTGACTGTTGAGCTCGGCGGATCCCACCTCACCATAGCAGAGACCTGACTGTTGTGTTGGGCGAATCCCACCTCACCACAGCAGAGAGCAGACTGTTGTGTTCGGCGAATCCCACCTCACCACAGAAGAGACCTGACTGTTGAGTTCGGCGAATCCCACCTCACCACAGCAGAGACCTGACTGTGTATTCGGCGAATCCCACCTCACCACAGCAGAGACCTGACTGTTGTGTTGGGCGAATCCCACCTCACCTCAGCAGAGACCTGAATGTTGCGATCAGCGGACCCCACCTCACCACAGCAGAGACCTGACTGTTGAGCTCGGCGGATCCCACCTCACCACAGCAGAGACCTGACCGTTGTGTTCAGCGAATCCCACCTCACCACAGCAGAGACCTGATTGTTGTGTTGGGCGAATCCCACCTCACCACAGCAGAGACCTGACTGTTGTGTTCGGCGAATCCCACCTCACCACAGCAGAGACCTGACTGTTGTGTTCGGCGGATCCCACCTCACCACAGCAGAGACCTGGCTGTTGTGTTCGGCGAATCCCACCTCACCACAGCAGAGACCTGACTGTGTGTTCGGCGACTCCCACCTCACCACAGCAGAGACCTGACTGTTGAGCTCGGCGGATCCCACCTCACCACAGCAGAGACCTGACTGTTGAGCTCGGCGGATCCCACCTCACCACAGCAGAGACCTGACTGTTGAGCTCTGTGGATCCCACCTCACCACAGCAGAGACCTGACTATATAGCTCGGCGGATCCCACCTCACCACAGCAGAGACCCGACTGTTGAGCTCGGCGGATCCCACCTCACCACAGCAGAGACCTGACTGTTGAGCTCGGCGGATCCCACCTCACCACAGCAGAGACCTGACTGTTGAGCTTGGCGGATCCCACCTCACCACAGCAGAGACCTGACTGTTGAGCTCGGCGGATCCCACCTCACCACAGCAGAGACCTGACTGTTGAGCTCTGTGGATCCCACCTCACCACAGCAGAGACCTTACTGTTGAGCTCGGCGGATCCCACCTCACCATAGCAGAGACCTGACTGTTGTGTTGGGCGAATCCCACCTCACCACAGCAGAGACCTGACTGTTGTGTTGGGCGAATCCCACCTCACCACAGCAGAGACCTGAATGTTGCGATCAGCGGACCCCACCTCACCACAGCAGAGACCTGACTGTTGAGCTCGGCGAATCCCACCTCACTACAGCAGAGATCTGACTGTTGAGCTCGGCGGATCCCACCTCACCACAGCAGAGACCTGACTGTTGAGCTCGGCGAATCCCACCTCACCACAGCAGAGACCTGACTGTTGAGCTCGGCGGATCCCACCTCACCACAGCAGAGACCTGACTGTTGAGCTCGGCGGATCCCACCTCACCACAGCAGAGACCTGACTGTTGAGCTCTGTGGATCCCACCTCACCACAGCAGAGACCTGACTATATAGCTCGGCGGATCCCACCTCACCACAGCAGAGACCCGACTGTTGAGCTCGGCGGATCCCACCTCACCACAGCAGAGACCTGACTGTTGAGCTCGGCGGATCCCACCTCACCACAGCAGAGACCTGACTGTTGAGCTTGGCGGATCCCACCTCACCACAGCAGAGACCTGACTGTTGAGCTCGGCGGATCCCACCTCACCACAGCAGAGACCTGACTGTTGAGCTCGGCGGATCCCACCTCACCACAGCACAGACCTGACTGTTGAGCTCGGCGGATCCCACCTTACCACAGCAGAGACCTGACTGTTGAGCTCGGCGGATCCCACCTCACCACAGCAGAGACCTGACTGTTGAGCTCTGTGGATCCCACCTCACCACAGCAGAGACCTGACTGTTGAGCTCTGTGGATCCCACCTCACCACAGCAGAGACCTGACTGTTGAGCTCGGCGGATCCCACCTCACCACAGCAGAGACCTGACTGTTGAGCTTGGCGGATCCCACCTCACCACAGCAGAGACCTGACTGTTGAGCTCGGCGGATCCCACCTTACCACAGCAGAGACCTGACTGTTGAGCTCGGCGGATCCCACCTCACCACAGCAGAGACCTGACTGTTGAGCTCTGTGGATCCCACCTCACCACAGCAGAGACCTGACTGTTGAGCTCGGCGAATCCCACCTCACCACAGCAGAGACCTGACTGTTGAGCTCGGCGGATCCCACCTCACCACAGCAGAGACCTGACTGTTGAGCTCGGCGGATCCCACCTCACCACAGCAGAGACCTGACTGTTGAGCTCTGTGGATCCCACCTCACCACAGCAGAGACCTGACTATATAGCTCGGCGGATCCCACCTCACCACAGCAGAGACCCGACTGTTGAGCTCGGCGAATCCCACCTCACCACAGCAGAGACCTGACTGTTGAGCTCGGCGGATCCCACCTCACCACAGCAGAGACCTGACTGTTGAGCTTGGCGGATCCCACCTCACCACAGCAGAGACCTGACTGTTGAGCTCGGCGGATCCCACCTCACCACAGCAGAGACCTGACTGTTGAGCTTGGCGGATCCCACCTCACCACAGCAGAGACCTGACTGTTGAGCTCGGCGGATCCCACCTCACCACAGCAGAGACCTGACTGTTGAGCTCTGTGGATCCCACCTCACCACAGCAGAGACCTGACTATATAGCTCGGCGGATCCCACCTCACCACAGCAGAGACCCGACTGTTGAGCTCGGCGGATCCCACCTCACCACAGCAGAGACCTGACTGTTGAGCTCGGCGGATCCCACCTCACCACAGCAGAGACCTGACTGTTGAGCTTGGCGGATCCCACCTCACCACAGCAGAGACCTGACTGTTGAGCTCGGCGGATCCCACCTCACCACAGCAGAGACCTGACTGTTGAGCTCGGCGGATCCCACCTCACCACAGCACAGACCTGTCTGTTGAGCTCGGCGGATCCCACCTTACCACAGCAGAGACCTGACTGTTGAGCTCGGCGGATCCCACCTCACCACAGCAGAGACCTGACTGTTGAGCTCTGTGGATCCCACCTCACCACAGCAGAGACCTGACTGTTGAGCTCGGCGAATCCCACCTCACCACAGCAGAGACCTGACTGTTGAGCTCGGCGGATCCCACCTCACCACAGCAGAGACCTGACTGTTGAGCTCGGCGGATCCCACCTCACCACAGCAGAGACCTGACTGTTGAGCTCTGTGGATCCCACCTCACCACAGCAGAGACCTGACTATATAGCTCGGCGGATCCCACCTCACCACAGCAGAGACCCGACTGTTGAGCTCAGCGGATCCCACCTCACCACAGCAGAGACCTGACTGTTGAGCTCGGCGGATCCCACCTCACCACAGCAGAGACCTGACTGTTGAGCTTGGCGGATCCCACCTCACCACAGCAGAGACCTGACTGTTGAGCTCGGCGGATCCCACCTCACCACAGCAGAGACCTGACTGTTGAGCTCGGCGGATCCCACCTCACCACAGCACAGACCTGACTGTTGAGCTCGGCGGATCCCACCTTACCACAGCAGAGACCTGACTGTTGAGCTCGGCGGATCCCACCTCACCACAGCAGAGACCTGACTGTTGAGCTCTGTGGATCCCACCTCACCACAGCAGAGACCTGACTGTTGAGCTCGGCGGATCCCACCTCACCATAGCAGAGACCTGACTGTTGTGTTGGGCGAATCCCACCTCACCACAGCAGAGAGCAGACTGTTGTTTTCGGCGAATCCCACCTCACCACAGAAGAGACCTGACTGTTGAGTTCGGCGAATCCCACCTCACCACAGCAGAGACCTGACTGTGTATTCGGCGAATCCCACCTCACCACAGCAGAGACCTGACTGTTGTGTTGGGCGAATCCCACCTCACCACAGCAGAGACCTGAATGTTGCGATCAGCGGACCCCACCTCACCACAGCAGAGACCTGACTGTTGAGCTCGGCGGATCCCACCTCACCACAGCAGAGACCTGACCGTTGTGTTCGGCGAATCCCACCTCACCACAGCAGAGACCTGATTGTTGTGTTGGGCGAATCCCACCTCACCACAGCAGAGACCTGACTGTTGTGTTGGGCGAATCCCACCTCACCACAGCAGAGACCTGACTGTTGTGTTCGGCGAATCCCACCTCACCACAGCAGAGACCTGACTGTTGTGTTGGGCGAATCCCACCTCACCTCAGCAGAGACCTGAATGTTGCGATCAGCGGACCCCACCTCACCACAGCAGAGACCTGACTGTTGAGCTCGGCGGATCCCACCTCACCACAGCAGAGACCTGACCGTTGTGTTCGGCGAATCCCACCTCACCACAGCAGAGACCTGATTGTTGTGTTGGGCGAATCCCACCTCACCACAGCAGAGACCTGACTGTTGTGTTCGGCGAATCCCACCTCACCACAGCAGAGACCTGACTGTTGTGTTCGGCGGATCCCACCTCACCACAGCAGAGACCTGGCTGTTGTGTTCGGCGAATCCCACCTCACCACAGCAGAGACCTGACTGTGTGTTCGGCGACTCCCACCTCACCACAGCAGAGACCTGACTGTTGAGCTCGGCGGATCCCACCTCACCACAGCAGAGACCTGACTGTTGAGCTCGGCGGATCCCACCTCACCACAGCGGAGACCTGACTGTTGAGCTCTGTGGATCCCACCTCACCACAGCAGAGACCTGACTATATAGCTCGGCGGATCCCACCTCACCACAGCAGAGACCCGACTGTTGAGCTCGGCGGATCCCACCTCACCACAGCAGAGACCTGACTGTTGAGCTCGGCGGATCCCACCTCACCACAGCAGAGACCTGACTGTTGAGCTTGGCGGATCCCACCTCACCACAGCAGAGACCTGACTGTTGAGCTCGGCGGATCCCACCTCACCACAGCAGAGACCTGACTGTTGAGCTCTGTGGATCCCACCTCACCACAGCAGAGACCTTACTGTTGAGCTCGGCGGATCCCACCTCACCATAGCAGAGACCTGACTGTTGTGTTGGGCGAATCCCACCTCACCACAGCAGAGACCTGACTGTTGTGTTGGGCGAATCCCACCTCACCACAGCAGAGACCTGAATGTTGCGATCAGCGGACCCCACCTCACCACAGCAGAGACCTGACTGTTGAGCTCGGCGAATCCCACCTCACTACAGCAGAGATCTGACTGTTGAGCTCGGCGGATCCCACCTCACCACAGCAGAGACCTGACTGTTGAGCTCGGCGAATCCCACCTCACCACAGCAGAGACCTGACTGTTGAGCTCGGCGGATCCCACCTCACCACAGCAGAGACCTGACTGTTGAGCTCGGCGGATCCCACCTCACCACAGCAGAGACCTGACTGTTGAGCTCTGTGGATCCCACCTCACCACAGCAGAGACCTGACTATATAGCTCGGCGGATCCCACCTCACCACAGCAGAGACCCGACTGTTGAGCTCGGCGGATCCCACCTCACCACAGCAGAGACCTGACTGTTGAGCTCGGCGGATCCCACCTCACCACAGCAGAGACCTGACTGTTGAGCTTGGCGGATCCCACCTCACCACAGCAGAGACCTGACTGTTGAGCTCGGCGGATCCCACCTCACCACAGCAGAGACCTGACTGTTGAGCTCGGCGGATCCCACCTCACCACAGCACAGACCTGACTGTTGAGCTCGGCGGATCCCACCTTACCACAGCAGAGACCTGACTGTTGAGCTCGGCGGATCCCACCTCACCACAGCAGAGACCTGACTGTTGAGCTCTGTGGATCCCACCTCACCACAGCAGAGACCTGACTGTTGAGCTCTGTGAATCCCACCTCACCACAGCAGAGACCTGACTGTTGAGCTCGGCGGATCCCACCTCACCACAGCAGAGACCTGACTGTTGAGCTTGGCGGATCCCACCTCACCACAGCAGAGACCTGACTGTTGAGCTCGGCGGATCCCACCTCACCACAGCAGAGACCTGACTGTTGAGCTCGGCGGATCCCACCTCACCACAGCACAGACCTGACTGTTGAGCTCGGCGGATCCCACCTTACCACAGCAGAGACCTGACTGTTGAGCTCGGCGGATCCCACCTCACCACAGCAGAGACCTGACTGTTGAGCTCTGTGGATCCCACCTCACCACAGCAGAGACCTGACTGTTGAGCTCGGCGAATCCCACCTCACCACAGCAGAGACCTGACTGTTGAGCTCGGCGGATCCCACCTCACCACAGCAGAGACCTGACTGTTGAGCTCGGCGGATCCCACCTCACCACAGCAGAGACCTGACTGTTGAGCTCTGTGGATCCCACCTCACCACAGCAGAGACCTGACTATATAGCTCGGCCGATCCCACCTCACCACAGCAGAGACCCGACTGTTGAGCTCGGCGGATCCCACCTCACCACAGCAGAGACCTGACTGTTGAGCTCGGCGGATCCCACCTCACCACAGCAGAGACCTGACTGTTGAGCTTGGCGGATCCCACCTCACCACAGCAGAGACCTGACTGTTGAGCTCGGCGGATCCCACCTCACCACAGCAGAGACCTGACTGTTGAGCTTGGCGGATCCCACCTCACCACAGCAGAGACCTGACTGTTGAGCTCGGCGGATCCCACCTCACCACAGCAGAGACCTGACTGTTGAGCTCTGTGGATCCCACCTCACCACAGCAGAGACCTGACTATATAGCTCGGCGGATCCCACCTCACCACAGCAGAGACCCGACTGTTGAGCTCGGCGGATCCCACCTCACCACAGCAGAGACCTGACTGTTGAGCTCGGCGGATCCCACCTCACCACAGCAGAGACCTGACTGTTGAGCTTGGCGGATCCCACCTCACCACAGCAGAGACCTGACTGTTGAGCTCGGCGGATCCCACCTCACCACAGCAGAGACCTGACTGTTGAGCTCGGCGGATCCCACCTCACCACAGCACAGACCTGACTGTTGAGCTCGGCGGATCCCACCTTACCACAGCAGAGACCTGACTGTTGAGCTCGGCGGATCCCACCTCACCACAGCAGAGACCTGACTGTTGAGCTCTGTGGATCCCACCTCACCACAGCAGAGACCTGACTGTTGAGCTCTGTGGATCCCACCTCACCACAGCAGAGACCTGACTGTTGAGCTCGGCGGATCCCACCTCACCACAGCAGAGACCTGACTGTTGAGCTTGGCGGATCCCACCTCACCACAGCAGAGACCTGACTGTTGAGCTCGGCGGATCCCACCTCACCACAGCAGAGACCTGACTGTTGAGCTCGGCGGATCCCACCTCACCACAGCACAGACCTGACTGTTGAGCTCGGCGGATCCCACCTTACCACAGCAGAGACCTGACTGTTGAGCTCGGCGGATCCCACCTCACCACAGCAGAGACCTGACTGTTGAGCTCTGTGGATCCCACCTCACCACAGCAGAGACCTGACTGTTGAGCTCGGCGAATCCCACCTCACCACAGCAGAGACCTGACTGTTGAGCTCGGCGGATCCCACCTCACCACAGCAGAGACCTGACTGTTGAGCTCGGCGGATCCCACCTCACCACAGCAGAGACCTGACTGTTGAGCTCTGTGGATCCCACCTCACCACAGCAGAGACCTGACTATATAGCTCGGCGGATCCCACCTCACCACAGCAGAGACCCGACTGTTGAGCTCGGCGGATCCCACCTCACCACAGCAGAGACCTGACTGTTGAGCTCGGCGGATCCCACCTCACCACAGCAGAGACCTGACTGTTGAGCTTGGCGGATCCCACCTCACCACAGCAGAGACCTGACTGTTGAGCTCGGCGGATCCCACCTCACCACAGCAGAGACCTGACTGTTGAGCTCGGCGGATCCCACCTCACCACAGCAGAGACCTGACTGTTGAGCTCGGCGGATCCCACCTTACCACAGCAGAGACCTGACTGTTGAGCTCGGCGGATCCCACCTCACCACAGCAGAGACCTGACTGTTGAGCTCTGTGGATCCCACCTCACCACAGCAGAGACCTGACTGTTGAGCTCGGCGGATCCCACCTCACCATAGCAGAGACCTGACTGTTGTGTTGGGCGAATCCCACCTCACCACAGCAGAGAGCAGACTGTTGTGTTCGGCGAATCCCACCTCACCACAGAAGAGACCTGACTGTTGAGTTCGGCGAATCCCACCTCACCACAGCAGAGACCTGACTGTGTATTCGGCGAATCCCACCTCACCACAGCAGAGACCTGACTGTTGTGTTGGGCGAATCCCACCTCACCACAGCAGAGACCTGAATGTTGCGATCAGCGGACCCCACCTCACCACAGCAGAGACCTGACTGTTGAGCTCGGCGGATCCCACCTCACCACAGCAGAGACCTGACCGTTGTGTTCGGCGAATCCCACCTCACCACAGCAGAGACCTGATTGTTGTGTTGGGCGAATCCCACCTCACCACAGCAGAGACCTGACTGTTGTGTTGGGCGAATCCCACCTCACCACAGCAGAGACCTGACTGTTGTGTTCGGCGAATCCCACCTCACCACAGCAGAGACCTGACTGTTGTGTTCGGCGGATCCCACCTCACCACAGCAGAGACCTGGCTGTTGTGTTCGGCGAATCCCACCTCACCACAGCAGAGACCTGACTGTGTGTTCGGCGACTCCCACCTCACCACAGCAGAGACCTGACTGTTGAGCTCGGCGGATCCCACCTCACCACAGCAGAGACCTGACTGTTGAGCTCTGTGGATCCCACCTCACCACAGCAGAGACCTGACTATATAGCTCGGCGGATCCCACCTCACCACAGCAGAGACCCGACTGTTGAGCTCGGCGGATCCCACCTCACCACAGCAGAGACCTGACTGTTGAGCTCGGCGGATCCCACCTCACCACAGCAGAGACCTGACTGTTGAGCTTGGCGGATCCCACCTCACCACAGCAGAGACCTGACTGTTGAGCTCGGCGGATCCCACCTCACCACAGCAGAGACCTGACTGTTGAGCTCTGTGGATCCCACCTAACCACAGCAGAGACCTGACTGTTGAGCTCGGCGGATCCCACCTCACCATAGCAGAGACCTGACTGTTGTGTTGGGCGAATCCCACCTCACCACAGCAGAGACCTGACTGTTGTGTTGGGCGAATCCCACCTCACCACAGAACAGACCTGACTGTTGAGTTCGGCGAATCCCACCTCACCACAGCAGAGACCTGACTGTTGTGTTGGGCGAATCCCACCTCACCACAGCAGAGACCTGAATGTTGCGATCAGCGGACCCCACCTTACCACAGCAGAGACCTGACTGTTGAGCTCGGCGGATCCCACCTCACCACAGCAGAGACCTGACCGTTGAGCTCGGCAGATCCCACCTCACCACAGCAGAGACCTGACTGTTGAGCTCGGCGGATCCCACCTCACCACAGCAGAGACCTGACTGTTGAGCTCGGCGGATCACACCTCACCACAGCAGAGACCTGACTGTTGAGCTCGGCGGATCCCACCTAACCGCAGCAGAGACCTGACTGTTGTGTTGGGCGAATCCCACCTCACCACAGCAGAGACCTGACTGTTGTGTTGGGCGAATCCCACCTCACCACAGCAGAGAGCTGACTGTTGTGTTCGGCGAATCCCACCTCACCACAGCAGAGACCTGACTGTTGAGTTCGGCGAATCCCACCTCACCACAGCAGAGACCTGACTGTTGTGTTGGGCGAATCCCACCTCACCACAGCAGAGACCTGAATGTTGCGATCAGCGGACCCCACCTCACCACAGCAGAGACCTGACTGTTGAGCTCGGCGGATCCCACCTCACCACAGCAGAGACCTGACTGTTGAGCTCGGCAGATCCCACCTCACCACAGCAGAGACCTGACTGTTGAGCTCAACGGATCCCACCTCACCACAGCAGAGACCTGACTGTTGAGCTCGGCGGATCCCACCTCACCACAGCAGAGACCTGACTGTTGTGTTCAGCGAACCCACCTCACCACAGCAGAGACCTGACTGCTGAGTTCGGCGAATCCCACCTCACCACAGCAGAGACCTGACTGTTGAGTTCGGCGAATCCCACGTCACCACAGCAGAGACCTGACTGTTGTGTTGGGCGAATCCCACCTCACCACAGCAGAGACCTGAATGTTGCAATCAGCGGACCCCACCTCACCACAACAGAGACCTGACTGTTGAGCTCGGCGGATCCCACCTCACCACAGCAGAGACCTGACTGTTGAGCTCGGCGGATCCCACCTCACCACAGCAGAGACCTGACTGTTGAGTTCGGCGAATCCCACCTCACCACAGCAGAGACCTGACTGTTGTGTTGGGCGAATCCCACCTCACCACAGCAGAGACCTGAATGTTGCAATCAGCGGACCCCACCTCACCACAGCAGAGACCTGACTGTTGAGCTCGGTGGATCCCACCTCACCACAGCAGAGACCTGACTGTTGAGCTCGGCGGATCCCACCTCACCACAGCAGAGACCTGACTGTTGAGCTCGGCGAATCCCACCTCACCACAGCAGAGACCTGACTGTTGAGCTCGGTGGATCCCACCTCACCACAGCACAGACCTGACTGTTGAGCTCGGCGGATCCCACCTCACCACAGCAGAGACCTGACTGTTGTGTTCGGCGGATCCCACCTCACCACAGCAGAGACCTGACTGTTGTGTTCGGCGGATCCCACCTCACCACAGCAGAGACCTGGCTGTTGTGTTCGGCGAATCCCACCTCACCACAGCAGAGACCTGACTGTGTGTTCGGCGACTCCCACCTCACCACAGCAGAGACCTGACTGTTGTGTTGGGCGAATCCCACCTCACCACAGCAGAGACCTGACTGTTGTGTTGGGCGAATCCCACCTCACCACAGCAGAGAGCTGACTGTTGTGTTCGGCGAATCCCACCTCACCACAGCAGAGACCTGACTGTGTATTCGGCGAATCCCACCTCACCACAGCAGAGACCTGACTGTTGTGTTGGGCGAATCCCACCTCACCACAGCAGAGACCTGAATGTTGCGATCAGCGGACCCCACCTCCCCACAGCAGAGACCTGACTGTTGAGCTCGGCGAATCCCACCTCACCACAGCAGAGACCTGACTGTTGAGCTCAGCGGATCCCACCTCACCACAGCACAGACCTCACTGTTGAGCTCGGCGTATCCCACCTCACCACAGCAGAGACCTGATTGTTGTGTTGGGCGAATCCCACCTCACCACAGCAGAGACCTGACTGTTGTGTTCGGCGGATCCCACCTCACCACAGCAGAGACCTGGCTGTTGTGTTCGGCGAATCCCACCTCACCACAGCAGAGACCTGACTGTGTGTTCGGCGACTCCCACCTCACCACAGCAGAGACCTGACTGTTGTGTTGGGCAAATCCCACCTCACCACAGCAGAGACCTGACTGTTGAGCTCGGCGAATCCCACCTCACCACAGAAGAGACCTGAGTGTTGTGTTCGGCGTATCCCACCTCACCACAGCAGAGACCTGACTGTTGTGTTCGGCGGATCCCACCTCACCACAGCAGAGACCTGACTGTTGTGTTGGGCGAATCCCACCTCACCACAGCAGAGACCTGAATGTTGCGATCAGCGGACCCCACCTCACCACAGCAGAGACCTGACTGTTGAGCTCGGCGGATCCCACCTCACCACAGCAGAGACCTGACTGTTGAGCTCGGCAGATCCCACCTCACCACAGCACAGACCTGACTGTTGAGCTCGGCGGATCCCACCTCACCACAGCAGAGACCTGACTGTCGAGCTCGGCGGATCCCACCTCACCACAGCAGAGACCTGACTGTTGAGCTCAGCGGATCCCACCTCACCACAGCACAGACCTCACTGTTGAGCTTGGCGTATCCCACCTCACCACAGCAGAGACCTGACTGTTGTGTTGGGCGAATCCCACCTCACCACAGCAGAGACCTGACTGTTGAGCTCGGCGGATAACACCTCACCACAGCAGAGAC
Source organism: Hyperolius riggenbachi (assembly GCF_040937935.1). Taxonomy (NCBI): domain Eukaryota; kingdom Metazoa; phylum Chordata; class Amphibia; order Anura; family Hyperoliidae; genus Hyperolius; species Hyperolius riggenbachi. The sequence continues at coordinate 466,560,025 of NC_090648.1, read as the reverse complement.
CCGACTGTTGAGCTCGGCGGATCCCACCTCACCACAGCAGAGACCTGACTTTTGAGCTCGGCGGATCCCACCTCACCACAGCAGAGACCTGACTGTTGAGCTCGGCGAATCCCACCTCACCACAGCAGAGACCTGACTGTTGAGCTCGGCGGATCCCACCTCACCACAGCACAGACCTGACTGTTGAGCTCGGCGGATCCCACCTCACCACAGCAGAGACCCGACTGTTGAGCTCGGTGGATCCCACCTCACCACAGCAGAGACCTGACTGTTGAGTTTGGCGAATCCCACCTCACCACAGCAGAGACCTGACTGTTGTGTTGGGCGAATCCCACCTCACCACAGCAGAGACCTGACTGTTGAGCTCGGCGGATCCCACCTCACCACAGCAGAGACCTGACTGTTGAGCTCTGCGGATCCCACCTCACCACAGCAGAGACCTGAATGTTGTTTTCAGCGAACCCACCTCACCACAGAAGAGACCTGACTGTTGAGCTCAGCGGATCCCACCTCACCACAGCACAGACCTCACTGTTGAGCTCGGCGTATCCCACCTCACCACAGCAGAGACCTGACTGTTGTGTTGGGCGAATCCCACCTCACCACAGCAGAGACCCGACTGTTGAGCTCGGCGGATCCCACCTCACCACAGCAGAGACCTGACTTTTGAGCTCGTCGAATCCCACCTCACCACAGCAGAGACCTGACTGTTGAGCTCGGCGAATCCCACCTCACCACAGCAGAGACCTGACTGTTGAGCTCGGCGGATCCCACCTCACCACAGCAGAGACCTGACTGTTGAGCTCGGCGGATCCCACCTCACCACAGCAGAGACCTGACTGTTGAGCTCGGCGAATCCCACCTCACCAGAGCAGAGACCTGACTGTTGAGCTCGGCGGATCCCACCTCACCACAGCACAGACCTGACTGTTGAGCTCGGCGGATCCCACCTCAGCACAGCAGAGACCTGACTGTTGAGCTCGGCGGATCCCACCTCACCACAGCAGAGACCTGACTGTTGAGCTCGGCGAATCCCACCTCACCACAGCAGAGACCTGACTGTTGAGCTCGGCGGATCCCACCTCACCACAGCAGAGACCTGACTGTTGAGCTCGGCGGATCCCACCTCACCACAGCAGAGACCTGACTGTTGAGCTCGGCGAATCCCACCTCACCACAGCAGAGACCTGACTGTTGAGCTCGGCGGATCCCACCTCACCTCAGCAGAGACCTGACCGTTGAGCTCGGCGGATCCCACCTCACCACAGCAGAGAGCTGACTGTTGTGTTCGGCGAATCCCACCTCACCACAGCAGAGACCTGACTGTTGAGCTCGGCGGATCCCACCTCACCTCAGCAGAGACCTGACCGTTGAGCTCGGCGGATCCCACCTCACCACAGCAGAGAGCTGACTGTTGTGTTCGGCGAATCCCACCTCACCACAGCAGAGACCTGACTGTTGAGCTCGGCGAATCCCACCTCACCACAGCAGAGACCTGACTGTTGTGTTCGGTGAATCCCACCTCACCACAGCAGAGACCTGAGTGTTGTGTTCGGCGTATCCCACCTCACCACAGCAGAGACCTGACTGTTGTGTTCGGCGAATCCCACCTCACCACAGCAGAGACCTGACTGTTGAGCTCGGCGGATCCCACCTCACCACAGCAGAGACCTGACCATTGAGCTCGGCGGATCCCACCTCACCACAGCAGAGACCTGACTGTTAAGCTCGGCGGATCCCACCTCACCACAGCAGAGACCTGACCATTGAGCTCGGCGGATCCCACCTCACCACAGCAGAGACCTGACTGTTGAGCTCGGCGGATCCCACCTCACCACAGCAGAGACCTGACTGTTGAGCTCGGCGGTTTCCACCTCACCACAGCAGAGACCTGACTGTTGAGCTCGGCGGATCCCACCTAACCATAGCAGAGACCTGACTGTCGAGCTCGGCGAATCCCACCTCACCACAGCAGAGACCTGACTGTTGTGTTCGGTGAATCCCACCTCACCACAGCAGAGACCTGAGTGTTGTGTTCGGCGTATCCCACCTCACCACAGCAGAGACCTGACTGTTGTGTTCGGCGGATCCCACCTCACCACAGCAGAGACCTGGCTGTTGTGTTCGGCGAATCCCACCTCACCACAGCAGAGACCTGACTGTTGAGTTCGGCGAATCCCACCTCACCACAGCAGAGACCTGACTGTTGAGCTCAGCGGATCCCACCTCACCACAGCAGAGACCTGACTGTTGTGTTGGGCGAATCCCACCTCACCACAGCAGAGACCTGACTGTTGTGTTGGGCGAATCCCACCTCACCACAGCAGAGAGCTGACTGTTGTGTTCGGCGAATCCCACCTCACCACAGCAGAGACCTGACTGTTGAGTTCGGCGACTCCCACCTCACCACAGCAGAGACCTGACTGTTGAGTTCGGCGAATCCCACCTCACCACAGCAGAGACCTGACTGTTGTGTTGGGCGAATCCCACCTCACCACAGCAGAGACCTGAATGTTGCGATCAGCGGACCCCACCTCACCACAGCAGAGACCTGACTGTTGAGCTCGGCGGATCCCACCTCACCACAGCAGAGACCTGACTGTTGAGCTCGGCAGATCCCACCTCACCACAGCAGAGACCTGACTGTTGAGCTCGGCGGATCCCACCTCACCACAGCAGAGACCTGACTGTTGTGTTCAGCGAACCCACCTCACCACAGCAGAGACCTGACTGCTGAGTTCGGCGAATCCCACCTCACCACAGCAGAGACCTGACTGTTGAGTTCGGCGAATCCCACGTCACCACAGCAGAGACCTGACTGTTGTGTTGGGCGAATCCCACCTCACCACAGCAGAGACCTGAATGTTGCAATCAGCGGACCCCACCTCACCACAGCAGAGACCTGACTGTTGAGCTCGGCGGATCCCACCTCACCACAGCAGAGACCTGACTGTTGAGCTCGGCGGATCCCACCTCACCACAGCAGAGACCTGACTGTTGAGTTCGGCGAATCCCACCTCACCACAGCAGAGACCTGACTGTTGTGTTGGGCGAATCCCACCTCACCACAGCAGAGACCTGAATGTTGCAATCAGCGGACCCCACCTCACCACAGCAGAGACCTGACTGTTGAGCTCGGCGGATCCCACCTCACCACAGCAGAGACCTGACTGTTGAGCTCGGCGGATCCCACTTCACCACAGCAGAGACCTGACTGTTGAGCTCGGCCAATCCCACCTCACCACAGCAGAGACCTGACTGTTGAGCTCGGCGGATCCCACCTCACCACAGCACAGACCTGACTGTTGAGCTCGGCGGATCCCACCTCACCACAGCAGAGACCTGACTGTTGAGCTTGGTGGATCCCACCTCACCACAGCAGAGACCCGACTGTTGAGCTCGGCGGATCCCACCTCACCACAGCAGAGACCTGACTGTTGTGTTCGGCGGATCCCACCTCACCACAGCAGAGACCTGGCTGTTGTGTTCGGCGAATCCCACCTCACCACAGCAGAGACCTGACTGTGTGTTCGGCGACTCCCACCTCACCACAGCAGAGACCTGACTGTTGTGTTGGGCGAATCCCACCTCACCACAGCAGAGACCTGACTGTTGTGTTGGGCGAATCCCACCTCACCACAGCAGAGAGCTGACTGTTGTGTTCGGTGAATCCCACCTCACCACAGCAGAGACCTGACTGTGTATTCGGCGAATCCCACCTCACCACAGCAGAGACCTGACTGTTGTGTTGGGCGAATCCCACCTCACCACAGCAGAGACCTGAATGTTGCGATCAGCGGACCCCACCTCACCACAGCAGAGACCTGACTGTTGAGCTCGGCGAATCCCACCTCACCACAGCAGAGACCTGACTGTTGAGCTCAGCGGATCCCACCTCACCACAGCACAGACCTCACTGTTGAGCTCGGCGTATCCCACCTCACCACAGCAGAGACCTGATTGTTGTGTTCGGCGGATCCCACCTCACCACAGCAGAGACCTGGCTGTTGTGTTCGGCGAATCCCACCTCACCACAGCAGAGACCTGACTGTGTGTTCGGCGACTCCCACCTCACCACAGCAGAGACCTGACTGTTGTGTTGGGCAAATCCCACCTCACCACAGCAGAGACTTGAATGTTGCGTTCGGCAGACCCCACCTCACCACAGCAGAGACCTGACTGTTGAGCTAGGCGGATCCCACCTCACCACAGCAGAGACCTGACTGTTGAGCTCGGCGGATCCCACCTCACCACAGCAGAGACCTGACTGTTGAGCTCAGCGGATCCCACCTCACCACAGCACAGACCTGACTGTTGAGCTCGGCGGATCCCACCTCACCACAGCAGAGACCTGACTGTTGAGCTCGGAGGATCCCACCTCACCACAGCACAGACCTGACTGTTGAGCTTGGCGGATCCCACCTCACCACAGCAGAGACCTGACTGTTGAGCTCGGCGAATGCCACCTCACCACAGCAGAGACCTGACTGTTGAGCTCGGCGAATCCCACCTCACTACAGCAGAGATCTGACTGTTGAACTCGGCGGATCCCACCTCACCACAGCAGAGACCTGACTGTTGAGCTCGGCGAATCCCACCTCACCACAGCAGAGACCTGACTGTTGAGCTCGGCGGATTCCACCTCACCACAGCAGAGACCTGACTGTTGATCTCGGCGGATCCCACCTCACCACAGCAGAGACCTGACTGTTGAGCTCTGTGGATCCCACCTCACCACAGCAGAGACCTGACAATATAGCTCGGCGGATCCCACCTCACCACAGCAGAGACCCGACTGTTGAGCTCGGCGGATCCCACCTCACCACAGCAGAGACCTGACTGTTGTGTTGGGCGAATCCCACCTCACCACAGCAGAGACCTGAATGTTGCGATCAGCGGACCCCACCTCACCACAGCAGAGACCTGACTGTTGAGCTCGGCGGATCCCACCTCACCACAGCAGAGACCTGACCGTTGTGTTCGGCGAATCCCACCTCACCACAGCAGAGACCTGATTGTTGTGTTGGGCGAATCCCACCTCACCACAGCAGAGACCTGACTGTTGTGTTCGGCGAATCCCACCTCACCACAGCAGAGACCTGACTGTTGTGTTCGGCGGATCCCACCTCACCACAGCAGAGACCTGGCTGTTGTGTTCGGCGAATCCCACCTCACCACAGCAGAGACCTGACTGTGTGTTCGGCGACTCCCACCTCACCACAGCAGAGACCTGACTGTTGAGCTCGGCGGATCCCACCTCACCACAGCAGAGACCTGACTGTTGAGCTCGGCGGATCCCACCTCACCACAGCAGAGACCAGCAGAGACCTGACTATATAGCTCGGCGGATCCCACCTCACCACAGCAGAGACCCGACTGTTGAGCTCGGCGGATCCCACCTCACCACAGCAGAGACCTGACTGTTGAGCTCGGCGGATCCCACCTCACCACAGCAGAGACCTGACTGTTGAGCTTGGCGGATCCCACCTCACCACAGCAGAGACCTGACTGTTGAGCTCGTGGATCCCACCTCACCACAGCAGAGACCTGACTGTTGAGCTCGGCGGATCCCACCTCACCACAGCACAGACCTGACTGTTGAGCTCGGCGGATCCCACCTTACCACAGCAGAGACCTGACTGTTGAGCTCGGCGGATCCCACCTCACCACAGCAGAGACCTGACTGTTGAGCTCTGTGGATCCCACCTCACCACAGCAGAGACCTGACTGTTGAGCTCGGCGGATCCCACCTCACCACAGCAGAGACCTGACTGTTGTGTTGGGCGAATCCCACCTCACCACAGCAGAGAGCAGACTGTTGTGTTCGGCGAATCCCACCTCACCACAGAAGAGACCTGACTGTTGAGTTCGGCGAATCCCACCTCACCACAGCAGAGACCTGACTGTGTATTCGGCGAATCCCACCTCACCACAGCAGAGACCTGACTGTTGTGTTGGGCGAATCCCACCTCACCTCAGCAGAGACCTGAATGTTGCGATCAGCGGACCCCACCTCACCACAGCAGAGACCTGACTGTTGAGCTCGGCGGATCCCACCTCACCACAGCAGAGACCTGACCGTTGTGTTCGGCGAATCCCACCTCACCACAGCAGAGACCTGATTGTTGTGTTGGGCGAATCCCACCTCACCACAGCAGAGACCTGACTGTTGTGTTCGGCGAATCCCACCTCACCACAGCAGAGACCTGACTGTTGTGTTCGGCGGATCCCACCTCACCACAGCAGAGACCTGGCTGTTGTGTTCGGCGAATCCCACCTCACCACAGCAGAGACCTGACTGTGTGTTCAGCGACTCCCACCTCACCACAGCAGAGACCTGACTGTTGAGCTCGGCGGATCCCACCTCACCACAGCAGAGACCTGACTGTTGAGCTCGGCGGATCCCACCTCACCACAGCAGAGACCTGACTGTTGAGCTCTGTGGATCCCACCTCACCACAGCAGAGACCTGACTATATAGCTCGGCGGATCCCACCTCACCACAGCAGAGACCCGACTGTTGAGCTCGGCGGATCCCACCTCACCACAGCAGAGACCTGACTGTTGAGCTCGGCGGATCCCACCTCACCACAGCAGAGACCTGACTGTTGAGCTTGGCGGATCCCACCTCACCACAGCAGAGACCTGACTGTTGAGTTCGGCGAATCCCACCTCACCACAGCAGAGACCTGACTGTTGTGTTGGGCGAATCCCACCTCACCACAGCAGAGACCTGAATGTTGCAATCAGCGGACCCCACCTCACCACAGCAGAGACCTGACTAGTGAGCTCGGCGGATCCCACCTCACCACAGCAGAGACCTGACTGTTGAGCTCGGCGGATCCCACTTCACCACAGCAGAGACCTGACTGTTGAGCTCGGCCAATCCCACCTCACCACAGCAGAGACCTGACTGTTGAGCTCGGCGGATCCCACCTCACCACAGCACAGACCTGACTGTTGAGCTCGGCGGATCCCACCTCACCACAGCAGAGACCTGACTGTTGAGCTTGGTGGATCCCACCTCACCACAGCAGAGACCCGACTGTTGAGCTCGGCGGATCCCACCTCACCACAGCAGAGACCTGACTGTTGTGTTCGGCGGATCCCACCTCACCACAGCAGAGACCTGGCTGTTGTGTTCGGCGAATCCCACCTCACCACAGCAGAGACCTGACTGTGTGTTCGGCGACTCCCACCTCACCACAGCAGAGACCTGACTGTTGTGTTGGGCGAATCCCACCTCACCACAGCAGAGACCTGACTGTTGTGTTGGGCGAATCCCACCTCACCACAGCAGAGAGCTGACTGTTGTGTTCGGCGAATCCCACCTCACCACAGCAGAGACCTGACTGTGTATTCGGCGAATCCCACCTCACCACAGCAGAGACCTGACTGTTGTGTTGGGCGAATCCCACCTCACCACAGCAGAGACCTGAATGTTGCGATCAGCGGACCCCACCTCACCACAGCAGAGACCTGACTGTTGAGCTCGGCGAATCCCACCTCACCACAGCAGAGACCTGACTGTTGTGTTCGGCGGATCCCACCTCACCACAGCAGAGACCTGGCTGTTGTGTTCGGCGAATCCCACCTCACCACAGCAGAGACCTGACTGTGTGTTCGGCGACTCCCACCTCACCACAGCAGAGACCTGACTGTTGAGCTCGGCGGATCCCACCTCACCACAGCAGAGACCTGACTGTTGAGCTCGGCGGATCCCACCTCACCACAGCAGAGACCTGACTGTTGAGCTCTGTGGATCCCACCTCACCACAGCAGAGACCTGACTATATAGCTCGGCGGATCCCACCTCACCACAGCAGAGACCCGACTGTTGAGCTCGGCGGATCCCACCTCACCACAGCAGAGACCTGACTGTTGAGCTCGGCGGATCCCACCTCACCACAGCAGAGACCTGACTGTTGAGCTTGGCGGATCCCACCTCACCACAGCAGAGACCTGACTGTTGAGTTCGGCGAATCCCACCTCACCACAGCAGAGACCTGACTGTTGTGTTGGGCGAATCCCACCTCACCACAGCAGAGACCTGAATGTTGCAATCAGCGGACCCCACCTCACCACAGCAGAGACCTGACTGGTGAGCTCGGCGGATCCCACCTCACCACAGCAGAGACCTGACTGTTGAGCTCGGCGGATCCCACTTCACCACAGCAGAGACCTGACTGTTGAGCTCGGCCAATCCCACCTCACCACAGCAGAGACCTGACTGTTGAGCTCGGCGGATCCCACCTCACCACAGCACAGACCTGACTGTTGAGCTCGGCGGATCCCACCTCACCACAGCAGAGACCTGACTGTTGAGCTTGGTGGATCCCACCTCACCACAGCAGAGACCCGACTGTTGAGCTCGGCGGATCCCACCTCACCACAGCAGAGACCTGACTGTTGTGTTCGGCGGATCCCACCTCACCACAGCAGAGACCTGGCTGTTGTGTTCGGCGAATCCCACCTCACCACAGCAGAGACCTGACTGTGTGTTCGGCGACTCCCACCTCACCACAGCAGAGACCTGACTGTTGTGTTGGGCGAATCCCACCTCACCACAGCAGAGACCTGACTGTTGTGTTGGGCGAATCCCACCTCACCACAGCAGAGAGCTGACTGTTGTGTTCGGCGAATCCCACCTCACCACAGCAGAGACCTGACTGTGTATTCGGCGAATCCCACCTCACCACAGCAGAGACCTGACTGTTGTGTTGGGCGAATCCCACCTCACCACAGCAGAGACCTGAATGTTGCGATCAGCGGACCCCACCTCACCACAGCAGAGACCTGACTGTTGAGCTCGGCGAATCCCACCTCACCACAGCAGAGACCTGACTGTTGAGCTCAGCGGATCCCACCTCACCACAGCACAGACCTCACTGTTGAGCTCGGCGTATCCCACCTCACCACAGCAGAGACCTGATTGTTGTGTTGGGCGAATCCCACCTCACCACAGCAGAGACCTGACTGTTGTGTTCGGCGGATCCCACCTCACCACAGCAGAGACCTGGCTGTTGTGTTCGGCGAATCCCACCTCACCACAGCAGAGACCTGACTGTGTGTTCGGCGACTCCCACCTCACCACAGCAGAGACCTGACTGTTGTGTTGGGCAAATCCCACCTCACCACAGCAGAGACTTGAATGTTGCGTTCGGCAGACCCCACCTCACCACAGCAGAGACCTGACTGTTGAGCTCGGCGGATCCCACCTCACCACAGCAGAGACCTGACTGTTGAGCTCGGCGGATCCCACCTCACCACAGCAGAGACCTGACTGTTGAGCTCGGCGGATCCCACCTCGCCACAGCAGAGACCTGACTGTTGAGCTCGGAGGATCCCACCTCACCACAGCACAGACCTGACTGTTGAGCTTGGCGGATCCCACCTCACCACAGCAGAGACCTGACTGTTGAGCTCGGCGAATGCCACCTCACCACAGCAGAGACCTGACTGTTGAGCTTGGCGAATCCCACCTCACTACAGCAGAGATCTGACTGTTGAGCTCGGCGGATCCCACCTCACCACAGCAGAGACCTGACTGTTGAGCTCGGCGAATCCCACCTCACCACAGCAGAGACCTGACTGTTGAGCTCGGCGGATCCCACCTCACCACAGCAGAGACCTGACTGTTGATCTCGGCGGATCCCACCTCACCACAGCAGAGACCTGACTGTTGAGCTCTGTGGATCCCACCTCACCACAGCAGAGACCTGACTATATAGCTCGGCGGATCCCACCTCACCACAGCAGAGACCTGACTGTTGAGCTCGGCGGATCCCACCTCACCACAGCAGAGACCTGACTGTTGAGCTTGGCGGATCCCACCTCACCACAGCAGAGACCTGACTGTTGAGCTCGTGGATCCCACCTCACCACAGCAGAGACCTGACTGTTGAGCTCGGCGGATCCCACCTCACCACAGCAGAGACCTGACTGTTGAGCTTGGCGGATCCCACCTCACCACAGCAGAGACCTGACTGTTGAGCTCGGCGGATCCCACCTCACCACAGCAGAGACCTGACTGTTGAGCTCTGTGGATCCCACCTCACCACAGCAGAGACCCGACTGTTGAGCTCGGCGGATCCCACCTCACCACAGCAGAGACCTGACTGTTGAGCTCGGCGGATCCCACTTCACCACAGCAGAGACCTGACTGTTGAGCTTGGCGGATCCCACCTCACCACAGCAGAGACCTGACTGTTGAGCTCGGCGGATCCCACCTCACCACAGCAGAGACCTGACTGTTGAGCTCTGTGGATCCCACCTCACCACAGCAGAGACCTTACTGTTGAGCTCGGCGGATCCCACCTCACCATAGCAGAGACCTGACTGTTGTGTTGGGCGAATCCCACCTCACCACAGCAGAGACCTGACTGTTGTGTTGGGCGAATCCCACCTCACCACAGAACAGACCTGACTGTTGAGTTCGGCGAATCCCCCCTCACCACAGCAGAGACCTGACTGTTGTGTTGGGCGAATCCCACCTCACCACAGCAGAGACCTGAATGTTGCGATCAGCGGACCCCACCTCACCACAGCAGAGACCTGACTGTTGAGCTCGGCGAATCCCACCTCACTACAGCAGAGATCTGACTGTTGAGCTCGGCAGATCCCACCTCACCACAGCAGAGACCTGACTGTTGAGCTCGGCGAATCCCACCTCACCACAGCAGAGACCTGACTGTTGAGCTCGGCGGATCCCACCTCACCACAGCAGAGACCTGACTGTTGAGCTCGGCGGATCCCACCTCACCACAGCAGAGACCTGACTGTTGAGCTCTGTGGATCCCACCTCACCACAGCAGAGACCTGACTATATAGCTCGGCGGATCCCACCTCACCACAGCAGAGACCCGACTGTTGAGCTCGGCGGATCCCACCTCACCACAGCAGAGACCTGACTGTTGAGCTCGGCGGATCCCACCTCACCACAGCAGAGACCTGACTGTTGAGCTTGGCGGATCCCACCTCACCACAGCAGAGACCTGACTGTTGAGCTCGGCGGATCCCACCTCACCACAGCAGAGACCTGACTGTTGAGCTCGGCGGATCCCACCTCACCACAGCACAGACCTGACTGTTGAGCTCGGCGGATCCCACCTTACCACAGCAGAGACCTGACTGTTGAGCTCGGCGGATCCCACCTCACCACAGCAGAGACCTGACTGTTGAGCTCTGTGGATCCCACCTCACCACAGCAGAGACCTGACTGTTGAGCTCGGCGGATCCCACCTCACCATAGCAGAGACCTGACTGTTGTGTTGGGCGAATCCCACCTCACCACAGCAGAGAGCAGACTGTTGTGTTCGGCGAATCCCACCTCACCACAGAAGAGACCTGACTGTTGAGTTCGGCGAATCCCACCTCACCACAGCAGAGACCTGACTGTGTATTCGGCGAATCCCACCTCACCACAGCAGAGACCTGACTGTTGTGTTGGGCGAATCCCACCTCACCACAGCAGAGACCTGAATGTTGCGATCAGCGGACCCCACCTCACCACAGCAGAGACCTGACTGTTGAGCTCGGCGGATCCCACCTCACCACAGCAGAGACCTGACCGTTGTGTTCGGCGAATCCCACCTCACCACAGCAGAGACCTGATTGTTGTGTTGGGCGAATCCCACCTCACCACAGCAGAGACCTGACTGTTGTGTTGGGCGAATCCCACCTCACCACAGCAGAGACCTGACTGTTGTGTTCGGCGAATCCCACCTCACCACAGCAGAGACCTGACTGTTGTGTTCGGCGGATTCCACCTCACCACAGCAGAGACCTGGCTGTTGTGTTCGGCGAATCCCACCTCACCACAGCAGAGACCTGACTGTGTGTTCGGCGACTCCCACCTCACCACAGCAGAGACCTGACTGTTGAGCTCGGCGGATCCCACCTCACCACAGCAGAGACCTGACTGTTGAGCTCTGTGGATCCCACCTCACCACAGCAGAGACCTGACTATATAGCTCGGCGGATCCCACCTCACCACAGCAGAGACCCGACTGTTGAGCTCGGCGGATCCCACCTCACCACAGCAGAGACCTGACTGTTGAGCTCGGCGGATCCCACCTCACCACAGCAGAGACCTGACTGTTGAGCTTGGCGGATCCCACCTCACCACAGCAGAGACCTGACTGTTGAGCTCGGCGGATCCCACCTCACCACAGCAGAGACCTGACTGTTGAGCTCTGTGGATCCCACCTAACCACAGCAGAGACCTGACTGTTGAGCTCGGCGGATCCCACCTCACCATAGCAGAGACCTGACTGTTGTGTTGGGCGAATCCCACCTCACCACAGCAGAGACCTGACTGTTGTGTTGGGCGAATCCCACCTCACCACAGAACAGACCTGACTGTTGAGTTCGACGAATCCCACCTCACCACAGCAGAGACCTGACTGTTGTGTTGGGCGAATCCCACCTCACCACAGCAGAGACCTGAATGTTGCGATCAGCGGACCCCACCTCACCACAGCAGAGACCTGACTGTTGAGCTCGGCGGATCCCACCTCACCACAGCAGAGACCTGACCGTTGAGCTCGGCAGATCCCACCTCACCACAGCAGAGACCTGACTGTTGAGCTCGGCGGATCCCACCTCACCACAGCAGAGACCTGACTGTTGAGCTCGGCGGATCACACCTCACCACAGCAGAGACCTGACTGTTGAGCTCGGCGGATCCCACCTAACCACAGCAGAGACCTGACTGTTGTGTTGGGCGAATCCCACCTCACCACAGCAGAGACCTGACTGTTGTGTTGGGCGAATCCCACCTCACCACAGCAGAGAGCTGACTGTTGTGTTCGGCGAATCCCACCTCACCACAGCAGAGACCTGACTGTTGAGTTCGGCGAATCCCACCTCACCACAGCAGAGACCTGACTGTTGTGTTGGGCGAATCCCACCTCACCACAGCAGAGACCTGACTGTTGAGCTCGGCGGATCCCACCTCACCACAGCAGAGACCTGACTGTTGAGCTCGGCAGATCCCACCTCACCACAGCAGAGACCTGACTGTTGAGCTCAACGGATCCCACCTCACCACAGCAGAGACCTGACTGTTGAGCTCGGCGGATCCCACCTCACCACAGCAGAGACCTGACTGTTGTGTTCAGCGAACCCACCTCACCACAGCAGAGACCTGACTGCTGAGTTCGGCGAATCCCACCTCACCACAGCAGAGACCTGACTGTTGAGTTCGGCGAATCCCACGTCACCACAGCAGAGACCTGACTGTTGTGTTGGGCGAATCCCACCTCACCACAGCAGAGACCTGAATGTTGCAATCAGCGGACCCCACCTCACCACAACAGAGACCTGACTGTTGAGCTCGGCGGATCCCACCTCACCACAGCAGAGACCTGACTGTTGAGCTCGGCGGATCCCACCTCACCACAGCAGAGACCTGACTGTTGAGTTCGGCGAATCCCACCTCACCCCAGCAGAGACCTGACTGTTGTGTTGGGCGAATCCCACCTCACCACAGCAGAGACCTGACTGTTGAGCTCGGTGGATCCCACCTCACCACAGCAGAGACCTGACTGTTGAGCTCGGCGGATCCCACCTCACCACAGCAGAGACCTGACTGTTGAGCTCGGCGAATCCCACCTCACCACAGCAGAGACCTGACTGTTGAGCTCGGCGGATCCCACCTCACCACAGCACAGACCTGACTGTTGAGCTCGGCGGATCCCACCTCACCACAGCAGAGACCTGACTGTTGTGTTCGGCGGATCCCACCTCACCACAGCAGAGACCTGGCTGTTGAGCTTGGTGGATCCCACCTCACCACAGCAGAGACCCGACTGTTGAGCTCGGCGGATCCCACCTCACCACAGCAGAGACCTGACTGTTGTGTTCGGCGGATCCCACCTCACCACAGCAGAGACCTGGCTGTTGTGTTCGGCGAATCCCACCTCACCACAGCAGAGACCTGACTGTTGAGCTTGGTGGATCCCACCTCACCACAGCAGAGACCCGACTGTTGAGCTCGGCGGATCCCACCTCACCACAGCAGAGACCTGACTGTTGTATTCGGCGGATCCCACCTCACCACAGCAGAGACCTGGCTGTTGTGTTCGGCGAATCCCACCTCACCACAGCAGAGACCTGACTGTGTGTTCGGCGACTCCCACCTCACCACAGCAGAGACCTGACTGTTGTGTTGGGCGAATCCCACCTCACCACAGCAGAGACCTGACTGTTGTGTTGGGCGAATCCCACCTCACCACAGCAGAGACCTGACTGTTGAGCTTGGCGGATCCCACCTCACCACAGCAGAGACCTGACTGTTGAGCTCGTGGATCCCACCTCACCACAGCAGAGACCTGACTGTTGAGCTCGGCGGATCCCACCTCACCACAGTACAGACCTGACTGTTGAGCTCGGCGGATCCCACCTTACCACAGCAGAGACCTGACTGTTGAGCTCGGCGGATCCCACCTCACCACAGCAGAGACCTGACTGTTGAGCTCTGTGGATCCCACCTCACCACAGCAGAGACCTGACTGTTGAGCTCGGCGGATCCCACCTCACCATAGCAGAGACCTGACTGTTGTGTTGGGCGAATCCCACCTCACCACAGCAGAGAGCAGACTGTTGTGTTCGGCGAATCCCACCTCACCACAGAAGAGACCTGACTGTTGAGTTCGGCGAATCCCACCTCACCACAGCAGAGACCTGACTGTGTATTCGGCGAATCCCACCTCACCACAGCAGAGACCTGACTGTTGTGTTGGGCGAATCCCACCTCACCACAGCAGAGACCTGAATGTTGCGATCAGCGGACCCCACCTCACCACAGCAGAGACCTGACTGTTGAGCTCGGCGGATCCCACCTCACCACAGCAGAGACCTGACCGTTGTGTTCGGCGAATCCCACCTCACCACAGCAGAGACCTGATTGTTGTGTTGGGCGAATCCCACCTCACCACAGCAGAGACCTGACTGTTGTGTTCGGCGAATCCCACCTCACCACAGCAGAGACCTGACTGTTGTGTTCGGCGGATCCCACCTCACCACAGCAGAGACCTGGCTGTTGTGTTCGGCTAATCCCACCTCACCACAGCAGAGACCTGACTGTGTGTTCGGCGACTCCCACCTCACCACAGCAGAGACCTGACTGTTGAGCTCGGCGGATCCCACCTCACCACAGCAGAGACCTGACTGTTGAGCTCGGCGGATCCCACCTCACCACAGCAGAGACCAGCAGAGACCTGACTATATAGCTCGGCGGATCCCACCTCACCACAGCAGAGACCCGACTGTTGAGCTCGGCGGATCCCACCTCACCACAGCAGAGACCTGACTGTTGAGCTCGGCGGATCCCACCTCACCACAGCAGAGACCTGACTGTTGAGCTTGGCGGATCCCACCTCACCACAGCAGAGACCTGACTGTTGAGCTCGTGGATCCCACCTCACCACAGCAGAGACCTGACTGTTGAGCTCGGCGGATCCCACCTCACCACAGCACAGACCTGACTGTTGAGCTCGGCGGATCCCACCTTACCACAGCAGAGACCTGACTGTTGAGCTCGGCGGATCCCACCTCACCACAGCAGAGACCTGACTGTTGAGCTCTGTGGATCCCACCTCACCACAGCAGAGACCTGACTGTTGAGCTCGGCGGATCCCACCTCACCATAGCAGAGACCTGACTGTTGTGTTGGGCGAATCCCACCTCACCACAGCAGAGAGCAGACTGTTGTGTTCGGCGAATCCCACCTCACCACAGAAGAGACCTGACTGTTGAGTTCGGCGAATCCCACCTCACCACAGCAGAGACCTGACTGTGTATTCGGCGAATCCCACCTCACCACAGCAGAGACCTGACTGTTGTGTTGGGCGAATCCCACCTCACCTCAGCAGAGACCTGAATGTTGCGATCAGCGGACCCCACCTCACCACAGCAGAGACCTGACTGTTGAGCTCGGCGGATCCCACCTCACCACAGCAGAGACCTGACCGTTGTGTTCAGCGAATCCCACCTCACCACAGCAGAGACCTGATTGTTGTGTTGGGCGAATCCCACCTCACCACAGCAGAGACCTGACTGTTGTGTTCGGCGAATCCCACCTCACCACAGCAGAGACCTGACTGTTGTGTTCGGCGGATCCCACCTCACCACAGCAGAGACCTGGCTGTTGTGTTCGGCGAATCCCACCTCACCACAGCAGAGACCTGACTGTGTGTTCGGCGACTCCCACCTCACCACAGCAGAGACCTGACTGTTGAGCTCGGCGGATCCCACCTCACCACAGCAGAGACCTGACTGTTGAGCTCGGCGGATCCCACCTCACCACAGCAGAGACCTGACTGTTGAGCTCTGTGGATCCCACCTCACCACAGCAGAGACCTGACTATATAGCTCGGCGGATCCCACCTCACCACAGCAGAGACCCGACTGTTGAGCTCGGCGGATCCCACCTCACCACAGCAGAGACCTGACTGTTGAGCTCGGCGGATCCCACCTCACCACAGCAGAGACCTGACTGTTGAGCTTGGCGGATCCCACCTCACCACAGCAGAGACCTGACTGTTGAGCTCGGCGGATCCCACCTCACCACAGCAGAGACCTGACTGTTGAGCTCTGTGGATCCCACCTCACCACAGCAGAGACCTTACTGTTGAGCTCGGCGGATCCCACCTCACCATAGCAGAGACCTGACTGTTGTGTTGGGCGAATCCCACCTCACCACAGCAGAGACCTGACTGTTGTGTTGGGCGAATCCCACCTCACCACAGCAGAGACCTGAATGTTGCGATCAGCGGACCCCACCTCACCACAGCAGAGACCTGACTGTTGAGCTCGGCGAATCCCACCTCACTACAGCAGAGATCTGACTGTTGAGCTCGGCGGATCCCACCTCACCACAGCAGAGACCTGACTGTTGAGCTCGGCGAATCCCACCTCACCACAGCAGAGACCTGACTGTTGAGCTCGGCGGATCCCACCTCACCACAGCAGAGACCTGACTGTTGAGCTCGGCGGATCCCACCTCACCACAGCAGAGACCTGACTGTTGAGCTCTGTGGATCCCACCTCACCACAGCAGAGACCTGACTATATAGCTCGGCGGATCCCACCTCACCACAGCAGAGACCCGACTGTTGAGCTCGGCGGATCCCACCTCACCACAGCAGAGACCTGACTGTTGAGCTCGGCGGATCCCACCTCACCACAGCAGAGACCTGACTGTTGAGCTTGGCGGATCCCACCTCACCACAGCAGAGACCTGACTGTTGAGCTCGGCGGATCCCACCTCACCACAGCAGAGACCTGACTGTTGAGCTCGGCGGATCCCACCTCACCACAGCACAGACCTGACTGTTGAGCTCGGCGGATCCCACCTTACCACAGCAGAGACCTGACTGTTGAGCTCGGCGGATCCCACCTCACCACAGCAGAGACCTGACTGTTGAGCTCTGTGGATCCCACCTCACCACAGCAGAGACCTGACTGTTGAGCTCTGTGGATCCCACCTCACCACAGCAGAGACCTGACTGTTGAGCTCGGCGGATCCCACCTCACCACAGCAGAGACCTGACTGTTGAGCTTGGCGGATCCCACCTCACCACAGCAGAGACCTGACTGTTGAGCTCGGCGGATCCCACCTCACCACAGCAGAGACCTGACTGTTGAGCTCTGCGGATCCCACCTCACCACAGCACAGACCTGACTGTTGAGCTCGGCGGATCCCACCTTACCACAGCAGAGACCTGACTGTTGAGCTCGGCGGATCCCACCTCACCACAGCAGAGACCTGACTGTTGAGCTCTGTGGATCCCACCTCACCACAGCAGAGACCTGACTGTTGAGCTCGGCGAATCCCACCTCACCACAGCAGAGACCTGACTGTTGAGCTCGGCGGATCCCACCTCACCACAGCAGAGACCTGACTGTTGAGCTCGGCGGATCCCACCTCACCACAGCAGAGACCTGACTGTTGAGCTCTGTGGATCCCACCTCACCACAGCAGAGACCTGACTATATAGCTCGGCGGATCCCACCTCACCACAGCAGAGACCCGACTGTTGAGCTCGGCGAATCCCACCTCACCACAGCAGAGACCTGACTGTTGAGCTCGGCGGATCCCACCTCACCACAGCAGAGACCTGACTGTTGAGCTTGGCGGATCCCACCTCACCACAGCAGAGACCTGACTGTTGAGCTCGGCGGATCCCACCTCACCACAGCAGAGACCTGACTGTTGAGCTTGGCGGATCCCACCTCACCACAGCAGAGACCTGACTGTTGAGCTCGGCGGATCCCACCTCACCACAGCAGAGACCTGACTGTTGAGCTCTGTGGATCCCACCTCACCACAGCAGAGACCTGACTATATAGCTCGGCGGATCCCACCTCACCACAGCAGAGACCTGACTGTTGAGCTCGGCGGATCCCACCTCACCACAGCAGAGACCTGACTGTTGAGTTCGGCGAATCCCACCTCACCACAGCAGAGACCTGACTGTTGAGCTCTGTGGATCCCACCTCACCACAGCAGAGACCTGACTGTTGAGCTCGGCGGATCCCACCTCACCACAGCAGAGACCTGACTGTTGAGCTCGGCGGATCCCACCTCACCACAGCAGAGACCTGACTGTTGAGCTTGGCGGATCCCACCTCACCACAGCAGAGACCTGACTGTTGAGCTCGGCGGATCCCACCTCACCACAGCAGAGACCTGACTGTTGAGCTCTGTGGATCCCACCTCACCACAGCAGAGACCTTACTGTTGAGCTCGGCGGATCCCACCTCACCATAGCAGAGACCTGACTGTTGTGTTGGGCGAATCCCACCTCACCACAGCAGAGACCTGACTGTTGTGTTGGGCGAATCCCACCTCACCACAGCAGAGACCTGAATGTTGCGATCAGCGGACCCCACCTCACCACAGCAGAGACCTGACTGTTGAGCTCGGCGAATCCCACCTCACTACAGCAGAGATCTGACTGTTGAGCTCGGCGGATCCCACCTCACCACAGCAGAGACCTGACTGTTGAGCTCGGCGAATCCCACCTCACCACAGCAGAGACCTGACTGTTGAGCTCGGCGGATCCCACCTCACCACAGCAGAGACCTGACTGTTGAGCTCGGCGGATCCCACCTCACCACAGCAGAGACCTGACTGTTGAGCTCGGCGGATCCCACCTCACCACAGCAGAGACCTGACTGTTGAGCTCTGTGGATCCCACCTCACCACAGCAGAGACCTGACTATATAGCTCGGCGGATCCCACCTCACCACAGCAGAGACCCGACTGTTGAGCTCGGCGGATCCCACCTCACCACAGCAGAGACCTGACTGTTGAGCTCGGCGGATCCCACCTCACCACAGCAGAGACCTGACTGTTGAGCTTGGCGGATCCCACCTCACCACAGCAGAGACCTGACTGTTGAGCTCGGCGGATCCCACCTCACCACAGCAGAGACCTGACTGTTGAGCTCGGCGGATCCCACCTCACCACAGCACAGACCTGACTGTTGAGCTCGGCGGATCCCACCTTACCACAGCAGAGACCTGACTGTTGAGCTCGGCGGATCCCACCTCACCACAGCAGAGACCTGACTGTTGAGCTCTGTGGATCCCACCTCACCACAGCAGAGACCTGACTGTTGAGCTCTGTGGATCCCACCTCACCACAGCAGAGACCTGACTGTTGAGCTCGGCGGATCCCACCTCACCACAGCAGAGACCTGACTGTTGAGCTTGGCGGATCCCACCTCACCACAGCAGAGACCTGACTGTTGAGCTCGGCGGATCCCACCTCACCACAGCAGAGACCTGACTGTTGAGCTCGGCGGATCCCACCTCACCACAGCACAGACCTGACTGTTGAGCTCGGCGGATCCCACCTTACCACAGCAGAGACCTGACTGTTGAGCTCGGCGGATCCCACCTCACCACAGCAGAGACCTGACTGTTGAGCTCTGTGGATCCCACCTCACCACAGCAGAGACCTGACTGTTGAGCTCGGCGAATCCCACCTCACCACAGCAGAGACCTGACTGTTGAGCTCGGCGGATCCCACCTCACCACAGCAGAGACCTGACTGTTGAGCTCGGCGGATCCCACCTCACCACAGCAGAGACCTGACTGTTGAGCTCTGTGGATCCCACCTCACCACAGCAGAGACCTGACTATATAGCTCGGCCGATCCCACCTCACCACAGCAGAGACCCGACTGTTGAGCTCGGCGGATCCCACCTCACCACAGCAGAGACCTGACTGTTGAGCTCGGCGGATCCCACCTCACCACAGCAGAGACCTGACTGTTGAGCTTGGCGGATCCCACCTCACCACAGCAGAGACCTGACTGTTGAGCTCGGCGGATCCCACCTCACCACAGCAGAGACCTGACTGTTGAGCTTGGCGGATCCCACCTCACCACAGCAGAGACCTGACTGTTGAGCTCGGCGGATCCCACCTCACCACAGCAGAGACCTGACTGTTGAGCTCTGTGGATCCCACCTCACCACAGCAGAGACCTGACTATATAGCTCGGCGGATCCCACCTCACCACAGCAGAGACCCGACTGTTGAGCTCGGCGGATCCCACCTCACCACAGCAGAGACCTGACTGTTGAGCTCGGCGGATCCCACCTCACCACAGCAGAGACCTGACTGTTGAGCTTGGCGGATCCCACCTCACCACAGCAGAGACCTGACTGTTGAGCTCGGCGGATCCCACCTCACCACAGCAGAGACCTGACTGTTGAGCTCGGCGGATCCCACCTCACCACAGCACAGACCTGACTGTTGAGCTCGGCGGATCCCACCTTACCACAGCAGAGACCTGACTGTTGAGCTCGGCGGATCCCACCTCACCACAGCAGAGACCTGACTGTTGAGCTCTGTGGATCCCACCTCACCACAGCAGAGACCTGACTGTTGAGCTCTGTGGATCCCACCTCACCACAGCAGAGACCTGACTGTTGAGCTCGGCGGATCCCACCTCACCACAGCAGAGACCTGACTGTTGAGCTTGGCGGATCCCACCTCACCACAGCAGAGACCTGACTGTTGAGCTCGGCGGATCCCACCTCACCACAGCAGAGACCTGACTGTTGAGCTCGGCGGATCCCACCTCACCACAGCACAGACCTGACTGTTGAGCTCGGCGGATCCCACCTTACCACAGCAGAGACCTGACTGTTGAGCTCGGCGGATCCCACCTCACCACAGCAGAGACCTGACTGTTGAGCTCTGTGGATCCCACCTCACCACAGCAGAGACCTGACTGTTGAGCTCGGCGAATCCCACCTCACCACAGCAGAGACCTGACTGTTGAGCTCGGCGGATCCCACCTCACCACAGCAGAGACCTGACTGTTGAGCTCGGCGGATCCCACCTCACCACAGCAGAGACCTGACTGTTGAGCTCTGTGGATCCCACCTCACCACAGCAGAGACCTGACTATATAGCTCGGCGGATCCCACCTCACCACAGCAGAGACCCGACTGTTGAGCTCGGCGGATCCCACCTCACCACAGCAGAGACCTGACTGTTGAGCTCGGCGGATCCCACCTCACCACAGCAGAGACCTGACTGTTGAGCTTGGCGGATCCCACCTCACCACAGCAGAGACCTGACTGTTGAGCTCGGCGGATCCCACCTCACCACAGCAGAGACCTGACTGTTGAGCTCGGCGGATCCCACCTCACCACAGCACAGACCTGACTGTTGAGCTCGGCGGATCCCACCTTACCACAGCAGAGACCTGACTGTTGAGCTCGGCGGATCCCACCTCACCACAGCAGAGACCTGACTGTTGAGCTCTGTGGATCCCACCTCACCACAGCAGAGACCTGACTGTTGAGCTCGGCGGATCCCACCTCACCATAGCAGAGACCTGACTGTTGTGTTGGGCGAATCCCACCTCACCACAGCAGAGAGCAGACTGTTGTGTTCGGCGAATCCCACCTCACCACAGAAGAGACCTGACTGTTGAGTTCGGCGAATCCCACCTCACCACAGCAGAGACCTGACTGTGTATTCGGCGAATCCCACCTCACCACAGCAGAGACCTGACTGTTGTGTTGGGCGAATCCCACCTCACCACAGCAGAGACCTGAATGTTGCGATCAGCGGACCCCACCTCACCACAGCAGAGACCTGACTGTTGAGCTCGGCGGATCCCACCTCACCACAGCAGAGACCTGACCGTTGTGTTCGGCGAATCCCACCTCACCACAGCAGAGACCTGATTGTTGTGTTGGGCGAATCCCACCTCACCACAGCAGAGACCTGACTGTTGTGTTGGGCGAATCCCACCTCACCACAGCAGAGACCTGACTGTTGTGTTCGGCGAATCCCACCTCACCACAGCAGAGACCTGACTGTTGTGTTCGGCGGATCCCACCTCACCACAGCAGAGACCTGGCTGTTGTGTTCGGCGAATCCCACCTCACCACAGCAGAGACCTGACTGTGTGTTCGGCGACTCCCACCTCACCACAGCAGAGACCTGACTGTTGAGCTCGGCGGATCCCACCTCACCACAGCAGAGACCTGACTGTTGAGCTCTGTGGATCCCACCTCACCACAGCAGAGACCTGACTATATAGCTCGGCGGATCCCACCTCACCACAGCAGAGACCCGACTGTTGAGCTCGGCGGATCCCACCTCACCACAGCAGAGACCTGACTGTTGAGCTCGGCGGATCCCACCTCACCACAGCAGAGACCTGACTGTTGAGCTTGGCGGATCCCACCTCACCACAGCAGAGACCTGACTGTTGAGCTCGGCGGATCCCACCTCACCACAGCAGAGACCTGACTGTTGAGCTCTGTGGATCCCACCTAACCACAGCAGAGACCTGACTGTTGAGCTCGGCGGATCCCACCTCACCATAGCAGAGACCTGACTGTTGTGTTGGGCGAATCCCACCTCACCACAGCAGAGACCTGACTGTTGTGTTGGGCGAATCCCACCTCACCACAGAACAGACCTGACTGTTGAGTTCGGCGAATCCCACCTCACCACAGCAGAGACCTGACTGTTGTGTTGGGCGAATCCCACCTCACCACAGCAGAGACCTGAATGTTGCGATCAGCGGACCCCACCTTACCACAGCAGAGACCTGACTGTTGAGCTCGGCGGATCCCACCTCACCACAGCAGAGACCTGACCGTTGAGCTCGGCAGATCCCACCTCACCACAGCAGAGACCTGACTGTTGAGCTCGGCGGATCCCACCTCACCACAGCAGAGACCTGACTGTTGAGCTCGGCGGATCACACCTCACCACAGCAGAGACCTGACTGTTGAGCTCGGCGGATCCCACCTAACCGCAGCAGAGACCTGACTGTTGTGTTGGGCGAATCCCACCTCACCACAGCAGAGACCTGACTGTTGTGTTGGGCGAATCCCACCTCACCACAGCAGAGAGCTGACTGTTGTGTTCGGCGAATCCCACCTCACCACAGCAGAGACCTGACTGTTGAGTTCGGCGAATCCCACCTCACCACAGCAGAGACCTGACTGTTGTGTTGGGCGAATCCCACCTCACCACAGCAGAGACCTGAATGTTGCGATCAGCGGACCCCACCTCACCACAGCAGAGACCTGACTGTTGAGCTCGGCGGATCCCACCTCACCACAGCAGAGACCTGACTGTTGAGCTCGGCAGATCCCACCTCACCACAGCAGAGACCTGACTGTTGAGCTCAACGGATCCCACCTCACCACAGCAGAGACCTGACTGTTGAGCTCGGCGGATCCCACCTCACCACAGCAGAGACCTGACTGTTGTGTTCAGCGAACCCACCTCACCACAGCAGAGACCTGACTGCTGAGTTCGGCGAATCCCACCTCACCACAGCAGAGACCTGACTGTTGAGTTCGGCGAATCCCACGTCACCACAGCAGAGACCTGACTGTTGTGTTGGGCGAATCCCACCTCACCACAGCAGAGACCTGAATGTTGCAATCAGCGGACCCCACCTCACCACAACAGAGACCTGACTGTTGAGCTCGGCGGATCCCACCTCACCACAGCAGAGACCTGACTGTTGAGCTCGGCGGATCCCACCTCACCACAGCAGAGACCTGACTGTTGAGTTCGGCGAATCCCAACTCACCACAGCAGAGACCTGACTGTTGTGTTGGGCGAATCCCACCTCACCACAGCAGAGACCTGAATGTTGCAATCAGCGGACCCCACCTCACCACAGCAGAGACCTGACTGTTGAGCTCGGTGGATCCCACCTCACCACAGCAGAGACCTGACTGTTGAGCTCGGCGGATCCCACCTCACCACAGCAGAGACCTGACTGTTGATCTCGGCGAATCCCACCTCACCACAGCAGAGACCTGACTGTTGAGCTCGGTGGATCCCACCTCACCACAGCACAGACCTGACTGTTGAGCTCGGCGGATCCCACCTCACCACAGCAGAGACCTGACTGTTGAGCTTGGTGGATCCCACCTCACCACAGCAGAGACCCGACTGTTGAGCTCGGCGGATCCCACCTCACCACAGCAGAGACCTGACTGTTGTGTTCGGCGGATCCCACCTCACCACAGCAGAGACCTGGCTGTTGTGTTCGGCGAATCCCACCTCACCACAGCAGAGACCTGACTGTGTGTTCGGCGACTCCCACCTCACCACAGCAGAGACCTGACTGTTGTGTTGGGCGAATCCCACCTCACCACAGCAGAGACCTGACTGTTGTGTTGGGCGAATCCCACCTCACCACAGCAGAGAGCTGACTGTTGTGTTCGGCGAATCCCACCTCACCACAGCAGAGACCTGACTGTGTATTCGGCGAATCCCACCTCACCACAGCAGAGACCTGACTGTTGTGTTGGGCGAATCCCACCTCACCACAGCAGAGACCTGAATGTTGCGATCAGCGGACCCCACCTCCCCACAGCAGAGACCTGACTGTTGAGCTCGGCGAATCCCACCTCACCACAGCAGAGACCTGACTGTTGAGCTCAGCGGATCCCACCTCACCACAGCACAGACCTCACTGTTGAGCTCGGCGTATCCCACCTCACCACAGCAGAGACCTGATTGTTGTGTTGGGCGAATCCCACCTCACCACAGCAGAGACCTGACTGTTGTGTTCGGCGGATCCCACCTCACCACAGCAGAGACCTGGCTGTTGTGTTCGGCGAATCCCACCTCACCACAGCAGAGACCTGACTGTGTGTTCGGCGACTCCCACCTCACCACAGCAGAGACCTGACTGTTGTGTTGGGCAAATCCCACCTCACCACAGCAGAGACCTGACTGTTGAGCTCGGCGAATCCCACCTCACCACAGAAGAGACCTGAGTGTTGTGTTCGGCGGATCCCACCTCACCACAGCAGAGACCTGACTGTTGTGTTCGGCGGATCCCACCTCACCACAGCAGAGACCTGACTGTTGTGTTGGGCGAATCCCACCTCACCACAGCAGAGACCTGAATGTTGCGATCAGCGGACCCCACCTCACCACAGCAGAGACCTGACTGTTGAGCTCGGCGGATCCCACCTCACCACAGCAGAGACCTGACTGTTGAGCTCGGCAGATCCCACCTCACCACAGCAGAGACCTGACTGTTGAGCTCGGCGGATCCCACCTCACCACAGCAGAGACCTGACTGTCGAGCTCGGCGGATCCCACCTCACCACAGCAGAGACCTGACTGTTGAGCTCAGCGGATCCCACCTCACCACAGCACAGACCTCACTGTTGAGCTTGGCGTATCCCACCTCACCACAGCAGAGACCTGACTGTTGTGTTGGGCGAATCCCACCTCACCACAGCAGAGACCTGACTGTTGAGCTCGGCGGATAACACCTCACCACAGCAGAGACCCGACTGTTGAGCTCGGCGGATCCCACCTCACCACAGCAGAGACCTGACTTTTGAGCTCGGCGGATCCCACCTCACCACAGCAGAGACCTGACTGTTGAGCTCGGCGAATCCCACCTCACCACAGCAGAGACCTGACTGTTGAGCTCGGCGGATCCCACCTCACCACAGCACAGACCTGACTGTTGAGCTCGGCGGATCCCACCTCACCACAGCAGAGACCCGACTGTTGAGCTCGGTGGATCCCACCTCACCACAGCAGAGACCTGACTGTTGAGTTTGGCGAATCCCACCTCACCACAGCAGAGACCTGACTGTTGTGTTGGGCGAATCCCACCTCACCACAGCAGAGACCTGACTGTTGAGCTCGGCGGATCCCACCTCACCACAGCAGAGACCTGACTGTTGAGCTCTGCGGATCCCACCTCACCACAGCAGAGACCTGAATGTTGTTTTCAGCGAACCCACCTCACCACAGAAGAGACCTGACTGTTGAGCTCAGCGGATCCCACCTCACCACAGCACAGACCTCACTGTTGAGCTCGGCGTATCCCACCTCACCACAGCAGAGACCTGACTGTTGTGTTGGGCGAATCCCACCTCACCACAGCAGAGACCCGACTGTTGAGCTCGGCGGATCCCACCTCACCACAGCAGAGACCTGACTTTTGAGCTCGTCGAATCCCACCTCACCACAGCAGAGACCTGACTGTTGAGCTCGGCGAATCCCACCTCACCACAGCAGAGACCTGACTGTTGAGCTCGGCGGATCCCACCTCACCACAGCAGAGACCTGACTGTTGAGCTTGGCGGATCCCACCTCACCAC
This sequence comes from Hyperolius riggenbachi, assembly GCF_040937935.1. Classification (NCBI taxonomy): domain Eukaryota; kingdom Metazoa; phylum Chordata; class Amphibia; order Anura; family Hyperoliidae; genus Hyperolius; species Hyperolius riggenbachi. Next base: position 466,533,383 of record NC_090648.1, on the reverse strand, counting down.
AGCAGAGACCTGACTGTTGAGCTCGGCGAATCCCACCTCACCAGAGCAGAGACCTGACTGTTGAGCTCGGCGGATCCCACCTCACCACAGCACAGACCTGACTGTTGAGCTCGGCGGATCCCACCTCAGCACAGCAGAGACCTGACTGTTGAGCTCGGCGGATCCCACCTCACCACAGCAGAGACCTGACTGTTGAGCTCGGCGAATCCCACCTCACCACAGCAGAGACCTGACTGTTGAGCTCGGCGGATCCCACCTCACCACAGCAGAGACCTGACTGTTGAGCTCGGCGGATCCCACCTCACCACAGCAGAGACCTGACTGTTGAGCTCGGCGAATCCCACCTCACCACAGCAGAGACCTGACTGTTGAGCTCGGCGGATCCCACCTCACCTCAGCAGAGACCTGACCGTTGAGCTCGGCGGATCCCACCTCACCACAGCAGAGAGCTGACTGTTGTGTTCGGCGAATCCCACCTCACCACAGCAGAGACCTGACTGTTGAGCTCGGCGGATCCCACCTCACCTCAGCAGAGACCTGACCGTTGAGCTCGGCGGATCCCACCTCACCACAGCAGAGAGCTGACTGTTGTGTTCGGCGAATCCCACCTCACCACAGCAGAGACCTGACTGTTGAGCTCGGCGAATCCCACCTCACCACAGCAGAGACCTGACTGTTGTGTTCGGTGAATCCCACCTCACCACAGCAGAGACCTGAGTGTTGTGTTCGGCGTATCCCACCTCACCACAGCAGAGACCTGACTGTTGTGTTCGGCGAATCCCACCTCACCACAGCAGAGACCTGACTGTTGAGCTCGGCGGATCCCACCTCACCACAGCAGAGACCTGACCATTGAGCTCGGCGGATCCCACCTCACCACAGCAGAGACCTGACTGTTAAGCTCGGCGGATCCCACCTCACCACAGCAGAGACCTGACCATTGAGCTCGGCGGATCCCACCTCACCACAGCAGAGACCTGACTGTTGAGCTCGGCGGATCCCACCTCACCACAGCAGAGACCTGACTGTTGAGCTCGGCGGTTTCCACCTCACCACAGCAGAGACCTGACTGTTGAGCTCGGCGGATCCCACCTAACCATAGCAGAGACCTGACTGTCGAGCTCGGCGAATCCCACCTCACCACAGCAGAGACCTGACTGTTGTGTTCGGTGAATCCCACCTCACCACAGCAGAGACCTGAGTGTTGTGTTCGGCGTATCCCACCTCACCACAGCAGAGACCTGACTGTTGTGTTCGGCGGATCCCACCTCACCACAGCAGAGACCTGGCTGTTGTGTTCGGCGAATCCCACCTCACCACAGCAGAGACCTGACTGTTGAGTTCGGCGAATCCCACCTCACCACAGCAGAGACCTGACTGTTGAGCTCAGCGGATCCCACCTCACCACAGCAGAGACCTGACTGTTGTGTTGGGCGAATCCCACCTCACCACAGCAGAGACCTGACTGTTGTGTTGGGCGAATCCCACCTCACCACAGCAGAGAGCTGACTGTTGTGTTCGGCGAATCCCACCTCACCACAGCAGAGACCTGACTGTTGAGTTCGGCGACTCCCACCTCACCACAGCAGAGACCTGACTGTTGAGTTCGGCGAATCCCACCTCACCACAGCAGAGACCTGACTGTTGTGTTGGGCGAATCCCACCTCACCACAGCAGAGACCTGAATGTTGCGATCAGCGGACCCCACCTCACCACAGCAGAGACCTGACTGTTGAGCTCGGCGGATCCCACCTCACCACAGCAGAGACCTGACTGTTGAGCTCGGCAGATCCCACCTCACCACAGCAGAGACCTGACTGTTGAGCTCGGCGGATCCCACCTCACCACAGCAGAGACCTGACTGTTGTGTTCAGCGAACCCACCTCACCACAGCAGAGACCTGACTGCTGAGTTCGGCGAATCCCACCTCACCACAGCAGAGACCTGACTGTTGAGTTCGGCGAATCCCACGTCACCACAGCAGAGACCTGACTGTTGTGTTGGGCGAATCCCACCTCACCACAGCAGAGACCTGAATGTTGCAATCAGCGGACCCCACCTCACCACAGCAGAGACCTGACTGTTGAGCTCAGCGGATCCCACCTCACCACAGCAGAGACCTGACTGTTGAGCTCGGCGGATCCCACCTCACCACAGCAGAGACCTGACTGTTGAGTTCGGCGAATCCCACCTCACCACAGCAGAGACCTGACTGTTGTGTTGGGCGAATCCCACCTCACCACAGCAGAGACCTGAATGTTGCAATCAGCGGACCCCACCTCACCACAGCAGAGACCTGACTGTTGAGCTCGGCGGATCCCACCTCACCACAGCAGAGACCTGACTGTTGAGCTCGGCGGATCCCACTTCACCACAGCAGAGACCTGACTGTTGAGCTCGGCCAATCCCACCTCACCACAGCAGAGACCTGACTGTTGAGCTCGGCGGATCCCACCTCACCACAGCACAGACCTGACTGTTGAGCTCGGCGGATCCCACCTCACCACAGCAGAGACCTGACTGTTGAGCTTGGTGGATCCCACCTCACCACAGCAGAGACCCGACTGTTGAGCTCGGCGGATCCCACCTCACCACAGCAGAGACCTGACTGTTGTGTTCGGCGGATCCCACCTCACCACAGCAGAGACCTGGCTGTTGTGTTCGGCGAATCCCACCTCACCACAGCAGAGACCTGACTGTGTGTTCGGCGACTCCCACCTCACCACAGCAGAGACCTGACTGTTGTGTTGGGCGAATCCCACCTCACCACAGCAGAGACCTGACTGTTGTGTTGGGCGAATCCCACCTCACCACAGCAGAGAGCTGACTGTTGTGTTCGGCGAATCCCACCTCACCACAGCAGAGACCTGACTGTGTATTCGGCGAATCCCACCTCACCACAGCAGAGACCTGACTGTTGTGTTGGGCGAATCCCACCTCACCACAGCAGAGACCTGAATGTTGCGATCAGCGGACCCCACCTCACCACAGCAGAGACCTGACTGTTGAGCTCGGCGAATCCCACCTCACCACAGCAGAGACCTGACTGTTGAGCTCAGCGGATCCCACCTCACCACAGCACAGACCTCACTGTTGAGCTCGGCGTATCCCACCTCACCACAGCAGAGACCTGATTGTTGTGTTGGGCGAATCCCACCTCACCACAGCAGAGACCTGACTGTTGTGTTCGGCGGATCCCACCTCACCACAGCAGAGACCTGGCTGTTGTGTTCGGCGAATCCCACCTCACCACAGCAGAGACCTGACTGTGTGTTCGGCGACTCCCACCTCACCACAGCAGAGACCTGACTGTTGTGTTGGGCAAATCCCACCTCACCACAGCAGAGACTTGAATGTTGCGTTCGGCAGACCCCACCTCACCACAGCAGAGACCTGACTGTTGAGCTAGGCGGATCCCACCTCACCACAGCAGAGACCTGACTGTTGAGCTCGGCGGATCCCACCTCACCACAGCAGAGACCTGACTGTTGAGCTCAGCGGATCCCACCTCACCACAGCACAGACCTGACTGTTGAGCTCGGCGGATCCCACCTCACCACAGCAGAGACCTGACTGTTGAGCTCGGAGGATCCCACCTCACCACAGCACAGACCTGACTGTTGAGCTTGGCGGATCCCACCTCACCACAGCAGAGACCTGACTGTTGAGCTCGGCGAATGCCACCTCACCACAGCAGAGACCTGACTGTTGAGCTCGGCGAATCCCACCTCACTACAGCAGAGATCTGACTGTTGAACTCGGCGGATCCCACCTCACCACAGCAGAGACCTGACTGTTGAGCTCGGCGAATCCCACCTCACCACAGCAGAGACCTGACTGTTGAGCTCGGCGGATCCCACCTCACCACAGCAGAGACCTGACTGTTGATCTCGGCGGATCCCACCTCACCACAGCAGAGACCTGACTGTTGAGCTCTGTGGATCCCACCTCACCACAGCAGAGACCTGACTATATAGCTCGGCGGATCCCACCTCACCACAGCAGAGACCCGACTGTTGAGCTCGGCGGATCCCACCTCACCACAGCAGAGACCTGACTGTTGTGTTGGGCGAATCCCACCTCACCACAGCAGAGACCTGAATGTTGCGATCAGCGGACCCCACCTCACCACAGCAGAGACCTGACTGTTGAGCTCGGCGGATCCCACCTCACCACAGCAGAGACCTGACCGTTGTGTTCGGCGAATCCCACCTCACCACAGCAGAGACCTGATTGTTGTGTTGGGCGAATCCCACCTCACCACAGCAGAGACCTGACTGTTGTGTTCGGCGAATCCCACCTCACCACAGCAGAGACCTGACTGTTGTGTTCGGCGGATCCCACCTCACCACAGCAGAGACCTGGCTGTTGTGTTCGGCGAATCCCACCTCACCACAGCAGAGACCTGACTGTGTGTTCGGCGACTCCCACCTCACCACAGCAGAGACCTGACTGTTGAGCTCGGCGGATCCCACCTCACCACAGCAGAGACCTGACTGTTGAGCTCGGCGGATCCCACCTCACCACAGCAGAGACCAGCAGAGACCTGACTATATAGCTCGGCGGATCCCACCTCACCACAGCAGAGACCCGACTGTTGAGCTCGGCGGATCCCACCTCACCACAGCAGAGACCTGACTGTTGAGCTCGGCGGATCCCACCTCACCACAGCAGAGACCTGACTGTTGAGCTTGGCGGATCCCACCTCACCACAGCAGAGACCTGACTGTTGAGCTCGTGGATCCCACCTCACCACAGCAGAGACCTGACTGTTGAGCTCGGCGGATCCCACCTCACCACAGCACAGACCTGACTGTTGAGCTCGGCGGATCCCACCTTACCACAGCAGAGACCTGACTGTTGAGCTCGGCGGATCCCACCTCACCACAGCAGAGACCTGACTGTTGAGCTCTGTGGATCCCACCTCACCACAGCAGAGACCTGACTGTTGAGCTCGGCGGATCCCACCTCACCATAGCAGAGACCTGACTGTTGTGTTGGGCGAATCCCACCTCACCACAGCAGAGAGCAGACTGTTGTGTTCGGCGAATCCCACCTCACCACAGAAGAGACCTGACTGTTGAGTTCGGCGAATCCCACCTCACCACAGCAGAGACCTGACTGTGTATTCGGCGAATCCCACCTCACCACAGCAGAGACCTGACTGTTGTGTTGGGCGAATCCCACCTCACCTCAGCAGAGACCTGAATGTTGCGATCAGCGGACCCCACCTCACCACAGCAGAGACCTGACTGTTGAGCTCGGCGGATCCCACCTCACCACAGCAGAGACCTGACCGTTGTGTTCGGCGAATCCCACCTCACCACAGCAGAGACCTGATTGTTGTGTTGGGCGAATCCCACCTCACCACAGCAGAGACCTGACTGTTGTGTTCGGCGAATCCCACCTCACCACAGCAGAGACCTGACTGTTGTGTTCGGCGGATCCCACCTCACCACAGCAGAGACCTGGCTGTTGTGTTCGGCGAATCCCACCTCACCACAGCAGAGACCTGACTGTGTGTTCGGCGACTCCCACCTCACCACAGCAGAGACCTGACTGTTGAGCTCGGCGGATCCCACCTCACCACAGCAGAGACCTGACTGTTGAGCTCGGCGGATCCCACCTCACCACAGCAGAGACCTGACTGTTGAGCTCTGTGGATCCCACCTCACCACAGCAGAGACCTGACTATATAGCTCGGCGGATCCCACCTCACCACAGCAGAGACCCGACTGTTGAGCTCGGCGGATCCCACCTCACCACAGCAGAGACCTGACTGTTGAGCTCGGCGGATCCCACCTCACCACAGCAGAGACCTGACTGTTGAGCTTGGCGGATCCCACCTCACCACAGCAGAGACCTGACTGTTGAGTTCGGCGAATCCCACCTCACCACAGCAGAGACCTGACTGTTGTGTTGGGCGAATCCCACCTCACCACAGCAGAGACCTGAATGTTGCAATCAGCGGACCCCACCTCACCACAGCAGAGACCTGACTGGTGAGCTCGGCGGATCCCACCTCACCACAGCAGAGACCTGACTGTTGAGCTCGGCGGATCCCACTTCACCACAGCAGAGACCTGACTGTTGAGCTCGGCCAATCCCACCTCACCACAGCAGAGACCTGACTGTTGAGCTCGGCGGATCCCACCTCACCACAGCACAGACCTGACTGTTGAGCTCGGCGGATCCCACCTCACCACAGCAGAGACCTGACTGTTGAGCTTGGTGGATCCCACCTCACCACAGCAGAGACCCGACTGTTGAGCTCGGCGGATCCCACCTCACCACAGCAGAGACCTGACTGTTGTGTTCGGCGGATCCCACCTCACCACAGCAGAGACCTGGCTGTTGTGTTCGGCGAATCCCACCTCACCACAGCAGAGACCTGACTGTGTGTTCGGCGACTCCCACCTCACCACAGCAGAGACCTGACTGTTGTGTTGGGCGAATCCCACCTCACCACAGCAGAGACCTGACTGTTGTGTTGGGCGAATCCCACCTCACCACAGCAGAGAGCTGACTGTTGTGTTCGGCGAATCCCACCTCACCACAGCAGAGACCTGACTGTGTATTCGGCGAATCCCACCTCACCACAGCAGAGACCTGACTGTTGTGTTGGGCGAATCCCACCTCACCACAGCAGAGACCTGAATGTTGCAATCAGCGGACCCCACCTCACCACAGCAGAGACCTGACTGTTGAGCTCGGCGAATCCCACCTCACCACAGCAGAGACCTGACTGTTGAGCTCAGCGGATCCCACCTCACCACAGCACAGACCTCACTGTTGAGCTCGGCGTATCCCACCTCACCACAGCAGAGACCTGATTGTTGTGTTGGGCGAATCCCACCTCACCACAGCAGAGACCTGACTGTTGTGTTCGGCGGATCCCACCTCACCACAGCAGAGACCTGGCTGTTGTGTTCGGCGAATCCCACCTCACCACAGCAGAGACCTGACTGTGTGTTCGGCGACTCCCACCTCACCACAGCAGAGACCTGACTGTTGTGTTGGGCAAATCCCACCTCACCACAGCAGAGACTTGAATGTTGCGTTCGGCAGACCCCACCTCACCACAGCAGAGACCTGACTGTTGAGCTCGGCGGATCCCACCTCACCACAGCAGAGACCTGACTGTTGAGCTCGGCGGATCCCACCTCACCACAGCAGAGACCTGACTGTTGAGCTCGGCGGATCCCACCTCGCCACAGCAGAGACCTGACTGTTGAGCTCGGAGGATCCCACCTCACCACAGCACAGACCTGACTGTTGAGCTTGGCGGATCCCACCTCACCACAGCAGAGACCTGACTGTTGAGCTCGGCGAATGCCACCTCACCACAGCAGAGACCTGACTGTTGAGCTCGGCGAATCCCACCTCACTACAGCAGAGATCTGACTGTTGAGCTCGGCGGATCCCACCTCACCACAGCAGAGACCTGACTGTTGAGCTCGGCGAATCCCACCTCACCACAGCAGAGACCTGACTGTTGAGCTCGGCGGATCCCACCTCACCACAGCAGAGACCTGACTGTTGATCTCGGCGGATCCCACCTCACCACAGCAGAGACCTGACTGTTGAGCTCTGTGGATCCCACCTCACCACAGCAGAGACCTGACTATATAGCTCGGCGGATCCCACCTCACCACAGCAGAGACCTGACTGTTGAGCTCGGCGGATCCCACCTCACCACAGCAGAGACCTGACTGTTGAGCTTGGCGGATCCCACCTCACCACAGCAGAGACCTGACTGTTGAGCTCGTGGATCCCACCTCACCACAGCAGAGACCTGACTGTTGAGCTCGGCGGATCCCACCTCACCACAGCAGAGACCTGACTGTTGAGCTTGGCGGATCCCACCTCACCACAGCAGAGACCTGACTGTTGAGCTCGGCGGATCCCACCTCACCACAGCAGAGACCTGACTGTTGAGCTCTGTGGATCCCACCTCACCACAGCAGAGACCCGACTGTTGAGCTCGGCGGATCCCACCTCACCACAGCAGAGACCTGACTGTTGAGCTCGGCGGATCCCACCTCACCACAGCAGAGACCTGACTGTTGAGCTTGGCGGATCCCACCTCACCACAGCAGAGACCTGACTGTTGAGCTCGGCGGATCCCACCTCACCACAGCAGAGACCTGACTGTTGAGCTCTGTGGATCCCACCTCACCACAGCAGAGACCTTACTGTTGAGCTCGGCGGATCCCACCTCACCATAGCAGAGACCTGACTGTTGTGTTGGGCGAATCCCACCTCACCACAGCAGAGACCTGACTGTTGTGTTGGGCGAATCCCACCTCACCACAGAACAGACCTGACTGTTGAGTTCGGCGAATCCCCCCTCACCACAGCAGAGACCTGACTGTTGTGTTGGGCGAATCCCACCTCACCACAGCAGAGACCTGAATGTTGCGATCAGCGGACCCCACCTCACCACAGCAGAGACCTGACTGTTGAGCTCGGCGAATCCCACCTCACTACAGCAGAGATCTGACTGTTGAGCTCGGCAGATCCCACCTCACCACAGCAGAGACCTGACTGTTGAGCTCGGCGAATCCCACCTCACCACAGCAGAGACCTGACTGTTGAGCTCGGCGGATCCCACCTCACCACAGCAGAGACCTGACTGTTGAGCTCGGCGGATCCCACCTCACCACAGCAGAGACCTGACTGTTGAGCTCTGTGGATCCCACCTCACCACAGCAGAGACCTGACTATATAGCTCGGCGGATCCCACCTCACCACAGCAGAGACCCGACTGTTGAGCTCGGCGGATCCCACCTCACCACAGCAGAGACCTGACTGTTGAGCTCGGCGGATCCCACCTCACCACAGCAGAGACCTGACTGTTGAGCTTGGCGGATCCCACCTCACCACAGCAGAGACCTGACTGTTGAGCTCGGCGGATCCCACCTCACCACAGCAGAGACCTGACTGTTGAGCTCGGCGGATCCCACCTCACCACAGCACAGACCTGACTGTTGAGCTCGGCGGATCCCACCTTACCACAGCAGAGACCTGACTGTTGAGCTCGGCGGATCCCACCTCACCACAGCAGAGACCTGACTGTTGAGCTCTGTGGATCCCACCTCACCACAGCAGAGACCTGACTGTTGAGCTCGGCGGATCCCACCTCACCATAGCAGAGACCTGACTGTTGTGTTGGGCGAATCCCACCTCACCACAGCAGAGAGCAGACTGTTGTGTTCGGCGAATCCCACCTCACCACAGAAGAGACCTGACTGTTGAGTTCGGCGAATCCCACCTCACCACAGCAGAGACCTGACTGTGTATTCGGCGAATCCCACCTCACCACAGCAGAGACCTGACTGTTGTGTTGGGCGAATCCCACCTCACCACAGCAGAGACCTGAATGTTGCGATCAGCGGACCCCACCTCACCACAGCAGAGACCTGACTGTTGAGCTCGGCGGATCCCACCTCACCACAGCAGAGACCTGACCGTTGTGTTCGGCGAATCCCACCTCACCACAGCAGAGACCTGATTGTTGTGTTGGGCGAATCCCACCTCACCACAGCAGAGACCTGACTGTTGTGTTGGGCGAATCCCACCTCACCACAGCAGAGACCTGACTGTTGTGTTCGGCGAATCCCACCTCACCACAGCAGAGACCTGACTGTTGTGTTCGGCGGATTCCACCTCACCACAGCAGAGACCTGGCTGTTGTGTTCGGCGAATCCCACCTCACCACAGCAGAGACCTGACTGTGTGTTCGGCGACTCCCACCTCACCACAGCAGAGACCTGACTGTTGAGCTCGGCGGATCCCACCTCACCACAGCAGAGACCTGACTGTTGAGCTCTGTGGATCCCACCTCACCACAGCAGAGACCTGACTATATAGCTCGGCGGATCCCACCTCACCACAGCAGAGACCCGACTGTTGAGCTCGGCGGATCCCACCTCACCACAGCAGAGACCTGACTGTTGAGCTCGGCGGATCCCACCTCACCACAGCAGAGACCTGACTGTTGAGCTTGGCGGATCCCACCTCACCACAGCAGAGACCTGACTGTTGAGCTCGGCGGATCCCACCTCACCACAGCAGAGACCTGACTGTTGAGCTCTGTGGATCCCACCTAACCACAGCAGAGACCTGACTGTTGAGCTCGGCGGATCCCACCTCACCATAGCAGAGACCTGACTGTTGTGTTGGGCGAATCCCACCTCACCACAGCAGAGACCTGACTGTTGTGTTGGGCGAATCCCACCTCACCACAGAACAGACCTGACTGTTGAGTTCGACGAATCCCACCTCACCACAGCAGAGACCTGACTGTTGTGTTGGGCGAATCCCACCTCACCACAGCAGAGACCTGAATGTTGCGATCAGCGGACCCCACCTCACCACAGCAGAGACCTGACTGTTGAGCTCGGCGGATCCCACCTCACCACAGCAGAGACCTGACCGTTGAGCTCGGCAGATCCCACCTCACCACAGCAGAGACCTGACTGTTGAGCTCGGCGGATCCCACCTCACCACAGCAGAGACCTGACTGTTGAGCTCTGTGGATCCCACCTCACCACAGCAGAGACCTGACTATATAGCTCGGCGGATCCCACCTCACCACAGCAGAGACCCGACTGTTGAGCTCGGCGGATCCCACCTCACCACAGCAGAGACCTGACTGTTGTGTTGGGCGAATCCCACCTCACCACAGCAGAGACCTGAATGTTGCGATCAGCGGACCCCACCTCACCACAGCAGAGACCTGACTGTTGAGCTCGGCGGATCCCACCTCACCACAGCAGAGACCTGACCGTTGTGTTCGGCGAATCCCACCTCACCACAGCAGAGACCTGATTGTTGTGTTGGGCGAATCCCACCTCACCACAGCAGAGACCTGACTGTTGTGTTCGGCGAATCCCACCTCACCACAGCAGAGACCTGACTGTTGTGTTCGGCGGATCCCACCTCACCACAGCAGAGACCTGGCTGTTGTGTTCGGCGAATCCCACCTCACCACAGCAGAGACCTGACTGTGTGTTCGGCGACTCCCACCTCACCACAGCAGAGACCTGACTGTTGAGCTCGGCGGATCCCACCTCACCACAGCAGAGACCTGACTGTTGAGCTCGGCGGATCCCACCTCACCACAGCAGAGACCAGCAGAGACCTGACTATATAGCTCGGCGGATCCCACCTCACCACAGCAGAGACCCGACTGTTGAGCTCGGCGGATCCCACCTCACCACAGCAGAGACCTGACTGTTGAGCTCGGCGGATCCCACCTCACCACAGCAGAGACCTGACTGTTGAGCTTGGCGGATCCCACCTCACCACAGCAGAGACCTGACTGTTGAGCTCGTGGATCCCACCTCACCACAGCAGAGACCTGACTGTTGAGCTCGGCGGATCCCACCTCACCACAGCACAGACCTGACTGTTGAGCTCGGCGGATCCCACCTTACCACAGCAGAGACCTGACTGTTGAGCTCGGCGGATCCCACCTCACCACAGCAGAGACCTGACTGTTGAGCTCTGTGGATCCCACCTCACCACAGCAGAGACCTGACTGTTGAGCTCGGCGGATCCCACCTCACCATAGCAGAGACCTGACTGTTGTGTTGGGCGAATCCCACCTCACCACAGCAGAGAGCAGACTGTTGTGTTCGGCGAATCCCACCTCACCACAGAAGAGACCTGACTGTTGAGTTCGGCGAATCCCACCTCACCACAGCAGAGACCTGACTGTGTATTCGGCGAATCCCACCTCACCACAGCAGAGACCTGACTGTTGTGTTGGGCGAATCCCACCTCACCTCAGCAGAGACCTGAATGTTGCGATCAGCGGACCCCACCTCACCACAGCAGAGACCTGACTGTTGAGCTCGGCGGATCCCACCTCACCACAGCAGAGACCTGACCGTTGTGTTCGGCGAATCCCACCTCACCACAGCAGAGACCTGATTGTTGTGTTGGGCGAATCCCACCTCACCACAGCAGAGACCTGACTGTTGTGTTCGGCGAATCCCACCTCACCACAGCAGAGACCTGACTGTTGTGTTCGGCGGATCCCACCTCACCACAGCAGAGACCTGGCTGTTGTGTTCGGCGAATCCCACCTCACCACAGCAGAGACCTGACTGTGTGTTCGGCGACTCCCACCTCACCACAGCAGAGACCTGACTGTTGAGCTCGGCGGATCCCACCTCACCACAGCAGAGACCTGACTGTTGAGCTCGGCGGATCCCACCTCACCACAGCAGAGACCTGACTGTTGAGCTCTGTGGATCCCACCTCACCACAGCAGAGACCTGACTATATAGCTCGGCGGATCCCACCTCACCACAGCAGAGACCCGACTGTTGAGCTCGGCGGATCCCACCTCACCACAGCAGAGACCTGACTGTTGAGCTCGGCGGATCCCACCTCACCACAGCAGAGACCTGACTGTTGAGCTTGGCGGATCCCACCTCACCACAGCAGAGACCTGACTGTTGAGTTCGGCGAATCCCACCTCACCACAGCAGAGACCTGACTGTTGTGTTGGGCGAATCCCACCTCACCACAGCAGAGACCTGAATGTTGCAATCAGCGGACCCCACCTCACCACAGCAGAGACCTGACTGGTGAGCTCGGCGGATCCCACCTCACCACAGCAGAGACCTGACTGTTGAGCTCGGCGGATCCCACTTCACCACAGCAGAGACCTGACTGTTGAGCTCGGCCAATCCCACCTCACCACAGCAGAGACCTGACTGTTGAGCTCGGCGGATCCCACCTCACCACAGCACAGACCTGACTGTTGAGCTCGGCGGATCCCACCTCACCACAGCAGAGACCTGACTGTTGAGCTTGGTGGATCCCACCTCACCACAGCAGAGACCCGACTGTTGAGCTCGGCGGATCCCACCTCACCACAGCAGAGACCTGACTGTTGTGTTCGGCGGATCCCACCTCACCACAGCAGAGACCTGGCTGTTGTGTTCGGCGAATCCCACCTCACCACAGCAGAGACCTGACTGTGTGTTCGGCGACTCCCACCTCACCACAGCAGAGACCTGACTGTTGTGTTGGGCGAATCCCACCTCACCACAGCAGAGACCTGACTGTTGTGTTGGGCGAATCCCACCTCACCACAGCAGAGAGCTGACTGTTGTGTTCGGCGAATCCCACCTCACCACAGCAGAGACCTGACTGTGTATTCGGCGAATCCCACCTCACCACAGCAGAGACCTGACTGTTGTGTTGGGCGAATCCCACCTCACCACAGCAGAGACCTGAATGTTGCGATCAGCGGACCCCACCTCACCACAGCAGAGACCTGACTGTTGAGCTCGGCGAATCCCACCTCACCACAGCAGAGACCTGACTGTTGAGCTCAGCGGATCCCACCTCACCACAGCACAGACCTCACTGTTGAGCTCGGCGTATCCCACCTCACCACAGCAGAGACCTGATTGTTGTGTTGGGCGAATCCCACCTCACCACAGCAGAGACCTGACTGTTGTGTTCGGCGGATCCCACCTCACCACAGCAGAGACCTGGCTGTTGTGTTCGGCGAATCCCACCTCACCACAGCAGAGACCTGACTGTGTGTTCGGCGACTCCCACCTCACCACAGCAGAGACCTGACTGTTGTGTTGGGCAAATCCCACCTCACCACAGCAGAGACTTGAATGTTGCGTTCGGCAGACCCCACCTCACCACAGCAGAGACCTGACTGTTGAGCTCGGCGGATCCCACCTCACCACAGCAGAGACCTGACTGTTGAGCTCGGCGGATCCCACCTCACCACAGCAGAGACCTGACTGTTGAGCTCGGCGGATCCCACCTCGCCACAGCAGAGACCTGACTGTTGAGCTCGGAGGATCCCACCTCACCACAGCACAGACCTGACTGTTGAGCTTGGCGGATCCCACCTCACCACAGCAGAGACCTGACTGTTGAGCTCGGCGAATGCCACCTCACCACAGCAGAGACCTGACTGTTGAGCTCGGCGAATCCCACCTCACTACAGCAGAGATCTGACTGTTGAGCTCGGCGGATCCCACCTCACCACAGCAGAGACCTGACTGTTGAGCTCGGCGAATCCCACCTCACCACAGCAGAGACCTGACTGTTGAGCTCGGCGGATCCCACCTCACCACAGCAGAGACCTGACTGTTGATCTCGGCGGATCCCACCTCACCACAGCAGAGACCTGACTGTTGAGCTCTGTGGATCCCACCTCACCACAGCAGAGACCTGACTATATAGCTCGGCGGATCCCACCTCACCACAGCAGAGACCTGACTGTTGAGCTCGGCGGATCCCACCTCACCACAGCAGAGACCTGACTGTTGAGCTTGGCGGATCCCACCTCACCACAGCAGAGACCTGACTGTTGAGCTCGTGGATCCCACCTCACCACAGCAGAGACCTGACTGTTGAGCTCGGCGGATCCCACCTCACCACAGCAGAGACCTGACTGTTGAGCTTGGCGGATCCCACCTCACCACAGCAGAGACCTGACTGTTGAGCTCGGCGGATCCCACCTCACCACAGCAGAGACCTGACTGTTGAGCTCTGTGGATCCCACCTCACCACAGCAGAGACCCGACTGTTGAGCTCGGCGGATCCCACCTCACCACAGCAGAGACCTGACTGTTGAGCTCGGCGGATCCCACCTCACCACAGCAGAGACCTGACTGTTGAGCTTGGCGGATCCCACCTCACCACAGCAGAGACCTGACTGTTGAGCTCGGCGGATCCCACCTCACCACAGCAGAGACCTGACTGTTGAGCTCTGTGGATCCCACCTCACCACAGCAGAGACCTTACTGTTGAGCTCGGCGGATCCCACCTCACCATAGCAGAGACCTGACTGTTGTGTTGGGCGAATCCCACCTCACCACAGCAGAGACCTGACTGTTGTGTTGGGCGAATCCCACCTCACCACAGAACAGACCTGACTGTTGAGTTCGGCGAATCCCCCCTCACCACAGCAGAGACCTGACTGTTGTGTTGGGCGAATCCCACCTCACCACAGCAGAGACCTGAATGTTGCGATCAGCGGACCCCACCTCACCACAGCAGAGACCTGACTGTTGAGCTCGGCGAATCCCACCTCACTACAGCAGAGATCTGACTGTTGAGCTCGGCAGATCCCACCTCACCACAGCAGAGACCTGACTGTTGAGCTCGGCGAATCCCACCTCACCACAGCAGAGACCTGACTGTTGAGCTCGGCGGATCCCACCTCACCACAGCAGAGACCTGACTGTTGAGCTCGGCGGATCCCACCTCACCACAGCAGAGACCTGACTGTTGAGCTCTGTGGATCCCACCTCACCACAGCAGAGACCTGACTATATAGCTCGGCGGATCCCACCTCACCACAGCAGAGACCCGACTGTTGAGCTCGGCGGATCCCACCTCACCACAGCAGAGACCTGACTGTTGAGCTCGGCGGATCCCACCTCACCACAGCAGAGACCTGACTGTTGAGCTTGGCGGATCCCACCTCACCACAGCAGAGACCTGACTGTTGAGCTCGGCGGATCCCACCTCACCACAGCAGAGACCTGACTGTTGAGCTCGGCGGATCCCACCTCACCACAGCACAGACCTGACTGTTGAGCTCGGCGGATCCCACCTTACCACAGCAGAGACCTGACTGTTGAGCTCGGCGGATCCCACCTCACCACAGCAGAGACCTGACTGTTGAGCTCTGTGGATCCCACCTCACCACAGCAGAGACCTGACTGTTGAGCTCGGCGGATCCCACCTCACCATAGCAGAGACCTGACTGTTGTGTTGGGCGAATCCCACCTCACCACAGCAGAGAGCAGACTGTTGTGTTCGGCGAATCCCACCTCACCACAGAAGAGACCTGACTGTTGAGTTCGGCGAATCCCACCTCACCACAGCAGAGACCTGACTGTGTATTCGGCGAATCCCACCTCACCACAGCAGAGACCTGACTGTTGTGTTGGGCGAATCCCACCTCACCACAGCAGAGACCTGAATGTTGCGATCAGCGGACCCCACCTCACCACAGCAGAGACCTGACTGTTGAGCTCGGCGGATCCCACCTCACCACAGCAGAGACCTGACCGTTGTGTTCGGCGAATCCCACCTCACCACAGCAGAGACCTGATTGTTGTGTTGGGCGAATCCCACCTCACCACAGCAGAGACCTGACTGTTGTGTTGGGCGAATCCCACCTCACCACAGCAGAGACCTGACTGTTGTGTTCGGCGAATCCCACCTCACCACAGCAGAGACCTGACTGTTGTGTTCGGCGGATTCCACCTCACCACAGCAGAGACCTGGCTGTTGTGTTCGGCGAATCCCACCTCACCACAGCAGAGACCTGACTGTGTGTTCGGCGACTCCCACCTCACCACAGCAGAGACCTGACTGTTGAGCTCGGCGGATCCCACCTCACCACAGCAGAGACCTGACTGTTGAGCTCTGTGGATCCCACCTCACCACAGCAGAGACCTGACTATATAGCTCGGCGGATCCCACCTCACCACAGCAGAGACCCGACTGTTGAGCTCGGCGGATCCCACCTCACCACAGCAGAGACCTGACTGTTGAGCTCGGCGGATCCCACCTCACCACAGCAGAGACCTGACTGTTGAGCTTGGCGGATCCCACCTCACCACAGCAGAGACCTGACTGTTGAGCTCGGCGGATCCCACCTCACCACAGCAGAGACCTGACTGTTGAGCTCTGTGGATCCCACCTAACCACAGCAGAGACCTGACTGTTGAGCTCGGCGGATCCCACCTCACCATAGCAGAGACCTGACTGTTGTGTTGGGCGAATCCCACCTCACCACAGCAGAGACCTGACTGTTGTGTTGGGCGAATCCCACCTCACCACAGCAGAGACCTGAATGTTGCGATCAGCGGACCCCACCTCACCACAGCAGAGACCTGACTGTTGAGCTCGGCGGATCCCACCTCACCACAGCAGAGACCTGACCGTTGAGCTCGGCAGATCCCACCTCACCACAGCAGAGACCTGACTGTTGAGCTCGGCGGATCCCACCTCACCACAGCAGAGACCTGACTGTTGAGCTCGGCGGATCACACCTCACCACAGCAGAGACCTGACTGTTGAGCTCGGCGGATCCCACCTAACCACAGCAGAGACCTGACTGTTGTGTTGGGCGAATCCCACCTCACCACAGCAGAGACCTGACTGTTGTGTTGGGCGAATCCCACCTCACCACAGCAGAGAGCTGACTGTTGTGTTCGGCGAATCCCACCTCACCACAGCAGAGACCTGACTGTTGAGTTCGGCGAATCCCACCTCACCACAGCAGAGACCTGACTGTTGTGTTGGGCGAATCCCACCTCACCACAGCAGAGACCTGACTGTTGAGCTCGGCGGATCCCACCTCACCACAGCAGAGACCTGACTGTTGAGCTCGGCAGATCCCACCTCACCACAGCAGAGACCTGACTGTTGAGCTCAACGGATCCCACCTCACCACAGCAGAGACCTGACTGTTGAGCTCGGCGGATCCCACCTCACCACAGCAGAGACCTGACTGTTGTGTTCAGCGAACCCACCTCACCACAGCAGAGACCTGACTGCTGAGTTCGGCGAATCCCACCTCACCACAGCAGAGACCTGACTGTTGAGTTCGGCGAATCCCACGTCACCACAGCAGAGACCTGACTGTTGTGTTGGGCGAATCCCACCTCACCACAGCAGAGACCTGAATGTTGCAATCAGCGGACCCCACCTCACCACAACAGAGACCTGACTGTTGAGCTCGGCGGATCCCACCTCACCACAGCAGAGACCTGACTGTTGAGCTCGGCGGATCCCACCTCACCACAGCAGAGACCTGACTGTTGAGTTCGGCGAATCCCACCTCACCACAGCAGAGACCTGACTGTTGTGTTGGGCGAATCCCACCTCACCACAGCAGAGACCTGACTGTTGAGCTCGGTGGATCCCACCTCACCACAGCAGAGACCTGACTGTTGAGCTCGGCGGATCCCACCTCACCACAGCAGAGACCTGACTGTTGAGCTCGGCGAATCCCACCTCACCACAGCAGAGACCTGACTGTTGAGCTCGGCGGATCCCACCTCACCACAGCACAGACCTGACTGTTGAGCTCGGCGGATCCCACCTCACCACAGCAGAGACCTGACTGTTGTGTTCGGCGGATCCCACCTCACCACAGCAGAGACCTGGCTGTTGAGCTTGGTGGATCCCACCTCACCACAGCAGAGACCCGACTGTTGAGCTCGGCGGATCCCACCTCACCACAGCAGAGACCTGACTGTTGTGTTCGGCGGATCCCACCTCACCACAGCAGAGACCTGGCTGTTGTGTTCGGCGAATCCCACCTCACCACAGCAGAGACCTGACTGTTGAGCTTGGTGGATCCCACCTCACCACAGCAGAGACCCGACTGTTGAGCTCGGCGGATCCCACCTCACCACAGCAGAGACCTGACTGTTGTGTTCGGCGGATCCCACCTCACCACAGCAGAGACCTGGCTGTTGTGTTCGGCGAATCCCACCTCACCACAGCAGAGACCTGACTGTGTGTTCGGCGACTCCCACCTCACCACAGCAGAGACCTGACTGTTGTGTTGGGCGAATCCCACCTCACCACAGCAGAGACCTGACTGTTGTGTTGGGCGAATCCCACCTCACCACAGCAGAGACCTGACTGTTGAGCTTGGCGGATCCCACCTCACCACAGCAGAGACCTGACTGTTGAGCTCGTGGATCCCACCTCACCACAGCAGAGACCTGACTGTTGAGCTCGGCGGATCCCACCTCACCACAGCACAGACCTGACTGTTGAGCTCGGCGGATCCCACCTTACCACAGCAGAGACCTGACTGTTGAGCTCGGCGGATCCCACCTCACCACAGCAGAGACCTGACTGTTGAGCTCTGTGGATCCCACCTCACCACAGCAGAGACCTGACTGTTGAGCTCGGCGGATCCCACCTCACCATAGCAGAGACCTGACTGTTGTGTTGGGCGAATCCCACCTCACCACAGCAGAGAGCAGACTGTTGTGTTCGGCGAATCCCACCTCACCACAGAAGAGACCTGACTGTTGAGTTCGGCGAATCCCACCTCACCACAGCAGAGACCTGACTGTGTATTCGGCGAATCCCACCTCACCACAGCAGAGACCTGACTGTTGTGTTGGGCGAATCCCACCTCACCACAGCAGAGACCTGAATGTTGCGATCAGCGGACCCCACCTCACCACAGCAGAGACCTGACTGTTGAGCTCGGCGGATCCCACCTCACCACAGCAGAGACCTGACCGTTGTGTTCGGCGAATCCCACCTCACCACAGCAGAGACCTGATTGTTGTGTTGGGCGAATCCCACCTCACCACAGCAGAGACCTGACTGTTGTGTTCGGCGAATCCCACCTCACCACAGCAGAGACCTGACTGTTGTGTTCGGCGGATCCCACCTCACCACAGCAGAGACCTGGCTGTTGTGTTCGGCTAATCCCACCTCACCACAGCAGAGACCTGACTGTGTGTTCGGCGACTCCCACCTCACCACAGCAGAGACCTGACTGTTGAGCTCGGCGGATCCCACCTCACCACAGCAGAGACCTGACTGTTGAGCTCGGCGGATCCCACCTCACCACAGCAGAGACCTGACTGTTGAGCTCGGCGGATCCCACCTCACCACAGCAGAGACCTGACTGTTGAGCTTGGCGGATCCCACCTCACCACAGCAGAGACCTGACTGTTGAGCTCGTGGATCCCACCTCACCACAGCAGAGACCTGACTGTTGAGCTCGGCGGATCCCACCTCACCACAGCACAGACCTGACTGTTGAGCTCGGCGGATCCCACCTTACCACAGCAGAGACCTGACTGTTGAGCTCGGCGGATCCCACCTCACCACAGCAGAGACCTGACTGTTGAGCTCTGTGGATCCCACCTCACCACAGCAGAGACCTGACTGTTGAGCTCGGCGGATCCCACCTCACCATAGCAGAGACCTGACTGTTGTGTTGGGCGAATCCCACCTCACCACAGCAGAGAGCAGACTGTTGTGTTCGGCGAATCCCACCTCACCACAGAAGAGACCTGACTGTTGAGTTCGGCGAATCCCACCTCACCACAGCAGAGACCTGACTGTGTATTCGGCGAATCCCACCTCACCACAGCAGAGACCTGACTGTTGTGTTGGGCGAATCCCACCTCACCTCAGCAGAGACCTGAATGTTGCGATCAGCGGACCCCACCTCACCACAGCAGAGACCTGACTGTTGAGCTCGGCGGATCCCACCTCACCACAGCAGAGACCTGACCGTTGTGTTCAGCGAATCCCACCTCACCACAGCAGAGACCTGATTGTTGTGTTGGGCGAATCCCACCTCACCACAGCAGAGACCTGACTGTTGTGTTCGGCGAATCCCACCTCACCACAGCAGAGACCTGACTGTTGTGTTCGGCGGATCCCACCTCACCACAGCAGAGACCTGGCTGTTGTGTTCGGCGAATCCCACCTCACCACAGCAGAGACCTGACTGTGTGTTCGGCGACTGCCACCTCACCACAGCAGAGACCTGACTGTTGAGCTCGGCGGATCCCACCTCACCACAGCAGAGACCTGACTGTTGAGCTCGGCGGATCCCACCTCACCACAGCAGAGACCTGACTGTTGAGCTCTGTGGATCCCACCTCACCACAGCAGAGACCTGACTATATAGCTCGGCGGATCCCACCTCACCACAGCAGAGACCCGACTGTTGAGCTCGGCGGATCCCACCTCACCACAGCAGAGACCTGACTGTTGAGCTCGGCGGATCCCACCTCACCACAGCAGAGACCTGACTGTTGAGCTTGGCGGATCCCACCTCACCACAGCAGAGACCTGACTGTTGAGCTCGGCGGATCCCACCTCACCACAGCAGAGACCTGACTGTTGAGCTCTGTGGATCCCACCTCACCACAGCAGAGACCTTACTGTTGAGCTCGGCGGATCCCACCTCACCATAGCAGAGACCTGACTGTTGTGTTGGGCGAATCCCACCTCACCACAGCAGAGACCTGACTGTTGTGTTGGGCGAATCCCACCTCACCACAGCAGAGACCTGAATGTTGCGATCAGCGGACCCCACCTCACCACAGCAGAGACCTGACTGTTGAGCTCGGCGAATCCCACCTCACTACAGCAGAGATCTGACTGTTGAGCTCGGCGGATCCCACCTCACCACAGCAGAGACCTGACTGTTGAGCTCGGCGAATCCCACCTCACCACAGCAGAGACCTGACTGTTGAGCTCGGCGGATCCCACCTCACCACAGCAGAGACCTGACTGTTGAGCTCGGCGGATCCCACCTCACCACAGCAGAGACCTGACTGTTGAGCTCTGTGGATCCCACCTCACCACAGCAGAGACCTGACTATATAGCTCGGCGGATCCCACCTCACCACAGCAGAGACCCGACTGTTGAGCTCGGCGGATCCCACCTCACCACAGCAGAGACCTGACTGTTGAGCTCGGCCGATCCCACCTCACCACAGCAGAGACCTGACTGTTGAGCTTGGCGGATCCCACCTCACCACAGCAGAGACCTGACTGTTGAGCTCGGCGGATCCCACCTCACCACAGCAGAGACCTGACTGTTGAGCTCGGCGGATCCCACCTCACCACAGCACAGACCTGACTGTTGAGCTCGGCGGATCCCACCTTACCACAGCAGAGACCTGACTGTTGAGCTCGGCGGATCCCACCTCACCACAGCAGAGACCTGACTGTTGAGCTCTGTGGATCCCACCTCACCACAGCAGAGACCTGACTGTTGAGCTCTGTGGATCCCACCTCACCACAGCAGAGACCTGACTGTTGAGCTCGGCGGATCCCACCTCACCACAGCAGAGACCTGACTGTTGAGCTTGGCGGATCCCACCTCACCACAGCAGAGACCTGACTGTTGAGCTCGGCGGATCCCACCTCACCACAGCAGAGACCTGACTGTTGAGCTCTGCGGATCCCACCTCACCACAGCACAGACCTGACTGTTGAGCTCGGCGGATCCCACCTTACCACAGCAGAGACCTGACTGTTGAGCTCGGCGGATCCCACCTCACCACAGCAGAGACCTGACTGTTGAGCTCTGTGGATCCCACCTCACCACAGCAGAGACCTGACTGTTGAGCTCGGCGAATCCCACCTCACCACAGCAGAGACCTGACTGTTGAGCTCGGCGGATCCCACCTCACCACAGCAGAGACCTGACTGTTGAGCTCTGTGGATCCCACCTCACCACAGCAGAGACCTGACTGTTGAGCTCTGTGGATCCCACCTCACCACAGCAGAGACCTGACTGTTGAGCTCGGCGGATCCCACCTCACCACAGCAGAGACCTGACTTTTGAGCTCGGCGGATCCCACCTCACCACAGCAGAGACCTGACTGTTGAGCTCTGTGGATCCCACCTCACCACAGCAGAGACCTGACTATATAGCTCGGCGGATCCCACCTCACCACAGCAGAGACCCGACTGTTGAGCTCGGCGAATCCCACCTCACCACAGCAGAGACCTGACTGTTGAGCTCGGCGGATCCCACCTCACCACAGCAGAGACCTGACTGTTGAGCTTGGCGGATCCCACCTCACCACAGCAGAGACCTGACTGTTGAGCTCGGCGGATCCCACCTCACCACAGCAGAGACCTGACTGTTGAGCTTGGCGGATCCCACCTCACCACAGCAGAGACCTGACTGTTGAGCTCGGCGGATCCCACCTCACCACAGCAGAGACCTGACTGTTGAGCTCTGTGGATCCCACCTCACCACAGCAGAGACCTGACTATATAGCTCGGCGGATCCCACCTCACCACAGCAGAGACCCGACTGTTGAGCTCGGCGGATCCCACCTCACCACAGCAGAGACCTGACTGTTGAGCTCGGCGGATCCCACCTCACCACAGCAGAGACCTGACTGTTGAGCTTGGCGGATCCCACCTCACCACAGCAGAGACCTGACTGTTGAGCTCGGCGGATCCCACCTCACCACAGCAGAGACCTGACTGTTGAGCTCGGCGGATCCCACCTCACCACAGCACAGACCTGTCTGTTGAGCTCGGCGGATCCCACCTTACCACAGCAGAGACCTGACTGTTGAGCTCGGCGGATCCCACCTCACCACAGCAGAGACCTGACTGTTGAGCTCTGTGGATCCCACCTCACCACAGCAGAGACCTGACTGTTGAGCTCTGTGGATCCCACCTCACCACAGCAGAGACCTGACTGTTGAGCTCGGCGGATCCCACCTCACCACAGCAGAGACCTGACTGTTGAGCTTGGCGGATCCCACCTCACCACAGCAGAGACCTGACTGTTGAGCTCGGCGGATCCCACCTCACCACAGCAGAGACCTGACTGTTGAGCTCGGCGGATCCCACCTCACCACAGCACAGACCTGACTGTTGAGCTCGGCGGATCCCACCTTACCACAGCAGAGACCTGACTGTTGAGCTCGGCGGATCCCACCTCACCACAGCAGAGACCTGACTGTTGAGCTCTGTGGATCCCACCTCACCACAGCAGAGACCTGACTGTTGAGCTCGGCGAATCCCACCTCACCACAGCAGAGACCTGACTGTTGAGCTCGGCGGATCCCACCTCACCACAGCAGAGACCTGACTGTTGAGCTCGGCGGATCCCACCTCACCACAGCAGAGACCTGACTGTTGAGCTCTGTGGATCCCACCTCACCACAGCAGAGACCTGACTATATAGCTCGGCGGATCCCACCTCACCACAGCAGAGACCCGACTGTTGAGCTCGGCGGATCCCACCTCACCACAGCAGAGACCTGACTGTTGAGCTCGGCGGATCCCACCTCACCACAGCAGAGACCTGACTGTTGAGCTTGGCGGATCCCACCTCACCACAGCAGAGACCTGACTGTTGAGCTCGGCGGATCCCACCTCACCACAGCAGAGACCTGACTGTTGAGCTCGGCGGATCCCACCTCACCACAGCACAGACCTGACTGTTGAGCTCGGCGGATCCCACCTTACCACAGCAGAGACCTGACTGTTGAGCTCGGCGGATCCCACCTCACCACAGCAGAGACCTGACTGTTGAGCTCTGTGGATCCCACCTCACCA
Source organism: Hyperolius riggenbachi (assembly GCF_040937935.1). NCBI lineage: Eukaryota > Metazoa > Chordata > Amphibia > Anura > Hyperoliidae > Hyperolius > Hyperolius riggenbachi. Next base: position 466,509,284 of record NC_090648.1, on the reverse strand, counting down.
CAGCAGAGACCTGACTGTTGAGCTCGGCGGATCCCACCTCACCATAGCAGAGACCTGACTGTTGTGTTGGGCGAATCCCACCTCACCACAGCAGAGAGCAGACTGTTGTTTTCGGCGAATCCCACCTCACCACAGAAGAGACCTGACTGTTGAGTTCGGCGAATCCCACCTCACCACAGCAGAGACCTGACTGTGTATTCGGCGAATCCCACCTCACCACAGCAGAGACCTGACTGTTGTGTTGGGCGAATCCCACCTCACCACAGCAGAGACCTGAATGTTGCGATCAGCGGACCCCACCTCACCACAGCAGAGACCTGACTGTTGAGCTCGGCGGATCCCACCTCACCACAGCAGAGACCTGACCGTTGTGTTCGGCGAATCCCACCTCACCACAGCAGAGACCTGATTGTTGTGTTGGGCGAATCCCACCTCACCACAGCAGAGACCTGACTGTTGTGTTGGGCGAATCCCACCTCACCACAGCAGAGACCTGACTGTTGTGTTCGGCGAATCCCACCTCACCACAGCAGAGACCTGACTGTTGTGTTGGGCGAATCCCACCTCACCTCAGCAGAGACCTGAATGTTGCGATCAGCGGACCCCACCTCACCACAGCAGAGACCTGACTGTTGAGCTCGGCGGATCCCACCTCACCACAGCAGAGACCTGACCGTTGTGTTCGGCGAATCCCACCTCACCACAGCAGAGACCTGATTGTTGTGTTGGGCGAATCCCACCTCACCACAGCAGAGACCTGACTGTTGTGTTCGGCGAATCCCACCTCACCACAGCAGAGACCTGACTGTTGTGTTCGGCGGATCCCACCTCACCACAGCAGAGACCTGGCTGTTGTGTTCGGCGAATCCCACCTCACCACAGCAGAGACCTGACTGTGTGTTCGGCGACTCCCACCTCACCACAGCAGAGACCTGACTGTTGAGCTCGGCGGATCCCACCTCACCACAGCAGAGACCTGACTGTTGAGCTCGGCGGATCCCACCTCACCACAGCAGAGACCTGACTGTTGAGCTCTGTGGATCCCACCTCACCACAGCAGAGACCTGACTATATAGCTCGGCGGATCCCACCTCACCACAGCAGAGACCCGACTGTTGAGCTCGGCGGATCCCACCTCACCACAGCAGAGACCTGACTGTTGAGCTCGGCGGATCCCACCTCACCACAGCAGAGACCTGACTGTTGAGCTTGGCGGATCCCACCTCACCACAGCAGAGACCTGACTGTTGAGCTCGGCGGATCCCACCTCACCACAGCAGAGACCTGACTGTTGAGCTCTGTGGATCCCACCTCACCACAGCAGAGACCTTACTGTTGAGCTCGGCGGATCCCACCTCACCATAGCAGAGACCTGACTGTTGTGTTGGGCGAATCCCACCTCACCACAGCAGAGACCTGACTGTTGTGTTGGGCGAATCCCACCTCACCACAGCAGAGACCTGAATGTTGCGATCAGCGGACCCCACCTCACCACAGCAGAGACCTGACTGTTGAGCTCGGCGAATCCCACCTCACTACAGCAGAGATCTGACTGTTGAGCTCGGCGGATCCCACCTCACCACAGCAGAGACCTGACTGTTGAGCTCGGCGAATCCCACCTCACCACAGCAGAGACCTGACTGTTGAGCTCGGCGGATCCCACCTCACCACAGCAGAGACCTGACTGTTGAGCTCGGCGGATCCCACCTCACCACAGCAGAGACCTGACTGTTGAGCTCTGTGGATCCCACCTCACCACAGCAGAGACCTGACTATATAGCTCGGCGGATCCCACCTCACCACAGCAGAGACCCGACTGTTGAGCTCGGCGGATCCCACCTCACCACAGCAGAGACCTGACTGTTGAGCTCGGCGGATCCCACCTCACCACAGCAGAGACCTGACTGTTGAGCTTGGCGGATCCCACCTCACCACAGCAGAGACCTGACTGTTGAGCTCGGCGGATCCCACCTCACCACAGCAGAGACCTGACTGTTGAGCTCGGCGGATCCCACCTCACCACAGCACAGACCTGACTGTTGAGCTCGGCGGATCCCACCTTACCACAGCAGAGACCTGACTGTTGAGCTCGGCGGATCCCACCTCACCACAGCAGAGACCTGACTGTTGAGCTCTGTGGATCCCACCTCACCACAGCAGAGACCTGACTGTTGAGCTCTGTGGATCCCACCTCACCACAGCAGAGACCTGACTGTTGAGCTCGGCGGATCCCACCTCACCACAGCAGAGACCTGACTGTTGAGCTTGGCGGATCCCACCTCACCACAGCAGAGACCTGACTGTTGAGCTCGGCGGATCCCACCTCACCACAGCAGAGACCTGACTGTTGAGCTCGGCGGATCCCACCTCACCACAGCACAGACCTGACTGTTGAGCTCGGCGGATCCCACCTTACCACAGCAGAGACCTGACTGTTGAGCTCGGCGGATCCCACCTCACCACAGCAGAGACCTGACTGTTGAGCTCTGTGGATCCCACCTCACCACAGCAGAGACCTGACTGTTGAGCTCGGCGAATCCCACCTCACCACAGCAGAGACCTGACTGTTGAGCTCGGCGGATCCCACCTCACCACAGCAGAGACCTGACTGTTGAGCTCGGCGGATCCCACCTCACCACAGCAGAGACCTGACTGTTGAGCTCTGTGGATCCCACCTCACCACAGCAGAGACCTGACTATATAGCTCGGCCGATCCCACCTCACCACAGCAGAGACCCGACTGTTGAGCTCGGCGGATCCCACCTCACCACAGCAGAGACCTGACTGTTGAGCTCGGCGGATCCCACCTCACCACAGCAGAGACCTGACTGTTGAGCTTGGCGGATCCCACCTCACCACAGCAGAGACCTGACTGTTGAGCTCGGCGGATCCCACCTCACCACAGCAGAGACCTGACTGTTGAGCTTGGCGGATCCCACCTCACCACAGCAGAGACCTGACTGTTGAGCTCGGCGGATCCCACCTCACCACAGCAGAGACCTGACTGTTGAGCTCTGTGGATCCCACCTCACCACAGCAGAGACCTGACTATATAGCTCGGCGGATCCCACCTCACCACAGCAGAGACCCGACTGTTGAGCTCGGCGGATCCCACCTCACCACAGCAGAGACCTGACTGTTGAGCTCGGCGGATCCCACCTCACCACAGCAGAGACCTGACTGTTGAGCTTGGCGGATCCCACCTCACCACAGCAGAGACCTGACTGTTGAGCTCGGCGGATCCCACCTCACCACAGCAGAGACCTGACTGTTGAGCTCGGCGGATCCCACCTCACCACAGCACAGACCTGACTGTTGAGCTCGGCGGATCCCACCTTACCACAGCAGAGACCTGACTGTTGAGCTCGGCGGATCCCACCTCACCACAGCAGAGACCTGACTGTTGAGCTCTGTGGATCCCACCTCACCACAGCAGAGACCTGACTGTTGAGCTCTGTGGATCCCACCTCACCACAGCAGAGACCTGACTGTTGAGCTCGGCGGATCCCACCTCACCACAGCAGAGACCTGACTGTTGAGCTTGGCGGATCCCACCTCACCACAGCAGAGACCTGACTGTTGAGCTCGGCGGATCCCACCTCACCACAGCAGAGACCTGACTGTTGAGCTCGGCGGATCCCACCTCACCACAGCACAGACCTGACTGTTGAGCTCGGCGGATCCCACCTTACCACAGCAGAGACCTGACTGTTGAGCTCGGCGGATCCCACCTCACCACAGCAGAGACCTGACTGTTGAGCTCTGTGGATCCCACCTCACCACAGCAGAGACCTGACTGTTGAGCTCGGCGAATCCCACCTCACCACAGCAGAGACCTGACTGTTGAGCTCGGTGGATCCCACCTCACCACAGCAGAGACCTGACTGTTGAGCTCGGCGGATCCCACCTCACCACAGCAGAGACCTGACTGTTGAGCTCTGTGGATCCCACCTCACCACAGCAGAGACCTGACTATATAGCTCGGCGGATCCCACCTCACCACAGCAGAGACCCGACTGTTGAGCTCGGCGGATCCCACCTCACCACAGCAGAGACCTGACTGTTGAGCTCGGCGGATCCCACCTCACCACAGCAGAGACCTGACTGTTGAGCTTGGCGGATCCCACCTCACCACAGCAGAGACCTGACTGTTGAGCTCGGCGGATCCCACCTCACCACAGCAGAGACCTGACTGTTGAGCTCGGCGGATCCCACCTCACCACAGCACAGACCTGACTGTTGAGCTCGGCGGATCCCACCTTACCACAGCAGAGACCTGACTGTTGAGCTCGGCGGATCCCACCTCACCACAGCAGAGACCTGACTGTTGAGCTCTGTGGATCCCACCTCACCACAGCAGAGACCTGACTGTTGAGCTCGGCGGATCCCACCTCACCATAGCAGAGATCTGACTGTTGTGTTGGGCGAATCCCACCTCACCACAGCAGAGAGCAGACTGTTGTGTTCGGCGAATCCCACCTCACCACAGAAGAGACCTGACTGTTGAGTTCGGCGAATCCCACCTCACCACAGCAGAGACCTGACTGTGTATTCGGCGAATCCCACCTCACCACAGCAGAGACCTGACTGTTGTGTTGGGCGAATCCCACCTCACCACAGCAGAGACCTGAATGTTGCGATCAGCGGACCCCACCTCACCACAGCAGAGACCTGACTGTTGAGCTCGGCGGATCCCACCTCACCACAGCAGAGACCTGACCGTTGTGTTCGGCGAATCCCACCTCACCACAGCAGAGACCTGATTGTTGTGTTGGGCGAATCCCACCTCACCACAGCAGAGACCTGACTGTTGTGTTGGGCGAATCCCACCTCACCACAGCAGAGACCTGACTGTTGTGTTCGGCGAATCCCACCTCACCACAGCATAGACCTGACTGTTGTGTTCGGCGGATCCCACCTCACCACAGCAGAGACCTGGCTGTTGTGTTCGGCGAATCCCACCTCACCACAGCAGAGACCTGACTGTGTGTTCGGCGACTCCCACCTCACCACAGCAGAGACCTGACTGTTGAGCTCGGCGGATCCCACCTCACCACAGCAGAGACCTGACTGTTGAGCTCTGTGGATCCCACCTCACCACAGCAGAGACCTGACTATATAGCTCGGCGGATCCCACCTCACCACAGCAGAGACCCGACTGTTGAGCTCGGCGGATCCCACCTCACCACAGCAGAGACCTGACTGTTGAGCTCGGCGGATCCCACCTCACCACAGCAGAGACCTGACTGTTGAGCTTGGCGGATCCCACCTCACCACAGCAGAGACCTGACTGTTGAGCTCGGCGGATCCCACCTCACCACAGCAGAGACCTGACTGTTGAGCTCTGTGGATCCCACCTAACCACAGCAGAGACCTGACTGTTGAGCTCGGCGGATCCCACCTCACCATAGCAGAGACCTGACTGTTGTGTTGGGCGAATCCCACCTCACCACAGCAGAGACCTGACTGTTGTGTTGGGCGAATCCCACCTCACCACAGAACAGACCTGACTGTTGAGTTCGGCGAATCCCACCTCACCACAGCAGAGACCTGACTGTTGTGTTGGGCGAATCCCACCTCACCACAGCAGAGACCTGAATGTTGCGATCAGCGGACCCCACCTCACCACAGCAGAGACCTGACTGTTGAGCTCGGCGGATCCCACCTCACCACAGCAGAGACCTGACCGTTGAGCTCGGCAGATCCCACCTCACCACAGCAGAGACCTGACTGTTGAGCTCGGCGGATCCCACCTCACCACAGCAGAGACCTGACTGTTGAGCTCGGCGGATCACACCTCACCACAGCAGAGACCTGACTGTTGAGCTCGGCGGATCCCACCTAACCGCAGCAGAGACCTGACTGTTGTGTTGGGCGAATCCCACCTCACCACAGCAGAGACCTGACTGTTGTGTTGGGCGAATCCCACCTCACCACAGCAGAGAGCTGACTGTTGTGTTCGGCGAATCCCACCTCACCACAGCAGAGACCTGACTGTTGAGTTCGGCGAATCCCACCTCACCACAGCAGAGACCTGACTGTTGTGTTGGGCGAATCCCACCTCACCACAGCAGAGACCTGAATGTTGCGATCAGCGGACCCCACCTCACCACAGCAGAGACCTGACTGTTGAGCTCGGCGGATCCCACCTCACCACAGCAGAGACCTGACTGTTGAGCTCGGCAGATCCCACCTCACCACAGCAGAGACCTGACTGTTGAGCTCAACGGATCCCACCTCACCACAGCAGAGACCTGACTGTTGAGCTCGGCGGATCCCACCTCACCACAGCAGAGACCTGACTGTTGTGTTCAGCGAACCCACCTCACCACAGCAGAGACCTGACTGCTGAGTTCGGCGAATCCCACCTCACCACAGCAGAGACCTGACTGTTGAGTTCGGCGAATCCCACGTCACCACAGCAGAGACCTGACTGTTGTGTTGGGCGAATCCCACCTCACCACAGCAGAGACCTGAATGTTGCAATCAGCGGACCCCACCTCACCACAACAGAGACCTGACTGTTGAGCTCGGCGGATCCCACCTCACCACAGCAGAGACCTGACTGTTGAGCTCGGCGGATCCCACCTCACCACAGCAGAGACCTGACTGTTGAGTTCGGCGAATCCCACCTCACCACAGCAGAGACCTGACTGTTGTGTTGGGCGAATCCCACCTCACCACAGCAGAGACCTGAATGTTGCAATCAGCGGACCCCACCTCACCACAGCAGAGACCTGACTGTTGAGCTCGGTGGATCCCACCTCACCACAGCAGAGACCTGACTGTTGAGCTCGGCGGATCCCACCTCACCACAGCAGAGACCTGACTGTTGAGCTCGGCGAATCCCACCTCACCACAGCAGAGACCTGACTGTTGAGCTCGGTGGATCCCACCTCACCACAGCACAGACCTGACTGTTGAGCTCGGCGGATCCCACCTCACCACAGCAGAGACCTGACTGTTGAGCTTGGTGGATCCCACCTCACCACAGCAGAGACCCGACTGTTGAGCTCGGCGGATCCCACCTCACCACAGCAGAGACCTGACTGTTGTGTTCGGCGGATCCCACCTCACCACAGCAGAGACCTGGCTGTTGTGTTCGGCGAATCCCACCTCACCACAGCAGAGACCTGACTGTGTGTTCGGCGACTCCCACCTCACCACAGCAGAGACCTGACTGTTGTGTTGGGCGAATCCCACCTCACCACAGCAGAGACCTGACTGTTGTGTTGGGCGAATCCCACCTCACCACAGCAGAGAGCTGACTGTTGTGTTCGGCGAATCCCACCTCACCACAGCAGAGACCTGACTGTGTATTCGGCGAATCCCACCTCACCACAGCAGAGACCTGACTGTTGTGTTGGGCGAATCCCACCTCACCACAGCAGAGACCTGAATGTTGCGATCAGCGGACCCCACCTCCCCACAGCAGAGACCTGACTGTTGAGCTCGGCGAATCCCACCTCACCACAGCAGAGACCTGACTGTTGAGCTCAGCGGATCCCACCTCACCACAGCACAGACCTCACTGTTGAGCTCGGCGTATCCCACCTCACCACAGCAGAGACCTGATTGTTGTGTTGGGCGAATCCCACCTCACCACAGCAGAGACCTGACTGTTGTGTTCGGCGGATCCCACCTCACCACAGCAGAGACCTGGCTGTTGTGTTCGGCGAATCCCACCTCACCACAGCAGAGACCTGACTGTGTGTTCGGCGACTCCCACCTCACCACAGCAGAGACCTGACTGTTGTGTTGGGCAAATCCCACCTCACCACAGCAGAGACTTGAATGTTGCGTTCGGCAGACCCCACCTCACCACAGCAGAGACCTGACTGTTGAGCTCGGCGGATCCCACCTCACCACAGCAGAGACCTGACTGTTGAGCTCGGCGGATCCCACCTCACCACAGCAGAGACCTGACTGTTGAGCTCAGCGGATCCCACCTCACCACAGCACAGACCTGACTGTTGAGTTCGGCGGATCCCACCTCGCCACAGCAGAGACCTGACTGTTGAGCTCGGAGGATCCCACCTCACCACAGCACAGACCTGACTGTTGAGCTTGGCGGATCCCACCTCACCACAGCAGAGACCTGACTGTTGAGCTCGGCGAATGCCACCTCACCACAGCAGAGACCTGACTGTTGAGCTCGGCGAATCCCACCTCACTACAGCAGAGATCTGACTGTTGAGCTCGGCGGATCCCACCTCACCACAGCAGAGACCTGACTGTTGAGCTCAGCGAATCCCACCTCACCACAGCAGAGACCTGACTGTTGAGCTCGGCGGATCCCACCTCACCACAGCAGAGACCTGACTGTTGAGCTCGGCGGATCCCACCTCACCACAGCAGAGACCTGACTGTTGAGCTCTGTGGATCCCACCTCACCACAGCAGAGACCTGACTATATAGCTCGGCGGATCCCACCTCACCACAGCAGAGACCCGACTGTTGAGCTCGGCGGATCCCACCTCACCACAGCAGAGACCTGACTGTTGAGCTCGGCGGATCCCACCTCACCACAGCAGAGACCTGACTGTTGAGCTTGGCGGATCCCACCTCACCACAGCAGAGACCTGACTGTTGAGCTCGGCGGATCCCACCTCACCACAGCAGAGACCTGACTGTTGAGCTCGGCGGATCCCACCTCACCACAGCACAGACCTGACTGTTGAGCTCGGCGGATCCCACCTTACCACAGCAGAGACCTGACTGTTGAGCTCGGCGGATCCCACCTCACCACAGCAGAGACCTGACTGTTGAGCTCTGTGGATCCCACCTCACCACAGCAGAGACCTGACTGTTGAGCTCGGCGGATCCCACCTCACCATAGCAGAGACCTGACTGTTGTGTTGGGCGAATCCCACCTCACCACAGCAGAGAGCAGATTGTTGTGTTCGGCGAATCCCACCTCACCACAGAAGAGACCTGACTGTTGAGTTCGGCGAATCCCACCTCACCACAGCAGAGACCTGACTGTGTATTCGGCGAATCCCACCTCACCACAGCAGAGACCTGACTGTTGTGTTGGGCGAATCCCACCTCACCACAGCAGAGACCTGAATGTTGCGATCAGCGGACCCCACCTCACCACAGCAGGTGGGATCCGCCGAGCTCAACAGTCAGGTCTGTGCTGTGGTGAGGTGGGATCCGCTGAGCTCAACAGTCAGGTCTCTGCTGTGGTGAGGTGGGATCCGCCGAGCTCAACAGTCAGGTCTCTGCTGTGGTGAGGTGGGATCCGCCGAGCTCAACAGTCAGGTCTCTGCTGTGGTGAGGTGGGATTCGCTGAACTTAACAGTCAGGTCTCTGCTGTGGTGAGGTGGGATTCGCCCAACACAACAGTCAGGTCTCTGCTGTGGTAAAGTGGGATTCGCCCAACACAACAGTCAGGTCTATGCTGTGGTTAGGTGGGATCCGCCGAGCTCAACAGTCAGGTCTCTGCTGTGGTGAGGTGGGATCCGCCGAGCTCAACAGTCAGGTCTCTGCTGTGGTGAGGTGGGATCCGCCGAGCTCAACAGTCAGGTCTCTGCTGTGGTGAGGTGGGATCTGCCGAGCTCAACGGTCAGGTCTCTGCTGTGGTGAGGTGGGATCCGCCGAGCTCAACAGTCAGGTCTCTGCTGTGGTGAGGTGGGGTCCGCTGATCGCAACATTCAGGTCTCTGCTGTGGTGAGGTGGGATTCGCCCAACACAACAGTCAGGTCTCTGCTGTGGTGAGGTGGGATTCGCCGAACTCAAAAGTCAGGTCTCTTCTGTGGTGAGGTGGGATTCGCCGAACACAACAGTCTGCTCTCTGCTGTGGTGAGGTGGGATTCGCCCAACACAACAGTCAGGTCTCTGCTGTGGTGAGGTGGGATTCGCCCAACACAACAGTCAGGTCTCTGCTATGGTGAGGTGGGATCCGCCGAGCTCAACAGTCAGGTCTCTGCTGTGGTAAGGTGGGATCCGCCGAGCTCAACAGTCAAGTCTGTGCTGTGGTGAGGTGGGATCCGCCGAGCTCAACAGTCAGGTCTCTGCTGTGGTGAGGTGGGATCCGCCAAGCTCAACAGTCAGGTCTCTGCTGTGGTGAGGTGGGATCCGCCGAGCTCAACAGTCAGGTCTCTGCTGTGGTGAGGTGGGATCCGCCGAGCTCAACAGTCGGGTCTCTGCTGTGGTGAGGTGGGATCCGCCGAGCTATATAGTCAGGTCTCTGCTGTGGTGAGGTGGGATCCACAGAGCTCAACAGTCAGGTCTCTGCTGTGGTGAGGTGGGATCCGCCGAGCTCAACAGTCAGGTCTCTGCTGTGGTGAGGTGGGATCCGCCGAGCTCAACAGTCAGGTCTCTGCTGTGGTGAGGTGGGATTCGCCGAGCTCAACAGTCAGGTCTCTGCTGTGGTGAGGTGGGATCCGCCGAGCTCAACAGTCAGATCTCTGCTGTAGTGAGGTGGGATTCGCCGAGCTCAACAGTCAGGTCTCTGCTGTGGTGAGGTGGCATTCGCCAAGCTCAACAGTCAGGTCTCTGCTGTGGTGAGGTGGGATCCGCCAAGCTCAACAGTCAGGTCTGTGCTGTGGTGAGGTGGGATCCGCCGAGCTCAACAGTCAGGTCTCTGCTGTGGTGAGGTGGGATCCGCCGAGCTCAACAGTCAGGTCTGTGCTGTGGTGAGGTGGGATCCGCTGAGCTCAACAGTCAGGTCTCTGCTGTGGTGAGGTGGGATCCGCCGAGCTCAACAGTCAGGTCTCTGCTGTGGTGAGGTGGGATCCGCCAAGCTCAACAGTCAGGTCTCTGCTGTGGTGAGGTGGGGTCTGCCGAACGCAACATTCAAGTCTCTGCTGTGGTGAGGTGGGATTTGCCCAACACAACAGTCAGGTCTCTGCTGTGGTGAGGTGGGAGTCGCCGAACACACAGTCAGGTCTCTGCTGTGGTGAGGTGGGATTCGCCGAACACAACAGTCAGGTCTCTGCTATGGTTAGGTGGGATCCGCCGAGCTCGACTGTTGTGTTCGGTGAATCCCACCTCACCACAGCAGAGACCTGACTGTTGAGCTCGGCGGATCCCACCTCACCACAGCAGAGACCTGACTGTTGAGCTCGGCGGATCCCACCTAACCACAGCAGAGACCTGACTGTTGTGTTGGGCGAATCCCACCTCACCACAGCAGAGACCTGACTGTTGTGTTGGGCGAATCCCACCTCACCACAGCAGAGACCTGACTGTTAAGTTCAGCGAATCCCACCTCACCACAGCAGAGACCTGACTGTTGAGCTCGGCGGATCCCACCTAACCATAGCAGAGACCTGACTGTTGTGTTCGGTGAATCCCACCTCACCACAGCAGAGACCTGACTGTTGAGCTCGGCGAATCCCACTTCACCACAGCAGAGACCTGACTGTTGTGTTCGGTGAATCCCACCTCACCACAGCAGAGACCTGAGTGTTGTGTTCGGCGGATCCCACCTCACCACAGCAGAGACCTGGCTGCTGTGTTCGGCGAATCCCAGCTCACCACAGCAGAGACCTGACTGTTGAGCTCGGCGGATCCCACCTCACCACAGCAGAGACCTGACTGTTGAGCTCGGCGGATCCCACCTAACCATAGCAGAGACCTGACTGTTGAGCTCGGCGAATCCCACCTCATCACAGCAGAGACCTGACTGTTGTGTTCGGTGAATCCCACCTCACCACAGCAGAGACCTGAGTGTTGTGTTCGGCGTATCCCACCTCACCACAGCAGAGACCTGACTGTTGTGTTCGGCAAATCCCACCTCACCACAGCAGAGACCTGACTGTTGAGCTCGGCGGATCCCACCTCACCACAGCACAGACCTGACTGTTGAGCTCGGCGGATCCCACCTCACCACAGCAGAGACCTGACTGTTGAGCTCGGCGGATCCCACCTCACCACAGCAGAGACCCGACTGTTGAGCTCGGCGGATCCCACCTCACCACAGCAGAGACCTGACTGTTAGGTCTCTGCTGTGGTGAGGTTGGATCCGCCGAGCTTAACAGTCAGGTCTCTGCTGTGGTGAGGTGGGATCCGCCGAGCTCAACAGTCGGGTCTCTGCTGTGGTGAGGTGGGATCCGCCGAGCTCAACAGTCAGGTCTCTGCTGTGGTGAGGTGGGATCCGCCGAGCTCAACAGTCAGGTCTGTGCTGTGGTGAGGTGGGATCCGCCGAGCTCAACAGTCAGGTCTCTGCTGTGGTGAGGTGGGATTTGCCGAACACAACAGTCAGGTCTCTGCTGTGGTGAGGTGGGATACGCCGAACACAACACTCAGGTCTCTGCTGTGGTGAGGTGGGATTCACCGAACACAACAGTCAGGTCTCTGCTGTGGTGAGGTGGGATTCGCCGAGCTCAACAGTCAGGTCTCTGCTATGGTTAGGTGGGATCCGCCGAGCTCAACAGTCAGGTCTCTGCTGTGGTGAGGTGGGATCCGCCGAGCTCAACAGTCAGGTCTCTGCTGTGGTGAGCTGGGATTCGCCGAACACAGCAGCCAGGTCTCTGCTGTGGTGAGGTGGGATCCGCCGAACACAACAGTCAGGTCTCTGCTGTGGTGAGGTGGGATCCGCCGAACACAACACTCAGGTCTCTGCTGTGGTGAGGTGGGATTCACCGAACACAACAGTCAGGTCTCTGCTGTGGTGAAGTGTGATTCGCTGAGCTCCACAGTCAGGTCTCTGCTGTGGTGAGGTGGGATTCACCGAACACAACAGTCAGGTCTCTGCTATGGTTAGGTGGGATCCGCCGAGCTCAACAGTCAGGTCTCTGCTGTGGTGAGGTGGGATTCGCTGAACTTAACAGTCAGGTCTCTGCTGTGGTGAGGTGGGATTCACCCAACACAACAGTCAGGTCTCTGCTGTGGTGAGGTGGGATTCGCCCAACACAACAGTCAGGTCTCTGCTGTGGTTAGGTGGGATCCGCCGAGCTCAACAGTCAGGTCTCTGCTGTGGTGAGGTGGGATCCGCCGAGCTCAACAGTCAGGTCTCTGCTGTGGTGAGGTGGGATTCACCGAACACAACAGTCGAGCTCGGCGGATCCCACCTAACCATAGCAGAGACCTGACTGTTGTGTTCGGCGAATCCCACCTCACCACAGCAGAGACCTGACTGTGTGTTCGGCGACTCCCACCTCACCACAGCAGAGACCTGACTGTTGTGTTGGGCAAATCCCACCTCACCACAGCAGAGACTTGAATGTTGCGTTCGGCAGACCCCACCTCACCACAGCAGAGACCTGACTGTTGAGCTCGGCGGATCCCACCTCACCACAGCCGAGACCTGACTGTTGAGCTCTGTGGATCCCACCTCACCACAGCAGAGACCTGACTATATAGCTCGGCGGATCCCACCTCACCACAGCAGAGACCCGACTGTTGAGCTCGGCGGATTCCACCTCACCACAGCAGAGACCTGACTGTTGAGCTCGGCGGATCCCACCTCACCACAGCAGAGACCTGACTGTTGAGCTTGGCGGATCCCACCTCACCACAGCAGAGACCTGACTGTTGAGCTCGAGGATCCCACCTCACCACAGCAGAGACCTGACTGTTGAGCTCGGCGGATCCCACCTCACCACAGCACAGACCTGACTGTTGAGCTTGGCGGATCCCACCTTACCACAGCAGAGACCTGACTGTTGAGCTCGGCGGATCCCACCTCACCACAGCAGAGACCTGACTGTTGAGCTCTGTGGATCCCACCTCACCACAGCAGAGACCTGACTGTTGAGCTCGGCGGATCCCACCTCACCATAGCAGAGACCTGACTGTTGTGTTGGGCGAATCCCACCTCACCACAGCAGAGACCTGACTGTTGTGTTGGGCGAATCCCACCTCACTACAGCAGAGAGCAGACTGTTGTGTTTGGCGAATCCCACCTCACCACAGAAGAGACCTGACTGTTGAGCTCGGCGGATCCCACCTCACCACAGCAGAGACCTGACTGTTGAGCTCGGCGGATCCCACCTCACCACAGCAGAGACCTGACTGTTGTGTTGGGCGAATCCCACCTCACCACAGCAGAGACCTGACTGTTGTGTTCGGCGAATCCCACCTCACCACAGTAGAGACCTGACTGTTGAGCTCAGCGGATCCCACCTCACCACAGCAGAGACCTGACTGTTGAGCTCGGCGGATCCCACCTCACCACAGCAGAGATCTGACTGTTGAGCTCGGCAGATCCCACCTCACCACAGCAGAGACCTGACTGTTGTGTTGGGCGAATCCCACCTCACCACAGCAGAGACCTGACTGTTGTGTTGGGCGAATCCCACCTCACCACAGCAGAGACTTGAATGTTGCGTTCGGCGGACCCCACCTCACCACAGCAGAGACCTGACTGTTGAGCACGGCGGATCCCACCTCACGACAGCAGAGACCTGAATGTTGAGCTCGGCGGATCCCACCTCACCACAGCAGAGACCTGACTGTTGAGCTCGGCGGATCCCACCTCACCACAGCAGAGACCTGACTGTTGAGCTTGGCGGATCCCACCTCACCACAGCAGAGACCTGACTGTTGAGCTCGAGGATCCCACCTCACCACAGCAGAGACCTGACTGTTGAGCTCGGCGGATCCCACCTCACCACAGCACAGACCTGACTGTTGAGCTTGGCGGATCCCACCTTACCACAGCAGAGACCTGACTGTTGAGCTCGGCGGATCCCACCTCACCACAGCAGAGACCTGACTGTTGAGCTCTGTGGATCCCACCTCACCACAGCAGAGACCTGACTGTTGAGCTCGGCGGATCCCACCTCACCATAGCAGAGACCTGACTGTTGTGTTGGGCGAATCCCACCTCACCACAGCAGAGACCTGACTGTTGTGTTGGGCGAATCCCACCTCACCACAGCAGAGAGCAGACTGTTGTGTTCGGCGAATCCCACCTCACCACAGAAGAGACCTGACTGTTGAGTTCGGCGAATCCCACCTCACCACAGCAGAGACCTGACTGTGTATTCGGCGAATCCCACCTCACCACAGCAGAAACCTGACTGTTGTGTTGGGCGAATCCCACCTCACCACAGCAGAGACCTGAATGTTGCGATCAGCGGACCCCACCTCACCACAGCAGAGACCTGACTGTTGAGCTCGGCGGATCCCACCTCACCACAGCAGAGACCTGACTGTGTATTCGGCGAATCCCACCTCACCACAGCAGAGACCTGAATGTTGTGTTGGGCTAATCCCACCTCACCACAGCAGAGACCTGACTGTTGTGTTCGGCGAATCCCACCTCACCACAGCAGAGACCTGACTGTTGTGTTCGGCGGATCCCACCTCACCACAGCAGAGACCTGGCTGTTGAGTTCGGCGAATCCCACCTCACCACAGCAGAGACCTGACTGTGTGTTCGGCCACTCCCACCTCACCACAGCAGAGACCTGACTGTTGTGTTGGGCAAATCCCACCTCACCACAGCAGAGACCTGACTGTTGAGCTTGGCGGATCCCACCTCACCACAGCAGAGACCTGACTGTTGAGCTCGGCGGATCCCACCTCACCACAGCAGAGACCTGACTGTTGAGCTCAGCGGATCCCACCTCACCACAGCACAGACCTGACTGTTGAGCTCGGCGGATCCCACCTCACCACAGCAGAGACCTGACTGTTGAGCTCGGCGGATCCCACCTCACCACAGCACAGACCTGACTGTTGAGCTTGGCGGATCCCACCTCACCACAGCAGAGACCTGACTGTTGAGCTCGGCGAATGCCACCTCACCACAGCAGAGACCTGACTGTTGAGCTCGGCGGATCCCACCTCACCACAGCACAGACCTGACTGTTGAGCTCGGCGGATCCCACCTCACCACAGCAGAGACCTGACTGTTGAGCTCAGCGGATCCCACCTCACCACAGCAGAGACCTGACTGTTGAGTTCGGCGAATCCCACCTCACCACAGCAGAGACCTGACTGTTGTGTTCGGCGGATCCCACCTCACCACAGCAGAGACCTGACTGTTGAGCTCGGCGGATCCCACCTCACCACAGCACAGACCTGACTGTTGAGCTCGGCGGATCCCACCTCACCACAGCAGAGACCTGACCGTTGTGTTGGGCGAATCCCACCTCACCACAGCAGAGACCTGACTGTTGTGTTCGGCGAATCCCACCTTTCCACAGCAGAGACCTGACTGTTGTGTTCGGCGGCACCTACCTCGCCACAGCAGAGACCTGACTGTTGTGTTGGGCGAATCCCACCTCACCACAGCAGAGACCTGAATGTTGCGATCGGCGGACCCCACCTCACCACAGCAGAGACCTGACAGTTGAGTTCGGCGAATCCCACCTCACCACAGCAGAGACCTGACTGTTGTGTTGGGCGAATCCCACCTCACCACAGCAGAGACCTGACTGTTGTGTTGGGCGAATCCCACCTCACCACAGCAGAGACCTAACTGTTGTGTTCGGCGAATCCCACCTCACCACAGCAGAGACCTGACTGTTGAGCTCGGCGGATCCCACCTCACCACAGCAGAGACCTGACTGTTAAGCTCGGCGGATCCCACCTCACCACAGCAGAGACCTGACTGTTGAGCTCGGCGGATCCCACCTCACCACAGCAGAGACCAGACTGTTGAGCTCGGCGGATCGCACCTAACCACAGCAGAGACCTGACTGTTGTGTTCGGCGAATCCCACCTCACCACAGCAGAGACCTGACTGTTGTGTTGGGCGAATCCCACCTCACCACAGCAGAGACCTGACTGTTGAATTCGGCGAATCCCAGCTCACCACAGCAGAGACCTGACTATTGTGTTAGGCGAATCCCACCTCACCACAGCAGAGACCTGACTGTTGTGTTGGGCGAATCCCACCTCACCACAGCAGAGACCTGACTGTTGTGTTGGGCGAATCCCACCTCACCACAGCAGATACCTGACTGTTGAGTTCGGCGGATCCCACCTCACCACAGCAGAGACCTGACTGTTGTGTTTGGCGGATCCCACCTCACCACAGCAGAGACCTGACTGTTGAGCTCGGCGGATCCCACCTCACCACAGCAGAGACCTGACTGTTGTGTTCGGCTAATCCCAGCTCACCACAGCAGAGACCTGACTGTTGAGCTCGGCGGATCCCACCTCACCACAGCACAGACCTGACTGTTGAGCTCGGCGGATCCCACCTCACCACAGCAGAGACCTGACTGTTGAGCTCGGCGGATCCCACCTCACCACAGCAGAGACCTGACTGTTGAGCTCGGCGAATCCCACCTCACCACAGCAGAGACCTGACTGTTGAGTTCGGCGAATCCCACCTCACCACAGCAGAGACCTGACTGTTGTGTTCGGCGGATCCCACCTCACCACAGCAGAGACCTGACTGTTGAGCTCGGCGGATCCCACCTCACCACAGCAGAGACCTGACTGTTGTATTCGGCTAATCCCACCTCACCACAGCAGAGACCTGACTGTTGAGCTCGGCGGATCCCACCTCACCACAGCACAGACCTGACTGTTGAGCTCGGCGGATCCCACCTCACCACAGCAGAGACCTGACTGTTGAGCTCGGCGGATCCCACCTCACCACAGCAGAGACCTGACTGTTGAGCTCGGCGGATCCCACCTAACCACAGCAGAGACCTGACTGTTGTGTTGGGCGAATCCCACCTCACCACAGCAGAGACCTGACTGTTGTGTTGGGCGAATCCCACCTCACCACAGCAGAGACCTGACTGTTGTGTTCTGCGAATCCCACCTCACCACAGCAGAGACCTGACTGTTGTGTTGGGAGAATCCCACCTCACCACAGCAGATACCTGACTGTTGAGTTCGGCGACTCCCACCTCACCACAGCAGAGATCTGACTGTTGTGTTGGGCGAATCCCACCTCACCACAGCAGAGACCTGAATGTTGCGATCGGCGGATCCCACCTCACCACAGCAGAGACCTGACTGTTGTGTTGGGCGAATCCCACCTCACCACAGCAGAGGCCTGACCGTTGTGTTGGGCGAATCCCACCTCACCAAAGCAGAGACCTGACCGTTGTGTTGGGCGAATCCCACCTCACCACAGCAGAGACCTGACTGTTGTGTTCGGCGAATCCCACCTCACCACAGCAGAGACCTGACTGTTGTGTTCGGCGAATCCCACCTCACCACAGCAGAGACCTGACTGTTGTGTTCGGCGGCACCCACCTCACCACAGCAGAGACCTGACTGTTGTGTTGGGCGAATCCCACCTCACCACAGCAGAGACCTGACTGTGTGTTCGGCGACTCCCACCTCTCCACAGCAGAGACCTGACTGTTGACTTCGGCGAATCCCACCTCACCACAGCAGAGACCTGACTGTTGTGTTGGGCGAATCCCACCTCACCACAGCAGAGACCTGAATGTTGCGTTCGGTGGACCCCACCTCACCACAGCAGAGACCTGACTGTTGAGCTTGGCGGATCCCACCTCACCACAGCAGAGACCTGACTGTTGAGCTCGGCAGATCCCACCTCACCACAGCAGAGACCTGACTGTTGAGCTCGGCGGATCCCACCTCACCACAGCAGAGACCTGACTGTTGAGCTCAGCGGATCCCACCTCACCACAGCAGAGACCTGACTGTTGTGTTGGGCGAATCCCACCTCACCACAGCAGAGACCTGACTGTTGAGCTCGGTGGATCCCACCTCACCACAGCAGAGACCTGACTGTTGAGCTCGGCGGATCCCACCTCACCACAGCAGAGACCTGACTGTTGAGCTCGGCGGATCCCACCTCACCACAGCAGAGACCTGACTGTTGAGCTCGGCGGATCCCACCTCACCACAGCAGAGATCTGACTGTTGATTTAGGCAGATCCCACCTCACCACAGCAGAGACCTGACTGTTGTGTTGGGCGAATCCCACCTCACCACAGCAGAGACTTGAATGTTGCGTTCGGCGGACCCCACCTCACCACAGCAGAGACCTGACTGTTGAGCACGGCGGATCCCACCTCACGACAGCAGAGACCTGAATGTTGAGCTCGGTGGATCCCACCTCACCACAGCAGAGACCTGACTGTTGAGCTCGGCGGATCCCACCTCACCACAGCAGAGACCTGACTGTTGAGCTCGGCTGATCCTACCTCACCACAGCAGAGACCTGACTGTTGAGCTCGGCGGATCCCACCTCACCACAGCAGAGACCTGACTGTTGAGCTCGGCGAATGCCACCTCACCACAGCAGAGACCTTACTGTTGAGCTCGGCGAATCCCACCTCACTACAGCAGAGACCTGACTGTTGAGCTCGGCGGATCCCACCTCACCACAGCAGAGACCTGACTGTTGAGCTCGGCGGATCCCACCTCACCACAGCAGAGACCTGACTATATAGCTCGGCGGATCCCACCTCACCACAGCAGAGACCTGACTGTTGAGCTCGGCGGATCCCACCTCACCACAGCAGAGACCTGACTGTTGAGCTCGGCAAATCCCACCTCACCACAGCAGAGACCTGACTGTTGAGCTCGGCGGATCCCACCTCACCACAGCAGAGACCTGACTGTTGAGCTCGGCGGATCCCACCTCACCACAGCAGAGACCTGACTGTTGAGCTCGGCGGATCCCACCTCACCACAGCAGAGACCTGACTGTTGTGTTGGGCGAATCCCACCTCACCACAGCAGAGACCTGACTGTTGTGTTCGGCGAATCCCACCTCACCACAGCAGAGACCTGACTGTTGAGCTCGGCGGATCCCACCTCACCACAGCAGAGATCTGACTGTTGAGCTCGGCAGATCCCACCTCACCACAGCAGAGACCTGACTGTTGTGTTGGGTGAATCCCACCTCACCACAGCAGAGACCTGACTGTTGTGTTGGGCGAATCCCACCTCACCACAGCAGAGACTTGAATGTTGCGTTCGGCGGACCCCACCTCACCACAGCAGAGACCTGACTGTTGAGCACGGCGGATCCCACCTCACGAAAGCAGAGACCTGAATGTTGAGCTCGGCGGATCCCACCTCACCACAGCAGAGACCTGACTGTTGACTTCGGCGAATCCCACCTCACCACAGCAGAGACCTGACTGTTGTGTTGGGCGAATCCCACCTCACCACAGCAGAGACCTGAATGTTGCGTTCGGTGGACCCCACCTCACCACAGCAGAGACCTGACTGTTGAGCTTGGCGGATCCCACCTCACCACAGCAGAGACCTGACTGTTGAGCTCGGCAGATCCCACCTCACCACAGCAGAGACCTGACTGTTGAGCTCGGCGGATCCCACCTCACCACAGCAGAGACCTGACTGTTGAGCTCAGCGGATCCCACCTCACCACAGCAGAGACCTGACTGTTGTGTTGGGCGAATCCCACCTCACCACAGCAGAGACCTGACTGTTGAGCTCGGTGGATCCCACCTCACCACAGCAGAGACCTGACTGTTGAGCTCGGCGGATCCCACCTCACCACAGCAGAGACCTGACTGTTGAGCTCGGCGGATCCCACCTCACCACAGCAGAGACCTGACTGTTGAGCTCGGCGGATCCCACCTCACCACAGCAGAGATCTGACTGTTTATTTAGGCAGATCCCACCTCACCACAGCAGAGACCTGACTGTTGTGTTGGGCGAATCCCACCTCACCACAGCAGAGACTTGAATGTTGCGTTCGGCGGACCCCACCTCACCACAGCAGAGACCTGACTGTTGAGCACGGCGGATCCCACCTCACGACAGCAGAGACCTGAATGTTGAGCTCGGTGGATCCCACCTCACCACAGCAGAGACCTGACTGTTGAGCTCGGCGGATCCCACCTCACCACAGCAGAGACCTGACTGTTGAGCTCGGCTGATCCTACCTCACCACAGCAGAGACCTGACTGTTGAGCTCGGCGGATCCCACCTCACCACAGCAGAGACCTGACTGTTGAGCTCGGCGAATGCCACCTCACCACAGCAGAGACCTTACTGTTGAGCTCGGCGAATCCCACCTCACTACAGCAGAGACCTGACTGTTGAGCTCGGCGGATCCCACCTCACCACAGCAGAGACCTGACTGTTGAGCTCGGCGGATCCCACCTCACCACAGCAGAGACCTGACTATATAGCTCGGCGGATCCCACCTCACCACAGCAGAGACCTGACTGTTGAGCTCGGCGGATCCCACCTCACCACAGCAGAGACCTGACTGTTGAGCTCGGCAAATCCCACCTCACCACAGCAGAGACCTGACTGTTGAGCTCGGCGGATCCCACCTCACCACAGCAGAGACCTGACTGTTGAGCTCGGCGGATCCCACCTCACCACAGCAGAGACCTGACTGTTGAGCTCGGCGGATCCCACCTCACCACAGCAGAGACCTGACTGTTGTGTTGGGCGAATCCCACCTCACCACAGCAGAGACCTGACTGTTGTGTTCGGCGAATCCCACCTCACCACAGCAGAGACCTGACTGTTGAGCTCGGCGGATCCCACCTCACCACAGCAGAGATCTGACTGTTGAGCTCGGCAGATCCCACCTCACCACAGCAGAGACCTGACTGTTGTGTTGGGTGAATCCCACCTCACCACAGCAGAGACCTGACTGTTGTGTTGGGCGAATCCCACCTCACCACAGCAGAGACTTGAATGTTGCGTTCGGCGGACCCCACCTCACCACAGCAGAGACCTGACTGTTGAGCACGGCGGATCCCACCTCACGAAAGCAGAGACCTGAATGTTGAGCTCGGCGGATCCCACCTCACCACAGCAGAGACCTGACTGTTGACTTCGGCGAATCCCACCTCACCACAGCAGAGACCTGACTGTTGTGTTGGGCGAATCCCACCTCACCACAGCAGAGACCTGAATGTTGCGTTCGGTGGACCCCACCTCACCACAGCAGAGACCTGACTGTTGAGCTTGGCGGATCCCACCTCACCACAGAGAAGACCTGACTGTTGAGCTCGGCAGATCCCACCTCACCACAGCAGAGACCTGACTGTTGAGCTCGGCGGATCCCACCTCACCACAGCAGAGACCTGACTGTTGAGCTCAGCGGATCCCACCTCACCACAGCAGAGACCTGACTGTTGTGTTGGGCGAATCCCACCTCACCACAGCAGAGACCTGACTGTTGAGCTCGGTGGATCCCACCTCACCACAGCAGAGACCTGACTGTTGAGCTCGGCGGATCCCACCTCACCACAGCAGAGACCTGACTGTTGAGCTCGGCGGATCCCACCTCACCACAGCAGAGACCTGACTGTTGAGCTCGGCGGATCCCACCTCACCACAGCAGAGATCTGACTGTTGATTTAGGCAGATCCCACCTCACCACAGCAGAGACCTGACTGTTGTGTTGGGCGAATCCCACCTCACCACAGCAGAGACTTGAATGTTGCGTTCGGCGGACCCCACCTCACCACAGCAGAGACCTGACTGTTGAGCACGGCGGATCCCACCTCACGACAGCAGAGACCTGAATGTTGAGCTCGGTGGATCCCACCTCACCACAGCAGAGACCTGACTGTTGAGCTCGGCGGATCCCACCTCACCACAGCAGAGACCTGACTGTTGAGCTCGGCTGATCCTACCTCACCACAGCAGAGACCTGACTGTTGAGCTCGGCGGATCCCACCTCACCACAGCAGAGACCTGACTGTTGAGCTCGGCGAATGCCACCTCACCACAGCAGAGACCTTACTGTTGAGCTCGGCGAATCCCACCTCACTACAGCAGAGACCTGACTGTTGAGTTCGGCGGATCCCACCTCACCACAGCAGAGACCTGACTGTTGAGCTCGGCGGATCCCACCTCACCACAGCAGAGACCTGACTATATAGCTCGGCGGATCCCACCTCACCACAGCAGAGACCTGACTGTTGAGCTCGGCGGATCCCACCTCACCACAGCAGAGACCTGACTGTTGAGCTCGGCAAATCCCACCTCACCACAGCAGAGACCTGACTGTTGAGCTCGGCGGATCCCACCTCACCACAGCAGAGACCTGACTGTTGAGCTCGGCGGATCCCACCTCACCACAGCAGAGACCTGACTGTTGAGCTCGGCGGATCCCACCTCACCACAGCAGAGACCTGACTGTTGTGTTGGGCGAATCCCACCTCACCACAGCAGAGACCTGACTGTTGTGTTGGGCGAATCCCACCTCACCACAGCAGAGACCTGAATGTTGCGTTCGGTGGACCCCACCTCACCACAGCAGAGACCTGACTGTTGAGCTTGGCGGATCCCACCTCACCACAGCAGAGACCTGACTGTTGAGCTCGGCAGATCCCACCTCACCACAGCAGAGACCTGACTGTTGAGCTCGGCGGATCCCACCTCACCACAGCAGAGACCTGACTGTTGAGCTCAGCGGATCCCACCTCACCACAGCAGAGACCTGACTGTTGTGTTGGGCGAATCCCACCTCACCACAGCAGAGACCTGACTGTTGAGCTCGGTGGATCCCACCTCACCACAGCAGAGACCTGACTGTTGAGCTCGGCGGATCCCACCTCACCACAGCAGAGACCTGACTGTTGAGCTCGGCGGATCCCACCTCACCACAGCAGAGACCTGACTGTTGAGCTCGGCGGATCCCACCTCACCACAGCAGAGATCTGACTGTTGATTTAGGCAGATCCCACCTCACCACAGCAGAGACCTGACTGTTGTGTTGGGCGAATCCCACCTCACCACAGCAGAGACTTGAATGTTGTGTTCGGCGGACCCCACCTCACCACAGCAGAGACCTGACTGTTGAGCACGGCGGATCCCACTTCACCACAGCAGAGACCTGACTGTTGAGCTCGGCGGATCCCACCTCACCACAGCAGAGACCTGACTGTTGAGCTCGGCGAATGCCACCTCACCACAGCAGAGACCTGACTGTTGAGCTCGGCGAATCCCACCTCACTACAGCAGAGACCTGACTGTTGAGCTCGGCGGATCCCACCTCACCACATCAGAGACCTGACTGTTGAGCTCGGCGGATCCCACCTCACCACAGCAGAGACCTGACTGTTGAGCTCGGCGGACCCCACCTCACCACAGCAGAGACCTGACGTTTGAGCTCGGAGAATCCCACCTCACCACAGCAGAGACCTGACTTTTTAGCTCGGTGGATCCCACCTCAGCACAGCAGAGACCTGACTGTTGAGCTCGGCGAATCCCACCTCACCACAGCAGAGACCTGACTGTTGAGCTCGGCGGATCCCACCTCACCACAGCACAGACCTGACTGTTGAGCTCGGCGGATCCCACCTCACCACAGCAGAGACCTGACTGTTGAGCTCGGCGGATCCCACCTCACCACAGCAGAGACCTGACTGTTGAGCTCGGCGGATCCCACCTCACCACAGCAGAGATCTGACTGTTGAGCTCGGCAGATCCCACCTCACCACAGCAGAGACCTGACTGTTGAGCTCGGCGGATCCCACCTCACTACAGCAGAGACCTGACTGTTGAGCTCGGCGGATCCCACCTCACCACAGCAGAGACCTGACTGTTGAGCTCGGCAAATCCCACCTCACCACAGCAGAGACCTGACTGTTGAGCTCGGCGGATCCCACCTCACCACAGCAGAGACCTGACTGTTGTGTTGGGCGAATCCCACCTCACCACAGCAGAGACCTGACTGTTGAGCTCAGCGGATCCCACCTCACCACAGCAGAGACCTGACTGTTGAGCTCGGCGGATCCCACCTCACCACAGCAGAGATCTGACTGTTGAGCTCGGCAGATCCCACCTCACCACAGCAGAGACCTGACTGTTGTGTTGGGCGAATCCCACCTCACCACAGCAGAGACCTGACTGTTGTGTTGGGCGAATCCCACCGCACCACAGCAGAGACTTGAATGTTGCGTTCGGCGGACCCCACCTCACCACAGCAGAGACCTGACTGTTGAGCACGGCAGATCCCACCTCACCACAGCAGAGACCTGAATGTTGAGCTCGGCGGATCCCACCTCACCACAGCAGAGACCTGACTGTTGAGCTCGGCGGATCCCACCTCACCACAGCACAGACCTGACTGTTGAGCTCGGCGGATCCCACCTCACCACAGCAGCGACCTGACTGTTGAGCTCGGCGGATCCCACCTCACCACAGCATAGACCTGACTGTTGTGTTGGGCGAATCCCACCTCACCACAGCAGAGACCTGACTGTTGACCTCGGCGGATCCCACCTCACCACAGCAGAGACCTGACTGTTGTGTTCAGCGAACCCACCTCACCACAGCAGAGACCTGATTGCTGAGTTCGGCGGATCCCACCCCACCACACCAGAGACCTGACTGTTGTGTTCGGCGGATCCCACCTCACCACAGCAGAGACCTGACTGTTGAGCTCGGCGGATCCCACCTCACCACAGCAGAGACCTGACTGTTGAGCTCGGCCGATCCCACCTCACCACAGCAGAGACCTGACTGTTGAGCTCGGCGAATCCCACCTCACCACAGCAGAGACCTGACTGTTGATCTCGGCGAATGCCACCTCACCACAGCAGAGACCTGACTGTTGAGCTCGGCGGATCCCACCTCACCACAGCAGAGACCTGACTATATAGCTCGGCGGATCCCACTTCACCACAGCAGAGACCTGACTGTTGAGCTCGGCGGATCCCACCTCACCACAGCAGAGACATGACTGTTGAGCTCGGCGAATGCCACCTCACCACAGCAGAGACCTGACTGTTGAGCTCGGCGAATCCCACCTCACTACAGCAGAGACCTGACTGTTGAGCTCGGCGGATCCCACCTCACCACAGCAGAGACCTGACTGTTGAGCTCGGCGGATCCCACCTCACCACAGCAGAGACCTGACTGTTGAGCTCGGTGGACCCCACCTCACCACAGCAGAGACCTGACTTTTGAGCTCGGAGAATCCCACCTCACCACAGCAGAGACCTGACTTTTGAGCTCGGTGGATCCCACCTCAGCACAGCAGAGACCTGACTGTTGAGCTCGGCGAATCCCACCTCACCACAGCAGAGACCTGACTATTGAGCTCGGCGGATCCCACCTCACCACAGCACAGACCTGACTGTTGAGCTCGGCGGATCCCACCTCACCACAGCAGAGACCTGACTGTTGAGCTCGGCGGATCCCACCTCACCACAGCAGAGACCTGACTGTTGAGCTCGGCGGATCCCACCTCACCACAGCAGAGACCTGACTGTTGAGCTTGGCGGATCCTACCTCACCACAGCAGAGACCTGACTGTTGAGCTCGGCGGATCCCACCTCACCACAGCAGAGACCTGACTGTTGAGCTCGGCGAATGCCACCTCACCACAGCAGAGACCTTACTGTTGAGCTCGGCGAATCCCACCTCACTACAGCAGAGACCTGACTGTTGAGCTCGGCGGATCCCACCTCACCACAGCAGAGACCTGACTGTTGAGCTCGGCGGATCCCACCTCACCACAGCAGAGACCTGACTATATAGCTCGGCGGATCCCACTTCACCACAGCAGAGACCTGACTGTTGAGCTCGGCGGATCCCACCTCACCACAGCAGAGACCTGACTGTTGAGCTCGGCAAATCCCACCTCACCACAGCAGAGACCTGACTGTTGAGCTCGGCGGATCCCACCTCACCACAGCAGAGACCTGACTGTTGTGTTGGGCGAATCCCACCTCACCACAGCAGAGACCTGACTGTTGAGCTCAGCGGATCCCACCTCACCACAGCAGAGACCTGACTGTTGAGCTCGGCGGATCCCACCTCACCACAGCAGAGATCTGACTGTTGAGCTCGGCCGATCCCACCTCACCACAGCAGAGACCTGACTGTTGTGTTGGGCGAATCCCACCTCACCACAGCAGAGACCTGACTGTTGTGTTGGGCGAATCCCACCTCACCACAGCAGAGACCTGACTGTTGTGTTCGGCGAATCCCACCTCACCACAGCAGAGACCTGACTTTTGAGCTCGGAGAATCCCACCTCACCACAGCAGAGACCTGACTTTTGAGCTCGGTGGATCCCACCTCAGCACAGCAGAGTCCTGACTGTTGAGTGCGGCGAATCCCACCTCACCACAGCAGAGACCTGACTGTTGAGCTCGGCGGATCCCACCTCACCACAGCACAGACCTGACTGTTGAGCTCGGCGGATCCCACCTCACCACAGCAGAGACCTGACTGTTGAGCTCGGCGGATCCCACCTCGTCACGGCAGAGACCCGACTGTTGAGCTCGGCGGATCCCACCTCACCACAGCAGAGACCTGACTGTTGTGTTGGGCGAATCCCACCCCACCACAGCAGAGACCTGACTGTTGTGTTCGGCGAATCCCACCTCACCACAGCAGAGACCTGACTGTTGAGCTCGGCGAATCCCACCTCACTACAGCAGAGACCTGACTGTTGAGCTCGGCGGATACCACCTCACCACAGCAGAGACCTGAC
Organism: Hyperolius riggenbachi; assembly: GCF_040937935.1. NCBI lineage: Eukaryota > Metazoa > Chordata > Amphibia > Anura > Hyperoliidae > Hyperolius > Hyperolius riggenbachi. Next base: position 466,481,995 of record NC_090648.1, on the reverse strand, counting down.
TGCTGAGCTCTGTGGATCCCACCTCACCACAGCAGAGACCTGACTGTTGAGCTCGGCGGATCCCACCTCACCACAGCAGAGACCTGACTGTTGAGCTCGGCGGATCCCACCTCACCACAGCAGAGACCTGACTTTTGAGCTCGGAGAATCCCACCTCACCACAGCAGAGACCTGACTTTTGAGCTCGGTGGATCCCACCTCAGCACAGCAGAGACCTGACTGTTGAGCTCGGCGAATCCCACCTCACCACAGCAGAGACCTGACTGTTGAGCTCGGCGGATCCCACCTTACCACAGCACAGACCTGACTGTTGAGCTCGGCGGATCCCACCTCACCACAGCAGAGACCTGACTGTTGAGCTCGGCGGATCCCACCTCACCACAGCAGAGACCTGACTGTTGTGTTCGGCGAATCCCACCTCACCACAGCAGAGACCTGACAGATGAGCTCGGCGGATCCCACCTCACCACAGCAGAGACCTGACTGTTGAGCTCGGCGGATCCCACCTAACCAGAGCAGAGACCTGACTGTTGTGTTGGGCGAATCCCACCTCACCACAGCAGAGACCTGACTGTTGTGTTGGGCGAATCCCACCTCACCACAGCAGAGACCTGACTGTTGTGTTCGGCGAATCCCACCTCACCACAGCAGAGACCTGACTGTTGAGCTCGGCGAATCCCACCTCACTACAGCAGAGACCTGACTGTTGAGCTCGGCGGATCCCACCTCACCACAGCAGAGACCTGACTGCTGAGCTCTGTGGATCCCACCTCACCACAGCAGAGACCTGACTGTTGAGCTCGGCGGATCCCACCTCACCACAGCAGAGACCTGACTGTTGAGCTCGGCGGATCCCACCTCACCACAGCAGAGACCTGACTGTTGTGTTCAGCGAACCCACCTCACCACAGCAGAGACCTGACTGCTGAGTTCGGCGAATCCCACCTCACCACAGCAGAGACCTGACTGTTGAGCTCAGCAGATCCCACCTGACCACAGCAGAGACCTGACTGTTGTGTTGGGCGAATCCCACCTCACCACAGCAGAGACCTGACTGTTGTGTTGGGCTAATCCCACCTCACCACAGCAGAGACCTGACTGTTGTGTTGGGAGAATCCCACCTCACCACAGTAGAGACCTGACTGTTGAGCTTGGCGGATCCTACCTCACCACAGCAGAGACCTGACTGTTGAGCTCGGCAGATCCCACCTCACCACAGCAGAGACCTGACTGTTGAGCTCGGCGGATCCCACCTCACCACAGCAGAGACCTGACTGTTGTGTTGGGCGAATCCCACCTCACCACAGCATAGACCTGACTGTTGTGTTGGGCGAATCCCACCTCACCACAGCAGAGACCTGACTGTTGTGTTCGGCGAATCCCACCTCACCACAGCAGAGACCTGACTGTTGAGCTCGGCGGATCCCACCTCACCACAGCAGAGACCTGACTGTTGTGTTTAGCGAACCCACCTCACCACAGCAGAGACCTGATTGCTGAGTTCGGCGGATCCCACCCCACCACACCAGAGACCTGACTGTTGTGTTCGGCGGATCCCACCTCACCACAGCAGAGACCTGGCTGTTGAGCTCAGCGGATCCCACCTCACCACAGCAGAGACCTGACTGTTGTGTTCGGCGAATCCCAGCTCACCACAGCAGAGACCTGACTGTTGAGCTCAGCGGATCCCACCTCACCACAGCAGAGACCTGACTGTTGTGTTCGGCGGATCCCACCTGATCACAGCAGAGACCTGACTGTTGAGCTCGGCGGATCCCACCTGATCACAGCAGAGACCTGACTGTTGAGCTCGGCGGATCCTACCTCACCACAGCAGAGACCTGACTGTTGTGTTCGGCGGATCCCACCTCACCACAGCAGAGACCTGACTGTTGAGCTCGGCGAATCCCAGCTCACCACAGCAGAGACCTGACTGTTGAGCTCGGCGGATCCCACCTCACCACAGCAGAGACCTGACTGTTAAGCTCGGCGGATCCCACCTCACCACAGCAGAGACCTGACTGTTGTGTTCGGCGAATCCCAGCTCACCACAGCAGAGACCTGACTGTTGAGCTCGGCGGATCCCACCTCACCACAGCAGAGACCTGACTGTTGTGTGCGGCGAATCCCACCTCACGCCAGCAGAGACCTGACTGTTGTGTGCGGCGGATCCCACCTCACCCCAGCAGAGACCTGACTGTTGTGTGCGGCGAATCCCACCTCACTACAGCAGAGACCTGACTGTTGTGTTCGGCGGAATCCCACCTCACCACAGCAGAGACCTGACTGTTGTGTGCGGCGGAATCCCACCTCACCACAGCAGAGACCTGACTGTTGTGTGCGGCGAATCCCACCTCACCCCAGCAGAGACCTGACTGTTGTGTGCGGCGAATTCCACCTCACCCCAGCAGAGACCTGACTGTTGTGTGCGGCGGATCCCACCTCACCCCAGCAGAGACCTGACTGTTGTGTTCGGCGGATCCCACCTCACCCCAGCAGAGACCTGACTGTTGTGTGCGGCGAATCCCACCTCACCACAGCAGAGACCTGACTGTTGTGTGCGGCGGATCCCACCTCACCACAGCAGAGACCTGACTGTTGTGTTCAGTGAACCCACCTCATCACAGCATAGAGCTAACTGTTGTGTTCAGTGAACCCACCTCATCACAGCATAGACCTAACTGCTGTGTTCAGTGAAAGCACCTCATCACAGCATAGACCTTTCATTTCACTTGAATTTCATTTCTTTAACAGTTTCACAGCATCAGAACTTTGTTTTTCTTACCAAAGCATCATTTTTAGCTGCATTTTTAGCTAAGCTCCACCCATCAAAGAAAACTGCCCAGGCTTTTTTCCCCTGATGCTGTGCAAAGCATAATGGGATTTCTGATGTTGTTATTCACGTTGCCTAGCAACTGGGAGTGGTGATCAGCACACAGGACAGTTGGAACTGTGTCTCATGCTCGCTGTCACCTCCTTTCAACCAAAAAGATGGCTGCCATCATGAACTCACAAACATTTGCCTGTTCTTTTAAAACAGGGTGGGTAAGAGATTATATTACCTATCTATTTTAATTAACATAACTAATGAAACTTAACGACAGTATGTTTGTTTAGGCTGAAGTTCCTCTTTAATTAGGGCTCATTCACACTACAAGAGCTTTTCTAAGCGCTTTGTGATTTAAAAAGCTCTTGCTGTTATCCTGTGTGTGTGTCCACACTGGAGCGATGTGATTTCGTAAACATCCCCCATTGCATTGCATTAGCAAGAGCTAAATCACATTCAAAAGTTGAGATGTTGCATTCCCTGTGTAACAGGAGCACAATGCAACAGAACAAAAAAGTATACTCGGGTACAGTGAAGTACAGTGAAGCATAAAGTCAATGAAAAGTATTCTTCACGTACTGTTGACGCACGCGTTTACCGGTATCACACTACATGCAGTGCCTTACCATACTGCAACCTGCTATGCTGTAACGCTCCCGCCACACTGTGATCGTCACAAAGGTGGTGCATTGCATTGCGGTAAGCTGCATGACAAAGCAGCTGTTACACTGCACCACTGTGAACGGGGCCAGTGGCTAGATACACAGTGGACATTGCATTTCTTGTAACAGCTGGAACGCAATGTAATGGGAAAGTCGCTCCACACATTATTCCTGCATTGAGTTGCTTACAGTGAAGCATACAGCCAATAAAATGTATGCTTCACTGTCCTTCTGCACTGCATAGGATGCCACATGCCATTAAACTCCACCGGCCTCACCATGAACGCTGCATAGGTGGTGCATTGAGGAAAACTGCATCACAATGCGGCCACACCACAGCGCACCACTGTTTACATAGCCATAGGTAAACATGGACAATTCCTTCAGCTGTGCTGCACATCAGTTGTGCGGTGCTGACAGCAACTGATTTAGTGTAAGCCTGGCCTAAAGCCAATTTTCATGCAACTAATAACCATGTCATTGGATTAGCACTGTACACATTCAGTCTGCACTAATTCCATTCCAACTTTACTAGAGTAGAGAGATGAGCTCTAAATTCAACTTTAGCAGCATTTCTTAAAGGGGTTCTCCATTGTATTTTATAAAGCTAAAACTGACACTTACCTGGTGCTTCTATCGGCCCCTTGCAGCTGTGATGTCCCGCGCTGTCCTCCTCCGATGCTCCGTTCCCCGCTGCCAGTAACCTGCTAATTGTTCATCTTACTAGATGAATAGAACTGCAGCTGCATGCTCACTCCGGTGCGTGTCACCGGGAGCTTACTACGCAGGTGCAGTACAGTACTGCATTACAGTACTGTACAGTACAGCCACGGCCTCGCAGCCACACTTCTATTCATCTAGTTAGATGAACAATTAGCAGGTTACCGGCACCGGGGAACGGAGCATCGGAGGAGGACAGCGCGGGACATCACAGCTGCAGGGGGCCGATAGAAGCACCAGGTAAGTGTCAGTTTTAGCTTTTTAAAATATACCGGAGAACTCTTTTAAGGTGGCCACGTACCATACAATTTTTAAAATATCTGTTTAATTCAAGGATAGCAATCAATTTTTCTTACTGATTCAATGTACCACACACCTATTCAATTTTTACCCAATAACGAATAAAATAATTGAAAGCTCAGAAAAAATTGATTGGAACTTTACATCAAGTAATTGACAATCTATCACACACCATACAATTCTTGAAAAAGTTAGTCTGAAATTTCCAACATGTCCAATTTCCAAAAATCGAAAAAAAACAAAACGGGAAATCCGATCACATTTATTAATCGAAAACAAAGAAAAGCTCTCAATTTTTCAAGACAAACGATCGTAATTATCGAATTTGTGAAAAATTGGATATTTTAATTGTATGGTGTGTGGCCACCTTTACAGTTACCATGGTTTCTACCTAGCAGTTACTGATGTAATGAACTGTCACTTTTTTTTTCTGATTAAACTCCCTATAATATGTACTGGACATTTTGTTGTCATTTTTAGCAGTTACATGCAGTTTATTTTCAATCTATTTGAAAGGGCTCTAATGCTGGCCATACACGGCCCAGATTCATCTTATCAATCGAGCCGCTGATGGCTTGATTGATAATTTCCGACATGTCCGATCACCGCGCGGATCAATCGGGGCAGTCGCGGGGACGAGCAGGGATGCGGCAGGAGTCAAGCGGGGACGCGCGGTTTGGACCGTGCAGCTCTGCATGCAGCCGCCCTATTCCCCTTGTGTTCAGCAGCCTTATGTACCGGATTTCCCATAAGGCTGAACATATCCCTTCACTGCTCATAACTCAATTGCGTCCCCGATATTTATCTCTAACTCCAGTGAATTCTATAGACATTGTTACAGTAACCATACTTATCAGGTCCAGCAGGGGGCGCTCCGGCACAGTAATGCCTCCTCTCTGCTGACATGCGGGCTCCTGGCTGCTCCGTGATGCCGCTGGCTGCTGCTCAGAGATCTCCCCTCCGCTCCAGCCTCAGCCACGTCCAGCTGCTTCACCTGTCCCCGCTGGTGTGTCCGCGGAGGTTTGGTTACAGGCAGCAGCTGCTCCACTATGACGTCACGCTTATGCCTCGAGGCTCCCATCGCCCACTGGTTGCACAGCTCCCATCAGGTCACAAGCTCGAGGCATCAGCGTGACGTCATAGTAGAGCAGCTGCCTCCTGTAACCAAACCTCCGCGGGATATGTGTATATATGTATGTATTACTTTGGCCAGCGCAACCAGCCCCCCTGGCCAAAGTAATACATACATCTATACACATATACCATAACACTACATTAATATATAATATATTGTACCATGACATTACATTCATTTTATTATCTATATATTTGGAAGAGCTCGGGAAGCCACGCCCCCAAACCGTCACTAAGCCCCGCCCCAGTTTCCCTTGCCAAAGTATTGCACTTTATGTAATATATACACAAATACCATAATATGACATGAATACATACACATATACTGTATCATAACATTACATTCATTTCATTATCAATATATTTCGAAGAGCATTGGTATGGGTGCGAGCCCCCGCCCCCAAACCGTCACTAAGCCCCGCCCCAAACAGCACGAAACTCCACCCCCAGCCAAAGTACTTTATGTAATATAAACACATGTACCCTAAGACCATGTAACGTAAGACCAGTGCGAAGCACCGCCCCCAAACGGCACGAGACCCCCGTCTAAAATGACTTTAGAATTGCCTATAGTATGTATGGGACAGTTAGCTGTAATTTTCAGCAGTTCCCTGTTGCTGTGCAGCTCTGCATGCAGCCGCCCTATTCCCTTGTGTTCAGCAGCCTTATGTACGGGATTTCCCATAAGGCTGAGAATATCCCTTCACTGCTCATAACTCAATTGCCTCCCCGATATTTATCTCTAACTCCAGTGAATTCTATAGACATTGTTACAGTAACGTTACTTATCAGGTCCAGCAGGGGGCGCTCCGGCACAGTAATGCCTCCTCTCTGCTGACATGCGGGCTCCTGGCTGCTGCTCAGAGATCTGCCCTCCGCTCCAGCCTCAGTCACGTCCAGCTCCTTCACCTGTCCCCGCTAGTGTGTCCGCGGGGGGTTGTTTACAGGAAGCAGCTGCTCCACTATGACGTCACGCTAATGCCTCGAGCTTGTGTGACGTGATGGGAGCTGTGCAACCAGCCTCCCTGGCCAAAGTAATACATATATACACATATTACCATAACATTACATTAATTATATATATATATATATATATATATATATATATATATTACCATGACATTACATTCATTTTATTATCAATATATTTGAAAGAGCACGGGATCCACGTGAAGCCACGCCCCCAAACTGACACTAAGCCCCGCCCAAATGGCATGGAACTCCACCCCCAGATTCCCTGGCCAAAGTACTTTATATAATATATACATGTATACAGTACCATAGCATTACATTAATACATAACATTATATTAATGTAATTTTAAGATTATATAAAAGGGTGCTGCGATCAGAGTGAAACCCTGCCCTTAGCTAAACCCCGCCCCAACTACATGAAACTCCGCCTCAGCTCCCCTGGCCAAAGTACTTTAAGCAATTTATACACTTACTAGTGGACCTAAGCCCAGGCTAGGTCTGTCCCTGCCCACCAGGCACCCGTCGCACGCCACGCACCCATCGCACGCTGCGCAAGCCCACCCCTTCTGGCCCCGTCCTCCTCCGGCTCTCGGCAGTGTCTCTGCATCCCTGCACATGCGCAGTGCACAAAAAGCACTGACGGGTGGACATGGGACGCAGCGACACTTGCCTTGTATTAGGTAGGATAACATTAAATTTTATTTTCAATATATTTCAAAGGGCGCTGTGACGAGTGTGAAGCTCCGCCCCAACTGTCAGAGCCCCGCCGCCAATTGGCACAAAACTCCGCCCTGAGCTCCCCTGGGCAAAGTACTTTAAAATGGATACCATAACATTACACCTTAGGGCTTGTTCACACTAGGAATTAGCGATAACCGCAAAATGCCCATGATTGTGGCAGTGATAACACTGCCATAGACTAGAATAGGACTAGCATTTTGAAAAAAAATGCTAGCGGTTTGCGGTTAGCGGGAATCGCGCGATTCCCACGTAGGTGTGAACGAGGCCTAAATCTTATTACATCATCATATTTTTATTATGTTCCCAAATCACTGCTAAGCCCCGCCTGTAAAATGACATGTAACTCTACCCCCAGTCTCCCAGAAGCTCTGCCCTCACTGGCACTGTGAGGAAACCCAGGCACCGCGCAAGCATTTGGAACAGGAAATCCCCCCCCCCCCCCCCCCCGCTGCCTGATCAGTGAATTATCTGTAGCCAGTGCAGTTTCTAGGCTAAAATGCACCCAGGGCGAGGGTGTAAAAATTGCGCCAAAGCAAGGTATGGGTGCCCGCAGTGTAGGTTAGCCAGGTCTAGTTGCACTCAGTATAGATTCCCCCAGAATAGGTACCCCAGTATAGGTAGCCAGCTATAGGTCCCCCCAGTATAGGTAGCCAGGCATAGGTGAGCCAGTATAGTTGCCTCCGGTATAGGTTAGCCAGGTAGGTGCCTCCAGCATAGGTAGCCAGTATAGTTGCCCACAGTATAGGTTAGATAGGCAGGCGTCCCCGGTATAAGTTAGATAGGTAGGTGTCCCCAGTACAGGTTAGCTAGGTGGGTGCCTCTAATATAGGTAGCCAGAATAGTTGCCCCCAGCATAGGTTAGATAGGTAGATGCCCCCAGTATAGGTTAGTTAGGTAGGTGCCTCCAATATAGGTAGCCAGTATAGTTGTCACCTGTATAGACTAGCTAGGTAGGTAGGTGCCCCCAATACAGATTGGATAAGTTAATGCTCCCACTATAGGTTAGATCGGTAGCTGCCCCCCCAGTATAGGTTAGGTAGGTAGGTGCCCCCCAGTATCGGTTAGATAGGTAGCTGCCCCCCAGTATAGGTTAGATAGGTAGGTGCCCCCCAGTATAGGTTACATTAGGTAGCTGCCCCCTCAGTATAGGTTAGATTAGGTAGCTGCCCCCCAGGTTAGATAGGTAGCTGCCCCCCAGTATTGGTTAGATAGGTAGGTGCCCCCCAGTATCGGTTAGATAGGTAGCTGCCCCCCAGTATAGGTTAGATAGGTAGGTGCCCCCCAGTATAGGTTACATTAGGTAGCTGCCCCCTCAGTATAGGTTAGATTAGGTAGCTGCCCCCCCAGGTTAGATAGGTAGCTGCCCCCCAGTATAGGTTAGATTAGGTAGCTGCCCCCTCAGTATAGGTTAGATTAGGTAGCTGCCCCCTCAGTATAGGTTAGATTAGGTAGGTGCCCCCCAGTATAGGTTAGATTAGGTAGGTGTCAAAAAATATAGGAATGAACACCCGCACAGCAAATAACCTCATAGACCAGGTGATTTGCATCACCTTTAAAGGAATAAAATCAAAGATTAGAAATCTGTATTATAAATTCCCACATGCACCATGTCAGTATAAATGTATGGAAAAATGTATAAAAGGCAGCTGACTCTTGGGTGCATGTGGGAATACCTTTATTATAGAAAAGCCAAAGTCTATATCAAAATATCAACCTGATAAAACCACATATATGTTACAAAAACAGTGTAATACCCCAAGAAACTTAAACACCCCTAAAAACCCTTATAGGAGGCCATTGCGCTGACACCCTGAACTGCACAAAAAAGAGCTTATAGAGGCTGCAGTCCTCCAGGCTCTCCAAAAATGTACAATTGCCAGCTGGTTTGTGAAGTTCGTCCGTGTGTACTAGATAGAACCAAAGTTCATCAGGAGCATCATCCTCAGCATAAATCCAGTTAGACCATTTGGCTGCAAGCTCAGCGGATGACAAAACTGGGCCCAATTGCAAAGCAGAGAAGTCCAAGATTTCTCAGGAACCCTCAGATGACATCTGACTCACATACATACACTATTGCTTGTTCATATTGTCATTGGACTCAATCGCAGTCCTCTCCAGGTCATGCCAGTGGAATCATGCATGGTGTATAAAGCAGGCAAAGTCATGCAGAGTCATGCAAAATGGCCTAGAGCTAGCACAGAGTCATGCAGGTAAGCTGTGTATAAGCTGTATATGGGTGTCCATAGGATGACCAAAGTTTAACCTTGAAGCAGCTGCATAGCTTGAAAGAAGTCAGCGTCTTAAGCCATGTAAGTTTAGAATGCGCAATGGCAGAGTTGATGGTAAAAAATAATGTCCATATACCTATGGCCGCCTGTTGTACTCCGCAGCACAAAGGTCAGAAGTGGAACAGACATATAGTTACCAGCATGGCAAGATGGTGGGTGCAGCTCCTAAGGGTGCAGCGGTTGGCCTCAGACGCTAAACATCTGACATGTTTCGCCGTTCACTATCCCGGCCTCTTCCGAGACTAGCGTCTGTTCCTATGCCGCAATATGCGGTGCGCTTTGAATGGCGTTCTGTAGCATCCGCCCATCTCCTCCATCCCCGCTCGGCCAACCACGGCACACCTCGTCACAGGACCCCAGTCCCGCCCAGGGCTGCCCAACCTGCAGCGAGAGTGCGCGCGCCGAGCGCTCCACAGTGGAGCGCAAACAGGAAGCGCTCCACTGTGCATTGGAAGGGGAGAAGAGCGAAAAACACAGGACGTTCTACCTTCAATAAAGAAGCCCAAAAAAACTTCTTCATCATACTCTGTAAAATATATGCATGTATATGTATATATACGCTAGACTAACCATTTCAGATCATATATAGTAACTGACAACTAAGCATAGAGAAATGTACTGTATAGCTATCTAAAAACCATTCATGGAGATTAGACGTATCTATACAGCCTGTGACAGCAAGGATATATTACACAGAGGCAAAACCCAGGCACACTTATAAAGGTGAAACCATCATATATATGAATAATTATTGTACATATGTGTCTAAACGACAACTTGTACAAGGTACTAAACTAGGGAACCAACATCCATCCAGGTCCAGGCGCAAATCCGGGTCCAAGAGAGAGGGAACAAGAGATGTGGAGGGAAGAAAAAAGGGGGGGGGGGGGGGGGGATAAAGAAAGAAAAGAGAAGGGAGGGAGGAGGAGGGGGAAGGTAAAGTCATTTCAAGTGGGAAGGAATGCTCCATATTGGACTGCATCATTCAGGCCTTTGCCTTTAGTTGCATCTAGTGTAAAAATCCACCTTAATTCTGCCTGTAAGAGGGTCCTATCAACATCACCTCCTCTTTCATGTGGGTGTATTCTATCTAGGCCAACAAATTTTACAAAACTGGGGTCACCTCTATGTGTCAGATTAAAGGGACTCCGAGCAGTGCAGAAACTATGGAAAGATGCACATCATTTTAAAGCTCTCTTTCTCCTCTTTCCAATGATATATAAACCGCCACCCTGCGCCTTTTAGTTTTCGCTATTTTCGCGATTGAATTTGCAGCGGCCGCGATTTCGATCGCAAAAATAGAGAAAACTAAAAGGCGTAGGGCAACGATTTAGGTGTCGTCAGAAAGAGGAGAGAGAGAGCTTTAAAATGATATCCATCTTTCCATAGTTATATTGTATTACACAGGGCGACTTTTTGTCAAAGTCAGCAGCTGCATTCAGCAGAATGGAGCTGCTGACACTGGGGAAAGTGTCGGCCTGTGTAATACAATATAACTATGGCTTGATGGATATCATTTTAAAGCTCTCTTTCTCCTCTTTCTGACGACACCTAAATCGTTGCCCTACGCCTTTTAGTTTTCTCTATTTTTGCGATCGAAATCGCGGCCGCGGCAATTTCAATCGCGAAAATAGCGAAAACTAAAAGACGTAGGGTGGTGGTTTATATATCATTGGAAAGAGGAGAAAGAGAGCTTTAAAATGATATGCATCTTTCCATAGTTTCTGCACTGCTCGGAGTCCCTTTAATATGTCTCGAGATGGGAGATCTGAAATTGCACCCCCCAATGTCGCCAATATGTTCTTTAATGCGTTCTTTGAATGCTCGAGTAGTTTTTCCTATATAAAAACATCCACATCTGCATGACATCAAATAGATTACACAGATTGTGTTACAATTTACAAAGTGGCGCAGTTTCCAAATACGTCCATTCGGGAGTACAACCTCAGGTCCCATACTCAAAAATCTACAGTACACACATCCACCACAGCTATATGTGCCTAATACACTACAATGCTTGGAGGTCGACCCTGAACGGAAGTGACTACTTGTTAAAGAGTCTCTCAAGGTTCTAGAGCGTCTATATGTCACTGTAGGTCTGTGGGGTACAAATTCCCGGACTGAAGGGTCAGTTAGTAGGATGTTCCAGTGGCGGCCCAGAATTTTATTTATTTGATTTTCCTGGTCGCAATATCGAGTGATCAGGCGTATCTTATCCTCATCGCTATTTTTCGTCTGTACTTTGTCTTGACGACCTAGCAAGGTCGTTCTATTAGTTTCTTTAGCCCGTTTGTAGGCTTTTTTTAGCCATTTATCTTTGTAACCTCTCTCTAAAAAGCGAGCTCGCAGAGCTTTTGCCTCTTTCTCAAAGTCGGCATCCCTTGAACAGTTGCGCCGAACTCTGAGATACTGTCCAGTCGGAATTCCACGTATGGTATGTCTCGGGTGTAGGCTATCTGCCCTTAGAAAAGAATTGGTTGCTGTTTCTTTGCGAAACAAATTAGTGGTAATATGACCATCCACATCTACATTAACCCTTAAATCCAGGAAAGGCACCGATTGTATGTCACAGTTCATTGTAAACCTAAGGTTCAATGCGTTGTCGTTCAGCCGCATATTGCGGCATAGGAACAGACGCTAGTCTCGGAAGAGGCCGGGATAGTGAACGGCGAAACATGTCAGATGTTTAGCGTCTGAGGCCAACCGCTGCACCCTTAGGAGCTGCACCCACCATCTTGCCATGCTGGTAACTATATGTCTGTTCCACTTCTGACCTTTGTGCTGCGGAGTACAACAGGCGGCCATAGGTATATGGACATTATTTTTTACCATCAACTCTGCCATTGCGCATTCTAAACTTACATGGCTTAAGACGCTGACTTCTTTCAAGCTATGCAGCTGCTTCAAGGTTAAACTTTGGTCATCCTATGGACACCCATATACAGCTTATACACAGCTTACCTGCATGACTCTGTGCTAGCTCTAGGCCATTTTGCATGACTCTGCATGACTTTGCCTGCTTTATACACCATGCATGATTCCACTGGCATGACCTGGAGAGGACTGCGATTGAGTCCAATGACAATATGAACAAGCAATAGTGTATGTATGTGAGTCAGATGTCATCTGAGGGTTCCTGAGAAATCTTGGACTTCTCTGCTTTGCAATTGGGCCCAGTTTTGTCATCCGCTGAGCTTGCAGCCAAATGGTCTAACTGGATTTATGCTGAGGATGATGCTCCTGATGAACTTTGGTTCTATCTAGTACACACGGACGAACTTCACAAACCAGCTGGCAATTGTACATTTTTGGAGAGCCTGGAGGACTGCAGCCTCTATAAGCTCTTTTTTGTGCAGTTCAGGGTGTCAGCGCAATGGCCTCCTATAAGGGTTTTTAGGGGTGTTTAAGTTTCTTGGGGTATTACACTGTTTTTGTAACATATATGTGGTTTTATCAGGTTGATATTTTGATATAGACTTTGGCTTTTCTATAATAAAGGTATTCCCACATGCACCCAAGAGTCAGCTGCCTTTTATACATTTTTCCATAGATTAGGTAGGTGCCCCCCAGTATAGGTTAGGTAGGTAGCTGCCCCCCAGTATGGGTTAGATAGGTAGGTGCCCCCCAGTATCGGTTAGATAGGTAGGTGCCCCCCAGTATAGGTTACATTAGGTAGCTGCCCCCTCAGTATAGGTTAGATTAGGTAGCTGCCCCCCAGGTTAGATAGGTAGCTGCCCCCCAGTATAGGTTAGATTAGGTAGCTGCCCCCTCAGTATAGGTTAGATTAGGTAGCTGCCCCCTCAGTATAGGTTAGATTAGGTAGGTGCCCCCCAGTATAGGTTAGATTAGGTAGGTGCCCCCCAGTATAGGTTAGATTAGGTAGGTGCCCCCCAGTATAGGTTAGATTAGGTAGGTGCCCCCCAGTATAGGTTAGATTAGGTAGGTGCCCCCCAGTATAGGTTAGATTAGGTAGGTGCCCCCCAGTATAGGTTAGATTAGGTAGGTGCCCCCCAGTATAGGTTAGATTAGGTAGGTGCCCCCCAGTATAGGTTAGATTAGGTAGGTGCCCCCCAGTATAGGTTAGATTAGGTAGGTGCCCCCCAGTATAGGTTAGATTAGGTAGGTGCCCCCCAGGATAGGTTAGATAGGTAGCTGCCCCAGTATAGGTTAGGTAGGTGCCCCCCATGATGGAGGGGGGAGCCGCAGCCGCGGGGAGGGCAGCCTGACCTCTCCCTCCCTTCCTCTTCCCGGGCCGCTCTCCGTGCGATCCCCCCTCGGAGTGCAGAGTAATGCAGCAGGGAAGCGCTATGCAAAACTACTCACCTCGCTGGCTCCAAGCGCTGCTCTCCTGCCGCCAGTCTCCTCTCTGCCTACACGCTGATACACACACACGCTGCTAAACAGGAAGCAGCGTGTGTGTGTGTGTATCAGCGTGTAGGCAGAGAGGAGACTGGCGGCGAGAGAGCAGCGCTTGGAGCCAGCGAGGTGAGTAGTTTTCTATAGCGCTTCCCTGCTGCATTACTCTGCACTCCGAGGGGGGATCGCACGGAGGGCGGCCCGGGGAGAGGAAGGGAGGGAGAGGTCGGGCTGCCCTCCCCGCGGCTGCAGCTCCCCCCTTCCAGCAGCGCCCCGGGCGGCGGCACGCCCCGCACGGCCGTAGAAACTGCCATGTCTGTAGCGCTTGCCATTTCACACCACACTGATGTTCTATTTTTTTTTTCTCCTATTATCAATATAGTTTTTTGACTCTGTCCCTTGCACTTAGGGCGATCACAAGCATAATAGTGCTGCGTTGCAATCACAGTACCTTAAAGAGGCGCTGTAACAAAATTTTCAGCCTTATTTCTTCTATCCTATAAGTTCCTATACCTGTTCTAATGTGGTCTGTCTTACTGCAGCCTTTCTTATTTGCACAGTGGCTGTATTATCTCTGTTATATAATCTAATCTTCTTTCCTTTGCCGGCTTTGTTGGCTCAGGAAGGAATGTGCTGCTCTGCTTGTGATAGGCAGAGGTTATACACACCCTCTCCAAGCCCCCTCCAGGCTCTGTATGAGTCACAGACTGAGCTTCTCTCAGCCTATCACATGCTGGTTAGCAGCCATGTCTTTTGTTTGTAAACACTGCCTAAAACTGGCAATTACAAGCCAGGATTGCAGCAGGGAGTGGCAGAAACAGCATAGAGAGGCCCAGGAGAACATAATGAATAGAATGGTATGCTTTTTATTGTAAGAATTTTAGAGTACAGATTCTCTTTAAAGAGGACCTTCATGCAGAAAATAACAATCCAAGCTATTTACTGCATTCAATTACTGGGCGTTTTTTCTTGGAGGAAAGAGGGCAGGCGGGGCTAAGTGGCGGAAGTGTAGTGATGCGGGGTCTTCAGGGCAGCTTCGTTGGACGAGACTCCGGAGGTAAATATAACTTTTCATTACAGCAGTGCTGACTGATTTGTATTTTCTGCATGGAGGTCCTCTTTAACCACTTCACAACTGAGGGGTTCTACCCTTATGGACCAGAACAATTTTCACCTTTGAGCACTCCTCCCATTCCCAATAACTTTATCACTACTTATCACAACAAAATGATCTATATCTTGTAGCTTTCGCCACAAATCACGCTGTCTTTGGGTGGTACATTTTGCTAAGAATTATTTTATTCGAAATGCATTTTAACAGGAATAATAATAAAAAAAGGAAAAGATGCATTATTTCTCAGTTTTCAGCCATTATAGTCCTAAAATAAAACATGCTACTGTGGATAAAACCCACACATTTTATTTGACCCAGTTATTACAACGTTTAAATTATGTTCCTCCCTAGTACAATGTATTTTAAAAGGTAGGAGGATATAGGCACTACAATGTACTGTATACAAACACAGTGACGCCTCTTGCACACTACATGCGATTCCGTTTTTTTCATACAATCTGATTTTTGATTCAGATTTAAAAACGTAGCAGCATGCACTACTTTTTTTTTAAAATCGTAATTAAAATTCGGATCGTATAAAAAATAAAAAATAATAAAAAAAATCGGAATCGCATGTAGTGTGCAAGAGGCCTCACTGTGTAGATCTCGTCTCCCGGCTGTACTGCAGCATGCTCTTGTTGCTTCATGTAATTAACATGCAAAGATGGCAATACTGTAGAAAAGAGAGGGACAGGCACTGCTGCGAGATAGATTTAATAGTAGTGTTCAGTGGTTACAGGCAGTCAGTCATAGTGTGACAGTCAATCCATTAAACATACTGGTTTGCAGGGCTGGTCTCATGCAGTGAGTGCGAGCACAAAAAGCCTAATGGTCGTTTCACGCCAAGCGGCTGTTTTTCGGAGGCTGCCATCCGTTAGGCTTTTTGTGCCCGCACCCACTGCATGAGACCAGCCCTGCAAAACGGTATGTTTAATGGATTAACTGCCACATCTGTCACGCTATGAATGACTGCCTGTAACCACTGCGCACTACTATTAAATCTATCTATCAGCAGTGCCTGTCGCTCTCTTTTCTACAGTATTGTCACTAGTACAATGTATGGCAACAATATTTTATTTGGAAATAAAGGTGTATTTTTTCAGTTTTGCATCCATCACTAATTACAAGCCTTTATTTGCAAAAATAGCAGTAATATACACTCATGACATACATATTAAAAAAGTTGAGTCCCTGAGGTAACTACTTATGTATTTTTTAAAGGGACCATGACATAGGCATCTCTCCAAAGATAACAACATTTTAAAGGGACCCTGAGCAGTAGATAAAAAAGAAATTGGAACTTACCTGGGGCTTCCTCCAGCCCACCATAGGCCGCGAGGTCCCCCGACATCTTCCTGGCTCCTCTCCCGGTCGAGCTGATGACTTCATTACCGCCGACACCCGGGCCGATTCTCGGCCCAACACTTCCTGAGCGGTGACGCTCCGCTTCATCATGCCGGCCGCTACACGTTATCATGGTGGCTGGCGTGACAGTCTTGCACATGCGTGGTTCAAAGTTAGAAAACCGCACATGTGCAGGACTGTCACGCCGGTCACCTGATGACGCGTAGCGGCACAGTTTAGGAAGTGTTGGGCCCACACTCGGCCCGGTGTAGCCAGTGATGAAGTCACCAGCGGGACCGGGAGAGGAGCCAGGAGGATGTCGGGGGACCTTACGGCCTACAGTGGGCTGGAGGAAGCCCCAGGTAAGTACCGATTTCATTTTAATTTACTGCTCAGGGTCCCTTTAAAATGTTATCTTTGGAGAGATGCCTATGTCATTTCCCATCATACTAGGGCCTGTTTCCACTGGATCGGAAAACGCTCCGAATCCGCAATGTTTCCCCGCAGGCAAATCACGTGGGGAAACTCTGCCATAGGAAACTATGGCGCCGCTGGCCAAATCGCTTACCCTAGGGATTCGGCCTACACTGCCGACAGTTTTCGCGTGGGAGGCTGCGAATCCCATAGCCGTGCAGGCACGGATTCTGGGATTCGCCTGCGTTCCCACAGACCCGGAAGTGCCGCAGTGCGTCTCACTGACACGTGCGGCACAAGTGGAAACGGGCCCTTAGGGTACAAAGAAGTATCACTGCACTCTTGCCCCACAAGTGTGTGCTAAGGCTGTAAGTAGTAATACAAACAAAAAGGGGGGTGTCAGCCCTGAAGAACTAGCACTACACCGTGTATATGCAAATATAGAAAATATTTATTAATCAATATACACCACTACAAAATTGTTAAAATCAATTAAAAATAAGGGAGCCATATCCACATGCACAATATGTCCATCATATAGGAAAACATACCTATAATTCTCAATCAATAATAATATATGATAAATGCTAGCAACCAAGATGCTCAGAATATGACCTCTCTTTGGCTAAGAACCCGGGTTCAGTAACTCAGCTGATAAAGTGCAATAATAAACGCGCTGCAGTAGAAACAGAGAACAGATGCATAGAAAAAAACCTGATACAGTAACCCAATGCATCCTAACAGTAATGAGTGAGATCAGACCGTGAGTATAGGTGAACAGTGTAGAGATAAGGCAGCTGTGATACTTAGCTGAGGAAGGAGGTAAGCGATGGCAGTGGTATGGACCAGGTAGGGAACCTCCGATGGACTGCTCCACCGGTATCGCGGCCGTCACGCCGCTTTTTCAAAGAGCGGGGCGATCCGTGCATCTGCTGGCGTGCTAACGTCAGATTAAATAGTGGATGGCAGGCTGGACCCACGCTGGAGCGCATATAGGGAAGTAAATATGAGGCTATACAAGGCGCTTAAGGAGGGAAATCCTATAAAAAGGGGCCAATAAGCCTGCAAAAACTACGGAGCCATGTTGGAGCGCAAATAAGGAAGTGAATACAAGGCAATATGGAGCGCTTAGGAGTGAATTAACATGTTGGTAAACGTTTGAGCTCACTCATATATAATCACATCTACTTATCAATATAATCAAACATAGCACATGCAAATGGAGATTAACCAAAAATCATACAACATTTATAATGTGCAAATATGAGTATGAAGTCCTATTAAAGGAAAAGGGATAGAAAAAACAAACAGTCCCAGCAAATGAGCAGTTCTCAATCCAACCATGAACAGCGACGCAAAATAGTACAAAAACGCGTCAGGTAAAATATAATACAAGAATGATTTCTTAAAAAGAGTCCATTCACCAAAAATATACATGTAATGGTGTGTCCATGGTCCATACAAGAGTCCCAGAAATACAGACAGGAATGGCATAACATAGTAATGTCATCATCAAGGATGGATATACATGATCAAAATCCGAGCACAGCTCTGAAACACAAAAGATAAACATGTAAATACACAAATCACTATAGATAGAAGCCCTACAAGAAACCAGAGAAGTCACCCTCTTCATTGAGACCCATTGGTGCCTTGGTGTTCGGATTACAAATCCACCTAGCCTCTTTTTGCAAAAGTATATTTACAATGTCACCTCTCCTAATCGAGGGTTTGACGCACTCAAGGCCAAACACCCGTAATTGACTGTATGATCCAGCATGATATTCCAGAAAGTGTGATGCTATTGATATAAGATAACTATGTAAGATTGGGGGAGGTAAAAGGTTATTTTTATGGGGTATTTATGTATTTTTAAGTGAATGTATTAGGGTGTAATTTTAATATTTAATCCCCACCCCCCTCGTAGTTTATTCCTGTGTACTGTGTGCATATGCTTTTAATTTAGTTTTATCAATGACCACCAGCATCTCATTGATGCCGGTGATCATTGATCGCAGACACTTCATGTTCCCATTCACTGATCAGTGTACAACTACACTGCTGAGGGGATGTGTGTGTGTGTGTGTGGGGGGGGGGGGGGGAGAGAGGAGGTGAAAAAGAATTATCTACGCCGCTGGAATCGCAGATAGTGGTTACATATCTACTACTGTCATTTTGCCATGATTGCACTGTGATTCAGTGAGTATATCAGCCCAACTGCAATGAGAAATGCACAGGCCAGCGGTTGCATTTAGGGAGAAAATGAATCACGCTAGTGGAACAAACAGCACCGCTATTTAATTGTTAATTGTGGTGCTTCTGCGATCAGCAAAAGGGCCATGATCTGCTTTTTAAAGAGGATTGTAGCCTAGTGGGAAAGGGCCCTTGCTCCTCTTGGTCTGTATTTACATCTGTATGGGTTGGGTGGTCACTGTCCCTGATCTCTTGCATCGGCTTGGTATATCCGAAGCAGCCCCTCATGAGTGCATTGAATGGTCTGTTTACTATTGTTTTTATTTGTGTTTGAGTTCAGGTTTATCATTAATCAGCACTGATTTTTTTTCACAGGTGTTTAATTATTTTGTGTATGGCCTGGAACGCACTAGGGATTGCTGCTGCGCTTGCAATAGGTCAACGCTTTGTGCAGTGAAGTGATCCCAGGATAATTCTGGGGGAAGGGGGGAGAAGTGATTTTGTTTTAGGAAAAAAAACCTGTATACATTTTTATATACTTACTGGGTCTTCTGATTTCTGGCTTCCCCGCCCCCTGAAGGGCACACAAGTCGCTGCAAAATCACTTTTTACGAGCAATTAAAAAGTGATTTTGCAGCACTCCTATGTTATGCATTAGAGTGAAATTGTTCCAAAAATGCAGCAGGACACGCACTTCCAATTTGGTCTAATCACAATTGCGGGTGTGGATTTCCCACCATTGAATAGCAGCATTTTGCACATTCACAAAATACCGGTAAAATTGCCATGCGCAGGCAACATTACTAATGCCAGTTACGTATTACCTAAGTACAGTATAAACTCGTTATAGTAAATGATGATATAGTAATACTTCAGCTATAGTAAACTAAATGTCCAGGTCCGGGCCAAGCAGCAATATATAAGGATATGGGAGTAACGCCTGGCACAGAGTACTCTCATTATAATATACTTGGGTATAGTAAATATTCGGGTATAGTAAACTACCTCTCCAGGTCCCGTCCAATCTCCATTGTAAGTCTATGGGAGCAACGCCTGGTATAGTAAACCTGGATATAATAAAACTTCTGTTATAGTAAACAAGTTATGCTTAGAGCTGTCAGAGCATTGCAATGCCTGATGGGACTTGTAGTTCCACCACAGCTGGAGTGCCAAGGTTAGCCATCACTGACCTATGGCCTCCTCCTCCCCAATAGCCATAGCCATTCCTCTCCTAAGTCCATGGTTCTTGCGACTGTATGTAATGCCTTATGGCATCACACGCTAATAAAAAGAAGTAAAATTACACAGCCCATAACGCTCCTAAAAAAGGAATCCTGGACCACAAGATGGTGAGAATGACAAACATATAACAAAAAGACAAATCATATAACATGCATAAGACAAGCAATCACAGACATGCACATATTTTACACATAAAAAGGCCCACAAAGTGAGCTGTAAAAAAGAGTTGGGTGGCATCTGCGAATAGAGAGTACTGATCCTTATGGAAACACACACTGAAATTAAACCATCAGCCCGTCGCTCCCCTAAATAGGAGGGCCGGGCCACAAAGCACTGAGTATGACGAACATAAAACAAAAAAAATACATCTTCTAAAGTTTTAACCACTTCCCTACCACGCTTTTTTGTGCTGATCTGTGCTGCGTGGGCTCTCCAGCCCACAGCACAGATCAGGTTGCAGCCAGGCCGATCAGACTTCCCCCCTTTTTTCCCCACTAGGGGGATGTCCTGCTGGGGGGGTCTGATCGCCGCCGGCTGCTTGCGCTTGCGGGGGGGGGGGGCTCTTCAAAGCCCCCCTCCGCAGCGCTTCCTGGCCTCCTTCCCCTTCCCTCCCTCTCCCTCCCCCTGTGAGCGGCGCAGGACGGATTTCCGTCCTGCGCCTGATGGGATAGGCTTTAGCCTATCAGATGCCGGTGATCCCCGGCCAATCAGAGGCCGGGGATCACCGATCTCCTCTACGGCGCTGCTGCGCAGCAGCGCCGTATACATGTAAACACCGGGGAAGGTCTTCCCCGTGTGTTTACATTTACCCTGCGAGCCGCCGATCGGCTCGCAGGGTGTTCACGGAGACACCCTCCGGGAACTGACATGGAACGGCCGCTCGTACGAGCGGCCGTTTCCATGGAATACACTTCAGGATTCAGGGGCGTGTATATACGCTCCGAGAATCCGGAAGTGGTTAAACTTCCTCTTCCACAACCTATGGCAGTGATGGCTAACCTTGGCACTCCAACTGTCTGAAAACTACAAATCCCACCATTCCTCTGCCTCCCTGAGTTATGCTTAGAGCTGTCAGAGCATTGCAATGCCTGATGGGACTTATAGTTCCACCACAGCTGGAGTGCTAAGGTTAGCCATTACTGACCTATGGCCTCCTCCTCCCCAATAGCCATAGCCATTCCTCTCCTAAGTCCATGGTTCTTGTGCACTGTATGTAAAGCCTTATGGCATTACACGCTAAAAAAAAGAAGTAGGATTACACTATCAGCCCATCACGGTCCTAAAAAAGGAGCGCCGGACCACATGGTGAGAATGACAAACCTATAACAAAAAGACAAACCATATAACATGCATCAGACAAACCAATGACAGACATACACATATTTTACACATAAAAAGGCCCACAAAGTAAACTGTAAAAAATTATTGGGTGGCATCTGCGAGTAGAGAGTACCGATCTTTATGGCATTACACACTGAAATTCACTCAGCCCATCAGCCCGTTGCGCACCTAACCAAAGGGTGCCAGACCACAAGGCGGTAAATTTGACAAACATGAAACAAAAAAAAAGACAAACCATTTAACATGCATAAAGACAAACAATGACAGACCAACAAATACTTTACATATAACAGGCCAACAATGTGAGCTGTAAAACATAATTGGTTTGCATCTGCGAAAAGAGAGTACTGATCTTTATGGAAACACACACTGAAATTCCCAAAGCCCATAAGCCCGTTGCGATCCTAACCAAAGGGCGCCGGACCACAAGGCGGTAAATTTGACAAACATGAAACAAACAAAAGACAAACCATTTAACATGCATAAAAACAAACAATCCCACCTCACCCCAGCAGAGAACTGACTGTTGAGCTCGGCGAATCCCACCTCACCCCAGCAGAGAACTGACTGTTGAGCTCGGCGAATCCCACCTCAACCCAGCAGAGACCTGACTGTTGGGCTTGGCAAATCCCGCCTCACCCCAGCAGAGCCCTGACTGTTGAGTTTGGCGAATCCCGCCTCACCCCAGCAGAGACCTGACAGTTGTGTTCGACGGATCCCATCTCACCACAGCAGAGACCTGACTGTTGTGTTCGGTGGAACCCACCTCACCCCAGCAGAGACCTGACTGTTGTGTTTGGCAGATCCCACCTCACCCCAGCAGAGACCTGACTGTTGTGTACGGCGGATCCCACCTCACCCCAGCAAAGACCTGACTGTTGTGTTCGGCGGATCCCAAATCACCACAGCAGAGACCTGACTGTTTGCGGCGAATCCCACCTCACCACAGCAGAGACCTGACTGTTGTGTGCGGCGAATCCCACCTCACCACAGCAGAGACCTGACTGTTGTGTGGGGCGAATCCCACCTCACCCCAGCAGAGACCTGACTGTTGTGTTCGGCGAATCCCACCTCACCCCAGCAGAGACCTGACTGTTGTGTTCGGCGGATCCTACCTCACCCCAGCAGAGACTTGACTGTTGTGTGCGGCGAACCCCACCTCACCCCAGCAGAGACCTGACTGTTGTGTACGGCGGATCCCCCCTCACCCCAGCAGATACCTGACTGTTGTGTGCGGCGAATCCCACCTCACCACAGCAGAGACCTGACTGTTGTGTGCGGCGAATCCCACCTCACCACAGCAGAGACCTGACTGTTGTGTTCGGCGAATCCCACCTCACCCCAGCAGAGACCTGACTGTTGTGTTCGGCGGATCCTACCTCACCCCAGCAGAGACCTGACTGTTGTGTGCGGCGAACCCCACCTCACCCCAGCAGAGACCTGACTGTTGTGTACAGCGGATCCCCCCTCACCCCAGCAGAGACCTGACTGTTGTGTGCGGCGAATCCCACCTCACCACAGCAGAGACCTGACTGTTGTGTGCGGCGAATCCCACCTCACCACAGCAGAGACCTGACTGTTGTGTGCGGCGAATCCCACCTCACCACAGCAGACACCTGACTGTTGAGTGCGGCGAATACCACCTCACCACAGCAGAGATCTTACTGTTGTGTGGGGCGAATCCCAGCTCACCCCAGCAGAGACCTGACTGTTGTGTTCGGCGAATCCCACCTCACCCCAGCAGAGACCTGACTGTTGTGTTCGGCGGATCCTACCTCACCCCAGCAGAGACTTGACTGTTGTGTGCGGCGAACCCCACCTCACCCCAGCAGAGACCTGACTGTTGTGTACGGCGGATCCCCCCTCACCCCAGCAGATACCTGACTGTTGTGTGCGGCGAATCCCACCTCACCACAGCAGAGACCTGACTGTTGTGTGCGGCGAATCCCACCTCACCACAGCAGAGACCTGACTGTTGTGTGGGGCGAATCCCACCTCACCCCAGCAGAGACCTGACTGTTGTGTTCGGCGAATCCCACCTCACCCCAGCAGAGACCTGACTGTTGTGTTCGGCGGATCCTACCTCACCCCAGCAGAGACTTGACTGTTGTGTGCGGCGAACCCCACCTCACCCCAGCAGAGACCTGACTGTTGTGTACGGCGGATCCCCCCTCACCCCAGCAGATACCTGACTGTTGTGTGCGGCGAATCCCACCTCACCACAGCAGAGACCTGACTGTTGTGTGCGGCGAATCCCACCTCACCACAGCAGAGACCTGACTGTTGTGTTCGGCGAATCCCACCTCACCCCAGCAGAGACCTGACTGTTGTGTTCGGCGGATCCTACCTCACCCCAGCAGAGACCTGACTGTTGTGTGCGGCGAACCCCACCTCACCCCAGCAGAGACCTGACTGTTGTGTACAGCGGATCCCCCCTCACCCCAGCAGAGACCTGACTGTTGTGTGCGGCGAATCCCACCTCACCACAGCAGAGACCTGACTGTTGTGTGCGGCGAATCCCACCTCACCACAGCAGAGACCTGACTGTTGTGTGCGGCGAATCCCACCTCACCACAGCAGACACCTGACTGTTGAGTGCGGCGAATACCACCTCACCACAGCAGAGATCTTACTGTTGTGTGGGGCGAATCCCAGCTCACCCCAGCAGAGACCTGACTGTTGTGTTCGGCGAATCCCACCTCACCACAGCAGAGACCTGACTGTTGTGTTCGGCGGATCCCACCTCACCCCAGCAGAGACCTGACTGTTGTGTTCGGCGGATCCCACCTCACCCCAGCAGAGACCTGACTGTTGTGTTCGGCAGATCCCACCTCACCCCAGCAGAGACCTGACTGTTGTGTTCGGCGGACCCCACCTCACCCCAGCAGAGACCTGACTGTTGTGTTCGGCGGATCCCACCTCACCCCAGCAGAGTTCTGACTGTTGTGTGCGGTGGATCCCCCCTCACCCCAGCACAGACCTGACTGTTGTGTTCGGCGTAACCCACCACAGCCCCGCAGAGACCTGACTGTTGGGTTTGGCGGATCCCACCTCACCACAGCAGAGACCTGACTGTTGTGTGCGGCGAATCCCACCTCACCCCAGCAGAGACCTGACTGTTGTGTACGGCGGATCCCACCTCACCCCAGCAGAGACCTGACTGTTGTGTTCGGCGGAACCTACCTCACCCCAGCAGAGACCTGACTGTTGTGTGAGGCGAATCACACCTCACCACAGCAGAGATCTTACTGTTGTGTGGAGCGGATCCCACTTTACCACAGCAGAGACCTGACTGTTGTGTGCGGCAGATCCCACCTCACCCCAGCAGAGACCTGACTGTTGTGTTCGGCGGAACCCACCTCACCCCAGCAGAGACCTGACTGTTGTGTTTGGCGGATCCCACCTCACCCCAGCAGAGTTCTGACTGTTGTGTTCGGCGGATCCCACCTCACCCCAGCAGAGACCTGACTGTTGTGTTCGGCGAATCCCACCTCACCACAGCAGAGACCTGACTGTTGTGTTCGGCGGATCCCACCTCACCCCAGCAGAGACCTGACTGTTGTGCTCGGCGGATCCCACCTCACCCCAGCAGAGTTCTGACTGTTGTGTTTGGCGGATCCCACCTCACCCCAGCAGAGTTCTGACTGTTGTGTGCAGCGGATCCCACCTCACCCCAGCAGAGACCTGACTGTTGTGTTCGACGGAACCCACCTCACCCCAGTAGAGACCTGACTGTTGTGATTGGCAGATCCCACCTCACCCAAGCAGAGACCTGACTGTTGTGTACGGCGGATCCCACCTCACCCCAGCAGAGACCTGACTTTTGTGTTCGGCAGATCCCACCTCACCCCAGCAGAGACCTGACTGTTGTGTTCGGCGGATCCTACCTCACCCCAGCAGAGACCTGACTGTTGTGTTCGGCGGAACCCACCTCACCCCAGCAGAGAGCTGACTGTTGTGTTCGGCGGATCCCACCTCACCCTAGCAGAGACCTGACTGTTGTGTTCGGCGGAACCCACCTCACCCCAGCAGAGACCTGACTGTTGTGTGGGGCGAATCCCACCTCACCCCAGCAGAGACATGACTGTTGTGTTCGGCGGATCCCACCTCACCCTAGCAGAGACCTGACTGTTGTGTTCGGCGGAACCCACCTCACCCCAGCAGAGACCTGACTGTTGTGTGCGGCGGATCCCACCTCACCCCAGCAGAGACCTGACTGTTGTGTTCGGCGGATCCCACCTCACCCCAGCAGAGTTCTGACTGTTGTGTGCGGCGAATCCCACCTCACCACAGCAGAGACCTGACTGTTGTGTTTGGCGGATCCCACCTCACCCCAGCAGAGTTCTGACTGTTGTGTGCGGCGGATCCCACCTCACCCCAGCAGAGACCTGACTGTTGTGTTCGGCGAATCCCACCTCACCATAGCAGAGACCTGACTGTTGTGTTCGGCGGATCCCACCTCACCCCAGCAGAGTTCTGACTGTTGTGTGCGGCGGATCCCACCTCACCCCAGCAGAGACCTGACTGTTGTGTTCGGCGAATCCCACCTCACCATAGCAGAGACCTGACTGTTGTGTTCGGCGGATCCCACCTCACCCCAGCAGAGACCTGACTGTTGTGTTCGGCGGATCCCATCTCACCCCAGCAGACACCTGACTGTTGTGTTCGGCGGAACCCATCTCACCCCAGCAGAGACCTGACTGTTGTGTTCGGCGGATCCCACCTCACCCCAGCAGAGACCTGACTGTTGTGTTCGGCGAATCCCACCTCACCATAGCAGAGACCTGACTGTTGTGTGCGGCGGATCCCACCTCACCCCAGCAGAGACCTGACTGTTGTGTTCGGCGGAACCCATCTCACCCCAGCAGAGACCTGACTGTTGTGTTCGGCGGATCCCACCTCACCCCAGCAGAGTTCTAACTGTTGTGTGCGGCGGATCCCACCTCACCCCAGCAGAGACCTGACTGTTGTGTTCTGCGGATCCCAACTCACCCCAGCAGAGTTCTGACTGTTGTGTTCGGCGGATCCCACCTCACCCTAGCAGAAACCTGAGTGTTGTGTGCGGCGGATCCCACTTCACCCCAGCAGAGACCTGACTGTTGTGTTCGGCGAATCTCACCTCACCACAGCAGAGACCTGACTGTTGTGTGCGGCGAATCCCACCTCACCACAGCAGAGACCTGACTGTTGAGTACGGCGAATCCCACCTCACCACAGCAGAGACCTGACTGTTGTGTACGGCAAATCCCACCTCACCACAGCAGAGACCTGACTGTTGTGTGCGGCGAATCCCACCTCACCACAGCAGAGACCTGACTGTTGTGTGCGGCGAATCCCACCTCACCACAGCAGAGACCTGACTGTTGTGTGCGGCGAATCCCACCTCACCCCAGCAGAGACCTGACTGTTGTGTACGGCGGATCCCACCTCACCCCAGCAGAGACCTGACTGTTGTGTGGGGCGAATCTCACCTCATCCCAGCAGAGACCTGACTGTTGTGTTCGGCGAATCCCACTTCACCACAGCAGAGACCTGACTGTTGTGTTCGGCGGATCCCACCTCACCCCAGCAGAGACCTGACTGTTGTGTGCGGCGAATCCCACCTCACCCCAGCAGAGACCTGACTGTTGTGTGCGGTGGATCCCCCCTCGCCCCAGCAGACACCTCACTGTTGTTTTCAGCTGAACCCACCTCACCCCAGCAGAGACCTGAATGTTGTGTTTGGCGGATCCCACCTCACCACAGCAGAGACCTGACTGTTGTGTGTGGCGAATCCCACCTCACCAAAGCAGAGATCTTACTGTTGTGTGGGGCGGATCCCACCTCACCACAGCAGAGACCTGACTGTTGTGTGCGGCGAATCCCACCTCACCCCAGCAGAGACCTGACTGTTGTGTACGGCGGATCCCACCTCACCCCAGCAGAGACCTGACTGTTGTGTTCGGCGGAACCTACCTCACCCCAGCAGAGACCTGACTGTTGTGTGCGGCGAATCACACCTCACCACAGCAGAGATCTTACTGTTGTGTGGAGCGGATCCCACTTTACCACAGCAGAGACCTGACTGTTGTGTGCGGCACATCCCACCTCACCCCAGCAGAGACCTGACTGTTGTGTTCGGCGGAACCCACCTCACCCCAGCAGAGACCTGACTGTTGTGTTTGGCGGATCCCACCTCACCCCAGCAGAGTTCTGACTGTTGTGTTCGGCGGATCCCACCTCACCCCAGCAGAGACCTGACTGTTGTGTTCGGCGAATCCCACCTCACCACAGCAGAGACCTGACTGTTGTGTTCGGCGGATCCCACCTCACCCCAGCAGAGACCTGACTGTTGTGCTCGGCGGATCCCACCTCACCCCAGCAGAGTTCTGACTGTTGTGTTTGGCGGATCCCACCTCACCCCAGCAGAGTTCTGACTGTTGTGTGCAGCGGATCCCACCTCACCCCAGCAGAGACCTGACTGTTGTGTTCGACGGAACCCACCTCACCCCAGTAGAGACCTGACTGTTGTGTTTGGCGGATCCCACCTCACCCAAGCAGAGACCTGACTGTTGTGTACGGCGGATCCCACCTCACCCCAGCAGAGACCTGACTTTTGTGTTCGGCAGATCCCACCTCACCCCAGCAGAGACCTGACTGTTGTGTTCGGCGGATCCTACATCACCCCAGCAGAGACCTGACTGTTGTGTTCGGCGGAACCCACCTCACCCCAGCAGAGAGCTGACTGTTGTGTTCGGCGGATCCCACCTCACCCCAGCAGAGACCTGACTGTTGTGTTCGGCGGAACCTACCTCACCCCAGCAGAGACCTGACTGTTGTGTGCGGCGAATCACACCTCACCACAGCAGAGATCTTACTGTTGTGTGGAGCGGATCCCACTTTACCACAGCAGAGACCTGACTGTTGTGTGCGGCACATCCCACCTCACCCCAGCAGAGACCTGACTGTTGTGTTCGGCGGAACCCACCTCACCCCAGCAGAGACCTGACTGTTGTGTTTGGCGGATCCCACCTCACCCCAGCAGAGTTCTGACTGTTGTGTTCGGCGGATCCCACCTCACCCCAGCAGAGACCTGACTGTTGTGTTCGGCGAATCCCACCTCACCACAGCAGAGACCTGACTGTTGTGTTCGGCGGATCCCACCTCACCCCAGCAGAGACCTGACTGTTGTGCTCGGCGTATCCCACCTCACCCCAGCAGAGTTCTGACTGTTGTGTTTGGCGGATCCCACCTCACCCCAGCAGAGTTCTGACTGTTGTGTGCAGCGGATCCCACCTCACCCCAGCAGAGACCTGACTGTTGTGTTCGACGGAACCCACCTCACCCCAGTAGAGACCTGACTGTTGTGTTTGGCGGATCCCACCTCACCCAAGCAGAGACCTGACTGTTGTGTACGGCGGATCCCACCTCACCCCAGCAGAGACCTGACTTTTGTGTTCGGCAGATCCCACCTCACCCCAGCAGAGACCTGACTGTTGTGTTCGGCGGATCCTACATCACCCCAGCAGAGACCTGACTGTTGTGTTCGGCGGAACCCACCTCACCCCAGCAGAGAGCTGACTGTTGTGTTCGGCGGATCCCACCTCACCCCAGCAGAGACCTGACTGTTGTGTGGGGCGAATCCCACCTCACCCCAGCAGAGACCTGACTGTTGTGTTCGGCGGATCCCACCTCACCCCAGCAGAGTTCTGACTGTTGTGTGGGGCGAATCCCACCTCACCCCAGCAGAGACCTGACTGTTGTGTTCGGCGGATCCCACCTCACCCCAGCAGAGACCTGACTGTTGTGTTCGGCGGATCCCACCTCACCCTAGCAGAGTTCTAACTGTTGTGTGCGGTGGATCCCACCTCACCCTAGCAGAGACCTGACTGTTGTGTTCGGCGGAACCCACCTCACCCCAGCAGAGACCTGACTGTTGTGTGCGGCGGATCCCACCTCACCCCAGCAGAGACCTGACTGTTGTGTTCGGCGGATCCCACCTCACCCCAGCAGAGTTCTGACTGTTGTGTGTGGCGAATCCCACCTCACCACAGCAGAGACCTGACTGTTGTGTTTGGCGGATCCCACCTCACCCCAGCAGAGTTCTGACTGTTGTGTTCGGCGGATTCCACCTCACCCCTGCAGAGACCTGACTGTTGTGTTCAGCGAATCCCACCTCACCACAGCAGAGACCTGACTGTTGTGTGCGGCGAATCCCACCTCACCACAGCAGAGACCTGACTGTTGTGTTCGGCGGATCCCACCTCACCCCAGCAGAGTTCTGACTGTTGTGTGCGGCGGATCCCACCTCACCCCAGCAGAGACCTGACTGTTGTGTTCGGCGAATCCCACCTCACCATAGCAGAGACCTGACTGTTGTGTTCGGCGGATCCCACCTCACCCCAGCAGAGACCTGACTGTTGTGTTCGGCGGATCCCATCTCACCCCAGCAGACACCTGACTGTTGTGTTCGGCGGAACCCATCTCACCCCAGCAGAGACCTGACTGTTGTGTTCGGCGGATCCCACCTCACCCCAGCAGAGACCTGACTGTTGTGTTCGGCGGATCCCACCTCACCCCAGCAGAGTTCTGACTGTTGTGTGCGGCGGATCCCACCTCACCCCAGCAGAGACCTGACTGTTGTGTTCGGCGAATCCCACCTCACCATAGCAGAGACCTGACTGTTGTGTGCGGCGGATCCCACCTCACCCCAGCAGAGACCTGACTGTTGTGTTCGGCGGAACCCATCTCACCCCAGCAGAGACCTGACTGTTGTGTTCGGCGGATCCCACCTCACCCCAGCAGAGTTCTAACTGTTGTGTGCGGCGGATCCCACCTCACCCCAGCAGAGACCTGACTGTTGTGTTCTGCGGATCCCACCTCACCCCAGCAGAGTTCTGACTGTTGTGTTCGGCGGATCCCACCTCACCCTAGCAGAAACCTGACTGTTGTGTGCGGCAGATCCCACTTCACCCCAGCAGAGACCTGACTGTTGTGTTCGGCGAATCTCACCTCACCACAGCAGAGACCTGACTGTTGTGTGCGGCGATTCCCACCTCACCACAGCAGAGACCTGACTGTTGAGTACGGCGAATCCCACCTCACCACAGCAGAGACCTGACTGTTGTGTACGGCAAATCCCACCTCACCACAGCAGAGACCTGACTGTTGTGTGCGGCGAATCCCACCTCACCACAGCAGAGACCTGACTGTTGTGTGGGGCGAATCTCACCTCATCCCAGCAGAGACCTGACTGTTGTGTTCGGCGAATCCCACTTCACCACAGCAGAGACCTGACTGTTGTGTTCGGCGGATCCCACCTCACCCCAGCAGAGACCTGACTGTTGTGTGCGGCGAATCCCACCTCACCCCAGCAGAGACCTGACTGTTGTGTGCGGTGGATCCCCCCTCGCCCCAGCAGAGACCTCACTGTTGTTTTCAGCTGAACCCACCTCACCCCAGCAGAGACCTGAATGTTGTGTTTGGCGGATCCCACCTCACCACAGCAGAGACCTGACTGTTGTGTGTGGCGAATCCCACCTCACCAAAGCAGAGATCTTACTGTTGTGTGGGGCGAATCCCACCTCACCCCAGCAGAGACCTGACTTTTGTGTGCGGCAGATCCCACCTCACCCCAGCAGAGACCTGACTGTTGTGTTCAGCGAATCCCACCTCACCCCAGCAGAGACCTGAATGTTGTGTTCAGCGAATCCCACCTCACCACAGCAGAAACCTGACTGTTGTGTGCGGCGAATCCCACCTCACCACAGCAGAGACCTGACTGTTGTGTTCGGCGAATCCCACCTCACCATAGCAGAGACCTGACTGTTGTGTGCGGCGAATCCCACTTCACCCCAGCAGAAACCTGACTGTTGTGTGCGGCGGATCCCACTTCACCCCAGCAGAGACCTGACTGTTGTGTTCGGCGAATCCCACCTCACCACAGCAGAGACCTGACTGTTGTGTACGGCAAATCCCACCTCACCACAGCAGAGACCTGACTGTTGTGTGCGGCGAATCCCACCTCACCACAGCAGAGACCTGACTGTTGTGTGCGGCGAATCCCACCTCACCACAGCAGAGACCTGACTGTTGTGTGCGGCGAATCCCACCTCACCACAGCAGAGACCTGACTGTTGTGTGGGGCGAATCCCACCTCACCACAGCAGAGACCTGACTGTTGTGTGGGGCGAATCCCACCTCACCCCAGCAGAGACCTGACTGTTGTGTGCGGCGAATCCCACCTCACCCCAGCAGAAACCTGACTGTTGTGTGCGGCAGATCCCACCTCACCCCAGCAGAGACCTGACTGTTGTGTTCGGCGAATCCCATCTCACCCCCGCAGAGACCTGTCTGTTGTGTTTGGCGCATCCTACCTCACCCCAGCAGAGACCTGACTGTTGTGTTCGGCGAATCCCACCTCACCCCAGCAGAGACCTGACTGTTTTGTGCGGCGGATCCCACCTCACCCCAGCAGAGTTCTGACTGTTGTGTGCGGCGGATCCCACCTCACCCCAGCAGAGACCTGACTGTTGTGTTCGGCGGATCCCACCTCACCCCAGCAGAGACCTGACTGTTGTGTTCCGCGGAACCCACCTCATCCCAGCAGAGACCTGACTGTTGTGTTCGGCGGATCCCACCTCACCCCAGCAGAGACCTGACTGTTGTGTGCAGCAAATCCCACCTCACCACAGCAGAGATCTTACTGTTGTGTGGGGTGAATCTCACCTCACCCCAGCAGAGACCTGACTGTTGTGTGCGGCGAATCCCACCTCACCACAGCAGAGACCTGACTGTTGTGTTCGGCGGATCCCACCTCACCCCAGCAGAGACCTGACTGTTGTGTTCGGCGGAACCCACCTCACCCCAGCAGAGACCTGACTGTTGTGTGCGGCAGATCCCACCTCACCCCAGCAGAGTTCTGACTGTTGTGTGCGGCGGATCCCACCTCACCCCAGCAGAGACCTGACTGTTGTGTTCGGCGAATCCCACCTCACCATAGCAGAGACCTGACTGTTGTGTTCGGCGGAACCCATCTCACCCCAGCAGAGACCTGACTGTTGTGTTCGGCGGATCCCACCTCACCCCAGCAGAGACCTGACTGTTTTGTGCGGCGGATCCCACCTCACCCCAGCAGAGTTCTGACTGTTGTGTGCGGCGGATCCCACCTCACCCCAGCAGAGACCTGACTGTTGTGTTCCGCGGAACCCACCTCATCCCAGCAGAGACCTGACTGTTGTGTTCGGCGGATCCCACCTCACCCCAGCAGAGACCTGACTGTTGTGTGCAGCAAATCCCACCTCACCACAGCAGAGATCTTACTGTTGTGTGGGGTGAATCTCACCTCACCCCAGCAGAGACCTGACTGTTGTGTGCGGCGAATCCCACCTCACCACAGCAGAGACCTGACTGTTGTGTGCGGCGAATCCCACCTCACCACAGCAGAGACCTGACTGTTGTGTTCGGCGGATCCCACCTCACCCCAGCAGAGACCTGACTGTTGTGTTCGGCGGAACTCACTTCACCCCAGCAGAGACCTGACTGTTGTGTGCGGCAGATCCCACCTCACCCCAGCAGAGACCTGACTGTTGTGTTCGGCGAATCCTATCTCACCATAGCAGAGACCTGACTGTTGTGTGCGGCGGATCCCACTTCACCCCAGCAGAGACCTGACTGTTGTGTTCGGCGAATCTCACCTCACCACAGCAGAGACCTGACTGTTGTGTGCGGCAAATCCCACCTCACCACAGCAGAGACCTGACTGTTGAGTACGGCGAATCCCACCTCACCACAGCAGAGACCTGACTGTTGTGTAAGGCAAATCCCACCTCACCCCAGCAGAGACCTGACTGTTGTGTGCGGCGAATCCCACCTCACCACAGCAGAGACCTGACTGTTGTGTGCGGCGAATCCCACCTCACTACAGCAGAGACCTGACTGTTGTGTGCGGCGAATCCCACCTCACCCCAGCAGAGTTCTGGCTGTTGTGTTTGGCGGATCCCACCTCACCCCAGCAGAGACCTGACTTTTGTGTGCGGCAGATCCCACCTCACCCCAGCAGAGACCTGACTGTTGTGTTCGGCGGATCCTACCTCACCCCAGCAGAGACCTGACTGTTGTGTTCGGCGGATCCCACCTCACCCCAGCAGAGACCTGACTGTTGTGTTTGGCGGAACCCACCTCACCCCAGTAGAGACCTGACTGTTGTGTTTGGCGGATCCCACCTCACCCAAGCAGAGACCTGACTGTTGTGTACGGCGGATCCCACCTCACCCCAGCAGAGACCTGACTTTTGTGTTCGGCAGATCCCACCTCACCCCAGCAGAGACCTGACTGTAGTGTTCGGCGGATCCTACCTCACCCCAGCAGAGACCTGACTGTTGTGTTCAGCGGAACCCACCTCACCCCAGCAGAGACCTGACTGTTGTGTTCAGCGGATCCCACCTCACCCCAGCAGAGTTCTAACTGTTGTGTGCGGTGGATCCCACCTCACCACAGCAGAGACCTGACTGTTGTGTTCGGCGGAACCCACCTCACCCCAGCAGAGACCTGACTGTTGTGTGCGGCGGATCCCACCTCACCCCAGCAGAGACCTGACTGTTGTGTTCGGCGGATCCCACCTCACCCCAGCAGAGTTCTGACTGTTGTGTGCGGCGAATCCCACCTCACCACAGCAGAGACCTGACTGTTGTGTTTGGCGGATCCCACCTCACCCCAGCAGAGTTCTGACTGTTGTGTTCGCCGGATCCCACCTCACCCCTGCAGAGACCTGACTGTTGTGTTCAGCGAATCCCACCTCACCACAGCAGAGACCTGACTGTTGTGTGCGGCGAATCCCATCTCACCACAGCAGAGACCTGACTGTTGTGTTCGGCGGATCCCACCTCACCCCAGCAGAGTTCTGACTGTTGTGTGCGGCGGATCCCACCTCACCCCAGCAGAGACCTGACTGTTGTGTTCGGCGAATCCCACCTCACCATAGCAGAGACCTGACTGTTGTGTTCGGCGGATCCCACCTCACCCCAGCAGAGACCTGACTGTTGTGTTTGGCGGATCCCACCTCACCCAAGCAGAGACCTGACTGTTGTGTACGGCGGATCCCACCTCACCCCAGCAGAGACCTGACTTTTGTGTTCGGCAGATCCCACCTCACCCCAGCAGAGACCTGACTGTAGTGTTCGGCGGATCCTACCTCACCCCAGCAGAGACCTGACTGTTGTGTTCGGCGGAACCCACCTCACCCCAGCAGAGACCTGACTTTTGTGTTCAGCGGATCCCACCTCACCCCAGCAGAGTTCTAACTGTTGTGTGCGGTGGATCCCACCTCACCACAGCAGAGACCTGACTGTTGTGTTCGGCGGAACCCACCTCACCCCAGCAGAGACCTGACTGTTGTGTGCGGCGGATCCCACCTCACCCCAGCAGAGACCTGACTGTTGTGTTCGGCGGATCCCACCTCACCCCAGCAGAGTTCTGACTGTTGTGTGCGGCGAATCCCACCTCACCACAGCAGAGACCTGACTGTTGTGTTTGGCGGATCCCACCTCACCCCAGCAGAGTTCTGACTGTTGTGTTCGCCGGATCCCACCTCACCCCTGCAGAGACCTGACTGTTGTGTTCAGCGAATCCCACCTCACCACAGCAGAGACCTGACTGTTGTGTGCGGCGAATCCCATCTCACCACAGCAGAGACCTGACTGTTGTGTTCGGCGGATCCCACCTCACCCCAGCAGAGTTCTGACTGTTGTGTGCGGCGGATCCCACCTCACCCCAGCAGAGACCTGACTGTTGTGTTCGGCGAATCCCACCTCACCATAGCAGAGACCTGACTGTTGTGTTCGGCGGATCCCACCTCACCCCAGCAGAGACCTGACTGTTGTGTTCGGCAGATCCCATCTCACCCCAGCAGACACCTGACTGTTGTGTTCGGCGGATCCCACCTCACCCCAGCAGAGTTCTGACTGTTGTGTGCGGCGGATCCCACCTCACCCCAGCAGAGACCTGACTGTTGTGTTCGGCGAATCCCACCTCACCATAGCAGAGACCTGACTGTTGTGTTCGGCGGAACCCATCTCACCCCAGCAGAGACCTGACTGTTGTGTTCGGCGGATCCCACCTCACCCCAGCAGAGACCTGACTGTTGTGTTCGGCGGATCCCACCTCACCCCAGCAGAGTTCTGACTGTTGTGTGTGGCGGATCCCACCTCACCCCAGCAGAGACCTGACTGTTGTGTTCGGCGAATCCCACCTCACCATAGCAGAGACCTGACTGTTGTGTGCGGCGGATCCCACCTCACCCCAGCAGAGACCTGACTGTTGTGTTCGGCGGAACCCATCTCACCCCAGCAGAGACCTGACTGTTGTGTTCGGCGGATCCCACCTCACCCCAGCAGAGTTCTAACTGTTGTGTGCGGCGGATCCCACCTCACCCCAGCAGAGACCTGACTGTTGTGTTCTGCGGATCCCACCTCACCCCAGCAGAGTTCTGACTGTTGTGTTCGGCGGATCCCACCTCACCCCAGCAGAGTTCTGACTGTTGTGTTCGGCGAATCCCACCTCACCACAGCAGAGACCTGACTGTTGTGTGCGGCGAATCCCACCTCACCACAGCAGAGACCTGACTGTTGTGTTCGGCGGATCCCACCTCACCCCAGCAGAGACCTGACTGTTGTGTTCGGCGGAACCCACCTCACCCCAGCAGAGACCTGACTGTTGTGTGCGGCAGATCCCACCTCACCCTAGCAGAGACCTGACTGTTGTGTTCGGCGAATCCCATCTCACCATAGCAGAGACCTGACTGTTGTGTGCGGCGGATCCCACTTCACCCCAGCAGAGACCTGACTGTTGTGTTCGGCGAATCTCACCTCACCACAGCAGAGACCTGACTGTTGTGTGCGGCAAATCCCACCTCACCACAGCAGAGACCTGACTGTTGAGTACGGCGAATCCCACCTCACCACAGCAGAGACCTGACTGTTGTGTAAGGCAAATCCCACCTCACCCCAGCAGAGACCTGACTGTTGTGTGCGGCGAATCCCACCTCACCACAGCAGAGACCTGACTGTTGTGTGCGGCAGATCCCACCTCACCCCAGCAGAGACCTGACTGTTGTGTTCGGCGGATCCTACCTCACCCCAGCAGAGACCTGACTGTTGTGTTCGGCGGATCCCACCTCACCCCAGCAGAGACCTGACTGTTGTGTTTGGCGGAACCCACCTCACCCCAGTAGAGACCTGACTGTTGTGTTTGGCGGATCCCACCTCACCCAAGCAGAGACCTGACTGTTGTGTACGGCGGATCCCACCTCACCCCAGCAGAGACCTGACTTTTGTGTTCGGCAGATCCCACCTCACCCCAGCAGAGACCTGACTGTAGTGTTCGGCGGATCCTACCTCACCCCAGCAGAGACCTGACTGTTGTGTTCAGCGGAACCCACCTCACCCCAGCAGAGACCTGACTGTTGTGTTCAGCGGATCCCACCTCACCCCAGCAGAGTTCTAACTGTTGTGTGCGGTGGATCCCACCTCACCACAGCAGAGACCTGACTGTTGTGTTCGGCGGAACCCACCTCACCCCAGCAGAGACCTGACTGTTGTGTGCGGCGGATCCCACCTCACCCCAGCAGAGACCTGACTGTTGTGTTCGGCGGATCCCACCTCACCCCAGCAGAGTTCTGACTGTTGTGTGCGGCGAATCCCACCTCACCACAGCAGAGACCTGACTGTTGTGTTTGGCGGATCCCACCTCACCCCAGCAGAGTTCTGACTGTTGTGTTCGCCGGATCCCACCTCACCCCTGCAGAGACCTGACTGTTGTGTTCAGCGAATCCCACCTCACCACAGCAGAGACCTGACTGTTGTGTGCGGCGAATCCCATCTCACCACAGCAGAGACCTGACTGTTGTGTTCGGCGGATCCCACCTCACCCCAGCAGAGTTCTGACTGTTGTGTGCGGCGGATCCCACCTCACCCCAGCAGAGACCTGACTGTTGTGTTCGGCGAATCCCACCTCACCATAGCAGAGACCTGACTGTTGTGTTCGGCGGATCCCACCTCACCCCAGCAGAGACCTGACTGTTGTGTTTGGCGGATCCCACCTCACCCAAGCAGAGACCTGACTGTTGTGTACGGCGGATCCCACCTCACCCCAGCAGAGACCTGACTTTTGTGTTCGGCAGATCCCACCTCACCCCAGCAGAGACCTGACTGTAGTGTTCGGCGGATCCTACCTCACCCCAGCAGAGACCTGACTGTTGTGTTCGGCGGAACCCACCTCACCCCAGCAGAGACCTGACTGTTGTGTTCAGCGGATCCCACCTCACCCCAGCAGAGTTCTAACTGTTGTGTGCGGTGGATCCCACCTCACCACAGCAGAGACCTGACTGTTGTGTTCGGCGGAACCCACCTCACCCCAGCAGAGACCTGACTGTTGTGTGCGGCGGATCCCACCTCACCCCAGCAGAGACCTGACTGTTGTGTTCGGCGGATCCCACCTCACCCCAGCAGAGTTCTGACTGTTGTGTGCGGCGAATCCCACCTCACCACAGCAGAGACCTGACTGTTGTGTTTGGCGGATCCCACCTCACCCCAGCAGAGTTCTGACTGTTGTGTTCGCCGGATCCCACCTCACCCCTGCAGAGACCTGACTGTTGTGTTCAGCGAATCCCACCTCACCACAGCAGAGACCTGACTGTTGTGTGCGGCGAATCCCATCTCACCACAGCAGAGACCTGACTGTTGTGTTCGGCGGATCCCACCTCACCCCAGCAGAGTTCTGACTGTTGTGTGCGGCGGATCCCACCTCACCCCAGCAGAGACCTGACTGTTGTGTTCGGCGAATCCCACCTCACCATAGCAGAGACCTGACTGTTGTGTTCGGCGGATCCCACCTCACCCCAGCAGAGACCTGACTGTTGTGTTCGGCAGATCCCATCTCACCCCAGCAGACACCTGACTGTTGTGTTCGGCGGATCCCACCTCACCCCAGCAGAGTTCTGACTGTTGTGTGCGGCGGATCCCACCTCACCCCAGCAGAGACCTGACTGTTGTGTTCGGCGAATCCCACCTCACCATAGCAGAGACCTGACTGTTGTGTTCGGCGGAACCCATCTCACCCCAGCAGAGACCTGACTGTTGTGTTCGGCGGATCCCACCTCACCCCAGCAGAGACCTGACTGTTGTGTTCGGCGGATCCCACCTCACCCCAGCAGAGTTCTGACTGTTGTGTGTGGCGGATCCCACCTCACCCCAGCAGAGACCTGACTGTTGTGTTCGGCGAATCCCACCTCACCATAGCAGAGACCTGACTGTTGTGTGCGGCGGATCCCACCTCACCCCAGCAGAGACCTGACTGTTGTGTTCGGCGGAACCCATCTCACCCCAGCAGAGACCTGACTGTTGTGTTCGGCGGATCCCACCTCACCCCAGCAGAGTTCTAACTGTTGTGTGCGGCGGATCCCACCTCACCCCAGCAGAGACCTGACTGTTGTGTTCTGCGGATCCCACCTCACCCCAGCAGAGTTCTGACTGTTGTGTTCGGCGGATCCCACCTCACCCCAGCAGAGTTCTGACTGTTGTGTTCGGCGAATCCCACCTCACCACAGCAGAGACCTGACTGTTGTGTGCGGCGAATCCCACCTCACCACAGCAGAGACCTGACTGTTGTGTTCGGCGGATCCCACCTCACCCCAGCAGAGACCTGACTGTTGTGTTCGGCGGAACCCACCTCACCCCAGCAGAGACCTGACTGTTGTGTGCGGCAGATCCCACCTCACCCTAGCAGAGACCTGACTGTTGTGTTCGGCGAATCCCATCTCACCATAGCAGAGACCTGACTGTTGTGTGCGGCGGATCCCACTTCACCCCAGCAGAGACCTGACTGTTGTGTTCGGCGAATCTCACCTCACCACAGCAGAGACCTGACTGTTGTGTGCGGCAAATCCCACCTCACCACAGCAGAGACCTGACTGTTGAGTACGGCGAATCCCACCTCACCACAGCAGAGACCTGACTGTTGTGTAAGGCAAATCCCACCTCACCCCAGCAGAGACCTGACTGTTGTGTGCGGCGAATCCCACCTCACCACAGCAGAGACCTGACTGTTGTGTGCGGCGAATCCCACCTCACTACAGCAGAGACCTGACTGTTGTGTGCGGCGAATCCCACCTCACCCCAGCAGAGTTCTGGCTGTTGTGTTTGGCGGATCCCACCTCACCCCAGCAGAGACCTGACTTTTGTGTGCGGCGGAATCCTACCTCACCACAGAAGAGACCTGACTGTTGTGTGCAGCCAATCCCACCTCACCACAGCAGAGACCTGACTGTTGTGTGCGGCGAATCCCACCTCACCCCAGCAGAGACCTGACTGTTGTGTGCGGCGAATCCCACCTCACCCCAGCAGAGACCTGACTGTTGTGTTCGGCGGATCCCACCTCACCCCAGCAGAGACCTGACTGTTGTGTGCGGTGGATCCCACCTCAGCCCAGCAGAGTCCTGACTGTTGTGTTCGGCGGATCCCACCTCACCCCAGCAGAGACCTGACTGTTGTGTGCGGCGGATCCCACCTCACCACAGCAGAGACCTGACTGTTGTGTGCGGCGGATCCCACCTCACCACAGCAGAGACCTGACTGTTGTGTTCAGTGAACCCACCTCATCACAGCATAGACCTAACTGCTGTGTTCAGTGAAAGCACCTCATCACAGCATAGACCTTTTATTTCACTTGAATTTCATTTCTTTAACAGTTTCACAGCATCAGAACTTTGTTTTTCTTACCAAAGCATCATTTTTAGCTGCATTTTTAGCTAAGCTCCACCCATCAAAGAAAACTGCCCAGGCTTTTTTCCCCTGATGCTGTGCAAAGCATAATGGGATTTCTGATGTTGTTATTCACGTTGCCTAGCAACTGGGAGTGGTGATCAGCACACAGGACAGTTGGAACTGTGTCTCATGCTCGCTGTCACCTCCTTTCAACCAAAAAGATGGCTGCCATCATGAAATCACAAACCTTTGCCTGTTCTTTTAAAACAGGGTGGGTAAGAGATTATATTACCTATCTATTTTAATTAACATAACTAATGAAACTTAACGACAGTATGTTTGTTTAGGCTGAAGTTCCTCTTTAATTAGGGCTCATTCACACTACAAGAGCTTTTCTAAGTGCTTTGTGATTTAAAAAGCTCTTGCTGTTATCCTGTGTGTGTGCCAACACTGGAGCGATGTGATTTCGTAAACATCCCCCATTGCATTGCATTAGCAAGAGCTAAACCACATTCAAAAGTTGAGACGTTGCATTCCCTGTGTAACAGGAGCACAATGCAACAGAACAAAAAAGTATACTTGGGTACAGTGAAGCACAGTGAAGCATAAAGTCAATGAAAAGTATTCTTCACATACTGTTGACGCACGCGTTTACCGGTATCGCACTACATGCAGTGCCTTTCCATACTGCAACCTGCTATGCTGCAACGCTCCCGCCACACTGTGATCGTCACAAAGGTGGTGCATTGCATTGCGGTAAGCTGCATGACAAAGCAGCTGTTACACTGCACCACTGTGAACGGGGCCAGTGGCTAGATACACAGTGGACTTTGCGTTTCTTGTAACAGCTGGAACGCAATGTAATGGGAAAGTCGCTCCACACATTATTCCTGTGTTGAGTTGCTTACAGTGAAGTATACAGCCAATAAAATGTATGCTTCACTGTCCCTCTGCATATTGCGGTGACGCACTGCATAGGATGCCACATGCCATTAAACTCCACCGGCCTCACCGTGAACGCTGCATAGGTGGTGCATTGAGGAAGCTGCATCACAATGCGGCCACACCACAGCGCACCACTGTTTACATAGCCATAGAGGAACATGGACAATTCCTTCAGCTGTGCTGCACATCAGTTGTCCGGTGCTGACAGCAACTGATTTAGTGTAAGCCTGGCCTAAAGCCTGGTACACACATCCAATGTTCATGCAATTATTAACCCTGTCATTGGATTCACACTGTACAAATTCACTCTGCACTACTTCCATTCCAACTTTACTAGAGTAGAGAGATGAGCTCTAAATTCAACTTTAGCAGCATTTCTTAAAGGGGTTCTCCATTTTATTTTAAAAAACTAAAACTGACACTTACCTGGTGCTTCTATCGGCCCCTTGCAGCTGTAATGTCCCGCGCTGTCCTCCTCCGATGCTCCGTTCCCCGCTGCCGGTAACCTGCTAATTGTTCATCTAACTAGATGAATAGAACTGCAGCTGCATGCTCACTCCCGCGCATGTCACCGGGAGCTTACTACGCAGGTGCAGTACAGTACTGCATTACAGTACTGTACAGTACAGCCACGGCCTCGCAGCCAGTTCTATTTATCTAGTTAGATGAACAATTAGCAGGTTACCGGCGCCGGGGAACGTAGCATCGGAGGAGGACAGCGCGGGACATCACAGCTGCAGGGGGCCGATAGAAGCACCAGGTAAGTGTCAGTTTTAGCTTTTTAAAATATACCGGAGAACTCTTTTAAGGTGGCCACATACCATACAATTTTTAAAATATCTGTTGAATTCAAGGATAGCAATCAATTTTTCTTACTGATTCAATGTACCACACACCTATTCAATTTTTACCCAATCATGAATAAAATAATTGAAAGCTCAGAAAAAATTGATTGGAACTTTACATCAAGTAATTGACAATCAATCACACACCATACAATTCTTGAAAAGTTAGTCTGAAATTTCCAGCATGTCCAATTTCCTAAAATCGAAAAAAAAACCCAAAAAAGGGAAATCCGATCACATTTATTGATTGAAAACAAAGAAAAGCTCTCAATTTTTCAAGACAACCGATCGTAATTATCGCATTGGTGAAAAATTGGATCTTTTAATTGTATGGTGTGTGGCCACCTTTACAGTTATCATGGTTTCTACCTAGCAGTTACTGATGTAATGAACTATCACTTTTTTTCCTGATTAAACTCCCATTAATATGTACTGGACATTTTGTTGTCATTTTCAGCAGTTACATGCAGTTTATTCTCAATCTATTTGAAAGGGCTCTAAGACCAGTGCGAAACCCCACCCCAAACCATCACTAAGCTCCGCTCCCAAACAGACACGAAACTCCGCCCCCATGGCCAAATGATTTTAATATTGCCTATATGGGACATATGTATAGGACATTTAGCAGCTGTGATTTTCAGCAGTTCCCTGTTGCTGTGCAGCTCTGCATGCAGCCGCCCTATTCCCTTGTGTTCAGCAGCCTTCTGTACGGGATTTCCCATAAGGCAGAAATAAGGCTGAGAATATCCCTTCACTGCTCATAACTCAATTGCGTCCCCGATATGTACTCCAAGGAATTCACTTTAGACATTGTTACAGTAATGTTACTTATCAGGTCCAGCAGGGGGCGCTCCGGCACAGTAATGCCTCCTCTCTGCTGACATGCGGGCTCCTGGCTGCTCCGTGATGCTCCTGGCTGCTGCTCAGAGATCTGCCCTCCGCTCCAGCCTCAGCCACGTCCAGCTCCTTCCCCTGTCCCCGCTGGTGTGTCCGCGGAGGTTTGGTTACAAGAAGCAGCTGCTCCACTATGACGTCACGCTGATGCCTCGAGGCTCCCATCGCCCACTGGTTGCACAGCTCCCATCAGGTCACAAGCTCGAGGCATCAGCGTGACGTCATAGTAGAGCAGCTGCCTCCTGTAAACAAACGTCCGCGGGATATGTGTATATATGTATGTATTACTTTGGCCAGCGCAACCAGCCCCCCTGGCCAAAGTAATACATACATCTATACACATATACCACAACACTACATTAATATATAATATATTGTACCATGACATTACATTCATTTTATTATCTATATATTTGGAAGAGCTCGGGAAGCCACGCCCCCAAACCGTCACTAAGCCCCGCCCCAGTTTCCCTGGCCAAAGTACTGCACTTTATGTAATATATACACAAATACCATAATATGACATGAATACATACACACAGGCCCGCCATCAGGGGGGTACAACTGTGACTTCCGTCCTGGGCCCGGGCCGGGCCCAGGGCCCGCAGCCTCGGGCCCCCCCAGGCATTAACCTGCTGAATGGTCTCTTCCGGCCCCCCTCCCCCAGCGGCCGCCGCTGTTAATACCTTAGCAGCGGCCGCTCTCCCCTCTCCGGCGCCTGTACTTTCCAGCAGCATCTCCCGGCTGCTGTGTGTGATGATGCGGCAGGAAGCATGGCTCGGTTCCCAAAGTAACGGCGATACACATCACCGTTACAGGAAGCCGCTGCCCTGCTTCCTGCCGAATCACACACAGTAGCCGGGAGATGCTGCTGGAAAGTACATGCGCCGGAGAGGGGAGAGCGGCCGCTGCTAAGGTAACAACAGCGGCGGGGACGAGCAGGGGGGAACCACCTACCCATACTGGGGAACTATACTGGCTATACTGGGGCACTATACTAGCTATACTGGGGCACTATACTAGCTATACTGGGGCACTATACTAGCTATACTGGGGCACTATACTGGCTATACTGGGGCACTATACTAGCTATACTGGGGCACTATACTGGCTATACTGGGGCACTATACTGGCTATACTGGGGCACTATACTGGCTATACTGGGGCACTGTACTGGCTATACTGAGGCATTGTACTGGCTATACTGGGGCACTGTACTGGCTATACTGGGGCACTGTACTGGCTATTACTGGGACACTATACTGGCTATACTGGGGCACTGTACTGGCTATACTGGGGCACTGTACTGGGGCACTATTCTGGCTATACTGGGGCACTATACTGGGGCACTATACTGGCT
The DNA here is from genome assembly GCF_040937935.1 of Hyperolius riggenbachi. Lineage (NCBI taxonomy): Eukaryota > Metazoa > Chordata > Amphibia > Anura > Hyperoliidae > Hyperolius > Hyperolius riggenbachi. The sequence goes on along the minus strand of NC_090648.1, from coordinate 466,437,564 downwards.
ATACTGGGGCACTGTACTGGCTATACTGGGGCACTGTACTGGATATACTGGGGCACTGTACTGGCTATACTGGGGCACTATACTGGCTATACTGGGGCACTATACTGGCTATAGTGGGGCACTGTACTGGCTATACTGGGGCACTGTACTGGCTATACTGGGGCACTATACTGGCTATACTGGGGCACTATACTGGCTATACTGAGGCACTGTACTGGCTATACTGGGGCACTATACTGGCTATACTGGGGCACTGTACTGGCTATACTGGGGCACTATACTGGCTATACTGGGGCACTGTACTGGCTATACTGGGGCACTGTACTGGCTATACTGGGGCACTGTACTGGCTATACTGGGGCACTGTACTGGCTATACTGGGGCACGATACTGGCTATACTGGGGCACTGCACTGGCTATAGTGGGGCAGTATACTAGCTATACTGAGGCACTGTACTGGCTATACTGGGGCACTATACTGGCTATACTGGCGCACTGTACTGGGGCACTATACTGGCTATACTGGCTATACTGGGGCACTATACTGGCTATACTGGGGCACTATACTGGCTATACTGGGGCAGTGTACTGGCTATACTGGGGCACTGTACTGGCTATACTGGGGCACTATACTGGCTATACTGTGGGCACTATTCTGGCTATACTGGGGCACTATACTAGCTATACTGGGGCACTATACTGGCTATACTGGCGCACTGTACTGGGGCACTATACTGGCGCACTGTACTGGGGCACTATACTGGCTATACTGGGGCACTGTACTGGCTATACTGGGGCACTATACTGGCTATACTGGGGCAGTGTACTGGCTATACTGAGGCACTGTACTGGCTATACTGGGGCACTATACTGGCTATACTGGGGCACTGTACTGGCTATATTGGGGCACTGTACTGGCTATACTGGGGCACTGTACTGGCTATACTGGGGCACTATACTGGCTATACTGGGGCACTGTACTGGCTATACTGGGGCACTGTACTGGCTATACTGGGGCACTATACTGGCTATACTGGGGCACTATACTAGCTATACTGGGGCACTATACTGGCTATACTGGGGCACTATTCTGGCTATACTGGGGCACTATACTAGCTATACTGGGGCACTATACTAGCTATACTGGGGCACTATACTGGCTATACTGGGGCACTGTACTAGCTATACTGAGGCACTATACTGGCTATACTGGGGCACTATACTGGCTATACTGGGGCACTATACTGGCTATACTGAGCACTATACTAGCTATACTGGGGCACTATACTAGCTATACTGGGGCACTATACTAGCTATACTGCGGCACTATACTAGCTATACTGGGGCACTGTACTGGGCGTGCACAGCAGTCTGTAGGGGGGCCCAGGCTTGATGTTGTGTGAGGGGCCCTAAAATTTCTGATGGCGGCCCTGCATACACATATACTGTATCATAACATTACATTCATTTCATTATCAATATATTTCGAAGAGCATTGGTATGGGTGCGAGCCCCCGCCCCCAAACCGTCACTAAGCCCCGCCCCAAACAGCACGAAACTCCACCCCCAGCCAAAGTACTTTATGTAATATAAACACATGTACCCTAAGACCATGTAACGTAAGACCAGTGCGAAGCACCGCCCCCAAACAGCACGAGACCCCCGTGTAAAATGACTTTAGAATTGCCTATAGTATGTATGGGACATTTAGCTGTAATTTTCAGCAGTTCCCTGTTGCTGTGCAGCTCTGCATGCAGCCGCCCTATTCCCCTTGTGTTCAGCAGCCTTATGTACGGGATTTCCCATAAGGCTGAAAATATCCCTTCACTGCTCATAACTCAATTGCGTCCCCGATATTTATCTCTAACTCCAGTGAATTCTATAGACATTGTTACAGTAACGTTACTTATCAGGTCCAGCAGGGGGCGCTCCGGCACAGTAATGCCTCCTCTCTGCTGACATGCGGGCTCCTGGCTGCTCCGTGATGCCGCTGGCTGCTGCTCAGAGATCTGCCCTCCGCTCCGCTCCAGCCTCAGCCACGTCCAGCTGCTTCACCTGTCCCCGCTAGTGTGTCCGCGGGGGGTTGTTTACAGGAAGCAGCTGCTCCACTATGACGTCACGCTGATGCCTCGAGCTTGTGTGACGTGATGGGAGCTGTGCAACCAGCCTCCCTGGCCAAAGTAATACATATATACACATATTACCATAACATTACATTAATTATATATATTACCATGACATTACATTCATTTTATTATCAATATATTTGAAAGAGCACGGGATCCACGTGAAGCCACGCCCCCAAACTGACACTAAACCCTGCCCAAATGGCATGGAACTCCACCCCCAGATTCCCTGGCCAAAGTACTTTATATAATATATACATGTATACAGTACCATAGCATTACATTAATACATAACATTATATTAATGTAATTTTAAGATTATATAAAAGGGTGCTGCGATCAGAGTGAAACCCTGCCCTTAGCTAAGCCCCACCCCAACTACATGAAACTCCGCCTCAGCTCCCCTGGCCAAAGTACTTTAAGCAATTTATACACTTACTAGTGGACCTAAGCCCAGGCTAGGTCTGTCCCTGCCCACCAGGCACCCGTCGCACGCCACGCACCCATCGCACGCTGCGCAAGCCCACCCCTTCTGGCCCCGTCCTCCTCCGGCTCTAGGCAGTGTCTCTGCATCCCTGCACATGCGCAGTGCACAAAAAGCACTGACGGGTGGACATGGGACGCAGCGACACTTGCCTTGTATTAGGTAGGATAACATTAAATTTTATTTTCAATATATTTCAAAGGGCGCTGGGACGAGTGTGAAGCTCCGCCCCAACTGTCAGAGCCCCGCCGCCAATTGGCACAAAACTCCGCCCCGAGCTCCCCTGGGCAAAGTACTTTAAAATGGATACCATACCATAACATTACACCTTAGGGCTTGTTCACACTAGGAATTAGCGATAACCGCAAAATGCCCATGATCGTGGCATAGGACTAGCATTTTGCCAAAAAATGCTAACGGTTTGCGGTTAGCGGGAATCGCGCGATTCCCACGTAGGTGTGAACGAGGCCTAAATCTTATTACATCATCATATTTTTATTATGTTCCCAAATCACTGCTAAGCCCCGCCTGTAAAATGACATGTAACTCTACCCCCAGTCTCCCAGAAGCTCTGCCCTCACTGGCACTGTGAGGAAACCCAGGCACCGCACAAGCATTTGGAACAGGAAATCCCCCCCCCCCCCCCCCCCCCCCCCCCGCTGCCTGATCAGTGAATTATCTGTAGCCAGTGCAGTTTCTAGGCTAAAATGCACCCAGGGCGAGGGTGTAAAAATTGCGCCCCCCCCCCCCCCCCCCCGAAGCAAGGTATGGGTGCCCGCAGTGTAGGTTAGCCAGGTCTAGTTGCACTCAGTATAGATTCCCCCAGAATAGGTACCCCAGTAAAGGTAGCCAGCTATAGGTCCCCCCAGTATAGGTAGCCAGGCATAGGTGAGCCAGTATAGTTGCCTCCGGTATAGGTTAGCCAAATAGGTGCCTCCAGCATAGGTAGCCAGTATAGTTGCCCACAGTATAGGTTAGATAGGCAGGCGTCCCCGGTATAAGTTAGATAGGTAGGTGTCCCCAGTACAGGTTAGCTAGGTGGGTGCCTCTAATATAGGTAGCCAGAAAAGTTGCCCCCAGCATAGGTTAGATAGGTAGATGCCCCCAGTAAAGGTTAGTTAGGTAGGTGCCTCCAATATAGGTAGCCAGTATAGTTGTCACCTGTATAGACTAGCTAGGTAGGTAGGTGCCCCCAATACAGATTAGATAAGTTAATGCTCCCACTATAGGTTAGATCGGTAGCTGCCCCCCAGTATAGGTTAGGTAGGTGCCCCCCAGTATAGGTTAGATAGGTAGGTGCCCCCCAGTATAGGTTAGATAGGTAGCTGCCCCCCAGTATAGGTTAGATAGGTAGGTGCCCCCCAGTATCGGTTAGATAGGTAGCTGCCCCCCAGTATAGGTTAGATAGGTAGGTGCCCCCCAGTATAGGTTACATTAGGTAGCTGCCCCCCAGTATAGGTTAGGTAGGTGCCCCCAGTATAGGTTAGATAGGTAGCTGCCCCCCAGTATAGGTTAGATTAGGTAGCTGCCCCCCAGTATAGGTTAGATAGGTAGCTGCCCCCCAGTATAGGTTAGATAGGTAGCTGCCCCCCAGTATAGGTTAGATAGGTAGTTGCCTCCAGTATAGGTTAGATTAAGTAGGTGCCCCCCAGTATAGGTTAGATTAGGTAGCTGCCCCCCAGTATAGGTTAGATTAGGTAGCTGCCCCCCAGGTTAGATAGGTAGGTGCCCCCCAGTATAGGTTAGATAGGTAGCTGCCCCAGTATAGATTAGGTAGCTGCCCCCCAGTATAGGTTAGATTAGGTAGGTGCCCCCCAGTATAGGTTAGATTAGGTAGGTGCCCCCCAGTATAGGTTAGATTAGGTAGGTGCCCCCCAGTATAGGTTAGATTAGGTAGGTGCCCCCCAGGATAGGTTAGATAGGTAGCTGCCCCAGTATAGGTTAGGTAGGTGCCCCCCATGATGGAGGGGGGAGCCGCAGCCGCGGGGAGGGCAGCCTGACCTCTCCCTCCCTTCCTCTCCCTGGGCCGCCCTCCGTGCGATCCCCCCTCGGAGTGCAGAGTAATGCAGCAGGGAAGCGCTATGCAAAACTACTCACCTCGCTGGCTCCAAGCGCTGCTTTCCCGCCGCCAGTCTCCTCTCTGCCTACAAGCTGATACACACGCACGCTGCTAAACAGGAAGCAACGTGTGTGTGTGTGTGTATCAGCGTGTAGGCAGAGAGGAGACTGGCGGCGAGAGAGCAGCGCTTGGAGCCAGCGAGGTGAGTAGTTTTCTATAGCGCTTCCCTGCTGCATTACTCTGCACTCCGAGGGGGGATCGCACGGAGGGCGGCCCGGGGAGAGGAAGGGAGGGAGAGGTCGGGCTGCCCTCCCCGCGGCTGCAGCTCCCCCTCCATCACAGCTCCCCCCTTCCAGCAGCGCCCCGGGCGGCGGCACGCCCCGCACAGCCGTAGAAACGGCCATGTCTGTAGCGCTTGCCCTTTCACACCACACTGATGTTCTATTTTTTTTTCTCCTATTATCAATATAGTTTTTTGACTCTGTCCCTTGCACTTAGGGCGATCACAAGCATAATAGTGCTGCGTTGCAATCACAGTACCTTAAAGGGATACTGTAGGGGGGTCGGGGGAAAATGAGCTGAACTTACCTGGGGCTTCTAATGGTCCCCCGCAGACATCCTGTGTTGGCGCAGCCACTCACCGATGCTCCGGCCCCGCCTCCGGTTCACTTCTGGAATTTCTGACTTTAAAGTCAGAAAACCACTGCGCCTGCGTTGCCGTGTCCTCGATCCTGCTGATGTCATCAAGAGCGCACAGCGCAGGCCCAGTATGGTCTGTGTCTGCGCAGTACACTCCTGGTGACATCAGCGGGAGCGAGGACACGGCAACGCAGGCGCAGTGGTTTTCTGACTTTAAAGTCAGAAATTCCAGAAGTGAACCGGAGGCGGGGCCGGAGCTATAGGGAGTGGCTGCGCCAACACAGGATGTCTGCGGGGGACCATTAGAAGTCCCGGGTAAGTTCAGCTCATTTTCCCCCGACCCCCCTACAGTATCCCTTTAAAGAGGCGCTGTAACAAAATTTTCAGCCTTATTTCTTCTATCCTATAAGTTCCTATACCTGTTCTAATGTGGTCTGTCTTACTGCAGCCTTTCTTATTTGCACAGTGGCTGTATTATCTCTGTTATATAATCTAATCTTCTTTCCTTTGCCGGCTTTGTTGGCTCAGGAAGGAATGTGCTGCTCTGCTTGTGATAGGCAGAGGTTATACACACCCTCTCCAAGCCCCCTCCAGGCTCTGTATGAGTCACAGACTGAGCTTCTCTCAGCCTATCACATGCTGGTTAGCAGCCATGTCTTTTGTTTGTAAACACTGCCTAAAATTGGCAATTACAAGCCAGGATTGCAGCAGGGAGTGGCAGAAACAGCATAGAGAGGCCCAGGAGAACATAATGAATAGAATGGTATGCTTTTTATTGTAAGAATTTTAGAGTACAGATTCTCTTTAAAGAGGACCTCCATGCAGAAAATAACAATCCAAGCTATTTACTGCATTCAATTGCTGGGCGTTTTTTCTTGGAAGAAAGAGGGCAGGCGGGGCTAAGTGGCGGAAGTGTAGTGATGCGGGGTCTTCGGGGCAGCTTCGTCGGACGAGACTCCGGAGGTAAATATAACTTTTCATTACAGCAGTGCTGACTGATTTGTATTTTCTGCATGGAGGTCCTCTTTAACCACTTCACAACTGAGGGGTTCTACCCTTATGGACCAGAACAATTTTCACCTTTGAGCACTCCTCCCATTCCCAATAACTTTATCACTACTTATCACAACAAAATGATCTATATCTTGTGGCTTTCGCCACAAATCACGCTGTCTTTGGGTGGTACATTTTGCTAAGAATTATTTTATTCGGAATGCATTTTAACAGGAATAACAATAAAAAAAAGGAAAAGATGCATTATTTCTCAGTTTTCAGCCATTATAGTCCTAAAATAAAACATGCTACTGTGGATAAAACCCACACATTTTATTTGACCCAGTTATTACAACATTTAAATTATGTTCCTCCCTAGTACAATGTATTTTAAAAGGTAGGAGGATATAGGCACTACAATGTACTGTATACAAACACAGTGACGCCTCTTGCACACTACATGCGATTCCGTTTTTTTTCATACAATCTGATTTTTGATTCAGATTTAAAAACGTAGCAGCATGCACTACTTTTTTTAAAAAATCGTAATTAAAAATCGGATCGTATAAAAAAAATAAATAAAAAAAAAATCGGAATTGCATGTAGTGTGCAAGAGGCCTCACTGTGTAGATCTCGTCTCCCGGCTGTACTGCAGCATGCTCTTGTTGCTTCATGTAATTAACATGCAAAGATGGCAATACTGTAGAAAAGAGAGGGACAGGCACTGCTGCGAGATAGATTTAATAGTAGTGTTCAGTGGTTACAGGCAGTCAGTCATAGTGTGACAGTCAATCCATTAAACATACTGGTTTGCAGGGCTGGTCTCATGCAGTGGGTGCAGGCACAAAAAGCCTAATGGCCGTTTCACGCCAAGCGGCTGTTTTTCGGAGGCTGCCATCCGTTAGGCTTTTTGTGCCCGCACCCACTGCATGAGACCAGCCCTGCAAACCGGTATGTTTAATGGATTGCAACATCTGTCACAAAAAGCCTAACGGCCATTTTACACCGAACGTCGCTGATTCTGAGGCTGACACAGCATCGGAAGATGCGCTGCTTGGCGTGACATAGCCGTTAGGCGTTTTGTGCCCGCACCCACTGCATGAGACCAGCCCTGCAAACCGGTATGTTTAATGGATTAACTGCCACATCTGCCACGCTATGACTGACTGCCTGTAACCACTGCTCACTACTATTAAATCTATCTATCAGCAGTGCCTGTCGCTCTCTTTTCTACAGTATTGTCACTAGTACAATGTATGGCAACGATATTTTATTTGGAAATAAAGGTGTATTTTTTCAGTTTTGCATCCATCACTAATTACAAGCCTTTATTTGCAAAAATAGCAGTAATATACACTCATGACATACATATTAAAAAAGTTGAGTCCCTGAGGTAACTACTTATGTATTTTTTAAAGGGACCATGACATAGGCATCTCTCCAAAGATAACAACATTTTAAAGGGACCCTGAGCAGTAGATAAAAATGAAATTGGTACTTACCTGGGGCTTCCTCCAGCCCACCATAGGCCGTGAGGTCCCCCGGCATCTTCCTGGCTCCTCTCCCAGTCCCGCTGGTGACTTCATTACCGCCGACACCCGGGCTGAGTCTCGGCCCAACACTTCCTGAACGGTGACGCTCCGCTTCATCATGCCGGCCGCTACACGTTATCATGGTGGCTGGCGTGACAGTCTTGCACATGCGTGGTTCAAAGTCAGAAAACCGCACATGTGCAGGACTGTCACGCCGGTCACCTGATGACGCGTAGCGGCACAGTTTAGGAAGTGTTGGGCCCACACTCGGCCCGGGTGTAGCCAGTGATGAAGTCACCAGCGGGACCGGGAGAGGAGCCAGGAGGATGTCGGGGGACCTTACGGCCTACAGTGTGCTGGAGGAAGCCCCAGGTAAGTACCGATTTCATTTTAATTTACTGCTCAGGGTTCCTTTAAAATGTTATTATCTTTGGAGAGATGCCTATGTCATTTCCCATCATACTAGGGCCTGTTTCCACTGGAGCGGAAAACGCTCCGAATCCGCATTGTTTCCCCGCAGGCAAATCACGTGGGGAAACTCTGCCATAGGAAACTATGGCGCCGCTGGCCAAATCGCTTACCCTAGGGACTTGGCCAACACTGCCGACAGTTTTCGCGTGGGAGGCTGCGAATCCCATAGCCGTGCAGGCACGGCTTCTGGGATTCGCCTGCGTTCCCGCAGACCCAGAAGTGCCGCCGTGCGTTTCACTGACGCGTGCGGCACAAGTGGAAACGGGCCCTTAGGGTACAAAGAAGTATCACTGCACTCTTCCCCCCCACAAGTGTGTGCTAAGGCTGTAAGTAGTAATACAAACAAAAAGGGGGGTGTCAGCCCTGAAGAACTAGCACTACACCATGTATATGCAAATATAGAAAATATTTATTAATCAATATACACCACTACAAAATTGTTAAAATCAATTAAAAATAAGGGAGCCATATCCACATGCACAATATGTCCATCATATAGGAAAACATACCTATAATTCTCAATCAATAATAATATATGATAAATGCTAGCAACCAAGATGCTCAGAATATGAGCTCTCTTTGGCTAAGAACCCGGGTTCAGTAACTCAGCTGATAAAGTGCAATAATAAACGCGCTGCAGTAGAAACAAAGAACAGATGCATAGAAAAAACCTGATACAGTAACCCAATGCATCCTAACAGTAATGAGTGAGATCAGACCGTGAGTATAGGTGAACAGTGTAGAGATAAGGCAGCTGTGATACTTAGCTGAGGAAGGAGGTAAGCGATGGCAGTGGTGAGGACCAGGTAGGGAACCCTCAGTGGACTGCTCCACCGGTATCGCGGCCGTCACGCCGCTTTTTCAAAGAGCGGGGGGATCCGTGCATCTGCTGGCGTGCTAACGTCAGATTAAATAGTGGAGGACAGGAGCAACATCAGCGGATGTGACGTCAGAGCAGTTCCCGGCGAAGGCTCGTACAGGAAGCGGCCCGACAGCCTCCAAAGAATACGGAACCACGGAAGTATGTATTAGGCCATACAAAGCGCTTAAAGGTAAATGGTACGAGTAGCAGCCTGAAAGCCTTCAGAGAGTGCGGACCCACGCTGGAGCGCATATAGGGAAGTAAATATAAGGCTATACAAGGCGCTTAAGGGGGGAAATCCTATACAAAGGGGCCAGTAAGCCTGCAAAAACTATGCAGCCATGTTGGAGCGCAAATAAGGAAGTGAATACAAGGCAATATGGAGCGCTTAGGAGTGAATTAACATGTTGGTAAACGTTTGAGCTCGCTCATATATAATCACATCTACTTATCAATATAATCAAACATAGCACATGCAAATGGAGATTAACCAAAAATCATACAACATTTATAATGTGCAAATATGAGTATGAAGTCCTATTAAAGGAAAAGGGATAGAAAAAACAAACAGTCCCAGCAAATGAGCAGTTCTCAATCCAACCATGAACAGCGACGCAAAATAGTACAAAAAGGCGTCAGATAAAATATAATACAAGAATGATTTCTTAAAAAGAGTCCATTCACCAAAAATATACATGTAATGGTGTGTCCATGGTCCATACAAGAGTCCCAGAAATACAGACAGGAATGGCATAACATAGTAATGTCATCATCAAGGATGGATATACATGATCAAAATCCGAGCACAGCTCTGAAACACAAAAGATAAACATGTAAATACACAAATCACTATAGATAGAAGCCCTACAAGAAACCAGAGAAGTCAACCTCTTCATTGGTGCCTTGGTGTTCGGATTACAAATCCACCTAGCCTCTTTTTGCAAAAGTATATTTACAATGTCACCTCTCCTAATCGAGGGTTTGACGCACTCAAGGCCAAACATCCGTAATTGCCTATATGATCCAGCATGATATTCCAGAAAGTGTGATGCTATTGATATAAGATAACTATGTAAGATTGGGGGAGGTAAAAGGTTATTTTTATGGGGTATTTATGTATTTTTAAGTGAATGTATTAGGGTGTAATTGTAATATTTAATCCCCACCCCCCTCGTAGTTTATTCCTGTGTACTGTGTGCATATGCTTTTAATTTAGTTTTATCAATGACCACCAGCATCTCATTGATGCCGGTGATCATAAGAATTATCTACGCCCCTGGAATCGCAGATAGTGGTTACATATCTACTACTGTCATTTTGCCATGATTGCACTGTGATTCAGTGAGTATATCAGCCCAACTGCAATGAGAAATGCACAGGCCAGCGGTTGCATTTAGGGAGAAAATGAATCACGCTAGTGGAACAAACAGCACCGCTATTTAATTGTTAATTGTGGTGCTGCTGCGATCAGCAAAAGGGCCATGATCTGCTTTTTAAAGAGGATTGTAGCCTAGTGGGAAAGGGCCCTTGCTCCTCTTGGTCTGTATTTACATCTGTATGGGTTGGGTGGTCACTGTCCCTGATCTCTTGCATCGGCTTGGTATATCCGAAGCAGCCCCTCATGAGTGCATTGAATGGTCTGTTTACTATTGTTTTTATTTGTGTTTGAGTTCAGGTTTATCATTAATCAGCACTGATTTTTTTTCACAGGTGTTTAATTATTTTGTGTATGGCCTGGAACGCACTAGGGATTGCTGCTGCGCTTGCAATAGGTCAACGCTTTGTGCAGTGAAGTGATCCCAGGATAATTCTGGGGGAAGGGGGGGAGAAGTGATTTTGTTTTAGGAAAAAAAACCTGTATACATTTTTATATACTTACTGGGTGTTCTGATTTCTGGCTTCCCCGCCCCCTGAAGGGCACACAAGTCGCTGCAAAAGCACTTTTGACGAGCAATTAAAAAGTGATTTTGCAGCACTCCTATGTTATGTATTAGAGTGAAATTGTTCCAAAAATGCAACAGGACACGCACTTCCAATTTGGTCTAATCACAATTGCGGGTGTGGATTTCCCACCATTGAATAGCAGCATTTTGCACATTCACAAAATACCGGTAAAATTGCCGTGCGTAGGCAACATTACTAATGCCAGTTACGTATTACCTAAGTACAGTATAAACTCGTTATAGTAAATGATGATATAGAAATACTTCAGCTATAGTAAACTAAATGTCCAGGTCCGGGCCAAGCAGCAATATATAAGGATATGGGAGTAACGCCTGGCACAGAGTACTCTCATTATAATATACTCGGGTATAGTAAATATTCGGGTATAGTAAACTACTTCTCCAGGTCCCGTCTGTGGAGATATATTGAGGTGCTGATGATATTAGGGAGTACAGAAACCTATTCTATCATTTTTATGTCTGCTGTATATCTTTCAGAGGTGGAGGTCAGCCAGTATGACTTGAAAATAGTGGCAGCTAGCTTCATGAACTATTAATGTGATTGTGTGTGGTGTCAATAGACAGACAAAGGGAACCTCATTACCTGTTTCTGGCTGTCCAGAGGAACTGTAGGCTGTGATCTTTTGTATTAGTGTAGACAGCTGCCTTCAGTGAATGGACCAGTCCCCTTCAATAGGCAAGGAAGTGGGTATTGTCTTGACCATATGAAGGGCTTTGAGTTTCTGCTAATGGGATTATCTGCCTGGCTTTTTGAACTCAGGAGACGGCCCATTGTCTCAATACACAAAGCAAGCCTAGTCAGGAAAAGACTAACACATGTCAACAGGATATTTGTTGTTCTCAAGATTATGACAAGCGTTCGGTGATGTCACAAACGGGGAAAGTGCATTAGTTCCTGGGGGCTGGACATTAAATGCCCCAGGGGACACTTCAGACTATTTAAGCTGACCCAGGACAGCCACCGGTATCTGCTCTTGGAGTTAGCGCATAGCTAGAGTTGATCTCGACTTCTGGTCGAACAAGCGGCATGCTCCTGCCGACAACGTTGAGACCTTCAAGTTGGTAACTTTTTTTAATCCCCATTTTTATGTTACGCAAATATCCGTGTGTGTTATCTTTGTAACTCTTAATTTTGTAACTTTTTTACTTTGTCTTTTTGTAATCTTTTGTATATATTCTGTTCTGCACTGTTCCATGTTTTTCTGGAATATTAAATTATTATTTAATAAGCTTGACTTCTGCCGTACTAAACTAACACTCATAGCCTAGAAGAGACTGAAGTGTAACCGTGTATAAGTTTCATGCCTAATTGTACGCTTGAGCAACACTACCGTATGAAATTGTAATTGTATTGTGTGTGGGGGCGTTTGTCATACGTTGGCCTAAGCGCGCAGCTGACCCAACGTACGAACAACGCCAGTGCGAGTAGCGACAGCAGAGTGGCTAACAGTATCGTTCGGAACGACTGTTAGTGGGTCTTTGCTTCACGACAGTGTAAGATTGCAACTGTGTGTGTGTGTGGGTGCGTGGCGTTCCCGTATTTGGCCTAAGCGCAAAGCTGACCCGAATACGAAAACGCGGAGTGCGCGCTGAGGACTCAACAGCAGAGTGGAAGTGTCTAGCGAACAGCTAGTGGTGGCACTGAGAGGTGTTCTGAGGGGTCCCAGCCTTGTTGACGCCATCCAATCTCCATTGTACGTCTATGGGAGCAACGCCTGGTATAGTAAACCTGGATATAATTAAACTTCTGTTATAGTAAACAAGTTATGCTTAGAGCTGTCAGAGCATTGCAATGCCTGATGGGACTTGTAGTTCCACCACAGCTGGAGTGCCAAGGTTAGCCATCACTGACCTATGGCCTCCTCCTCCCCAATAGCCATAGCCATTCCTCTCCTAAGTCCATGGTTCTTGCGACTGTATGTAATGCCTTATGGCATCACACGCTAATAAAAAGAAGTAAAATTACACAGCCCATAACGCTCCTAAAAAAGGAATGCCGGACCACAAGATGGTGAGAATGACAAACATATAACAAAAAGACAAATCATATAACATGCATAAGATAAGCAATCACAGACATGCACATATTTTACACATAAAAAGGCCGACAAAGTTAGCTGTAAAAAAGAGTTGGGTGGCATCTGCGAATAGAGAGTACTGATCCTTATGGAAACACACACTGAAATTAAACCATCAGCCAGTCGCTCCCCTAAATAGGAGGGCCGGACCACAAAGCACTGAGTATGACGAACATAAAACAAAAAAATACATCTTCTAAAGTTTTAAACTTCCTCTTCCTCAACCTATGGCAGTGATGGCTAACCTTGGCACTCCAACTGTCTGAAAACTACGAATCCCACCATTCCTCTGCCTCCCTGAGTTATGCTTAGAGCTGTCAGAGCATTGCAATGCCTGATGGGACTTATAGTTCCACCACAGCTGGAGTGCTAAGGTTAGCCATTACTGACCTATGGCCTCCTCCTCCCCAATAGCCATAGCCATTCCTCTCCTAAGTCCATGGTTCTTGTGCACTGTATGCAATGCCTTATGGCATCACACGCTAAAAAAAAGAAGTAGGATTACACTATCAGCTCATCACGGTCCTAAAAAAGGAGCGCCGGACCACATGGTGAGAATGACAAACCTATAACAAAAAGACAAACCATATAACATGCATAAGACAAACCAATGACAGACATACACATATTTTACACATAAAAAGGCCCACAAAGTAAACTGTAAAAAATTATTGGGCGGCATCTGCGAGTAGAGAGTACCGATCTTTATGGCATTACACACTGAAATTCACTCAGCCCATAAGCCTGTTGTGCTCCTAACCAAAGGGCGCCGGACCACAAGGCGGTAAATTTGACAAACATGAAACAAAAAAAGACAAACAATTTAACATGCATAAAGACAAACAATGACAGACCAACAAATACTTTACATATAACAGGCCAACAATGTGAGCTGTAAAACATAATTGGTTGGCATCTGCGAATAGAGAGTACTGATCCTTATGGAAACACACACTGAAATTAAACCATCAGCCCGTCGCTCTCATAAAAAGGAGGGTGGGACCACAAATCAGTGAGTATGACAAACATAAAACAAAAAAAAGACATCTTCTAAAGTTTTAAACTTCCTCTTCCACTACCTATGGCAGTGATGGCTAACCTTGGCACTCCAATTGTCAGAAAACTACGAATCCCACCATTCCTCTGCCTCCCTGAGTTATGCTTAGAGCTGTCAGAGCATTGCAATGCCTGATGGGACTTATAGTTCCACCACAGCTGGAGTGCTAAGGTACGCCATCACTGACCTATGGCCTCCTCCTCCCCAATAGCCATAGCCATTCCTCTCCTAAATCCATGGTTGTTGCGCACTGCATGTAACGCCTTATGGCTTTAAATGCTAAAAAAAAGACATAAGATTGCACTATCAGCTCGTCACGGTCCTAAAAAAGGAGCGCCGGACCACATGGTGAGAATGACAAACCTATAACAAAAAGACAAACCATATAACATGCATCAGACAAACTATTGACAGACATACACATATTTTACACATAAAAAGGCCCACAAAGTAAACTGTAAAAAATTATTGGGTGGCATCTGCGAGTAGAGAGTACCGATCTTTATGGCATTACACACTGAAATTCACTCAGCCCATCAGCCCGTTGCGCACCTAACCAAAGGGTGCCAGACCACAAGGCGTTAAATTTGACAAACATGAAACAAAAAAAAAGACAAACCATTTAACATGCATAAAGACAAACAATGACAGACCAACGAATACTTTACATATAACAGGCCAACAATGTGAGCTGTAAAACATAATTAGTTGGCATCTGCATAAAGAGAGTACTGATCTTTATGGCATTACACACTGAAATTCCCAAAGCCCATAAGCCCGTTGCGCTCCTAACCAAAGGGCGCCGGACCACAAGGCGGTAAATTTGACAAACATGAAACAAACAAAAGACAAACCATTTAACATGCATAAAAACAAACAATCCCACCTCACCCCAGCAGAGAACTGACTGTTGAGCTCGGCGAATCCCACCTCACCCCAGCAGAGAACTGACTGTTGAGCTCGGCGAATCCCACCTCAACCCAGCAGAGACCTGACTGTTGAGCTTGGCGAATCCCACCTCACCCCAGCAGAGACCTGACTGTTGAGCTCGGCGAATCCCACCTCACCCCAGCAGAGACCTGACTGTGGAGCTCGGCAAATCCCGCCTCACCCCAGCAGAGACCTGACTGTGTAGTTCGCTGAATCCCGCCTCACGCCAGCAGAGACCTGACTGTGTAGTTCGGCGAATCCCGCCTCACCCCAGCAGAGACCTGACTGTGGAATTCACCAAATCCTGCCTCACCCCAGCAGAGACCTGACTGTGGAGTTCAGCGAATCCCGCCTCACCACAGCAGAGACCTGACTGTTGAGCTCGGCAAATCCCGCCCCACCACAGCAGAGACCTGACTGTTGAGCTCGGCGAATCCCACCTCAACCCAGCAGAGACCTGACTGTTGAGCTTGGCGAATCCCACCTCACCCCAGCAGAGACCTGACTGTTGAGCTCGGTGAATCCCACCTCACCCCAGCAGAGACCTGACTGTTGAGCTCGGCAAATCCCGCCTCACCCCAGCAGAGACCTGACTGTGTAGTTCGCTGAATCCCGCCTCACCCCAGCAGAGACCTGACTGTGGAATTCGCCAAATCCTGCCTCACCCCAGCAGAGACCTGACTGTGGAGTTCAGCGAATCCCGCCTCACCACAGCAGAGACCTGACTGTTGAGCTCGGCAAATCCCGCCCCACCACAGCAGAGACCTGACTGTTGAGCTCGGCGAATCCCGCCTCACCACAGCAGAGACCTGACTGTTGTGCTCAGCGAATCCCGCCTCACCCCAGCAGAGACCTGGCTGTTGAGCTCGGCGAATCCTGCCTTACCCCAGCAGAGACCTGGCTATCGAGCTCAGCGAATCCCGCCTCACCCCAGCAGAGACCTGGCTGTCGAACTCGGCGAATCCCGCCTCACCACAGCAGAGACCTGACTGTTGTGCTCGGCGAATCCCGCCTCACCCCAGCAGAGACCTGGCTGTTGTGCTCGGCGAATCCTGCCTCACCCCAGCAGAGACCTGGCTGTCGAGCTCGGCGAATCCCGCCTCACCCCAGCAGAGACCTGGCTTTCGAGCTCGGCGAATCCCGCCTTACCCCAGCAGAGACCTGGCTGTCGAGCTCGGCGAATTCTGCCTCACCCCAGCAGAGACCTGACTGTGGAATTCGCCAAATCCTGCCTCACCCCAGCAGAGACCTGACTGTGGAGTTCAGCGAATCCCGCCTCACCACAGCAGAGACCTGACTGTTGAGCTCGGCAAATCCCGCCCCACCACAGCAGAGACCTGACTGTTGAGCTCGGCGAATCCCGCCTCACCACAGCAGAGACCTGACTGTTGTGCTCAGCGAATCCCGCCTCACCCCAGCAGAGACCTGGCTGTTGAGCTCGGCGAATCCTGCCTTACCCCAGCAGAGACCTGGCTATCGAGCTCAGCGAATCCCGCCTCACCCCAGCAGAGACCTGGCTGTCGAACTCGGCGAATCCCGCCTCACCACAGCAGAGACCTGACTGTTGTGCTCGGCGAATCCCGCCTCACCCCAGCAGAGACCTGGCTGTTGTGCTCGGCGAATCCTGCCTCACCCCAGCAGAGACCTGGCTGTCGAGCTCGGCGAATCCCGCCTCACCCCAGCAGAGACCTGGCTGTCGAGCTCGGCGAATCCCGCCTCACCCCAGCAGAGACCTGGCTGTTGTGCTCGGCGAATCCTGCCTCACCCCAGCAGAGACCTGGCTGTCGAGCTCGGCGAATCCCGACTCACCCCAGCAGAGACCTGGCTTTCGAGCTCGGCGAATCCCGCCTTACCCCAGCAGAGACCTGGCTGTCGAGCTCGGCGAATTCTGCCTCACCCCAGCAGAGACCTGGCTGTCGAGCTCGGCGAATCCCGCCTCACCGCAGCAGAGACCTGACTGTTGAGCTCGGTGAATCCCGCCTCACCCCAGCAGAGACAAGACTGTTGAGCTTGGCGAATCCCGCCTCACCCCAGCAGAGATCGGACTGTTGAGTTCGGCGAAACCCGCCTCACCCCAGCAGAGAACTTACTGTGTAATTCGGCGAATCCCACCTCACCCCAGCAGAGACCTGACTGTTGAGTTCGGCGAATCCCACCTCACCCCAGCAGAGGCCTGACTGTTGTGTTCGGCGAATCCCACCTCACCCCAGCAGAGACCTGACTGTTGAGTTCGCCGAATCCCGCCTCACTCCAGCAGAGACCTGACTGTGGAGTTCGCCGAATCCCGCCTCACCTCAGCAGAGACCTGACTGTTGAGTTCGCCGAATCACGCCTCACCCCAGCAGAGACCTGACTGTGGAGTTCACCGAATCCCGCCTCACCCCAGCAGAGACCTGACTGTGGAGTTCGACGAATCCCGCCTCACCACAGCAGAGACCTGACTGTTCAGTTCGGCGAATCCCGCCTCACCACAGCAGAGACCTGACTGTTGAGCTCGGCGAATCCTGGCTCACCACAGCAGAGACCTGACTGTTGAGCTCGGCGAATTCCGCCCCACCACAGCAGAGACCTGACTGTTGTGCTCGGCGAATCCCGCCTCACCACACCAGAGACCTGACAGTTGTGTGCGGCGAATCCCACCTCACCCCAGCAGAGACCTGACTGTTGTGTTTGGCGGATCCCACCTCACCCCAGCGGAGATCTGACTGTTGTGTGCGGCGGATCCCACCTCACCCCAGTGGAGACCTGACTGTTGTGTTCGGCGGAACCCACCTCACCCCAGCAGAGACCTGACTGTTGTGTACGGCGGATCCCACCTCACCCCAGCAGAGACCTGACTGTTGTGTTCGGCGGATCCCACCTCACCCCAGCAGAGACCTGACTGTTGTGTTCGGCAGATCCCACCTCACCCCAGCAGAGACCTGACTGTTGCGTTCGGCGGAACCCACCTCACCCCAGCAGAGACCTGACTGTTGCGTTCGGCGGATCCCACCTCACCCCAGCAGAGTTCTGACTGTTGTGTGCGGCGGATCCCACCTCACCCCAGCAGAGGCCTGACTGTTGTGTTCGGCGAATCCCACCTCACCCCAGCAGAGACCTGACTGTTGTGTTCGGCGGAACCCACCTCACCCCAGCAGAGACCTTACTGTTGCGTTCGGCGGATCCCACCTCACCCCAGCAGAGTTCTGACTGTTGTGTGCGGCGGATCCCACCTCACCCCAGCAGAGGCCTGACTGTTGTGTTCGGCGAAACCCACCTCACCCCAGCAGAGACCTGACTGTTGTGTTCGGCGGAACCCACCTCACCACAGCAGAGACCTGACTGTTGTGTGCGGCGGAACTCACCTTACCCCAGCAGGGACCTGACTGTTGTGTACGGCGGATCCCACCTCACCCCAGCAAAGTTCTGACTGTTGTGTGCGGCGGATGCCACCTCACCCCAGCAGAGACCTGACTGTTGTGTTCGGCGAATCCCACCTCACCATAGCAGAGACCTGACTGTTGTGTTCGGCGGATCCCACCTCACCCCAGCAGAGACCTGACTGTTGTGTTCGGTGGAACCCACCTCACCCCAGCAGAGACCTGACTGTTGTGTTCGGCGAATCCCACTTCACCCCAGCAGAAACCTGACTGTTGTGTTCGGCGGATCCCACCTCACCCTAGCAGAGACCTGACTGTTGTGTTCGGCGGATCCCATCTCACCCCAGCATAGACCTGACTGTTGTGTTCGGCGGATCCCACCTCACCCCAGCAGAGACCTGACTGTTGTGTTCGGCGAATCCCACTTCACCCCAGCAGAGACCTAACTGTTGTGTTCGGCGGACCCCACCACACCCCAGCAGAGACCTGACTGTTGTGTTCGGCGGATCCCACCTCACCCCAGCAGAGATCTGACTGTTGTGTGCGGCGGATCCCACCTCACCCCAGTGGAGACCTGACTGTTGTGTTCGGCGAAACCCACCTCACCCCAGCAGAGACCTGACTGTTGTGTACGGCGGATCCCACCTCACCCCAGCAGAGACCTGACTGTTATGTGCGGCGGATCCCACCTCACCTCAGCAGAGACCTGACTGTTGTGGTCGGTGGATCCCACCTCACCCCAGCAGAGACCTGACTGTTGTGTTTGGCGAATCCCATCTCACCCCAGCAGAGTTCTGACTGTTGTGTGCGGCGGATCCCACCTCACCCCAGCAGAGGCCTGACTGTTGTGTTCGGCGAATCCCACCTCACCCCAGCAGAGACCTGACTGTTGTGTTCGGCGGAACCCACCTCACCCCAGCAGAGACCTGACTGTTGTGTTCGGCGGAACCCACCTCACCACAGCAGAGACCTGACTGTTGTGTGCGGCGGAACTCATCTTACCCCAGCAGAGACCTGACTGTTGTGCTCGGCGAATCCCGCCTCACCCCAGCAGAGACCTGGCTGTTGTGCTCGGCGAATCCTGCCTCACCCCAGCAGAGACCTGGCTGTCGAGCTCGGCGAATCCCGCCTCACCCCAGCAGAGACCTGGCTTTCGAGCTCGGCGAATCCCGCCTTACCCCAGCAGAGACCTGGCTGTCGAGCTCGGCGAATTCTGCCTCACCCCAGCAGAGACCTGACTGTGGAATTCGCCAAATCCTGCCTCACCCCAGCAGAGACCTGACTGTGGAGTTCAGCGAATCCCGCCTCACCACAGCAGAGACCTGACTGTTGAGCTCGGCAAATCCCGCCCCACCACAGCAGAGACCTGACTGTTGAGCTCGGCGAATCCCGCCTCACCACAGCAGAGACCTGACTGTTGTGCTCAGCGAATCCCGCCTCACCCCAGCAGAGACCTGGCTGTTGAGCTCGGCGAATCCTGCCTTACCCCAGCAGAGACCTGGCTATCGAGCTCAGCGAATCCCGCCTCACCCCAGCAGAGACCTGGCTGTCTTACTCGGCGAATCCCGCCTCACCACAGCAGAGACCTGACTGTTGTGCTCGGCGAATCCCGCCTCACCCCAGCAGAGACCTGGCTGTTGTGCTCGGCGAATCCTGCCTCACCCCAGCAGAGACCTGGCTGTCGAGCTCGGCGAATCCCGCCTCACCCCAGCAGAGACCTGGCTGTCGAGCTCGGCGAATCCCGCCTCACCCCAGCAGAGACCTGGCTGTTGTGCTCGGCGAATCCTGCCTCACCCCAGCAGAGACCTGGCTGTCGAGCTCGGCGAATCCCGACTCACCCCAGCAGAGACCTGGCTTTCGAGCTCGGCGAATCCCGCCTTACCCCAGCAGAGACCTGGCTGTCGAGCTCGGCGAATTCTGCCTCACCCCAGCAGAGACCTGGCTGTCGAGCTCGGCGAATCCCGCCTCACCGCAGCAGAGACCTGACTGTTGAGCTCGGTGAACCCCGCCTCACCCCAGCAGAGACAAGACTGTTGAGCTTGGCGAATCCCGCCTCACCCCAGCAGAGATCGGACTGTTGAGTTCGGCGAAACCCGCCTCACCCCAGCAGAGAACTTACTGTGTAATTCGGCGAATCCCACCTCACCCCAGCAGAGACCTGACTGTTGAGTTCGGCGAATCCCACCTCACCCCAGCAGAGGCCTGACTGTTGTGTTCGGCGAATCCCACCTCACCCCAGCAGAGACCTGACTGTTGAGTTCGCCGAATCCCGCCTCACCTCAGCAGAGACCTGACTGTTGAGTTCGCCGAATCCCGCCTCACTCCAGCAGAGACCTGACTGTGGAGTTCGCCGAATCCCGCCTCACCTCAGCAGAGACCTGACTGTTGAGTTCGCCGAATCACGCCTCACCCCAGCAGAGACCTGACTGTGGAGTTCACCGAATCCCGCCTCACCCCAGCAGAGACCTGACTGTGGAGTTCGACGAATCCCGCCTCACCACAGCAGAGACCTGACTGTTCAGTTCGGCGAATCCCGCCTCACCACAGCAGAGACCTGACTGTTGAGCTCGGCGAATCCTGGCTCACCACAGCAGAGACCTGACTGTTGAGCTCGGCGAATTCCGCCCCACCACAGCAGAGACCTGACTGTTGTGCTCGGCGAATCCCGCCTCACCACACCAGAGACCTGACAGTTGTGTGCGGCGAATCCCACCTCACCCCAGCAGAGACCTGACTGTTGTGTTTGGCGGATCCCACCTCACCCCAGCGGAGATCTGACTGTTGTGTGCGGCGGATCCCACCTCACCCCAGTGGAGACCTGACTGTTGTGTTCGGCGGAACCCACCTCACCCCAGCAGAGACCTGACTGTTGTGTACGGCGGATCCCACCTCACCCCAGCAGAGACCTGACTGTTGTGTTCGGCGGATCCCACCTCACCCCAGCAGAGACCTGACTGTTGTGTTCGGCAGATCCCACCTCACCCCAGCAGAGACCTGACTGTTGCGTTCGGCGGAACCCACCTCACCCCAGCAGAGACCTGACTGTTGCGTTCGGCGGATCCCACCTCACCCCAGCAGAGTTCTGACTGTTGTGTGCGGCGGATCCCACCTCACCCCAGCAGAGGCCTGACTGTTGTGTTCGGCGAATCCCACCTCACCCCAGCAGAGACCTGACTGTTGTGTTCGGCGGAACCCACCTCACCCCAGCAGAGACCTGACTGTTGCGTTCGGCGGATCCCACCTCACCCCAGCAGAGTTCTGACTGTTGTGTGCGGCGGATACCACCTCACCCCAGCAGAGGCCTGACTGTTGTGTTCGGCGAAACCCACCTCACCCCAGCAGAGACCTGACTGTTGTGTTCGGCGGAACCCACCTCACCACAGCAGAGACCTGACTGTTGTGTGCGGCGGAACTCACCTTACCCCAGCAGGGACCTGACTGTTGTGTACGGCGGATCCCACCTCACCCCAGCAAAGTTCTGACTGTTGTGTGCGGCGGATGCCACCTCACCCCAGCAGAGACCTGACTGTTGTGTTCGGCGAATCCCACCTCACCATAGCAGAGACCTGACTGTTGTGTTCGGCGGATCCCACCTCACCCCAGCAGAGACCTGACTGTTGTGTTCGGTGGAACCCACCTCACCCCAGCAGAGACCTGACTGTTGTGTTCGGCGAATCCCACTTCACCCCAGCAGAAACCTGACTGTTGTGTTCGGCGGATCCCACCTCACCCTAGCAGAGACCTGACTGTTGTGTTCGGCGGATCCCATCTCACCCCAGCATAGACCTGACTGTTGTGTTCGGCGGATCCCACCTCACCCCAGCAGAGACCTGACTGTTGTGTTCGGCGAATCCCACTTCACCCCAGCAGAGACCTAACTGTTGTGTTCGGCGGACCCCACCACACCCCAGCAGAGACCTGACTGTTGTGTTCGGCGGATCCCACCTCACCCCAGCAGAGATCTGACTGTTGTGTGCGGCGGATCCCACCTCACCCCAGTGGAGACCTGACTGTTGTGTTCGGCGAAACCCACCTCACCCCAGCAGAGACCTGACTGTTGTGTACGGCGGATCCCACCTCACCCCAGAAGAGACCTGACTGTTATGTGCGGCGGATCCCACCTCACCTCAGCAGAGACCTGACTGTTGTGTTCGGTGGATCCCACCTCACCCCAGCAGAGACCTGACTGTTGTGTTTGGCGAATCCCATCTCACCCCAGCAGAGTTTTGACTGTTGTGTGCGGCGGATCCCACCTCACCCCAGCAGAGGCCTGACTGTTGTGTTCGGCGAATCCCACCTCACCCCAGCAGAGACCTGACTGTTGTGTTCGGCGGAACCCACCTCACCCCAGCAGAGACCTGACTGTTGTGTTCGGCGGAACCCACCTCACCACAGCAGAGACCTGACTGTTGTGTGCGGCGGAACTCATCTTACCCCAGCAGAGACCTGACTGTTGTGTTCGGCGAATCCCACTTCATCCCAGCAGAGACCTGACTGTTGTGTTCGGCGGATCCCACCTCACCCTAGCAGAGACCTGACTGTTGTGTTCGGCGGATCCCATCTCACCCCAGCATAGACCTGACTGTTGTGTTCGGCGGAACCCACCTCACCCCAGCAGAGACCTGACTGTTGTGTTCGGCGAATTCCACCTCACCACAGCAGAGACCTGACTGTTGTGTTCGGCGGATCCCACCTCACCCCAGCAGAGACCTGACTGTTGTGTTCGGCGGAACCCACCTCACCCCAGCAGAGACCTGACTGTTGCGTTCGGCGGATCCCACCTCACCCCAGCAGAGTTCTGACTGTTGTGTGCGGCGGATCCCACCTCACCCCAGCAGAGGCCTGACTGTTGTGTTCGGCGAATCCCACCTCACCCCAGCAGAGACCTGACTGTTGTGTTCGGCGGATCCCACCTCACCCCAGCAGAGACCTGACTGTTATGTGCGGCGGATCCCACCTCACCCCAGCAGAGACCGGACTGTTGTGTTTGGCGAATCCCACCTCACCCCAGCAGAGACCTGACTGTTGTGTACGGCGGATCCCACCTCACCCCAGCAGAGACCTGACTGTTGTGTTCGGCGGATCCCACCTCACCCCAGCAGAGACCTGACTGTTGTGTTCGGCGAATCCCATCTCACCCCAGCAGAGACCTGACTGTTGTGTTCGGCGGATCCCACCTCACCCCAGCAGAGACCTAACTGTTGTGTTCGGCGGATCCCACCTCACCCCAGCGGAGATCTGACTGTTGTGTGCGGCGGATCCCACCTCACCCCAGTGGAGACCTGACTGTTGTGTTCGGCGGAACCCACCTCACCCCAGCAGAGACCTGACTGTTGTGTACGGCGGATCCCACCTCACCCCAGCAGAGACCTGACTGTTGTGTTCGGCGGATCCCACCACACCCCAGCAGAGACCTGACTGTTGTGTTTGGCGAATCCCATCTCACCCCAGCAGAGACCTGACTGTTGTGTTCGGCGGATCCCACCTCACCCCAGCAGAGACCTGACTGTTGTGTTCGGCAGATCCCACCTCACCCCAGCAGAGACCTGACTGTTGCGTTCGGCGGAACCCACCTCACCCCAGCAGAGACCTGACTGTTGCGTTCGGCGGATCCCACCTCACCCCAGCAGAGTTCTGACTGTTGTGTGCGGCGGATCCCACCTCACCCCAGCAGAGGCCTGACTGTTGTGTTAGGCGAATCCCACCTCACCCCAGCAGAGACCTGACTGTTGTGTGCGGCGGATCCCACCTCACCCCAGCAGAGTTCTGACTGTTGTGTGCGGCGGAACCCACCTCACCCCAGCAGAGACCTGACTGTTGCGTTCGGCGGATCCCACCTCACCCCAGCAGAGTTCTGACTGTTGTGTGCGGCGGATCCCACCTCACCCCAGCAGAGGCCTGACTGTTGTGTTCGGCGGAACCCACCTCACCCCAGCAGAGACCTGACTGTTGTGTTCGGCGGAACCCACCTCACCCCAGCAGAGACCTGACTGTTGTGTTCGGCGAATCCCACTTCACCCCAGCAGAAACCTGACTGTTGTGTTCGGCGGATCCCACCTCACCCTAGCAGAGACCTGACTGTTGTGTTCGGCGGATCCCATCTCACCCCAGCATAGACCTGACTGTTGTGTTCGGCGGATCCCACCTCACCCCAGCAGAGATCTGACTGTTGTGTGCGGCGGATCCCACCTCACCCCAGTGGAGACCTGACTGTTGTGTTCGGCGGAACCCACCTCACCCCAGCAGAGACCTGACTGTTGTGTACGGCGGATCCCACCTCACCCCAGCAGAGACCTGACTGTTATGTGCGGCGGATCCCACCTCACCTCAGCAGAGACCTGACTGTTGTGTTTGGTGGATCCCACCTCACCCCAGCAGAGACCTGACTGTTGTGTTTGGCGAATCCCATCTCACCCCAGCAGAGTTCTGACTGTTGTGTGCGGCAGATCCCACCTCACCCCAGCAGAGGCCTGACTGTTGTGTTCGGCGAATCCCACCTCACCCCAGCAGAGACCTGACTGTTGTGTTCGGCGGAACCCACCTCACCCCAGCAGAGACCTGACTGTTGTGTTCGGCGGAACCCACCTCACCACAGCAGAGACCTGACTGTTGTGTGCGGCGGAACTCATCTTACCCCAGCAGAGACCTGACTGTTGTGTTCGGCGAATCCCACTTCATCCCAGCAGAGACCTGACTGTTGTGTTCGGCGGATCCCACCTCACCCTAGCAGAGACCTGACTGTTGTGTTCGGCGGAACCCACCTCACCCCAGCAGAGACCTGACTGTTGTGTTCGGCGGATCCCACCTCACCCCAGCGGAGATCTGACTGTTGTGTGCGGCGGATCCCACCTCACTCCAGTGGAGACCTGACTGTTGTGTTCGGCGGAACCCACCTCACCCCAGCAGAGACCTGACTGTTGTGTACGGCGGATCCCACCTCACCTCAGCAGAGACCTGACTGTTGTGTTCGGTGGATCCCACCTCACCCCAGCAGAGACCTGACTGTTGTGTTTGGCGAATCCCATCTCACCCCAGCGGAGACCTGACTGTTGTGTTCGGCGGATCCCACCTCACCCCAGCAGAGACCTGACTGTTATGTGCGGCGGATCCCACCTCACCCCAGCAGAGACCGGACTGTTGTGTTTGGCGAATCCCACCTCACCCCAGCAGAGACCTGACTGTTGTGTACGGCGGATCCCACCTCACCCCAGCAGAGACCTGACTGTTGTGTTCGGCGGATCCCACCTCACCCCAGCAGAGACCTGACTGTTGTGTTCGGCGAATCCCACCTCACCATAGCAGAGACCTGACTGTTGTGTTCGGCGGATCCCAC
The DNA here is from genome assembly GCF_040937935.1 of Hyperolius riggenbachi. Lineage (NCBI taxonomy): Eukaryota > Metazoa > Chordata > Amphibia > Anura > Hyperoliidae > Hyperolius > Hyperolius riggenbachi. The sequence goes on along the minus strand of NC_090648.1, from coordinate 466,411,677 downwards.
CTCACCCCAGCAGAGACCTGACTGTTGTGTTCGGCAGATCCCACCTCACCCCAGCAGAGACCTGACTGTTGTGTTCGGCGGATCCCACCTCACCCCAGCAGAGACCTAACTGTTGTGTTCGGCGGATCCCACCTCACCCCAGCGGAGATCTGACTGTTGTGTGCGGCGGATCCCACCTCACTCCAGTGGAGACCTGACTGTTGTGTTCGGCGGAACCCACCTCACCCCAGCAGTGACCTGACTGTTGTGTACGGCGGATCCCACCTCACCCCAGCAGAGACCTGACTGTTGTGTTCGGCGGATCCCACCACACCCCAGCAGAGACCTGACTGTTGTGTTTGGCGAATCCCATCTCACCCCAGCAGAGACCTGACTGTTGTGTTCGGCGGATCCCACCTCACCCCAGCAGAGACCTGACTGTTGTGTTCGGCAGATCCCACCTCACCCCAGCAGAGACCTGACTGTTGCGTTCGGCGGAACCCACCTCACCCCAGCAGAGACCTGACTGTTGCGTTCGGCGGATCCCACCTCACCCCAGCAGAGTTCTGACTGTTGTGTGCGGCGGATCCCACCTCACCCCAGCAGAGGCCTGACTGTTGTGTTAGGCGAATCCCACCTCACCCCAGCAGAGACCTGACTGTTGTGTGCGGCGGATCCCACCTCACCCCAGCAGAGTTCGGACTGTTGTGTGCGGCGGAACCCACCTCACCCCAGCAGAGACCTGACTGTTGCGTTCGGCGGATCCCACCTCACCCCAGCAGAGTTCTGACTGTTGTGTGCGGCGGATCCCACCTCACCCCAGCAGAGGCCTGACTGTTGTGTTCGGCGGAACCCACCTCACCCCAGCAGAGACCTGACTGTTGTGTTCGGCGGAACCCACCTCACCACAGCAGAGACCTGACTGTTGTGTGCAGCGAATTCCACCTCACCCCAGCATAGACCTGACTGTTGTGTGCGGCGGAACTCACCTTACTCCAGCAGAGACCTGACTGTTGTGTTCAGCGGATCCCACCTCACCCCAGCAGAGACCTGACTGTTGTGTGCGGCGGAACTCACCTTACTCCAGCAGAGTTCTGACTGTTGTGTTCAGCAGATCCCACCTCACCCCAGCAGAGACCTGACGGTTGTGTTCGGCGGATCCCACCTCACCCCAGCAGAGACCTGATTGTTGTGATCGGCGGAACCCACCTCACCCCAGCAGAGACCTGACTGTTGTGTGGGGCGAATCCCACCTCACCCCAGCAGAGACCTGACTGTTGTGTGCGGCGGAACTCACCTTACTCCAGCAGAGTTCTGACTGTTGTGTTCAGCGGATCCCACCTCACCCCAGCAGAGACCTGACGGTTGTGTTCGGCGGATCCCACCTCACCCCAGCAGAGACCTGACTGTTGTGTGGGGCGAATCCCACCTCACCCCAGCAGAGACCTGACTGTTGTGTTCGGCGAATTCCACCTCACCACAGCAGAGACCTGACTGTTGTGTTCGGCGGATCCCACCTCACCCCAGCAGAGACCTGACTGTTGTGTTCGGCGGAACCCACCTCACCCCAGCAGAGACCTGACTGTTGCGTTCGGCGGATCCCACCTCACCCCAGCAGAGTTCTGACTGTTGTGTGCGGCGGATCCCACCTCACCCCAGCAGAGGCCTGACTGTTGTGTTCGGCGAATCCCACCTCACCCCAGCAGAGACCTGACTGTTGTGTTCGGCGGATCCCACCTCACCCCAGCAGAGACCTGACTGTTATGTGCGGCGGATCCCACCTCACCCCAGCAGAGACCGGACTGTTGTGTTTGGCGAATCCCACCTCACCCCAGCAGAGACCTGACTGTTGTGTACGGCGGATCCCACCTCACCCCAGCAGAGACCTGACTGTTGTGTTTGGCGGATCCCACCTCACCCCAGCAGAGACCTGACTGTTGTGTTCGGCGAATCCCACCTCACCATAGCAGAGACCTGACTGTTGTGTTCGGCGGATCCCACCTCACCCCAGCAGAGACCTGACTGTTGTGTTCGGGGGAACCCACCTCACCCCAGCAGAGACCTGACTGTTGTGTTCGGCGGATCCCATCTCACCCCAGCAGAGACCTGACTGTTGTGTTCGGCGGATCCCACCTCACCCCAGCAGAGACCTAACTGTTGTGTTCAGGGGATCCCACCTCACCCCAGCGGAGATCTGACTGTTGTGTGCGGCGGATCCCACCTCACCCCAGTGGAGACCTGACTGTTGTGTTCGGCGGAACCCACCTCACCCCAGCAGAGACCTGACTGTTGTGTACGGCGGATCCCACCTCACCCCAGCAGAGACCTGACTGTTGTGTTCGGCGGATCCCACCACACCCCAGCAGAGACCTGACTGTTGTGTTTGGCGAATCCCATCTCACCCCAGCAGAGACCTGACTGTTGTGTTCGGCGGATCCCACCTCACCCCAGCAGAGACCTGACTGTTGTGTTCGGCATATCCCACCTCACCCCAGCAGAGACCTGACTGTTGCGTTCGGCGGAACCCACCTCACCCCAGCAGAGACCTGACTGTTGCGTTCGGCGGATCCCACCTCACCCCAGCAGAGTTCTGACTGTTGTGTGCGGCAGATCCCACCTCACCCCAGCAGAGGCCTGACTGTTGTGTTAGGCGAATCCCACCTCACCCCAGCAGAGACCTGACTGTTGTGTGCGGCGGATCCCACCTCACCCCAGCAGAGTTCTGACTGTTGTGTGCGGCGGAACCCACCTCACCCCAGCAGAGACCTGACTGTTGCGTTCGGCGGATCCCACCTCACCCCAGCAGAGTTCTGACTGTTGTGTGCGGCGGATCCCACCTCACCCCAGCAGAGGCCTGACTGTTGTGTTCGGCGGAACCCACCTCACCCCAGCAGAGACCTGACTGTTGTGTTCGGCGGAACCCACCTCACCACAGCAGAGACCTGACTGTTGTGTGCAGCGAATTCCACCTCACCCCAGCATAGACCTGACTGTTGTGTTCGGCATATCCCACCTCACCCCAGCAGAGACCTGACTGTTGCGTTCGGCGGAACCCACCTCACCCCAGCAGAGACCTGACTGTTGCGTTCGGCGGATCCCACCTCACCCCAGCAGAGTTCTGACTGTTGTGTGCGGCAGATCCCACCTCACCCCAGCAGAGGCCTGACTGTTGTGTTAGGCGAATCCCACCTCACCCCAGCAGAGACCTGACTGTTGTGTGCGGCGGATCCCACCTCACCCCAGCAGAGTTCTGACTGTTGTGTGCGGCGGAACCCACCTCACCCCAGCAGAGACCTGACTGTTGCGTTCGGCGGATCCCACCTCACCCCAGCAGAGTTCTGACTGTTGTGTGCGGCGGATCCCACCTCACCCCAGCAGAGGCCTGACTGTTGTGTTCGGCGGAACCCACCTCACCCCAGCAGAGACCTGACTGTTGTGTTCGGCGGAACCCACCTCACCACAGCAGAGACCTGACTGTTGTGTGCAGCGAATTCCACCTCACCCCAGCATAGACCTGACTGTTGTGTGCGGCGGAACTCACCTTACTCCAGCAGAGACCTGACTGTTGTGTTCAGCGGATCCCACCTCACCCCAGCAGAGACCTGACTGTTGTGTGCGGCGGAACTCACCTTACTCCAGCAGAGTTCTGACTGTTGTGTTCAGCAGATCCCACCTCACCCCAGCAGAGACCTGACGGTTGTGTTCGGCGGATCCCACCTCACCCCAGCAGAGACCTGATTGTTGTGATCGGCGGAACCCACCTCACCCCAGCAGAGACCTGACTGTTGTGTGGGGCGAATCCCACCTCACCCCAGCAGAGACCTGACTGTTGTGTGCGGCGGAACTCACCTTACTCCAGCAGAGTTCTGACTGTTGTGTTCAGCGGATCCCACCTCACCCCAGCAGAGACCTGACGGTTGTGTTCGGCGGATCCCACCTCACCCCAGCAGAGACCTGACTGTTGTGTGGGGCGAATCCCACCTCACCCCAGCAGAGACCTGACTGTTGTGTTCGGCGAATTCCACCTCACCACAGCAGAGACCTGACTGTTGTGTTCGGCGGATCCCACCTCACCCCAGCAGAGACCTGACTGTTGTGTTCGGCGGAACCCACCTCACCCCAGCAGAGACCTGACTGTTGCGTTCGGCGGATCCCACCTCACCCCAGCAGAGTTCTGACTGTTGTGTGCGGCGGATCCCACCTCACCCCAGCAGAGGCCTGACTGTTGTGTTCGGCGAATCCCACCTCACCCCAGCAGAGACCTGACTGTTGTGTTCGGCGGATCCCACCTCACCCCAGCAGAGACCTGACTGTTATGTGCGGCGGATCCCACCTCACCCCAGCAGAGACCGGACTGTTGTGTTTGGCGAATCCCACCTCACCCCAGCAGAGACCTGACTGTTGTGTACGGCGGATCCCACCTCACCCCAGCAGAGACCTGACTGTTGTGTTTGGCGGATCCCACCTCACCCCAGCAGAGACCTGACTGTTGTGTTCGGCGAATCCCACCTCACCATAGCAGAGACCTGACTGTTGTGTTCGGCGGATCCCACCTCACCCCAGCAGAGACCTGACTGTTGTGTTCGGGGGAACCCACCTCACCCCAGCAGAGACCTGACTGTTGTGTTCGGCGGATCCCATCTCACCCCAGCAGAGACCTGACTGTTGTGTTCGGCGGATCCCACCTCACCCCAGCAGAGACCTAACTGTTGTGTTCGGCGGATCCCACCTCACCCCAGCGGAGATCTGACTGTTGTGTGCGGCGGATCCCACCTCACCCCAGTGGAGACCTGACTGTTGTGTTCGGCGGAACCCACCTCACCCCAGCAGAGACCTGACTGTTGTGTACGGCGGATCCCACCTCACCCCAGCAGAGACCTGACTGTTGTGTTCGGCGGATCCCACCACACCCCAGCAGAGACCTGACTGTTGTGTTTGGCGAATCCCATCTCACCCCAGCAGAGACCTGACTGTTGTGTTCGGCGGATCCCACCTCACCCCAGCAGAGACCTGACTGTTGTGTTCGGCATATCCCACCTCACCCCAGCAGAGACCTGACTGTTGCGTTCGGCGGAACCCACCTCACCCCAGCAGAGACCTGACTGTTGCGTTCGGCGGATCCCACCTCACCCCAGCAGAGTTCTGACTGTTGTGTGCGGCAGATCCCACCTCACCCCAGCAGAGGCCTGACTGTTGTGTTAGGCGAATCCCACCTCACCCCAGCAGAGACCTGACTGTTGTGTGCGGCGGATCCCACCTCACCCCAGCAGAGTTCTGACTGTTGTGTGCGGCGGAACCCACCTCACCCCAGCAGAGACCTGACTGTTGCGTTCGGCGGATCCCACCTCACCCCAGCAGAGTTCTGACTGTTGTGTGCGGCGGATCCCACCTCACCCCAGCAGAGGCCTGACTGTTGTGTTCGGCGGAACCCACCTCACCCCAGCAGAGACCTGACTGTTGTGTTCGGCGGAACCCACCTCACCACAGCAGAGACCTGACTGTTGTGTGCAGCGAATTCCACCTCACCCCAGCATAGACCTGACTGTTGTGTTCGGCATATCCCACCTCACCCCAGCAGAGACCTGACTGTTGCGTTCGGCGGAACCCACCTCACCCCAGCAGAGACCTGACTGTTGCGTTCGGCGGATCCCACCTCACCCCAGCAGAGTTCTGACTGTTGTGTGCGGCAGATCCCACCTCACCCCAGCAGAGGCCTGACTGTTGTGTTAGGCGAATCCCACCTCACCCCAGCAGAGACCTGACTGTTGTGTGCGGCGGATCCCACCTCACCCCAGCAGAGTTCTGACTGTTGTGTGCGGCGGAACCCACCTCACCCCAGCAGAGACCTGACTGTTGCGTTCGGCGGATCCCACCTCACCCCAGCAGAGTTCTGACTGTTGTGTGCGGCGGATCCCACCTCACCCCAGCAGAGGCCTGACTGTTGTGTTCGGCGGAACCCACCTCACCCCAGCAGAGACCTGACTGTTGTGTTCGGCGGAACCCACCTCACCACAGCAGAGACCTGACTGTTGTGTGCAGCGAATTCCACCTCACCCCAGCATAGACCTGACTGTTGTGTGCGGCGGAACTCACCTTACTCCAGCAGAGACCTGACTGTTGTGTTCAGCGGATCCCACCTCACCCCAGCAGAGACCTGACTGTTGTGTGCGGCGGAACTCACCTTACTCCAGCAGAGTTCTGACTGTTGTGTTCAGCAGATCCCACCTCACCCCAGCAGAGACCTGACGGTTGTGTTCGGCGGATCCCACCTCACCCCAGCAGAGACCTGATTGTTGTGATCGGCGGAACCCACCTCACCCCAGCAGAGACCTGACTGTTGTGTGGGGCGAATCCCACCTCACCCCAGCAGAGACCTGACTGTTGTGTGCGGCGGAACTCACCTTACTCCAGCAGAGTTCTGACTGTTGTGTTCAGCGGATCCCACCTCACCCCAGCAGAGACCTGACGGTTGTGTTCGGCGGATTCCACCTCACCCCAGCAGAGACCTGACTGTTGTGTGGGGCGAATCCCACCTCACCCCAGCAGAGACCTGACTGTTGTGTTCGGCGAATTCCACCTCACCACAGCAGAGACCTGACTGTTGTGTTCGGCGGATCCCACCTCACCCCAGCAGAGACCTGACTGTTGTGTTCGGCGGAACCCACCTCACCCCAGCAGAGACCTGATTGTTGCGTTCGGCGGATCCCACCTCACCCCAGCAGAGTTCTGACTGTTGTGTGCGGCGGATCCCACCTCACCCCAGCAGAGGCCTGACTGTTGTGTTCGGCGAATCCCACCTCACCCCAGCAGAGACCTGACTGTTGTGTTCGGCGGAACCCACCTCACCCCAGCAGAGACCTGACTGTTGTGTTCGGCGGAACCCACCTCACCACAGCAGAGACCTGACTGTTGTGTGCAGCGAATTCCACCTCACCCCAGCATAGACCTGACTGTTGTGTTAGGCGGAACTAACCTTACCCCAGCAGAGACCTGACTGTTGTGTTCGACGGATCCCACCTCACCCCAGCAGAGTTCTGACTGTTGTGTGCGGCAAATCCCACCTCACCACAGCAGAGACCTGACTGTTGTGTGCGGTGAATCCCACCTCACCACAGCAGAGACCTGACTGTTGTGTGCGGCGAATCCCACCTCACCACAGCAGAGACCTGACTGTTGTGTGCGGCGAATCCCACCTCACCACAGCAGAGACCTGACTGTTGTGCTCGGCGAATCCCGGCTCACCACAGCAGAGACCTGACTGTTGTGTGCGGCGAATCCCACCTCACCACAGCAGAGACCTGACAGTTGTGTGCGGCGAATCCCACCTCACCACAGCAGAGACCTGACTGTTGTGTGCGGCGAATCCCACCTCACCACAGCAGAGACCTGACTGTTGTGTTCGGCGGATCCCACCTCACCCCAGCAGAGACCTGACTGTTGTGTGCGGCGAATCCCACCTCACCACAGCAGAGACCTGACTGTTGTGTGCAGCGAATTCCACCTCACCTCAGCATAGACCTGACTGTTGTGTGCGGCGGAACTCACCTTACCCCAGCAGAGACCTGACTGTTGTGTGCGGCGGAACTCACCTTACCCCAGCAGAGACCTGACTGTTGTGTGCGGCGGAACTCACCTTACTCCAGCAGAGACCTGACTGTTGTGTACGGCGGATCCCACCTTACCCCAGCAGAGACCTGACTGTTGTGTTCGGCGGATCCCACCTCACCCCAGCAGAGTTCTGACTGTTGTGTGCGGTGAATCCCACCTCACCCCAGCAGAGACCTGACTGTTGAGTGCGGCGGAACTCACCTTACTCCAGCAGAGACCTGACTGTTGTGTTCAGCGGATCCCACCTCACCCCAGCAGAGCCCTGACTGTTGTGTGCGGCGGAACTCACCTTACTCCAGCAGAGTTCTGACTGTTGTGTTCAGCGGATCCCACCTCACCCCAGCAGAGACCTGACGGTTGTGTTCGGCGGATCCCACCTCACCCCAGCAGAGACCTGATTGTTGTGATCGGCGGAACCCACCTCACCCCAGCAGAGACCTGACTGTTGTGTGGGGCGAATCCCACCTCACCCCAGCAGAGACCTGACTGTTGTGTTCGGCGAATTCCACCTCACCACAGCAGAGACCTGACTGTTGTGTTCGGCGGATCCCACCTCACCCCAGCAGAGGCCTGACTGTTGTGTTCGGCGAATCCCACCTCACCCCAGCAGAGACCTGACTGTTGTGTTCGGCGGAACCCACCTCACCCCAGCAGAGACCTGACTGTTGTGTTCGGCGGAACCCACCTCACCACAGCAGAGACCTGACTGTTGTGTGCGGCGGAACTCATCTTACCCCAGCAGAGACCTGACTGTTGTGTTTGGCGAATCCCACTTCATCCCAGCAGAGACCTGACTGTTGTGATCGGCGGATCCCACCTCACCCTAGCAGAGACCTGACTGTTGTGTTCGGCGGATCCCATCTCACCCCAGCATAGACCTGACTGTTGTGTTCGGCGGAACCCACCTCACCCCAGCAGAGACCTGACTGTTGTGTTCGGTGGATCCCACCTCACCCCAGCAGAGATCTGACTGTTGTGTGCGGCGGATCCCACCTCACCCCAGTGGAGACCTGACTGTTGTGTTCGGCGGAACCCACCTCACCTCAGCAGAGACCTGACTGTTGTGTTCGGTGTATCCCACCTCACCCCAGCAGAGACCTGACTGTTGTGTTTGGCGAATCCCATCTCACCCCAGCAGAGACCTGACTGTTGTGTTCGGCGGAACCCACCTCACCCCAGCAGAGACCTGACTGTTGTGTACGGCGGATCCCACCTCACCCCAGCAGAGACCTGACTGTTATGTGCGGCGGATCCCACCTCACCCCAGCAGAGACCGGACTGTTGTGTGTGGCGAATCCCACCTCACCCCAGCAGAGACCTGACTGTTGTGTACGGCGGATCCCACCTCACCCCAGCAGAGACCTGACTGTTGTGTTCGGCGGAACCTACCTCACCCCAGCAGAGACCTGACTGTTGTGTTCGGCGGATCCCACCTCACCCCAGCAGAGACCTGACTGTTGTGTTCGGCGAATCCCACCTCACCATAGCAGAGACCTGACTGTTGTGTTCGGCGGATCCCACCTCACCCCAGCAGAGACCTGACTGTTGTGTTCGGCGGAACCCACCTCACCCCAGCAGAGACCTGACTGTTGTGTTCGGCGGATCCCATCTCACCCCAGCAGAGACCTGACTGTTGTGTTCGGCGGATCCCACCTCACCCCAGCAGAGACCTAACTGTTGTGTGGGGCGAATCCCACCTCACCCCAGCAGAGACCTGACTGTTGTGTGCGGCGGAACTCACCTTACTCCAGCAGAGTTCTGACTGTTGTGTTCAGCGGATCCCACCTCACCCCAGCAGAGACCTGACGGTTGTGTTCGGCGGATTCCACCTCACCCCAGCAGAGACCTGATTGTTGTGATCGGCGGAACCCACCTCACCCCAGCAGAGACCTGACTGTTGTGTGGGGCGAATCCCACCTCACCCCAGCAGAGACCTGACTGTTGTGTTCGGCGAATTCCACCTCACCACAGCAGAGACCTGACTGTTGTGTTCGGCGGATCCCACCTCACCCCAGCAGAGACCTGACTGTTGTGTTCGGCGGAACCCACCTCACCCCAGCAGAGACCTGATTGTTGCGTTCGGCGGATCCCACCTCACCCCAGCAGAGTTCTGACTGTTGTGTGCGGCGGATCCCACCTCACCCCAGCAGAGGCCTGACTGTTGTGTTCGGCGAATCCCACCTCACCCCAGCAGAGACCTGACTGTTGTGTTCGGCGGAACCCACCTCACCCCAGCAGAGACCTGACTGTTGTGTTCGGCGGAACCCACCTCACCACAGCAGAGACCTGACTGTTGTGTGCAGCGAATTCCACCTCACCCCAGCATAGACCTGACTGTTGTGTTAGGCGGAACTAACCTTACCCCAGCAGAGACCTGACTGTTGTGTTCGACGGATCCCACCTCACCCCAGCAGAGTTCTGACTGTTGTGTGCGGCAAATCCCACCTCACCACAGCAGAGACCTGACTGTTGTGTGCGGCGAATCCCACCTCACCACAGCAGAGACCTGACTGTTGTTTGCGGCGAATCCCACCTCACCCCAGCAGAGACCTGACTGTTGTGTTCGGCGAATCCCACCTCACCATAGCAGAGACCTGACTGTTGTGTTCGGCGGATCCCACCTCACCCCAGCAGAGACCTGACTGTTGTGTTCGGCGGAACCCACCTCACCCCAGCAGAGACCTGACTGTTGTGTTCGGCGGATCCCATCTCACCCCAGCAGAGACCTGACTGTTGTGTTCGGCGGATCCCACCTCACCCCAGCAGAGACCTAACTGTTGTGTTCGGCGGATCCCACCTTACCCCAGCGGAGATCTGACTGTTGTGTGCGGCGGATCCCACCTCACCCCAGTGGAGACCTGACTGTTGTGTTCGGCGGAACCCACCTCACCCCAGCAGAGACCTGACTGTTGTGTACGGCGGATCCCACCTCACCCCAGCAGAGACCTGACTGTTATGTGCGGCGGATCCCACCTCACCCCAGCAGAGACCTGACTGTTGTGTTCGGCAGATCCCACCTCACCCCAGCAGAGACGAATGTTGCGTTCGGCGGAACCCACCTCACCCCAGCAGAGACCTGACTGTTGCGTTCGGCGGATCCCACCTCACCCCAGCAGAGTTCTGACTGTTGTGTGCGGCGGATCCCACCTCACCCCAGCAGAGGCCTGACTGTTGTGTTAGGCGAATCCCACCTCACCCCAGCAGAGACCTGACTGTTGTGTGCGGCGGATCCCATCTCACCCCAGCAGAGTTCTGACTGTTGTGTGCGGCGGAACCCACCTCACCCCAGCAGAGACCTGACTGTTGCGTTCGGCGGATCCCACCTCACCCCAGCAGAGACCTGACTGTTGTGTTCGGCGGAACCCACCTCACCACAGCAGAGACCTGACTGTTGTGTGCGGCGGAACTCATCTTACCCCAGCAGAGACCTGACTGTTGTGTTCGGCGAATCCCACTTCATCCCAGCAGAGACCTGACTGTTGTGTTCGGCGGATCCCACCTCACCCTAGCAGAGACCTGACTGTTGTGTTCGGCGGATCCCATCTCACCCCAGCATAGACCTGACTGTTGTGTTCGGCGGAACCCACCTCACCCCAGCAGAGACCTGACTGTTGTGTTCGGCGGATCCCACCTCACCCCAGCAGAGATCTGACTGTTGTGTGCGGCGGATCCCACCTCACCCCAGTGGAGACCTGACTGTTGTGTTCGGCGGAACCCACCTCACCCCAGCAGAGACCTGACTGTTGTGTACGGCGGATCCCACCTCACCTCAGCAGAGACCTGACTGTTGTGTTCGGTGGATCCCACCTCACCCCAGCAGAGACCTGACCGTTGTGTTTGGCGAATCCCATCTCACCCCAGCAGAGACCTGACTGTTGTGTTCGGCGGAACCCACCTCACCCCAGCAGAGACCTGACTGTTGTGTACGGCGGATCCCACCTCACCCCAGCAGAGACCGGACTGTTGTGTTTGGCGAATCCCACCTCACCCCAGCAGAGACCTGACTGTTGTGTACGGCGGATCCCACCTCACCCCAGCAGAGACCTGACTGTTGTGTTCGGCGAATCCCACCTCACCCCAGCAGAGACCTGACTGTTGTGTGCGGCGGATCCCACCTCACCCCAGCAGAGTTCTGACTGTTGTGTGCGGCGGAACCCACCTCACCCCAGCAGAGACCTGACTGTTGCGTTCGGCGGATCCCACCTCACCCCAGCAGAGACCTGACTGTTGTGTTCGGCGGAACCCACCTCACCACAGCAGAGACCTGACTGTTGTGTGCGGCGGAACTCATCTTACCCCAGCAGAGACCTGACTGTTGTGTTCGGCGAATCCCACTTCATCCCAGCAGAGACCTGACTGTTGTGTTCGGCGGATCCCACCTCACCCTAGCAGAGACCTGACTGTTGTGTTCGGCGGATCCCATCTCACCCCAGCATAGACCTGACTGTTGTGTTCGGCGGAACCCACCTCACCCCAGCAGAGACCTGACTGTTGTGTTCGGCGGATCCCACCTCACCCCAGCAGAGATCTGACTGTTGTGTGCGGCGGATCCCACCTCACCCCAGTGGAGACCTGACTGTTGTGTTCGGCGGAACCCACCTCACCCCAGCAGAGACCTGACTGTTGTGTACGGCGGAACTCACCTTACTCCAGCAGAGTTCTGACTGTTGTGTTCAGCGGATCCCACCTCACCCCAGCAGAGACCTGACGGTTGTGTTCGGCGGATTCCACCTCACCCCAGCAGAGACCTGATTGTTGTGATCGGCGGAACCCACCTCACCCCAGCAGAGACCTGACTGTTGTGTGGGGCGAATCCCACCTCACCCCAGCAGAGACCTGACTGTTGTGTTCGGCGAATTCCACCTCACCACAGCAGAGACCTGACTGTTGTGTTCGGCGGATCCCACCTCACCCCAGCAGAGACCTGACTGTTGTGTTCGGCGGAACCCACCTCACCCCAGCAGAGACCTGATTGTTGCGTTCGGCGGATCCCACCTCACCCCAGCAGAGTTCTGACTGTTGTGTGCGGCGGATCCCACCTCACCCCAGCAGAGGCCTGACTGTTGTGTTCGGCGAATCCCACCTCACCCCAGCAGAGACCTGACTGTTGTGTTCGGCGGAACCCACCTCACCCCAGCAGAGACCTGACTGTTGTGTTCGGCGGAACCCACCTCACCACAGCAGAGACCTGACTGTTGTGTGCAGCGAATTCCACCTCACCCCAGCATAGACCTGACTGTTGTGTTAGGCGGAACTAACCTTACCCCAGCAGAGACCTGACTGTTGTGTTCGACGGATCCCACCTCACCCCAGCAGAGTTCTGACTGTTGTGTGCGGCAAATCCCACCTCACCACAGCAGAGACCTGACTGTTGTGTGCGGTGAATCCCACCTCACCACAGCAGAGACCTGACTGTTGTGTGCGGCGAATCCCACCTCACCACAGCAGAGACCTGACTGTTGTGTGCGGCGAATCCCACCTCACCACAGCAGAGACCTGACTGTTGTGCTCGGCGAATCCCGGCTCACCACAGCAGAGACCTGACTGTTGTGTGCGGCGAATCCCACCTCACCACAGCAGAGACCTGACAGTTGTGTGCGGCGAATCCCACCTCACCACAGCAGAGACCTGACTGTTGTGTGCGGCGAATCCCACCTCACCACAGCAGAGACCTGACTGTTGTGTTCGGCGGATCCCACCTCACCCCAGCAGAGACCTGACTGTTGTGTGCGGCGAATCCCACCTCACCACAGCAGAGACCTGACTGTTGTGTGCAGCGAATTCCACCTCACCTCAGCATAGACCTGACTGTTGTGTGCGGCGGAACTCACCTTACCCCAGCAGAGACCTGACTGTTGTGTGCGGCGGAACTCACCTTACCCCAGCAGAGACCTGACTGTTGTGTGCGGCGGAACTCACCTTACTCCAGCAGAGACCTGACTGTTGTGTACGGCGGATCCCACCTTACCCCAGCAGAGACCTGACTGTTGTGTTCGGCGGATCCCACCTCACCCCAGCAGAGTTCTGACTGTTGTGTGCGGTGAATCCCACCTCACCCCAGCAGAGACCTGACTGTTGAGTGCGGCGGAACTCACCTTACTCCAGCAGAGACCTGACTGTTGTGTTCAGCGGATCCCACCTCACCCCAGCAGAGCCCTGACTGTTGTGTGCGGCGGAACTCACCTTACTCCAGCAGAGTTCTGACTGTTGTGTTCAGCGGATCCCACCTCACCCCAGCAGAGACCTGACGGTTGTGTTCGGCGGATCCCACCTCACCCCAGCAGAGACCTGATTGTTGTGATCGGCGGAACCCACCTCACCCCAGCAGAGACCTGACTGTTGTGTGGGGCGAATCCCACCTCACCCCAGCAGAGACCTGACTGTTGTGTTCGGCGAATTCCACCTCACCACAGCAGAGACCTGACTGTTGTGTTCGGCGGATCCCACCTCACCCCAGCAGAGGCCTGACTGTTGTGTTCGGCGAATCCCACCTCACCCCAGCAGAGACCTGACTGTTGTGTTCGGCGGAACCCACCTCACCCCAGCAGAGACCTGACTGTTGTGTTCGGCGGAACCCACCTCACCACAGCAGAGACCTGACTGTTGTGTGCGGCGGAACTCATCTTACCCCAGCAGAGACCTGACTGTTGTGTTTGGCGAATCCCACTTCATCCCAGCAGAGACCTGACTGTTGTGATCGGCGGATCCCACCTCACCCTAGCAGAGACCTGACTGTTGTGTTCGGCGGATCCCATCTCACCCCAGCATAGACCTGACTGTTGTGTTCGGCGGAACCCACCTCACCCCAGCAGAGACCTGACTGTTGTGTTCGGTGGATCCCACCTCACCCCAGCAGAGATCTGACTGTTGTGTGCGGCGGATCCCACCTCACCCCAGTGGAGACCTGACTGTTGTGTTCGGCGGAACCCACCTCACCTCAGCAGAGACCTGACTGTTGTGTTCGGTGGATCCCACCTCACCCCAGCAGAGACCTGACTGTTGTGTTTGGCGAATCCCATCTCACCCCAGCAGAGACCTGACTGTTGTGTTCGGCGGAACCCACCTCACCCCAGCAGAGACCTGACTGTTGTGTACGGCGGATCCCACCTCACCCCAGCAGAGACCTGACTGTTATGTGCGGCGGATCCCACCTCACCCCAGCAGAGACCGGACTGTTGTGTGTGGCGAATCCCACCTCACCCCAGCAGAGACCTGACTGTTGTGTACGGCGGATCCCACCTCACCCCAGCAGAGACCTGACTGTTGTGTTCGGCGGAACCTACCTCACCCCAGCAGAGACCTGACTGTTGTGTTCGGCGGATCCCACCTCACCCCAGCAGAGACCTGACTGTTGTGTTCGGCGAATCCCACCTCACCATAGCAGAGACCTGACTGTTGTGTTCGGCGGATCCCACCTCACCCCAGCAGAGACCTGACTGTTGTGTTCGGCGGAACCCACCTCACCCCAGCAGAGACCTGACTGTTGTGTTCGGCGGATCCCATCTCACCCCAGCAGAGACCTGACTGTTGTGTTCGGCGGATCCCACCTCACCCCAGCAGAGACCTGACTGTTGTGTTCGGTGGATCCCACCTCACCCCAGCAGAGATCTGACTGTTGTGTGCGGCGGATCCCACCTCACCCCAGTGGAGACCTGACTGTTGTGTTCGGCAGATCCCACCTCACCCCAGCAGAGACGAATGTTGCGTTCGGCGGAACCCACCTCACCCCAGCAGAGACCTGACTGTTGCGTTCGGCGGATCCCACCTCACCCCAGCAGAGTTCTGACTGTTGTGTGCGGCGGATCCCACCTCACCCCAGCAGAGGCCTGACTGTTGTGTTAGGCGAATCCCACCTCACCCCAGCAGAGACCTGACTGTTGTGTGCGGCGGATCCCATCTCACCCCAGCAGAGTTCTGACTGTTGTGTGCGGCGGAACCCACCTCACCCCAGCAGAGACCTGACTGTTGCGTTCGGCGGATCCCACCTCACCCCAGCAGAGACCTGACTGTTGTGTTCGGCGGAACCCACCTCACCACAGCAGAGACCTGACTGTTGTGTGCGGCGGAACTCATCTTACCCCAGCAGAGACCTGACTGTTGTGTTCGGCGAATCCCACTTCATCCCAGCAGAGACCTGACTGTTGTGTTCGGCGGATCCCACCTCACCCTAGCAGAGACCTGACTGTTGTGTTCGGCGGATCCCATCTCACCCCAGCATAGACCTGACTGTTGTGTTCGGCGGAACCCACCTCACCCCAGCAGAGACCTGACTGTTGTGTTCGGCGGATCCCACCTCACCCCAGCAGAGATCTGACTGTTGTGTGCGGCGGATCCCACCTCACCCCAGTGGAGACCTGACTGTTGTGTTCGGCGGAACCCACCTCACCCCAGCAGAGACCTGACTGTTGTGTACGGCGGATCCCACCTCACCTCAGCAGAGACCTGACTGTTGTGTTCGGTGGATCCCACCTCACCCCAGCAGAGACCTGACCGTTGTGTTTGGCGAATCCCATCTCACCCCAGCAGAGACCTGACTGTTGTGTTCGGCGGAACCCACCTCACCCCAGCAGAGACCTGACTGTTGTGTACGGCGGATCCCACCTCACCCCAGCAGAGACCGGACTGTTGTGTTTGGCGAATCCCACCTCACCCCAGCAGAGACCTGACTGTTGTGTACGGCGGATCCCACCTCACCCCAGCAGAGACCTGACTGTTGTGTTCGGCGAATCCCACCTCACCCCAGCAGAGACCTGACTGTTGTGTGCGGCGGATCCCACCTCACCCCAGCAGAGTTCTGACTGTTGTGTGCGGCGGAACCCACCTCACCCCAGCAGAGACCTGACTGTTGCGTTCGGCGGATCCCACCTCACCCCAGCAGAGACCTGACTGTTGTGTTCGGCGGAACCCACCTCACCACAGCAGAGACCTGACTGTTGTGTGCGGCGGAACTCATCTTACCCCAGCAGAGACCTGACTGTTGTGTTCGGCGAATCCCACTTCATCCCAGCAGAGACCTGACTGTTGTGTTCGGCGGATCCCACCTCACCCTAGCAGAGACCTGACTGTTGTGTTCGGCGGATCCCATCTCACCCCAGCATAGACCTGACTGTTGTGTTCGGCGGAACCCACCTCACCCCAGCAGAGACCTGACTGTTGTGTTCGGCGGATCCCACCTCACCCCAGCAGAGATCTGACTGTTGTGTGCGGCGGATCCCACCTCACCCCAGTGGAGACCTGACTGTTGTGTTCGGCGGAACCCACCTCACCCCAGCAGAGACCTGACTGTTGTGTACGGCGGATCCCACCTCACCTCAGCAGAGACCTGACTGTTGTGTTCGGTGGATCCCACCTCACCCCAGCAGAGACCTGACTGTTGTGTTTGGCGAATCCCATCTCACCCCAGCAGAGACCTGACTGTTGTGTTCGGCGGAACCCACCTCACCCCAGCAGAGACCTGACTGTTGTGTACGGCGGATCCTACCTCACCCCAGCAGAGACCGGACTGTTGTGTTTGGCGAATCCCACCTCACCCCAGCAGAGACCTGACTGTTGTGTACGGCGGATCCCACCTCACCCCAGCAGAGACCTGACTGTTGTGTTCGGAGAATCCCACCTCACCCCAGCAGAGACCTGACTGTTGTGTTCGGCGGAACCCACCTCACCCCAGCAGAGACCTGACTGTTGTGTTCGGCGGAACCCACCTCACCACAGCAGAGACCTGACTGTTGTGTGCAGCGAATTCCACCTCACCCCAGCATAGACCTGACTGTTGTGTTCGGCGGAACTCACCTTACCCCAGCAGAGACCTGACTGTTGTGTTCGACGGATCCCACCTCACCCCAGCAGAGTTCTGACTGTTGTGTGCGGCGAATCCCACCTCACCACAGCAGAGACCTGACAGTTGTGTGCGGTGAATCCCACCTCACCACAGCAGAGACCTGACTGTTGTGTGCGGCGAATCCCACCTCACCACAGCAGAGACCTGACTGTTGTGTGCGGCGAATCCCACCTCACCACAGCAGAGACCTGACTGTTGTGCTCGGCGAATCCCGGCTCACCACAGCAGAGACCTGACTGTTGTGTGCGGCGAATCCCACCTCACCACAGCAGAGACCTGACAGTTGTGTGCGGCGAATCCCACCTCACCACAGCAGAGACCTGACTGTTGTGTGCGGCGAATCCCACCTCACCACAGCAGAGACCTGACTGTTGTGTGCAGCGAATTCCACCTCACCTCAGCATAGACCTGACTGTTGTGTGCGGCGGAACTCACCTTACCCCAGCAGAGACCTGACTGTTGTGTGCGGCGGAACTCACCTTACCCCAGCAGAGACCTGACTGTTGTGTGCGGCGGAACTCACCTTACTCCAGCAGAGACCTGACTGTTGTGTACGGCGGATCCCACCTTACCCCAGCAGAGACCTGACTGTTGTGTTCGGCGGATCCCACCTCACCCCAGCAGAGTTCTGACTGTTGTGTGCGGTGAATCCCACCTCACCCCAGCAGAGACCTGACTGTTGTGTGCGGCGGAACTCACCTTACTCCAGCAGAGACCTGACTGTTGTGTTCAGCGGATCCCACCTCACCCCAGCAGAGCCCTGACTGTTGTGTGCGGCGGAACTCACCTTACTCCAGCAGAGTTCTGACTGTTGTGTTCAGCGGATCCCACCTCACCCCAGCAGAGACCTGACGGTTGTGTTCGGCGGATCCCACCTCACCCCAGCAGAGACCTGATTGTTGTGATCGGCGGAACCCACCTCACCCCAGCAGAGACCTGACTGTTGTGTGGGGCGAATCCCACCTCACCCCAGCAGAGACCTGACTGTTGTGTTCGGCGAATTCCACCTCACCACAGCAGAGACCTGACTGTTGTGTTCGGCGGATCCCACCTCACCCCAGCAGAGGCCTGACTGTTGTGTTCAGCGAATCCCACCTCACCCCAGCAGAGACCTGACTGTTGTGTTCGGCGGAACCCACCTCACCCCAGCAGAGACCTGACTGTTGTGTTCGGCGGAACCCACCTCACCACAGCAGAGACCTGACTGTTGTGTGCGGCGGAACTCATCTTACCCCAGCAGAGACCTGACTGTTGTGTTCGGCGAATCCCACTTCATCCCAGCAGAGACCTGACTGTTGTGTTCGGCGGATCCCACCTCACCCTAGCAGAGACCTGACTGTTGTGTTCGGCGGATCCCATCTCACCCCAGCATAGACCTGACTGTTGTGTTCGGCGGAACCCACCTCACCCCAGCAGAGACCTGACTGTTGTGTTCGGCGGATCCCACCTCACCCCAGCAGAGATCTGACTGTTGTGTGCGGCGGATCCCACCTCACCCCAGTGGAGACCTGACTGTTGTGTTCGGCGGAACCCACCTCACCCCAGCAGAGACCTGACTGTTGTGTACGGCGGATCCCACCTCACCTCAGCAGAGACCTGACTGTTGTGTTCGGTGGATCCCACCTCACCCCAGCAGAGACCTGACTGTTGTGTTTGGCGAATCCCATCTCACCCCAGCAGAGACCTGACTGTTGTGTTCGGCGGAACCCACCTCACCCCAGCAGAGACCTGACTGTTGTGTACGGCGGATCCCACCTCACCCCAGCAGAGACCTGACTGTTATGTGCGGCGGATCCCACCTCACCCCAGCAGAGACCGGACTGTTGTGTGTGGCGAATCCCACCTCACCCCAGCAGAGACCTGACTGTTGTGTACGGCGGATCCCACCTCACCCCAGCAGAGACCTGACTGTTGTGTTCGGCGGAACCCACCTCACCCCAGCAGAGACCTGACTGTTGTGTACGGCGGATCCCACCTCACCCCAGCAGAGACCTGACTGTTATGTGCGGCGGATCCCACCTCACCCCAGCAGAGACCTGACTGTTGTGTTTGGCGAATCCCATCTCACCCCAGCAGAGACCTGACTGTTGTGTTCGGCGGAACCCACCTCACCCCAGCAGAGACCTGACTGTTGTGTACGGCGGATCCCACCTCACCCCAGCAGAGACCTGACTGTTATGTGCGGCGGATCCCACCTCACCCCAGCAGAGACCGGACTGTTGTGTGTGGCGAATCCCACCTCACCCCAGCAGAGACCTGACTGTTGTGTACGGCGGATCCCACCTCACCCCAGCAGAGACCTGACTGTTGTGTTCGGCGGAACCCACCTCACCCCAGCAGAGACCTGACTGTTGTGTACGGCGGATCCCACCTCACCCCAGCAGAGACCTGACTGTTATGTGCGGCGGATCCCACCTCACCCCAGCAGAGACCTGACTGTTGTGTTCGGCAGATCCCACCTCACCCCAGCAGAGACGAATGTTGCGTTCGGCGGAACCCACCTCACCCCAGCAGAGACCTGACTGTTGCGTTCGGCGGATCCCACCTCACCCCAGCAGAGTTCTGACTGTTGTGTGCGGCGGATCCCACCTCACCCCAGCAGAGGCCTGACTGTTGTGTTAGGCGAATCCCACCTCACCCCAGCAGAGACCTGACTGTTGTGTGCGGCGGATCCCACCTCACCCCAGCAGAGTTCTGACTGTTGTGTGCGGCGGAACCCACCTCACCCCAGCAGAGACCTGACTGTTGCGTTCGGCGGATCCCACCTCACCCCAGCAGAGACCTGACTGTTGTGTTCGGCGGAACCCACCTCACCACAGCAGAGACCTGACTGTTGTGTGCGGCGGAACTCATCTTACCCCAGCAGAGACCTGACTGTTGTGTTCGGCGAATCCCACTTCATCCCAGCAGAGACCTGACTGTTGTGTTCGGCGGATCCCACCTCACCCTAGCAGAGACCTGACTGTTGTGTTCGGCGGATCCCATCTCACCCCAGCATAGACCTGACTGTTGTGTTCGGCGGAACCCACCTCACCCCAGCAGAGACCTGACTGTTGTGTTCGGCGGATCCCACCTCACCCCAGCAGAGATCTGACTGTTGTGTGCGGCGGATCCCACCTCACCCCAGTGGAGACCTGACTGTTGTGTTCGGCGGAACCCACCTCACCCCAGCAGAGACCTGACTGTTGTGTACGGCGGATCCCACCTCACCTCAGCAGAGACCTGACTGTTGTGTTCGGTGGATCCCACCTCACCCCAGCAGAGACCTGACTGTTGTGTTTGGCGAATCGCATCTCACCCCAGCAGAGACCTGACTGTTGTGTTCGGCGGAACCCACCTCACCCCAGCAGAGACCTGACTGTTGTGTACGGCGGATCCCACCTCACCCCAGCAGAGATCGGACTGTTGTGTTTGGCGAATCCCACCTCACCCCAGCAGAGACCTGACTGTTGTGTACGGCGGATCCCACCTCACCCCAGCAGAGACCTGACTGTTGTGTTCGGCGGAACCTACCTCACCCCAGCAGAGACCTGACTGTTGTGTTCGGCGGATCCCACCTCACCCCAGCAGAGACCTGACTGTTGTGTTCGGCGAATCCCACCTCACCATAGCAGAGACCTGACTGTTGTGTTCGGCGGATCCCACCTCACCCCAGCAGAGACCTGACTGTTGTGTTCGGCGGAACCCACCTCACCCCAGCAGAGACCTGACTGTTGTGTTCGGCGGATCCCATCTCACCCCAGCAGAGACCTGACTGTTGTGTTCGGCGGATCCCACCTCACCCCAGCAGAGACCTAACTGTTGTGTTCGGCGGATCCCACCTCACCCCAGCGGAGATCTGACTGTTGTGTGCGGCGGATCCCACCTCACCCCAGTGGAGACCTGACTGTTGTGTTCGGCGGAACCCACCTCACCCCAGCAGAGACCTGACTGTTGTGTACGGCGGATCCCACCTCACCCCAGCAGAGACCTGACTGTTATGTGCGGCGGATCCCACCTCACCTCAGCAGAGACCTGACTGTTGTGTTCGGCGGATCCCACCACACCCCAGCAGAGACCTGACTGTTGTGTTTGGCGAATCCCATCTCACCCCAGCAGAGACCTGACTGTTGTGTTCGGCGGATCCCACCTCACCCCAGCAGAGACCTGACTTTTGTGTTCGGCAGATCCCACCTCACCCCAGCAGAGACCTGACTGTTGCGTTCGGCGGATCCCACCTCACCCCAGCAGAGACCTGACTGTTGCGTTCAGCGGATCCCACCTCACCCCAGCAGAGTTCTGACTGTTGTGTGCGGCGGATCCCACCTCACCCCAGCAGAGGCCTGACTGTTGTGTTAGGCGAATCCCACCTCACCCCAGCAGAGACCTGACTGTTGCGTTCGGCGGATCCCACCTCACCCCAGCAGAGTTCTGACTGTTGTGTACGGCGGATCCCACCTCACCCCAGCAGAGGCCTGACTGTTGTGTTCGGCGGAACCCACCTCACCCCAGCAGAGACCTGACTGTTGTGTTCGGCGGAACCCACCTCACCACAGCAGAGACCTGACTGTTGTGTGCAGCGAATTCCACCTCACCCCAGCATAGACCTGACTGTTGTGTGCGGCGGGACTCACCTTACTCCAGCAGAGACCTGACTGTTGTGTTCAGCGGATCCCACCTCACCCCAGCAGAGACCTGACTGTTGTGTGCGGCGGAACTCACCTTACTCCAGCAGAGTTCTGACTGTTGTGTTCAGCGGATCCCACCTCACCCCAGCAGAGACCTGACGGTTGTGTTCGGCGGATCCCACCTCACCCCAGCAGAGACCTGATTGTTGTGATCGGCGGAACCCACCTCACCCCAGCAGAGACCTGACTGTTGTGTGGGGCGAATCCCACCTCACCACAGCAGAGACCTGACTGTTGTGTTCGGCGGAACTCACCTTACCCCAGCAGAGACCTGACTGTTGTGTTCGACGGATCCCACCTCACCCCAGCAGAGTTCTGACTGTTGTGTGCGGCGAATCCCACCTCACCACAGCAGAGACCTGACAGTTGTGTGCGGTGAATCCCACCTCACCACAGCAGAGACCTAACTGTTGTGTGCGGCGAATCCCACCTCACCACAGCAGAGACCTGACTGTTGTGTGCGGCGAATCCCACCTCACCACAGCAGAGACCTGACTGTTGTGCTCGGCGAATCCCGGCTCACCACAGCAGAGACCTGACTGTTGTGTGCGGCGAATCCCACCTCACCACAGCAGAGACCTGACAGTTGTGTGCGGCGAATCCCACCTCACCACAGCAGAGACCTGACTGTTGTGTGCGGCGAATCCCACCTCACCACAGCAGAGACCTGACTGTTGTGTGCAGCGAATTCCACCTCACCTCAGCATAGACCTGACTGTTGTGTGCGGCGGAACTCACCTTACCCCAGCAGAGACCTGACTGTTGTGTGCGGCGGAACTCACCTTACCCCAGCAGAGACCTGACTGTTGTGTGCGGCGGAACTCACCTTACTCCAGCAGAGACCTGACTGTTGTGTACGGCGGATCCCACCTTACCCCAGCAGAGACCTGACTGTTGTGTTCGGCGGATCCCACCTCACCCCAGCAGAGTTCTGACTGTTGTGTGCGGCGAATCCCACCTCACCCCAGCAGAGACCTGACTGTTGTGTGCGACGGAACTCACCTTACTCCAGCAGAGACCTGACTGTTGTGTTCAGCGGATCCCACCTCACCCCAGCAGAGCCCTGACTGTTGTGTGCGGCGGAACTCACCTTACTCCAGCAGAGTTCTGACTGTTGTGTTCAGCGGATCCCACCTCACCCCAGCAGAGACCTGACGGTTGTGTTCGGCGGATCCCACCTCACCCCAGCAGAGACCTGATTGTTGTGATCGGCGGAACCCACCTCACCCCAGCAGAGACCTGACTGTTGTGTGGGGCGAATCCCACCTCACCCCAGCAGAGACCTGACTGTTGTGTTCGGCGAATTCCACCTCACCACAGCAGAGACCTGACTGTTGTGTTCGGCGGATCCCACCTCACCCCAGCAGAGACCTGACTGTTGTGTTCGGCGGATCCCACCTCACCCCAGCAGAGACCTGACTGTTGTGTTCGGCGGAACCCACCTCACCCCAGCAGAGACCTGACTGTTGTGTTCGACGGATCCCACCTCACCCCAGCAGAGTTCTGACTGTTGTGTGCGGCGAATCCCACCTCACCACAGCAGAGACCTGACAGTTGTGTGCGGTGAATCCCACCTCACCACAGCAGAGACCTGACTGTTGTGTGCGGCGAATCCCACCTCACCACAGCAGAGACCTGACTGTTGTGTGCGGCGAATCCCACCTCACCACAGCAGAGACCTGACTGTTGTGCTCGGCGAATCCCGGCTCACCACAGCAGAGACCTGACTGTTGTGTTCGGCGAATCCCGCCTCACCACAGCAGAGACCTGACTGTTGTGCTCGGCGAATCCCACCTCACCCCAGCAGAGACCTGACTGTTGTGTGCGGCGAATCCCACCTCACCACAGCAGAGACCTGACAGTTGTGTGCGGCGAATCCCACCTCACCACAGCAGAGACCTGACTGTTGTGTGCGGCGAATCCCACCTCACCACAGCAGAGACCTGACTGTTGTGTGCAGCGAATTCCACCTCACCTCAGCATAGACCTGACTGTTGTGTGCGGCGGAACTCACCTTACGCCAGCAGAGACCTGACTGTTGTGTGCGGCGGAACTCACCTTACCCCAGCAGAGACCTGACTGTTGTGTTCGGCGGATCCCACCTCACCCCAGCAGAGACCTGACTGTTGTGTGCGGCGGAACTCACCTTACTCCAGCAGAGACCTGACTGTTGTGTACGGCGGATCCCACCTCACCCCAGCAGAGACCTGACGGTTGTGTTTGGCGGATCCCACCTCACCCCAGCAGAGACCTGATTGTTGTGATCGGCGGAACCCACCTCACCCCAGCAGAGACCTGACTGTTGTGTGGGGCGAATCCCACCTCACCCCAGCAGAGACCTGACTGTTGTGTTCGGCGAATTCCACCTCACCACAGCAGAGACCTGACAGTTGTGTGCGGTGAATCCCACCTCACCACAGCAGAGACCTGACTGTTGTGTGCGGCGAATCCCACCTCACCACAGCAGAGACCTGACTGTTGTGTGCGGCGAATCCCACCTTACCCCAGCAGAGACCTGACTGTTGTGTTCAGCGGATCCCACCTCACCCCAGCAGAGACCTGACTGTTGTGTGCGGCGGATCCCACCTCACCCCAGCAGAGACCTGACTGTTGTGTTCGGCGGAACCCACCTTACCCCAGCAGAGTTCTGACTGTTGTGTTCGGCGAATCCCACCTCACCCCAGCAGAGACCTGACTGTTGTGTTCGGCGGGACCCACCTCACCCCAGCAGAGACCTGACTGTTGTGTTCGGCGGATCCCACCTCACCCCAGCAGAGTTCTGACTGTTGTGTGCGGCGGATCCCACCTCACCCCAGCAGAGACCTGATTGTTGTGTTCGGCGGAACCCACCTCTTCCCAGCAGAGATCTGACTGTTGTGTGCGGCGAATCCCACCTCACCACAGCAGAGACCTGACTGTTGTGTGGGGTGAATCCCATCTCACCCCAGCAGAGACCTGACTGTTGTGTGCGGCGAATCCCACTTCACCACAGCAGAGACCTGACTGTTGTGTGCGGCGAATCCCACCTCACCACAGCAGAGACCTGACTGTTGTGTGGGGCGAATCCCACCTCACCCCAGCAGAGACCTGACTGTTGTGTTCGGCGGATCCCACCTCACCCCAGCAGAGACCTGACTGTTGTGTTCGACGGAACCCCCCTTACCCCAGCAGAGACCTGACTGTTGTGTTTGGCGGATCCCACCTCACCACAGCAGAGACCTGACTGTTGTGTGCGGCGAATCCCACCTCACCACAGCAGAGACCTGACTGTTGTGTTCGGCGAATCCCACCTCACCACAGCAGAGACCTGACTGTTGTGTGCGGCGAATCCCACCTGACAACAGCAGAGATCTTACTGTTGTGTGGGGCGAATACCACCTCACCCCAGCAGAGACCTGACTGTTGTGTTCGGCGAATCCCACCTCACCCCAGCAGAGACCTGACTGTTGTGTTCGGCGGATC
Source organism: Hyperolius riggenbachi (assembly GCF_040937935.1). Taxonomy (NCBI): domain Eukaryota; kingdom Metazoa; phylum Chordata; class Amphibia; order Anura; family Hyperoliidae; genus Hyperolius; species Hyperolius riggenbachi. The sequence continues at coordinate 466,386,123 of NC_090648.1, read as the reverse complement.
CCACCTCACCCCAGCAGAGACCTGACTGTTGTGTTCGGCGGATCCCACCTCACCCCAGCAGAGACCTGACTGTTGTGTTCGGCGGAACCCACCTCACACCAGCAGAGTTCTGACTGTTGTGTGCGGCGGATCCCACCTCACCCCAGCAGAGACCTGACTGTTGTGTGCGGCGAATCCCACCTCACCACAGCAGAGACCTGACTGTTGTGTGCGGCGAATCCCACCTCACCACAGCAGAGACCTGACTGTTGTGTGGGGCGAATTCCACCTCACCCCAGCATAGACCTGACTGTTGTGTTCGCCGAATCCCACCTCACCCCAGCAGAGAACTGACTGTTGTGTTCAGCGGATCCCACCTCACCCCAGCAGAGACCTGACTGTTGTGTGCGGCGGAACTCACCTTACCCCAGCAGAGACCTGACTGTTGTGTTCGGCGGATCCCACCTCACCCCAGCAGAGTTCTGACTGTTGTGTGCGGCGAATCCCACCTCACCCCAGCAGCGACCTGACTGTTGTGTGCGGCGGAACTCACCTTACTCCAGCAGAGTTCTGACTGTTGTGTTCAGCGGATCCCACCTCACCCCAGCAGAGACCTGACGGTTGTGTTCGGCGGATCCCACCTCACCCCAGCAGAGACCTGATAGTTGTGATCGGCGGAACCCACCTCACCCCAGCAGAGACCTGACTGTTGTGTGGGGCGAATCCCACCTCACCCCAGCAGAGACCTGACTGTTGTGTTCGGCGAATTCCACCTCACCACAGCAGAGACCTGACTGTTGTGTTCGGCGGAACCCACCTCACCCCAGCAGAGACCTGACTGTTGTGTTCGGCGGAACCCACCTCACCACAGCAGAGACCTGACTGTTGTGTGCAGCGAATTCCACCTCACCCCAGCAGAGACCTGACTGTTGTGTTCGGCGGATGCCACCTCACCCCAGCAGAGTTCTGACTGTTGTGTGCGGCGAATCCCACCTCACCCCAGCAGAGACCTGACTGTTGTGTGCGGCGGAACTCACCTTACTCCAGCAGAGTTCTGACTGTTGTGTTCAGCGGATCCCACCTCACCCCAGCAGAGACCTGACGGTGGTGTTCGGCGGATCCCACCTCACCCCAGCAGAGACCTGATTGTTGTGATCGGCGGAACCCACCTCACCCCAGCAGAGACCTGACTGTTGTGTGGGGCGAATCCCACCTCACCCCAGCAGAGACCTGACTGTTGTGTTCGGCGGATCCTACCTCACCACAGCAGAGACCTGACAGTTGTGTTCGGCGGATCCCACCTCACCCCAGCAGAGACTTGACTGTTGTGTTCGGCGGAACCCACCTCACCCCAGCAGAGACCTGACTGTTGTGTTCGACGGATCCCACCTCACCCCAGCAGAGTTCTGACTGTTGTGTGCGGCGAATCCCACCTCACCACAGCAGAGACCTGACAGTTGTGTGCGGTGAATCCCACCTCACCACAGCAGAGACCTGACTGTTGTGTGCGGCGAATCCCACCTCACCACAGCAGAGACCTGACTGTTGTGCTCGGCGAATCCCACCTCACCCCAGCAAAGACCTGACTGTTGTGTGCGGCGAATCCCACCTCACCACAGCAGAGACCTGACAGTTGTGTGCGCGAATCCCACCTCACCACAGCAGAGACCTGACAGTTGTGTGCGGCGAATCCCACCTCACCACAGCAGAGACCTGACTGTTGTGTGCGGCGGATCCCACCTCACCCCAGCAGAGACCTGACTGTTGTGTTCGGCGGATCCCACCTCACCCCAGCAGAGACCTGACTGTTGTGTGCGGCGAATCCCACCTCACCACAGCAGAGACCTGACTGTTGTGTGCGGCGAATACCACCTCACCACAGCAGAGACCTGACTGTTGTGTGGGGCGAATTCCACCTCACCCCAGCATAGACCTGACTGTTGTGTTCGCCGAATCCCACCTCACCCCAGCAGAGAACTGACTGTTGTGTTCAGCGGATCCCACCTCACCCCAGCAGAGACCTGACTGTTGTGTGCGGCGGAACTCACCTTACCCCAGCAGAGACCTGACTGTTGTGTTCGGCGGATCCCACCTCACCCCAGCAGAGTTCTGACTGTTGTGTGCGGCGAATCCCACCTCACCCCAGCAGAGACCTGACTGTTGTGTGCGGCGGAACTCACCTTACTCCAGCAGAGTTCTGACTGTTGTGTTCAGCGGATCCCACCTCACCCCAGCAGAGACCTGACGGTTGTGTGGGGCGAATCCCACCTCACCCCAGCAGAGACCTGACTGTTGTGTTCGGCGAATTCCACCTCACCACAGCAGAGACCTGACTGTTGTGTTCGGCGGAACCCACCTCACCCCAGCAGAGACCTGACTGTTGTGTTCGGCGGAACCCACCTCACCACAGCAGAGACCTGACTGTTGTGTGCAGCGAATTCCACCTCACCCCAGCATAGACCTGACTGTTGTGTGCGGCGGAACTCACCTTACTCCAGCAGAGTTCTGACTGTTGTGTTCAGCGGATCCCACCTCACCCCAGCAGAGACCTGACGGTTGTGTTCGGCGGATCCCACCTCACCCCAGCAGAGACCTGATTGTTGTGATCGGCGGAACCCACCTCACCCCAGCAGAGACCTGACTGTTGTGTGGGGCGAATCCCACCTCACCCCAGCAGAGACCTGACAGTTGTGTTCGGCGGATCCTACCTCACCACAGCAGAGACCTGACAGTTGTGTTCGGCGGATCCCACCTCACCCCAGCAGAGACCTGACTGTTGTGTTCGGCGGAACCAACCTCACCCCAGCAGAGACCTGACTGTTGTGTTCGACGGATCCCACCTCACCCCAGCAGAGTTCTGACTGTTGTGTGCGGCGAATCCCACCTCACCACAGCAGAGACCTGACAGTTGTGTGCGGTGAATCCCACCTCACCACAGCAGAGACCTGACTGTTGTGTGCGGCGAATCCCACCTCACCACAGCAGAGACCTGACTGTTGTGTGCGGCGAATCCCACCTCACCACAGCAGAGACCTGACTGTTGTGCTCGGCGAATCCCGGCTCACCACAGCAGAGACCTGACTGTTGTGTTCGGCGAATCCCGCCTCACCACAGCAGAGACCTGACTGTTGTGCTCGGCGAATCCCACCTCACCCCAGCAGAGACCTGACTGTTGTGTGCGGCGAATCCCACCTCACCACAGCAGAGACCTGACGGTTGTGTTTGGCGGATCCCACCTCACCCCAGCAGAGACCTGATTGTTGTGATCGGCGGAACCCACCTCACCCCAGCAGAGACCTGACTGTTGTGTGGGGCGAATCCCACCTCACCCCAGCAGAGACCTGACTGTTGTGTTCGGCGAATTCCACCTCACCACAGCAGAGACCTGACTGTTGTGTTCGGCGGAACCCACCTCACCACAGCAGAGACCTGACAGTTGTGTGCGGTGAATCCCACCTCACCACAGCAGAGACCTGACTGTTGTGTGCGGCGAATCCCACCTCACCACAGCAGAGACCTGACTGTTGTGTGCGACGAATCCCACCTCACCACAGCAGAGACCTGACTGTTGTGTGCGGCGGATCCCACCTCACCCCAGCAGAGACCTGACTGTTGTGTTCGGCGGAACCCACCTTACCCCAGCAGAGTTCTGACTGTTGTGTTCGGCGAATCCCACCTCACCCCAGCAGAGACCTGACTGTTGTGTTCGGCGGAACCCACCTCACCCCAGCAGAGACCTGACTGTTGTGTTCGGCGGATCCCACCTCACCCCAGCAGAGTTCTGACTGTTGTGTGCGGCGGATCCCACCTCACCCCAGCAGAGACCTGATTGTTGTGTTCGGCGGAACCCACCTCTTCCCAGCAGAGACCTGACTGTTGTGTGCGGCGAATCCCACCTCACCACAGCAGAGACCTGACTGTTGTGTGGGGTGAATCCCACCTCACCCCAGCAGAGACCTGACTGTTGTGTGCGGCGAATCCCACCTCACCACAGCAGAGACCTGACTGTTGTGTTTGGCGGATCCCACCTCACCACAGCAGAGACCTGACTGTTGTGTGCGGCGAATCCCACCTCACCACAGCAGAGACCTGACTGTTGTGTTCGGCGAATCCCACCTCACCACAGCAGAGACCTGACTGTTGTGTTCAGCGAATCCCACCTCACCACAGCAGAGACCTGACTGTTGTGTGCGGCGAATCCCACCTGACAACAGCAGAGATCTTACTGTTGTGTGGGGCGAATACCACCTCACCCCAGCAGAGACCTGACTGTTGTGCTCGGCGAATCCCACCTCACACCAGCAGAGACCTGACTGTTGTGTTCGGCGGATCCCACCTCACCCCAGCAGAGTTCTGACTGTTGTGTGCGGCGGATCCCACCTCACCCCAGCAGAGACCTGACTGTTGTGTGCGGCGAATCCCACCTCACCACAGCAGAGACCTGACTGTTGTGTGCGGCGAATCCCACATCACCACAGCAGATACCTGACTGTTGTGTGCGGCGGAACTCACCTTACTCCAGCAGAGACCTGACTGTTGTGTACGGCGGATCCCACCTCACCCCAGCAGAGACCTGACGGTTGTGTTTGGCGGATCCCACCTCACCCCAGCAGAGACCTGATTGTTGTGATCGGCGGAACCCACCTCACCCCAGCAGAGACCTGACTGTTGTGTGGGGCGAATCCCACCTCACCCCAGCAGAGACCTGACTGTTGTGTTCGGCGAATCCCACCTCACCCCAGCAGAGACCTGACTGTTGTGTTCGGCGGAACCCACCTCACCCCAGCAGAGACCTGACTGTTGTGTTCGGTGGATCCCACCTCACCCCAGCAGAGTTCTGACTGTTGTGTGCGGCGGATCCCACCTCACCCCAGCAGAGACCTGATTGTTGTGTTCGGCGGAACCCACCTCTTCCCAGCAGAGACCTGACTGTTGTGTGCGGCGAATCCCACCTCACCACAGCAGAGACCTGACTGTTGTGTGCGGCGAATCCCACCTCACCACAGCAGAGACCTGACTGTTGTGTGGGGCGAATCCCACCTCACCCCAGCAGAGACCTGACTGTTGTGTTCGGCGGATCCCACCTCACCCCAGCAGAGACCTGACTGTTGTGTTCGGCGGAACCCACCTCACCCCAGCAGAGACCTGACTGTTGTGTTTGGCGGATCCCACCTCACCACAGCAGAGACCTGACTGTTGTGTGCGGCGAATCCCACCTCACCACAGAAGAGACCTGACTGTTGTGTTCGGCGAATCCCACCTCATCACAGCAGAGACCTGACTGTTGTGTTCGGCGAATCCCACCTCACCACAGCAGAGACCTGACTGTTGTGTGCGGCGAATCCCACCTGACAACAGCAGAGATCTTACTGTTGTGTGGGGCGAATACCACCTCACCCCAGCAGAGACCTGACTGTTGTGTGCGGCGAATCCCACATCACCACAGCAGAGACCTGACTGTTGTGCTCGGCGAATCCCACCTCACCCCAGCAGAGACCTGACTGTTGTGTGCGGCGAATCCCACCTCACCACAGCAGAGACCTGACAGTTGTGTGCGGCGAATCCCACCTCACCACAGCAGAGACCTGACAGTTGTGTGCGGCGAATCCCACCTCACCACAGCAGAGACCTGACAGTTGTGTGCGGCGGATCCCACCTCACCCCAGCAGAGACCTGACTGTTGTGTTCGGCGGATCCCACCTCACCCCAGCAGAGACCTGATAGTTGTGATCGGCGGAACCCACCTCACCCCAGCAGAGACCTGACTGTTGTGTGGGGCGAATCCCACCTCACCCCAGCAGAGACCTGACTGTTGTGTTCGGCGAATTCCACCTCACCACAGCAGAGACCTGACTGTTGTGTTCGGCGGAACCCACCTCACCCCAGCAGAGACCTGACTGTTGTGTTCGGCGGAACCCACCTCACCACAGCAGAGACCTGACTGTTGTGTGCAGCGAATTCCACCTCACCCCAGCAGAGACCTGACTGTTGTGTTCGGCGGATGCCACCTCACCCCAGCAGAGTTCTGACTGTTGTGTGCGGCGAATCCCACCTCACCCCAGCAGAGACCTGACTGTTGTGTGCGGCGGAACTCACCTTACTCCAGCAGAGTTCTGACTGTTGTGTTCAGCGGATCCCACCTCACCCCAGCAGAGACCTGACGGTTGTGTTCGGCGGATCCCACCTCACCCCAGCAGAGACCTGATTGTTGTGATCGGCGGAACCCACCTCACCCCAGCAGAGACCTGACTGTTGTGTGGGGCGAATCCCACCTCACCCCAGCAGAGACCTGACTGTTGTGTTCGGCGGATCCTACCTCACCACAGCAGAGACCTGACAGTTGTGTTCGGCGGATCCCACCTCACCCCAGCAGAGACCTGACTGTTGTGTTCGGCGGAACCCACCTCACCCCAGCAGAGACCTGACTGTTGTGTTCGACGGATCCCACCTCACCCCAGCAGAGTTCTGACTGTTGTGTGCGGCGAATCCCACCTCACCACAGCAGAGACCTGACAGTTGTGTGCGGTGAATCCCACCTCACCACAGCAGAGACCTGACTGTTGTGTGCGGCGAATCCCACCTCACCACAGCAGAGACCTGACTGTTGTGCTCGGCGAATCCCACCTCACCCCAGCAAAGACCTGACTGTTGTGTGCGGCGAATCCCACCTCACCACAGCAGAGACCTGACAGTTGTGTGCGCGAATCCCACCTCACCACAGCAGAGACCTGACAGTTGTGTGCGGCGAATCCCACCTCACCACAGCAGAGACCTGACTGTTGTGTGCGGCGGATCCCACCTCACCCCAGCAGAGACCTGACTGTTGTGTTCGGCGGATCCCACCTCACCCCAGCAGAGACCTGACTGTTGTGTGCGGCGAATCCCACCTCACCACAGCAGAGACCTGACTGTTGTGTGCGGCGAATCCCACCTCACCACAGCAGAGACCTGACTGTTCTGTGGGGCGAATTCCACCTCACCCCAGCATAGACCTGACTGTTGTGTTCGCCGAATCCCACCTCACCCCAGCAGAGAACTGACTGTTGTGTTCAGCGGATCCCACCTCACCCCAGCAGAGACCTGACTGTTGTGTGCGGCGGAACTCACCTTACCCCAGCAGAGACCTGACTGTTGTGTTCGGCGGATCCCACCTCACCCCAGCAGAGTTCTGACTGTTGTGTGCGGCGAATCCCACCTCACCCCAGCAGAGACCTGACTGTTGTGTGCGGCGGAACTCACCTTACTCCAGCAGAGTTCTGACTGTTGTGTTCAGCGGATCCCACCTCACCCCAGCAGAGACCTGACGGTTGTGTTCGGCGGATCCCACCTCACCCCAGCAGAGACCTGATAGTTGTGATCGGCGGAACCCACCTCACCCCAGCAGAGACCTGACTGTTGTGTGGGGCGAATCCCACCTCACCCCAGCAGAGACCTGACTGTTGTGTTCGGCGAATTCCACCTCACCACAGCAGAGACCTGACTGTTGTGTTCGGCGGAACCCACCTCACCCCAGCAGAGACCTGACTGTTGTGTTCGGCGGAACCCACCTCACCACAGCAGAGACCTGACTGTTGTGTGCAGCGAATTCCACCTCACCCCAGCATAGACCTGACTGTTGTGTGCGGCGGAACTCACCTTACCCCAGCAGAGACCTGACTGTTGTGTGCAGCGAATTCCACCTCACCCCAGCATAGACCTGACTGTTGTGTGCGGCGGAACTCACCTTACTCCAGCAGAGTTCTGACTGTTGTGTTCAGCGGATCCCACCTCACCCCAGCAGAGACCTGACGGTTGTGTTCGGCGGATCCCACCTCACCCCAGCAGAGACCTGATTGTTGTGATCGGCGGAACCCACCTCACCCCAGCAGAGACCTGACTGTTGTGTGGGGCGAATCCCACCTCACCCCAGCAGAGACCTGACAGTTGTGTTCGGCGGATCCTACCTCACCACAGCAGAGACCTGACAGTTGTGTTCGGCGGATCCCACCTCACCCCAGCAGAGACCTGACTGTTGTGTTCGGCGGAACCAACCTCACCCCAGCAGAGACCTGACTGTTGTGTTCGACGGATCCCACCTCACCCCAGCAGAGTTCTGACTGTTGTGTGCGGCGAATCCCACCTCACCACAGCAGAGACCTGACAGTTGTGTGCGGTGAATCCCACCTCACCACAGCAGAGACCTGACTGTTGTGTGCGGCGAATCCCACCTCACCACAGCAGAGACCTGACTGTTGTGTGCGGCGGATCCCACCTCACCCCAGCAGAGACCTGACTGTTGTGTTCGGCGGAACCCACCTTACCCCAGCAGAGTTCTGACTGTTGTGTTCGGCGAATCCCACCTCACCCCAGCAGAGACCTGACTGTTGTGTTCGGCGGAACCCACCTCACCCCAGCAGAGACCTGACTGTTGTGTTCGGCGGATCCCACCTCACCCCAGCAGAGTTCTGACTGTTGTGTGCGGCGGATCCCACCTCACCCCAGCAGAGACCTGATTGTTGTGTTCGGCGGAACCCACCTCTTCCCAGCAGAGACCTGACTGTTGTGTGCGGCGAATCCCACCTCACCACAGCAGAGACCTGACTGTTGTGTGGGGTGAATCCCACCTCACCCCAGCAGAGACCTGACTGTTGTGTGCGGCGAATCCCACCTCACCACAGCAGAGACCTGACTGTTGTGTGCGGCGAATCCCACCTCACCACAGCAGAGACCTGACTGTTGTGTGGGGCGAATCCCACCTCACCCCAGCAGAGACCTGACTGTTGTGTTTGGCGGATCCCACCTCACCCCAGCAGAGACCTGACTGTTGTGTTTGGCGGATCCCACCTCACCACAGCAGAGACCTGACTGTTGTGTGCGGCGAATCCCACCTCACCACAGCAGAGACCTGACTGTTGTGTTCGGCGAATCCCACCTCACCACAGCAGAGACCTGACTGTTGTGTTCGGCGAATCCCACCTCACCACAGCAGAGACCTGACTGTTGTGTGCGGCGAATCCCACCTGACAACAGCAGAGATCTTACTGTTGTGTGGGGCGAATACCACCTCACCCCAGCAGAGACCTGACTGTTGTGTTCGGCGAATCCCACCTCACCACAGCAGAGACCTGACTGTTGTGTTCGGCGGATCCCACCTCACCCCAGCAGAGACCTGACTGTTGTGTTCGGCGGAACCCACCTCACACCAGCAGAGACCTGACTGTTGTGTTCGGCGGATCCCACCTCACCCCAGCAGAGTTCTGACTGTTGTGTGCGGCGGATCCCACCTCACCCCAGCAGAGACCTGACTGTTGTGTGCGGCGAATCCCACCTCACCACAGCAGAGACCTGACTGTTGTGTGCGGCGAATCCCACATCACCACAGCAGAGACCTGACTGTTGTGTGCGGCGGAACTCACCTTACTCCAGCAGAGACCTGACTGTTGTGTACGGCGGATCCCACCTCACCCCAGCAGAGACCTGACGGTTGTGTTTGGCGGATCCCACCTCACCCCAGCAGAGACCTGATTGTTGTGATCGGCGGAACCCACCTCACCCCAGCAGAGACCTGACTGTTGTGTGGGGCGAATCCCACCTCACCCCAGCAGAGACCTGACTGTTGTGTTCGGCGAATTCCACCTCACCACAGCAGAGACCTGACTGTTGTGTTCGGCGGAACCCACCTCACCACAGCAGAGACCTGACAGTTGTGTGCGGTGAATCCCACCTCACCACAGCAGAGACCTGACTGTTGTGTGCGGCGAATCCCACCTCACCACAGCAGAGACCTGACTGTTGTGTGCGGCGAATCCCACCTCACCACAGCAGAGACCTGACTGTTGTGTTCGGCGAATCCCACCTTACCCCAGCAGAGTTCTGACTGTTGTGTTCGGCGAATCCCACCTCACCCCAGCAGAGACCTGACTGTTGTGTTCGGCGGAACCCACCTCACCCCAGCAGAGACCTGACTGTTGTGTTCGGCGGATCCCACCTCACCCCAGCAGAGTTCTGACTGTTGTGTGCGGCGGATCCCACCTCACCCCAGCAGAGACCTGATTGTTGTGTTCGGCGGAACCCACCTCTTCCCAGCAGAGACCTGACTGTTGTGTGCGGCGAATCCCACCTCACCACAGCAGAGACCTGACTGTTGTGTGGGGTGAATCCCACCTCACCCCAGCAGAGACCTGACTGTTGTGTGCGGCGAATCCCACCTCACCACAGCAGAGACCTGACTGTTGTGTGCGGCGAATCCCACCTCACCACAGCAGAGACCTGACTGTTGTGTGGGGCGAATCCCACCTCACCCCAGCAGAGACCTGACTGTTGTGTTCGGCGGATCCCACCTCACCCCAGCAGAGACCTGACTGTTGTGTTCGGCGGAACCCACCTCACACCAGCAGAGACCTGACTGTTGTGTTTGGCGGATCCCACCTCACCACAGCAGAGACCTGACTGTTGTGTGCGGCGAATCCCACCTCACCACAGAAGAGACCTGACTGTTGTGTTCGGCGAATCCCACCTCATCACAGCAGAGACCTGACTGTTGTGTTCGGCGAATCCCACCTCACCACAGCAGAGACCTGACTGTTGTGTGCGGCGAATCCCACCTGACAACAGCAGAGATCTTACTGTTGTGTGGGGCGAATACCACCTCACCCCAGCAGAGACCTGACTGTTGTGTTCGGCGAATCCCACCTCACCACAGCAGAGACCTGACTGTTGTGTTCGGCGGATCCCACCTCACCCCAGCAGAGACCTGACTGTTGTGTTCGGCGGAACCCACCTCACACCAGCAGAGACCTGACTGTTGTGTTCGGCGGATCCCACCTCACCCCAGCAGAGACCTGACTGTTGTGTGCGGCGAATCCCACCTCACCACAGCAGAGACCTGACTGTTTTGTGCGGCGAATCCCACATCACCACAGCAGAGACCTGACTGTTGTGTGGGGCGAATTCCACCTCACCCCAGCATAGACCTGACTGTTGTGTTCGCCGAATCCCACCTGACAACAGCAGAGATCTTACTGTTGTGTGGGGCGAATACCACCTCACCCCAGCAGAGAACTGACTGTTGTGTTCAGCGGATCCCACCTCACCCCAGCAGAGACCTGACTGTTGTGTGCGGCGGATCCCACCTCACCCCAGCAGAGACCTGACTGTTGTGTTCGGCGGAACCCACCTTACCCCAGCAGAGACCTGACGGTTGTGTTTGGCGGATCCCACCTCACCCCAGCAGAGACCTGATTGTTGTGATCGGCGGAACCCACCTCACCCCAGCAGAGACCTGACTGTTGTGTGGGGCGAATCCCACCTCACCCCAGCAGAGACCTGACTGTTGTGTTCGGCGAATTCCACCTCACCACAGCAGAGACCTGACTGTTGTGTTCGGCGGAACCCACCTCACCACAGCAGAGACCTGACAGTTGTGTGCGGTGAATCCCACCTCACCACAGCAGAGACCTGACTGTTGTGTGCGGCGAATCCCACCTCACCACAGCAGAGACCTGACTGTTGTGTGCGGCGAATCCCACCTCACCACAGCAGAGACCTGACTGTTGTGTTCGGCGAATCCCACCTTACCCCAGCAGAGTTCTGACTGTTGTGTTCGGCGAATCCCACCTCACCCCAGCAGAGACCTGACTGTTGTGTTCGGCGGAACCCACCTCACCCCAGCAGAGACCTGACTGTTGTGTTCGGCGGATCCCACCTCACCCCAGCAGAGTTCTGACTGTTGTGTGCGGCGGATCCCACCTCACCCCAGCAGAGACCTGATTGTTGTGTTCGGCGGAACCCACCTCTTCCCAGCAGAGACCTGACTGTTGTGTGCGGCGAATCCCACCTCACCACAGCAGAGACCTGACTGTTGTGTGGGGTGAATCCCACCTCACCCCAGCAGAGACCTGACTGTTGTGTGCGGCGAATCCCACCTCACCACAGCAGAGACCTGACTGTTGTGTGCGGCGAATCCCACCTCACCACAGCAGAGACCTGACTGTTGTGTGGGGCGAATCCCACCTCACCCCAGCAGAGACCTGACTGTTGTGTGGGGCGAATCCCACCTCACCCCAGCAGAGACCTGACTGTTGTGTTCGGCGGATCCCACCTCACCCCAGCAGAGACCTGACTGTTGTGTTCGGCGGAACCCACCTCACACCAGCAGAGACCTGACTGTTGTGTTTGGCGGATCCCACCTCACCACAGCAGAGACCTGACTGTTGTGTGCGGCGAATCCCACCTCACCACAGAAGAGACCTGACTGTTGTGTTCGGCGAATCCCACCTCATCACAGCAGAGACCTGACTGTTGTGTTCGGCGAATCCCACCTCACCACAGCAGAGACCTGACTGTTGTGTGCGGCGAATCCCACCTGACAACAGCAGAGATCTTACTGTTGTGTGGGGCGAATACCACCTCACCCCAGCAGAGACCTGACTGTTGTGTTCGGCGAATCCCACCTCACCACAGCAGAGACCTGACTGTTGTGTTCGGCGGATCCCACCTCACCCCAGCAGAGACCTGACTGTTGTGTTCGGCGGATCCCACCTCACACCAGCAGAGACCTGACTGTTGTGTTCGGCGGATCCCACCTCACCCCAGCAGAGACCTGACTGTTGTGTGCGGCGAATCCCACCTCACCACAGCAGAGACCTGACTGTTTTGTGCGGCGAATCCCACATCACCACAGCAGAGACCTGACTGTTGTGTGGGGCGAATTCCACCTCACCCCAGCATAGACCTGACTGTTGTGTTCGCCGAATCCCACCTGACAACAGCAGAGATCTTACTGTTGTGTGGGGCGAATACCACCTCACCCCAGCAGAGAACTGACTGTTGTGTTCAGCGGATCCCACCTCACCCCAGCAGAGACCTGACTGTTGTGTGCGGCGGATCCCACCTCACCCCAGCAGAGACCTGACTGTTGTGTTCGGCGGAACCCACCTTACCCCAGCAGAGTTCTGACTGTTGTGTTCGGCGGATCCCACCTCACCCCAGCAGAGACCTGACTGTTGTGTTCGGCGGATCCCACCTCACCCCAGCAGAGACCTGATTGTTGTGATCGGCGGAACCCACCTCACCCCAGCAGAGACCTGACTGTTGTGTGGGGCGAATCCCACCTCACCCCAGCAGAGACCTGACTGTTGTGTTCGGCGAATTCCACCTCACCACAGCAGAGACCTGACTGTTGTGTTCGGCGGATCCCACCTCACCCCAGCAGAGACCTGACTGTTGTGTTCAGCGGATCCCACCTCACCCCAGCAGAGACCTGACTGTTGTGTGCGGCGGATCCCACCTCACCCCAGCAGAGACCTGACTGTTGTGTTTGGCGGAACCCACCTTACCCCAGCAGAATTCTGACTGTTGTGTTCGGCGGATCCCACCTCACCCCAGCAGAGACCTGACTGTTGTGTTCGGCGGATCCCACCTCACCCCAGCAGAGACCTGACTGTTGTGTTCGGCGGATCCCACCTCACCCCAGCAGAGACCTGACTGTTGTGTGCGGCGAATCCCACCTCACCACAGCAGAGACCTGACTGTTTTGTGCGGCGAATCCCACATCACCACAGCAGAGACCTGACTGTTGTGTGGGGCGAATTCCACCTCACCCCAGCATAGACCTGACTGTTGTGTTCGCCGAATCCCACCTGACAACAGCAGAGATCTTACTGTTGTGTGGGGCGAATACCACCTCACCCCAGCAGAGAACTGACTGTTGTGTTCAGCGGATCCCACCTCACCCCAGCAGAGACCTGACTGTTGTGTGCGGCGGATCCCACCTCACCCCAGCAGAGACCTGACTGTTGTGATCGGCGGAACCCACCTCACCCCAGCAGAGACCTGACTGTTGTGTGGGGCGAATCCCACCTCACCCCAGCAGAGACCTGACTGTTGTGTTCGGCGAATTCCACCTCACCACAGCAGAGACCTGACTGTTGTGTTCGGCGGATCCCACCTCACCCCAGCAGAGACCTGACTGTTGTGTTCTGCGGATCCCACCTCACCCCAGCAGAGACCTGACTGTTGTGTTCGGCGGAACCCACCTCACCCCAGCAGAGACCTGACTGTTGTGTTCGGCGGATCCCACCTCACCCCAGCAGAGTTCTGACTGTTGTGTGCGGCGAATCCCACCTCACCACAGCAGAGACCTGACAGTTGTGTGCGGCGAATCCCACCTCACCACAGCAGAGACCTGACTGTTGTGTGCGGCGAATCCCACCTCACCACAGCAGAGACCTGACTGTTGTGTGCGGCGAATCCCACCTCACCACAGCAGAGACCTGACTGTTGTGCTCGGCGAATCCCACCTCACCCCAGCAGAGACCTGACTGTTGTGTGCGGCGAATCCCACCTCACCACAGCAGAGACCTGACAGTTGTGTGCGGCGAATCCCACCTCACCACAGCAGAGACCTGACAGTTGTGTGCGGCGAATCCCACCTCACCACAGCAGAGACCTGACTGTTGTGTGCGGCGGATCCCACCTCACCCCAGCAGAGACCTGACTGTTGTGTTCGGCGGATCCCACCTCACCCCAGCAGAGACCTGACTGTTGTGTTCGGCAGATCCCACCTCACCACAGCAGAGACCTGACTGTTGTGTGCGGCGAATCCCACCTCACCACAGCAGAGACCTGACTGTTGTGTGCGGCGAATCCCACCGCACCACAGCAGAGACCTGACTGTTGTGTTCGGCGGATCCCACCTCACCCCAGCAGAGACCTGACTGTTGTGTGCAGCGAATCCCACCTCACCACAGCAGAGTTCTGACTGTTGTGTTCGGCGGATCCCAACTCACCCCAGCAGAGACCTGACTGTTGTGTTCGGCGAATCCCACCTCACCCCAGCAGAGACCTGACTGTTGTGTTCGGCGGATCCCACCTCACCCCAGCAGAGTTCTGACTGCTGTGTTCGGCGAATCTCACCTCACCACAGCAGAGGCCTGACTGTTGTGTGCGGCGGATCCCACCTCACCCCAGCAGAGACCTGACTGTTGAGTACGGCGAATCCCACCTCACCCCAGCAGAGACCTGACTGTTGAGTACGGCGAATCCCACCTCACCCCAGCAGAGACCTGACTGTTGTGTTCGGCAGATCCCACCTCACCGCATCAGAGACCTGACTGCTGTGTTCGGCGGAACCCACCTCACCCCAGCAGAGACCTGACTGTTGTGTTCGGCGGAACCCACCTCACCCCAGGAGAGACCTGACTGTTGTGTGCGGCGAATCCCACCTCACCCCAGCAGAGACCTGACTGTTGTGTTCGGCGAATCCCACCTCACCATAGCAGAGACCTGACTGTTGTGTGCGGCGAATCCCACCTCACCCCAGCAGAGACCTGACTGTTGTGTGGGGCGAATCCCACCTCACCCCAGCAGAGACCTGACTGTTGTGTTCGGCGGATCCCACCTCACCCCAGCAGAGACCTGACTGTTGTGTTCGGCGAATCCCACCTCACCCCAGCAGAGACCTGACTGTTTTGTGCGGCGGATCCCACCTCACCCCAGCAGAGACCTGACTATTGTGTTCGGCGGATCCCACCTCACCCCACCAAAGACCTGACTGTTGTGTTCGGTGGATCCCATCTCACCCCAGCAGAGACCTGACTGTTGTGTTCAACGGATCCCACCTCACCCCAGCAGAGTTCTGACTGTTGTGTGCGGTGGATCCCCCCTCACCCCCGCAGAGACCTGACTGTTGTGTTTGGCGGATCCCACCTCACCACAGCAGAGACCTGACTGTTGTGTGCGGCGAATCCCACCGCACCACAGCAGAGACCTGACTGTTGTGTTCGGCGGATCCCACCTCACCCCAGCAGAGACCTGACTGTTGTGTGCAGCGAATCCCACCTCACCACAGCAGAGTTCTGACTGCTGTGTGCGGCGGATCCCACCTCACCCCAGCAGAGACCTGACTGTTTTGTTTGGCGGATCCCACCTCACCCCAACAGAGTTCTGACTGTTGTGTTCGGCGGATCCCACCTCACCCCAGCAGAGACCTGACTGTTTTGTGCGGCGGATCCCACCTCACCCCAGCAGAGACCTGACTATTGTGTTCGGCGGATCCCACCTCACCCCACCAAAGACCTGACTGTTGTGTTCGGCGGATCCCATCTCACCCCAGCAGAGACCTGACTGTTGTGTTCGGCGGATCCCACCTCACCCCAGCAGAGTTCTGACTGTTGTGTGCGGTGGATCCCCCCTCACCCCAGCAGAGACCTGACTGTTGTGTGTTCGGCGGAACCCACCTCACCCCTGCAGAGACCTGACTGTTGTGTGCGGCGAATCCCACCTCACCACAGCAGAGACCTGACTGTTGTGTGCTGCGAATCCCACCGCACCACAGCAGAGACCTGACTGTTGTGTGGGGCGGATCCCACCTCACCCCAGCAGAGACCTGACTGTTGTGTTTGGCGGATCCCACCTCACCCCAGCAGAGGCCTGACTGTTGTGTTCGGCAAATCCCACCTCACCCCAGCAGAGACCTGACTGTTGTGTTCGGCGGATCCCACCTCACCCCAGCAGAGACCTGACTGTTGTGTACGGCGGATCCCACCTCACCCCAGCAGAAACCTGACTGTTGTGTGCGGCGGATCCCACCTCACCCCAGCAGAGACCTGAGTGTTGTGTTCGGCGTATCTCACCTCACCACAGCAGAGACCTGACTGTTGTGTGGGGCGAATCCCACCTCACCACAGCAGAGACCTGACTGTTGTGAACGGCGGATCCCACCTCACCCCAGCAGAGACCTGACTGTTGTGTTCGGCGGAACCTACCTCACCCCAGCAGAGACCTGACTGTTGTGTGCGGCGGATCCCACCTCACCCCAGCAGAGTTCTGACTGTTGTGTGCAGCGGATCCCTCCTCACCCCAGCAGAGACCTGACTGTTGTGTTCAGCGCAACCCACCTCACCCCAGCAGAAACCTGACTGTTGTGTTCGGCAAATCCCACCTCACCCCAGCAGAGACCTGACTGTTGTGTTCGGCGGATCCCACCTCACCCCAGCATAGTTCTGACTGTTGTGTGCAGCGGATCCCCCCTCACCCCAGCAGAGACCTGACTGTTGTGTTCAGCGCAACCCACCTCACCCCAGCAGAGACCTGACTGTTGTGTTCGGCGGATCCCACCTCACCCCAAAAGAGACCTGACTGTTGTGTTCGGCAAATCCCACCTCACCCCAGCAGAGACCTGACTGTTGTGTTCGGCAGATCCCACCTCACCGCATCAGAGACCTGACTGCTGTGTTCGGCGGAACCCACCTCACCCCAGCAGAGACCTGACTGTTGTGTTCGGCGGAACCCACCTCACCCCAGGAGAGACCTGACTGTTGTGTGCGGCGAATCCCACCTCACCCCAGCAGAGACCTGACTGTTGTGTTCGGCGAATCCCACCTCACCATAGCAGAGACCTGACTGTTGTGTGCGGCGAATCCCACCTCACCCCAGCAGAGACCTGACTGTTGTGTGCGGCGGATCCCACCTCACCCCAGCAGAGACCTGACTGTTGTGTGCGGCGGATCCCACCTCACACCAGCAGAGACCTGACTGTTGTGTTCGGCGGATCCCACCTCACCCCAGCAGAGACCTGACTGTTGTGTTCGGCGGAACCCACCTCACCCCAGCAGAGACCTGACTGTTGTGTGCGGCGGATCCCACCTCACCCCAGCAGAGACCTGACTGTTGTGTTCGGCGGATCCCACCTCACCCCAGCAGAGACCTGACTGTTGTGTTCGGCGGATCCCACCTCACCCCAGCAGAGACCTGACTGTTGTGTGCGGCGAATCCCATCTCACCACAGCAGAGACCTGACTGTTGTGTGCGGCGAATCCCACCTCACCCCAGCAGAGACCTGACTGTTGTGTACGGCGGATCCCACCTCACCCCAGCAGAGACCTGACTGTTGTGTTCGGCGGAACCTACCTCACCCCAGCAGAGACCTGACTGTTGTGTGCGGCAGATCCCACCTCACCCCAGCAGAGACCTGACTGTTGTGTTCGGCGGATCCCACCTCACCCCAGCAGAGACCTGACTGTTGTGTTCGGCGGATCCCACCTCACCCCAGCAGAGACCTGACTGTTGTGTACGGCGGATCCCACCTCACCCCAGCAGAAACCTGACTGTTGTGTGCGGCGGATCCCACCTCACCCCAGCAGAGACCTGAGTGTTGTGTTCGGCGAATCTCACCTCACCACAGCAGAGACCTGACTGTTGTGTGGGGCGAATCCCACCTCACCACAGCAGAGACCTGACTGTTGTGAACGGCGGATCCCACCTCACCCCAGCAGAGACCTGACTGTTGTGTTCGGCGGAACCTACCTCACCCCAGCAGAGACCTGACTGTTGTGTGCGGCGGATCCCACCTCACCCCAGCAGAGTTCTGACTGTTGTGTGCAGCGGATCCCTCCTCACCCCAGCAGAGACCTGACTGTTGTGTTCAGCGCAACCCACCTCACCCCAGCAGAGACCTGACTGTTGTGTTCGGCGGATCCCACCTCACCCCAGCAGAGACCTGATTGTTGTGATCGGCGGAACCCACCTCACCCCAGCAGAGACCTGACTGTTGTGTGGGGCGAATCCCACCTCACCCCAGCAGAGACCTGACTGTTGTGTTCGGCGAATTCCACCTCACCACAGCAGAGACCTGACTGTTGTGTTCGGCGGATCCCACCTCACCCCAGCAGAGACCTGACTGTTGTGTTCAGCGGATCCCACCTCACCCCAGCAGAGACCTGACTGTTGTGTGCGGCGGATCCCACCTCACCCCAGCAGAGACCTGACTGTTGTGTTCGGCGGAACCCACCTTACCCCAGCAGAGTTCTGACTGTTGTGTTCGGCGGATCCCACCTCACCCCAGCAGAGACCTGACTGTTGTGTTCGGCGGATCCCACCTCACCCCAGCAGAGACCTGACTGTTGTGTTCGGCGGATCCCACCTCACCCCAGCAGAGACCTGACTGTTGTGTGCGGCGAATCCCACCTCACCACAGCAGAGACCTGACTGTTTTGTGCGGCGAATCCCACATCACCACAGCAGAGACCTGACTGTTGTGTGGGGCGAATTCCACCTCACCCCAGCATAGACCTGACTGTTGTGTTCGCCGAATCCCACCTGACAACAGCAGAGATCTTACTGTTGTGTGGGGCGAATACCACCTCACCCCAGCAGAGACCTGACTGTTGTGTTCGGCGGAACCCACCTCACACCAGCAGAGACCTGACTGTTGTGTTTGGCGGATCCCACCTCACCACAGCAGAGACCTGACTGTTGTGTGCGGCGAATCCCACCTCACCACAGAAGAGACCTGACTGTTGTGTTCGGCGAATCCCACCTCATCACAGCAGAGACCTGACTGTTGTGTTCGGCGAATCCCACCTCACCACAGCAGAGACCTGACTGTTGTGTGCGGCGAATCCCACCTGACAACAGCAGAGATCTTACTGTTGTGTGGGGCGAATACCACCTCACCCCAGCAGAGACCTGACTGTTGTGTTCGGCGAATCCCACCTCACCACAGCAGAGACCTGACTGTTGTGTTCGGCGGATCCCACCTCACCCCAGCAGAGACCTGACTGTTGTGTTCGGCGGAACCCACCTCACACCAGCAGAGACCTGACTGTTGTGTTCGGCGGATCCCACCTCACCCCAGCAGAGACCTGACTGTTGTGTGCGGCGAATCCCACCTCACCACAGCAGAGACCTGACTGTTTTGTGCGGCGAATCCCACATCACCACAGCAGAGACCTGACTGTTGTGTGGGGCGAATTCCACCTCACCCCAGCATAGACCTGACTGTTGTGTTCGCCGAATCCCACCTGACAACAGCAGAGATCTTACTGTTGTGTGGGGCGAATACCACCTCACCCCAGCAGAGAACTGACTGTTGTGTTCAGCGGATCCCACCTCACCCCAGCAGAGACCTGACTGTTGTGTGCGGCGGATCCCACCTCACCCCAGCAGAGACCTGACTGTTGTGTTCGGCGGAACCCACCTTACCCCAGCAGAGACCTGACGGTTGTGTTTGGCGGATCCCACCTCACCCCAGCAGAGACCTGATTGTTGTGATCGGCGGAACCCACCTCACCCCAGCAGAGACCTGACTGTTGTGTGGGGCGAATCCCACCTCACCCCAGCAGAGACCTGACTGTTGTGTTCGGCGAATTCCACCTCACCACAGCAGAGACCTGACTGTTGTGTTCGGCGGAACCCACCTCACCACAGCAGAGACCTGACAGTTGTGTGCGGTGAATCCCACCTCACCACAGCAGAGACCTGACTGTTGTGTGCGGCGAATCCCACCTCACCACAGCAGAGACCTGACTGTTGTGTGCGGCGAATCCCACCTCACCACAGCAGAGACCTGACTGTTGTGTTCGGCGAATCCCACCTTACCCCAGCAGAGTTCTGACTGTTGTGTTCGGCGAATCCCACCTCACCCCAGCAGAGACCTGACTGTTGTGTTCGGCGGAACCCACCTCACCCCAGCAGAGACCTGACTGTTGTGTTCGGCGGATCCCACCTCACCCCAGCAGAGTTCTGACTGTTGTGTGTGGCGGATCCCACCTCACCCCAGCAGAGACCTGATTGTTGTGTTCGGCGGAACCCACCTCTTCCCAGCAGAGACCTGACTGTTGTGTGCGGCGAATCCCACCTCACCACAGCAGAGACCTGACTGTTGTGTGGGGTGAATCCCACCTCACCCCAGCAGAGACCTGACTGTTGTGTGCGGCGAATCCCACCTCACCACAGCAGAGACCTGACTGTTGTGTGCGGCGAATCCCACCTCACCACAGCAGAGACCTGACTGTTGTGTGGGGCGAATCCCACCTCACCCCAGCAGAGACCTGACTGTTGTGTTCGGCGGATCCCACCTCACCCCAGCAGAGACCTGACTGTTGTGTTCGGCGGAACCCACCTCACACCAGCAGAGACCTGACTGTTGTGTTTGGCGGATCCCACCTCACCACAGCAGAGACCTGACTGTTGTGTGCGGCGAATCCCACCTCACCACAGAAGAGACCTGACTGTTGTGTTCGGCGAATCCCACCTCATCACAGCAGAGACCTGACTGTTGTGTTCGGCGAATCCCACCTCACCACAGCAGAGACCTGACTGTTGTGTGCGGCGAATCCCACCTGACAACAGCAGAGATCTTACTGTTGTGTGGGGCGAATACCACCTCACCCCAGCAGAGACCTGACTGTTGTGTTCGGCGAATCCCACCTCACCACAGCAGAGACCTGACTGTTGTGTTCGGCGGATCCCACCTCACCCCAGCAGAGACCTGACTGTTGTGTTCGGCGGAACCCACCTCACACCAGCAGAGACCTGACTGTTGTGTTCGGCGGATCCCACCTCACCCCAGCAGAGACCTGACTGTTGTGTGCGGCGAATCCCACCTCACCACAGCAGAGACCTGACTGTTTTGTGCGGCGAATCCCACATCACCACAGCAGAGACCTGACTGTTGTGTGGGGCGAATTCCACCTCACCCCAGCATAGACCTGACTGTTGTGTTCGCCGAATCCCACCTGACAACAGCAGAGATCTTACTGTTGTGTGGGGCGAATACCACCTCACCCCAGCAGAGAACTGACTGTTGTGTTCAGCGGATCCCACCTCACCCCAGCAGAGACCTGACTGTTGTGTGCGGCGGATCCCACCTCACCCCAGCAGAGACCTGACTGTTGTGTTCGGCGGAACCCACCTTACCCCAGCAGAGTTCTGACTGTTGTGTTCGGCGGATCCCACCTCACCCCAGCAGAGACCTGACTGTTGTGTTCGGCGGATCCCACCTCACCCCAGCAGAGACCTGATTGTTGTGATCGGCGGAACCCACCTCACCCCAGCAGAGACCTGACTGTTGTGTGGGGCGAATCCCACCTCACCCCAGCAGAGACCTGACTGTTGTGTTCGGCGAATTCCACCTCACCACAGCAGAGACCTGACTGTTGTGTTCGGCGGATCCCACCTCACCCCAGCAGAGACCTGACTGTTGTGTTCAGCGGATCCCACCTCACCCCAGCAGAGACCTGACTGTTGTGTGCGGCGGATCCCACCTCACCCCAGCAGAGACCTGACTGTTGTGTTCGGCGGAACCCACCTTACCCCAGCAGAGTTCTGACTGTTGTGTTCGGCGGATCCCACCTCACCCCAGCAGAGACCTGACTGTTGTGTTCGGCGGATCCCACCTCACCCCAGCAGAGACCTGACTGTTGTGTTCGGCGGATCCCACCTCACCCCAGCAGAGACCTGACTGTTGTGTGCGGCGAATCCCACCTCACCACAGCAGAGACCTGACTGTTTTGTGCGGCGAATCCCACATCACCACAGCAGAGACCTGACTGTTGTGTGGGGCGAATTCCACCTCACCCCAGCATAGACCTGACTGTTGTGTTCGCCGAATCCCACCTGACAACAGCAGAGATCTTACTGTTGTGTGGGGCGAATACCACCTCACCCCAGCAGAGAACTGACTGTTGTGTTCAGCGGATCCCACCTCACCCCAGCAGAGACCTGACTGTTGTGTGCGGCGGATCCCACCTCACCCCAGCAGAGACCTGACTGTTGTGATCGGCGGAACCCACCTCACCCCAGCAGAGACCTGACTGTTGTGTGGGGCGAATCCCACCTCACCCCAGCAGAGACCTGACTGTTGTGTTCGGCGAATTCCACCTCACCACAGCAGAGACCTGACTGTTGTGTTCGGCGGATCCCACCTCACCCCAGCAGAGACCTGACTGTTGTGTTCTGCGGATCCCACCTCACCCCAGCAGAGACCTGACTGTTGTGTTCGGCGGAACCCACCTCACCCCAGCAGAGACCTGACTGTTGTGTTCGGCGGATCCCACCTCACCCCAGCAGAGTTCTGACTGTTGTGTGCGGCGAATCCCACCTCACCACAGCAGAGACCTGACAGTTGTGTGCGGCGAATCCCACCTCACCACAGCAGAGACCTGACTGTTGTGTGCGGCGAATCCCACCTCACCACAGCAGAGACCTGACTGTTGTGTGCGGCGAATCCCACCTCACCACAGCAGAGACCTGACTGTTGTGCTCGGCGAATCCCACCTCACCCCAGCAGAGACCTGACTGTTGTGTGCGGCGAATCCCACCTCACCACAGCAGAGACCTGACAGTTGTGTGCGGCGAATCCCACCTCACCACAGCAGAGACCTGACAGTTGTGTGCGGCGAATCCCACCTCACCACAGCAGAGACCTGACTGTTGTGTGCGGCGGATCCCACCTCACCCCAGCAGAGACCTGACTGTTGTGTTCGGCGGATCCCACCTCACCCCAGCAGAGACCTGACTGTTGTGTTCGGCAGATCCCACCTCACCACAGCAGAGACCTGACTGTTGTGTGCGGCGAATCCCACCTCACCACAGCAGAGACCTGACTGTTGTGTGCGGCGAATCCCACCGCACCACAGCAGAGACCTGACTGTTGTGTTCGGCGGATCCCACCTCACCCCAGCAGAGACCTGACTGTTGTGTGCAGCGAATCCCACCTCACCACAGCAGAGTTCTGACTGTTGTGTTCGGCGGATCCCAACTCACCCCAGCAGAGACCTGACTGTTGTGTTCGGCGAATCCCACCTCACCCCAGCAGAGACCTGACTGTTGTGTTCGGCGGATCCCACCTCACCCCAGCAGAGTTCTGACTGCTGTGTTCGGCGAATCTCACCTCACCACAGCAGAGGCCTGACTGTTGTGTGCGGCGGATCCCACCTCACCCCAGCAGAGACCTGACTGTTGAGTACGGCGAATCCCACCTCACCCCAGCAGAGACCTGACTGTTGAGTACGGCGAATCCCACCTCACCCCAGCAGAGACCTGACTGTTGTGTGGGGCGAATCCCACCTCACCCCAGCAGAGACCTGACTGTTGTGTTCGGCGGATCCCACCTCACCCCAGCAGAGACCTGA
Source organism: Hyperolius riggenbachi (assembly GCF_040937935.1). Classification (NCBI taxonomy): domain Eukaryota; kingdom Metazoa; phylum Chordata; class Amphibia; order Anura; family Hyperoliidae; genus Hyperolius; species Hyperolius riggenbachi. The sequence goes on along the minus strand of NC_090648.1, from coordinate 466,362,250 downwards.
CTGTTGTGTTCGGCGAATCCCACCTCACCCCAGCAGAGACCTGACTGTTTTGTGCGGCGGATCCCACCTCACCCCAGCAGAGACCTGACTATTGTGTTCGGCGGATCCCACCTCACCCCACCAAAGACCTGACTGTTGTGTTCGGCGGATCCCATCTCACCCCAGCAGAGACCTGACTGTTGTGTTCAACGGATCCCACCTCACCCCAGCAGAGTTCTGACTGTTGTGTGCGGTGGATCCCCCCTCACCCCAGCAGAGACCTGACTGTTGTGTTCTGCGGAACCCACCTCACCCCCGCAGAGACCTGACTGTTGTGTTTGGCGGATCCCACCTCACCACAGCAGAGACCTGACTGTTGTGTGCGGCGAATCCCACCGCACCACAGCAGAGACCTGACTGTTGTGTTCGGCGGATCCCACCTCACCCCAGCAGAGACCTGACTGTTGTGTGCAGCGAATCCCACCTCACCACAGCAGAGTTCTGACTGCTGTGTGCGGCGGATCCCACCTCACCCCAGCAGAGACCTGACTGTTTTGTTTGGCGGATCCCACCTCACCCCAACAGAGTTCTGACTGTTGTGTTCGGCGGATCCCACCTCACCCCAGCAGAGACCTGACTGTTGTGTTCGGCGAATCCCACCTCACCCCAGCAGAGACCTGACTGTTTTGTGCGGCGGATCCCACCTCACCCCAGCAGAGACCTGACTATTGTGTTCGGCGGATCCCACCTCACCCCACCAAAGACCTGACTGTTGTGTTCGGCGGATCCCATCTCACCCCAGCAGAGACCTGACTGTTGTGTTCGGCGGATCCCACCTCACCCCAGCAGAGTTCTGACTGTTGTGTGCGGTGGATCCCCCCTCACCCCAGCAGAGACCTGACTGTTGTGTGTTCGGCGGAACCCACCTCACCCCTGCAGAGACCTGACTGTTGTGTGCGGCGAATCCCACCTCACCACAGCAGAGACCTGACTGTTGTGTGCTGCGAATCCCACCGCACCACAGCAGAGACCTGACTGTTGTGTGGGGCGGATCCCACCTCACCCCAGCAGAGACCTGACTGTTGTGTTTGGCGGATCCCACCTCACCCCAGCAGAGGCCTGACTGTTGTGTTCGGCAAATCCCACCTCACCCCAGCAGAGACCTGACTGTTGTGTTCGGCGGATCCCACCTCACCCCAGCAGAGACCTGACTGTTGTGTTCGGCGGATCCCACCTCACCCCAGCAGAGACCTGACTGTTGTGTACGGCGGATCCCACCTCACCCCAGCAGAAACCTGACTGTTGTGTGCGGCGGATCCCACCTCACCCCAGCAGAGACCTGAGTGTTGTGTTTGGCGAATCTCACCTCACCACAGCAGAGACCTGACTGTTGTGTGGGGCGAATCCCACCTCACCACAGCAGAGACCTGACTGTTGTGAACGGCGGATCCCACCTCACCCCAGCAGAGACCTGACTGTTGTGTTCGGCGGAACCTACCTCACCCCAGCAGAGACCTGACTGTTGTGTGCGGCGGATCCCACCTCACCCCAGCAGAGTTCTGACTGTTGTGTGCAGCGGATCCCTCCTCACCCCAGCAGAGACCTGACTGTTGTGTTCAGCGCAACCCACCTCACCCCAGCAGAAACCTGACTGTTGTGTTCGGCAAATCCCACCTCACCCCAGCAGAGACCTGACTGTTGTGTTCGGCGGATCCCACCTCACCCCAGCATAGTTCTGACTGTTGTGTGCAGCGGATCCCCCCTCACCCCAGCAGAGACCTGACTGTTGTGTTCAGCGCAACCCACCTCACCCCAGCAGAGACCTGACTGTTGTGTTCGGCGGATCCCACCTCACCCCAGCAGAGACCTGACTGTTGTGTTCGGCAAATCCCACCTCACCCCAGCAGAGACCTGACTGTTGTGTTCGGCAGATCCCACCTCACCGCATCAGAGACCTGACTGCTGTGTTCGGCGGAACCCACCTCACCCCAGCAGAGACCTGACTGTTGTGTTCGGCGGAACCCACCTCACCCCAGGAGAGACCTGACTGTTGTGTGCGGCGAATCCCACCTCACCCCAGCAGAGACCTGACTGTTGTGTTCGGCGAATCCCACCTCACCATAGCAGAGACCTGACTGTTGTGTGCGGCGAATCCCACCTCACCCCAGCAGAGACCTGACTGTTGTGTGGGGCGAATCCCACCTCACCCCAGCAGAGACCTGACTGTTGTGTGCGGCGGATCCCACCTCACACCAGCAGAGACCTGACTGTTGTGTTCGGCGGATCCCACCTCACCCCAGCAGAGACCTGACTGTTGTGTTCGGCGGAACCCACCTCACCCCAGCAGAGACCTGACTGTTGTGTGCGGCGGATCCCACCTCACCCCAGCAGAGACCTGACTGTTGTGTTCGGCGGATCCCACCTCACCCCAGCAGAGACCTGACTGTTGTGTGCGGCGAATCCCATCTCACCACAGCAGAGACCTGACTGTTGTGTGCGGCGAATCCCACCTCACCCCAGCAGAGACCTGACTGTTGTGTACGGCGGATCCCACCTCACCCCAGCAGAGACCTGACTGTTGTGTTCGGCGGAACCTACCTCACCCCAGCAGAGACCTGACTGTTGTGTGCGGCAGATCCCACCTCACCCCAGCAGAGACCTGACTGTTGTGTTCGGCGGATCCCACCTCACCCCAGCAGAGACCTGACTGTTGTGTTCGGCGGATCCCACCTCACCCCAGCAGAGACCTGACTGTTGTGTACGGCGGATCCCACCTCACCCCAGCAGAAACCTGACTGTTGTGTGCGGCGGATCCCACCTCACCCCAGCAGAGACCTGAGTGTTGTGTTCGGCGAATCTCACCTCACCACAGCAGAGACCTGACTGTTGTGTGGGGCGAATCCCACCTCACCACAGCAGAGACCTGACTGTTGTGAACGGCGGATCCCACCTCACCCCAGCAGAGACCTGACTGTTGTGTTCGGCGGAACCTACCTCACCCCAGCAGAGACCTGACTGTTGTGTGCGGCGGATCCCACCTCACCCCAGCAGAGTTCTGACTGTTGTGTGCAGCGGATCCCTCCTCACCCCAGCAGAGACCTGACTGTTGTGTTCAGCGCAACCCACCTCACCCCAGCAGAGACCTGACTGTTGTGTTCGGCGGATCCCACCTCACCCCAGCAGAGATCTGACTGTTGTGTTCGGCAAATCCCACCTCACCCCAGCAGAGACCTGACTGTTGTGTTCGGCGGATCCCACCTCACCGCATCAGAGACCTGACTGCTGTGTTCGGCGGAACCCACCTCACCCCAGCAGAGACCTGACTGTTGTGTTCGGCGGAACCCACCTCACCCCAGGAGAGACCTGACTGTTGTGTGCGGCGAATCCCACCTCACCCCAGCAGAGACCTGACTGTTGTGTTCGGCGAATCCCACCTCACCATAGCAGAGACCTGACTGTTGTGTGCGGCGAATCCCACCTCACCCCAGCAGAGACCTGACTGTTGTGTGCGGCGGATCCCACCTCACCCCAGCAGAGACCTGACTGTTGTGTGCGGCGGATCCCACCTCACACCAGCAGAGACCTGACTGTTGTGTTCGGCGGATCCCACCTCACCCCAGCAGAGACCTGACTGTTGTGTTCGGCGGAACCCACCTCACCCCAGCAGAGACCTGACTGTTGTGTGCGGCGGATCCCACCTCACCCCAGCAGAGACCTGACTGTTGTGTTCGGCGGATCCCACCTCACCCCAGCAGAGACCTGACTGTTGTGTGCGGCGAATCCCACCTCACCCCAGCAGAGACCTGACTGTTGTGTACGGCGGATCCCACCTCACCCCAGCAGAGACCTGACTGTTGTGTTCGGCGGAACCTACCTCACCCCAGCAGAGACCTGACTGTTGTGTGCGGCAGATCCCACCTCACCCCAGCAGAGTTCTGACTGTTGTGTGCAGCGGATCCCCCCTCATCCCAGCAGAGACCTGACTGTTGTGTTCAGCGCAACCCACCTCACCCCAGCAGAGACCTGACTGTTGTGTTCGGCGGATCACACCTCACCCCAGCAGAGACCTGACTGTTGTGTGCGGCGAATCCCACCTCACCACAGCAGAGACCTGACTGTTGTGTGGGGCGAATCCCACCTCACCCCAGCAGAGACCTGACTGTTGTGTACGGCGGATCCCACCTCACCCCAGCAGAGACCTGACTGTTGTGTTCGGCGGAACCTACCTCACCCCAGCAGAGACCTGACGGTTGTGTGCGGCAGATCCCACCTCACCCCAGCAGAGTTCTGACTGTTGTGTGCAGCGGATCCCCCCTCATCCCAGCAGAGACCTGACTGTTGTGTTCAGCGCAACCCACCTCACCCCAGCAGAGACCTGACTGTTGTGTACGGCTGATCCCACCTCACCCCAGCAGAGACCTGACTGTTGTGTTCGGCGGATCCCACCTCACCCCAGCAGAAACCTGACTGTTGTGTTCGGCGGATCCCACCTCACCCCAGCAGCGACCTGACTGTTGTGTTCGGCGGATCCCACCTCACCCCAGCAGAGTTCTGACTGTTGTGTGCGGCGGATCCCACCTCACCCCAGCAGAGACCTGACTGTATTGTTAGGCGGATCCCACCTCACCCCAGCAGAGACCTGACTCTTGTGTACGGCGGAACCCACCTCACCCCAGGAGAGACCTGACTGTTGTGTGCAGCGAATCCCACCTCACCACAGCAGAGACCTGACTGTTGTGTTCGGCGGATCCATCCTCACCCCAGCAGAGACCTGACTGTTGTGTGCAGCGAATCCCACCTCACCACAGCAGAGACCTAACTGTTGTGTTCGGCAAATCCCACCTCACCCCAGCAGAGACCTGACTGTTGTGTTCGGCGGATCCCACCTCACCCCAGCAGAGACCTGACTGTTGTGTGCGGCGGATCCCACCTCACCCCAGCAGAGACCTGACTGTTGTGTTCGGCGAATCTCACCTCACCACAGCAGAGACCTGACTGTTGTGTGCGGCGAATCCCACCTCACCCCAGCAGAGACCTGACTGTTGTGTACGGCGGATCCCACCTCACCCCAGCAGAGACCTGACTGTTGTGTTCGGCGGAACCTACCTCACCCCAGCAGAGACCTGACTGTTGTGTGCGGCAGATCCCACCTCACCCCAGCAGAGTTCTGACTGTTGTGTGCAGCGGATCCCCCCTCATCCCAGCAGAGACCTGACTGTTGTGTTCAGCGCAACCCACCTCACCCCAGCAGAGACCTGACTGTTGTGTTCGGCGGATCACACCTCACCCCAGCAGAGACCTGACTGTTGTGTGCGGCGAATCCCACCTCACCACAGCAGAGACCTGACTGTTGTGTGGGGCGAATCCCACCTCACCCCAGCAGAGACCTGACTGTTGTGTTCGGCGGATCCCACCTCACCCCAGCAGAGACCTGACTGTTGTGTGCGGCGAATCCCACCTCACCCCAGCAGAGACCTGACTATTGTGTACAGCGGATGCCACCTCACCCCAGCAGAGACCTGACTGTTGTGTTCGGCGGAACCTACCTCACCCCAGCAGAGACCTGACTGTTGTGTTCGGCGGATCCCACCTCACCCCAGCAGAGTTCTGACTGTTGTGTGCAGCGGATCCCCCCTCACCCCAGCAGAGACCTGACTGTTGTGTTCAGCGCAACCCACCTCACCCCAGCAGAGACCTGACTGTTGTGTGCGGCGGATCCCACCTCACCCCAGCAGAGACCTGACTGTTGTGTGCGGCGGATCCCACCTCACCCCAGCAGAGACCTGACTGTTGTGTTCGGCGGATGCCACCTCACCCCAGCAGAGACCTGACTGTTGTGTTCGGCAGATCCCACCTCACCACAGCAGAGACCTGACTGTTGTGTTCGGCGGATCCCACCTCACCCCAGCAGAAACCTGACTGTTGTGTTCGGCGGATCCCACCTCACCCCAGCAGCGACCTGACTGTTGTGTTCGGCGGATCCCACCTCACCCCAGCAGAGTTCTGACTGTTGTGTGCGGCGGATCCCACCTCACCCCAGCAGAGACCTGACTGTATTGTTAGGCGGATCCCACCTCACCCCAGCAGAGACCTGACTCTTGTGTACGGCGGAACCCACCTCACCCCAGGAGAGACCTGACTGTTGTGTGCAGCGAATCCCACCTCACCACAGCAGAGACCTGACTGTTGTGTTCGGCGGATCCATCCTCACCCCAGCAGAGACCTGACTGTTGTGTGCAGCGAATCCCACCTCACCACAGCAGAGACCTAACTGTTGTGTTCGGCAAATCCCACCTCACCCCAGCAGAGACCTGACTGTTGTGTTCGGCGGATCCCACCTCACCCCAGCAGAGACCTGACTGTTGTGTGCGGCGGATCCCACCTCACCCCAGCAGAGACCTGACTGTTGTGTTCGGCGAATCTCACCTCACCACAGCAGAGACCTGACTGTTGTGTGCGGCGAATCCCACCTCACCCCAGCAGAGACCTGACTGTTGTGTACGGCGGATCCCACCTCACCCCAGCAGAGACCTGACTGTTGTGTTCGGCGGAACCTACCTCACCCCAGCAGAGACCTGACTGTTGTGTGCGGCAGATCCCACCTCACCCCAGCAGAGTTCTGACTGTTGTGTGCAGCGGATCCCCCCTCATCCCAGCAGAGACCTGACTGTTGTGTTCAGCGCAACCCACCTCACCCCAGCAGAGACCTGACTGTTGTGTTCGGCGGATCACACCTCACCCCAGCAGAGACCTGACTGTTGTGTGCGGCGAATCCCACCTCACCACAGCAGAGACCTGACTGTTGTGTGGGGCGAATCCCACCTCACCCCAGCAGAGACCTGACTGTTGTGTTCGGCGGATCCCACCTCACCCCAGCAGAGACCTGACTGTTGTGTGCGGCGAATCCCACCTCACCCCAGCAGAGACCTGACTATTGTGTACAGCGGATGCCACCTCACCCCAGCAGAGACCTGACTGTTGTGTTCGGCGGAACCTACCTCACCCCAGCAGAGACCTGACTGTTGTGTTCGGCGGATCCCACCTCACCCCAGCAGAGTTCTGACTGTTGTGTGCAGCGGATCCCCCCTCACCCCAGCAGAGACCTGACTGTTGTGTTCAGCGCAACCCACCTCACCCCAGCAGAGACCTGACTGTTGTGTGCGGCGGATCCCACCTCACCCCAGCAGAGACCTGACTGTTGTGTGCGGCGGATCCCACCTCACCCCAGCAGAGACCTGACTGTTGTGTTCGGCGGATGCCACCTCACCCCAGCAGAGACCTGACTGTTGTGTTCGGCAGATCCCACCTCACCACAGCAGAGACCGGACTGCTGTGTGCGGCGAATCCCACCTCACCACAGCAGAGACCTGACTGTTGTGTGCGGCGAATCCCACCTCACCCCAGCAGAGACCTGACTGTTGTGTGCGGCGGAACCCACCTCATCCCAGCAGAGACCTGACTGTTGTGTTCAGCGCAACCCACCTCACCCCAGCAGAGACCTGACTGTTGTGTTCGGCGGATCCCACCTCACCCCAGCAGAGACCTGACTGTTGTGTGCGGCGGATCCCACCTCACCCCAGCAGAGTCCTGACTGTTGTGTGCGGCGGATCCCACCTCACCCCAGCAGAGACCTGACTGTTGTGTTCGGCGGATCCCACCTCACCCCAGCAGAGACCTGACTGTTGTGTTCGGCGGATCCCACCTCACCCCAGCAGAGTTCTGACTGTTGTGTGCGGCGGAACCCACCTCACCCCAGCAGAGACCTGACTGTTGTGTTCGGCGGAACCCACCTCACCCCAGCAGAGACCTGACTGTTGTGTGCGGCGGATCCCACCTCACCCCAGCAGAGACCTGACTGTTGTGTTCGGCGGAACCCACCTCACCCCAGCAGAGACCTGACTGTTGTGTTCGGCGGATCCCACCTCACCCCAGCAGAGACCTGACTGTATTGTTAGGCGGAACCCACCTCACCCCAGCAGAGACCTGACTGTTGTGTACGGCGGATCCCACCTCACCCCAGCAGAGACCTGACTGTTGTGTTCGGCGAATCTCACCTCACCACAGCAGAGACCTGACTGTTGTGTGCGGCGAATCCACCTCACCACAGCAGAGACCTGACTGTTGTGTGGGGCGAATCCCACCTCACCCCAGCAGAGACCTGACTGTTGTGTACAGCGGATCCCACCTCACCCCAGCAGAGACCTGACTGTTGTGTTCGGCGGAACCTACCTCACCCCAGCAGAGACCTGACTGTTGTGTGCGGCGGATCCCACCTCACCCCAGCAGAGTTCTGACTGTTGTGTGCAGCGGATCCCCCCTCACCCCAGCAGAGACCTGACTGTTGTGTTCAGCGCAACCCACCTCACCCCAGCAGAGACCTGACTGTTGTGTTCGGCGGATCCCACCTCACCCCAGCAGAGACCTGACTGTTGTGTTCGGCAAATCCCACCTCACCCCAGCAGAGACCTGACTGTTGTGTTCGGCGGATCCCACCTCACCCCAGCAGAGACCTGACTGCTGTGTTCGGCGGATCCCACATCACCCCAGCACAGACCTGACTGTTGTGTTCGGCGGAACCCACCTCACCCCAGCAGAGACCTGACTGTTGTGTTCGGCGGAACCCACCTCACCCCAGGAGAGACCTGACTGTTGTGTGCGGCGAATCCCACCTCACCCCAGCAGAGACCTGACTGTTGTATGCGGCGGATCCCACCTCACACCAGCAGAGACCTGACTGTTGTGTGCGGCGGATCCCACCTCACGCCAGCAGAGACCTGACTGTTGTGTTCGGCGGATCCCACCTCACCATAGCAGAGACCTGACTGTTGTGTTCGGCGGAACCCACCTCACCCCAGCAGAGACCTGACTGTTGTGTGCGGCGGATCCCACCTCACCCCAGCAGAGACCTGACTGTTGTGTGCGGCGAATCCCACCGCACCCCAGCAGAGACCTGACTGTTGTGTGCGGCGGATCCCACCTCACCCCAGCAGAGACCTGACTGTTGTGTTCGGCAGATCCCACCTCACCACAGCAGAGACCTGACTGTTGTGTGCGGCGAATCCCACCTCACCACAGCAGACACCTGACTGTTGTGTGCGGCGAATCCCACCGCACCACAGCAGAGACCTGACTGTTGTGTTCGGCGGATCCCACCTCACCCCAGCAGAGACCTGACTGTTGTGTGCAGCGAATCCCACCTCACCACAGCAGAGTTCTGACTGTTGTGTGCGGCGGATCCCACCTCACCCCAGCAGAGCCCTGACTGTTGTGTTCGGCGGATCCCACCTCACCCCAGCAGAGACCTGACTGTTGTGTTCGGCGGATCCCACCTCACCCCAGCAGAGACCTGACTGTTGTGTTCGGCGGAACCCACCTCACCCCAGCAGAGACCTGACTGTTGTGTGCGGCGGATCCCACCTCACCCCAGCAGAGACCTGACTGTTGTGTTCGGCGGAACCCACCTCACCCCAGCAGAGACCTGACTGTTGTGTTCGGCGGATCCCACCTCACCCCAGCAGAGACCTGACTGTTGTGTTCGGCGGATCCCACCTCACCCCAGCAGAGACCTGACTGTATTGTTAGGTGGAACCCACCTCACCCCAGCAGAGACCTGACTGTATTGTACGGCGGATCCCACCTCACCCCAGCAGAGACCTGACTGTTGTGTTCGGCAAATCCCACCTCACCCCAGCAGAGACCTGACTGTTGTGTGCGGCGAATCCCACCTCACCCCAGCAGAGACCTGACTGTATTGTTAGGCGGATCCCACCTCACCCCAGCAGAGACCTGACTCTTGTGTACGGCGGATCCCACCTCACCCCAGCAGAGACCTGACTGTTGTGTTCGGCGGAACCCACCTCACCCCAGGAGAGACCTGACTGTTGTGTGCGGCGAATCCCACCTCACCATAGCAGAGACCTGACTGTTGTGTTCGGCGGATCCCACCTCACCCCAGCAGAGACCTGACTGTTGTGTGCAGCGAATCCCACCTCACCACAGCAGAGACCTAACTGTTGTGTTTGGCGGATCCCACCTCACCCCAGCAGAGACCTGACTGTTGTGTTCGGCGAATCTCACCTCACCACAGCAGAGACCTGACTGTTGTGTGCGGCGAATCCCACCTCACCACAGCAGAGACCTGACTGTTGTGTGGGGCGAATCCCACCTCACCCCAGCAGAGTTCTGACCGTTGTGTGCAGCGGATCCCCCCTCACCCCAGCAGAGACCTGACTGTTGTGTTCAGCGCAACCCACCTCACCCCAGCAGAGACCTGACTGTTGTGTGCGGCGGATCCCACCTCACCCCAGCAGAGACCTGACTGTTGTGTGCGGCGGATCCCACCTCACCCCAGCAGAGACCTGACTGTTGTGTTCGGCGGATCCCACCTCACCCCAGCAGAGACCTGACTGTTGTGTTCGGCAGATCCCACCTCACCACAGCAGAGACCTGACTGCTGTGTGCGGCGAATCCCACCTCACCACAGCAGAGACCTGACTGTTGTGTGCGGCGAATCCCACCGCACCACAGCAGAGGCCTGACTGTTGTGTTCGGCGGATCCCACCTCACCCCAGCAGAGACCTGACTGTTGTGTGCAGCGAATCCCACCTCACCACAGCAGAGTTCTGACTGTTGTGTGCGGCGGATCCCACCTCACCCCAGCAGAGACCTGACTGTTGTGTTCGGCGGATCCCACCTCACCCCAGCAGAGACCTGACTGTATTGTTAGGCGGAACCCACCTCACCCCAGCAGAGACCTGACTGTTGTGTTCGGCGGATCCCACCTCACCCCAGCAGAGTTCCGACTGTTGTGTGCGGCGGAACCCACCTCACCCCAGCAGAGACCTGACTGTTGTGTTCGGCGGAACCCACCTCACCCCAGCAGAGACCTGACTGTTGTGTTCGGCGGAACCCACCTCACCCCAGCAGAGACCTGACTGTTGTGTTCGGTGGAACCCACCTCACCCCAGCAGAGACCTGACTGTTGTGTGCGGCGGATCCCACCTCACCCCAGCAGAGACCTGACTGTTGTGTTCGGCGGAACCCACCTCACCCCAGGAGAGACCTGACTGTTGTGTGCGGCGAATCCCACCTCACCATAGCAGAGACCTGACTGTTGTGTTCGGCGGATCCCACCTCACCCCAGCAGAGACCTGACTGTTGTGTGCAGCGAATCCCAACTCACCACAGCAGAGACCTAACTGTTCTGTTTGGCGGATCCCACCTCACCCCAGCAGAGGCCTGACTGTTGTGTTCGGCAAATCCCACCTCACCCCAGCAGAGACCTGACTGTTGTGTTCGGCGGATCCCACCTCACCCCAGCAGAGACCTGACTGTTGTGTTCGGCGGATCCCACCTCACCCCAGCAGAGACCTGACTGTTGTGTACGGCGGATCCCACCTCACCCCAGCAGAAACCTGACTGTTGTGTGCGGCGGATCCCACCTCACCCCAGCAGAGACCTGACTGTTGTGTTCGGCGAATCTCACCTCACCACAGCAGAGACCTGACTGTTGTGTGCGGCGAATCCCACCTCACCACAGCAGAGACCTGACTGTTGTGTGGGGCGAATCCCACCTCACCCCAGCAGAGACCTGACTGTTGTGTACGGCGGATCCCACCTCACCCCAGCAGAAACCTGACTGTTGTGTTCGGCGGATGCCACCTCACCCCAGCAGAGACCTGACTGTTGTGTTCGGCAGATCCCACCTCACCACAGCAGAGACCGGACTGCTGTGTGCGGCGAATCCCACCTCACCACAGCAGAGACCTGACTGTTGTGTGCGGCGAATCCCACCTCACCACAGCAGAGCCCTGACTGTTGTGTGCGGCGAATCCCACCTCACCCCAGCAGAGACCTGACTGTTGTGTTCGGCGGATCCCACCTCACCCCAGCAGAGTTCTGACTGTTGTGTGCGGCGGAACCCACCTCATCCCAGCAGAGACCTGACTGTTGTGTTCAGCGCAACCCACCTCACCCCAGCAGAGACCTGACTGTTGTGTTCGGCGGATCCCACCTCACCCCAGCAGAGACCTGACTGTTGAGTGCGGCGGATCCCACCTCACCCCAGCAGAGTCCTGACTGTTGTGTGCGGCGGATCCCACCTCACCCCAGCAGAGACCTGACTGTTGTGTTCGGCGGATCCCACCTCACCCCAGCAGAGACCTGACTGTTGTGTTCGGCGGATCCCACCTCACCCCAGCAGAGTTCTGACTGTTGTGTGCGGCGGAACCCACCTCACCCCAGCAGAGACCTGACTGTTGTGTTCGGCGGAACCCACCTCACCCCAGCAGAGACCTAACTGTTGTGTGCGGCGGATCCCACCTCACCCCAGCAGAGACCTGACTGTTGTGTTCGGCGGAACCCACCTCACCCCAGCAGAGACCTGACTGTTGTGTTCGGCGGAACCCACCTCACCCCAGCAGAGACCTGACTGTTGTGTTCGGCGGAACCCACCTCACCCCAGCAGAGACCTGACTGTTGTGTTCGGCGGATCCCACCTCACCCCAGCAGAGACCTGACTGTATTGTTAGGCGGAACCCACCTCACCCCAGCAGAGACCTGACTGTTGTGTACGGCGGATCCCACCTCACCCCAGCAGAAACCTGACTGTTGTGTGCGGCGGATCCCACCTCACCCCAGCAAAGACCTGACTGTTGTGTTCGGCGAATCTCACCTCACCACAGCAGAGACCTGACTGTTGTGTGCGGCGAATCCACCTCACCACAGCAGAGACCTGACTGTTGTGTGGGGCGAATCCCACCTCACCCCAGCAGAGACCTGACTGTTGTGTACAGCGGATCCCACCTCACCCCAGCAGAGACCTGACTGTTGTGTTCGGCGGAACCTACCTCACCCCAGCAGAGACCTGACTGTTGTGTTCGGCAAATCCCACCTCACCCCAGCAGAGACCTGACTGTTGTGTTCGGCGGATCCCACCTCACCCCAGCAGAGACCTGACTGCTGTGTTCGGCGGATCCCACATCACCCCAGCACAGACCTGACTGTTGTGTTCGGCGGAACCCACCTCACCCCAGCAGAGACCTGACTGTTGTGTTCGGCGGAACCCACCTCACCCCAGGAGAGACCTGACTGTTGTGTGCGGCGAATCCCACCTCACCCCAGCAGAGACCTGACTGTTGTATGCGGCGGATCCCACCTCACCCCAGCAGAGACCTGACTGTTGTGTGCGGCGGGTCCCACCTCACGCCAGCAGAGACCTGACTGTTGTGTTCGGCGGATCCCACCTCACCATAGCAGAGACCTGACTGTTGTGTTCGGCGGAACCCACATCACCCCAGCAGAGACCTGACTGTTGTGTGCGGCGGATCCCACCTCACCCCAGCAGAGACCTGACTGTTGTGTGCGGCGAATCCCACCGCACCCCAGCAGAGACCTGACTGTTGTGTGCGGCGGATCCCACCTCACCCCAGCAGAGACCTGACTGTTGTGTTCGGCAGATCCCACCTCACCACAGCAGAGACCTGACTGTTGTGTGCGGCGAATCCCACCTCACCACAGCAGACACCTGACTGTTGTGTGCGGCGAATCCCACCGCACCACAGCAGAGACCTGACTGTTGTGTTCGGCGGATCCCACCTCACCCCAGCAGAGACCTGACTGTTGTGTTCGGCGGAACCCACCTCACCCCAGCAGAGACCTGACTGTTGTGTGCGGCGGATCCCACCTCACCCCAGCAGAGACCTGACTGTTGTGTTCGGCGAATCTCACCTCACCACAGCAGAGACCTGACTGTTGTGTGCGGCGAATCCCACCTCACCACAGCAGACACCTGACTGTTGTGTGCGGCGAATCCCACCGCACCACAGCAGAGACCTGACTGTTGTGTTCGGCGGATCCCACCTCACCCCAGCAGAGACCTGACTGTTGTGTTCGGCGGAACCCACCTCACCCCAGCAGAGACCTGACTGTTGTGTGCGGCGGATCCCACCTCACCCCAGCAGAGACCTGACTGTTGTGCTCGGCGGAACCACCTCACCCCAGCAGAGACCTGACTGTTGTGTTCGGCGGAACCCACCTCACCCCAGCAGAGACCTGACTGTTGTGTTCGGCGGATCCCACCCCACCCCAGCAGAGACCTGACTGTATTGTTAGGTGGAACCCACCTCACCCCAGCAGAGACCTGACTGTATTGTACGGCGGATCCCACCTCACCCCAGCAGAAACCTGACTGTTGTGTGCGGCGGATCCCACCTCACCCCTGCAGAGACCTGACTGTTGTGTTCGGCGAATCTCACCTCACCACAGCAGAGACCTGACTGTTGTGTGCGGCGAATCCCACCTCACCACAGCAGAGACCTGACTGTTGTGTGGGGCGAATCCCACCTCACCCCAGCAGAGACCTGACTGTTGTGTACGGCGGATCCCACCTCACCCCAGCAGAGACCTGACTGTTGTGTTCGGCGGATCCCATCTCACCCCAGCAGAGTTCTGACTGTTGTGTGCGGCGGAACCCACCTCACCTCAGCAGAGACCTGACTGTTGTGTTCGGCGGAACCCACCTCACCCCAGCAGAGACCTGACTGTTGTGTTCGGAGGAACCCACCTCACCCCAGCAGAGACCTGACTGTTGTGTTCGGCGGAACCCACCTCACCCCAGCAGAGACCTGACTGTTGTGTTCGGTGGATCCCACCTCACCCCAGCAGAGACCTGACTGTATTGTTAGGCGGAACCCACCTCACCCCAGCAGAGACCTGACTGTTGTGTACGGCGGATCCCACCTCACCCCAGCAGAAACCTGACTGTTGTGTGCGGCGGATCCCACCTCACCCCAGCAGAGACCTGACTGTTGTGTTCGGCGAATCTCACCTCACCACAGCAGAGACCTGACTGTTGTGTGCGGCGAATCCCACCTCACCACAGCAGAGACCTGACTGTTGTGTGGGGCGAATCCCACCTCACCCCAGCAGAGACCTGACTGTTGTGTACGGCGGATCCCACCTCACCCCAGCAGAAACCTGACTGTTGTGTGCGGCGGATCCCACCTCACCCCAGCAGAGACCTGACTGTTGTGTTCGGCGAATCTCACCTCACCACAGCAGAGACCTGACTGTTGTGTGCGGCGAATCCCACCTCACCACAGCAGAGACCTGACTGTTGTGTGGGGCGAATCCCACCTCACCCCAGCAGAGACCTGACTGTTGTGTACAGCGGATCCCACCTCACCCCAGCAGAGACCTGACTGTATTGTTAGGCGGAACCCACCTCACCCCAGCAGAGACCTGACTGTTGTGTTCGGCGGATCCCACCTCACCCCAGCAGAGTTCTGACTGTTGTGTGCGGCGGAACCCACCTCACCCCAGCAGAGACCTGACTGTTGTGTTCGGCGGAACCCACCTCACCCCAGCAGAGACCTGACTGTTGTGTTCGGCGGAACCCACCTCACCCCAGCAGAGACCTGACTGTTGTGTTCGGTGGAACCCACCTCACCCCAGGAGAGACCTGACTGTTGTGTGCGGCGGATCCCACCTCACCCCAGCAGAGACCTGACTGTTGTGTTCGGCGGAACCCACCTCACCCCAGGAGAGACCTGACTGTTGTGTGCGGCGAATCCCACCTCACCATAGCAGAGACCTGACTGTTGTGTTCGGCGGATCCCACCTCACCCCAGCAGAGACCTGACTGTTGTGTGCAGCGAATCCCAACTCACCACAGCAGAGACCTAACTGTTCTGTTTGGCGGATCCCACCTCACCCCAGCAGAGGCCTGACTGTTGTGTTCGGCAAATCCCACCTCACCCCAGCAGAGACCTGACTGTTGTGTTCGGCGGATCCCACCTCACCCCAGCAGAGACCTGACTGTTGTGTTCGGCGGATCCCACCTCACCCCAGCAGAGACCTGACTGTTGTGTACGGCCGATCCCACCTCACCCCAGCAGAAACCTGACTGTTGTGTGCGGCGGATCCCACCTCACCCCAGCAGAGACCTGACTGTTGTGTTCGGCGAATCTCACCTCACCACAGCAGAGACCTGACTGTTGTGTGCGGCGAATCCCACCTCACCACAGCAGAGACCTGACTGTTGTGTGGGGCGAATCCCACCTCACCCCAGCAGAGACCTGACTGTTGTGTACGGCGGATCCCACCTCACCCCAGCAGAAACCTGACTGTTGTGTGCGGCGGATCCCACCTCACCCCAGCAGAGACCTGACTGTTGTGTTCGGCGAATCTCACCTCACCCCAGCAGAGACCTGACTGTTGTGTTCGGCGGATGCCACCTCACCCCAGCAGAGACCTGACTGTTGTGTTCGGCAGATCCCACCTTACCACAGCAGAGACCGGACTGCTGTGTGCGGCGAATCCCACCTCACCACAGCAGAGACCTGACTGTTGTGTGCGGCGAATCCCACCTCACCACAGCAGAGCCCTGACTGTTTTGTGCGGCGAATCCCACCTCACCCCAGCAGAGACCTGACTGTTGTGTTCGGCGGATCCCACCTCACCCCAGTAGAGTTCTGACTGTTGTGTGCGGTGGAACCCACCTCATCCCAGCAGAGACCTGACTGTTGTGTTCAGCGCAACCCACCTCACCCCAGCAGAGACCTGACTGTTGTGTTCGGCGGATCCCACCTCACCCCAGCAGAGACCTGACTGTTGTGTGCGGCGAATCCCACCTCACCCCAGCAGAGACCTGACTGTTGAGTGCGGCGGATCCCACCTCACCCCAGCAGAGTCCTGACTGTTGTGTGCGGCGGATCCCACCTCACCCCAGCAGAGACCTGACTGTTGTGTTCGGCGGATCCCACCTCACCCCAGCAGAGACCTGACTGTTGTGTTCGGCGGATCCCACCTCACCCCAGCAGAGACCTGACTGTTGTGTACGGCCGATCCCACCTCACCCCAGCAGAAACCTGACTGTTGTGTGCGGCGGATCCCACCTCACCCCAGCAGAGACCTGACTGTTGTGTTCGGCGAATCTCACCTCACCACAGCAGAGACCTGACTGTTGTGTGCGGCGAATCCCACCTCACCACAGCAGAGACCTGACTGTTGTGTGGGGCGAATCCCACCTCACCCCAGCAGAGACCTGACTGTTGTGTACGGCGGATCCCACCTCACCCCAGCAGAAACCTGACTGTTGTGTGCGGCGGATCCCACCTCACCCCAGCAGAGACCTGACTGTTGTGTTCGGCGAATCTCACCTCACCCCAGCAGAGACCTGACTGTTGTGTTCGGCGGATGCCACCTCACCCCAGCAGAGACCTGACTGTTGTGTTCGGCAGATCCCACCTCACCACAGCAGAGACCGGACTGCTGTGTGCGGCGAATCCCACCTCACCACAGCAGAGACCTGACTGTTGTGTGCGGCGAATCCCACCTCACCACAGCAGAGCACTGACTGTTGTGTGCGGCGAATCCAACCTCACCCCAGCAGAGACCTGACTGTTGTGTTCGGCGGATCCCACCTCACCCCAGTAGAGTTCTGACTGTTGTGTGCGGTGGAACCCACCTCATCCCAGCAGAGACCTGACTGTTGTGTTCAGCGCAACCCACCTCACCCCAGCAGAGACCTGACTGTTGTGTTCGGCGGATCCCACCTCACCCCAGCAGAGACCTGACTGTTGTGTGCGGCGAATCCCACCTCACCCCAGCAGAGACCTGACTGTTGAGTGCGGCGGATCCCACCTCACCCCAGCAGAGTCCTGACTGTTGTGTGCGGCGGATCCCACCTCACCCCAGCAGAGACCTGACTGTTGTGTTCGGCGGATCCCACCTCACCCCAGCAGAGACCTGACTGTTGTGTTCGGCGGATCCCACCTCACCCCAGCAGAGTTCTGACTGTTGTGTGCGGCGGAACCCACCTCACCCCAGCAGAGACCTGACTGTTGTGTTCGGCGGAACCCACCTCACCCCAGCAGAGACCTGACTGTTGTGTGCGGCGGATCCCACCTCACCCCAGCAGAGACCTGACTGTTGTGTTCGGCGGAACCCACCTCACCCCAGCAGAGACCTGACTGTTGTGTTCGGCGGAACCCACCTCACCCCAGCAGAGACCTGACTGTTGTGTTCGGCGGAACCCACCTCACCCCAGCAGAGACCTGACTGTTGTGTTCGGCGGATCCCACCTCACCCCAGCAGAGACCTGACTGTATTGTTAGGCGGAACCCACCTCACCCCAGCAGAGACCTGACTGTTGTGTACGGCGGATCCCACCTCACCCCAGCAGAAACCTGACTGTTGTGTGCGGCGGATCCCACCTCACCCCAGCAAAGACCTGACTGTTGTGTTCGGCGAATCTCACCTCACCACAGCAGAGACCTGACTGTTGTGTGCGGCGAATCCACCTCACCACAGCAGAGACCTGACTGTTGTGTGGGGCGAATCCCACCTCACCCCAGCAGAGACCTGACTGTTGTGTACAGCGGATCCCACCTCACCCCAGCAGAGACCTGACTGTTGTGTTCGGCGGAACCTACCTCACCCCAGCAGAGACCTGACTGTTGTGTGCGGCGGATCTCACCTCACCCCAGCAGAGTTCTGACTGTTGTGTGCAGCGGATCCCCCCTCACCCCAGCAGAGACCTGACTGTTGTGTTCAGCGCAACCCACCTCACCCCAGCAGAGACCTGACTGTTGTGTTCGGCGGATCCCACCTCACCCCAGCAGAGACCTGACTGTTGTGTTCGGCAAATCCCACCTCACCCCAGCAGAGACCTGACTGTTGTGTTCGGCGGATCCCACCTCACCCCAGCAGAGACCTGACTGCTGTGTTCGGCGGATCCCACATCACCCCAGCACAGACCTGACTGTTGTGTTCGGCGGAACCCACCTCACCCCAGCAGAGACCTGACTGTTGTGTTCGGCGGAACCCACCTCACCCCAGGAGAGACCTGACTGTTGTGTGCGGCGAATCCCACCTCACCCCAGCAGAGACCTGACTGTTGTATGCGGCGGATCCCACCTCACCCCAGCAGAGACCTGACTGTTGTGTGCGGCGGATCCCACCTCACGCCAGCAGAGACCTGATTGTTGTGTTCGGCGGATCCCACCTCACCATAGCAGAGACCTGACTGTTGTGTTCGGCGGAACCCACATCACCCCAGCAGAGACCTGACTGTTGTGTGCGGCGGATCCCACCTCACCCCAGCAGAGACCTGACTGTTGTGTGCGGCGAATCCCACCGCACCCCAGCAGAGACCTGACTGTTGTGTGCGGCGGATCCCACCTCACCCCAGCAGAGACCTGACTGTTGTGTTCGGCAGATCCCACCTCACCACAGCAGAGACCTGACTGTTGTGTGCGGCGAATCCCACCTCACCACAGCAGACACCTGACTGTTGTGTGCGGCGAATCCCACCGCACCACAGCAGAGACCTGACTGTTCTGTTCGGCGGAACCCACCTCACCCCAGCAGAGACCTGACTGTTGTGTGCGGCGGATCCCACCTCACCCCAGCAGAGACCTGACTGTTGTGCTCGGCGGAACCCACCTCACCCCAGCAGAGACCTGACTGTTGTGTTCGGCGGAACCCACCTCACCCCAGCAGAGACCTGACTGTTGTGTTCGGCGGATCCCACCTCACCCCAGCAGAGACCTGACTGTATTGTTAGGTGGAACCCACCTCACCCCAGCAGAGACCTGACTGTATTGTACGGCGGATCCCACCTCACCCCAGCAGAAACCTGACTGTTGTGTGCGGCGGATCCCACCTCACCCCTGCAGAGACCTGACTGTTGTGTTCGGCGAATCTCACCTCACCACAGCAGAGACCTGACTGTTGTGTGCGGCGAATCCCACCTCACCACAGCAGAGACCTGACTGTTGTGTGGGGCGAATCCCACCTCACCCCAGCAGAGACCTGACTGTTGTGTACGGCGGATCCCACCTCACCCCAGCAGAGACCTGACTGTTGTGTTCGGCGGATCCCATCTCACCCCAGCAGAGTTCTGACTGTTGTGTGCGGCGGAACCCACCTCACCTCAGCAGAGACCTGACTGTTGTGTTCGGCGGAACCCACCTCACCCCAGCAGAGACCTGACTGTTGTGTTCGGAGGAACCCACCTCACCCCAGCAGAGACCTGACTGTTGTGTTCGGCGGAACCCACCTCACCCCAGCAGAGACCTGACTGTTGTGTTCGGCGGATCCCACCTCACCCCAGCAGAGACCTGACTGTATTGTTAGGCGGAACCCACCTCACCCCAGCAGAGACCTGACTGTTGTGTACGGCGGATCCCACCTCACCCCAGCAGAAACCTGACTGTTGTGTGCAGCGGATCCCACCTCACCCCAGCAGAGACCTGACTGTTGTGTTCGGCGAATCTCACCTCACCACAGCAGAGACCTGACTGTTGTGTGCGGCGAATCCCACCTCACCACAGCAGAGACCTGACTGTTGTGTGGGGCGAATCCCACCTCACCCCAGCAGAGACCTGACTGTTGTGTACGGCGGATCCCACCTCACCCCAGCAGAGACCTGACTGTTGTGTTCGGCGGAACCTACCTCACCCCAGCAGAGACCTGACTGTTGTGTGCGGCGGATCCCACCTCACCCCAGCAGAGTTCTGACTGTTGTGTGCAGCGGATCCCCCCTCACCCCAGCAGAGACCTGACTGTTGTGTTCAGCGCAACCCACCTCACCCCAGCAGAGACCTGACTGTTGTGTTCGGCAAATCCCACCTCACCCCAGCAGAGACCTGACTGTTGTGTGCGGCGAATCCCACCTCACCCCAGCAGAGACCTGACTGTTGTGTTCGGCGAATCCCACCTCACCATAGCAGAGACCTGACTGTTGTGTGCGGCGGATCCCACCTCACCCCAGCAGAGTTCTGACTGTTGTGTGCGGCGGATCCCACCTCACCCCAGCAGAGACCTGACTGTATTGTTAGGCGGATCCCACCTCACCCCAGCAGAGACCTGACTCTTGTGTACGGCTGATCCCACCTCACCCCAGCAGAGACCTGACTGTTGTGTTCGGCGGATCCCACCTCACCCCAGCAGAGACCTGACTATTGTGTTCGGCGGATCCCACCTCACCCCAGCAGAGACCTGACTGTTGTGTTCGGCGGAACCCACCTCACCCCAGGAGAGACCTGACTGTTGTGTGCGGCGAATCCCACCTCACCATAGCAGAGACCTGACTGTTGTGTTCGGCGGATCCCACCTCACCCCAGCAGAGACCTGACTGTTGTGTGCAGAGAATCCCACCTCACCACAGCAGAGACCTAACTGTTGTGTTTGGCGGATCCCACCTCACCCCAGCAGAGGCCTGACTGTTGTGTTCGGCGGATCCCACCTCACCCCAGCAGAGACCTGACTGTTGTGTACGGCGGATCCCACCTCACCCCAGCAGAAACCTGACTGTTGTGTGCGGCGGATCCCACCTCACCCCAGCAGAGACCTGACTGTTGTGTTCGGCGAATCTCACCTCACCCCAGCAGAGACCTGACTGTTGTGTGCGGCGAATCCCACCTCACCCAAGCAGAGACCTGACTATTGTGTACAGCGGATCCCACCTCACCCCAGCAGAGACCTGACTGTTGTGTTCGGCGGAACCTACCTCACCACAGCAGAGACCTGACTGTTGTGTGCAGCGGATCCCCCCTCACCCCAGCAGAGACCTGACTGTTGTGTTCAGCGCAACCCACCTCACCCCAGCAGAGACCTGACTGTTGTGTGCGGCGGATCCCACCTCACCCCAGCAGAGACCTGACTGTTGTGTGCGGTGAATCCCACCTCACCACAGCAGAGACCTGACTGTTGTGTGCGGCGAATCCCACCGCACCACAGCAGAGGCCTGACTGTTGTGTTCGGCGGATCCCACCTCACCCCAGCAGAGACCTGACTGTTGTGTGCAGCGAATCCCACCTCACCACAGCAGAGACCTGACTGTTGTGTTCGGCGGATCCCACCTCACCCCAGCAGAGTTCTGACTGTTGTGTGCGGCGGAACCCACCTCACCCCAGCAGAGACCTGACTGTTGTGTTCGGCGGAACCCACCTCACCCCAGCAGAGACCTGACTGTTGTGTTCGGCGGAACCCACCTCACCCCAGCAGAGACCTGACTGTTTTGTGCGGCGGATCCCACCTCACCCCAGCAGAGACCTGACTGTTGTGTTCGGCGGAACCCACCTCACCCCAGGAGAGACCTGACTGTTGTGTGCGGCGAATCCCACCTCACCATAGCAGAGACCTGACTGTTGTGTTCGGCGGATCCCACCTCACCCCAGCAGAGACCTGACTGTTGTGTGCAGCGAATCCCAACTCACCACAGCAGAGACCTAACTGTTGTGTTTGGCGGATCCCACCTCACCCCAGCAGAGGCCTGACTGTTGTGTTCGGCAAATCCCACCTCACCCCAGCAGAGACCTGACTGTTGTGTTCGGCGGATCCCACCTCACCCCAGCAGAGACCTGACTGTTGTGTTCGGCGGATCCCACCTCACCCCAGCAGAGACCTGACTGTTGTGTACGGCGGATCCCACCTCACCCCAGCAGAAACCTGACTGTTGTGTGCGGCGGATCCCACCTCACCCCAGCAGAGACCTGACTGTTGTGTTCGGCGAATCTCACCTCACCACAGCAGAGACCTGACTGTTGTGTGCGGCGAATCCCACCTCACCACAGCAGAGACCTGACTGTTGTGTGGGGCGAATCCCACCTCACCCCAGCAGAATTCTGACTGTTGTGTGCGGCGGATCCCACCTCACCCCAGCAGAGACCTGACTGTTGTGTTCGGCGGATCCCACCTCACCCCAGCAGAGACCTGACTGTTGTGTTCGGCAGATCCCACCTCACCCCAGCAGAGACCTGACTGTTGTGTTCGGCGGATCCCACCTCACCCCAGCAGAGACCTGACTGTTGTGTTCGGCAGATCCCACCTCACCCCGGCAGAGACCTGACTGTTGTGTTCGGCGGAACTCACCTCACCCCAGCAGAGACCTGACTGTTGTGTTCGGCGGAACCCACCTCACCCCAGCAGAGACCTGACTGTATTGTTAGGCGGAACCCACCTCACCCCAGCAGAGACCTGACTGTTGTGTACGGCGGATCCCACCTCACCCCAGCAGAAACCTGACTGTTGTGTGCGGCGGATCCCACCTCACCCCAGCAGAGACCTGACTGTTGTGTGCGGCGAATCCCACCTCACCACAGCAGAGACCTGACTGTTGTGTGGGGCGAATCCCACCTCACCCCAGCAGAGACCTGACTGTTGTGTACGGCGGATCCCACCTCACCCCAGCAGAGACCTGACTGTTGTGTTCGGCGGAACCTACCTCACCCCAGCAGAGACCTGACTGTTGTGTGCGGCGGATCCCACCTCACCCCAGCAGAGTTCTGACTGTTGTGTGCAGCGGATCCCCCCTCACCCCAGCAGAGACCTGACTGTTGTGTTCAGCGCAACCCACCTCACCCCAGCAGAGACCTGACTGTTGTGTTCGGCAAATCCCACCTCACCCCAGCAGAGACCTGACTGTTGTGTTTGGCGGATCCCACCTCACCCCAGCAGAGACCTGACTGCTGTGTTCGGCGGATCCCACCTCACCCCAGCAGAGACCTGACTGCTGTGTTCGGCGGAACCCACCTCACCCCAGCAGAGACCTGACTGTTGTGTTCGGCGGAACCCACCTCACCCCAGGAGAGACCTGACAGTTGTGTGCGGCGAATCCCACCTCACCCCAGCAGAGACCTGACTGTTGTGTTCGGCGAATCCCACCTCACCATAGCAGAGACCTGACTGTTGTGTGCGGCGAATCCCACCTCACCCCAGCAGAGACCTGACTGTTGTGTGCGGCGGATCCCACCTCACCCCAGCAGAGACCTGACTGTTGTGTGCGGCGGATCCCACCTCACCCCAGCAGAGACCTGACTGTTGTGTTCGGCGGATCCCACCTCACCATAGCAAAGACCTGACTGTTGTGTTCGGCGGAACCCACCTCACCCCAGCAGAGACCTGACTGTTGTGTGCGGCGGATTTCACCTCACCCCAGCAGAGACCTGACTGTTGTGTTCGGCGGATCCCACCTCACTCCAGCAGAGACCTGACTGTTGTGTTCGGCGGATCCCACCTCACCCCAGCAGAGACCTGACTGTTGTGTTCGGCAGATCCCACCTCACCACAGCAGAGACCTGACTGTTGTGTGCGGCGAATCCCACCTCACCACAGCAGACACCTGACTGTTGTGTGCGGCTGATCCCACCTCACCCCAGCAGAGACCTGACTGTTGTGTGCGGCAGATCCCACCTCACCCCAGCAGAGTTCTGACTGTTGTGTGCAGCGGATCCCCCCTCATCCCAGCAGAGACCTGACTGTTGTGTTCAGCGCAACCCACCTCACCCCAGCAGAGACCTGACTGTTGTGTTCGGCAAATCCCACCTCACCCCAGCAGAGACCTGACTGTTGTGTGCGGCGAATCCCACCTCACCCCAGCAGAGACCTGACTGTATTGTTAGGCGGATCCCACCTCACCCCAGCAGAGACCTGACTCTTGTGTACGGCGGATCCCACCTCACCCCAGCAGAGACCTGACTGTTGTGTTCGGCGGAACCCACCTCACCCCAGGAGAGACCTGACTGTTGTGTGCGGCGAATCCCACCTCACCATAGCAGAGACCTGACTGTTGTGTTCGGCGGATCCCACCTCACCCCAGCAGAGACCTGACTGTTGTGTGCAGCGAATCCCACCTCACCACAGCAGAGACCTAACTGTTGTGTTTGGCGGATCCCACCTCACCCCAGCAGAGACCTGACTGTTGTGTTCGGCGAATCTCACCTCACCACAGCAGAGACCTGACTGTTGTGTGCGGCGAATCCCACCTCACCACAGCAGAGACCTGACTGTTGTGTGGGGCGAATCCCACCTCACCCCAGCAGAGTTCTGACCGTTGTGTGCAGCGGATCCCCCCTCACCCCAGCAGAGACCTGACTGTTGTGTTCAGCGCAACCCACCTCACCCCAGCAGAGACCTGACTGTTGTGTGCGGCGGATCCCACCTCACCCCAGCAGAGACCTGACTGTTGTGTGCGGCGGATCCCACCTCACCCCAGCAGAGACCTGACTGTTGTGTTCGGCGGATCCCACCTCACCCCAGCAGAGACCTGACTGTTGTGTTCGGCAGATCCCACCTCACCACAGCAGAGACCTGACTGCTGTGTGCGGCGAATCCCACCTCACCACAGCAGAGACCTGACTGTTGTGTGCGGCGAATCCCACCGCACCACAGCAGAGGCCTGACTGTTGTGTTCGGCGGATCCCACCTCACCCCAGCAGAGACCTGACTGTTGTGTGCAGCGAATCCCACCTCACCACAGCAGAGTTCTGACTGTTGTGTGCGGCGGATCCCACCTCACCCCAGCAGAGACCTGACTGTTGTGTTCGGCGGATCCCACCTCACCCCAGCAGAGACCTGACTGTATTGTTAGGCGGAACCCACCTCACCCCAGCAGAGACCTGACTGTTGTGTTCGGCGGATCCCACCTCACCCCAGCAGAGTTCTGACTGTTGTGTGCGGCGGAACCCACCTCACCCCAGCAGAGACCTGACTGTTGTGTTCGGCAGATCCCACCTCACCACAGCAGAGACCTGACTGCTGTGTGCGGCGAATCCCACCTCACCACAGCAGAGACCTGACTGTTGTGTGCGGCGAATCCCACCGCACCACAGCAGAGGCCTGACTGTTGTGTTCGGCGGATCCCACCTCACCCCAGCAGAGACCTGACTGTTGTGTGCAGCGAATCCCACCTCACCACAGCAGAGTTCTGACTGTTGTGTGCGGCGGATCCCACCTCACCCCAGCAGAGACCTGACTGTTGTGTTCGGCGGATCCCACCTCACCCCAGCAGAGACCTGACTGTATTGTTAGGCGGAACCCACCTCACCCCAGCAGAGACCTGACTGTTGTGTTCGGCGGATCCCACCTCACCCCAGCAGAGTTCTGACTGTTGTGTGCGGCGGAACCCACCTCACCCCAGCAGAGACCTGACTGTTGTGTTCGGCGGAACCCACCTCACCCCAGCAGAGACCTGACTGTTGTGTTCGGCGGAACCCACCTCACCCCAGCAGAGACCTGACTGTTGTGTTCGGTGGAACCCACCTCACCCCAGCAGAGACCTGACTGTTGTGTGCGGCGGATCCCACCTCACCCCAGCAGAGACCTGACTGTTGTGTTCGGCGGAACCCACCTCACCCCAGGAGAGACCTGACTGTTGTGTGCGGCGAATCCCACCTCACCATAGCAGAGACCTGACTGTTGTGTTCGGCGGATCCCACCTCACCCCAGCAGAGACCTGACTGTTGTGTGCAGCGAATCCCAACTCACCACAGCAGAGACCTAACTGTTCTGTTTGGCGGATCCCACCTCACCCCAGCAGAGGCCTGACTGTTGTGTTCGGCAAATCCCACCTCACCCCAGCAGAGACCTGACTGTTGTGTGCGGCGGATCCCACCTCACCCCAGCAGAGACCTGACTGTTGTGTTCGGCGAATCTCACCTCACCCCAGCAGAGACCTGACTGTTGTGTTCGGCGAATCTCACCTCACCACAGCAGAGACCTGACTGTTGTGTGGGGCGAATCCCACCTCACCCCAGCAGAGACCTGACTGTTGTGTTCGGCGGATCCCACCTCACCCCAGCAGAGACCTGACTGTTGTGTGTGGCGAATCCCACCTCACCCCAGCAGAGACCTGACTATTGTGTACAGCGGATCCCACCTCACCCCAGCAGAGACCTGACTGTTGTGTTCGGCGGAACCTACCTCACCCCAGCAGAGACCTGACTGTTGTGTTCGGCGGATCCCACTTCACCCCAGCAGAGTTCTGACTGTTGTGTGCAGCGGATTCCCCCTCACCCCAGCAGAGACCTGACTGTTGTGTTCGGCGGATACCACCTCACCCCAGCAGAGACCTGACTGTTGTGTTCGGCAGATCCCACCTCACCACAGCAGAGACCTGACTGCTGTGTGCGGCGAATCCCACCTCACCACAGCAGAGACCTGACTGTTGTGTGCGGCGAATCCCACCTCACCACAGCAGAGACCTGACTGTTGTGTGGGGCGAATCCCACCTCACCCCAGCAGAGACCTGACTGTTGTGTTCGGCGGATCCCACCTCACCCCAGCAGAGACCTGACTGTTGTGTGCGGCGAATCCCACCTCACCCCAGCAGAGACCTGACTATTGTGTACAGCGGATCCCACCTCACCCCAGCAGAGACCTGACTGTTGTGTTCGGCGGAACCTACCTCACCCCAGCAGAGACCTGACTGTTGTGTGCGGCAGATCCCACCTCACCCCAGCAGAGACCTGACTGTTGTGTGCGGCGGATCCCACCTCACCCCAGCAGAGACCTGACTGTTGTGTTCGGCGGATACCACCTCACCCCAGCAGAGACCTGACTGTTGTGTTCGGCAGATCCCACCTCACCACAGCAGAGACCTGACTGCTGTGTGCGGCGAATCCCACCTCACCACAGCAGAGACCTGACTGTTGTGTGCGGCGAATCCCACCGCACCACAGCAGAGACCTGACTGTTGTGTTCGGCGGATTCCACCTCACCCCAGCAGAGACCTGACTGTTGTGTGCAGCGAATCCCACCTCACCACAGCAGAGTTCTGACTGTTGTGTGCGGCGGATCCCACCTCACCCCAGCAGAGACCTGACTGTTGTGTTCGGCGGATCCCACCTCACCCCAGCAGAGACCTGACTGTTGTGTTCGGCGGATCCCACCTCACCCCAGCAGAGACCTGACTGTTGTCTTCGGCGGATCCCACCTCACCACAGCAGAGTTCTGACTGTTGTGTGCGGCGGATCCCACCTCACCCCAGCAGAGACCTGACTGTTGTGTTCGGCGGATCCCACCTCACCCCAGCAGAGACCTGACTGTTGTGTTCGGCGGATCCCACCTCACCCCAGCAGAGACCTGACTGTTGTCTTCGGCGGATCCCACCTCACCCCAGCAGAGTTCTGACTGTTGTGTGCGGCGGATCCCACCTCACCCCAGCAGAGACCTGACTGTTGTGTTCGGCGGAACCCACCTCACCCCAGCAGAGACCTGACTGTTGTGTTCGGCGGAACCCACCTCACCCCAGCAGAGACCTGACTGTTGTGTTCGGCGGATCCCACCTCACCCCAGCAGAGACCTGACTGTATTGTTAGGCGGAACCCACCTCACCCCAGCAGAGACCTGACTGTTGTGTACGGCGGATCCCACCTCACCCCAGCAGAAACCTGACTGTTGTGTGCGGCGGATCCCACCTCACCCCAGCAGAGACCTGACTGTTGTGTTCGGCGAATCTCACCTCACCACAGCAGAGACCTGACTGTTGTATGCGGCGAATCCCACCTCACCACAGCAGAGACCTGACTGTTGTGTGGGGCGAATCCCACCTCACCCCAGCAGAGACCTGACTGTTGTGTACGGCGGATCCCACCTCACCCCAGCAGAGACCTGACTGTTGTGTTCGGCGGAACCTACCTCACCCCAGCAGAGACCTGACTGTTGTGTGCGGCGGATCCCTCCTCACCCCAGCAGAGTTCTGACTGTTGTGTGCGGCGGATCCCCCCTCACCCCAGCAGAGACCTGACTGTTGTGTTCAGCGCAACCCACCTCACCCCAGCAGAGACCTGACTGTTGTGTTCGGCGGATCCCACCTCACCCCAGCAGAGACCTGACTGTTGTGTTCGGCAAATCCCACCTCACCCCAGCAGAGACCTGACTGTTGTGTTCGGCGGATCCCACCTCACCCCAGCAGAGACCTGACTGCTGTGTTCGGCGGATCCCACATCACCCCAGCAGAGACCTGACTGTTGTGTTCGGCGGAACCCACCTCACCCCAGCAGAGACCTGACTGTTGTGTTCGGCGGAACCCACCTCACCCCAGGAGAGACCTGACTGTTGTGTTCGGCGGAACCCACCACACCCCAGGAGAAACCTGACAGTTGTGTGCGGCGAATCCCACCTCACCCCAGCAGAGACCTGACTGTTGTGTTCGGCGAATCCCACCTCACCATAGCAGAGACCTGACTGTTGTGTGCGGCGAATCCCACCTCACCCCAGCAGAGACCTGACTGTTGTGTGCGGCGGATCCCACCTCACCCCAGCAGAGACCTGACTGTTGTGTTCGGCGGATCCCACCTCACCCCAGCAGAGACCTGACTGTTGTGTTCGGCGGATCCCACCTCACCCCAGCAGAGACCTGACTGTTGTGTTCGGCGGAACCCACCTCACCCCAGGAGAGACCTGACTGTTGTGTGCGGCGAATCCCACCTCACCATAGCAGAGACCTGACTGTTGTGTTCGGCGGATCCCACCTCACCCCAGCAGAGACCTGACTGTTGTGTGCGGCGAATCCCACCTCACCCCAGCAGAGACCTGACTGTTGTGTTCGGCGGAACCTACTTCACCACAGCAGAGACCTGACTGTTGTGTTCGGCGGATCCCACCTCACCCCAGCAGAGTTCTGACTGTTGTGTGCAGCGGATCCCCCCTCACCCCAGCAGAGACCTGACTGTTGTGTTCAGCGCAACCCACCTCACCCCAGCAGAGACCTGACTGTTGTGTGCGGCGGATCCCACCTCACCCCAGCAGAGACCTGACTGTTGTGTGCGGCGGATCCCACCTCACCCCAGCAGAGACCTGACTGTTGTGTTCGGCGTATCCCACCTCACCCCAGCAGAGACCTGACTGTTGTGTTCGGCAGATCCCACCTCACCACAGCAGAGACCTGACTGCTGTGTGCGGCGAATCCCACCTCACCACAGCAGAGACCTGACTGTTGTGTGCAGCGAATCCCACCGCACCACAGCAGAGACCTGACTGTTGTGTTCGGCGGATCCCACCTCACCCCAGCAGAGACCTGACTGTTGTGTGCAACGAATCCCACCTCACCACAGCAGAGTTCTGACTGTTGTGTGCGGCGGATCCCACCTCACCCCAGCAGAGACCTGACTGTTGTGTTCGGCGGAACCCACCTCACCCCAGCAGAGACCTGACTGTTGTGTGCGGCGGATCCCACCTCACCCCAGCAGAGACCTGACTGTTGTGTTCGGCGGAACCCACCTCACCCCAGCAGAGACCTGACTGTTGTGTACGGCGGATCCCACCTCACCCCAGCAGAAACCTGACTGTTGTGTGCGGTGGATCCCACCTCACCCCAGCAGAGACGTGACTGTTGTGTTCGGCGAATCTCACCTCACCACAGCAGAGACCTGACTGTTGTGTGGGGCGAATCCCACCTCACCCCAGCAGAGACCTGACTGTTGTGTGGGGCGAATCCCACCTCACCCCAGCAGAGACCTGACTGTTGTGTACGGCGGAACCTACCTCACCCCAGCAGAGACCTGACTGTTGTGTGCAGCGGATCCCACCTCACCCCAGCAGAGACCTGACTGTTGTGTTCGGCGGATCCCACCTCACCCCAGCAGAGACCTGACTGTTGTGTTCGGCAAATCCCACCTCACCCCAGCAGAGACCTGACTGTTGTGTTCGGCGGATCCCACCTCACCCCAGCAGAGACCTGACTGTTGTGTTCGGCGGATCCCACCTCACCCCAGCAGAGACCTGACTGTTGTCTTCGGCGGATCCCACCTCACCCCAGCAGAGTTCTGACTGTTGTGTGCGGCGGATCCCACCTCACCCCAGCAGAGACCTGACTGTTGTGTTCGGCGGAACCCACCTCACCCCAGCAGAGACCTGACTGTTGTGTTCGGCGGAACCCACCTCACCCCAGCAGAGACCTGACTGTTGTGTTCGGCGGATCCCACCTCACCCCAGCAGAGACCTGACTGTATTGTTAGGCGGAACCCACCTCACCCCAGCAGAGACCTGACTGTTGTGTACGGCGGATCCCACCTCACCCCAGCAGAAACCTGACTGTTGTGTGCGGCGGATCCCACCTCACCCCAGCAGAGACCTGACTGTTGTGTTCGGCGAATCTCACCTCACCACAGCAGAGACCTGACTGTTGTATGCGGCGAATCCCACCTCACCACAGCAGAGACCTGACTGTTGTGTGGGGCGAATCCCACCTCACCCCAGCAGAGACCTGACTGTTGTGTACGGCGGATCCCACCTCACCCCAGCAGAGACCTGACTGTTGTGTTCGGCGGAACCTACCTCACCCCAGCAGAGACCTGACTGTTGTGTGCGGCGGATCCCTCCTCACCCCAGCAGAGACCTGACTGTTGTGTTCGGCGGATCCCACCTCACCCCAGCAGAGACCTGACTGCTGTGTTCGGCGGATCCCACATCACCCCAGCAGAGACCTGACTGTTGTGTTCGGCGGAACCCACCTCACCCCAGCAGAGACCTGACTGTTGTGTTCGGCGGAACCCACCTCACCCCAGGAGAAACCTGACAGTTGTGTGCGGCGAATCCCACCTCACCCCAGCAGAGACCTGACTGTTGTGTTCGGCGAATCCCACCTCACCCCAGCAGAGACCTGACTGTTGTGTGCGGCGAATCCCACCTCACCCCAGCAGAGACCTGACTGTTGTGTGCGGCGGATCCCACCTCACCCCAGCAGAGACCTGACTGTTGTGTGCGGCGGATCCCACCTCACCCCAGCAGAGACCTGACTGTTGTGTTCGGCGGATCCCACCTCACCATAGCAGAGACCTGACTGTTGTGTTCGGCGGAACCCACCTCACCACAGCAGACACCTGACTGTTGTGTGCGGCGAATCCCACCGCACCACAGCAGAGACCTGACTCTTGTGTACGGCTGATCCCACCTCACCCCAGCAGAGACCTGACTGTTGTGTTCGGCGGATCCCACCTCACCCCAGCAGAGACCTGACTGTTGTGTTCGGCAGATCCCACCTCACCCCAGCAGAGACCTGACTGTTGTGTTCGGCGGAACCCACCTCACCCCAGGAGAGACCTGACTGTTGTGTGCGGCGAATCCCACCTCACCATAGCAGAGACCTGACTGTTGTGTTCGGCGGATCCCACCTCACCCCAGCAGAGACCTGACTGTTGTGTTCGGCGGATCCCACCTCACCCCAGCAGAGACCTGACTGTTGTGTACGGCGGATCCCACCTCACCCCAGCAGAGACCTGACTGTTGTGTGCGGCGGATCCCACCTCACCCCAGCAGAGACCTGACTGTTGTGTTCGGCGAATCTCACCTCACCACAGCAGAGACCTGACTGTTGTGTGCGGCGAATCCCACCTCACCACAGCAGAGACCTGACTGTTGTGTGGGGCGAATCCCACCTCACCCCAGCAGAGACCTGACTGTTGTGTTCGGCGGATCCCACCTCACCCCAGCAGAGACCTGACTGTTGTGTGCGGCGAATCCCACCTCACCCCAGCAGAGACCTGACTGTTGTGTTCGGCGGAACCTACTTCACCACAGCAGAGACCTGACTGTTGTGTGCAGCGGATCCCCCCTCACCCCAGCAGAGACCTGACTGTTGTGTTCAGCGCAACCCACCTCACCCCAGCAGAGACCTGACTGTTGTGTGCGGCGGATCCCACCTCACCCCAGCAGAGACCTGACTGTTGTGTGCGGCGGATCCCACCTCACCCCAGCAGAGACCTGACTGTTGTGTTCGGCGTATCCCACCTCACCCCAGCAGAGACCTGACTGTTGTGTTCGGCAGATCCCACCTCACCACAGCAGAGACCTGACTGTTGTGTTCGGCGGATCCCACCTCACCCCAGCAGAGACCTGACTGTTGTGTGCAGCGAATCCCACCTCACCACAGCAGAGACCTAACTGTTGTGTTTGGCGGATCCCACCTCACCCCAGCAGAGACCTGACTGTTGTGTTCGGCGAATCTCACCTCACCACAGCAGAGACCTGACTGTTGTGTGCGGCGAATCCCACCTCACCACAGCAGAGACCTGACTGTTGTGTGGGGCGAATCCCACCTCACCCCAGCAGAGTTCTGACCGTTGTGTGCAGCGGATCCCCCCTCACCCCAGCAGAGACCTGACTGTTGTGTTCGGCGGATCCCACCTCACCCCAGCAGAGACCTGACTGTTGTGTTCGGCAGATCCCACCTCACCACAGCAGAGACCTGACTGCTGTGTGCGGCGAATCCCACCTCACCACAGCAGAGACCTGACTGTTGTGTGCGGCGAATCCCACCGCACCACAGCAGAGGCCTGACTGTTGTGTTCGGCGGATCCCACCTCACCCCAGCAGAGACCTGACTGTTGTGTTCGGCGGATCCCACCTCACCCCAGCAGAGACCTGACTGTATTGTTAGGCGGAACCCACCTCACCCCAGCAGAGACCTGACTGTTGTGTTCGGCGGATCCCACCTCACCCCAGCAGAGTTCTGACTGTTGTGTGCGGCGGAACCCACCTCACCCCAGCAGAGACCTGACTGTTGTGTTCGGCGGAACCCACCTCACCCCAGCAGAGACCTGACTGTTGTGTTCGGCGGAACCCACCTCACCCCAGCAGAGACCTGACTGTTGTGTTCGGTGGAACCCACCTCACCCAAGCAGAGACCTGACTGTTGTGTGCGGCGGATCCCACCTCACCCCAGCAGAGACCTGACTGTTGTGTTCGGCGGAACCCACCTCACCCCAGGAGAGACCTGACTGTTGTGTGCGGCGAATCCCACCTCACCATAGCAGAGACCTGACTGTTGTGTTCGGCGGATCCCACCTCACCCCAGCAGAGACCTGACTGTTGTGTGCAGCGAATCCCAACTCACCACAGCAGAGACCTAACTGTTCTGTTTGGCGGATCCCACCTCACCCCAGCAGAGGCCTGACTGTTGTGTTCGGCAAATCCCACCTCACCCCAGCAGAGACCTGACTGTTGTGTTCGGCGGATCCCACCTCACCCCAGCAGAGACCTGACTGTTGTGTTCGGCGGATCCCACCTCACCCCAGCAGAGACCTGACTGTTGTGTACGGCGGATCCCACCTCACCCCAGCAGAGACCTGACTGTTGTGTTCGGCGGAACCTACTTCACCACAGCAGAGACCTGACTGTTGTGTTCGGCGGATCCCACCTCACCCCAGCAGAGTTCTGACTGTTGTGTGCAGCGGATCCCCCCTCACCCCAGCAGAGACCTGACTGTTGTGTTCAGCGCAACCCACCTCACCCCAGCAGAGACCTGACTGTTGTGTGCGGCGGATCCCACCTCACCCCAGCAGAGACCTGACTGTTGTGTTCAGCGCAACCCACCTCACCCCAGCAGAGACCTGACTGTTGTGTGCGGCGGATCCCACCTCACCCCAGCAGAGACCTGACTGTTGTGTGCGGCGGATCCCACCTCACCCCAGCAGAGACCTGACTGTTGTGTTCGGCGGATCCCACCTCACCCCAGCAGAGACCTGACTGTTGTGTTCGGCGAATCTCACCTCACCACAGCAGAGACCTGACTGTTGTGTGCGGCGAATCCCACCTCACCACAGCAGAGACCTGACTGTTGTGTGGGGCGAATCCCACCTCACCCCAGCAGAGTTCTGACCGTTGTGTGCAGCGGATCCCCCCTCACCCCAGCAGAGACCTGACTGTTGTGTTCAGCGCAACCCACCTCACCCCAGCAGAGACCTGACTGTTGTGTGCGGCGGATCCCACCTCACCCCAGCAGAGACCTGACTGTTGTGTGCGGCGGATCCCACCTCACCCCAGCAGAGACCTGACTGTTGTGTTCGGCGGATCCCACCTCACCCCAGCAGAGACCTGACTGTTGTGTTCGGCAGATCCCACCTCACCACAGCAGAGACCTGACTGCTGTGTGCGGCGAATCCCACCTCACCACAGCAGAGACCTGACTGTTGTGTGCGGCGAATCCCACCGCACCACAGCAGAGGCCTGACTGTTGTGTTCGGCGGATCCCACCTCACCCCAGCAGAGACCTGACTGTTGTGTGCAGCGAATCCCACCTCACCACAGCAGAGTTCTGACTGTTGTGTGCGGCGGATCCCACCTCACCCCAGCAGAGACCTGACTGTTGTGTTCGGCGGATCCCACCTCACCCCAGCAGAGACCTGACTGTATTGTTAGGCGGAACCCACCTCACCCCAGCAGAGACCTGACTGTTGTGTTCGGCGGATCCCACCTCACCCCAGCAGAGTTCTGACTGTTGTGTGCGGCGGAACCCACCTCACCTTAGCAGAGACCTGACTGTTGTATTCGGCGGAACCCACCTCACCATAGCAGAGACCTGACTGTTGTGTGCGGCGAATCAAACCTCACCCCAGCAGAGACCTGACTGTTGTGTGCGGCGGATCCCACCTCACCCCAGCAGAGACCTGACTGTTGTGTTCGGTGGAACCCACCTCACCCCAGGAGAGACCTGACTGTTGTGTGCGGCGAATCCCACCTCACCATAGCAGAGACCTGACTGTTGTGTTCGGCGGATCCCACCTCACCCCAGCAGAGACCTGACTGTTGTGTGCAGCGAATCCCAACTCACCACAGCAGAGACCTAACTGTTCTGTTTGGCGGATCCCACCTCACCCCAGCAGAGGCCTGACTGTTGTGTTCGGCAAATCCCACCTCACCCCAGCAGAGACCTGACTGTTGTGTTCGGCGGATCCCACCTCACCCCAGCAGAGACCTGACTGTTGTGTACGGCGGATCCCACCTCACCCCAGCAGAAACCTGACTGTTGTGTGCGGCGGATCCCACCTCACCCCAGCAGAGACCTAACTGTTGTGTTCGGCGAATCTCACCTCACCACAGCAGAGACCTGACTGTTGTGTGCGGCGAATCCCACCTCACCATAGCAGAGACCTGACTGTTGTGTTCGGCGAATCCCACCTCACCCCAGCAGAGACCTGACTGTTGTGTGCAGCGAATCCCAACTCACCACAGCAGAGACCTAACTGTTCTGTTTGGCGGATCCCACCTCACCCCAGCAGAGGCCTGACTGTTGTGTTCGGCAAATCCCACCTCACCCCAGCAGAGACCTGACTGTTGTGTTCGGCGGATCCCACCTCACCCCAGCAGAGACCTGACTGTTGTGTTCGGCGGATCCCACCTCACCCCAGCAGAGACCTGACTGTTGTGTACGGCGGATCCCACCTCACCCCAGCAGAGACCTGACTGTTGTGTTCGGCGGAACCTACTTCACCACAGCAGAGACCTGACTGTTGTGTTCGGCGGATCCCACCTCACCCCAGCAGAGTTCTGACTGTTGTGTGCAGCGGATCCCCCCTCACCCCAGCAGAGACCTGACTGTTGTGTTCAGCGCAACCCACCTCACCCCAGCAGAGACCTGACTGTTGTGTGCGGCGGATCCCACCTCACCCCAGCAGAGACCTGACTGTTGTGTTCAGCGCAACCCACCTCACCCCAGCAGAGACCTGACTGTTGTGTGCGGCGGATCCCACCTCACCCCAGCAGAGACCTGACTGTTGTGTGCGGCGGATCCCACCTCACCCCAGCAGAGACCTGACTGTTGTGTTCGGCGGATCCCACCTCACCCCAGCAGAGACCTGACTGTTGTGTTCGGCGAATCTCACCTCACCACAGCAGAGACCTGACTGTTGTGTGCGGCGAATCCCACCTCACCACAGCAGAGACCTGACTGTTGTGTGGGGCGAATCCCACCTCACCCCAGCAGAGTTCTGACCGTTGTGTGCAGCGGATCCCCCCTCACCCCAGCAGAGACCTGACTGTTGTGTTCAGCGCAACCCACCTCACCCCAGCAGAGACCTGACTGTTGTGTGCGGCGGATCCCACCTCACCCCAGCAGAGACCTGACTGTTGTGTGCGGCGGATCCCACCTCACCCCAGCAGAGACCTGACTGTTGTGTTCGGCGGATCCCACCTCACCCCAGCAGAGACCTGACTGTTGTGTTCGGCAGATCCCACCTCACCACAGCAGAGACCTGACTGCTGTGTGCGGCGAATCCCACCTCACCACAGCAGAGACCTGACTGTTGTGTGCGGCGAATCCCACCGCACCACAGCAGAGGCCTGACTGTTGTGTTCGGCGGATCCCACCTCACCCCAGCAGAGACCTGACTGTTGTGTGCAGCGAATCCCACCTCACCACAGCAGAGTTCTGACTGTTGTGTGCGGCGGATCCCACCTCACCCCAGCAGAGACCTGACTGTTGTGTTCGGCGGATCCCACCTCACCCCAGCAGAGACCTGACTGTATTGTTAGGCGGAACCCACCTCACCCCAGCAGAGACCTGACTGTTGTGTTCGGCGGATCCCACCTCACCCCAGCAGAGTTCTGACTGTTGTGTGCGGCGGAACCCACCTCACCTTAGCAGAGACCTGACTGTTGTATTCGGCGGAACCCACCTCACCATAGCAGAGACCTGACTGTTGTGTGCGGCGAATCAAACCTCACCCCAGCAGAGACCTGACTGTTGTGTGCGGCGGATCCCACCTCACCCCAGCAGAGACCTGACTGTTGTGTTCGGTGGAACCCACCTCACCCCAGGAGAGACCTGACTGTTGTGTGCGGCGAATCCCACCTCACCATAGCAGAGACCTGACTGTTGTGTTCGGCGGATCCCACCTCACCCCAGCAGAGACCTGACTGTTGTGTGCAGCGAATCCCAACTCACCACAGCAGAGACCTAACTGTTCTGTTTGGCGGATCCCACCTCACCCCAGCAGAGGCCTGACTGTTGTGTTCGGCAAATCCCACCTCACCCCAGCAGAGACCTGACTGTTGTGTTCGGCGGATCCCACCTCACCCCAGCAGAGACCTGACTGTTGTGTACGGCGGATCCCACCTCACCCCAGCAGAAACCTGACTGTTGTGTGCGGCGGATCCCACCTCACCCCAGCAGAGACCTAACTGTTGTGTTCGGCGAATCTCACCTCACCACAGCAGAGACCTGACTGTTGTGTGCGGCGAATCCCACCTCACCACAGCAGAGACCTGACTGTTGTGTGGGGCGAATCCCACCTCACCCCAGCAGAGACCTGACTGTTGTGTACGGCGGATCCCACCTCACCCCAGCAGAAACCTGACTGTTGTGTGCGGCGGATCCCACCTCACCCCAGCAGAGACCTGACTGTTGTGTTCGGCGAATCTCACCTCACCACAGCAGAGACCTGACTGTTGTGTGGGGCGAATCCCACCTCACCCCAGCAGAGACCTGACTGTTGTGTTCGGCGGATCCCACCTCACCCCAGCAGAGACCTGACTGTTGTGTGCGGCGAATCCCACCTCACCCCAGCAGAGACCTGACTATTGTGTACAGCGGATC
The DNA here is from genome assembly GCF_040937935.1 of Hyperolius riggenbachi. Classification (NCBI taxonomy): domain Eukaryota; kingdom Metazoa; phylum Chordata; class Amphibia; order Anura; family Hyperoliidae; genus Hyperolius; species Hyperolius riggenbachi. The sequence continues at coordinate 466,324,173 of NC_090648.1, read as the reverse complement.
CCACCTCACCCCAGCAGAGACCTGACTGTTGTGTTCGGCGGAACCTACCTCACCCCAGCAGAGACCTGACTGTTGTGTGCGGCAGATCCCACCTCACCCCAGCAGAGACCTGACTGTTGTGTGCGGCGGATCCCACCTCACCCCAGCAGAGACCTGACTGTTGTGTTCGGCGGATACCACCTCACCCCAGCAGAGACCTGACTGTTGTGTTCGGCAGATCCCACCTCACCACAGCAGAGACCTGACTGCTGTGTGCGGCGAATCCCACCTCACCACAGCAGAGACCTGACTGTTGTGTGCGGCGAATCCCACCGCACCACAGCAGAGACCTGACTGTTGTGTTCGGCGGATTCCACCTCACCCCAGCAGAGACCTGACTGTTGTGTGCAGCGAATCCCAACTCACCACAGCAGAGTTCTGACTGTTGTGTGCGGCGGATCCCACCTCACCCCAGCAGAGACCTGACTGTTGTGTTCGGCGGATCCCACCTCACCCCAGCAGAGACCTGACTGTTGTGTTCGGCGGATCCCACCTCACCCCAGCAGAGACCTGACTGTTGTCTTCGGCGGATCCCACCTCACCCCAGCAGAGTTCTGACTGTTGTGTGCGGCGGATCCCACCTCACCCCAGCAGAGACCTGACTGTTGTGTTCGGCGGAACCCACCTCACCCCAGCAGAGACCTGACTGCTGTGTTCGGCGGATCCCACATCACCCCAGCAGAGACCTGACTGTTGTGTTCGGCGGAACCCACCTCACCCCAGCAGAGACATGACTGTTGTGTTCGGCGGAACCCACCTCACCCCAGGAGAGACCTCACTCTTGTGTTCGGCGGAACCCACCTCACCCCAGGAGAAACCTGACAGTTGTGTGCGGCGAATCCCACCTCACCCCAGCAGAGACCTGACTGTTGTGTTCGGCGAATCCCACCTCACCATAGCAGAGACCTGACTGTTGTGTGCGGCGAATCCCACCTCACCCCAGCAGAGACCTGACTGTTGTGTGCGGCGGATCCCACCTCACCCCAGCAGAGACCTGACTGTTGTGTGCGGCGGATCCCACCTCACCCCAGCAGAGACCTGACTGTTGTGTTCGGCGGATCCCACCTCACCATAGCAGAGACCTGACTGTTGTGTTCGGCGGAACCCACCTCACCACAGCAGACACCTGACTGTTGTGTGCGGCGAATCCCACCGCACCACAGCAGAGACCTGACTCTTGTGTACGGCTGATCCCACCTCACCCCAGCAGAGACCTGACTGTTGTGTTCGGCGGATCCCACCTCACCCCAGCAGAGACCTGACTGTTGTGTTCGGCGGATCCCACCTCACCCCAGCAGAGACCTGACTGTTGTGTTCGGCGGAACCCACCTCACCCCAGGAGAGACCTGACTGTTGTGTGCGGCGAATCCCACCTCACCATAGCAGAGACCTGACTGTTGTGTTCGGCGGATCCCACATCACCCCAGCAGAGACCTGACTGTTGTGTTCGGCGGATCCCACCTCACCCCAGCAGAGACCTGACTGTTGTGTACGGCGGATCCCACCTCACCCCAGCAGAGACCTGACTGTTGTGTGCGGCGGATCCCACCTCACCCCAGCAGAGACCTGACTGTTGTGTTCGGCGAATCTCACCTCACCACAGCAGAGACCTGACTGTTGTGTGCGGCGAATCCCACCTCACCACAGCAGAGACCTGACTGTTGTGTGGGGCGAATCCCACCTCACCCCAGCAGAGACCTGACTGTTGTGTTCGGCGGATCCCACCTCACCCCAGCAGAGTTCTGACTGTTGTGTGCAGCGGATCCCCCCTCACCCCAGCAGAGACCTGACTGTTGTGTTCAGCGCAACCCACCTCACCCCAGCAGAGACCTGACTGTTGTGTGCGGCGGATCCCACCTCACCCCAGCAGAGACCTGACTGTTGTGTTCGGCAAATCCCACCTCACCCCAGTAGAGACCTGACTGCTGTGTTCGGCGGATCCCACCTCACCCCAGCAGAGACCTGACTGCTGTGTTCGGCGGATCCCACATCACCCCAGCAGAGACCTGACTGTTGTGTTCGGCGGAACCCACCTCACCCCAGCAGAGACCTGACTGTTGTGTTCGGCGGAACCCACCTCACCCCAGGAGAGACCTGACTGTTGTGTTCGGCGGAACCCACCTCACCCCAGGAGAAACCTGACAGTTGTGTGCGGCGAATCCCACCTCACCCCAGCAGAGACCTGACTGTTGTGTTCGGCGAATCCCACCTCACCATAGCAGAGACCTGACTGTTGTGTGCGGCGAATCCCACCTCACCCCAGCAGAGACCTGACTGTTGTGTGCGGCGGATCCCACCTCACCCCAGCAGAGACCTGACTGTTGTGTGCGGCGGATCCCACCTCACCCCAGCAGAGACCTGACTGTTGTGTTCGGCGGATCCCACCTCACCATAGCAGAGACCTGACTGTTGTGTTCGGCGGAACCCACCTCACCACAGCAGACACCTGACTGTTGTGTGCGGCGAATCCCACCGCACCACAGCAGAGACCTGACTCTTGTGTACGGCTGATCCCACCTCACCCCAGCAGAGACCTGACTGTTGTGTTCGGCGGATCCCACCTCACCCCAGCAGAGACCTGACTGTTGTGTTCGGCGGATCCCACCTCACCCCAGCAGAGACCTGACTGTTGTGTTCGGCGGAACCCACCTCACCCCAGGAGAGACCTGACTGTTGTGTGCGGCGAATCCCACCTCACCATAGCAGAGACCTGACTGTTGTGTTCGGCGGATCCCACATCACCCCAGCAGAGACCTGACTGTTGTGTTCGGCGGATCCCACCTCACCCCAGCAGAGACCTGACTGTTGTGTACGGCGGATCCCACCTCACCCCAGCAGAGACCTGACTGTTGTGTGCGGCGGATCCCACCTCACCCCAGCAGAGACCTGACTGTTGTGTTCGGCGAATCTCACCTCACCACAGCAGAGACCTGACTGTTGTGTGCGGCGAATCCCACCTCACCACAGCAGAGACCTGACTGTTGTGTGGGGCGAATCCCACCTCACCCCAGCAGAGACCTGACTGTTGTGTTCGGCGGATCCCACCTCACCCCAGCAGAGTTCTGACTGTTGTGTGCAGCGGATCCCCCCTCACCCCAGCAGAGACCTGACTGTTGTGTTCAGCGCAACCCACCTCACCCCAGCAGAGACCTGACTGTTGTGTGCGGCGGATCCCACCTCACCCCAGCAGAGACCTGACTGTTGTGTGCGGCGGATCCCACCTCACCCCAGCAGAGACCTGACTGTTGTGTTCGGCGTATCCTACCTCACCCCAGCAGAGACCTGACTGTTGTGTTCGGCAGATCCCACCTCACCACAGCAGAGACCTGACTGCTGTGTGCGGCGAATCCCACCTCACCACAGCAGAGACCTGACTGTTGTGTGCAGCGAATCCCACCGCACCACAGCAGAGACCTGACTGTTGTGTTCGGCGGATCCCACCTCACCCCAGCAGAGACCTGACTGTTGTGTGCAACGAATCCCACCTCACCACAGCAGAGTTCTGACTGTTGTGTGCGGCGGATCCCACCTCACCCCAGCAGAGACCTGACTGTTGTGTTCGGCGGAACCCACCTCACCCCAGCAGAGACCTGACTGTTGTGTGCGGCGGATCCCACCTCACCCCAGCAGAGACCTGACTGTTGTGTTCGGCGGAACCCACCTCACCCCAGCAGAGACCTGACTGTTGTGTACGGCGGATCCCACCTCCCCCTAGCAGAAACCTGACTGTTGTGTGCGGTGGATCCCACCTCACCCCAGCAGAGACGTGACTGTTGTGTTCGGCGAATCTCACCTCACCACAGCAGAGACCTGACTGTTGTGTGGGGCGAATCCCACCTCACCCCAGCAGAGTTCTGACTGTTGTGTGCAGCGGATCCCCCCTCACCCCAGCAGAGACCTGACTGTTGTGTTCGGCGGATCCCACCTCACCCCAGCAGAGACCTGACTGTTGTGTTCGGCAAATCCCACCTCACCCCAGCAGAGACCTGACTGTTGTGTTCGGCGGATCCCACCTCACCCCAGCAGAGACCTGACTGTTGTGTTCGGCGGATCCCACCTCACCCCAGCAGAGACCTGACTGTTGTCTTCGGCGGATCCCACCTCACCCCAGCAGAGTTCTGACTGTTGTGTGCGGCGGATCCCACCTCACCCCAGCAGAGACCTGACTGTTGTGTTCGGCGGAACCCACCTCACCCCAGCAGAGACCTGACTGTTGTGTTCGGCGGAACCCACCTCACCCCAGCAGAGACCTGACTGTTGTGTTCGGCGGATCCCACCTCACCCCAGCAGAGACCTGACTGTATTGTTAGGCGGAAACCACCTCACCCCAGCAGAGACCTGACTGTTGTGTACGGCGGATCCCACCTCACCCCAGCAGAAACCTGACTGTTGTGTGCGGCGGATCCCACCTCACCCCAGCAGAGACCTGACTGTTGTGTTCGGCGAATCTCACCTCACCACAGCAGAGACCTGACTGTTGTATGCGGCGAATCCCACCTCACCACAGCAGAGACCTGACTGTTGTGTGGGGCGAATCCCACCTCAACCCAGCAGAGACCTGACTGTTGTGTACGGCGGATCCCACCTCACCCCAGCAGAGACCTGACTGTTGTGTTCGGTGGAACCTACCTCACCCCAGCAGAGACCTGACTGTTGTGTGCGGCGGATCCCTCCTCACCCCAGCAGAGTTCTGACTGTTGTGTGCGGCGGATCCCCCCTCACCCCAGCAGAGACCTGACTGTTGTGTTCAGCGCAACCCACCTCACCCCAGCAGAGACCTGACTGTTGTGTTCGGCGGATCCCACCTCACCCCAGCAGAGACCTGACTGTTGTGTTCGGCAAATCCCACCTCACCCCAGCAGAGACCTGACTGTTGTGTTCGGCGGATCCCACCTCACCCCAGCAGAGACCTGACTGCTGTGTTCGGCGGATCCCACATCACCCCAGCAGAGACCTGACTGTTGTGTTCGGCGGAACCCACCTCACCCCAGGAGAGACCTGACTGTTGTGTTCGGCGGAACCCACCTCACCCCAGGAGAAACCTGACAGTTGTGTGCGGCGAATCCCACCTCACCCCAGCAGAGACCTGACTGTTGTGTTCGGCGAATCCCACCTCACCATAGCAGAGACCTGACTGTTGTGTGCGGCGAATCCCACCTCACCCCAGCAGAGACCTGACTGTTGTGTGCGGCGGATCCCACCTCACCCCAGCAGAGACCTGACTGTTGTGTGCGGCGGATCCCACCTCACCCCAGCAGAGACCTGACTGTTGTGTTCGGCGGATCCCACCTCACCATAGCAGAGACCTGACTGTTGTGTTCGGCGGAACCCACCTCACCACAGCAGACACCTGACTGTTGTGTGCGGCGAATCCCACCGCACCACAGCAGAGACCTGACTCTTGTGTACGGCTGATCCCACCTCACCCCAGCAGAGACCTGACTGTTGTGTTCGGCGGATCCCACCTCACCCCAGCAGAGACCTGACTGTTGTGTTCGGCGGATCCCACCTCACCCCAGCAGAGACCTGACTGTTGTGTTCGGCGGAACCCACCTCACCCCAGGAGAGACCTGACTGTTGTGTGCGGCGAATCCCACCTCACCATAGCAGAGACCTGACTGTTGTGTTCGGCGGATCCCACCTCACCCCAGCAGAGACCTGACTGTTGTGTTCGGCGGATCCCACCTCACCCCAGCAGAGACCTGACTGTTGTGTACGGCGGATCCCACCTCACCCCAGCAGAGACCTGACTGTTGTGTGCGGCGGATCCCACCTCACCCCAGCAGAGACCTGACTGTTGTGTTCGGCGAATCTCACCTCACCACAGCAGAGACCTGACTGTTGTGTGCGGCGAATCCCACCTCACCACAGCAGAGACCTGACTGTTGTGTGGGGCGAATCCCACCTCACCCCAGCAGAGACCTGACTGTTGTGTTCGGCGGATCCCACCTCACCCCAGCAGAGACCTGACTGTTGTGTGCGGCGAATCCCACCTCACCCCAGCAGTGACCTGACTGTTGTGTTCGGCGGAACCTACTTCACCACAGCAGAGACCTGACTGTTTTGTTCGGCGGATCCCACCTCACCCCAGCAGAGTTCTGACTGTTGTGTGCAGCGGATCCCCCCTCACCCCAGCAGAGACCTGACTGTTGTGTGCGGCGGATCCCACCTCACCCCAGCAGAGACCTGACTGTTGTGTGCGGCGGATCCCACCTCACCCCAGCAGAGACCTGACTGTTGTGTTCGGCGTATCCCACCTCACCCCAGCAGAGACCTGACTGTTGTGTTCGGCAGATCCCACCTCACCACAGCAGAGACCTGACTGCTGTGTGCGGCGAATCCCACCTCACCACAGCAGAGACCTGACTGTTGTGTGCAGCGAATCCCACCGCACCACAGCAGAGACCTGACTGTTGTGTTCGGCGGATCCCACCTCACCCCAGCAGAGACCTGACTGTTGTGTGCAACGAATCCCACCTCACCACAGCAGAGTTCTGACTGTTGTGTGCGGCGGATCCCACCTCACCCCAGCAGAGACCTGACTGTTGTGTTCGGCGGAACCCACCTCACCCCAGCAGAGACCTGACTGTTGTGTGCGGCGGATCCCACCTCACCCCAGCAGAGACCTGACTGTTGTGTTCGGCGGATCCCACCTCACCCCAGCAGAAACCTGACTGTTGTGTGTGGTGGATCCCACCTCACCCCAGCAGAGACGTGACTGTTGTGTTCGGCGAATCTCACCTCACCACAGCAGAGACCTGACTGTTGTGTGGGGCGAATCCCACCTCACCCCAGCAGAGACCTGACTGTTGTGTGGGGCGAATCCCACCTCACCCCAGCAGAGACCTGACTGTTGTGTACGGCGGAACCTACCTCTCCCCAGCAGAGACCTGACTGTTGTTTGCGGCGGATCCCACCTCACCCCAGCAGAGTTCTGACTGTTGTGTGCAGCGGATCCCCCCTCACCCCAGCAGAGACCTGACTGTTGTGTTCGGCGGATCCCACCTCACCCCAGCAGAGACCTGACTGTTGTGTTCGGCAAATCCCACCTCACCCCAGCAGAGACCTGACTGTTGTGTTCGGCGGATCCCACCTCACCCCAGCAGAGACCTGACTGCTGTGTTCGGCGGATCCCACATCACCCCAGCAGAGACCTGACTGTTGTGTTCGGCGGAATCCACCTCACCCCAGCAGAGACCTGACTGTTGTGTTCGGCGGAACCCACCTCACCCCAGGAGAGACCTGACAGTTGTGTGCGGCGAATCCCACCTCACCCCAGCAGAGACCTGACTGTTGTGTTCGGCGAATCCCACCTCACCATAGCAGAGACCTGACTGTTGTGTGCGGCGAATCCCACCTCACCCCAGCAGAGACCTGACTATTGTGTGCGGCGGATCCCACCTCACCCCAGCAGAGACCTGACTGTTGTGTTCGGCGGATCCCACCTCACCATAGCAGAGACCTGACTGTTGTGTTCGGCGGAACCCACCTCACCCCAGCAGAGACCTGACTGTTGTGTGCGGCGGATCCCACCTCACCCCAGCAGAGACCTGACTGTTGTGTTCGGCGGAACCCACCTCACCCCAGCAGAGACCTGACTGTTGTGTTCGGCGGATCCCACCTCACCCCAGCAGAGACCTGACTGTTGTGATCGGCAGATCCCACCTCACCACAGCAGAGACCTGACTGTTGTGTGCGGCGAATCCCACCTCACCACAGCAGACACCTGACTGTTGTGTTCGGCGGATCCCACCTCACCCCAGCAGAGTCCTGACTGTTGTGTTCGGCGGAATCCACCTCACCCCAGCAGAGACCTGACTGTTGTGTTCGGCGGAACCCACCTCACCCCAGGAGAGACCTGACAGTTGTGTGCGGCGAATCCCACCTCACCCCAGCAGAGACCTGACTGTTGTGTTCGGCGAATCCCACCTCACCATAGCAGAGACCTGACTGTTGTGTGCGGCGAATCCCACCTCACCCCAGCAGAGACCTGACTATTGTGTGCGGCGGATCCCACCTCACCCCAGCAGAGACCTGACTGTTGTGTTCGGCGGATCCCACCTCACCATAGCAGAGACCTGACTGTTGTGTTCGGCGGAACCCACCTCACCCCAGCAGAGACCTGACTGTTGTGTGCGGCGGATCCCACCTCACCCCAGCAGAGACCTGACTGTTGTGTTCGGCGGAACCCACCTCACCCCAGCAGAGACCTGACTGTTGTGTTCGGCGGATCCCACCTCACCCCAGCAGAGACCTGACTGTTGTGATCGGCAGATCCCACCTCACCACAGCAGAGACCTGACTGTTGTGTGCGGCGAATCCCACCTCACCACAGCAGACACCTGACTGTTGTGTTCGGCGGATCCCACCTCACCCCAGCAGAGTCCTGACTGTTGTGTGCGGCGGAACCCACCTCACCCCAGCAGAGACCTGACTGTTGTGTTCGGCGGAACTTACCTCACCCCAGCAGAGACCTGACTGTTGTGTTCGGCGGAACCCACCTCACCCCAGCAGAGACCTGACTGTTGTGTTCGGCGGAACCCACCTCACCCCAGCAGAGACCTGACTGTTGTGTGCGGCGGATCCCACCTCACCCCAGCAGAGACCTGACTGTTGTGTTCGGCGGAACCCACCTCACCCCAGCAGAGACCTGACTGTTGTGTTCGGCGGAACCCACCTCACCCCAGCAGAGACCTGACTGTTGTGTTCGGCGGATCCCACCTCACCCCAGCAGAGACCTGACTGTATTGTTAGGCGGAACCCACCTCACCCCAGCAAAGACCTGACTGTTGTGTGGGGCGAATCCCACCTCACCCCAGCAGAGACCTGACTGTTGTGTACGGCGGATCCCACCTCACCCCAGCAGAGACCTGACTGTTGTGTTCGGCGGAACCTACCTCACCCCAGCAGAGACCTGACTGTTGTGTGCGGCAGATCCCACCTTACCCCAGCAGAGTTCTGACTGTTGTGTGCAGCGGATCCCCCCTCACCCCAGCAGAGACCTGACTGTTGTGTTCAGCGCAACCCACCTCACCCCAGCAGAGACCTGACTGTTGTGTGCGGCGGATCCCACCTCACCCCAGCAGAGACCTGACTGTTGTGTTCCGCGGATCCCACCTCACCCCAGCAGAGACCTGACTGTTGTGTTCGGCGGATCCCACCTCACCCCAGCAGAGACCTGACTGTTGTGTTCGGCAGATCCCACCTCACCACAGCAGAGACCTGACTGCTGTGTGCGGCGAATCCCACCTCACCCCAGCAGAGACCTGACTGTTGTGTGCGGCGGATCCCACCTCACCCCAGCAGAGACCTGACTGTTGTGTTCGGCGGATCCCACCTCACCCCAGCAGAGACCTGACTGTTGTGTTCGGCAGATCCCACCTCACCACAGCAGAGACCTGACTGCTGTGTGCGGCGAATCCCACCTCACCACAGCAGAGACCTGACTGTTGTGTTCGGCGGAACCCACCTCACCCCAGCAGAGACCTGACTGTTGTGTTCGGCGGAACCCACCTCACCCCAGCAGAGACCTGACTGTTGTGTTCGGCGGATCCCACCTCACCCCAGCAGAGACCTGACTGTATTGTTAGGCGGAACCCACCTCACCCCAGCAGAGACCTGACTGTTGTGTACGGCGGATCCCACCTCACCCCAGCAGAAACCTGACTGTTGTGTGCGGCGGATCCCACCTCACCCCAGCAGAGACCTGACTGTTGTGTTCGGCGAATCTCACCTCACCCCAGCAGAGACCTGACTGTTGTGTGCGGCGAATCCCACCTCACCACAGCAGAGACCTGACTGTTGTGTGGGCCGAATCCCACCTCACCCCAGCAGAGACCTGACTGTTGTGTACGGCGGATCCCACCTCACCCCAGCAAAGACCTGACTGTTGTGTTCGGCGGAACCTACCTCACCCCAGCAGAGACCTGACTGTTGTGTGCGGCGGATCCCACCTCACCCCAGCAGAGACCTGACTGTTGTGTTAAGCGCAACCCACCTCACCCCAGCAGAGACCTGACTGTTGTGTTCGGCGGATCCCACCTCACCCCAGCAGAGACCTGACTGTTGTGTTCGGCAAATCCCACCTCACCCCAGCAGAGACCTGACTGTTGTGTTCGGCGGATCCCACCTCACCCCAGCAGAGACCTGACTGTTGTGTGCGGCGGATCCCACCTCACCCCAGCAGAGACCTGACTGTTGTGTTCGGCGGAACCCACCTCACCCCAGCAGAGACCTGACTGTTGTGTGCGGCGGATCCCACCTCACCCCAGCAGAGACCTGACTGTTGTGTTCGGCGGAACCCACCTCACCCCAGCAGAGACCTGACTGTTGTGTACGGCGGATCCCACCTCACCCCAGCAGAAACCTGACTGTTGTGTGCGGTGGATCCCACCTCACCCCAGCAGAGACGTGACTGTTGTGTTCGGCGAATCTCACCTCACCACAGCAGAGACCTGACTGTTGTGTGGGGCGAATCCCACCTCACCCCAGCAGAGACCTGACTGTTGTGTGGGGCGAATCCCACCTCACCCCAGCAGAGACCTGACTGTTGTGTACGGCGGAACCTACCTCACCCCAGCAGAGACCTGACTGTTGTGTGCGGCGGATCCCACCTCACCCCAGCAGAGTTCTGACTGTTGTGTGCAGCGGATCCCCCCTCACCCCAGCAGAGACCTGACTGTTGTGTTCGGCGGATCCCACCTCACCCCAGCAGAGACCTGACTGTTGTGTTCGGCAAATACCACCTCACCCCAGCAGAGACCTGACTGTTGTGTGCGGCGGATCCCACCTCACCCCAGCAGAGACCTGACTGCTGTGTTCGGCGGATCCCACCTCACCATAGCAGAGACCTGACTGTTGTGTTCGGCGGATCCCACCTCACCCCAGCAGAGACCTGACTGTTGTGTTCGGCGGATCCCACCTCACCCCAGCAGAGACCTGACTGTTGTGTTCGGCAAATACCACCTCACCCCAGCAGAGACCTGACTATTGTGTGCGGCGGATCCCACCTCACCCCAGCAGAGACCTGACTGTTGTGTTCGGCGGATCCCACCTCACCATAGCAGAGACCTGACTGTTGTGTTCGGCGGAACCCACCTCACCCCAGCAGAGACCTGACTGTTGTGTGCGGCGGATCCCACCTCACCCCAGCAGAGACCTGACTGTTGTGTTCGGCGGATCCCACCTCACCCCAGCAGAGACCTGACTGTTGTGTTCGGCAGATCCCACCTCACCACAGCAGAGACCTGACTGTTGTGTGCGGCGAATCCCACCTCACCACAGCAGACACCTGACTGTTGTGTGCGGCGGATCCCACCTCACCCCAGCAGAGACCTGACTGTTGTGTGCAGCGAATCCCACCTCACCACAGCAGAGTTCTGACTGTTGTGTTCCGCGGATCCCACCTCACCCCAGCAGAGACCTGACTGTTGTGTTCGGCGGATCCCACCTCACCCCAGCAGAGTCCTGACTGTTGTGTGCGGCGGAACCCACCTCACCCCAGCAGAGACCTGACTGTTGTGTTCGGCGGAACTTACCTCACCCCAGCAGAGACCTGACTGTTGTGTTCGGCGGAACCCACCTCACCCCAGCAGAGACCTGACTGTTGTGTTCGGCGGAACCCACCTCACCCCAGCAGAGACCTGACTGTTGTGTTCGGCGGATCCCACCTCACCCCAGCAGAGACCTGACTGTTGTGTTCGGCAGATCCCACCTCACCACAGCAGAGACCTGACTGCTGTGTGCGGCGAATCCCACCTCACCCCAGCAGAGACCTGACTGTTGTGTGCGGCGGATCCCACCTCACCCCAGCAGAGACCTGACTGTTGTGTGCGGCGGATCCCACCTCACCCCAGCAGAGACCTGACTGTTGTGTTCGGCGGAACCCACCTCACCCCAGCAGAGACCTGACTGTTGTGTTCGGCGGAACCCACCTCACCCCAGCAGAGACCTGACTGTTGTGTTCGGCGGATCCCACCTCACCCCAGCAGAGACCTGACTGTATTGTTAGGCGGAACCCACCTCACCCCAGCAAAGACCTGACTGTTGTGTGGGGCGAATCCCACCTCACCACAGCAGACACCTGACTGTTGTGTGGGGCGAATCCCACCTCACCCCAGCAGAGACCTGACTGTTGTGTACGGCGGATCCCACCTCACCCCAGCAGAGACCTGACTGTTGTGTTCGGCGGAACCTACCTCACCCCAGCAGAGACCTGACTGTTGTGTGCGGCAGATCCCACCTCACCCCAGCAGAGTTCTGACTGTTGTGTGCAGCGGATCCCCCCTCACCCCAGCAGAGACCTGACTGTTGTGTTCAGCGCAACCCACCTCACCCCAGCAGAGACCTGACTGTTGTGTACGGCGGATCCCACCTCACCCCAGCAGAGACCTGACTGTTGTGTGCCGCGGATCCCACCTCACCCCAGCAGAGACCTGACTGTTGTGTTCGGCGGATCCCACCTCACCCCAGCAGAGACCTGACTGTTGTGTTCGGCAGATCCCACCTCACCACAGCAGAGACCTGACTGCTGTGTGCGGCGAATCCCACCTCACCCCAGCAGAGACCTGACTGTTGTGTGCGGCGGATCCCACCTCACCCCAGCAGAGACCTGACTGTTGTGTTCGGCGGATCCCACCTCACCCCAGCAGAGACCTGACTGTTGTGTTCGGCAGATCCCACCTCACCACAGCAGAGACCTGACTGCTGTGTGCGGCGAATCCCACCTCACCCCAGCAGAGACCTGACTGTTGTGTGCGGCGGATCCCACCTCACCCCAGCAGAGACCTGACTGTTGTGTTCGGCGGATCCCACCTCACCCCAGCAGAGACCTGACTGTTGTGTTCGGCAGATCCCACCTCACCACAGCAGAGACCTGACTGCTGTGTGCGGCGAATCCCACCTCACCACAGCAGAGACCTGACTGTTGTGTTCGGCGGAACCCACCTCACCCCAGCAGAGACCTGACTGTTGTGTTCGGCGGATCCCACCTCACCCCAGCAGAGACCTGACTGTATTGTTAGGCGGAACCCACCTCACCCCAGCAGAGACCTGACTGTTGTGTACGGCGGATCCCACCTCACCCCAGCAGAAACCTGACTGTTGTGTGCGGCGGATGCCACCTCACCCCAGCAGAGACCTGACTGTTGTGTTCGGCGAATCTCACCTCACCACAGCAGAGACCTGACTGTTGTGTGCGGCGAATCCCACCTCACCACAGCAGAGACCTGACTGTTGTGTGGGGCGAATCCCACCTCACCCCAGCAGAGACCTGACTGTTGTGTTCGGCGGAACCTACCTCACCCCAGCAGAGACCTGACTGTTGTGTGCGGCGGATCCCACCTCACCCCAGCAGAGACCTGACTGTTGTGTTCAGCGCAACCCACCTCACCCCAGCAGAGACCTGACTGTTGTGTTCGGCGGATCCCACCTCACCCCAGCAGAGACCTGACTGTTGTGTTCGGCAAATCCCACCTCACCCCAGCAAAGACCTGACTGTTGTGTTCGGCGGATCCCACCTCACCCCAGCAGAGACCTGACTGCTGTGTTCGGCGGATCCCACATCACCCCAGCAGAGACCTGACTGTTGTGTTCGGCGGAACCCACCTCACCCCAGCAGAGACCTGACTGTTGTGTTCGGCGGAACCCACCTCACCCCAGGAGAGACCTGACAGTTGTGTGCGGTGAATCCCACCTCACCCCAGCAGAGACCTGACTGTTGTGTTCGGCGAATCCCACCTCACCATAGCAGAGACCTGACTGTTGTGTTCGGCGGAACCCACCTCACCCCAGCAGAGACCTGACTGTTGTGTGCGGCGGATCCCACCTCACCCCAGCAGAGACCTGACTGTTGTGTTCGGCGGATCCCACCTCACCCCAGCAGAGACCTGACTGTTGTGTTCGGCGGATCCCACCTCACCCCAGCAGAGACCTGACTGTTGTGTGCAGCGAATCCCACCTCACCACAGCAGAGTTCTGACTGTTGTGTGCGGCGGATTCCACCTCACCCCAGCAGAGACCTGACTGTTGTGTTCGGCGGATCCCACCTCACCCCAGCAGAGACCTGACTGTTGTGTTCGGCGGATCCCACCTCACCCCAGCAGAGTTCTGACTGTTGTGTGCGGCGGAACCCACCTCACCCCAGCAGAGACCTGACTGTTGTGTTCGGCGGAACTTACCTCACCCCAGCAGAGACCTGACTGTTGTGTTCGGCGGAACCCACCTCACCCCAGCAGAGACCTGACTGTTGTGTTCGGCGGAACCCACCTCACCCCAGCAGAGACCTGACTGTTGTGTGCGGCGGATCCCACCTCACCCCAGCAGAGACCTGACTGTATTGTTAGGCGGAACCCACCTCACCCCAGCAGAGACCTGACTGTTGTGTACGGCGGATCCCACCTCACCCCAGCAGAAACCTGACTGTTGTGTGCGGCGGATCCCACCTCACCCCAGCAGAGACCTGACTGTTGTGTTCGGCGAATCTCACCTCACCACAGCAGAGACCTGACTGTTGTGTGCGGCGAATCCCACCTCACCACAGCAGAGACCTGACTGTTGTGTGGGGCGAATCCCACCTCACCCCAGCAGAGACCTGACTGTTGTGTTCAGCGCAACCCACCTCACCCCAGCAGAGACCTGACTGTTGTGTTCGGCGGATCCCACCTCACCCCAGCAGAGACCTGACTGTTGTGTTCGGCAAATCCCACCTCACCCCAGCAGAGACCTGACTGTTGTGTTCGGCGGATCCCACCTCACCCCAGCAGAGACCTGACTGCTGTGTTCGGCGGATCCCACATCACCCCAGCAGAGACCTGACTGTTGTGTTCGGCGGAACCCACCTCACCCCAGCAGAGACCTGACTGTTGTGTTCGGCGGAACCCACCTCACCCCAGGAGAGACCTGACAGTTGTGTGCGGTGAATCCCACCTCACCCCAGCAGAGACCTGACTGTTGTGTTCGGCGAATCCCACCTCACCATAGCAGAGACCTGACTGTTGTGTTCGGCGGAACCCACCTCACCCCAGCAGAGACCTGACTGTTGTGTGCGGCGGATCCCACCTCACCCCAGCAGAGACCTGACTGTTGTGTTCGGCGGATCCCACCTCACCCCAGCAGAGACCTGACTGTTGTGTTCGGCGGATCCCACCTCACCCCAGCAGAGACCTGACTGTTGTGTGCAGCGAATCCCACCTCACCACAGCAGAGTTCTGACTGTTGTGTGCGGCGGATTCCACCTCACCCCAGCAGAGACCTGACTGTTGTGTTCGGCGGATCCCACCTCACCCCAGCAGAGACCTGACTGTTGTGTTCGGCGGATCCCACCTCACCCCAGCAGAGACCTGACTGTTGTGTTCGGCAGATCCCACCTCACCACAGCAGAGTTCTGACTGTTGTGTGCGGCGGATCCCACCTCACCCCAGCAGAGACCTGACTGTTGTGTTCGGCGGATCCCACCTCACCCCAGCAGAGACCTGACTGTTGTGTTCGGCAGATCCCACCTCACCACAGCAGAGTTCTGACTGTTGTGTGCGGCGGATCCCACCTCACCCCAGCAGAGACCTGACTGTTGTGTTCGGCGGAACCCACCTCACCCCAGCAGAGACCTGACTGTTGTGTGCGGCGGATCCCACCTCACCCCAGCAGAGACCTGACTGTTGTGTGCAGCGAATCCCACCTCACCCCAGCAGAGTTCTGACTGTTGTGTGCGGCGGATCCCACCTCACCCCAGCAGAGACCTGACTGTTGTGTTCGGCGGATCCCACCTCACCCCAGCAGAGTTCTGACTGTTGTGTGCGGCGGAACCCACCTCACCCCAGCAGAGACCTGACTGTTGTGTTCGGCGGAACCCACCTCACCCCAGCAGAGACCTGACTGTTGTGTTCGGCGGAACCCACCTCACCCCAGCAGAGACCTGACTGTTGTGTTCGGCGGATCCCACCTCACCCCAGCAGAGACCTGACTGTATTGTTAGGCGGAACCCACCTCACCCCAGCAGAGACCTGACTGTTGTGTACGGCGGATCCCACCTCACCCCAGCAGAAACCTGACTGTTGTGTGCGGCGGATCCCACCTCACCCCAGCAGAGACCTGACTGTTGTGTGCGGCGAATCCCACCTCACCACAGCAGAGACCTGACTGTTGTGTGGGGCGAATCCCACCTCACCCCAGCAGAGACCTGACTGTTGTGTACGGCGGATCCCACCTCACCCCAGCAGAGACCTGACTGTTGTGTTCGGCGGAACCTACCTCACCCCAGCAGAGACCTGACTGTTGTGTGCGGCAGATCCCACCTCACCCCAGCAGAGTTCTGACTGTTGTGTGCAGCGGATCCCCCCTCATCCCAGCAGAGACCTGACTGTTGTGTTCAGCGCAACCCACCTCACCCCAGCAGAGACCTGACAGTTGTGTTCGGCAAATCCCACCTCACCCCAGCAGAGACCTGACTGTTGTGTTCGGCGAATCCCACCTCACCATAGCAGAGACCTGACTGTTGTGTGCGGCGGATCCCACCTCACCCCAGCAGAGACCTGACTGTTGTGTTCGGCAGATCCCACCTCACCCCAGCAGAGACCTGACTGTTGTGTTCGGCAGATCCCACCTCACCACAGCAGAGACCTGACTGCTGTGTGCGGCGAATCCCACCTCACCCTAGCAGAGACCTGACTGTTGTGTTCGGCGGATCCCACCTCACCCCAGCAGAGACCTGACTGTTGTGTGCAGCGAATCCCACCTCACCACAGCAGAGTTCTGACTGTTGTGTGCGGCGGATCCCACCTCACCCCAGCAGAGACCTGACTGTTGTGTGCGGTGGATCCCACCTCACCCCAGCAGAGACCTGACTGTTGTGTTCGGCGGAACCCACCTCACCCCAGCAGAGACCTGACTGTTGTGTTCGGCGGAACCCACCTCACCCCAGCAGAGACCTGACTGTATTGTTAGGCGGAACCCACCTCACCCCAGCAGAGACCTGACTGTTGTGTACGGCGGATCCCACCTCACCCCAGCAGAAACCTGACTGTTGTGTGCGGCGGATCCCACCTCACCCCAGCAGAGACCTGACTGTTGTGTTCGGCGAATCTCACCTCACCACAGCAGAGACCTGACTGTTGTGTGCGGCGAATCCCACCTCACCACAGCAGAGACCTGACTGTTGTGTGGGGCGAATCCCACCTCACCCCAGCAGAGACCTGACTGTTGTGTACGGCGGATCCCACCTCACCCCAGCAGAGACCTGACTGTTGTGTTCGGCGGAACCTACCTCACCCCAGCAGAGACCTGACTGTTGTGTGCGGCGGATCCCACCTCACCCCAGCAGAGACCTGACTGTTGTGTTCAGCGCAACCCACCTCACCCCAGCAGAGACCTGACTGTTGTGTTCGGCGGATCCCACCTCACCCCAGCAGAGACCTGACTGTTGTGTTCGGCAAATCCCACCTCACCCCAGCAGAGACCTGACTGTTGTGTTCGGCGGATCCCACCTCACCCCAGCAGAGACCTGACTGCTGTGTTCGGCGGATCCCACATCACCCCAGCAGAGACCTGACTGTTGTGTTCGGCGGAACCCACCTCACCCCAGCAGAGACCTGACTGTTGTGTTCGGCGGAACCCACCTCACCCCAGGAGAGACCTGACAGTTGTGTGCGGCGAATCCCACCTCACCCCAGCAGAGACCTGACTGTTGTGTTCGGCGAATCCCACCTCACCATAGCAGAGACCTGACTGTTGTGTGCGGCGAATCCCACCTCACCCCAGCAGAGACCTGACTATTGTGTGCGGCGGATCCCACCTCACCCCAGCAGAGACCTGACTGTTGTGTTCGGCGGATCCCACCTCACCATAGCAGAGACCTGACTGTTGTGTTCGGCGGAACCCACCTCACCCCAGCAGAGACCTGACTGTTGTGTGCGGCGGATCCCACCTCACCCCAGCAGAGACCTGACTGTTGTGTTCGGCGGATCCCACCTCACCCCAGCAGAGACCTGACTGTTGTGTTCGGCGGATCCCACCTCACCCCAGCAGAGACCTGACTGTTGTGTTCGGCAGATCCCACCTCACCACAGCAGAGACCTGACTGTTGTGTGCGGCGAATCCCACCTCACCACAGCAGACACCTGACTGTTGTGTGCGGCGAATCCCACCGCACCACAGCAGAGACCTGACTGTTGTGTTCGGCGGATCCCACCTCACCCCAGCAGAGACCTGACTGTTGTGTGCAGCGAATCCCACCTCACCACAGCAGAGTTCTGACTGTTGTGTGCGGCGGATCCCACCTCACCCCAGCAGAGACCTGACTGTTGTGTTCCGCGGATCCCACCTCACCCCAGCAGAGACCTGACTGTTGTGTGCGGCGAATCCCACCTCACCACAGCAGAGACCTGACTGTTGTGTGGGGCGAATCCCACCTCACCCCAGCAGAGACCTGACTGTTGTGTACGGCGGATCCCACCTCACCCCAGCAGAGACCTGACTGTTGTGTTCGGCGGAACCTACCTCACCCCAGCAGAGACCTGACTGTTGTGTGCGGCAGATCCCACCTCACCCCAGCAGAGTTCTGACTGTTGTGTGCTGCGGATCCCCCCTCATCCCAGCAGAGACCTGACTGTTGTGTTCAGCGCAACCCACCTCACCCCAGCAGAGACCTGACTGTTGTGTTCCGCGGATCCCACCTCACCCCAGCAGAGACCTGACTGTTGTGTGCGGCGAATCCCACCTCACCCCAGCAGAGACCTGACTGTTGTGTTCGGCGAATCCCACCTCACCATAGCAGAGACCTGACTGTTGTGTGCGGCGAATCCCACCTCACCCCAGCAGAGACCTGACTATTGTGTGCGGCGGATCCCACCTCACCCCAGCAGAGACCTGACTGTTGTGTTCGGCGGATCCCACCTCACCATAGCAGAGACCTGACTGTTGTGTTCGGCGGAACCCACCTCACCCCAGCAGAGACCTGACTGTTGTGTGCGGCGGATCCCACCTCACCCCAGCAGAGACCTGACTGTTGTGTTCGGCGGATCCCACCTCACCCCAGCAGAGACCTGACTGTTGTGTTCGGCGGATCCCACCTCACCCCAGCAGAGACCTGACTGTTGTGTTCGGCAGATCCCACCTCACCACAGCAGAGACCTGACTGTTGTGTGCGGCGAATCCCACCTCACCACAGCAGACACCTGACTGTTGTGTGCGGCGAATCCCACCGCACCACAGCAGAGACCTGACTGTTGTGTTCGGCGGATCCCACCTCACCCCAGCAGAGACCTGACTGTTGTGTGCAGCGAATCCCACCTCACCACAGCAGAGTTCTGACTGTTGTGTGCGGCGGATCCCACCTCACCCCAGCAGAGACCTGACTGTTGTGTTCCGCGGATCCCACCTCACCCCAGCAGAGACCTGACTGTTGTGTGCGGCGAATCCCACCTCACCACAGCAGAGACCTGACTGTTGTGTGGGGCGAATCCCACCTCACCCCAGCAGAGACCTGACTGTTGTGTTCGGCGGAACCTACCTCACCCCAGCAGAGACCTGACTGTTGTGTGCGGCAGATCCCACCTCACCCCAGCAGAGTTCTGACTGTTGTGTGCTGCGGATCCCCCCTCATCCCAGCAGAGACCTGACTGTTGTGTTCAGCGCAACCCACCTCACCCCAGCAGAGACCTGACTGTTGTGTTCCGCGGATCCCACCTCACCCCAGCAGAGACCTGACTGTTGTGTGCGGCGAATCCCACCTCACCCCAGCAGAGACCTGACTGTTGTGTTCGGCGAATCCGACCTCACCATAGCAGAGACCTGACTGTTGTGTGCGGCGGATCCCACCTCACTCCAGCAGAGACCTGACTGTTGTGTTCGGCGGATCCCACCTCACCCCAGCAGAGACCTGACTGTTGTGTTCGGCAGATCCCACCTCACCACAGCAGAGTTCTGACTGTTGTGTGCGGCGGATCCCACCTCACCCCAGCAGAGACCTGACTGTTGTGTTCGGCAGATCCCACCTCACCACAGCAGAGACCTGACTGTTGTGTGCGGCGAATCCCACCTCACCACAGCAGACACCTGACTGTTGTGTGCGGCGAATCCCACCGCACCACAGCAGAGACCTGACTGTTGTGTTCGGCGGATCCCACCTCACCCCAGCAGAGACCTGACTGTTGTGTGCAGCGAATCCCACCTCACCACAGCAGAGTTCTGACTGTTGTGTGCGGCGGATCCCACCTCCCCCCAGCAGAGACCTGACTGTTGTGTTCCGCGGATCCCACCTCACCCCAGCAGAGACCTGACTGTTGTGTGCGGCGAATCCCACCTCACCACAGCAGAGACCTGACTGTTGTGTGGGGCGAATCCCACCTCACCCCAGCAGAGACCTGACTGTTGTGTACGGCGGATCCCACCTCACCCCAGCAGAGACCTGACTGTTGTGTTCGGCGGAACCTACCTCACCCCAGCAGAGACCTGACTGTTGTGTGCGGCAGATCCCACCTCACCCCAGCAGAGTTCTGACTGTTGTGTGCGGCGAATCCCACCTCACCACAGCAGACACCTGACTGTTGTGTGCGGCGAATCCCACCGCACCCCAGCAGAGACCTGACTGTTGTGTGCAGCGAATCCCACCTCACCACAGCAGAGTTCTGACTGTTGTGTGCGGCGGATCCCACCTCACCCCAGCAGAGACCTGACTGTTGTGTTCCGCGGATCCCACCTCACCCCAGCAGAGACCTGACTGTTGTGTTCCGCGGATCCCACCTCACCCCAGCAGAGACCTGACTGTTGTGTGCGGCGAATCCCACCTCACCCCAGCAGAGACCTGACTGTTGTGTTCGGCGAATCCCACCTCACCATAGCAGAGACCTGACTGTTGTGTGCAGCGAATCCCACCTCACCACAGCAGAGTTCTGACTGTTGTGTGCGGCGGATCCCACCTCACCCCAGCAGAGACCTGACTGTTGTGTTCGGCGGATCCCACCTCACCCCAGCAGAGACCTGACTGTTGTGTTCGGCGGATCCCACCTCACCCCAGCAGAGTTCTGACTGTTGTGTGCGGCGGAACCCACCTCACCCCAGCAGAGACCTGACTGTTGTGTTCGGCGGAACTTACCTCACCCCAGCAGAGACCTGACTGTTGTGTTCGGCGGAACCCACCTCACCCCAGCAGAGACCTGACTGTTGTGTTCAGCGCAACCCACCTCACCCCAGCAGAGACCTGACTGTTGTGTTCGGCAAATCCCACCTCACCCCAGCAGAGACCTGACTGTTGTGTGCGGCGAATCCCACCTCACCCCAGCAGAGACCTGACTGTTGTGTTCGGCGAATCCCACCTCACCATAGCAGAGACCTGACTGTTGTGTTCGGCAGATCCCACCTCACCACAGAGCAGAGACCTGACTGCTGTGTGCGGCGAATCCCACCTCACCCCAGCAGAGACCTGACTGTTGTGTTCGGCGGAACCCACCTCACCCCAGCAGAGACCTGACTGTTGTGTGCGGCGGATCCCACCTCACCCCAGCAGAGACCTGACTGTTGTGTGCAGCGAATCCCACCTCACCACAGCAGAGTTCTGACTGTTGTGTGCGGCGAATCCCACCTCACCACAGCAGAGACCTGACTGTTGTGTGGGGCGAATCCCACCTCACCCCAGCAGAGACCTGACTGTTGTGTGCAGCGAATCCCACCTCACCACAGCAGAGTTCTGACTGTTGTGTGCGGCGGATCCCACCTCACCCCAGCAGAGACCTGACTGTTGTGTTCGGCGGAACCCACCTCACCCCAGCAGAGACCTGACTGTTGTGTGCGGCGGATCCCACCTCACCCCAGCAGAGACCTGACTGTTGTGTTCGGCGGAACCCACCTCACCCCAGCAGAGACCTGACTGTTGTGTGCGGCGGATCCCACCTCACCCCAGCAGAGACCTGACTGTTGTGTGCGGCGGATCCCACCTCACCCCAGCAGAGACCTGACTGTTGTGTGCAGCGAATCCCACCTCACCACAGCAGAGTTCTGACTGTTGTGTGCGGCGAATCCCACCTCACCACAGCAGAGACCTGACTGTTGTGTGGGGCGAATCCCACCTCACCCCAGCAGAGACCTGACTGTTGTGTGCAGCGAATCCCACCTCACCACAGCAGAGTTCTGACTGTTGTGTGCGGCGGATCCCACCTCACCCCAGCAGAGACCTGACTGTTGTGTTCGGCGGAACCCACCTCACCCCAGCAGAGACCTGACTGTTGTGTGCGGCGGATCCCACCTCACCCCAGCAGAGACCTGACTGTTGTGTTCGGCGGAACCCACCTCACCCCAGCAGAGACCTGACTGTTGTGTTCGGCGGAACCCACCTCACCCCAGCAGAGACCTGACTGTTGTGTTCGGCGGATCCCACCTCACCCCAGCAGAGACCTGACTGTATTGTTAGGCGGAACCCACCTCACCCCAGCAGAGACCTGACTGTTGTGTACGGCGGATCCCACCTCACCCCAGCAGAAACCTGACTGTTGTGTGCGGCGGATCCCACCTCACCCCAGCAGAGACCTGACTGTTGTGTTCGGCGAATCTCACCTCACCACAGCAGAGACCTGACTGTTGTGTGCGGCGAATCCCACCTCACCACAGCAGAGACCTGACTGTTGTGTGGGGCGAATCCCACCTCACCACAGCAGAGTTCTGACTGTTGTGTGCGGCGGATCCCACCTCACCCCAGCAGAGACCTGACTGTTGTGTTCGGCGGATCCCACCTCACCCCAGCAGAGACCTGACTGTTGTGTTCGGCGGAACCCACCTCACCCCAGCAGAGACCTGACTGTTGTGTTCGGCGGATCCCACCTCACCCCAGCAGAGACCTGACTGTATTGTTAGGCGGAACCCACCTCACCCCAGCAGAGACCTGACTGTTGTGTACGGCGGATCCCACCTCACCCCAGCAGAAACCTGACTGTTGTGTGCGGCGGATCCCACCTCACCCCAGCAGAGACCTGACTGTTGTGTTCGGCGAATCTCACCTCACCACAGCAGAGACCTGACTGTTGTGTGCGGCGAATCCCACCTCACCACAGCAGAGACCTGACTGTTGTGTGGGGCGAATCCCACCTCACCCCAGCAGAGACCTGACTGTTGTGTTCAGCGCAACCCACCTCACCCCAGCAGAGACCTGACTGTTGTGTTCGGCGGATCCCACCTCACCCCAGCAGAGACCTGACTGTTGTGTTCGGCAAATCCCACCTCACCCCAGCAGAGACCCGACTGTTGTGTTCGGCGGATCCCACCTCACCCCAGCAGAGACCTGACTGCTGTGTTCGGCGGATCCCACATCACCCCAGCAGAGACCTGACTGTTGTGTTCGGCGGAACCCACCTCACCCCAGCAGAGACCTGACTGTTGTGTTCGGCGGAACCCACCTCACCCCAGCAGAGACCTGACTATTGTGTGCGGCGGATCCCACCTCACCCCAGCAGAGACCTGACTGTTGTGTTCGGCGGATCCCACCTCACCATAGCAGAGACCTGACTGTTGTGTTCGGCGGAACCCACCTCACCCCAGCAGAGACCTGACTATTGTGTGCGGCGGATCCCACCTCACCCCAGCAGAGACCTGACTGTTGTGTTCGGCGGATCCCACCTCACCCCAGCAGAGACCTGACTATTGTGTGCGGCGGATCCCACCTCACCCCAGCAGAGACCTGACTGTTGTGTTCGGCGGATCCCACCTCACCATAGCAGAGACCTGACTGTTGTGTTCGGCGGAACCCACCTCACCCCAGCAGAGACCTGACTGTTGTGTTCGGCGGATCCCACCTCACCCCAGCAGAGACCTGACTGTTGTGTTCGGCGGATCCCACCTCACCCCAGCAGAGACCTGACTGTTGTGTTTGGCAGATCCCACCTCACCACAGCAGAGACCTGACTGTTGTGTGCGGCGAATCCCACCTCACCACAGCAGACACCTGACTGTTGTGTGCGGCGAATCCCACCGCACCCCAGCAGAGACCTGACTGTTGTGTGCAGCGAATCCCACCTCACCACAGCAGAGTTCTGACTGTTGTGTGCGGCGGATCCCACCTCACCCCAGCAGAGACCTGACTGTTGTGTTCCGCGGATCCCACCTCACCCCAGCAGAGACCTGACTGTTGTGTGCGGCGGAACCCACCTCACCCCAGCAGAGACCTGACTGTTGTGTTCGGCGGAACTTACCTCACCCCAGCAGAGACCTGACTGTTGTGTTCGGCGGAACCCACCTCACCCCAGCAGAGACCTGACTGTTGTGTGCGGCGGATCCCACCTCACCCCAGCAGAGACCTGACTGTTGTGTTCGGCGGAACCCACCTCACCCCAGCAGAGACCTGACTGTTGTGTGGGGCGAATCCCACCTCACCACAGCAGAGACCTGACTGTTGTGTGGGGCAAATCCCACCTCACCCCAGCAGAGACCTGACTGTTGTGTACGGCGGATCCCACCTCACCCCAGCAGAGACCTGACTGTTGTGTTCGGCGGAACCTACCTCACCCCAGCAGAGACCTGACTGTTGTGTGCGGCAGATCCCACCTCACCCCAGCAGAGTTCTGACTGTTGTGTGCAGCGGATCCCCCCTCACCCCAGCAGAGACCTGACTGTTGTGTTCAGCGCAACCCACCTCACCCCAGCAGAGACCTGACTGTTGTGTGCGGCGGATCCCACCTCACCCCAGCAGAGACCTGACTGTTGTGTGCGGCGGATCCCACCTCACCCCAGCAGAGACCTGACTGTTGTGTTCGGCGGATCCCACCTCACCCCAGCAGAGACCTGACTGTTGTGTTCGGCAGATCCCACCTCACCACAGCAGAGACCTCACTGCTGTGTGCGGCGAATCCCACCTCACCCCAGCAGAGACCTGACTGTTGTGTACGGCAGATCCCACCTCACCCCAGCAGAGACCTGACTGTTGTGTTCGGCGGAACCCACCTCACCCCAGCAGAGACCTGACTATTGTGTGCGGCGGATCCCACCTCACCCCAGCAGAGACCTGACTGTTGTGTTCGGCGGATCCCACCTCACCATAGCAGAGACCTGACTGTTGTGTTCGGCGGAACCCACCTCACCCCAGCAGAGACCTGACTATTGTGTGCGGCGGATCCCACCTCACCCCAGCAGAGACCTGACTGTTGTGTTCGGCGGATCCCACCTCACCCCAGCAGAGACCTGACTATTGTGTGCGGCGGATCCCACCTCACCCCAGCAGAGACCTGACTGTTGTGTTCGGCGGATCCCACCTCACCATAGCAGAGACCTGACTGTTGTGTTCGGCGGAACCCACCTCACCCCAGCAGAGACCTGACTGTTGTGTTCGGCGGATCCCACCTCACCCCAGCAGAGACCTGACTGTTGTGTTCGGCGGATCCCACCTCACCCCAGCAGAGACCTGACTGTTGTGTTTGGCAGATCCCACCTCACCACAGCAGAGACCTGACTGTTGTGTTCGGCGGATCCCACCTCACCATAGCAGAGACCTGACTGTTGTGTTCGGCGGAACCCACCTCACCCCAGCAGAGACCTGACTGTTGTGTTCGGCGGATCCCACCTCACCCCAGCAGAGACCTGACTGTTGTGTTCGGCGGATCCCACCTCACCCCAGCAGAGACCTGACTGTTGTGTTTGGCAGATCCCACCTCACCACAGCAGAGACCTGACTGTTGTGTGCAGCGAATCCCACCTCACCACAGCAGAGTTCTGACTGTTGTGTGCGGCGGATCCCACCTCACCCCAGCAGAGACCTGACTGTTGTGTTCCGCGGATCCCACCTCACCCCAGCAGAGACCTGACTGTTGTGTGCGGCGGAACCCACCTCACCCCAGCAGAGACCTGACTGTTGTGTTCGGCGGAACTTACCTCACCCCAGCAGAGACCTGACTGTTGTGTTCGGCGGAACCCACCTCACCCCAGCAGAGACCTGACTGTTGTGTTCGGCGGAACCCACCTCACCCCAGCAGAGACCTGACTGTTGTGTGCGGCGGATCCCACCTCACCCCAGCAGAGACCTGACTGTTGTGTTCGGCGGAACCCACCTCACCCCAGCAGAGACCTGACTGTTGTGTGGGGCGAATCCCACCTCACCACAGCAGAGACCTGACTGTTGTGTGGGGCAAATCCCACCTCACCCCAGCAGAGACCTGACTGTTGTGTACGGCGGATCCCACCTCACCCCAGCAGAGACCTGACTGTTGTGTTCGGCGGAACCTACCTCACCCCAGCAGAGACCTGACTGTTGTGTGCGGCAGATCCCACCTCACCCCAGCAGAGTTCTGACTGTTGTGTGCAGCGGATCCCCCCTCACCCCAGCAGAGACCTGACTGTTGTGTTCAGCGCAACCCACCTCACCCCAGCAGAGACCTGACTGTTGTGTGCGGCGGATCCCACCTCACCCCAGCAGAGACCTGACTGTTGTGTGCGGCGGATCCCACCTCACCCCAGCAGAGACCTGACTGTTGTGTTCGGCGGATCCCACCTCACCCCAGCAGAGACCTGACTGTTGTGTTCGGCAGATCCCACCTCACCACAGCAGAGACCTCACTGCTGTGTGCGGCGAATCCCACCTCACCCCAGCAGAGACCTGACTGTTGTGTACGGCAGATCCCACCTCACCCCAGCAGAGACCTGACTGTTGTGTTCGGCGGAACCTACCTCACCCCAGCAGAGACTTGACTGTTGTGTGCGGCAGATCCCACCTCACCCCAGCAGAGTTCTGACTGTTGTGTGCAGCGGATCCCCCCTCACCCCAGCAGAGACCTGACTGTTGTGTTCAGCGCAACCCACCTCACCCCAGCAGAGACCTGACTGCTGTGTGCGGCGAATCCCACCTCACCACAGCAGAGACCTGACTGTTGTGTTCGGCGGAACCCACCTCACCCCAGCAGAGACCTGACTGTTGTGTTCGGCGGAACCCACCTCACCCCAGCAGAGACCTGACTGTTGTGTTCGGCGGAACCCACCTCACCCCAGCAGAGACCTGACTGTTGTGTTCGGCGGAACCCACCTCACCCCAGCAGAGACCTGACTGTATTGTTAGGCGGAACCCACCTCACCCCAGCAGAGACCTGACTGTTGTGTTCGGTAGATCCCACCTCACCACAGCAGAGACCTGACTGTTGTGTGCGGCGAATCCCACCTCACCACAGCAGACACCTGACTGTTGTGTGCGGCGAATCCCACCGCACCACAGCAGAGACCTGACTGTTGTGTTCGGTAGATCCCACCTCACCACAGCAGAGACCTGACTGTTGTGTGCGGCGAATCCCACCTCACCACAGCAGACACCTGACTGTTGTGTGCGGCGAATCCCACCGCACCACAGCAGAGACCTGACTGTTGTGTTCGGCGGATCCCACCTCACCCCAGCAGAGACCTGACTGTTGTGTGCAGCGAATCCCACCTCACCACAGCAGAGTTCTGACTGTTGTGTGCGGCGGATCCAACCTCACCCCAGCAGAGACCTGACTGTTGTGTTCGGCGGATCCCACCTCACCCCAGCAGAGACCTGACTGTTGTGTTCGGCGGATCCCACCTCACCCCAGCAGAGTTCTGACTGTTGTGTGCGGCGGAACCCACCTCACCCCAGCAGAGACCTGACTGTTGTGTTCGGCGGAACTTACCTCACCCCAGCAGAGACCTGACTGTTGTGTGCGGCGAATCCCACCTCACCACAGCAGAGACCTGACTGTTGTGTGGGGCGAATCCCACCTCACCCCAGCAGAGACCTGACTGTTGTGTACGGCGGATCCCACCTCACCCCAGCAGAGACCTGACTGTTGTGTTCGGCGGAACCTACCTCACCCCAGCAGAGACCTGACTGTTGTGTGCGGCGGATCCCACCTCACCCCAGCAGAGTTCTGATTGTTGTGTGCAGCGGATCCCCCCTCACCCCAGCAGAGACCTGACTGTTGTGTTCAGCGCAACCCACCTCACCCCAGCAGAGACCTGACTGTTGTGTTCGGCGGATCCCACCTCACCCCAGCAGAGACCTGACTGTTGTGTTTGGCAAATCCCACCTCACCCCAGCAGAGACCTGACTGTTGTGTTCGGCGGATCCCACCTCATCCCAGCAGAGACCTGACTGTTGTGTTCGGCGGAACCCACCTCACCCCAGCAGAGACCTGACTGTTGTGTTCGGCGGATCCCACCTCACCCCAGCAGAGACCTGACTGTTGTGTTCGGTAGATCCCACCTCACCACAGCAGAGACCTGACTGTTGTGTGCGGCGAATCCCACCTCACCACAGCAGACACCTGACTGTTGTGTGCGGCGAATCCCACCGCACCACAGCAGAGACCTGACTGTTGTGTTCGGCGGATCCCACCTCACCCCAGCAGAGACCTGACTGTTGTGTGCAGCGAATCCCACCTCACCACAGCAGAGTTCTGACTGTTGTGTGCGGCGGATCCCACCTCACCCCAGCAGAGACCTGACTGTTGTGTTCGGCGGATCCCACCTCACCCCAGCAGAGACCTGACTGTTGTGTTCGGCGGATCCCACCTCACCCCAGCAGAGTTCTGACTGTTGTGTGCGGCGGAACCCACCTCACCCCAGCAGAGACCTGACTGTTGTGTTCGGCGGAACCCACCTCACCCCAGCAGAGACCTGACTGTTGTGTGCGGCGGATCCCACCTCACCCCAGCAGAGACCTGACTGTTGTGTTCGGCGGAACCCACCTCACCCCAGCAGAGACCTGACTGTTGTGTTCGGCGGATCCCACCTCACCCCAGCAGAGACCTGAATGTATTGTTAGGCGGAACCCACCTCACCCCAGCAGAGACCTGACTGTTGTGTACGGCGGATCCCACCTCACCCCAGCAGAAACCTGACTGTTGTGTGCGGCGGATCCCACCTCACCCCAGCAGAGACCTGACTGTTGTGTTCGGCGAATCCCACCTCACCATAGCAGAGACCTGACTGTTGTGTGCGGCGGATCCCACCTCACCCCAGCAGAGTTCTGACTGTTGTGTGCGGCGGATCCCACCTCACCCGAGCAGAGACCTGACTGTATTGTTAGGCGGATCCCACCTCACCCCAGCAGAGACCTGACTCTTGTGTACGGCTGATCCCACCTCACCCCAGCAGAGACCTGACTGTTGTGTTCGGCGGATCCCACCTCACCCCAGCAGAGACCTGACTGTTGTGTGCAGCGAATCCCACCTCACCACAGCAGAGACCTAACTGTTGTGTTTGGCGGATCCCACCTCACCCCAGCAGAGACCTGACTGTTGTGTTCGGCGGATCCCACCTCACCCCAGCAGAGACCTGACTGTTGTGTACGGCGGATCCCACCTCACCCCAGCAGAAACCTGACTGTTGTGTGTGGCGGATCCCACCTCACCCCAGCAGAGACCTGACTGTTGTGTTCGGCGAATCTCACCTCACCACAGCAGAGACCTGACTGTTGTGTGCGGTGAATCCCACCTCACCACGGCAGAGACCTGACTATTGTGTACAGCGGATCCCACCTCACCCCAGCAGAGTTCTGACCGTTGTGTGCAGCGGATCCCCCCTCACCCCAGCAGAGACCTGACTGTTGTGTTCGGCGGATCCCACCTCACCCCAGCAGAGACCTGACTGTTGTGTTCGGCAGATCCCACCTCACCACAGCAGAGACCTGACTGCTGTGTGCGGCGAATCCCACCTCACCACAGCAGAGACCTGACTGTTGTGTGCGGCGAATCCCACCGCACCACAGCAGAGACCTGACTGTTGTGTTCGGCGGATCCCACCTCACCCCAGCAGAGACCTGACTGTTGTGTTCGGCGGATCCCACCTCACCCCAGCAGAGTTCTGACTGTTGTGTGCGGCAGAACCCACCTCACCCCAGCAGAGACCTGACTGTTGTGTTCGGCGGAACCCACCTCACCCCAGCAGAGACCTGACTGTTGTGTTCGGCGGAACCCACCTCACCCCAGCAGAGACCTGACTGTTGTGTTCGGCGGAACCCACCTCACCCCAGCAGAGACCTGACTGTTGTGTGCGGCGGATCCCACCTCACCCCAGCAGAGACCTGACTGTTGTGTTCGGCGGAACCCACCTCACCCCAGGAGAGACCTGACTGTTGTGTGCGGTGAATCCCACCTCACCATAGCAGAGACCTGACTGTTGTGTTCGGCGGATCCCACCTCACCCCAGCAGAGACCTGACTGTTGTGTGCAGCGAATCCCACCTCACCACAGCAGAGACCTAACTGTTGTGTTTGGCGGATCCCACCTCACCCCAGCAGAGGCCTGACTGTTGTGTTCGGCGGATCCCACCTCACCCCAGCAGAGACCTGACTGTTGTGTACGGCGGATCCCACCTCACCCCAGCAGAAACCTGACTGTTGTGTGTGGCGGATCCCACCTCACCCCAGCAGAGACCTGACTGTTGTGTTCGGCGAATCTCACCTCACCACAGCAGAGACCTGACTGTTGTGTGGGGCGAATCCCACCTCACCCCAGCAGAGACCTGACTGTTGTGTGCGGCGGAACCCACCTCACCCCAGCAGAGACCTGACTGTTGAGTTCGGCGGAACCCACCTCACCCCAGCAGAGACCTGACTGTTGTGTTCGGCGGAACCCACCTCACCCCAGCAGAGACCTGACTGTTGTGTTCGGCGGAACCCACCTCACCCCAGCAGAGACCTGACTGTTGTGTGCGGCGGATCCCACCTCACCCCAGCAGAGACCTGACTGTTGTGTACGGCGGATCCCACCTCACCCCAGCAGAAACTTGACTGTTGTGTGCGGCGGATCCCACCTCACCCCAGCAGAGACCTGACTGTTGTGTGCGGCGAATCCCACCTCACCACAGTAGAGACCTGACTGTTGTGTGGGGCGAATCCCACCTCACCCCAGCAGAGACCTGACTGTTGTGTTCGGCGGATCCCACCTCACCCCAGCAGAGACCTGACTGTTGTGTGCGGCGAATCCCACCTCACCACAGCAGACACCTGACTGTTGTGTTCGGCGGATTCCACCTCACCCCAGCAGAGACCTGACTGTTGTGTGCAGCGAATCCCACCTCACCACAGCAGAGTTCTGACTGTTGTGTGCGGCGGATCCCACCTCACCCCAGCAGAGACCTGACTGTTGTGTTCGGCGGATCCCACCTCACCCCAGCAGAGACCTGACTGTTGTGTTCGGCGGAACCCACCTCACCCCAGCAGAGACCTGACTGTTGTGTTCGGCGGAACCCACCTCACCCCAGCAGAGACCTGACTGTTGTGTGCGGCGGATCCCACCTCACCCCAGCAGAGACCTGACTGTTGTGTTCGGCGGAACCCACCTCACCCCAGCAGAGACCTGACTGTTGTGTTCGGCGGAACCCACCTCACCCCAGCAGAGACCTGACTGTTGTGTTCGGCGGAACCCACCTCACCCCAGCAGAGACCTGACTGTTGTGTGCGGCGGATCCCACCTCACCCCAGCAGAGACCTGACTGTTGTGTTCGGCGGAACCCACCTCACCCCAGAAGAGACCTGACTGTTATGTTCGGCGGAACCCACCTCACCCCAGCAGAGACCTGACTGTTGTGTGGGGCGAATCCCACCTCACCCCAGCAGAGACCTGACTGTTGTGTGGGGCGAATCCCACCTCACCCCAGCAGAGACCTGACTGTTGTGTGCGGCGGAACCCACCTCACCCCAGCAGAGACCTGACTGTTGAGTTCGGCGGAACCAACCTCACCCCAGCAGAGACCTGACTGTTGTGTGCGGCGGATCCCACCTCACCCCAGCAGAGACCTGACTGTTGTGTTCGGCAGATCCCACCTCACCACAGCAGAGACCTGACTGCTGTGTGCGGCGAATCCCACCTCACCACAGCAGAGACCTGACTGTTGTGTGCGGCGAATCCCACCGCACCACAGCAGAGACCTGACTGTTGTGTTCGGCGGATTCCACCTCACCCCAGCAGAGACCTGACTGTTGTGTGCAGCGAATCCCACCTCACCACAGCAGAGTTCTGACTGTTGTGTGCGGCGGATCCCACCTCACCCCAGCAGAGACCTGACTGTTGTGTTCGGCGGATCCCACCTCACCCCAGCAGAGACCTGACTGTTGTGTTCGGCGGAACCCACCTCACCCCAGCAGAGACCTGACTGTTGTGTGCGGCGGATCCCACCTCACCCCAGCAGAGACCTGACTGTTGTGTTCGGCGGAACCCACCTCACCCCAGCAGAGACCTGACTGTTGTGTTCGGCGGAACCCACCTCACCCCAGCAGAGACCTGACTGTTGTGTTCGGCGGAACCTACCTTACCCAAGCAGAGACCTGACTGTTGTGTTCGGCGGATCCCACCTCACCCCAGCAGAGACCTGACTGTATTGTTAGGCGGAACCCACCTCACCCCAGCAGAGACCTGACTGTTGTGTACGGCGGATCCCACCTCACCCCAGCAGAAACCTGACTGTTGTGTGCGGCGGATCCCACCTCACCCCAGCAGAGACCTGACTGTTGTGTTCGGCGAATCTCACCTCACCACAGCAGAGACCTGACTGTTGTGTGCGGCGAATCCCACCTCACCCCAGCAGAGACCTGACTATTGTGTACAGCGGATCCCACCTCACCCCAGCAGAGACCTGACTGTTGTGTTCGGCAGAACCTACCTCACCCCAGCAGAGACCTGACTGTTGTGTTCGGCGGATCCCACCTCACCCCAGCAGAGT
Source organism: Hyperolius riggenbachi (assembly GCF_040937935.1). Classification (NCBI taxonomy): domain Eukaryota; kingdom Metazoa; phylum Chordata; class Amphibia; order Anura; family Hyperoliidae; genus Hyperolius; species Hyperolius riggenbachi. The sequence continues at coordinate 466,291,503 of NC_090648.1, read as the reverse complement.
TCTGACTGTTGTGTGCAGCGGATCCCCCCTCACCCCAGCAGAGACCTGACTGTTGTGTGCGGCAGATCCCACCTCACCCCAGCAGAGACCTGACTGTTGTGTTCAGGGGAACCAACCTCACCCCAGCAGAGACCTGACTGTTGAGTTCGGCGGAACCAACCTCACCCCAGCAGAGACCTGACTGTTGTGTTCGGCAGATCCAACCTCACCCCAGCAGAGACCTGACTGTTGTGTGGGGCGAATCCCACCTCACCCCAGCAGAGACCTGACTGTTGTGTGGGGCGAATCCCACCTCACCCCAGCAGAGACCTGACTGTTGTGTGCGGCGGATCCCACCTCACCCCAGCAGAGACCTGACTGTTGTGTTCGGCAGATCCCACCTCACCACAGCAGAGACCTGACTGCTGTGTGCGGCGAATCCCACCTCACCACAGCAGAGACCTGACTGTTGTGTGCGGCGAATCCCACCGCACCACAGCAGAGACCTGACTGTTGTGTTCGGCGGATTCCACCTCACCCCAGCAGAGACCTGACTGTTGTGTGCAGCGAATCCCACCTCACCACAGCAGAGTTCTGACTGTTGTGTGCGGCGGATCCCACCTCACCCCAGCAGAGACCTGACTGTTGTGTTCGGCGGATCCCACCTCACCCCAGCAGAGACCTGACTGTTGTGTTCGGCGGAACCCACCTCACCCCAGCAGAGACCTGACTGTTGTGTGCGGCGGATCCCACCTCACCCCAGCAGAGACCTGACTGTTGTGTTCGGCGGAACCCACCTCACCCCAGCAGAGACCTGACTGTTGTGTTCGGCGGAACCCACCTCACCCCAGCAGAGACCTGACTGTTGTGTTCGGCGGAACCTACCTTACCCAAGCAGAGACCTGACTGTTGTGTTCGGCGGATCCCACCTCACCCCAGCAGAGACCTGACTGTATTGTTAGGCGGAACCCACCTCACCCCAGCAGAGACCTGACTGTTGTGTACGGCGGATCCCACCTCACCCCAGCAGAAACCTGACTGTTGTGTGCGGCGGATCCCACCTCACCCCAGCAGAGACCTGACTGTTGTGTTCGGCGGATCCCACCTCACCCCAGCAGAAACCTGACTGTTGTGTGCGGCGGATCCCACCTCACCCCAGCAGAGACCTGACTGTTGTGTGCGGCGAATCCCACCTCACCACAGTAGAGACCTGACTGTTGTGTGGGGCGAATCCCACCTCACCCCAGCAGAGACCTGACTGTTGTGTTCGTCGGAACCTACCTCACCCCAGCAGAGACCTGACTGTTGTGTGCGGCGGATCCCACCTCACCCCAGCAGAGTTCTGACTGTTGTGTGCAGCGAATCCCCCCTCACCCCAGCAGAGACCTGACTGTTGTGTTCAGCGCAACCCACCTCACCCCAGTAGAGACCTGACTGTTGTGTTCGGCGGATCCCACCTCACCCCAGCAGAGACCTGACTGTTGTGTTCGGCAAATCCCACCTCACCCCAGCAGAGACATGACTGTTGTGTTCGGCGGATCCCACCTCACCCCAGCAGAGACCTGACTGCTGTGTTCGGCGGATCCCACATCACCCCAGCAGAGACCTGACTGTTGTGTTCGGCGGAACCCACCTCACCCCAGCAGAGACCTGACTGTTGTGTTCGGCGGAACCCACCTCACCTCAGGAGAGACCTGACAGTTGTGTGCGGCGAATCCCACCTCACCCCAGCAGAGACCTGACTGTTGTGTGCGGCGGATCCCACCTCACCCCAGCAGAGACCTGACTGTTGTGTTCGGCGGATCCCACCTCACCCCAGCAGAGACCTGACTGTTGTGTTCGGCGGATCCCACCTCACCCCAGCAGAGACCTGACTGTTGTGTTCGGCAGATCCCACCTCACCACAGCAGAGACCTGACTGCTGTGTGCGGCGAATCCCACCTCACCACAGCAGGGACCTGACTGTTGTGTGCGGCGAATCCCACCGCACCACAGCAGAGACCTGACTGTTGTGTTCGGCGGATTCCACCTCACCCCAGCAGAGACCTGACTGTTGTGTGCGGCGGATCCCACCTCACCCCAGCAGAGACCTGACTGTTGTGTGCGGCGAATCCCACCTCACCCCAGCAGAGACCTGACTGTTGTGTGCGGCGGATCCCACCTCACCCCAGCAGAGACCTGACTGTTGTGTGCGGCGGATCCCACCTCACCCCAGCAGAGACCTGACTGCTGTGTGCGGCGAATCCCACCTCACCACAGCAGAGACCTGACTGTTGTGTGCGGCGGATCCCACCTCACCCCAGCAGAGACCTGACTGTTGTGTGCAGCGAATCCCACCTCACCACAGCAGAGTTCTGACTGTTGTGTGCGGCGGATCCCACCTCACCCCAGCAGAGACCTGACTGTTGTGTTCGGCGGATCCCACCTCACCCCAGCAGAGACCTGACTGTTGTGTTCGGCGGATCCCACCTCACCCCAGCAGAGTTCTGACTGTTGTGTGCGGCGGAACCCACCTCACCCCAGCAGAGACCTGACTGTTGTGTTCGGCGGAACCCACCTCACCCCAGCAGAGACCTGACTGTTGTGTTCGGCGGAACCCACCTCACCCCAGCAGAGACCTGACTGTTGTGTTCGGCGGAACCCACCTCACCCCAGCAGAGACCTGACTGTTGTGTGCGGCGGATCCCACCTCACCCCAGCAGAGACCTGACTGTTGTGTTCGGCGGAACCCACCTCACCCCAGGAGAGACCTGACTGTTGTGTGCGGCGAATCCCACCTCACCATAGCAGAGACCTGACTGTTGTGTTCGGCGGATCCCACCTCACCCCAGCAGAGACCTGACTGTTGTGTGCAGCGAATCCCACCTCACCACAGCAGAGACCTAACTGTTGTGTTTGGCGGATCCCACCTCACCCCAGCAGAGGCCTGACTGTTGTGTTCGGCAAATCCCACCTCACCCCAGCAGAGACCTGACTGTTGTGTTCGGCGGATCCCACCTCACCCCAGCAGAGACCTGACTGTTGTGTACGGCGGATCCCACCTCACCCCAGCAGAAACCTGACTGTTGTGTGTGGCGGATCCCACCTCACCCCAGCAGAGACCTGACTGTTGTGTTCGGCGAATCTCACCTCACCACAGCAGAGACCTGACTGTTGTGTGGGGCGAATCCCACCTCACCCCAGCAGAGACCTGACTGTTGTGTTCGGCGGATCCCACCTCACCCCAGCAGAGACCTGACTGTTGTGTGCGGCGGAACCCACCTCACCCCAGCAGAGACCTGACTGTTGAGTTCGGCGGAACCCACCTCACCCCAGCAGAGACCTGACTGTTGTGTTCGGCGGAACCCACCTCACCCCAGCAGAGACCTGACTGTTGTGTTCGGCGGAACCCACCTCACCCCAGCAGAGACCTGACTGTTGTGTGCGGCGGATCCCACCTCACCCCAGCAGAGACCTGACTGTTGTGTACGGCGGATCCCACCTCACCCCAGCAGAAACCTGACTGTTGTGTGCGGCGGATCCCACCTCACCCCAGCAGAGACCTGACTGTTGTGTGCGGCGAATCCCACCTCACCACAGCAGAGACCTGACTGTTGTGTGGGGCGAATCCCACCTCACCCCAGCAGAGACCTGACTGTTGTGTTCGGCGGATCCCACCTCACCCCAGCAGAGACCTGACTGTTGTGTGCGGCGAATCCCACCTCACCCCAGCAGAGACCTGACTATTGTGTACAGCGGATCCCACCTCACCCCAGCAGAGACCTGACTGTTGTGTTCGGCGGAACCTACCTCACCCCAGCAGAGACCTGACTGTTGTGTTCGGCGGATCCCACCTCACCCCAGCAGAGACCTGACTGTTGTGTACGGCGGATCCCACCTCACCCCAGCAGAAACCTGACTGTTGTGTGCGGCAGATCCCACCTCACCCCAGCAGAGACCTGACTGTTGTGTTCGGCGAATCTCACCTCACCACAGCAGAGACCTGACTGTTGTGTGGGGCGAATCCCACCTCACCCCAGCAGAGACCTGACTGTTGTGTTCGGCGGATCCCACCTCACCCCAGCAGAGACCTGACTGTTGTGTGCGGCGGAACCCACCTCACCCCAGCAGAGACCTGACTGTTGAGTTCGGCGGAACCAACCTCACCCCAGCAGAGACCTGACTGTTGTGTGCGGCGGATCCCACCTCACCCCAGCAGAGACCTGACTGTTGTGTTCGGCAGATCCCACCTCACCAAAGCAGAGACCTGACTGCTGTGTGCGGCGAATCCCACCTCACCACAGCAGAGACCTGACTGTTGTGTGCGGCGAATCCCACCGCACCACAGCAGAGACCTGACTGTTGTGTTCGGCGGATTCCACCTCACCCCAGCAGAGACCTGACTGTTGTGTGCAGCGAATCCCACCTCACCACAGCAGAGTTCTGACTGTTGTGTGCGGCGGATCCCACCTCACCCCAGCAGAGACCTGACTGTTGTGTACGGCGGATCCCACCTCACCCCAGCAGAAACCTGACTGTTGTGTGCGGCGGATCCCACCTCACCCCAGCAGAGACCTGACTGTTGTGTTCGGCGAATCTCACCTCACCACAGCAGAGACCTGACTGTTGTGTGCGGCGAATCCCACCTCACCCCAGCAGAGACCTGACTGTTGTGTGCAGCGGATCCCCCCTCACCCCAGCAGAGACCTGACTGTTGTGTTCAGCGCAACCCACCTCACCCCAGCAGAGACCTGACTGTTGTGTTCGGCGGATCCCACCTCACCCCAGCAGAGACCTGACTGTTGTGTTCGGCAAATCCCACCTCACCCCAGCAGAGACATGACTGTTGTGTTCGGCGGATCCCACCTCACCCCAGCAGAGACCTGACTGCTGTGTTCGGCGGATCCCACATCACCCCAGCAGAGACCTGACTGTTGTGTTCGGCGGAACCCACCTCACCCTAGCAGAGACCTGACTGTTGTGTTCGGCGGAACCCACCTCACCTCAGGAGAGACCTGACAGTTGTGTGCGGCGAATCCCACCTCACCCCAGCAGAGACCTGACTGTTGTGTGCGGCGGATCCCACCTCACCCCAGCAGAGACCTGACTGTTGTGTTCGGCGGATCCCACCTCACCCCAGCAGAGACCTGACTGTTGTGTTCGGCAGATCCCACCTCACCACAGCAGAGACCTGACTGCTGTGTGCGGCGAATCCCACCTCACCACAGCAGAGACCTGACTGTTGTGTGCGGCGAATCCCACCGCACCACAGCAGAGACCTGACTGTTGTGTTCAGCGGATTCCACCTCACCCCAGCAGAGACCTGACTGTTGTGTGCGGCGGATCCCACCTCACCCCAGCAGAGACCTGACTGTTGTGTGCGGCGAATCCCACCTCACCCCAGCAGAGACCTGACTGTTGTGTGCGGCGGATCCCACCTCACCCCAGCAGAGACCTGACTGTTGTGTGCGGCGGATCCCACCTCACCCCAGCAGAGACCTGACTGTTGTGTTCGGCGGATCCCACCTCACCATAGCAGAGACCTGACTGTTGTGTTCGGCGGAACCCACCTCACCCCAGCAGAGACCTGACTGTTGTGTTCGGCGAATCTCACCTCACCACAGCAGAGACCTGACTGTTGTGTGCGGCGAATCCCACCTCACCCCAGCAGAGACCTGACTATTGTGTACAGCGAATCCCACCTCACCCCAGCAGAGACCTGACTGTTGTGTTCGGCGGATCCCACCTCACCCCAGCAGAGACCTGACTGTTGTGTTCGGCGGATCCCACCTCACCCCAGCAGAGACCTGACTGCTGTGTTCGGCGGATCCCACATCACCCCAGCAGAGACCTGACTGTTGTGTTTGGCGGAACCCACCTCACCCCAGGAGAGACCTGACTGTTGTGTGCGGCGAATCCCACCTCACCCCAGCAGAGACCTGACTGTTGTGTTCGGCGGAACCTACCTCACCCCAGCAGAGACCTGACTGTTGTGTGCGGCGAATCCCACCTCACCCCAGCAGAGACCTGACTGTTGTGTTCGGCGGAACCTACCTCACCACAGCAGAGACCTGACTGTTGTGTTCGGCGGATCCCACCTCACCCCAGCAGAGTTCTGACTGTTGTGTGCAGCGGATCCCCCCTCACCCCAGCAGAGACCTGACTGTTGTGTTCAGCGCAACCCACCTCACCCCAGCAGAGACCTGACTGTTGTGTGCGGCGGATCCCACCTCACCCCAGCAGAGACCTGACTGTTGTGTGCGGCGGATCCCACCTCACCCCAGCAGAGACCTGACTGTTGTGTTCGGCGAATCCCACCTCACCATAGCAGAGACCTGACTGTTGTGTGCGGCGAATCCCACCTCACCCCAGCAGAGACCTGACTGTTGTGTTCGGCGAAACCCACCTCACCCCAGGAGAGACCTGACTGTTGTGTGCGGCGAATCCCACCTCACCATAGCAGAGACCTGACTGTTGTGTTCGGCGGATCCCACCTCACCCCAGCAGAGACCTGACTGTTGTGTTCGGCGGATCCCACCTCACCCCAGCAGAGACCTGACTGTTGTGTTCGGCAGATCCCACCTCACCACAGCAGAGACCTGACTGCTGTGTGCGGCGAATCCCACCTCACCCCAGCAGAGACCTGACTCTTGTGTACGGCTGATCCCACCTCACCCCAGCAGAGACCTGACTGTTGTGTTCGGCGGATCCCACCTCACCCCAGCAGAGACCTGACTGTTGTGTTCGGCGGATCCCACCTCACCCCAGCAGAGACCTGACTGTTGTGTTCGGCGGAACCCACCTCACCCCAGGAGAGACCTGACTGTTGTGTGCGGCGAATCCCACCTCACCATAGCAGAGACCTGACTGTTGTGTTCGGCGGATCCCACCTCACCCCAGCAGAGACCTGACTGTTGTGTGCAGCGAATCCCACCTCACCCCAGCAGAGACCTGACTGTTGTGTTCGGCGAATCTCACCTCACCACAGCAGAGACCTGACTGTTGTGTGCGGCGAATCCCACCTCACCACAGCAGAGACCTGACTGTTGTGTGGGGCGAATCCCACCTCACCCCAGCAGAGACCTGACTGTTGTGTTCGGCGGATCCCACCTCACCCCAGCAGAGACCTGACTGTTGTGTGCGGCGAATCCCACCTCACCCCAGCAGAGACCTGACTGTTGTGTTCGGCGGAACCTACCTCACCACAGCAGAGACCTGACTGTTGTGTTCGGCGGATCCCACCTCACCCCAGCAGAGTTCTGACTGTTGTGTGCAGCGGATCCCCCCTCACCCCAGCAGAGACCTGACTGTTGTGTTCAGCGCAACCCACCTCACCCCAGCAGAGACCTGACTGTTGTGTGCGGCGGATCCCACCTCACCCCAGCAGAGACCTGACTGTTGTGTGCGGCGGATCCCACCTCACCCCAGCAGAGACCTGACTGTTGTGTTCGGCGAATCCCACCTCACCATAGCAGAGACCTGACTGTTGTGTGCGGCGAATCCCACCTCACCCCAGCAGAGACCTGACTGTTGTGTTCGGCGAAACCCACCTCACCCCAGGAGAGACCTGACTGTTGTGTGCGGCGAATCCCACCTCACCATAGCAGAGACCTGACTGTTGTGTTCGGCGGATCCCACCTCACCCCAGCAGAGACCTGACTGTTGTGTTCGGCGGATCCCACCTCACCCCAGCAGAGACCTGACTGTTGTGTTCGGCAGATCCCACCTCACCACAGCAGAGACCTGACTGCTGTGTGCGGCGAATCCCACCTCACCACAGCAGAGACCTGACTGTTGTGTGCGGCGAATCCCACCGCACCACAGCAGAGACCTGACTGTTGTGTTCAGCGGATTCCACCTCACCCCAGCAGAGACCTGACTGTTGTGTGCGGCGGATCCCACCTCACCCCAGCAGAGACCTGACTGTTGTGTGCGGCGAATCCCACCTCACCCCAGCAGAGACCTGACTGCTGTGTTCGGCGGATCCCACCTCACCCCAGCAGAGACCTGACTGTTGTGTGCGGCGGATCCCACCTCACCATAGCAGAGACCTGACTGTTGTGTTCGGCGGAACCCACCTCACCCCAGCAGAGACCTGACTGTTGTGTGCGGCGGATCCCACCTCACCCCAGCAGAGACCTGACTGTTGTGTTCGGCGGATCCCACCTCACCCCAGCAGAGACCTGACTGTTGTGTTCGGCGGATCCCACCTCACCCCAGCAGAGACCTGACTGTTGTGTTCGGCGGATCCCACCTCACCCCAGCAGAGACCTGACTGTTGTGTTCGGCGGATCCCACCTCACCCCAGCAGAGACCTGACTGCTGTGTTCGGCGGATCCCACATCACCCCAGCAGAGACCTGACTGTTGTGTTTGGCGGAACCCACCTCACCCCAGGAGAGACCTGACAGTTGTGTGCGGCGAATCCCACCTCACCCCAGCAGAGACCTGACTGTTGTGTTCGGCGAATCCCACCTCACCATAGCAGAGACCTGACTGTTGTGTGCGGCGAATCCCACCTCACCCCAGCAGAGACCTGACTGTTGTGTTCGGCGGATCCCACCTCACCATAGCAGAGACCTGACTGTTGTGTTCGGCGGATCCCACCTCACCCCAGCAGAGACCTGACTCTTGTGTACGGCTGATCCCACCTCACCCCAGCAGAGACCTGACTGTTGTGTTCGGCGGATCCCACCTCACCCCAGCAGAGACCTGACTGTTGTGTTCGGCGGATCCCACCTCACCCCAGCAGAGACCTGACTGTTGTGTTCGGCAGAACCCACCTCACCCCAGGAGAGACCTGACTGTTGTGTGCGGCGAATCCCACCTCACCATAGCAGAGACCTGACTGTTGTGTTCGGCGGATCCCACCTCACCCCAGCAGAGACCTGACTGTTGTGTGCAGCGAATCCCATCTCACCACAGCAGAGACCTGACTGTTGTGTTCGGCGAATCTCACCTCACCACAGCAGAGACCTGACTGTTGTGTGCGGCGAATCCCACCTCACCACAGCAGAGACCTGACTGTTGTGTGGGGCGAATCCCACCTCACCCCAGCAGAGACCTGACTGTTGTGTTCGGCGGATCCCACCTCACCCCAGCAGATACCTGACTGTTGTGTGCGGCGAATCCCACCTCACCCCAGCAGAGACCTGACTGTTGTGTTCGGCGGAACCTACCTCACCACAGCAGAGACCTGACTGTTGTGTTCGGCGGATCCCACCTCACCCCAGCAGAGTTCTGACTGTTGTGTGCAGCGGATCCCCCCTCACCCCAGCAGAGACCTGACTGTTGTGTTCAGCGCAACCCACCTCACCCCAGCAGAGACCTGACTGTTGTGTGCGGCGGATCCCACCTCACCCCAGCAGAGACCTGACTGTTGTGTGCGGCGAATCCCACCTCACCCCAGCAGAGACCTGACTGTTGTGTTCGGCGGATCCCACCTCACCCCAGCAGAGACCTGACTGTTGTGTTCGGCAGATCCCACCTCACCACAGCAGAGACCTGACTGCTGTGTGCGGCGAATCCCACCTCACCACAGCAGAGACCTGACTGTTGTGTGCGGCGAATCCCACCGCACCACAGCAGAGACCTGACTGTTGTGTTCGGCGGATCCCACCTCACCCCAGCAGAGACCTGACTGTTGTGTGCAGCGAATCCCACCTCACCACAGCAGAGTTCTGACTGTTGTGTGCGGCGGATCCCACCTCACCCCAGCAGAGACCTGACTGTTGTGTTCGGCGGAACCCACCTCACCCCAGCAGAGACCTGACTGTTGTGTGCGGCGGATCCCACCTCACCCCAGCAGAGACCTGACTGTTGTGTTCGGCGGAACCCACCTCACCCCAGCAGAGACCTGACTGTTGTGTACGGCGGATCCCACCTCACCCCAGCAGAAACCTGACTGTTGTGTGCGGCGGATCCCACCTCACCCCAGCAGAGACCTGACTGTTGTGTGCAGCGAATCCCACCTCACCACAGCAGAGTTCTGACTGTTGTGTGCGGCGGATCCCACCTCACCCCAGCAGAGACCTGACTGTTGTGTTCGGCGGAACCCACCTCACCCCAGCAGAGACCTGACTGTATTGTTAGGCGGAACCCACCTCACCCCAGCAGAGACCTGACTGTATTGTTAGGCGGAACCCACCTCACCCCAGCAGAGACCTGACTGTTGTGTACGGCGGATCCCACCTCACCCCAGCAGAAACCTGACTGTTGTGTGCGGCGGATCCCACCTCACCCCAGCAGAGACCTGACTGTTGTGTTCGGCAGATCCCACCTCACCACAGCAGAGACCTGACTGCTGTGTGCGGCGAATCCCACCTCACCACAGCAGAGACCTGACTGTTGTGTGCGGCGAATCCCACCGCACCACAGCAGAGACCTGACTGTTGTGTTCGGCGGATCCCACCTCACCCCAGCAGAGACCTGACTGTTGTGTGCAGCGAATCCCACCTCACCACAGCAGAGTTCTGACTGTTGTGTGCGGCGGATCCCACCTCACCCCAGCAGAGACCTGACTGTTGTGTTCGGCGGAACCCACCTCACCCCAGCAGAGACCTGACTGTTGTGTGCGGCAAATCCCACCTCACCACAGCAGAGACCTGACTGTTGTGTTCGGCGGAACCTACCTCACCCCAGCAGAGACCTGACTGTTGTGTGCGGCGGATCCCCCCTCACCCCAGCAGAGACCTGACTGTTGTGTTCAGCGCAACCCACCTCACCCCAGCAGAGACCTGACTGTTGTGTTCGGTGGATCCCACCTCACCCCAGCAGAGACCTGACTGTTGTGTTCGGCAAATCCCACCTCACCCCAGCAGAGACCTGACTGTTGTGTTCGGCGGATCCCACCTCACCACAGCAGAGATCTGACTGCTGTGTTCGGCAGATCCCACATCACCCCAGCAGAGACCTGACTGTTGTGTTCGGCGGAACCCACCTCACCCCAGCAGAGACCTGACTGTTGTGTTCCGCGGAACCCACCTCACCCCAGGAGAGACCTGACAGTTGTGTGCGGCGAATCCCACCTCACCACAGCAGAGACCTGACTGTTGTGTTCGGCGAATCCCACCTCACCATAGCAGAGACCTGACTGTTGTGTGCGGCGAATCCCACCTCACCCCAGCAGAGACCTGACTGTTGTGTGCGGCGGATCCCACCTCACCCCAGCAGAGACCTGACTGTTGTGTTCGGCGGATCCCACCTCACCCCAGCAGAGACCTGACTGTTGTGTGCAGCGAATCCCACCTCACCACAGCAGAGTTCTGACTGTTGTGTGCGGCGGATCCCACCTCACCCCAGCAGAGACCTGACTGTTGTGTTCGGCGGATCCCACCTCACCCCAGCAGAGACCTGACTGTTGTGTTCGGCGGATCCCACCTCACCCCAGCAGAGTTCTGACTGTTGTGTGCGGCGGATCCCACCTCACCATAGCAGAGACTTGACTGTTGTGTGCGGCGGATCCCACCTCACCCCAGCAGAGTTCTGACTGTTGTGTGCGGCGGATCCCACCTCACCCCAGCAGAGACCTGACTGTATTGTTAGGCGGATCCCACCTCACCCCAGCAGAGACCTGACTCTTGTGTGCGGCGGATCCCACCTCACCCCAGCAGAGACCTGACTGTTGTGTGCGGTGGATCCCACCTCACCCCAGCAGAGACCTGACTGTTGTGTTCGGCGGATCCCACCTCACCCCAGCAGAGACCTGACTGTTGTGTGCGGCGAATCCCACCTCACCCCAGCAGAGACCTGACTGTTGTGTGCGGCGAATTCCACCTCACCCCAGCAGAGACCTGACTGTTGTGTGCGGCGAATCCCACCTCACCACAGCAGAGACCTGACTGTTGTGTGCGGCGAATCCCACCTCACCACAGCAGAGACCTGACTGTTGTGTGCGGCGAATCCCACCTCACCACAGCAGAGACCTGACTGTTGTGTACGGCGTAATCCTACCTCACCACAGCAGAGACCTGACTGTTGTGTTCGGCGGATCCCACCTCACCCCAGCAGAGACCTGACTGTTGTGTGCGGCGGAATCCTACCTCACCACAGAAGAGACCTGACTGTTGTGTGCAGCCAATCCCACCTCACCACAGCAGAGACCTGACTGTTGTGTACGGCGGAATCCTACCTCACCACAGCAGAGACCTGACTGTTGTGTTCGGCGGATCCCACCTCACCCCAGCAGAGACCTGACTGTTGTGTGCGGCGAATCCCACCTCACCACAGCAGAGACCTGACTGTTGTGTGCAGCGAATCCCACCTCACCCCAGCAGAGACCTGACTGTTGTGTGCGGCGAATCCCACCTCACCCCAGCAGAGACCTGACTGTTGTGTTCGGCGGATCCCACCTCACCCCAGCAGAGACCTGACTGTTGTGTTCGGCGGAACCTACCTCACCCCAGCAGAGACCTGACTGTTGTGTTCGGTGGATCCCACCTCACCCCAGCAGAGTTCTGACTGTTGTGTGCAGCGGATCCCCCCTCACCCCAGCAGAGACCTGACTGTTGTGTTCGGCGGATCCCACCTCACCCCAGCAGAGACCTGACTGTTGTGTTCGGCGGAACCTACCTCACCCCAGCAGAGACCTGACTGTTGTGTTCGGTGGATCCCACCTCACCCCAGCAGAGTTCTGACTGTTGTGTGCAGCGGATCCCCCCTCACCCCAGCAGAGACCTGACTGTTGTGTGCGGCAGATCCCACCTCACCCCAGCAGAGACCTGACTGTTGTGTTCGGCGAATCTCACCTCACCACAGCAGAGACCTGACTGTTGTGTGGGGCGAATCCCACCTCACCCCAGCAGAGACCTGACTGTTGTGTTCGGCGGATCCCACCTCACCCCAGCAGAGACCTGACTGTTGTGTGCGGCGGAACCCACCTCACCCCAGCAGAGACCTGACTGTTGAGTTCGGCGGAACCAACCTCACCCCAGCAGAGACCTGACTGTTGTGTGCGGCGGATCCCACCTCACCCCAGCAGAGACCTGACTGTTGTGTTCGGCAGATCCCACCTCACCACAGCAGAGACCTGACTGCTGTGTGCGGCGAATCCCACCTCACCACAGCAGAGACCTGACTGTTGTGTGCGGCGAATCCCACCGCACCACAGCAGAGACCTGACTGTTGTGTTCGGCGGATTCCACCTCACCCCAGCAGAGACCTGACTGTTGTGTGCAGCGAATCCCACCTCACCACAGCAGAGTTCTGACTGTTGTGTGCGGCGGATCCCACCTCACCCCAGCAGAGACCTGACTGTTGTGTACGGCGGATCCCACCTCACCCCAGCAGAAACCTGACTGTTGTGTGCGGCGGATCCCACCTCACCCCAGCAGAGACCTGACTGTTGTGTTCGGCGAATCTCACCTCACCACAGCAGAGACCTGACTGTTGTGTGCGGCGAATCCCACCTCACCCCAGCAGAGACCTGACTGTTGTGTGCAGCGGATCCCCCCTCACCCCAGCAGAGACCTGACTGTTGTGTTCAGCGCAACCCACCTCACCCCAGCAGAGACCTGACTGTTGTGTTCGGCGGATCCCACCTCACCCCAGCAGAGACCTGACTGTTGTGTTCGGCAAATCCCACCTCACCCCAGCAGAGACATGACTGTTGTGTTCGGCGGATCCCACCTCACCCCAGCAGAGACCTGACTGCTGTGTTCGGCGGATCCCACATCACCCCAGCAGAGACCTGACTGTTGTGTTCGGCGGAACCCACCTCACCCTAGCAGAGACCTGACTGTTGTGTTCGGCGGAACCCACCTCACCTCAGGAGAGACCTGACAGTTGTGTGCGGCGAATCCCACCTCACCCCAGCAGAGACCTGACTGTTGTGTGCGGCGGATCCCACCTCACCCCAGCAGAGACCTGACTGTTGTGTTCGGCGGATCCCACCTCACCCCAGCAGAGACCTGACTGTTGTGTTCGGCAGATCCCACCTCACCACAGCAGAGACCTGACTGCTGTGTGCGGCGAATCCCACCTCACCACAGCAGAGACCTGACTGTTGTGTGCGGCGAATCCCACCGCACCACAGCAGAGACCTGACTGTTGTGTTCAGCGGATTCCACCTCACCCCAGCAGAGACCTGACTGTTGTGTGCGGCGGATCCCACCTCACCCCAGCAGAGACCTGACTGTTGTGTGCGGCGAATCCCACCTCACCCCAGCAGAGACCTGACTGTTGTGTGCGGCGGATCCCACCTCACCCCAGCAGAGACCTGACTGTTGTGTGCGGCGGATCCCACCTCACCCCAGCAGAGACCTGACTGTTGTGTTCGGCGGATCCCACCTCACCATAGCAGAGACCTGACTGTTGTGTTCGGCGGAACCCACCTCACCCCAGCAGAGACCTGACTGTTGTGTTCGGCGAATCTCACCTCACCACAGCAGAGACCTGACTGTTGTGTGCGGCGAATCCCACCTCACCCCAGCAGAGACCTGACTATTGTGTACAGCGGATCCCACCTCACCCCAGCAGAGACCTGACTGTTGTGTTCGGCGGATCCCACCTCACCCCAGCACAGACCTGACTGTTGTGTTCGGCGGATCCCACCTCACCCCAGCAGAGACCTGACTGCTGTGTTCGGCGGATCCCACATCACCCCAGCAGAGACCTGACTGTTGTGTTTGGCGGAACCCACCTCACCCCAGGAGAGACCTGACAGTTGTGTGCGGCGGATCCCACCTCACCCCAGCAGAGACCTGACTGTATTGTTAGGCGGATCCCACCTCACCCCAGCAGAGACCTGACTCTTGTGTACGGCTGATCCCACCTCACCCCAGCAGAGACCTGACTGTTGTGTTCGGCGGATCCCACCTCACCCCAGCAGAGACCTGACTGTTGTGTTCGGCGGATCCCACCTCACCCCAGCAGAGACCTGACTGTTGTGTTCGGCGGAACCCACCTCACCCCAGGAGAGACCTGACTGTTGTGTGCGGCGAATCCCACCTCACCATAGCAGAGACCTGACTGTTGTGTTCGGCGGATCCCACCTCACCCCAGCAGAGACCTGACTGTTGTGTGCAGCGAATCCCACCTCACCCCAGCAGAGACCTGACTGTTGTGTTCGGCGAATCTCACCTCACCACAGCAGAGACCTGACTGTTGTGTGCGGCGAATCCCACCTCACCACAGCAGAGACCTGACTGTTGTGTGGGGCGAATCCCACCTCACCCCAGCAGAGACCTGACTGTTGTGTTCGGCGGATCCCACCTCACCCCAGCAGAGACCTGACTGTTGTGTGCGGCGAATCCCACCTCACCCCAGCAGAGACCTGACTGTTGTGTTCGGCGGAACCTACCTCACCACAGCAGAGACCTGACTGTTGTGTTCGGCGGATCCCACCTCACCCCAGCAGAGTTCTGACTGTTGTGTGCAGCGGATCCCCCCTCACCCCAGCAGAGACCTGACTGTTGTGTTCAGCGCAACCCACCTCACCCCAGCAGAGACCTGACTGTTGTGTGCGGCGGATCCCACCTCACCCCAGCAGAGACCTGACTGTTGTGTGCGGCGGATCCCACCTCACCCCAGCAGAGACCTGACTGTTGTGTTCGGCGAATCCCACCTCACCATAGCAGAGACCTGACTGTTGTGTGCGGCGAATCCCACCTCACCCCAGCAGAGACCTGACTGTTGTGTGCGGCGGATCCCACCTCACCCCAGCAGAGACCTGACTGTTGTGTTCGGCGGATCCCACCTCACCATAGCAGAGACCTGACTGTTGTGTTCGGCGGAACCCACCTCACCCCAGCAGAGACCTGACTGTTGTGTGCGGCGGATCCCACCTCACCCCAGCAGAGACCTGACTGTTGTGTTCGGCGGATCCCACCTCACCCCAGCAGAGACCTGACTGTTGTGTTCGGCGGATCCCACCTCACCCCAGCAGAGACCTGACTGTTGTGTTCGGCGGATCCCACCTCACCCCAGCAGAGACCTGACTGTTGTGTGCAGCGAATCCCACCTCACCACAGCAGAGTTCTGACTGTTGTGTGCGGCGGATCCCACCTCACCCCAGCAGAGACCTGACTGTTGTGTTCGGCGGATCCCACCTCACCCCAGCAGAGACCTGACTGTTGTGTGCGGCGGATCCCACCTCACCCCAGCAGAGACCTGACTGTATTGTTAGGCGGATCCCACCTCACCCCAGCAGAGACCTGACTCTTGTGTACGGCTGATCCCACCTCACCCCAGCAGAGACCTGACTGTTGTGTTCGGCGGATCCAACCTCACCCCAGCAGAGACCTGACTGTTGTGTTCGGCGGATCCCACCTCACCCCAGCAGAGACCTGACTGTTGTGTGCGGCGGATCCCACCTCACCCCAGCAGAGACCTGACTGTTGTGTTCGGCAGATCCCACCTCACCACAGCAGAGACCTGACTGCTGTGTGCGGCGAATCCCACCTCACCACAGCAGAGACCTGACTGTTGTGTGCGGCGAATCCCACCGCACCACAGCAGAGACCTGACTGTATTGTTAGGCGGATCCCACCTCACCCCAGCAGAGACCTGACTGTTGTGTGCGGCGGATCCCACCTCACCCCAGCAGAGACCTGACTGTTGTGTTCGGCGGATCCCACCTCACCCCAGCAGAGACCTGACTGTTGTGTTCGGCGGATCCCACCTCACCCCAGCAGAGACCTGACTGTTGTGTTCGGCGGATCCCACCTCACCCCAGCAGAGACCTGACTGTTGTGTGCAGCGAATCCCACCTCACCACAGCAGAGTTCTGACTGTTGTGTGCGGCGGATCCCACCTCACCCCAGCAGAGACCTGACTGTTGTGTTCGGCGGATCCCACCTCACCCCAGCAGAGACCTGACTGTTGTGTGCGGCGGATCCCACCTCACCCCAGCAGAGACCTGACTGTATTGTTAGGCGGATCCCACCTCACCCCAGCAGAGACCTGACTCTTGTGTACGGCTGATCCCACCTCACCCCAGCAGAGACCTGACTGTTGTGTTCGGCGGATCCAACCTCACCCCAGCAGAGACCTGACTGTTGTGTTCGGCGGATCCCACCTCACCCCAGCAGAGACCTGACTGTTGTGTGCGGCGGATCCCACCTCACCCCAGCAGAGACCTGACTGTTGTGTTCGGCAGATCCCACCTCACCACAGCAGAGACCTGACTGTTGTGTGCGGCGAATCCCACCGCACCACAGCAGAGACCTGACTGTTGTGTTCGGCGGATTCCACCTCACCCCAGCAGAGACCTGACTGTTGTGTGCAGCGAATCCCACCTCACCACAGCAGAGTTCTGACTGTTGTGTGCGGCGGATCCCACCTCACCCCAGCAGAGACCTGACTGTTGTGTACGGCGGATCCCACCTCACCCCAGCAGAAACCTGACTGTTGTGTGCGGCGGATCCCACCTCACCCCAGCAGAGACCTGACTGTTGTGTTCGGCGAATCTCACCTCACCACAGCAGAGACCTGACTGTTGTGTGCGGCGAATCCCACCTCACCCCAGCAGAGACCTGACTGTTGTGTGCAGCGGATCCCCCCTCACCCCAGCAGAGACCTGACTGTTGTGTTCAGCGCAACCCACCTCACCCCAGCAGAGACCTGACTGTTGTGTTCGGCGGATCCCACCTCACCCCAGCAGAGACCTGACTGTTGTGTTCGGCAAATCCCACCTCACCCCAGCAGAGACATGACTGTTGTGTTCGGCGGATCCCACCTCACCCCAGCAGAGACCTGACTGCTGTGTTCGGCGGATCCCACATCACCCCAGCAGAGACCTGACTGTTGTGTTCGGCGGAACCCACCTCACCCTAGCAGAGACCTGACTGTTGTGTTCGGCGGAACCCACCTCACCTCAGGAGAGACCTGACAGTTGTGTGCGGCGAATCCCACCTCACCCCAGCAGAGACCTGACTGTTGTGTGCGGCGGATCCCACCTCACCCCAGCAGAGACCTGACTGTTGTGTTCGGCGGATCCCACCTCACCCCAGCAGAGACCTGACTGTTGTGTTCGGCAGATCCCACCTCACCACAGCAGAGACCTGACTGCTGTGTGCGGCGAATCCCACCTCACCACAGCAGAGACCTGACTGTTGTGTGCGGCGAATCCCACCGCACCACAGCAGAGACCTGACTGTTGTGTTCAGCGGATTCCACCTCACCCCAGCAGAGACCTGACTGTTGTGTGCGGCGGATCCCACCTCACCCCAGCAGAGACCTGACTGTTGTGTGCGGCGAATCCCACCTCACCCCAGCAGAGACCTGACTGTTGTGTGCGGCGGATCCCACCTCACCCCAGCAGAGACCTGACTGTTGTGTGCGGCGGATCCCACCTCACCCCAGCAGAGACCTGACTGTTGTGTTCGGCGGATCCCACATCACCCCAGCAGAGACCTGACTGTTGTGTGCGGCGGATCCCACCTCACCCCAGCAGAGACCTGACTGTATTGTTAGGCGGATCCCACCTCACCCCAGCAGAGACCTGACTCTTGTGTACGGCTGATCCCACCTCACCCCAGCAGAGACCTGACTGTTGTGTTCGGCGGATCCCACCTCACCCCAGCAGAGACCTGACTGTTGTGTTCGGCGGATCCCACCTCACCCCAGCAGAGACCTGACTGTTGTGTTCGGCGGAACCCACCTCACCCCAGGAGAGACCTGACTGTTGTGTGCGGCGAATCCCACCTCACCATAGCAGAGACCTGACTGTTGTGTTCGGCGGATCCCACCTCACCCCAGCAGAGACCTGACTGTTGTGTGCAGCGAATCCCACCTCACCCCAGCAGAGACCTGACTGTTGTGTTCGGCGAATCTCACCTCACCACAGCAGAGACCTGACTGTTGTGTGCGGCGAATCCCACCTCACCACAGCAGAGACCTGACTGTTGTGTGGGGCGAATCCCACCTCACCCCAGCAGAGACCTGACTGTTGTGTTCGGCGGATCCCACCTCACCCCAGCAGAGACCTGACTGTTGTGTGCGGCGAATCCCACCTCACCCCAGCAGAGACCTGACTGTTGTGTTCGGCGGAACCTACCTCACCACAGCAGAGACCTGACTGTTGTGTTCGGCGGATCCCACCTCACCCCAGCAGAGTTCTGACTGTTGTGTGCAGCGGATCCCCCCTCACCCCAGCAGAGACCTGACTGTTGTGTTCAGCGCAACCCACCTCACCCCAGCAGAGACCTGACTGTTGTGTGCGGCGGATCCCACCTCACCCCAGCAGAGACCTGACTGTTGTGTGCGGCGGATCCCACCTCACCCCAGCAGAGACCTGACTGTTGTGTTCGGCGAATCCCACCTCACCATAGCAGAGACCTGACTGTTGTGTGCGGCGAATCCCACCTCACCCCAGCAGAGACCTGACTGTTGTGTGCGGCGGATCCCACCTCACCCCAGCAGAGACCTGACTGTTGTGTTCGGCGGATCCCACCTCACCATAGCAGAGACCTGACTGTTGTGTTCGGCGGAACCCACCTCACCCCAGCAGAGACCTGACTGTTGTGTGCGGCGGATCCCACCTCACCCCAGCAGAGACCTGACTGTTGTGTTCGGCGGATCCCACCTCACCCCAGCAGAGACCTGACTGTTGTGTTCGGCGGATCCCACCTCACCCCAGCAGAGACCTGACTGTTGTGTTCGGCGGATCCCACCTCACCCCAGCAGAGACCTGACTGTTGTGTGCAGCGAATCCCACCTCACCACAGCAGAGTTCTGACTGTTGTGTGCGGCGGATCCCACCTCACCCCAGCAGAGACCTGACTGTTGTGTTCGGCGGATCCCACCTCACCCCAGCAGAGACCTGACTGTTGTGTGCGGCGGATCCCACCTCACCCCAGCAGAGACCTGACTGTATTGTTAGGCGGATCCCACCTCACCCCAGCAGAGACCTGACTCTTGTGTACGGCTGATCCCACCTCACCCCAGCAGAGACCTGACTGTTGTGTTCGGCGGATCCAACCTCACCCCAGCAGAGACCTGACTGTTGTGTTCGGCGGATCCCACCTCACCCCAGCAGAGACCTGACTGTTGTGTTCGGCGGAACCCACCTCACCCCAGGAGAGACCTGACTGTTGTGTGCGGCGAATCCCACCTCACCATAGCAGAGACCTGACTGTTGTGTTCGGCGGATCCCACCTCACCCCAGCAGAGACCTGACTGTTGTGTTCGGCGGATCCCACATAACCCCAGCAGAGACCTGACTGTTGTGTTCGGCAGATCCCACCTCACCACAGCAGAGACCTGACTGCTGTGTGCGGCGAATCCCACCTCACCACAGCAGAGACCTGACTGTTGTGTGCGGTGAATCCCACCGCACCACAGCAGAGACCTGACTGTTGTGTTCGGCGGATTCCACCTCACCCCAGCAGAGACCTGACTGTTGTGTGCGGCGGATCCCACCTCACCCCAGCAGAGACCTGACTGTTGTGTGCGGCGAATCCCACCTCACCCCAGCAGAGACCTGACTGTTGTGTGTGGCGGATCCCACCTCACCCAAGCAGAGACCTGACTGTTGTGTGCGGCGGATCCCACCTCACCCCAGCAGAGACCTGACTGTTGTGTTCGGCGGATCCCACCTCACCATAGCAGAGACCTGACTGTTGTGTTCGGCGGAACCCACCTCACCCCAGCAGAGACCTGACTGTTGTGTGCGGCGGATCCCACCTCACCCCAGCAGAGACCTGACTGTTGTGTTCGGCGGATCCCACCTCACCCCAGCAGAGACCTGACTGTTGTGTTCGGCGGATCCCACCTCACCCCAGCAGAGACCTGACTGTTGTGTTCGGCGGATCCCACCTCACCCCAGCAGAGACCTGACTGTTGTGTTCGGCGGATCCCACCTCACCCCAGCAGAGACCTGACTGCTGTGTTCGGCGGATCCCACCTCACCCCAGCAGAGACCTGACTGTTGTGTGCGGCGGATCCCACCTCACCCAAGCAGAGACCTGACTGTTGTGTGCGGCGGATCCCACCTCACCCCAGCAGAGACCTGACTGTTGTGTTCGGCGGATCCCACCTCACCATAGCAGAGACCTGACTGTTGTGTTCGGCGGAACCCACCTCACCCCAGCAGAGACCTGACTGTTGTGTGCGGCGGATCCCACCTCACCCCAGCAGAGACCTGACTGTTGTGTTCGGCGGAACCCACCTCACCCCAGCAGAGACCTGACTGTTGTGTGCGGCGGATCCCACCTCACCCCAGCAGAGACCTGACTGTTGTGTTCGGCGGATCCCACCTCACCCCAGCAGAGACCTGACTGTTGTGTTCGGCGGATCCCACCTCACCCCAGCAGAGACCTGACTGTTGTGTTCGGCGGATCCCACCTCACCCCAGCAGAGACCTGACTGTTGTGTGCAGCGAATCCCACCTCACCACAGCAGAGTTCTGACTGTTGTGTGCGGCGGATCCCACCTCACCCCAGCAGAGACCTGACTGTTGTGTTCGGCGGATCCCACCTCACCCCAGCAGAGACCTGACTGTTGTGTGCGGCGGATCCCACCTCACCCCAGCAGAGACCTGACTGTATTGTTAGGCGGATCCCACCTCACCCCAGCAGAGACCTGACTCTTGTGTACGGCTGATCCCACCTCACCCCAGCAGAGACCTGACTGTTGTGTTCGGCGGATCCCACCTCACCATAGCAGAGACCTGACTGTTGTGTTCGGCGGATCCCACCTCACCCCAGCAGAGACCTGACTGTTGTGTGCAGCGAATCCCACCTCACCACAGCAGAGACCTGACTGTTGTGTTCGGCGAATCTCACCTCACCACAGCAGAGACCTGACTGTTGTGTGCGGCGAATCCCACCTCACCACAGCAGAGACCTGACTGTTGTGTGGGGCGAATCCCACCTCACCCCAGCAGAGACCTGACTGTTGTGTTCGGCGGATCCCACCTCACCCCAGCAGAGACCTGACTGTTGTGTGCGGCGAATCCCACCTCACCCCAGCAGAGACCTGACTGTTGTGTTCGGCGGAACCTACCTCACCACAGCAGAGACCTGACTGTTGTGTTCGGCGGATCCCACCTCACCCCAGCAGAGTTCTGACTGTTGTGTGCAGCGGATCCCCCCTCACCCCAGCAGAGACCTGACTGTTGTGTTCAGCGCAACCCACCTTACCCCAGCAGAGACCTGACTGTTGTGTGCGGCGGATCCCACCTCACCCCAGCAGAGACATGACTGTTGTGTGCGGCGGATCCCACCTCACCCCAGCAGAGACCTGACTGTTGTGTTCGGCGAATCCCACCTCACCATAGCAGAGACCTGACTGTTGTGTGCGGCGAATCCCACCTCACCCCAGCAGAGACCTGACTGTTGTGTGCGGCGGATCCCACCTCACCCCAGCAGAGACCTGACTGTTGTGTTCGGCGGATCCCACCTCACCATAGCAGAGACCTGACTGTTGTGTTCGGCGGAACCCACCTCACCCCAGCAGAGACCTGACTGTTGTGTGCGGCGGATCCCACCTCACCCCAGCAGAGACCTGACTGTTGTGTTCGGCGGATCCCACCTCACCCCAGCAGAGACCTGACTGTTGTGTTCGGCGGATCCCACCTCACCCCAGCAGAGACCTGACTGTTGTGTTCGGCGGATCCCACCTCACCCCAGCAGAGACCTGACTGTTGTGTGCAGCGAATCCCACCTCACCACAGCAGAGTTCTGACTGTTGTGTGCGGCGGATCCCACCTCACCCCAGCAGAGACCTGACTGTTGTGTTTGGCGGATCCCACCTCACCCCAGCAGAGACCTGACTGTTGTGTGCGGCGGATCCCACCTCACCCCAGCAGAGACCTGACTGTATTGTTAGGCGGATCCCACCTCACCCCAGCAGAGACCTGACTCTTGTGTACGGCTGATCCCACCTCACCCCAGCAGAGACCTGACTGTTGTGTTCGGCGGATCCCACCTCACCCAACAGAGACCTGACTGTTGTGTTCGGCGGATCCCACCTCACCCCAGCAGAGACCTGACTGTTGTGTTCGGCAGAACCCACCTCACCCCAGGAGAGACCTGACTGTTGTGTGCGGCGAATCCCACCTCACCATAGCAGAGACCTGACTGTTGTGTTCGGCGGATCCCACCTCACCCCAGCAGAGACCTGACTGTTGTGTGCAGCGAATCCCACCTCACCACAGCAGAGACCTGACTGTTGTGTTCGGCGAATCTCACCTCACCACAGCAGAGACCTGACTGTTGTGTGCGGCGAATCCCACCTCACCACAGCAGAGACCTGACTGTTGTGTGGGGCGAATCCCACCTCACCCCAGCAGAGACCTGACTGTTGTGTTCGGCGGATCCCACCTCACCCCAGCAGAGACCTGACTGTTGTGTGCGGCGAATCCCACCTCACCCCAGCAGAGACCTGACTGTTGTGTTCGGCGGAACCTACCTCACCACAGCAGAGACCTGACTGTTGTGTTCGGCGGATCCCACCTCACCCCAGCAGAGTTCTGACTGTTGTGTGCAGCGGATCCCCCCTCACCCCAGCAGAGACCTGACTGTTGTGTTCAGCGCAACCCACCTCACCCCAGCAGAGACCTGACTGTTGTGTGCGGCGGATCCCACCTCACCCCAGCAGAGACCTGACTGTTGTGTGCGGCGGATCCCACCTCACCCCAGCAGAGACCTGACTGTTGTGTTCGGCGGATCCCACCTCACCCCAGCAGAGACCTGATTGTTGTGTTCGGCAGATCCCACCTCACCACAGCAGAGACCTGACTGCTGTGTGCGGCGAATCCCACCTCACCACAGCAGAGACCTGACTGTTGTGTGCGGCGAATCCCACCGCACCACAGCAGAGACCTGACTGTTGTGTTCGGCGGATCCCACCTCACCCCAGCAGAGACCTGACTGTTGTGTGCAGCGAATCCCACCTCACCACAGCAGAGTTCTGACTGTTGTGTGCGGCGGATCCCACCTCACCCCAGCAGAGACCTGACTGTTGTGTTCGGCGGAACCCACCTCACCCCAGCAGAGACCTGACTGTTGTGTGCGGCGGATCCCACCTCACCCCAGCAGAGACCTGACTGTTGTGTTCGGCGGAACCCACCTCACCCCAGCAGAGACCTGACTATTGTGTTCGGCGGATCCCACCTCACCCCAGCAGAGACCTGACTGTATTGTTAGGCGGAACCCACCTCACCCCAGCAGAGACCTGACTGTTGTGTACGGCGGATCCCACCTCACCCCAGCAGAAACCTGACTGTTGTGTGCGGCGGATCCCACCTCACCCCAGCAGAGACCTGACTGTTGTGTTCGGCAGATCCCACCTCACCACAGCAGAGACCTGACTGCTGTGTGCGGCGAATCCCACCTCACCACAGCAGAGACCTGACTGTTGTGTGCGGCGAATCCCACCGCACCACAGCAGAGACCTGACTGTTGTGTTCGGCGGATCCCACCTCACCCCAGCAGAGACCTGACTGTTGTGTGCAGCGAATCCCACCTCACCACAGCAGAGTTCTGACTGTTGTGTGCGGCGGATCCCACCTCACCCCAGCAGAGACCTGACTGTTGTGTTCGGCGGAACCCACCTCACCCCAGCAGAGACCTGACTGTTGTGTGCGGCAAATCCCACCTCACCACAGCAGAGACCTGACTGTTGTGTTCGGCGGAACCTACCTCACCCCAGCAGAGACCTGACTGTTGTGTGCGGCGGATCCCACCTCACCCCAGCAGAGTTCTGACTGTTGTGTGCAGCGGATCCCCCCTCACCCCAGCAGAGACCTGACTGTTGTGTTCAGCGCAACCCACCTCACCCCAGCAGAGACCTGACTGTTGTGTTCGGTGGATCCCACCTCACCCCAGCAGAGACCTGACTGTTGTGTTCGGCAAATCCCACCTCACCCCAGCAGAGACCTGACTGTTGTGTTCGGCGGATCCCACCTCACCACAGCAGAGATCTGACTGCTGTGTTCGGCAGATCCCACATCACCCCAGCAGAGACCTGACTGTTGTGTTCGGCGGAACCCACCTCACCCCAGCAGAGACCTGACTGTTGTGTTCCGCGGAACCCACCTCACCCCAGGAGAGACCTGACAGTTGTGTGCGGCGAATCCCACCTCACCACAGCAGAGACCTGACTGTTGTGTTCGGCGAATCCCACCTCACCATAGCAGAGACCTGACTGTTGTGTGCGGCGAATCCCACCTCACCCCAGCAGAGACCTGACTGTTGTGTGCGGCGGATCCCACCTCACCCCAGCAGAGACCTGACTGTTGTGTTCGGCGGATCCCACCTCACCCCAGCAGAGACCTGACTGTTGTGTGCAGCGAATCCCACCTCACCACAGCAGAGTTCTGACTGTTGTGTGCGGCGGATCCCACCTCACCCCAGCAGAGACCTGACTGTTGTGTTCGGCGGATCCCACCTCACCCCAGCAGAGACCTGACTGTTGTGTGCAGCGAATCCCACCTCACCACAGCAGAGTTCTGACTGTTGTGTGCGGCGGATCCCACCTCACCCCAGCAGAGACCTGACTGTTGTGTTCGGCGGATCCCACCTCACCCCAGCAGAGACCTGACTGTTGTGTGCGGCGGATCCCACCTCACCCCAGCAGAGTTCTGACTGTTGTGTGCGGCGGATCCCACCTCACCATAGCAGAGACTTGACTGTTGTGTGCGGCGGATCCCACCTCACCCCAGCAGAGTTCTGACTGTTGTGTGCGGCGGATCCCACCTCACCCCAGCAGAGACCTGACTGTATTGTTAGGCGGATCCCACCTCACCCCAGCAGAGACCTGACTCTTGTGTGCGGCGGATCCCACCTCACCCCAGCAGAGACCTGACTGTTGTGTGCGGTGGATCCCACCTCACCCCAGCAGAGACCTGACTGTTGTGTTCGGCGGATCCCACCTCACCCCAGCAGAGACCTGACTGTTGTGTGCGGCGAATCCCACCTCACCCCAGCAGAGACCTGACTGTTGTGTGCGGCGAATTCCACCTCACCCCAGCAGAGACCTGACTGTTGTGTGCGGCGAATCCCACCTCACCAGAGCAGAGACCTGACTGTTGTGTGCGGCGAATCCCACCTCACCACAGCAGAGACCTGACTGTTGTGTGCGGCGAATCCCACCTCACCACAGCAGAGACCTGACTGTTGTGTACGGCGTAATCCTACCTCACCACAGCAGAGACCTGACTGTTGTGTTCGGCGGATCCCACCTCACCCCAGCAGAGACCTGACTACTGTGTGCGGCGGAATCCTACCTCACCACAGAAGAGACCTGACTGTTGTGTGCAGCCAATCCCACCTCACCACAGCAGAGACCTGACTGTTGTGTACGGCGGAATCCTACCTCACCACAGCAGAGACCTGACTGTTGTGTTCGGCGGATCCCACCTCACCCCAGCAGAGACCTGACTGTTGTGTGCGGCGAATCCCACCTCACCACAGCAGAGACCTGACTGTTGTGTGCAGCGAATCCCACCTCACCCCAGCAGAGACCTGACTGTTGTGTTCGGCGGATCCCACCTCACCCCAGCAGAGACCTGACTGTTGTGTGCGGTGGATCCCACCTCAGCCCAGCAGAGTCCTGACTGTTGTGTTCGGCGGATCCCACCTCACCACAGCAGAGACCTGACTGTTGTGTGCGGCGGATCCCACCTCACCACAGCAGAGACCTGACTGTTGTGTTCAGTGAACCCACCTCATCACAGCATAGACCTAACTGCTGTGTTCAGTGAAAGCACCTCATCACAGCATAGACCTTTTATTTCACTTGAATTTCATTTCTTTAACAGTTTCACAGCATCAGAACTTTGTTTTTCTTACCAAAGCATCATTTTTAGCTGCATTTTTAGCTAAGCTCCACCCATCAAAGAAAACTGCCCAGGCTTTTTTCCCCTGATGCTGTGCAAAGCATAATGGGATTTCTGATGTTGTTATTCACGTTGCCTAGCAACTGGGAGTGGTGATCAGCACACAGGACAGTTGGAACTGTGTCTCATGCTCGCTGTCACCTCCTTTCAACCAAAAAGATGGCTGCCATCATGAAATCACAAACCTTTGCCTGTTCTTTTAAAACAGGGTGGGTAAGAGATTATATTACCTATCTATTTTAATTAACATAACTAATGAAACTTAACGACAGTATGTTTGTTTAGGCTGAAGTTCCTCTTTAATTAGGGCTCATTCACACTACAAGAGCTTTTCTAAGTGCTTTGTGATTTAAAAAGCTCTTGCTGTTATCCTGTGTGTGTGCCAACACTGGAGCGATGTGATTTCGTAAACATCCCCCATTGCATTGCATTAGCAAGAGCTAAACCACATTCAAAAGTTGAGACGTTGCATTCCCTGTGTAACAGGAGCACAATGCAACAGAACAAAAAAGTATACTTGGGTACAGTGAAGCACAGTGAAGCATAAAGTCATGAAAAGTATTCTTTACATACTGTTGACGCACGCGTTTACCGGTATCGCACTACATGCAGTGCCTTTCCATACTGCAACCTGCTATGCTGCAACGCTCCCGCCACACTGTGATCGTCACAAAGGTGGTGCATTGCATTGCGGTAAGCTGCATGACAAAGCAGCTGTTACACTGCACCACTGTGAACGGGGCCAGTGGCTAGGTACACAGTGGACTTTGCGTTTCTTGTAACAGCTGGAACGCAATGTAATGGGAAAGTCGCTCCACACATTATTCCTGTGTTGAGTTGCTTACAGTGAAGTATACAGCCAATAAAATGTATGCTTCACTGTCCCTCTGCATATTGCGGTGACGCACTGCATAGGATGCCACATGCCATTAAACTCCACCGGCCTCACCGTGAACGCTGCATAGGTGGTGCATTGAGGAAGCTGCATCACAATGCGGCCACACCACAGCGCACCACTGTTTACATAGCCATAGAGGAACATGGACAATTCCTTCAGCTGTGCTGCACATCAGTTGTCCGGTGCTGACAGCAACTGATTTAGTGTAAGCCTGGCCTAAAGCCTGGTACACACATCCAATGTTCATGCAATTATTAACCCTGTCATTGGATTCACACTGTACAAATTCACTCTGCACTACTTCCATTCCAACTTTACTAGAGTAGAGAGATGAGCTCTAAATTAAACTTTAGCAGCATTTCTTAAAGGGGTTCTCCATTTTATTTTAAAAAACTAAAACTGACACTTACCTGGGGCTTCTATCGGCCCCTTGCAGCTGTAATGTCCCGCGCTGTCCTCCTCCGATGCTCCGTTCCCCGCTGCCGGTAACCTGCTAATTGTTCATCTAACTAGATGAATAGAACTGCAGCTGCATGCTCACTCCCGCGCGTGTCACCGGGAGCTTACTACGCAGGTGCAGTATAGTACTGCATTACAGTACTGTACAGTACAGCCACGGCCTCGCAGCCAGTTCTATTTATCTAGTTAGATGAACAATTAGCAGGTTACCGTCGCCGGGGAACGTGGCATCGGAGGAGGACAGCGCGGGACATCACAGCTGCAGGGGGCCGATAGAAGCACCAGGTAAGTGTCAGTTTTAGCTTTTTAAAATATACCGGAGAACTCTTTTAAGGTGGCCACATACCATACAATTTTTAAAATATCTGTTGAATTCAAGGATAGCAATCAATTTTTCTTACTGATTCAATGTACCACACACCTATTCAATTTTTACCCAATCACGAATAAAATAATTGAAAGCTCAGAAAAAATTGATTGGAACTTTACATCAAGTAATTGAAAATCAATCACACACCATACAATTCTTGAAAAAGTTAGTCTGAAATTTCCAGCATGTCCAATTTCCTAAAATCGAAAAAAAAAACCCAAAAAAGGGAAATCCGATCACATTTATTGATTGAAAACAAAGAAAAGCTCTCAATTTTTCAAGACAACCGATCGTAATTACCGCATTGGTGAAAAATTGGATCTTTTAATTGTATGGTGTGTGGCCACCTTTACAGTTACCATGGTTTCTACCTAGCAGTTACTGATGTAATGAACTGTCACTTTTTTTCCTGATTAAACTCCCATTAATATGTACTGGACATTTTGTTGTCATTTTCAGCAGTTACATGCAGTTTATTTTCAATCTATTTGAAAGGGCTCTAATGCTGGCCATACACGGCCCAGATTCTTCTTATCAATCGAGCCGCTGATGGCTTGATTGATAATTTCCGACATGTCCGATCACCGCGCGGATCAATCGGGGCAGTCGCGGGGACGAGCAGGGATGCGGCGGGAGTCGAGCGGGGACGCGCGGTTCGGACCGTGTATGCCCCGCCTCCAAACCGTCACAAAACTCCGCCCCACCTCCCTTGGCCAAATGACCTAATATTGCCTATAGTATGTATGGGACATTTAGCTGTAATTTTCAGCAGTTCCCTGTTGCTGTGCAGCTCTGCATGTAGCCGCCCTATTCCCCTTGTGTTCAGCAGCCTTATGTACGGGATTTCCCATAAGGCTGAAAATATCCCTTCACTGCTCAGAACTCAATTGCCTCCCCGATATTTATCTCTAACTCCAGTGAATTCTATAGACATTGTTACAGTAACGTTACTTATCAGGTCCAGCAGGGGGCGCTCCGGCACAGTAATGCCTCCTCTCTGCTGACATGCGGGCTCCTGGCTGCTGCTCAGAGATCTGCCCTCCGCTCCAGCCTCAGCCACGTCCAGCTCCTTCACCAGTCCCCGCTAGTGTGTCCGCGGGGGGTTGTTTACAGGAAGCAGCTGCTCCACTATGACGTCACGCTGATGCCTCGAGGCTCCCATCGCCCACTGGTTGCACAGCTCCCATCAGGTCACAAGCTCGAGGCATCAGCGTGACGTCATAGTAGAGCAGCTGCCTCCTGTAAACAAACCTCCGCGGAATATGTGTATATATGTATGTATTACTTTGGCCAGCGCAACCAGCCCCCTGACCAAAGTAATACATACATCTATACACATATACCATAATAACACTACATTAATATATAATATATTGTACCATGACATTACATTCATTTTATTATCTATATATTTGGAAGAGCTCGGGAAGCCACGCCCCCAAACCGTCACTAAGCCCCGCCCCAGTTTCCCTGGCCAAAGTACTGCACTTTATGTAATATATACACAAATACCATAATATGACATGAATACATACACATATACTGTATCATAACATTACATTCATTTCATTATCAATATATTTCGAAGAGCATTGGTATGGGTGCGAGCCCCCGCCCCCAAACCGTCACTAAGCCCCGCCCCAAACAGCACGAAACTCCACCCCCAGCCAAAGTACTTTATGTAATATAAACACATGTACCCTAAGACCATGTAACGTAAGACCAGTGCGAAGCACCGCCCCCAAACAGCACGAGACCCCCGTGTAAAATGACTTTAGAATTGCCTATAGTATGTATGGGACATTTAGCTGTAATTTTCAGCAGTTCCCTGTTGCTGTGCAGCTCTGCATGCAGCCGCCCTATTCCCTTGTGTTCAGCAGCCTTATGTACGGGATTTCCCATAAGGCTGAGAATATCCCTTCACTGCTCATAACTCAATTGCCTCCCCGATATTTATCTCTAACTCCAGTGAATTCTATAGACATTGTTACAGTAACGTTACTTATCAGGTCCAGCAGGGGGCGCTCCGGCACAGTAATGCCTCCTCTCTGCTGACATGCGGGCTCCTGGCTGCTGCTCAGAGATCTGCCCTCCGCTCCAGCCTCAGCCACGTCCAGCTGCTTCACCTGTCCCCGCTAGTGTGTCCGCGGGGGGTTGTTTACAGGAAGCAGCTGCTCCACTATGACGTCACGCTGATGCCTCGAGCTTGTGTGACGTGATGGGAGCTGTGCAACCAGCCTCCCTGGCCAAAGTAATACATATATACACATATTACCATAACATTACATTAAATATATATATATATATATATATATATATATATATATATATATATATATATATATATATATATATATATATATATATATATTACCATGACATTACATTCATTTTATTATCAATATATTTAAAAGAGCACGGGATCCACGTGAAGCCACGCCCCCAAACTGACACTAAGCCCTGCCCAAATGGCATGGAACTCCACCCCCAGATTCCCTGGCCAAAGTACTTTATATAATATATACATGTATACAGTACCATAGCATTACATTAATACATAACATTATATTAATGTAATTTTAAGATTATATAAAAGGGTGCTGCGATCAGAGTGAAACCCTGCCCTTAGCTAAGCCCCACCCCAACTACATGAAACTCCGCCTCAGCTCCCCTGGCCAAAGTACTTTAAGCAATTTATACACTTACTAGTGGACCTAAGCCCAGGCTAGGTCTGTCCCTGCCCACCAGGCACCCGTCGCACGCCACGCACCCATCGCACGCTGCGCAAGCCCACCCCTTCTGGCCCCGTCCTCCTCCTGCTCTCGGCAGTGTCTCTGCATCCCTGCACATGCGCAGTGCACAAAAAGCACTGACGGGTGGACATGGGACGCAGCGACACTTGCCTTGTATTAGGTAGGATAACATTAAATTTGATTTTCAATATATTTCAAAGGGCGCTGGGACGAGTGTGAAGCTCCGCCCCAACTGTCAGAGCCCCGCCGCCAATTGGCACAAAACTCCGCCCCGAGCTCCCCTGGGCAAAGTACTTTAAAATGGATACCATACCATAACATTACACCTTAGGGCTTGTTCACACTAGGAATTAGCGATAACCGCAAAATGCCCATGATCGTGGCAGTGATAACACTGCCATAGACTAGAATAGGACTAGCATTTTGCCAAAAAATGCTAGCGGTTTGCGGTTAGCGGGAATCGCGCGATTCCCATGTAGGTGTGAACGAGGCCTAAATCTTATTACATCATCATATTTTTATTATGTTCCCAAATCACTGCTAAGCCCCGCCTGTAAAATGACATGTAACTCTACCCCCAGTCTCCCAGAAGCTCTGCCCTCACTGGCACTGTGAGGAAACCCAGGCACCGCGCAAGCATTTGGAACAGGAAATCCCCCCCCCCCCCCCCCCCCGCTGCCTGATCAGTGAATTATCTGTAGCCAGTGCAGTTTCTAGGCTAAAATGCACCCAGGGCGAGGGTGTAAAAATTGCGCGCCCCCCCCCCCCCCCCCCCCCGAAGCAAGGTATGGGTGCCCGCAGTGTAGGTTAGCCAGGTCTAGTTGCACTCAGTATAGATTCCCCCAGAATAGGTACCCCAGTAAAGGTAGCCAGCTATAGGTCCCCCCAGTATAGGTAGCCAGGCATAGGTGAGCCAGTATAGTTGCCTCCGGTATAGGTTAGCCACATAGGTGCCTCCAGCATAGGTAGCCAGTATAGTTGCCCACAGTATAGGTTAGATAGGCAGGCGTCCCCGGTATAAGTTAGATAGGTAGGTGTCCCCAGTACAGGTTAGCTAGGTGGGTGCCTCTAATATAGGTAGCCAGAACAGTTGCCCCCAGCATAGGTTAGATAGGTAGATGCCCCCAGTATAGGTTAGTTAGGTAGGTGCCTCCAATATAGGTAGCCAGTATAGTTGTCACCTGTATAGACTAGCTAGGTAGGTAGGTGCCCCCAATACAGATTAGATAAGTTAATGCTCCCACTATAGGTTAGATCGGTAGCTGCCCCCCAGTATAGGTTAGGTAGGTGCCCCCCAGTATAGGTTAGATAGGTAGGTGCCCCCCAGTATAGGTTAGATAGGTAGCTGCCCCCCAGTATAGGTTAGATAGGTAGGTGCCCCCCAGGATCGGTTAGATAGGTAGCTGCCCCCCAGTATAGGTTAGATAGGTAGGTGCCCCCCAGTATAGGTTACATTAGGTAGCTGCCCCCCAGTATAGGTTAGGTAGGTGCCCCCAGTATAGGTTAGATAGGTAGCTGCCCCCCAGTATAGGTTAGATTAGGTAGCTGCCCCCCAGTATAGGTTAGATAGGTAGCTGCCCCCCAGTATAGGTTAGATAGGTAGCTGCCCCCCAGTATAGGTTAGATAGGTAGTTGCCTCCAGTATAGGTTAGATTAGGTAGGTGCCCCCCAGTATAGGTTAGATTAGGTAGCTGCCCCCCAGTATAGGTTAGATTAGGTAGCTGCCCCCCAGGTTAGATAGGTAGGTGCCCCCCAGTATAGGTTAGATTAGGTAGGTGCCCCCCAGTATAGGTTAGGTAGGTGCCCCCCAGTATAGGTTAGATTAGGTAGGTGCCCCCCAGTATAGGTTAGATTAGGTAGGTGCCCCCCAGTATAGGTTAGATTAGGTAGGTGCCCCCCAGTATAGGTTAGATTAGGTAGGTGCCCCCCAGTATAGGTTAGATAGGTAGTTGCCTCCAGTATAGGTTAGATTAGGTAGGTGCCCCCCAGTATAGGTTAGATTAGGTAGCTGCCCCCCAGTATAGGTTAGATTAGGTAGCTGCCCCCCAGTATAGGTTAGATTAGGTAGGTGCCCCCCAGTATAGGTTAGATTAGGTAGGTGCCCCCCAGTATAGGTTAGATTAGGTAGGTGCCCCCCAGTATAGGTTAGATTAGGTAGGTGCCCCCCAGTATAGGTTAGATTAGGTAGGTGCCCCCCAGGATAGGTTAGATAGGTAGCTGCCCCAGTATAGGTTAGGTAGGTGCCCCCCATGATGGAGGGGGGAGCCGCAGCCGCGGGGAGGGCAGCCTGACCTCTCCCTCCCTTCCTCTCCCTGGGCCGCCCTCCGTGCGATCCCCCCTCGGAGTGCAGAGTAATGCAGCAGGGAAGCGCTATGCAAAACTACTCACCTCGCTGGCTCCAAGCGCTGCTCTCCCGCCGCCAGTCTCCTCTCTGCCTACAAGCTGATACACACGCACGCTTCTAAACAGGAAGCAGCGTGTGTGTGTATCAGCGTGTAGGCAGAGAGGAGACTGGCGGCGAGAGAGCAGCGCTTGGAGCCAGCGAGGTGAGTAGTTTTCTATAGCGCTTCCCTGCTGCATTACTCTGCACTCCGAGGGGGGATCGCACGGAGGGCGGCCCGGGGAGAGGAAGGGAGGGAGAGGTCGGGCTGCCCTCCCCGCGGCTGCAGCTCCCCCTCCATCACAGCGCCCCCCTTCCAGCAGCGCCCCGGGCGGCGGCACGCCACGCACAGCCGTAGAAACGGCCATGTCTGTAGCGCTTGCCCTTTCACACCACACTGATGTTCTATTTTTTTTTCTCCTATTATCAATATAGTTTTTTGACTCTGTCCCTTGCACTTAGGGCGATCACAAGCATAATAGTGCTGCGTTGCAATCACAGTACCTTAAAGAGGCGCTGTAACAAAATTTT
The DNA here is from genome assembly GCF_040937935.1 of Hyperolius riggenbachi. Taxonomy (NCBI): domain Eukaryota; kingdom Metazoa; phylum Chordata; class Amphibia; order Anura; family Hyperoliidae; genus Hyperolius; species Hyperolius riggenbachi. Next base: position 466,257,376 of record NC_090648.1, on the reverse strand, counting down.
CAGCCTTATTTCTTCTATCCTATAAGTTCCTATACCTGTTCTAATGTGGTCTGTCTTACTGCAGCCTTTCTTATTTGCACAGTGGCTGTATTATCTCTGTTATATAATCTAATCTTCTTTCCTTTGCCGGCTTTGTTGGCTCAGGAAGGAATGTGCTGCTCTGCTTGTGATAGGCAGAGGTTATACACACCCTCTCCAAGCCCCCTCCAGGCTTTGTATGAGTCACAGACTGAGCTTCTCTCAGCCTATCACATGCTGGTTAGCAGCCATGTCTTTTGTTTGTAAACACTGCCTAAAATTGGCAATTACAAGCCAGGATTGCAGCAGGGAGTGGCAGAAACAGCATAGAGAGGCCCAGGAGAACATAATGAATAGAATGGTATGCTTTTTATTGTAAGAATTTTAGAGTACAGATTCTCTTTAAAGAGGACCTCCATGCAGAAAATAACAATCCAAGCTATTTACTGCATTCAATTGCTGGGAGTTTTTTTCTTGGAAGAAAGAGGGCAGGCGGGGCTAAGTGGCGGAAGTGTAGTGATGCGGGGTCTTCGGGGCAGCTTCGTCGGACGAGACTCCGGAGGTAAATATAACTTTTCATTACAGCAGTGCTGACTGATTTGTATTTTCTGCATGGAGGTCCTCTTTAACCACTTCACAACTGAGGGGTTCTACCCTTATGGACCAGAACAATTTTCACCTTTGAGCACTCCTCCCATTCCCAATAACTTTATCACTACTTATCACAACAAAATGATCTATATCTTGTGGCTTTCGCCACAAATCACGCTGTCTTTGGGTGGTACATTTTGCTAAGAATTATTTTATTCGGAATGCATTTTAACAGGAATAATAATAAAAAAAAGGAAAAGATGCATTATTTCTCAGTTTTCAGCCATTATAGTCCTAAAATAAAACATGCTACTGTGGATAAAACCCACACATTTTATTTGACCCAGTTATTACAACATTTAAATTATGTTCCTCCCTAGTACAATGTATTTTAAAAGGTAGGAGGATATAGGCACCACAATGTACTGTATACAAACACAGCGACGCCTCTTGCACACTACATGCGATTCCGTTTTTTTTCATACAATCTGATTTTTGATTCAGATTTAAAAACGTAGCAGCATGCACTACTTTTTTTTAAAAAATCGTAATTAAAAATCGGATCGTATAAAAAAAATAAATAAAAAAAAAAATCGGAATTGCATGTAGTGTGCAAGAGGCCTCACTGTGTAGATCTCATCTCCCGGCTGTACTGCAGCATGCTCTTGTTGCTTCATGTAATTAACATGCAAAGATGGCAATACTGTAGAAAAGAGAGGGACAGGCACTGCTGCGAGATAGATTTAATAGTAGTGTTCAGTGGTTACAGGCAGTCAGTCATAGTGTGACAGTCAATCCATTAAACATACTGGTTTGCAGGGCTGGTCTCATGCAGTGGGTGCAGGCACAAAAAGCCTAATGGCCGTTTCACGCCAAGCGGCTGTTTTTCGGAGGCTGCCATCCGTTAGGCTTTTTGTGCCCGCACCCACTGCATAAGACCAGCCCTGCAAACCGGTATGTTTAATGGATTGCAACATCTGTCACAAAAAGCCTAACGGCCATTTTACACCGAACGTCGCTGATTCTGAGGCTGACACAGCATCGGAAGATGCGCTGCTTGGCGTGACATAGCCGTTAGGCGTTTTGTGCCCGCACCCACTGCATGAGACCAGCCCTGCAAACCGGTATGTTTAATGGATTAACTGCCACATCTGCCACGCTATGACTGACTGCCTGTAACCACTGCTCACTACTATTAAATCTATCTATCAGCAGTGCCTGTCGCTCTCTTTTCTACAGTATTGTCACTAGTACAATGTATGGCAACGATATTTTATTTGGAAATAAAGGTGTATTTTTTCAGTTTTGCATCCATCACTAATTACAAGCCTTTATTTGCAAAAATAGCAGTAATATACACTCATGACATACATATTAAAAAAGTTGAGTCCCTGAGGTAACTACTTATGTATTTTTTAAAGGGACCATGACATAGGCATCTCTCCAAAGATAACAACATTTTAAAGGGACCCTGAGCAGTAGATAAAAATGAAATTGGTACTTACCTGGGGCTTCCTCCAGCCCACCATAGGCCGTGAGGTCCCCCGGCATCTTCCTGGCTCCTCTCCCAGTCCCGCTGGTGACTTCATTACCGCCGACACCCGGGCTGAGTCTCGGCCCAACACTTCCTGAACGGTGACGCTCCGCTTCATCATGCCGGCCGCTACACGTTATCATGGTGGCTGGCGTGACAGTCTTGCACATGCGTGGTTCAAAGTCAGAAAACCGCACATGTGCAGGACTGTCACGCCGGTCACCTGATGACGCGTAGCGGCACAGTTTAGGAAGTGTTGGGCCCACACTCGGCCCGGGTGTAGCCAGTGATGAAGTCACCAGCGGGACCGGGAGAGGAGCCAGGAGGATGTCGGGGGACCTTACGGCCTACAGTGTGCTGGAGGAAGCCCCAGGTAAGTACCGATTTCATTTTAATTTACTGCTCAGGGTTCCTTTAAAATGTTATTATCTTTGGAGAGATGCCTATGTCATTTCCCATCATACTAGGGCCTGTTTCCACTGGAGCGGAAAACGCTCCGAATCCGCATTGTTTCCCCGCAGGCAAATCACGTGGGGAAACTCTGCCATAGGAAACTATGGCGCCGCTGGCCAAATCGCTTACCCTAGGGACTTGGCCAACACTGCCGACAGTTTTCGCGTGGGAGGCTGCGAATCCCATAGCCGTGCAGGCACGGCTTCTGGGATTCGCCTGCGTTCCCGCAGACCCAGAAGTGCCGCCGTGCGTTTCACTGACGCGTGCGGCACAAGTGGAAACGGGCCCTTAGGGTACAAAGAAGTATCACTGCACTCTTCCCCCCCACAAGTGTGTGCTAAGGCTGTAAGTAGTAATACAAACAAAAAGGGGGGTGTCAGCCCTGAAGAACTAGCACTACACCATGTATATGCAAATATAGAAAATATTTATTAATCAATATACACCACTACAAAATTGTTAAAATCAATTAAAAATAAGGGAGCCATATCCACATGCACAATATGTCCATCATATAGGAAAACATACCTATAATTCTCAATCAATAATAATATATGATAAATGCTAGCAACCAAGATGCTCAGAATATGAGCTCTCTTTGGCTAAGAACCCGGGTTCAGTAACTCAGCTGATAAAGTGCAATAATAAACGCGCTGCAGTAGAAACAAAGAACAGATGCATAGAAAAAACCTGATACAGTAACCCAATGCATCCTAACAGTAATGAGTGAGATCAGACCGTGAGTATAGGTGAACAGTGTAGAGATAAGGCAGCTGTGATACTTAGCTGAGGAAGGAGGTAAGCGATGGCAGTGGTGAGGACCAGGTAGGGAACCCTCAGTGGACTGCTCCACCGGTATCGCGGCCGTCACGCCGCTTTTTCAAAGAGCGGGGGGATCCGTGCATCTGCTGGCGTGCTAACGTCAGATTAAATAGTGGAGGACAGGAGCAACATCAGCGGATGTGACGTCAGAGCAGTTCCCGGCGAAGGCTCGTACAGGAAGCGGCCCGACAGCCTCCAAAGAATACGGAACCACGGAAGTATGTATTAGGCCATACAAAGCGCTTAAAGGTAAATGGTACGAGTAGCAGCCTGAAAGCCTTCAGAGAGTGCGGACCCACGCTGGAGCGCATATAGGGAAGTAAATATAAGGCTATACAAGGCGCTTAAGGGGGGAAATCCTATACAAAGGGGCCAGTAAGCCTGCAAAAACTATGCAGCCATGTTGGAGCGCAAATAAGGAAGTGAATACAAGGCAATATGGAGCGCTTAGGAGTGAATTAACATGTTGGTAAACGTTTGAGCTCGCTCATATATAATCACATCTACTTATCAATATAATCAAACATAGCACATGCAAATGGAGATTAACCAAAAATCATACAACATTTATAATGTGCAAATATGAGTATGAAGTCCTATTAAAGGAAAAGGGATAGAAAAAACAAACAGTCCCAGCAAATGAGCAGTTCTCAATCCAACCATGAACAGCGACGCAAAATAGTACAAAAAGGCGTCAGATAAAATATAATACAAGAATGATTTCTTAAAAAGAGTCCATTCACCAAAAATATACATGTAATGGTGTGTCCATGGTCCATACAAGAGTCCCAGAAATACAGACAGGAATGGCATAACATAGTAATGTCATCATCAAGGATGGATATACATGATCAAAATCCGAGCACAGCTCTGAAACACAAAAGATAAACATGTAAATACACAAATCACTATAGATAGAAGCCCTACAAGAAACCAGAGAAGTCAACCTCTTCATTGGTGCCTTGGTGTTCGGATTACAAATCCACCTAGCCTCTTTTTGCAAAAGTATATTTACAATGTCACCTCTCCTAATCGAGGGTTTGACGCACTCAAGGCCAAACATCCGTAATTGCCTATATGATCCAGCATGATATTCCAGAAAGTGTGATGCTATTGATATAAGATAACTATGTAAGATTGGGGGAGGTAAAAGGTTATTTTTATGGGGTATTTATGTATTTTTAAGTGAATGTATTAGGGTGTAATTGTAATATTTAATCCCCACCCCCCTCGTAGTTTATTCCTGTGTACTGTGTGCATATGCTTTTAATTTAGTTTTATCAATGACCACCAGCATCTCATTGATGCCGGTGATCATAAGAATTATCTACGCCCCTGGAATCGCAGATAGTGGTTACATATCTACTACTGTCATTTTGCCATGATTGCACTGTGATTCAGTGAGTATATCAGCCCAACTGCAATGAGAAATGCACAGGCCAGCGGTTGCATTTAGGGAGAAAATGAATCACGCTAGTGGAACAAACAGCACCGCTATTTAATTGTTAATTGTGGTGCTGCTGCGATCAGCAAAAGGGCCATGATCTGCTTTTTAAAGAGGATTGTAGCCTAGTGGGAAAGGGCCCTTGCTCCTCTTGGTCTGTATTTACATCTGTATGGGTTGGGTGGTCACTGTCCCTGATCTCTTGCATCGGCTTGGTATATCCGAAGCAGCCCCTCATGAGTGCATTGAATGGTCTGTTTACTATTGTTTTTATTTGTGTTTGAGTTCAGGTTTATCATTAATCAGCACTGATTTTTTTTCACAGGTGTTTAATTATTTTGTGTATGGCCTGGAACGCACTAGGGATTGCTGCTGCGCTTGCAATAGGTCAACGCTTTGTGCAGTGAAGTGATCCCAGGATAATTCTGGGGGAAGGGGGGGGAGAAGTGATTTTGTTTTAGGAAAAAAAACCTGTATACATTTTTATATACTTACTGGGTGTTCTGATTTCTGGCTTCCCCGCCCCCTGAAGGGCACACAAGTCGCTGCAAAAGCACTTTTGACGAGCAATTAAAAAGTGATTTTGCAGCACTCCTATGTTATGCATTAGAGTGAAATTGTTCCAAAAATGCAACAGGACACGCACTTCCAATTTGGTCTAATCACAATTGCGGGTGTGGATTTCCCACCATTGAATAGCAGCATTTTGCACATTCACAAAATACCGGTAAAATTGCCGTGCGTAGGCAACATTACTAATGCCAGTTACGTATTACCTAAGTACAGTATAAACTCGTTATAGTAAATGATGATATAGAAATACTTCAGCTATAGTAAACTAAATGTCCAGGTCCGGGCCAAGCAGCAATATATAAGGATATGGGAGTAACGCCTGGCACAGAGTACTCTCATTATAATATACTCGGGTATAGTAAATATTCGGGTATAGTAAACTACCTCTCCAGGTCCCGTCTGTGGAGATATATTGAGGTGCTGATGATATTAGGGAGTACAGAAACCTATTCTATCATTTTTATGTCTGCTGTATATCTTTCAGAGGTGGAGGTCAGCCAGTATGACTTGAAAATAGTGGCAGCTAGCTTCATGAACTATTAATGTGATTGTGTGTGGTGTCAATAGACAGACAAAGGGAACCTCATTACCTGTTTCTGGCTGTCCAGAGGAACTGTAGGCTGTGATCTTTTGTATTAGTGTAGACAGCTGCCTTCAGTGAATGGACCAGTCCCCTTCAATAGGCAAGGAAGTGGGTATTGTCTTGACCATATGAAGGGCTTTGAGTTTCTGCTAATGGGATTATCTGCCTGGCTTTTTGAACTCAGGAGACGGCCCATTGTCTCAATACACAAAGCAAGCCTAGTCAGGAAAAGACTAACACATGTCAACAGGATATTTGTTGTTCTCAAGATTATGACAAGCGTTCGGTGATGTCACAAACGGGGAAAGTGCATTAGTTCCTGGGGGCTGGACATTAAATGCCCCAGGGGACACTTCAGACTATTAAAGCTGACCCAGGACAGCCACCGGTATCTGCTCTTGGAGTTAGCGCATAGCTAGAGTTGATCTCGACTTCTGGTCGAACAAGCGGCATGCTCCTGCCGACAACGTTGAGACCTTCAAGTTGGTAACTTTTTTTAATCCCCATTTTTATGTTACGCAAATATCCGTGTGTGTTATCTTTGTAACTCTTAATTTTGTAACTTTTTTACTTTGTCTTTTTGTAATCTTTTGTATATATTCTGTTCTGCACTGTTCCATGTTTTTCTGGAATATTAAATTATTATTTAATAAGCTTGACTTCTGCCGTACTAAACTAACACTCATAGCCTAGAAGAGACTGAAGTGTAACCGTGTATAAGTTTCATGCCTAATTGTACGCTTGAGCAACACTACCGTATGAAATTGTAATTGTATTGTGTGTGGGGGCGTTTGTCATACGTTGGCCTAAGCGCGCAGCTGACCCAACGTACGAACAACGCCAGTGCGAGTAGCGACAGCAGAGTGGCTAACAGTATCGTTCGGAACGACTGTTAGTGGGTCTTTGCTTCACGACAGTGTAAGATTGCAACTGTGTGTGTGTGTGGGTGCGTGGCGTTCCCGTATTTGGCCTAAGCGCAAAGCTGACCCGAATACGAAAACGCGGAGTGCGCGCTGAGGACTCAACAGCAGAGTGGAAGTGTCTAGCGAACAGCTAGTGGTGGCAGTGAGAGGTGTTCTGAGGGGTCCCAGCCTTGTTGACGCCATCCAATCTCCATTGTACGTCTATGGGAGCAACGCCTGGTATAGTAAACCTGGATATAATTAAACTTCTGTTATAGTAAACAAGTTATGCTTAGAGCTGTCAGAGCATTGCAATGCCTGATGGGACTTGTAGTTCCACCACAGCTGGAGTGCCAAGGTTAGCCATCACTGACCTATGGCCTCCTCCTCCCCAATAGCCATAGCCATTCCTCTCCTAAGTTAGAGTGACCAGATTTTTGTGGGTCCAACCTGGGACGGGGAGGGGGGCGTGGGACGACGCGCGCAGCGTGCCGTGGCGAAAAGTGGGGAGGACTGAGGAGCGCACAGCAACAAAGACTGGGGAAAGGGGGCGCCGTGGCAAAAAAATGGGCATGGCCATGACATTGTATGGGCGGAGCTAACGTAATGATGTAACAGCGAGGCATAAGAAAGCAGTGTTTACGTCATGATGTGGACAAACAAGACTTTGCATCATGGGTGTGCAGAAACTGTGTGATGCTAATAGTATACCGTAACCACAAAGCAACAAACATAGCCATCTATGACCATTAAATAATAAATGCAGTAACAGTTACCCCCGACACCAGAAAATAAATGCAATAGGCAACATGTCAGCACAAAATAAATGCAATGCGGGCAACATGTCAGTATGAAATAAATGCAATGCAGGCAAACATGTCAGTATAAAATAAATGCAATGCGGTCAAACGTGTCAGTACAAAATAAACGCAATATGGGCAAACATGTCAGTACAAAATAAACGCAATGCGGGCAAACATGTCAGTACAAAATAAACGCAATGTGGGCAAACATGTCAGTACAAAATAAACGTAATGCGGGCAAACAGGTCAGTGCAAAATAAACGCAATGCGGGCAACATGTCAGTACAAAATAAACGCAATGCGGGCAAACATGTCACCAGAAAATAAACGCAATGCGGGCAAACATGTCAGTACAAAATAAATGCAATGCGGGCAAACATGTCAGTACAAAATAAATGCAATGCGGGCAACATGTCAGTACAAAATAAACGCAATGCAGGCAAACATTTCACCAGAAAATAAACGCAATGCGGGCAAACATTTCACCAGACAATAAACGCAATGCGGGCAAACATGTCAGTACAAAATAAACGCAATGCGGGCAAACATGTCAGTACAAAATAAACGCAATGCGGGCAACATGTCAGTACAAAATAAACGCAATGCGGGCAAACATTTCACCAGAAAATAAACGCAATGTGGGCAAACATTTCACCAGAAAATAAACGCAATGCGGGCAAACATTTCACCAGAAAATAAACGCAATGCGGGCAAACATTTCACCAGAAAATTAACGCAATGCGGGCAAACATTTCACCAGAAAATTAACGCAATGCGGGCAAACATTTCACCAGAAAATTAACGCAATGCGGGCAAACATTTCACCAGAAAATTAACGCAATGTGGGCAAACATTTCACCAGAAAAGAAACGCAATACGGGCAAACATTTCACCTGAAAAGAAACGCAATGCGGGCAAACATTTCACCAGAAAAGAAACGCACTGCGGGCAAACATTTCACCAGAAAAGAAACGTAATGTGGGCAAACATTTCACTAGACAAGAAACGCAATGCGGGCAAACATTTCACCTGAAAAGAAACTTAATGTGGGCAAACATTTCACCAGAAAAGAAACGCAATGCGGGCAAACATTTCACCAGAAAATTAACGCAATGCGGGCAAACATTTCACCGGAAAAGAAATGCAATGCGGGCAAACATTTCACCAGAAAAGAATCGTAATGTGGGCAAACATTTCACCAGAAAAAAAACGCAATGCGGGCAAACATTTCACCAGAAAAGAAACGCAATGCGGACAAACATTTCACCAGAAAAGAAACGCAATGCGGGCAAACATTTTACCAGAAAAGAAACGCAATGCGGGCAAACATTTCACCAGAAAAGAAACGCAATGCGGGCAAACATTTCACCAGACAAGAAACGCAATGCGGGCAAAGTTAACCTGGAAAAAAAGCATTTACTCACCTGGCAGAAGTCTCCGGCCTCTGGCGCGCTCCTCCCGGGACCACCTTCCCCCTGCATATCTCCCGCGCTGACAGGGCTACGGCAAGATGGCGCCCGAAGCCCTGTACTGGAGACACAAATAGTCTCCAGTACAGGGCTTCGGCAGCCATCTTGCCGTAGCCCTGCTCGCCTGCCGGTGTCGGAACAGACACCAGAAGAAGGAGGCTGGAGCGGGGCTGCGGGCAATGAACTGGCACGGCGTCTATAGACGCCGCTGCCAGTTCATGAGGAGAGAGTGGCCAGAGTCCCGAGGCCGGGACGTCCCGCTGCTGAAAGCGGGACGTTTCCCGGGACCTCATTAAGCCTGGGACAGCGGACCCCGAATCCGGGACGCGTCCCGGGCAATCCGGGACGTCTGGTCACTCTACCTAAGTCCATGGTTCTTGCGACTGTATGTAATGCCTTATGGCATCACACGCTAATAAAAAGAAGTAAAATTACACAGCCCATAACGCTCCTAAAAAAGGAATGCCGGACCACAAGATGGTGAGAATGACAAACATATAACAAAAAGACAAATCATATAACATGCATAAGATAAGCAATCACAGACATGCACATATTTTACACATAAAAAGGCCGACACAGTTAGCTGTAAAAAAGAGTTGGGTGGCATCTGCGAATAGAGAGTACTGATCCTTATGGAAACACACACTGAAATTAAACCATCAGCCCGTCGCTCCCCTAAATAGGAGGACCGGACCACAAAGCACGGAGTATGACGAACATAAAACAAAAAAATACATCTTCTAAAGTTTTAAACTTCCTCTTCCACAACCTATGGCAGTGATGGCTAACCTTGGCACTCCAACTGTCTGAAAACTACGAATCCCACCATTCCTCTGCCTCCCTGAGTTATGCTTAGAGCTGTCAGAGCATTGCAATGCCTGATGGGACTTATAGTTCCACCACAGCTGGAGTGCTAAGGTACGCCATCACTGACCTATGGCCTCCTCCTCCCCAATAGCCATAGCCATTCCTCTCCTAAATCCATGGTTGTTGCGCACTGCATGTAACGCCTTATGGCTTTAAATGCTAAAAAAAAGACGTAAGATTGCACTATCAGCTCGTCACGGTCCTAAAAAAGGAGCGCCGGACCACATGGTGAGAATGACAAACCTATAACAAAAAGACAAACCATATAACATGCATCAGACAAACCATTGACAGACATACACATATTTTACACATAAAAAGGCCCACAAAGTAAACTGTAAAAAATTATTGGGTGGCATCTGCGAGTAGAGAGTACCGATCTTTATGGCATTACACACTGAAATTCACTCAGCCCATCAGCCCGTTGCGCACCTAACCAAAGGGTGCCAGACCACAAGGCGTTAAATTTGACAAACATGAAACAAAAAAAAAGACAAACCATTTAACATGCATAAAGACAAACAATGACAGACCAACAAATACTTTACATATAACAGGCCAACAATGTGAGCTGTAAAACATAATTAGTTGGCATCTGCATAAAGAGAGTACTGATCTTTATGGCATTACACACTGAAATTCCCAAAGCCCATAAGCCCGTTGCGCTCCTAACCAAAGGGCGCCGGACCACAAGGCGGTAAATTTGACAAACATGAAACAAACAAAAGACAAACCATTTAACATGCATAAAAACAAACAATCCCACCTCACCCCAGCAGAGAACTGACTGTTGAGCTCGGCGAATCCCACCTCACCCCAGCAGAGAACTGACTGTTGAGCTCGGCGAATCCCACCTCAACCCAGCAGAGACCTGACTGTTGAGCTTGGCGAATCCCACCTCACCCCAGCAGAGACCTGACTGTTGAGCTCGGCGAATCCCACCTCACCCCAGCAGAGACCTGGCTGTCGAGCTCGGCGAATCCCGCCTCACCGCAGCAGAGACCTGACTGTTGAGCTCGGTGAATCCCGCCTCACCCCAGCAGAGACCTGACTGTTGAGCTTGGCGAATCCCGCCTCACCCCAGCAGAGACCTGATTGTTGAGCTCGGCGAATCCCACCTCACCACAGCAGAGACCTGACTGTTGTGCTCGGCGAATCCCGCCTCACCACAGCAGAGACCTGACTGTTGAGCTCGGCGAATCCAGCCTCACCACAGCAGAGACCTGACTGTTGAGTTCGGCGAATCCCACCTCACCCCAGCAGAGGCCTGACTGTTGTGTTCGGCGAATCCCACCTCACCCCAGCAGAGACCTGACTGTTGAGTTCGCCGAATCCCGCCTCACCTCAGCAGAGACCTGACTGTTCAGTTCGGCGAATCCCGCCTCACCACAGCAGAGACCTGACTGTTGAGCTCGGCGAATCCTGGCTCACCACAGCAGAGACCTGACTGTTGAGCTCGGCGAATCCCGCCCCACCACAGCAGAGACCTGACTGTTGTGCTCGGCGAATCCCGCCTCACCACACCAGAGACCTGACAGTTGTGTGCGGCGAATCCCACCTCACCCCAGCAGAGACCTGACTGTTGTGTTCGGCGGATCCCACTTCACCCCAGCAGAGTTCTGACTGTTGTGTGCAGCGGATCCCCCCTCACCCCAGCAGAGACCTGACTGTTGTGTGCGGCAGATCCCACCTCACCCCAGCAGAGACCTGACTGTTGTGTGCGGCGGATCCCACCTCACCCCAGCAGAGACCTGACTGTTGTGTTCGGCGGATCCCACCTCACCACAGCAGAGACCTGACTGCTGTGTGCGGCGAATCCCACCTCACCACAGCAGAGACCTGACTGTTGTGTGCGGCGAATCCCACCGCACCACAGCAGAGACCTGACTGTTGTGTTCGGCGGATTCCACCTCACCCCAGCAGAGACCTGACTGTTGTGTGCAGCGAATCCCACCTCACCACAGCAGAGTTCTGACTGTTGTGTGCGGCGGATCCCACCTCACCCCAGCAGAGACCTGACTGTTGTGTTCGGCGGATCCCACCTCACCCCAGCAGAGTTCTGACTGTTGTGTGCGGCGGAACCCACCTCACCCCAGCAGAGACCTGACTGTTGTGTTCGGCGGAACCCACCTCACCCCAGCAGAGACCTGACTGTTGTGTTCGGCGGAACTCACCTCACCCCAGCAGAGACCTGACTGTTGTGTTCGGCGGAACCCACCTCACCCCAGCAGAGACCTGACTGTTGTGTGCGGCGGATCCCACCTCACCCCAGCAGAGACCTGACTGTTGTGTTCGGCGGAACCCACCTCACCCCAGCAGAGACCTGACTGTTGTGTTCGGCGGAACCCCCCTCACCCCAGCAGAGACCTGACTGTTGTGTTCGGCGGAACCCACCTCACCCCAGGAGAGACCTGACAGTTGTGTGCGGCTAATCCCACCTCACCCCAGCAGAGACCTGACTGTTGTGTTCGGCGAATCCCACCTCACCATAGCAGAGACCTGACTGTTGTGTGCGGCGAATCCCACCTCACCCCAGCAGAGACCTGACTGTTGTGTGCGGCGGATCCCACCTCACCCCAGCAGAGACCTGACTGTTGTGTGCGGCAGATCCCACCTCACCCCAGCAGAGACCTGACTGTTGTGTTCGGCGGAACCCACCTCACCCCAGCAGAGACCTGACTGTTGTGTGCGGCGGATCCCACCTCACCCCAGCAGAGACCTGACTGTTGTGTTCGGCGGATCCCACCTCACTCCAGCAGAGACCTGACTGTTGTGTTCGGCGGATCCCACCTCACCCCAGCAGAGACCTGACTGTTGTGTTCGGCAGATCCCACCTCACCACAGCAGAGACCTGACTGTTGTGTGCGGCGAATCCCACCTCACCACAGCAGACACCTGACTGTTGTGTGCGGCGAATCCCACCGCACCACAGCAGAGACCTGACTCTTGTGTACGGCTGATCCCACCTCACCCCAGCAGAGACCTGACTGTTGTGTACGGCGGATCCCACCTCACCCCAGCAGAGACCTGACTGTTGTGTTCGGCGGAACCTACCTCACCCCAGCAGAGACCTGACTGTTGTGTGCGGCAGATCCCACCTCACCCCAGCAGAGTTCTGACTGTTGTGTGCAGCGGATCCCCCCTCATCCCAGCAGAGACCTGACTGTTGTGTTCAGCGCAACCCACCTCACCCCAGCAGAGTTCTGACTGTTGTGTTCGGCAAATCCCACCTCACCCCAGCAGAGACCTGACTGTTGTGTGCGGCGAATCCCACCTCACCCCAGCAGAGACCTGACTGTTGTGTTCGGCGAATCCCACCTCACCATAGCAGAGACCTGACTGTTGTGTGCGGCGGATCCCACCTCACCCCAGCAGAGTTCTGACTGTTGTGTGCGGCGGATCCCACCTCACCCCAGCAGAGACCTAACTGTATTGTTAGGCGGATCCCACCTCACCCCAGCAGAGACCTGACTCTTGTGTACGGCTGATCCCACCTCACCCCAGCAGAGACCTGACTGTTGTGTTCGGCGGATCCCACCTCACCCCAGCAGAGACCTGACTGTTGTGTTCGGCGGATCCCACCTCACCCCAGGAGAGACCTGACTGTTGTGTGCGGCGAATCCCACCTCACCATAGCAGAGACCTGACTGTTGTGTTCGGTGGATCCCACCTCACCCCAGCAGAGTTCTGACTGTTGTGTGCAGCGGATCCCCCCTCACCCCAGCAGAGACCTGACTGTTGTGTTCAGCGCAACCCACCTCACCCCAGCAGAGACCTGACTGTTGTGTGCGGCAGATCCCACCTCACCCCAGCAGAGACCTGACTGTTGTGTGCGGCGGATCCCACCTCACCCCAGCAGAGACCTGACTGTTGTGTTCGGCGGATCCCACCTCACCCCAGCAGAGACCTGACTGTTGTGTTCGGCGAATCCCACCTCACCCCAGCAGAGACCTGACTGTTTTGTGCGGCGGATCCCACCTCACCCCAGCAGAGACCTGACTATTGTGTTCGGCGGATCCCACCTCACCCCACCAAAGACCTGACTGCTGTGTGCGGCGAATCCCACCTCACCACAGCAGAGACCTGACTGTTGTGTGCGGCGAATCCCACCGCACCACAGCAGAGACCTGACTGTTGTGTTCGGCGGATCCCACCTCACCCCAGCAGAGACCTGACTGTTGTGTGCAGCGAATCCCACCTCACCACAGCAGAGTTCTGACTGTTGTGTGCGGCGGATCCCACCTCACCCCAGCAGAGACCTGACTGTTGTGTTCGGCGGATCCCACCTCACCCCAGCAGAGACCTGACTGTTGTGTTCGGCGGATCCCACCTCACCCCAGCAGAGTTCTGACTGTTGTGTGCGGCGGAACCCACCTCACCCCAGCAGAGACCTGACTGTTGTGTTCGGCGGAACCCACCTCACCACAGCAGAGACCTGACTGTTGTGTTCGGCGGAACCCACCTCACCCCAGCAGAGACCTGACTGTTGTGTTCGGCGGAACCCACCTCACCCCAGCAGAGACCTGACTGTTGTGTGCGGCGGATCCCACCTCACCCCAGCAGAGACCTGACTGTTGTGTGCGGCGGATCCCACCTCACCCCAGCAGAGACCTGACTGTTGTGTTCGGCGGATCCCACCTCACCCCAGCAGAGACCTGACTGTTGTGTTCGGCGGATCCCACCTCACCCCAGCAGAGACCTGACTGTTTTGTGCGGCGGATCCCACCTCACCCCAGCAGAGACCTGACTATTGTGTTCGGCGGATCCCACCTCACCCCACCAAAGACCTGACTGCTGTGTGCGGCGAATCCCACCTCACCACAGCAGAGACCTGACTGTTGTGTGCGGCGAATCCCACCGCACCACAGCAGAGACCTGACTGTTGTGTTCGGCGGATCCCACCTCACCCCAGCAGAGACCTGACTGTTGTGTGCAGCGAATCCCACCTCACCCCAGCAGAGTTCTGACTGTTGTGTGCGGCGGATCCCACCTCACCCCAGCAGAGACCTGACTGTTGTGTTCGGCGGATCCCACCTCACCCCAGCAGAGACCTGACTGTTGTGTTCGGCGGATCCCACCTCACCCCAGCAGAGTTCTGACTGTTGTGTGCGGCGGAACCCACCTCACCCCAGCAGAGACCTGACTGTTGTGTTCGGCGGAACCCACCTCACCACAGCAGAGACCTGACTGTTGTGTTCGGCGGAACCCACCTCACCCCAGCAGAGACCTGACTGTTGTGTTCGGCGGAACCCACCTCACCCCAGCAGAGACCTGACTGTTGTGTGCGGCGGATCCCACCTCACCACAGCAGAGACCTGACTGTTGTGTTCGGCGGAACCCACCTCACCCCAGCAGAGACCTGACTGTTGTGTTCGGCGGAACCCACCTCACCCCAGCAGAGACCTGACTGTTGTGTTCGGCGGAACCCACCTCACCCCAGCAGAGACCTGACTGTTGTGTTTGGCGGATCCCACCTCACCCCAGCAGAGACCTGACTGTATTGTTAGGCGGAACCCACCTCACCCCAGCAGAGACCTGACTGTTGTGTTCGGCGAATCTCACCTCACCACAGCAGAGACCTGACTGTTGTGTGCGGCGAATCCACCTCACCACAGCAGAGACCTGAGTGTTGTGTGGGGCGAATCCCACCTCACCCCAGCAGAGACCTGACTGTTGTGTGCGGCGGATCCCACCTCACCCCAGCAGAGTTCTGACTGTTGTGTGCAGCGGATCCCCCCTCACCCCAGCAGAGACCTGACTGTTGTGTTCAGCGCAACCCACCTCACCCCAGCAGAGACCTGACTGTTGTGTTCGGCGGATCCCACCTCACCCCAGCAGAGACCTGACTGTTGTGTGGGGCGAATCCCACCTCACCCCAGCAGAGACCTGACTGTTGTGTTCGGCGGATCCCACCTCACCCCAGCAGAGACCTGACTGTTGTGTGCGGCGAATCCCACCTCACCCCAGCAGAGACCTGACTATTGTTTACAGCGGATGCCACCTCACCCCAGCAGAGACCTGACTGTTGTGTTCGGCGGAACCTACCTCACCCCAGCAGAGACCTGACTGTTGTGTTCGGCGGATCCCACCTCACCCCAGCAGAGTTCTGACTGTTGTGTGCAGCGGATCCCCCCTCACCCCAGCAGAGACCTGACTGTTGTGTTCAGCGCAACCCACCTCACCCCAGCAGAGACCTGACTGTTGTGTGCGGCGGATCCCACCTCACCCCAGCAGAGACCTGACTGTTGTGTGCGGCGGATCCCACCTCACCCCAGCAGAGACCTGACTGTTGTGTTCGGCGAATGCCACCTCACCCCAGCAGAGACCTGACTGTTGTGTTCGGCAGATCCCACCTCACCACAGCAGAGACCGGACTGCTGTGTGCGGCGAATCCCACCTCACCACAGCAGAGACCTGACTGTTGTGTGCGGCGAATCCCACCGCACCACAGCAGAGACCTGACTGTTGTGTTCGGCGGATCCCACCTCACCCCAGCAGAGACCTGACTGTTGTGTGCAGCGAATCCCACCTCACCCCAGCAGAGACCTGACTGTTGTGTTCGGCGGATCCCACCTCACCCCAGCAGAGACCTGACTGTTGTGTTCGGCGGATCCCACCTCACCCCAGCAGAGTTCTGACTGTTGTGTGCGGCGGAACCCACCTCATCCCAGCAGAGACCTGACTGTTGTGTTCAGCGCAACCCACCTCACCCCAGCAGAGACCTGACTGTTGTGTTCGGCGAATCCCACCTCACCCCAGCAGAGACCTGACTGTTGTGTTCGGCGAATCCCACCTCACCATAGCAGAGACCTGACTGTTGAGTGCGGCGGATCCCACCTCACCCCAGCAGAGTCCTGACTGTTGTGTGCGGCGGATCCCATCTCACCCCAGCAGAGACCTGACTGTATTGTTAGGCGGATCCCACCTCACCCCAGCAGAGACCTGACTCTTGTGTACGGCTGATCCCACCTCACCCCAGCAGAGACCTGACTGTTGTGTTCGGCGGATCCCACCTCACCCCAGCAGAGACCTGACTGTTGTGTTCGGCGGATCCCACCTCACCCCAGCAGAGACCTGACTGTTGTATTCGGCGGAACCCACCTCACCCCAGCAGAGACCTGACTGTTGTGTTCGGCGGATCCCACCTCACCCCAGCAGAAACCTGACTGTTGTGTGCGGCGGATCCCACCTCACCCAAGCAGAGACCTGACTGTTGTGTTCGGCGAATCTCACCTCACTACAGCAGAGACCTGACTGTTGTGTGCGGCGAATCCCACCTCACCACAGCAGAGACCTGAGTGTTGTGTGGGGCGAATCCCACCTCACCCCAGCAGAGACCTGACTGTTGTGTTCGGCGGATCCCACCTCACCCCAGCAGAGACCTGACTATTGTGTACAGCGGATCCCACCTCACCCCAGCAGAGACCTGACTGTTGTGTTCGGCGGAACCTACCTCACCCCAGCAGAGACCTGACTGTTGTGTTCGGCGGATCCCACCTCACCCCAGCAGAGTTCTGACTGTTGTGTGCAGCGGATCCCCCCTCACCCCAGCAGAGACCTGACTGTTGTGTTCGGCGGAACCTACCTCACCCCAGCAGAGACCTGACTGTTGTGTTCGGCGGATCCCACCTCACCCCAGCAGAGTCCTGACTGTTGTGTGCGGCGGATCCCACCTCACCCCAGCAGAGACCTGACTCTTGTGTACTGCTGATCCCACCTCACCCCAGCAGAGACCTGACTGTTGTGTTCGGCGGATCCCACCTCACCCCAGCAGAGACCTGACTGTTGTGTTCGGCGGATCCCACCTCACCCCAGCAGAGACCTGACTGTTGTATTCGGCGGAACCCACCTCACCCCAGCAGAGACCTGACTGTTGTGTTCGGCGGATCCCACCTCACCCCAGCAGAAACCTGACTGTTGTGTGCGGCGGATCCCACCTCACCCAAGCAGAGACCTGACTGTTGTGTTCGGCGAATCTCACCTCACTACAGCAGAGACCTGACTGTTGTGTGCGGCGAATCCCACCTCACCACAGCAGAGACCTGAGTGTTGTGTGGGGCGAATCCCACCTCACCCCAGCAGAGACCTGACTGTTGTGTTCGGCGGATCCCACCTCACCCCAGCAGAGACCTGACTATTGTGTACAGCGGATCCCACCTCACCCCAGCAGAGACCTGACTGTTGTGTTCGGCGGAACCTACCTCACCCCAGCAGAGACCTGACTGTTGTGTTCGGCGGATCCCACCTCACCCCAGCAGAGTTCTGACTGTTGTGTGCAGCGGATCCCCCCTCACCCCAGCAGAGACCTGACTGTTGTGTTCAGCGCAACCCACCTCACCCCAGCAGAGACCTGACTGTTGTGTGCGGCGGATCCCACCTCACCCCAGCAGAGACCTGACTGTTGTGTGCGGCGGATCCCACCTCACCCCAGCAGAGACCTGACTGTTGTGTTCGGCGAATCCCACCTCACCCCAGCAGAGACCTGACTGTTTTGTGCGGCGGATCCCACCTCACCCCAGCAGAGACCTGACTATTGTGTTTGGCGGATCCCACCTCACCCCACCAAAGACCTGACTGCTGTGTGCGGCGAATCCCACCTCACCACAGCAGAGACCTGACTGTTGTGTGCGGCGAATCCCACCGCACCACAGCAGAGACCTGACTGTTGTGTTCGGCGGATCCCACCTCACCCCAGCAGAGACCTGACTGTTGTGTGCAGCGAATCCCACCTCACCACAGCAGAGTTCTGACTGTTGTGTGCGGCGGATCCCACCTCACCCCAGCAGAGACCTGACTGTTGTGTTCGGCGGATCCCACCTCACCCCAGCAGAGACCTGACTGTTGTGTTCGGCGGATCCCACCTCACCCCAGCAGAGTTCTGACTGTTGTGTGCGGCGGAACCCACCTCACCCCAGCAGAGACCTGACTGTTGTGTTCGGCGGATCCCACCTCACCCCAGCAGAGACCTGACTGTTGTGTGCAGCGAATCCCACCTCACCCCAGCAGAGACCTGACTGTTGTGTTCGGCGGATCCCACCTCACCCCAGCAGAGACCTGACTGTTGTGTTCGGCGGATCCCACCTCACCCCAGCAGAGTTCTGACTGTTGTGTGCGGCGGAACCCACCTCATCCCAGCAGAGACTTGACTGTTGTGTTCAGCGCAACCCACCTCACCCCAGCAGAGACCTGACTGTTGTGTTCGGCGAATCCCACCTCACCCCAGCAGAGACCTGACTGTTGTGTTCGGCGAATCCCACCTCACCATAGCAGAGACCTGACTGTTGAGTGCGGCGGATCCCACCTCACCCCAGCAGAGTCCTGACTGTTGTGTGCGGCGGATCCCACCTCACCCCAGCAGAGTCCTGACTGTTGTGTGCGGCGGATCCCATCTCACCCCAGCAGAGACCTGACTGTATTGTTAGGCGGATCCCACCTCACCCCAGCAGAGACCTGACTCTTGTGTACGGCTGATCCCACCTCACCCCAGCAGAGACCTGACTGTTGTGTTCGGCGGATCCCACCTCACCCCAGCAGAGACCTGACTGTTGTATTCGGCGGAACCCACCTCACCCCAGCAG
The DNA here is from genome assembly GCF_040937935.1 of Hyperolius riggenbachi. Taxonomy (NCBI): domain Eukaryota; kingdom Metazoa; phylum Chordata; class Amphibia; order Anura; family Hyperoliidae; genus Hyperolius; species Hyperolius riggenbachi. The sequence goes on along the minus strand of NC_090648.1, from coordinate 466,237,736 downwards.
AGACCTGACTGTTGTGTTCGGCGGATCCCACCTCACCCCAGCAGAAACCTGACTGTTGTGTGCGGCGGATCCCACCTCACCCAAGCAGAGACCTGACTGTTGTGTTCGGCGAATCTCACCTCACTACAGCAGAGACCTGACTGTTGTGTGCGGCGAATCCCACCTCACCACAGCAGAGACCTGAGTGTTGTGTGGGGCGAATCCCACCTCACCCCAGCAGAGACCTGACTGTTGTGTTCGGCGGATCCCACCTCACCCCAGCAGAGACCTGACTGTTGTGTGCGGCGAATCCCACCTCACCCCAGCAGAGACCTGACTATTGTGTACAGCGGATCCCACCTCACCACAGCAGAGACCTGACAGTTGTGTGCGGCGAATCCCACCTCACCACAGTAGAGACCTGACTGTTGTGTGCGGCGAATCCCACCTCACCACAGCAGAGACCTGACTGTTGTGTGCAGCGAATTCCACCTCACCTCAGCATAGACCTGACTGTTGTGTGCGGTGGAACTCACCTTACCCCAGCAGAGACCTGACTGTTGTGCTCGGCGAATCCCACCTCACCCCAGCAGAGACCTGACTGTTGTGTGCGGCGAATCCCACCTAACCACAGCAGAGACCTGACAGTTGTGTGCGGCGAATCCCACCTCACCACAGTAGAGACCTGACTGTTGTGTGCGGCGAATCCCACCTCACCACAGCAGAGACCTGACTGTTGTGTGCAGCGAATTCCACCTCACCTCAGCATAGACCTGACTGTTGTGTGCGGTGGAACTCACCTTACCCCAGCAGAGACCTGACTGTTGTGTTCGGCGGATCCCACCTCACCCCAGCAGAGACCTGACTGTTGTGTTCGGCGGAACCCACCTCACTCCAGCAGAGACCTGACTGTTGTGTTCGAGGGATCCCACCTCACCCTAGCAGAGTTCTGACTGTTGTGTGCGGCGAATCCCACCTCACCACAGCAGAGACCTGACTGTTGTGTGCGGCGAATCCCACCTCACCACAGCAGAGACCTGACTGTTGTGCTCGGCGAATCCCGGCTCACCACAGCAGAGACCTGACTGTTGTGTTCGGCGAATCCCGCCTCACCACAGCAGAGACCTGACTGTTGTGTTCAGCGGATCCCACCTCACCCCAGCAGAGACCTGACTGTTGTGTGCGGCGGATCCCACCTCACCCCAGCAGAGACCTGACTGTTGTGTTCGGCGGAACCCACCTCTTCCCAGCAGAGTTCTGACTGTTGTGTGCGGCGAATCCCACCTCACCACAGCAGAGACCTGACTGTTGTGTGGGGTGAATCCCATCTCACCCCAGCAGAGACCTGACTGTTGTGTGCGGCGAATCCCACCTCACCACAGCAGAGACCTGACTGTTGTGTGCGGCGAATCCCACCTCACCACAGCAGAGACCTGACTGTTGTGTGGGGCGAATCCCACCTCACCCCAGCAGAGACCTGACTGTTGTGTTCGGCGGATCCCACCTCACCCCAGCAGAGACCTGACTGTTGTGTTCGGCGGAACCCACCTCACCCCAGCAGAGACCTGACTGTTGTGTTTGGCGGATCCCACCTCACCACAGCAGAGACCTGACTGTTGTGTGCGGCGAATCCCACCTCACCACAGCAGAGACCTGACTGTTGTGTTCGGCGAATCCCACCTCACCACAGCAGAGACCTGACTGTTGTGTGGGGCGAATTCCACCTCACCCCAGCATAGACCTGACTGTTGTGTTCGCCGAATCCCACCTCATACCAGCAGAGAACTGACTGTTGTGTTCAGCGGATCCCACCTCACCCCAGCAGAGACCTGACTGTTGTGTGCGGCGGAACTCACCTTACCCCAGCAGAGACCTGACTGTTGTGTTCGGCGGATCCCACCTCACCCCAGCAGAGTTCTGACTGTTGTGTGCGGCGAATCCCACCTCACCCCAGCAGAGACCTGACTGTTGTGTGCGGCGGAACTCACCTTACTCCAGCAGAGACCTGACTGTTAGGTCTCTGCTGGGGTGAGGTGGGATCCGCTGAACACAACAGTCAGGTCTCTGCTGGAGTAAGGTGAGTTCCGCCGCACACAACAGTCAGGTCTCTGCTGGGGTGAGGTGGGATTCGCCGCACACAACAGTCAGAACTCTGCTGGGGTGAGGTGGGATCCGCCGAACACAACAGTCAGGTCTCTGCTGGGGTAAGGTGAGTTCCGCCGCACACAACAGTCAGGTCTCTGCTGGGGTGAGGTGGGATCCGCTGAACACAACAGTCAGTTCTCTGCTGGTATGAGGTGGGATTCGGCGAACACAACAGTCAGGTCTATGCTGGGGTGAGGTGGAATTCGCCCCACACAACAGTCAGGTCTCTGCTGTGGTGAGGTGGGATTCGCCGAACACAACAGTCAGGTCTCTGCTGTGGTGAGGTGGGATTCGCCGCACACAACAGTCAGGTCTCTGCTGTGGTGAGGTGGGATCCGCCAAACACAACAGTCAGGTCTCTGCTGGGGTGAGGTGGGTTCCGCCGAACACAACAGTCAGGTCTCTGCTGGGGTGAGGTGGGATCCGCCGAACACAACAGTCAGGTCTCTGCTGGGGTGAGGTGGGATTCGCCCCACACAACAGTCAGGTCTCTGCTGTGGTGAGGTGGGATTCGCCGCACACAACAGTCAGGTCTCTGCTGTGGTGAGGTGGGATTCGCCGCACACAACAGTCAGGTCTCTGCTGGGGTGAGATGGGATTCACCCCACACAACAGTCAGGTCTCTGCTGTGGTGAGGTGGGATTCGCCGCACACAACAGTCAGATCTCTGCTGGGAAGAGGTGGGTTCCGCCGAACACAACAATCAGGTTTCTGCTGGGGTGAGGTGGGATCCGCCGCACACAACAGTCAGAACTCTGCTGGGGTGAGGTGGGATCCGCCGAACACAACAGTCAGGTCTCTGCTGGGGTGAGGTGGGTTCCGCCGAACACAACAGTCAGGTCTCTGCTGGGGTGAGGTGGGATTCGCCGAACACAACAGTCAGAACTCTGCTGGGGTAAGGTGGGTTCCGCCGAACACAACAGTCAGGTCTCTGCTGGGGTGAGGTGGGATCCGCCGCACACAACAGTCAGGTCTCTGCTGGGGTGAGGTGGGATCCGCTGAACACAACAGTCAGGTCTCTGCTGTGGTGAGGCGGGATTCGCCGAACACAACAGTCAGGTCTCTGCTGTGGTGAGCCGGGATTCGCCGAGCACAACAGTCAGGTCTCTGCTGTGGTGAGGTGGGATTCGCCGCACACAACAGTCAGGTCTCTGCTGTGGTGAGGTGGGATTCGCCGCACACAACAGTCAGAACTCTGCTAGGGTGAGGTGGGATCCCTCGAACACAACAGTCAGGTCTCTGCTGGAGTGAGGTGGGTTCCGCCGAACACAACAGTCAGGTCTCTGCTGGGGTGAGGTGGGATCCGCCGAACACAACAGTCAGGTCTCTGCTGGGGTAAGGTGAGTTCCACCGCACACAACAGTCAGGTCTATGCTGAGGTGAGGTGGAATTCGCTGCACACAACAGTCAGGTCTCTGCTGTGGTGAGGTGGGATTCGCCGCACACAACAGTCAGGTCTCTACTGTGGTGAGGTGGGATTCGCCGCACACAACTGTCAGGTCTCTGCTGTGGTTAGGTGGGATTCGCCGCACACAACAGTCAGGTCTCTGCTGGGGTGAGGTGGGATTCGCCGAGCACAACAGTCAGGTCTCTGCTGGGGTAAGGTGAGTTCCACCGCACACAACAGTCAGGTCTATGCTGAGGTGAGGTGGAATTCGCTGCACACAACAGTCAGGTCTCTGCTGTGGTGAGGTGGGATTCGCCGCACACAACAGTCAGGTCTCTGCTGTGGTGAGCCGGGATTCGCCGAGCACAACAGTCAGGTCTCTGCTGTGGTGAGGTGGGATTCGCCGCACACAACAGTCAGGTCTCTGCTGTGGTGAGGTGGGATTCGCTGCACACAACAGTCAGGTCTCTGCTGTGGTGAGGTGGGATTCACCGCACACAACTGTCAGGTCTCTGCTGTGGTGAGGTGGGATTCGCCGAACACAACAGTCAGGTCTCTGCTGGGGTGAGGTGGGGTCCGCCGCACACAACTGTCAGGTCTCTGCTGGGGTAAGGTGGGTTCCGCCGAACACAACAGTCAGGTCTCTGCTGGGGTGAGGTGGGATCCGCCGAACACAACAGTCAGGTCTCTGCTGGGGTGAGGTGGGATCCGCCGAACACAACAGTCAGGTCTCTGCTGTGGTGAGGTGGAATTCGCCGAACACAACAGTCAGGTCTCTGCTGGGGTGAGGTGGGATTCGCCCCACACAACAGTCAGGTCTCTGCTGGGGTGAGGTGGGTTCCGCCGATCACAACAATCAGGTCTCTGCTGGGGTGAGGTGGGATCCGCCGAACACAACAGTCAGGTCTCTGCTGGGGTGAGGTGGGATCCGCTGAACACAACAGTCAGAACTCTGCTGGAGTAAGGTGAGTTCCGCCGCACACAACAGTCAGGGCTCTGCTGGGGTGAGGTGGGATCCGCTGAACACAACAGTCAGGTCTCTGCTGGAGTAAGGTGAGTTCCGCCGCACACAACAGTCAGGTCTCTGCTGGGGTGAGGTGGGATTTGCCGCACACAACAGTCAGAACTCTGCTGGGGTGAGGTGGGATCCGCCGAACACAACAGTCAGGTCTCTGCTGGGGTAAGGTGGGATCCGCCGTACACAACAGTCAGGTCTCTGCTGGAGTAAGGTGAGTTCCGCCGCACACAACAGTCAGGTCTCTGCTGGGGTGAGGTGGGATCCGCCGAACACAACAGTCAGGTCTCTGCTGGGGTAAGGTGAGTTCCGCCGCACACAACAGTCAGGTCTCTGCTGGGGTAAGGTGAGTTCCGCCGCACACAACAGTCAGGTCTCTGCTGGGGTAAGGTGAGTTCCGCCGCACACAACAGTCAGGTCTCTGCTGGGGTGAGGTGGGTTCCGCCGATCACAACAATCAGGTCTCTGCTGGGGTGAGGTGGGATCCGCCGAACACAACAGTCAGGTCTCTGCTGGGGTGAGGTGGGATCCGCTGAACACAACAGTCAGAACTCTGCTGGAGTAAGGTGAGTTCCGCCGCACACAACAGTCAGGGCTCTGCTGGGGTGAGGTGGGATCTGCTGAACACAACAGTCAGGTCTCTGCTGGAGTAAGGTGAGTTCCGCCGCACACAACAGTCAGGTCTCTGCTGTGGTGAGGTGGGATCCGCCAAACACAACAGTCAGGTCTCTGCTGGGGTGAGGTGGGTTCCGCCGAACACAACAGTCAGGTCTCTGCTGGGGTGAGGTGGGATCCGCCGAACACAACAGTCAGGTCTCTGCTGGGGTGAGGTGGGATTCGCCCCACACAACAGTCAGGTCTCTGCTGTGGTGAGGTGGGATTCGCCGCACACAACAGTCAGGTCTCTGCTGTGGTGAGGTGGGATTCGCCGCACACAACAGTCAGGTCTCTGCTGGGGTGAGATGGGATTCACCCCACACAACAGTCAGGTCTCTGCTGTGGTGAGGTGGGATTCGCCGCACACAACAGTCAGATCTCTGCTGGGAAGAGGTGGGTTCCGCCGAACACAACAATCAGGTTTCTGCTGGGGTGAGGTGGGATCCGCCGCACACAACAGTCAGAACTCTGCTGGGGTGAGGTGGGATCCGCCGAACACAACAGTCAGGTCTCTGCTGTGGTGAGGTGGAATTCGCCGAACACAACAGTCAGGTCTCTGCTGGGGTGAGGTGGGTTCCGCCGATCACAACTATCAGGTCTCTGCTGGGGTGAGGTGGGATCCGCCGAACACAACCGTCAGGTCTCTGCTGGGGTGAGGTGGGATCCGCTGAACACAACAGTCAGAACTCTGCTGGAGTAAGGTGAGTTCCGCCGCACACAACAGTCAGGTCTCTGCTGGGGTGAGGTGGGATCCGCTGAACACGACTGTTGTGTGCGGCGGAACTCACCTTACTCCAGCAGAGTTCTGACTGTTGTGTTCAGCGGATCCCACCTCACCCCAGCAGAGACCTGACGGTTGTGTTCGGCGGATCCCACCTCACCCCAGCAGAGACCTGATAGTTGTGATCGGCGGAACCCACCTCACCCCAGCAGAGACCTGACTGTTGTGTGGGGCGAATCCCACCTCACCCCAGCAGAGACCTGACTGTTGTGTTCGGCGAATTCCACCTCACCACAGCAGAGACCTGACTGTTGTGTTCGGCGGATCCCACCTCACCCCAGCAGAGACCTGACTGTTGTGTTCGGCGGAACCCACCTCACCCCAGCAGAGACCTGACTGTTGCGTTCGGCGGATCCCACCTCACCCCAGCAGAGTTCTGACTGTTGTGTTCGGCGAATCCCACCTCACCCCAGCAGAGACCTGACTGTTGTGTTCGGCGGAACCCACCTCACCCCAGCAGAGACCTGACTGTTGTGTTCGGCGGAACCCACCTCACCACAGCAGAGACCTGACTGTTGTGTGCAGCGAATTCCACCTCACCCCAGCATAGACCTGACTGTTGTGTGCGGCGGAACTCACCTTACCCCAGCAGAGACCTGACTGTTGTGTTCAGCGGATCCCACCTCACCCCAGCAGAGACCTGACTGTTGTGTGCGGCGGAACTCACCTTACCCCAGCAGAGACCTGACTGTTGTGTTCGGCGGATGCCACCTCACCCCAGCAGAGTTCTGACTGTTGTGTGCGGCGAATCCCACCTCACCCCAGCAGAGACCTGACTGTTGTGTGCGGCGGAACTCACCTTACTCCAGCAGAGTTCTGACTGTTGTGTTCGGCGGATCCCACCTCACCCCAGCAGAGACCTGATTGTTGTGATCGGCGGAACCCACCTCACCCCAGCAGAGACCTGACTGTTGTGTGGGGCGAATTCCACCTCACCCCAGCAGAGACCTGACTGTTGTGTTCGGCGAATTCCACCTCACCACAGCAGAGACCTGACTGTTGTGTTCGGCGGATCCCACCTCACCCCAGCAGAGACCTGACTGTTGTGTTCGGCGGATCCCACCTCACCCTAGCAGAGTTCTGACTGTTGTGTTCGGCGAATTCCACCTCACCCCAGCAGAGACCTGACTGTTGTGTTCGGCGGAACCCACCTCACCCCAGCAGAGACCTGACTGTTGTGTTCGACGGATCCCACCTCACCCCAGCAGAGCTCTGACTGTTGTGTGCGGCGAATCCCACCTCACCACAGCAGAGACCTGACAGTTGTGTGCGGTGAATCCCACCTCACCACAGCAGAGACCTGACTGTTGTGTGCAGCGGATCCCACCTCACCCCAGCAGAGACCTGACTGTTGTGTGCGGCGGAACTCACCTTACTCCAGCAGAGACCTGACTGTTGTGTGCGGCGAATCCCACCTCACCACAGCAGAGACCTGACTGTTGTGCTCGGCGAATCCCGGCTCACCACAGCAGAGACCTGACTGTTGTGTTCGGCGAATCCCGCCTCACCACAGCAGAGACCTGACTGTTGTGCTCGGCGAATCCCACCTCACCCCAGCAGAGACCTGACTGTTGTGTGCGGCGAATCCCACCTCACCACAGCAGAGACCTGACAGTTGTGTGCGGCGAATCCCACCTCACCACAGCAGAGACCTGACTGTTGTGTGCGGCGAATCCCACCTCACCACAGCAGAGACCTGACTGTTGTGTGCAGCGAATTCCACCTCACCTCAGCATAGACCTGACTGTTGTGTGCGGCGGAACTCACCTTACCCCAGCAGAGACCTGACTGTTGTGTTCGGCGGATCCCACCTCACCCCAGCAGAGACCTGACTGTTGTGTGGGGTGAATCCCACCTCACCACAGCAGAGACCTGACTGTTGTGTGGGGTGAATCCCACCTCACCCCAGCAGAGACCTGACTGTTGTGTGCGTCGAATCCCACCTCACCACAGCAGAGACCTGACTGTTGTGTGCGGCGAATCCCACCTCACCACAACAGAGACCTGACTGTTGTGTGGGGCGAATCCCACCTCACCCCAGCAGAGACCTGACTGTTGTGTTCGGCGGATCCCACCTCACCCCAGCAGAGACCTGACTGTTGTGTTCGGCGGAACCCACCTCACCCCAGCAGAGACCTGACTGTTGTGTTTGGCGGATCCCACCTCACCACAGCAGAGACCTGACTGTTGTGTGCGGCGAATCCCACCTCACCACAGCAGAGACCTGACTGTTGTGTTCGGCGAATCCCACCTCACCACAGCAGAGACCTGACTGTTGTGTTCGGCGAATCCCACCTCACCACAGCAGAGACCTGACTGTTGTGTGCGGCGAATCCCACCTGACAACAGCAGAGATCTTACTGTTGTGTGGGGCGAATACCACCTCACCCCAGCAGAGACCTGACTTTTGTGTTCGGCGAATCCCACCTCACCACAGCAGAGACCTGACTGTTGTGTTCGGCGGATCCCACCTCACCCCAGCAGAGACCTGACTGTTGTGTTCGGCGGAACCCACCTCACACCAGCAGAGACCTGACTGTTGTGTTCGGCGGATCCCACCTCACCCCAGCAGAGTTCTGACTGTTGTGTGCGGCGGATCCCACCTCACCCCAGCAGAGACCTGACTGTTGTGTGCGGCGAATCCCACCTCACCACAGCAGAGACCTGACTGTTGTGTGCGGCGAATCCCACATCACCACAGCAGAGACCTGACTGTTGTGTGCGGCGGAACTCACCTTACTCCAGCAGAGACCTGACTGTTGTGTACGGCGGATCCCACCTCACCCCAGCAGAGACCTGACGGTTGTGTTTGGCGGATCCCACCTCACCCCAGCAGAGACCTGATTGTTGTGATCGGCGGAACCCACCTCACCCCAGCAGAGACCTGACTGTTGTGTGGGGCGAATCCCACCTCACCCCAGCAGAGACCTGACTGTTGTGTTCGGCGAATTCCACCTCACCACAGCAGAGACCTGACAGTTGTGTGCGGTGAATCCCACCTCACCCCAGCAGAGACCTGACGGTTGTGTTTGGCGGATCCCACCTCACCCCAGCAGAGACCTGATTGTTGTGATCGGCGGAACCCACCTCACCCCAGCAGAGACCTGACTGTTGTGTGGGGCGAATCCCACCTCACCCCAGCAGAGACCTGACTGTTGTGTTCGGCGGAACCCACCTCACCACAGCAGAGACCTGACAGTTGTGTGCGGTGAATCCCACCTCACCACAGCAGAGACCTGACTGTTGTGTGCGGCGAATCCCACCTCACCACAGCAGAGACCTGACTGTTGTGTGCGGTGAATCCCACCTCACCACAGCAGAGACCTGACTGTTGTGTGCGGCGGATCCCACCTCACCCCAGCAGAGACCTGACTGTTGTGTTCGGCGGAACCCACCTTACCCCAGCAGAGTTCTGACTGTTGTGTTCGGCGAATCCCACCTCACCCCAGCAGAGACCTGACTGTTGTGTTCGGCGGAACCCACCTCACCCCAGCAGAGACCTGACTGTTGTGTTCGGCGGATCCCACCTCACCACAGCAGACACCTGACTGTTGTGTGCGGCGAATCCCACCTCACCCCAGCAGAGACCTGACTGTTGTGTTCGGCGGATCCCACCTCACCCCAGCAGAGTTCTGACTGTTGTGTGCGGCGGATCCCACCTCACCCCAGCAGAGACCTGATTGTTGTGTTCGGCGGAACCCACCTCTTCCCAGCAGAGACCTGACTGTTGTGTGCGGCGAATCCCACCTCACCACAGCAGAGACCTGACTGTTGTGTGCGGCGAATCCCACCTCACCATAGCAGAGACCTGACTGTTGTGTACAGCGGATCCCACCTCACCCCAGCAGAGACCTGACTGTTGTGTTCGGCGGAACCTACCTCACCCCAGCAGAGACCTGACTGTTGTGTTCGGCGGATCCCACTTCACCCCAGCAGAGACCTGACTGTTGTGTGCAGCGGATCCCCCCTCACCCCAGCAGAGACCTGACTGTTGTGTGCGGCAGATCCCACCTCACCCCAGCAGAGACCTGACTGTTGTGTGCGGCGGATCCCACCTCACCCCAGCAGAGACCTGACTGTTGTGTTCGGCGGATCCCACCTCACCACAGCAGAGACCTGACTGCTGTGTGCGGCGAATCCCACCTCACCACAGCAGAGACCTGACTGTTGTGTGCGGCGAATCCCACCGCACCACAGCAGAGACCTGACTGTTGTGTTCGGCGGATTCCACCTCACCCCAGCAGAGACCTGACTGTTGTGTGCAGCGAATCCCACCTCACCACAGCAGAGTTCTGACTGTTGTGTGCGGCGGATCCCACCTCACCCCAGCAGAGACCTGACTGTTGTGTTCGGCGGATCCCACCTCACCCCAGCAGAGTTCTGACTGTTGTGTGCGGCGGAACCCACCTCACCCCAGCAGAGACCTGACTGTTGTGTTCGGCGGAACCCACCTCACCCCAGCAGAGACCTGACTGTTGTGTTCGGCGGAACTCACCTCACCCCAGCAGAGACCTGACTGTTGTGTTCGGCGGAACCCACCTCACCCCAGCAGAGACCTGACTGTTGTGTGCGGCGGATCCCACCTCACCCCAGCAGAGACCTGACTGTTGTGTTCGGCGGAACCCACCTCACCCCAGCAGAGACCTGACTGTTGTGTTCGGCGGAACCCCCCTCACCCCAGCAGAGACCTGACTGTTGTGTTCGGCGGAACCCACCTCACCCCAGGAGAGACCTGACAGTTGTGTGCGGCTAATCCCACCTCACCCCAGCAGAGACCTGACTGTTGTGTTCGGCGAATCCCACCTCACCATAGCAGAGACCTGACTGTTGTGTGCGGCGAATCCCACCTCACCCCAGCAGAGACCTGACTGTTGTGTGCGGCGGATCCCACCTCACCCCAGCAGAGACCTGACTGTTGTGTGCGGCAGATCCCACCTCACCCCAGCAGAGACCTGACTGTTGTGTTCGGCGGAACCCACCTCACCCCAGCAGAGACCTGACTGTTGTGTGCGGCGGATCCCACCTCACCCCAGCAGAGACCTGACTGTTGTGTTCGGCGGATCCCACCTCACTCCAGCAGAGACCTGACTGTTGTGTTCGGCGGATCCCACCTCACCCCAGCAGAGACCTGACTGTTGTGTTCGGCAGATCCCACCTCACCACAGCAGAGACCTGACTGTTGTGTGCGGCGAATCCCACCTCACCACAGCAGACACCTGACTGTTGTGTGCGGCGAATCCCACCGCACCACAGCAGAGACCTGACTCTTGTGTACGGCTGATCCCACCTCACCCCAGCAGAGACCTGACTGTTGTGTACGGCGGATCCCACCTCACCCCAGCAGAGACCTGACTGTTGTGTTCGGCGGAACCTACCTCACCCCAGCAGAGACCTGACTGTTGTGTGCGGCAGATCCCACCTCACCCCAGCAGAGTTCTGACTGTTGTGTGCAGCGGATCCCCCCTCATCCCAGCAGAGACCTGACTGTTGTGTTCAGCGCAACCCACCTCACCCCAGCAGAGTTCTGACTGTTGTGTTCGGCAAATCCCACCTCACCCCAGCAGAGACCTGACTGTTGTGTGCGGCGAATCCCACCTCACCCCAGCAGAGACCTGACTGTTGTGTTCGGCGAATCCCACCTCACCATAGCAGAGACCTGACTGTTGTGTGCGGCGGATCCCACCTCACCCCAGCAGAGTTCTGACTGTTGTGTGCGGCGGATCCCACCTCACCCCAGCAGAGACCTAACTGTATTGTTAGGCGGATCCCACCTCACCCCAGCAGAGACCTGACTCTTGTGTACGGCTGATCCCACCTCACCCCAGCAGAGACCTGACTGTTGTGTTCGGCGGATCCCACCTCACCCCAGCAGAGACCTGACTGTTGTGTTCGGCGGATCCCACCTCACCCCAGGAGAGACCTGACTGTTGTGTGCGGCGAATCCCACCTCACCATAGCAGAGACCTGACTGTTGTGTTCGGTGGATCCCACCTCACCCCAGCAGAGTTCTGACTGTTGTGTGCAGCGGATCCCCCCTCACCCCAGCAGAGACCTGACTGTTGTGTTCAGCGCAACCCACCTCACCCCAGCAGAGACCTGACTGTTGTGTGCGGCGGATCCCACCTCACCCCAGCAGAGACCTGACTGTTGTGTGCGGCGGATCCCACCTCACCCCAGCAGAGACCTGACTGTTGTGTTCGGCGAATCCCACCTCACCCCAGCAGAGACCTGACTGTTTTGTGCGGCGGATCCCACCTCACCCCAGCAGAGACCTGACTATTGTGTTCGGCGGATCCCACCTCACCCCACCAAAGACCTGACTGCTGTGTGCGGCGAATCCCACCTCACCACAGCAGAGACCTGACTGTTGTGTGCGGCGAATCCCACCGCACCACAGCAGAGACCTGACTGTTGTGTTCGGCGGATCCCACCTCACCCCAGCAGAGACCTGACTGTTGTGTGCAGCGAATCCCACCTCACCACAGCAGAGTTCTGACTGTTGTGTGCGGCGGATCCCACCTCACCCCAGCAGAGACCTGACTGTTGTGTTCGGCGGATCCCACCTCACCCCAGCAGAGACCTGACTGTTGTGTTCGGCGGATCCCACCTCACCCCAGCAGAGTTCTGACTGTTGTGTGCGGCGGAACCCACCTCACCCCAGCAGAGACCTGACTGTTGTGTTCGGCGGAACCCACCTCACCACAGCAGAGACCTGACTGTTGTGTTCGGCGGAACCCACCTCACCCCAGCAGAGACCTGACTGTTGTGTTCGGCGGAACCCACCTCACCCCAGCAGAGACCTTACTGTTGTGTGCGGCGGATCCCACCTCACCCCAGCAGAGACCTGACTGTTGTGTGCGGCGGATCCCACCTCACCCCAGCAGAGACCTGACTGTTGTGTTCGGCGGATCCCACCTCACCCCAGCAGAGACCTGACTGTTGTGTTCGGCGGATCCCACCTCACCCCAGCAGAGACCTGACTGTTTTGTGCGGCGGATCCCACCTCACCCCAGCAGAGACCTGACTATTGTGTTCGGCGGATCCCACCTCACCCCACCAAAGACCTGACTGCTGTGTGCGGCGAATCCCACCTCACCACAGCAGAGACCTGACTGTTGTGTGCGGCGAATCCCACCGCACCACAGCAGAGACCTGACTGTTGTGTTCGGCGGATCCCACCTCACCCCAGCAGAGACCTGACTGTTGTGTGCAGCGAATCCCACCTCACCACAGCAGAGTTCTGACTGTTGTGTGCGGCGGATCCCACCTCACCCCAGCAGAGACCTGACTGTTGTGTTCGGCGGATCCCACCTCACCCCAGCAGAGACCTGACTGTTGTGTTCGGCGGATCCCACCTCACCCCAGCAGAGTTCTGACTGTTGTGTGCGGCGGAACCCACCTCACCCCAGCAGAGACCTGACTGTTGTGTTCGGCGGAACCCACCTCACCACAGCAGAGACCTGACTGTTGTGTTCGGCGGAACCCACCTCACCCCAGCAGAGACCTGACTGTTGTGTTCGGCGGAACCCACCTCACCCCAGCAGAGACCTGACTGTTGTGTGCGGCGGATCCCACCTCACCACAGCAGAGACCTGACTGTTGTGTTCGGCGGAACCCACCTCACCCCAGCAGAGACCTGACTGTTGTGTTCGGCGGAACCCACCTCACCCCAGCAGAGACCTGACTGTTGTGTTCGGCGGAACCCACCTTACCCCAGCAGAGACCTGACTGTTGTGTTTGGCGGATCCCACCTCACCCCAGCAGAGACCTGACTGTATTGTTAGGCGGAACCCACCTCACCCCAGCAGAGACCTGACTGTTGTGTACGGCGGATCCCACCTCACCCCAGCAGAACCCTGACTGTTGTGTGCGGCGGATCCCACCTCACCCCAGCAGAGACCTGACTGTTGTGTTCGGCGAATCTCACCTCACCACAGCAGAGACCTGACTGTTGTGTGCGGCGAATCCACCTCACCACAGCAGAGACCTGACTGTTGTGTGGGGCGAATCCCACCTCACCCCAGCAGAGACCTGACTGTTGTGTACAGCGGATCCCACCTCACCCCAGCAGAGACCTGACTGTTGTGTTCGGCGGAACCTACCTCACCCCAGCAGAGTTCTGACTGTTGTGTGCAGCGGATCCCCCCTCACCCCAGCAGAGACCTGACTGTTGTGTTCAGCGCAACCCACCTCACCCCAGCAGAGACCTGACTGTTGTGTTCGGCGGATCCCACCTCACCCCAGCAGAGACCTGACTGTTGTGTGGGGCGAATCCCACCTCACCCCAGCAGAGACCTGACTGTTGTGTTCGGCGGATCCCACCTCACCCCAGCAGAGACCTGACTGTTGTGTGCGGCGAATCCCACCTCACCCCAGCAGAGACCTGACTATTGTGTACAGCGGATGCCACCTCACCCCAGCAGAGACCTGACTGTTGTGTTCGGCGGAACCTACCTCACCCCAGCAGAGACCTGACTGTTGTGTTCGGCGGATCCCACCTCACCCCAGCAGAGTTCTGACTGTTGTGTGCAGCGGATCCCCCCTCACCCCAGCAGAGACCTGACTGTTGTGTTCAGCGCAACCCACCTCACCCCAGCAGAGACCTGACTGTTGTGTGCGGCGGATCCCACCTCACCCCAGCAGAGACCTGACTGTTGTGTGCGGCGGATCCCACCTCACCCCAGCAGAGACCTGACTGTTGTGTTCGGCGAATGCCACCTCACCCCAGCAGAGACCTGACTGTTGTGTTCGGCAGATCCCACCTCACCACAGCAGAGACCGGACTGCTGTGTGCGGCGAATCCCACCTCACCACAGCAGAGACCTGACTGTTGTGTGCGGTGAATCCCACCGCACCACAGCAGAGACCTGACTGTTGTGTTCGGCGGATCCCACCTCACCCCAGCAGAGACCTGACTGTTGTGTGCAGCGAATCCCACCTCACCCCAGCAGAGACCTGACTGTTGTGTTCGGCGGATCCCACCTCACCCCAGCAGAGACCTGACTGTTGTGTTCGGCGGATCCCACCTCACCCCAGCAGAGTTCTGACTGTTGTGTGCGGCGGAACCCACCTCATCCCAGCAGAGACCTGACTGTTGTGTTCAGCGCAACCCACCTCACCCCAGCAGAGACCTGACTGTTGTGTTCGGCGAATCCCACCTCACCCCAGCAGAGACCTGACTGTTGTGTTCGGCGAATCCCACCTCACCATAGCAGAGACCTGACTGTTGAGTGCGGCGGATCCCACCTCACCCCAGCAGAGTCCTGACTGTTGTGTGCGGCGGATCCCATCTCACCCCAGCAGAGACCTGACTGTATTGTTAGGCGGATCCCACCTCACCCCAGCAGAGACCTGACTCTTGTGTACGGCTGATCCCACCTCACCCCAGCAGAGACCTGACTGTTGTGTTCGGCGGATCCCACCTCACCCCAGCAGAGACCTGACTGTTGTGTTCGGCGGATCCCACCTCACCCCAGCAGAGACCTGACTGTTGTATTCGGCGGAACCCACCTCACCCCAGCAGAGACCTGACTGTTGTGTTCGGCGGATCCCACCTCACCCCAGCAGAAACCTGACTGTTGTGTGCGGCGGATCCCACCTCACCCAAGCAGAGACCTGACTGTTGTGTTCGGCGAATCTCACCTCACTACAGCAGAGACCTGACTGTTGTGTGCGGCGAATCCCACCTCACCACAGCAGAGACCTGAGTGTTGTGTGGGGCGAATCCCACCTCACCCCAGCAGAGACCTAACTATTGTGTACAGCGGATCCCACCTCACCCCAGCAGAGACCTGACTGTTGTGTTCGGCGGAACCTACCTCACCCCAGCAGAGACCTGACTGTTGTGTTCGGCGGATCCCACCTCACCCCAGCAGAGTTCTGACTGTTGTGTGCAGCGGATCCCCCCTCACCCCAGCAGAGACCTGACTGTTGTGTTCGGCGGAACCTACCTCACCCCAGCAGAGACCTGACTGTTGTGTTCGGCGGATCCCACCTCACCCCAGCAGAGTCCTGACTGTTGTGTGCGGCGGATCCCATCTCACCCCAGCAGAGACCTGACTGTATTGTTAGGCGGATCCCACCTCACCCCAGCAGAGACCTGACTCTTGTGTACTGCTGATCCCACCTCACCCCAGCAGAGACCTGACTGTTGTGTTCGGCGGATCCCACCTCACCCCAGCAGAGACCTGACTGTTGTGTTCGGCGGATCCCACCTCACCCCAGCAGAGACCTGACTGTTGTATTCGGCGGAACCCACCTCACCCCAGCAGAGACCTGACTGTTGTGTTCGGCGGATCCCACCTCACCCCAGCAGAAACCTGACTGTTGTGTGCGGCGGATCCCACCTCACCCAAGCAGAGACCTGACTGTTGTGTTCGGCGAATCTCACCTCACTACAGCAGAGACCTGACTGTTGTGTGCGGCGAATCCCACCTCACCACAGCAGAGACCTGAGTGTTGTGTGGGGCGAATCCCACCTCACCCCAGCAGAGACCTGACTGTTGTGTTCGGCGGATCCCACCTCACCCCAGCAGAGACCTGACTATTGTGTACAGCGGATCCCACCTCACCCCAGCAGAGACCTGACTGTTGTGTTCGGCGGAACCTACCTCACCCCAGCAGAGACCTGACTGTTGTGTTCGGCGGATCCCACCTCACCCCAGCAGAGTTCTGACTGTTGTGTGCAGCGGATCCCCCCTCACCCCAGCAGAGACCTGACTGTTGTGTTCAGCGCAACCCACCTCACCCCAGCAGAGACCTGACTGTTGTGTGCGGCGGATCCCACCTCACCCCAGCAGAGACCTGACTGTTGTGTGCGGCGGATCCCACCTCACCCCAGCAGAGACCTGACTGTTGTGTTCGGCGAATCCCACCTCACCCCAGCAGAGACCTGACTGTTTTGTGCGGCGGATCCCACCTCACCCCAGCAGAGACCTGACTATTGTGTTTGGCGGATCCCACCTCACCCCACCAAAGACCTGACTGCTGTGTGCGGCGAATCCCACCTCACCACAGCAGAGACCTGACTGTTGTGTGCGGCGAATCCCACCGCACCACAGCAGAGACCTGACTGTTGTGTTCGGCGGATCCCACCTCACCCCAGCAGAGACCTGACTGTTGTGTGCAGCGAATCCCACCTCACCACAGCAGAGTTCTGACTGTTGTGTGCGGCGGATCCCACCTCACCCCAGCAGAGACCTGACTGTTGTGTTCGGCGGATCCCACCTCACCCCAGCAGAGACCTGACTGTTGTGTTCGGCGGATCCCACCTCACCCCAGCAGAGTTCTGACTGTTGTGTGCGGCGGAACCCACCTCACCCCAGCAGAGACCTGACTGTTGTGTTCGGCGGATCCCACCTCACCCCAGCAGAGACCTGACTGTTGTGTGCAGCGAATCCCACCTCACCCCAGCAGAGACCTGACTGTTGTGTTCGGCGGATCCCACCTCACCCCAGCAGAGACCTGACTGTTGTGTTCGGCGGATCCCACCTCACCCCAGCAGAGTTCTGACTGTTGTGTGCGGCGGAACCCACCTCATCCCAGCAGAGACTTGACTGTTGTGTTCAGCGCAACCCACCTCACCCCAGCAGAGACCTGACTGTTGTGTTCGGCGAATCCCACCTCACCCCAGCAGAGACCTGACTGTTGTGTTCGGCGAATCCCACCTCACCATAGCAGAGACCTGACTGTTGAGTGCGGCGGATCCCACCTCACCCCAGCAGAGTCCTGACTGTTGTGTGCGGCGGATCCCATGATCTCACCCCAGCAGAGACCTGACTGTATTGTTAGGCGGATCCCACCTCACCCCAGCAGAGACCTGACTCTTGTGTACGGCTGATCCCACCTCACCCCAGCAGAGACCTGACTGTTGTGTTCGGCGGATCCCACCTCACCCCAGCAGAGACCTGACTGTTGTGTTCGGCGGATCCCACCTCACCCCAGCAGAGACCTGACTGTTGTATTCGGCGGAACCCACCTCACCCCAGCAGAGACCTGACTGTTGTGTTCGGCGGATCCCACCTCACCCCAGCAGAAACCTGACTGTTGTGTGCGGCGGATCCCACCTCACCCAAGCAGAGACCTGACTGTTGTGTTCGGCGAATCTCACCTCACTACAGCAGAGACCTGACTGTTGTGTGCGGCGAATCCCACCTCACCACAGCAGAGACCTGAGTGTTGTGTGGGGCGAATCCCACCTCACCCCAGCAGAGACCTGACTGTTGTGTTCGGGCGGATCCCACCTCACCCCAGCAGAGACCTGACTGTTGTGTGCGGCGAATCCCACCTCACCCCAGCAGAGACCTGACTATTGTGTACAGCGGATCCCACCTCACCCCAGCAGAGACCTGACTGTTGTGTTCGGCGGAACCTACCTCACCCCAGCAGAGACCTGACTGTTGTGTTCGGCGGATCCCACCTCACCCCAGCAGAGTTCTGACTGTTGTGTGCAGCGGATCCCCCCTCACCCCAGCAGAGACCTGACTGTTGTGTTCAGCGCAACCCACCTCACCCCAGCAGAGACCTGACTGTTGTGTTCGGCGGAACCCACCTCACCCCAGCAGAGACCTGACTGTTGTGTTCGGCGGATCCCACCTCACCCCAGCAGAGACCTGACTGTTGTGTGCGGCGGATCCCACCTCACCCCAGCAGAGACCTGACTGTTGTGTTCGGCGGATCCCACCTCACCCCAGCAGAGACCTGACTGTTGTGTTCGGCGAATCCCACCTCACCCCAGCAGAGACCTGACTGTTTTGTGCGGCGGATCCCACCTCACCCCAGCAGAGACCTGACTATTGTGTTTGGCGGATCCCACCTCACCCCACCAAAGACCTGACTGTTGTGTGCGGCGAATCCCACCTCACCACAGCAGAGACCTGACTGTTGTGTGGGGCGAATCCCACCTCACCCCAGCAGAGACCTGACTGTTGTGTACAGCGGATCCCACCTCACCCCAGCAGAGACCTGACTGTTGTGTTCGGCGGAACCTACCTCACCCCAGCAGAGACCTGACTGTTGTGTGCGGCAGATCCCACCTCACCCCAGCAGAGTTCTGACTGTTGTGTGCAGCGGATCCCCCCTCATCCCAGCAGAGACCTGACTGTTGTGTTCAGCGCAACCCACCTCACCCCAGCAGAGTTCTGACTGTTGTGTTCGGCAAATCCCACCTCACCCCAGCAGAGACCTGACTGTTGTGTGCGGCGAATCCCACCTCACCCCAGCAGAGACCTGACTGTTGTGTGCGGCGAATCCCACCGCACCACAGCAGAGACCTGACTGTTGTGTTCGGCGGATCCCACCTCACCCCAGCAGAGACCTGACTGTTGTGTGCAGCGAATCCCACCTCACCACAGCAGAGTTCTGACTGTTGTGTGCGGCGGATCCCACCTCACCCCAGCAGAGACCTGACTGTTGTGTTCGGCGGATCCCACCTCACCCCAGCAGAGACCTGACTGTTGTGTTCGGCGGATCCCACCTCACCCCAGCAGAGTTCTGACTGTTGTGTGCGGCGGAACCCACCTCACCCCAGCAGAGACCTGACTGTTGTGTTCGGCGGAACCCACCTCACCACAGCAGAGACCTGACTGTTGTGTTCGGCGGAACCCACCTCACCCCAGCAGAGACCTGACTGTTGTGTTCGGCGGAACCCACCTCACCCCAGCAGAGACCTGACTGTTGTGTGCGGCGGATCCCACCTCACCCCAGCAGAGACCTGACTGTTGTGTTCGGCGGAACCCACCTCACCCCAGCAGAGACCTGACTGTTGTGTTCGGCGGAACCCACCTCACCCCAGCAGAGACCTGACTGTTGTGTTCGGCGGATCCCACCTCACCCCAGCAGAGACCTGACTGTATTGTTAGGCGGAACCCACCTCACCCCAGCAGAGACCTGACTGTTGTGTACGGCGGATCCCACCTCACCCCAGCAGAAACCTGACTGTTGTGTGCGGCGGATCCCACCTCACCCCAGCAGAGACCTGACTGTTGTGTTCGGCGAATCTCACCTCACCACAGCAGAGACCTGACTGTTGTGTGCGGCGAATCCACGTCACCACAGCAGAGACCTGACTGTTGTGTGGGGCGAATCCCACCTCACCCCAGCAGAGACCTGACTGTTGTGTACAGCGGATCCCACCTCACCCCAGCAGAGACCTGACTGTTGTGTTCGGCGGAACCTACCTCACCCCAGCAGAGACCTGACTGTTGTGTGCGGCAGATCCCACCTCACCCCAGCAGAGTTCTGACTGTTGTGTGCAGCGGATCCCCCCTCATCCCAGCAGAGACCTGACTGTTGTGTTCAGCGCAACCCACCTCACCCCAGCAGAGTTCTGACTGTTGTGTTCGGCAAATCCCACCTCACCCCAGCAGAGACCTGACTGTTGTGTGCGGCGAATCCCACCTCACCCCAGCAGAGACCTGACTGTTGTGTTCGGCGAATCCCACCTCACCATAGCAGAGACCTGACTGTTGTGTGTGGCGGATCCCACCTCACCCCAGCAGAGTTCTGACTGTTGTGTGCGGCGGATCCCACCTCACCCCAGCAGAGACCTAACTGTATTGTTAGGCGGATCCCACCTCACCCCAGCAGAGACCTGACTCTTGTGTACGGCTGATCCCACCTCACCCCAGCAGAGACCTGACTGTTGTGTTCGGCGGATCCCACCTCACCCCAGCAGAGACCTGACTGTTGTGTTCGGCGGATCCCACCTCACCCCAGCAGAGACCTGACTGTTGTGTTCGGCGGAACCCACCTCACCCCAGGAGAGACCTGACTGTTGTGTGCGGCGAATCCCACCTCACCATAGCAGAGACCTGACTGTTGTGTTCGGCGGATCCCACCTCACCCCAGCAGAGTTCTGACTGTTGTGTGCAACGGATCCCCCCTCACCCCAGCAGAGACCTGACTGTTGTGTTCAGCGCAACCCACCTCACCCCAGCAGAGACCTGACTGTTGTGTGCGGCGGATCCCACCTCACCCCAGCAGAGACCTGACTGTTGTGTGCGGCGGATCCCACCTCACCCCAGCAGAGACCTGACTGTTGTGTTCGGCGGATCCCACCTCACCCCAGCAGAGACCTGACTGTTGTGTTCGGCGAATCCCACCTCACCCCAGCAGAGACCTGACTGTTTTGTGCGGCGGATCCCACCTCACCCCAGCAGAGACCTGACTATTGTGTTCGGCGGATCCCACCTCACCCCACCAAAGACCTGACTGCTGTGTGCGGCGAATCCCACCTCACCACAGCAGAGACCTGACTGTTGTGTGCGGCGAATCCCACCGCACCACAGCAGAGACCTGACTGTTGTGTGCAGCGAATCCCACCTCACCACAGCAGAGTTCTGACTGTTGTGTGCGGCGAATCCCACCTCACCCCAGCAGAGACCTGACTGTTGTGTTCGGCGGATCCCACCTCACCCCAGCAGAGACCTGACTGTTGTGTTCGGCGGATCCCACCTCACCCCAGCAGAGTTCTGACTGTTGTGTGCGGCGGAACCCACCTCACCCCAGCAGAGACCTGACTGTTGTGTTCGGCGGAACCCACCTCACCACAGCAGAGACCTGACTGTTGTGTTCGGCGGAACCCACCTCACCCCAGCAGAGACCTGACTGTTGTGTTCGGCGGAACCCACCTCACCCCAGCAGAGACCTGACTGTTGTGTGCGGCGGATCCCACCTCACCCCAGCAGAGACCTGACTGTTGTGTTCGGCGGAACCCACCTCACCCCAGCAGAGACCTGACTGTTGTGTTCGGCGGAACCCACCTCACCCCAGCAGAGACCTGACTGTTGTGTTCGGCGGATCCCACCTCACCCCAGCAGAGACCTGACTGTATTGTTAGGCGGAACCCACCTCACCCCAGCAGAGACCTGACTGTTGTGTACGGCGGATCCCACCTCACCCCAGCAGAAACCTGACTGTTGTGTGCGGCGGATCCCACCTCACCCCAGCAGAGACCTGACTGTTGTGTTCGGCGAATCTCACCTCACCACAGCAGAGACCTGACTGTTGTGTGCGGCGAATCCACCTCACCACAGCAGAGACCTGACTGTTGTGTGGGGCGAATCCCACCTCACCCCAGCAGAGACCTGACTGTTGTGTACAGCGGATCCCACCTCACCCCAGCAGAGACCTGACTGTTGTGTTCGGCGGAACCTACCTCACCCCAGCAGAGACCTGACTGTTGTGTTCGGCGGATCCCACCTCACCCCAGCAGAGTTCTGACTGTTGTGTGCAGCGGATCCCCCCTCACCCCAGCAGAGACCTGACTGTTGTGTTCAGCGCAACCCACCTCACCCCAGCAGAGATCTGACTGTTGTGTTCGGCGGATCCCACCTCACCCCAGCAGAGACCTGACTGTTGTGTGGGGCGAATCCCACCTCACCCCAGCAGAGACCTGACTGTTGTGTTCGGCGGATCCCACCTCACCCCAGCAGAGACCTGACTGTTGTGTGCGGCGAATCCCACCTCACCCCAGCAGAGACCTGACTATTGTGTACAGCGGATGCCACCTCACCCCAGCAGAGACCTGACTGTTGTGTTCGGCGGAACCTACCTCACCCCAGCAGAGACCTGACTGTTGTGTTCGGCGGATCCCACCTCACCCCAGCAGAGTTCTGACTGTTGTGTGCAGCGGATCCCCCCTCACCCCAGCAGAGACCTGACTGTTGTGTTCAGCGCAACCCACCTCACCCCAGCAGAGACCTGACTGTTGTGTGCGGCGGATCCCACCTCACCCCAGCAGAGACCTAACTGTTGTGTGCGGCGGATCCCACCTCACCCCAGCAGAGACCTGACTGTTGTGTTCGGCGGATGCCACCTCACCCCAGCAGAGACCTGACTGTTGTGTTCGGCAGATCCCACCTCACCACAGCAGAGACCGGACTGCTGTGTGCGGCGAATCCCACCTCACCACAGCAGAGACCTGACTGTTGTGTGCGGCGAATCCCACCGCACCACAGCAGAGACCTGACTGTTGTGTTCGGCGGATCCCACCTCACCCCAGCAGAGACCTGACTGTTGTGTGCAGCGAATCCCACCTCACCCCAGCAGAGACCTGACTGTTGTGTTCGGCGGATCCCACCTCACCCCAGCAGAGACCTGACTGTTGTGTTCGGCGGATCCCACCTCACCCCAGCAGAGTTCTGACTGTTGTGTGCGGCGGAACCCACCTCATCCCAGCAGAGACCTGACTGTTGTGTTCAGCGCAACCCACCTCACCCCAGCAGAGACCTGACTGTTGTGTTCGGCGAATCCCACCTCACCCCAGCAGAGACCTGACTGTTGTGTTCGGCGAATCCCACCTCACCATAGCAGAGACCTGACTGTTGAGTGCGGCGGATCCCACCTCACCCCAGCAGAGTCCTGACTGTTGTGTGCGGCGGATCCCATCTCACCCCAGCAGAGACCTGACTGTATTGTTAGGCGGATCCCACCTCACCCCAGCAGAGACCTGACTCTTGTGTACGGCTGATCCCACCTCACCCCAGCAGAGACCTGACTGTTGTGTTCGGCGGATCCCACCTCACCCCAGCAGAGACCTGACTGTTGTGTTCGGCGGATCCCACCTCACCCCAGCAGAGACCTGACTGTTGTATTCGGCGGAACCCACCTCACCCCAGCAGAGACCTGACTGTTGTGTTCGGCGGATCCCACCTCACCCCAGCAGAAACCTGACTGTTGTGTGCGGCGGATCCCACCTCACCCAAGCAGAGACCTGACTGTTGTGTTCGGCGAATCTCACCTCACTACAGCAGAGACCTGACTGTTGTGTGCGGCGAATCCCACCTCACCACAGCAGAGACCTGAGTGTTGTGTGGGGCGAATCCCACCTCACCCCAGCAGAGACCTGACTGTTGTGTTCGGCGGATCCCACCTCACCCCAGCAGAGACCTGACTGTTGTGTGCGGCGAATCCCACCTCACCCCAGCAGAGACCTGACTATTGTGTACAGCGGATCCCACCTCACCCCAGCAGAGACCTGACTGTTGTGTTCGGCGGAACCTACCTCACCCCAGCAGAGACCTGACTGTTGTGTTTGGCGGATCCCACCTCACCCCAGCAGAGTTCTGACTGTTGTGTGCAGCGGATCCCCCCTCACCCCAGCAGAGACCTGACTGTTGTGTTCAGCGCAACCCACCTCACCCCAGCAGAGACCTGACTGTTGTGTGCGGCGGATCCCACCTCACCCCAGCAGAGACCTGACTGTTGTGTGCGGCGGATCCCACCTCACCCCAGCAGAGACCTGACTGTTGTGTTCGGCGGATCCCACCTCACCCCAGCAGAGACCTGACTGTTGTGTTCGGCGAATCCCACCTCACCCCAGCAGAGACCTGACTGTTTTGTGCGGCGGATCCCACCTCACCCCAGCAGAGACCTGACTATTGTGTTTGGCGGATCCCACCTCACCCCACCAAAGACCTGACTGCTGTGTGCGGCGAATCCCACCGCACCACAGCAGAGACCTGACTGTTGTGTTCGGCGGATCCCACCTCACCCCAGCAGAGACCTGACTGTTGTGTGCAGCGAATCCCACCTCACCACAGCAGAGTTCTGACTGTTGTGTGCGGCGGATCCCACCTCACCCCAGCAGAGACCTGACTGTTGTGTTCGGCGGATCCCACCTCACCCCAGCAGAGACCTGACTGTTGTGTTCGGCGGATCCCACCTCACCCCAGCAGAGTTCTGACTGTTGTGTGCGGCGGAACCCACCTCACCCCAGCAGAGACCTGACTGTTGTGTTCGGCGGAACCCACCTCACCACAGCAGAGACCTGACTGTTGTGTTCGGCGGAACCCACCTCACCCCAGCAGAGACCTGACTGTTGTGTGCGGCGGATCCCACCTCACCCCAGCAGAGACCTGACTGTTGTATTCGGCGGATCCCACCTCACCCCAGCAGAGTTCTGACTGTTGTGTGCGGCGGAACCCACCTCACCCCAGCAGAGACCTGACTGTTGTGTTCGGCGGAACCCACCTCACCACAGCAGAGACCTGACTGTTGTGTTCGGCGGAACCCACCTCACCCCAGCAGAGACCTGACTGTTGTGTTCGGCGGATCCCACCTCACCCCAGCAGAAACTTGACTGTTGTGTGCGGCGGATCCCACCTCACCCAAGCAGAGACCTGACTGTTGTGTTCGGCGAATCTCACCTCACTACAGCAGAGACCTGACTGTTGTGTGCGGCGAATCCCACCTCACCACAGCAGAGACCTCAGTGTTGTGTGGGGCGAATCCCACCTCACCCCAGCAGAGACCTGACTGTTGTGTTCGGCGGATCCCACCTCACCCCAGCAGAGACCTGACTGTTGTGTGCGGCGAATCCCACCTCACCCCAGCAGAGACCTGACTATTGTGTACAGCGGATCCCACCTCACCCCAGCAGAGACCTGACTGTTGTGTTCGGCGGAACCTACCTCACCCCAGCAGAGACCTGACTGTTGTGTTCGGCGGATCCCACCTCACCCCAGCAGAGTTCTGACTGTTGTGTGCAGCGGATCCCCCCTCACCCCAGCAGAGACCTGACTGTTGTGTTCAGCGCAACCCACCTCACCCCAGCAGAGACCTGACTGTTGTGTGCGGCGGATCCCACCTCACCCCAGCAGAGACCTGACTGTTGTGTGCGGCGGATCCCACCTCACCCCAGCAGAGACCTGACTGTTGTGTTCGGCGGATCCCACCTCACCCCAGCAGAGACCTGACTGTTGTGTTCGGCGAATCCCACCTCACCCCAGCAGAGACCTGACTGTTTTGTGCGGCGGATCCCACCTCACCCCAGCAGAGACCTGACTATTGTGTTTGGCGGATCCCACCTCACCCCACCAAAGACCTGACTGCTGTGTGCGGCGAATCCCACCTCACCACAGCAGAGACCTGACTGTTGTGTGCGGCGAATCCCACCGCACCACAGCAGAGACCTGACTGTTGTGTTCGGCGGATCCCACCTCACCCCAGCAGAGACCTGACTGTTGTGTGCAGCGAATCCCACCTCACCACAGCAGAGTTCTGACTGTTGTGTGCGGCGGATCCCACCTCACCCCAGCAGAGACCTGACTGTTGTGTTCGGCGGATCCCACCTCACCCCAGCAGAGACCTGACTGTTGTGTTCGGCGGATCCCACCTCACCCCAGCAGAGTTCTGACTGTTGTGTGCGGCGGAACCCACCTCACCCCAGCAGAGACCTGACTGTTGTGTTCGGCGGAACCCACCTCACCACAGCAGAGACCTGACTGTTGTGTTCGGCGGAACCCACCTCACCCCAGCAGAGACCTGACTGTTGTGTTCGGCGGAACCCACCTCACCCCAGCAGAGACCTGACTGTTGTGTGCGGCGGATCCCACCTCACCCCAGCAGAGACCTAACTGTTGTGTTCGGCGGAACCCACCTCACCCCAGCAGAGACCTGACTGTTGTGTTCGGCGGAACCCACCTCACCCCAGCAGAGACCTGACTGTTGTGTTCGGCGGATCCCACCTCACCCCAGCAGAGACCTGACTGTATTGTTAGGCGGAACCCACCTCACCCCAGCAGAGACCTGACTGTTGTGTACGGCGGATCCCACCTCACCCCAGCAGAAACCTGACTGTTGTGTGCGGCGGATCCCACCTCACCCCAGCAGAGACCTGACTGTTGTGTTCGGCGAATCTCACCTCACCACAGCAGAGACCTGACTGTTGTGTGCGGCGAATCCACGTCACCACAGCAGAGACCTGACTGTTGTGTGGGGCGAATCCCACCTCACCCCAGCAGAGACCTGACTGTTGTGTACAGCGGATCCCACCTCACCCCAGCAGAGACCTGACTATTGTGTTCGGCGGAACCTACCTCACCCCAGCAGAGACCTGACTGTTGTGTGCGGCGGATCCCACCTCACCCCAGCAGAGTTCTGACTGTTGTGTGCAGCGGATCCCCCCTCACCCCAGCAGAGACCTGACTGTTGTGTTCAGCGCAACCCACCTCACCCCAGCAGAGACCTGACTGTTGTGTTCGGCGGATCCCACCTCACCCCAGCAGAGACCTGACTGTTGTGTTCGGCAAATCCCACCTCACCCCAGCAGAGACCTGACTGTTGTGTTCGGCGGATCCCACCTCACCCCAGCAGAGACCTGACTGCTGTGTTCGGCGGATCCCACATCACCCCAGCACAGACCTGACTGTTGTGTTCGGCGGAACCCACCTCACCCCAGCAGAGACCTGACTGTTGTGTTCGGCGGAACCCACCTCACCCCAGGAGAGACCTGACTGTTGTGTGCGGCGAATCCCACCTCACCCCAGCAGAGACCTGACTGTTGTATGCGGCGGATCCCACCTCACCCCAGCAGAGACCTGACTGTTGTGTGCGGCGGATCCCACCTCACGCCAGCAGAGACCTGACTGTTGTGTTCGGCGGAACCCACCTCACCCCAGGAGAGACCTGACTGTTGTGTGCGGCGAATCCCACCTCACCCCAGCAGAGACCTGACTGTTGTATGCGGCGGATCCCACCTAACCCCAGCAGAGACCTGACTGTTGTATGCGGCGGATCCCACCTCACGCCAGCAGAGACCTGACTGTTGTGTTCGGCGGATCCCACCTCACCATAGCAGAGACCTGACTGTTGTGTTCGGCGGAACCCACCTCACCCCAGCAGAGACCTGACTGTTGTGTGCGGCGGATCCCACCTCACCCCAGCAGAGACCTGACTGTTGTGTGCGGCGAATCCCACCGCACCCCAGCAGAGACCTGACTGTTGTGTGCGGCGGATCCCACCTCACCCCAGCAGAGACCTGACTGTTGTGTTCGGCGGATCCCACCTCACCCCAGCAGAGACCTGACTGTTGTGTTCGGCAGATCCCACCTCACCACAGCAGAGACCTGACTGTTGTGTGCGGCGAATCCCACCTCACCACAGCAGACACCTGACTGTTGTGTGCGGCGAATCCCACCGCTCCACAGCAGAGACCTGACTGTTGTGTTCGGCGGATCCCACCTCACCCCAGCAGAGACCTGACTGTTGTGTGCAGCGAATCCCACCTCACCACAGCAGAGTTCTGACTGTTGTGTGCGGCGGATCCCACCTCACCCCAGCAGAGCCCTGACTGTTGTGTTCGGCGGATCCCACCTCACCCCAGCAGAGACCTGACTGTTGTGTTCGGCGGATCCCACCTCACCCCAGCAGAGACCTGACTGTTGTGTTCGGCGGAACCCACCTCACCCCAGCAGAGACCTGACTGCTGTGTGCGGCGGATCCCACCTCACCCCAGCAGAGACCTGACTGTTGTGTTCGGCGGAACCCACCTCACCCCAGCAGAGACCTGACTGTTGTGTTCGGCGGAACCCACCTCACCCCAGCAGAGACCTGACTGTTGTGTTCGGCGGATCCCACCTCACCCCAGCAGAGACCTGACTGTATTGTTAGGTGGAACCCACCTCACCCCAGCAGAGACCTGACTGTATTGTACGGCGGATCCCACCTCACCCCAGCAGAAACCTGACTGTTGTGTGCGGCGGATCCCACCTCACCCCTGCAGAGACCTGACTGTTGTGTTCGGCGAATCTCACCTCACCACAGCAGAGACCTGACTGTTGTGTGCGGCGAATCCCACCTCACCACAGCAGAGACCTGACTGTTGTGTGGGGCGAATCCCACCTCACCCCAGCAGAAACCTGAGTGTTGTGTACGGCGGATCCCACCTCACCCCAGCAGAGACCTGACTGTTGTGTTCGGCGGATCCCACCTCACCCCAGCAGAGTTCTGACTGTTGTGTGCGGCGGAACCCACCTCACCCCCGCAGAGACCTGACTGTTGTGTTCGGCGGAACCCACCTCACCCCAGCAGAGACCTGACTGTTGTGTTCGGAGGAACCCACCTCACCCCAGCAGAGACCTGACTGTTGTGTTCGGCGGAACCCACCTCACCCCAGCAGAGACCTGACTGTTGTGTTCGGCAGAACCTACCTCACCCCAGCAGAGACCTGACTGTTGTGTTCGGCGGATCCCACTTCACCCCAGCAGAGTTCTGACTGTTGTGTGCAGCGGATCCCCCCTCACCCCAGCAGAGACCTGACTGTTGTGTGCGGCGGATCCCACCTCACCCCAGCAGAGACCTGACTGTTGTGTTCGGCGGATCCCACCTCACCCCAGCAGAGACCTGACTGTTGTGTGCGGCGAATCCCACCTCACCACAGCAGAGACCTGACTGTTGTGTGCGGCGAATCCCACCGCACCACAGCAGAGACCTGACTGTTGTGTTCAGCGGATTCCACCTCACCCCAGCAGAGACCTGACTGTTGTGTGCAGCGAATCCCACCTCACCACAGCAGAGTTCTGACTGTTGTGTGCGGCGGATCCCACCTCACCCCAGGAGAGACCTGACTGTTGTGTTCGGCGGATCCCACCTCACCCCAGCAGAGACCTGACTGTTGTGTTCGGCGGATCCCACCTCACCCCAGCAGAGACCTGACTGTTGTGTTCGGCGGATCCCACCTCACCCCAGCAGAGACCTGACTGTTGTGTTTGGCGGAACCCACCTCACCCCAGGAGAGACCTGACTGTTGTGTGCGGCGAATCCCACCTCACCATAGCAGAGACCTGACTGTTGTGTACAGCGGATCCCACCTCACCCCAGCAGAGACCTGACTGTTGTGTTCGGCGGAACCTACCTCACCCCAGCAGAGACCTGACTGTTGTGTTCGGCGGATCCCACTTCACCCCAGCAGAGACCTGACTGTTGTGTTCGGCGGAACCTACCTCACCCCAGCAGAGACCTGACTGTTGTGTTCGGCGGATCCCACTTCACCCCAGCAGAGTTCTGACTGTTGTGTGCAGCGGATCCCCCCTCACCCCAGCAGAGACCTGACTGTTGTGTTCGGCGGATCCCACCTCACCCCAGCAGAGTTCTGACTGTTGTGTGCGGCGGAACCCACCTCACCCCAGCAGAGACCTGACTGTTGTGTGCGGCGGATCCCACCTCACCTCAGCAGAGACCTGACTGTTGTGTTCGGCAGATCCCACCTCACCACAGCAGAGACCTGACTGCTGTGTGCGGCGAATCCCACCTCACCACAGCAGAGACCTGACTGTTGTGTGCGGCGAATCCCACCGCACCACAGCAGAGGCCTGACTGTTGTGTTCGGCGGATCCCACCTCACCCCAGCAGAGACCTGACTGTTGTGTACGGCGGATCCCACCTCACCCCAGCAGAAACCTGACTGTTGTGTGCGGCGGATCCCACCTCACCCCAGCAGAGACCTGACTGTTGTGTTCAGCGAATCTCACCTCACCACAGCAGAGACCTGACTGTTGTGTGCGGCGAATCCCACCTCACCACAGCAGAGACCTGACTGTTGTGTGGGGCGAATCCCACCTCACCCCAGCAGAGTTCTGACCGTTGTGTGCAGCGGATCCCCCCTCACCCCAGCAGAGACCTGACTGTTGTGTTCAGCGCAACCCACCTCACCCCAGCAGAGACCTGACTGTTGTGTGCGGCGGATCCCACCTCACCCCAGCAGAGACCTGACTGTTGTGTGCGGCGGATCCCACCTCACCCCAGCAGAGACCTGACTGTTGTGTGTGGCGGATCCCACCTCACCCCAGCAGAGACCTGACTGTTGTGTTCGGCAGATCCCACCTCACCACAGCAGAGACCTGACTGCTGTGTGCGGCGAATCCCACCTCACCACAGCAGAGACCTGACTGTTGTGTGCGGCGAATCCCACCGCATCACAGCAGAGGCCTGACTGTTGTGTTCGGCGGATCCCACCTCACCCCAGCAGAGACCTGACTGTTGTGTTCGGCGGAACCCACCTCACCCCAGCAGAGTTCTGACTGCTGTGTGCGGCGAATCCCACCTCACCACAGCAGAGACCTGACTGTTGTGTGCGGCGAATCCCACCGCACCACAGCAGAGGCCTGACTGTTGTGTTCGGCGGATCCCACCTCACCCCAGCAGAGACCTGACTGTTGTGTTCGGCGGATCCCACCTCACCCCAGCAGAGACCTGACTGTTGTGTTCGGCGGATCCCACCTCACCCCAGCAGAGTTCTGACTGTTGTGTGCGGCGGAACCCACCTCACCCCAGCAGAGACCTGACTGTTGTGTTCGGCGGAACCCACCTCACCCCAGCAGAGACCTGACTGTTGTGTTCCGCGGAACCCACCTCACCCCAGCAGAGACCTGACTGTTGTGTTCGGCGGAACCCACCTCGCCCCAGCAGAGACCTGACTGTTGTGTGCGGCGGATCCCACCTCACCCCAGCAGAGACCTGACTGTTGTGTTCGGCGGAACCCACCTCACCCCAGGAGAGACCTGACTGTTGTGTGCGGCGAATCCCACCTCACCATAGCAGAGACCTGACTGTTGTGTTCGGCGGATCCCACCTCACCCCAGCAGAGACCTGACTGTTGTGTGCAGCGAATCCCAACTCACCACAGCAGAGACCTAACTGTTGTGTTTGGCGGATCCCACCTCACCCCAGCAGAGGCCTGACTGTTGTGTTCGGCAAATCCCACCTCACCCCAGCAGAGACCTGACTGTTGTGTTCGGCGGATCCCACCTCACCCCAGCAGAGACCTGACTGTTGTGTTCGGCGGATCCCACCTCACCCCAGCAGAGACCTGACTGTTGTGTACGGCGGATCCCACCTCACCCCAGCAGAAACCTGACTGTTGTGTGCGGCGGATCCCACCTCACCCCAGCAGAGACCTGACTGTTGTGTTCGGCGAATCTAACCTCACCACAGCAGAGACCTGACTGTTGTGTGCGGCGAATCCCACCTCACCACAGCAGAGACCTGACTGTTGTGTGGGGCGAATCCCACCTCACCCCAGCAGAGACCTGACTGTTGTGTTCGGCGGAACCCACCTCACCCCAGGAGAGACCTGACTGTTGTGTGCGGCGAATCCCACCTCACCATAGCAGAGACCTGACTGTTGTGTGCGGCGAATCCCACCTCACCCCAGCAGAGACCTGACTATTGTGTACAGCGGATCCCACCTCACCCCAGCAGAGACCTGACTGTTGTGTTCGGCGGATCCCACTTCACCCCAGCAGAGTTCTGACTGTTGTGTGCAGCGGATCCCCCCTCACCCCAGCAGAGACCTGACTGTTGTGTGCGGCAGATCCCACCTCACCCCAGCAGAGACCTGACTGTTGTGTGCGGCGGATCCCACCTCACCCCAGCAGAGACCTGACTGTTGTGTTCGGCGGATCCCACCTCACCCCAGCAGAGACCTGACTGTTGTGTTCGGCAGATCCCACCTCACCACAGCAGAGACCTGACTGCTGTGTGCGGCGAATCCCACCTCACCACAGCAGAGACCTGACTGTTGTGTGCGGCGAATCCCACCGCACCACAGCAGAGACCTGACTGTTGTGTTCGGCGGATTCCACCTCACCCCAGCAGAGACCTGACTGTTGTGTGCAGCGAATCCCACCTCACCACAGCAGAGTTCTGACTGTTGTGTGCGGCGGATCCCACCTCACCCCAGCAGAGACCTGACTGTTGTGTTCGGCGGATCCCACCTCACCCCAGCAGAGACCTGACTGTTGTGTTCGGCGGATCCCACCTCACCCCAGCAGAGTTCTGACTGTTGTGTGCGGCGGATCCCACCTCACCCCAGCAGAGACCTGACTGTATTGTTAGGCGGAACCCACCTCACCCCAGCAGAGACCTGACTGTTGTGTACGGCGGATCCCACCTCACCCCAGCAGAAACCTGACTGTTGTGTGCGGCGGATCCCACCTCACCCCAGCAGAGACCTGACTGTTGTGTTCGGCGAATCTCACCTCACCACAGCAGAGACCTGACTGTTGTGTGCGGCGAATCCCACCTCACCCCAGCAGAGACCTGACTGTTGTGTGGGGCGAATCCCACCTCACCCCAGCAGAGACCTGACTGTTGTGTTCGGCGGATCCCACTTCACCCCAGCAGAGACCTGACTGTTGTGTTCGGCGGAACCTACCTCACCCCAGCAGAGACCTGACTGTTGTGTTCGGCGGATCCCACTTCACCCCAGCAGAGTTCTGACTGTTGTGTGCAGCGGATCCCCCCTCACCCCAGCAGAGACCTGACTGTTGTGTTCGGCGGATCCCACCTCACCCCAGCAGAGTTCTGACTGTTGTGTGCGGCGGAACCCACCTCACCCCAGCAGAGACCTGACTGTTGTGTGCGGCGGATCCCACCTCACCTCAGCAGAGACCTGACTGTTGTGTTCGGCAGATCCCACCTCACCACAGCAGAGACCTGACTGCTGTGTGCGGCGAATCCCACCTCACCACAGCAGAGACCTGACTGTTGTGTGCGGCGAATCCCACCGCACCACAGCAGAGGCCTGACTGTTGTGTTCGGCGGATCCCACCTCACCCCAGCAGAGACCTGACTGTTGTGTACGGCGGATCCCACCTCACCCCAGCAGAAACCTGACTGTTGTGTGCGGCGGATCCCACCTCACCCCAGCAGAGACCTGACTGTTGTGTTCAGCGAATCTCACCTCACCACAGCAGAGACCTGACTGTTGTGTGCGGCGAATCCCACCTCACCACAGCAGAGACCTGACTGTTGTGTGGGGCGAATCCCACCTCACCCCAGCAGAGTTCTGACCGTTGTGTGCAGCGGATCCCCCCTCACCCCAGCAGAGACCTGACTGTTGTGTTCAGCGCAACCCACCTCACCCCAGCAGAGACCTGACTGTTGTGTGCGGCGGATCCCACCTCACCCCAGCAGAGACCTGACTGTTGTGTGCGGCGGATCCCACCTCACCCCAGCAGAGACCTGACTGTTGTGTGTGGCGGATCCCACCTCACCCCAGCAGAGACCTGACTGTTGTGTTCGGCAGATCCCACCTCACCACAGCAGAGACCTGACTGCTGTGTGCGGCGAATCCCACCTCACCACAGCAGAGACCTGACTGTTGTGTGCGGCGAATCCCACCGCATCACAGCAGAGGCCTGACTGTTGTGTTCGGCGGATCCCACCTCACCCCAGCAGAGACCTGACTGTTGTGTTCGGCGGAACCCACCTCACCCCAGCAGAGTTCTGACTGCTGTGTGCGGCGAATCCCACCTCACCACAGCAGAGACCTGACTGTTGTGTGCGGCGAATCCCACCGCACCACAGCAGAGGCCTGACTGTTGTGTTCGGCGGATCCCACCTCACCCCAGCAGAGACCTGACTGTTGTGTTCGGCGGATCCCACCTCACCCCAGCAGAGACCTGACTGTTGTGTTCGGCGGATCCCACCTCACCCCAGCAGAGTTCTGACTGTTGTGTGCGGCGGAACCCACCTCACCCCAGCAGAGACCTGACTGTTGTGTTCGGCGGAACCCACCTCACCCCAGCAGAGACCTGACTGTTGTGTTCCGCGGAACCCACCTCACCCCAGCAGAGACCTGACTGTTGTGTTCGGCGGAACCCACCTCGCCCCAGCAGAGACCTGACTGTTGTGTGCGGCGGATCCCACCTCACCCCAGCAGAGACCTGACTGTTGTGTTCGGCGGAACCCACCTCACCCCAGGAGAGACCTGACTGTTGTGTGCGGCGAATCCCACCTCACCATAGCAGAGACCTGACTGTTGTGTTCGGCGGATCCCACCTCACCCCAGCAGAGACCTGACTGTTGTGTGCAGCGAATCCCAACTCACCACAGCAGAGACCTAACTGTTGTGTTTGGCGGATCCCACCTCACCCCAGCAGAGGCCTGACTGTTGTGTTCGGCAAATCCCACCTCACCCCAGCAGAGACCTGACTGTTGTGTTCGGCGGATCCCACCTCACCCCAGCAGAGACCTGACTGTTGTGTTCGGCGGATCCCACCTCACCCCAGCAGAGACCTGACTGTTGTGTACGGCGGATCCCACCTCACCCCAGCAGAAACCTGACTGTTGTGTGCGGCGGATCCCACCTCACCCCAGCAGAGACCTGACTGTTGTGTTCGGCGAATCTAACCTCACCACAGCAGAGACCTGACTGTTGTGTGCGGCGAATCCCACCTCACCACAGCAGAGACCTGACTGTTGTGTGGGGCGAATCCCACCTCACCCCAGCAGAGACCTGACTGTTGTGTTCGGCGGAACCCACCTCACCCCAGGAGAGACCTGACTGTTGTGTGCGGCGAATCCCACCTCACCATAGCAGAGACCTGACTGTTGTGTGCGGCGAATCCCACCTCACCCCAGCAGAGACCTGACTATTGTGTACAGCGGATCCCACCTCACCCCAGCAGAGACCTGACTGTTGTGTTCGGCGGATCCCACTTCACCCCAGCAGAGTTCTGACTGTTGTGTGCAGCGGATCCCCCCTCACCCCAGCAGAGACCTGACTGTTGTGTGCGGCAGATCCCACCTCACCCCAGCAGAGACCTGACTGTTGTGTGCGGCGGATCCCACCTCACCCCAGCAGAGACCTGACTGTTGTGTTCGGCGGATCCCACCTCACCCCAGCAGAGACCTGACTGTTGTGTTCGGCAGATCCCACCTCACCACAGCAGAGACCTGACTGCTGTGTGCGGCGAATCCCACCTCACCACAGCAGAGACCTGACTGTTGTGTGCGGCGAATCCCACCGCACCACAGCAGAGACCTGACTGTTGTGTTCGGCGGATTCCACCTCACCCCAGCAGAGACCTGACTGTTGTGTGCAGCGAATCCCACCTCACCACAGCAGAGTTCTGACTGTTGTGTGCGGCGGATCCCACCTCACCCCAGCAGAGACCTGACTGTTGTGTTCGGCGGATCCCACCTCACCCCAGCAGAGACCTGACTGTTGTGTTCGGCGGATCCCACCTCACCCCAGCAGAGTTCTGACTGTTGTGTGCGGCGGATCCCACCTCACCCCAGCAGAGACCTGACTGTATTGTTAGGCGGAACCCACCTCACCCCAGCAGAGACCTGACTGTTGTGTACGGCGGATCCCACCTCACCCCAGCAGAAACCTGACTGTTGTGTGCGGCGGATCCCACCTCACCCCAGCAGAGACCTGACTGTTGTGTTCGGCGAATCTCACCTCACCACAGCAGAGACCTGACTGTTGTGTGCGGCGAATCCCACCTCACCCCAGCAGAGACCTGACTGTTGTGTGGGGCGAATCCCACCTCACCCCAGCAGAGACCTGACTGTTGTGTACGGCGGATCCCACCTCACCCCAGCAGAGACCTGACTGTTGTGTTCGGCGGAACCTACCTCACCCCAGCAGAGACCTGAGTGTTGTGTGCGGCGGATCCCACCTCACCCCAGCAGAGTTCTGACTGTTGTGTGCGGCGGATCCCCCCTCACCCCAGCAGAGACCTGACTGTTGTGTTCAGCGCAACCCACCTCACCCCAGCAGAGACCTGACTGTTGTGTTCGGCGGATCCCACCTCACCCCAGCAGAGACCTGACTGTTGTGTTCGGCGGATCCCACCTCACCCCAGCAGAGACCTGACTGTTGTGTTCGGCAAATCCCACCTCACCCCAGCAGAGACCTGACTGTTGTGTTCGGCGGATCCCACCTCACCCCAGCAGAGACCTGACTGCTGTGTTCGGCGGATCCCACATCACCCCAGCAGAGACCTGACTGTTGTGTTCGGCGGAACCCACCTCACCCCAGCAGAGACCTGACTGTTGTGTTCGGCGGAACCCACCTCACCCCAGGAGAGACCTGACTGTTGTGTTCGGCGGAACCCACCTCACCCCAGGAGAGACCTGACAGTTGTGTGCGGCGAATCCCACCTCACCCCAGCAGAGACCTGACTGTTGTGTTCGGCGAATCCCACCTCACCATAGCAGAGACCTGACTGTTGTGTGCGGCGAATCCCACCTCACCCCAGCAGAGACCTGACTGTTGTGTGCGGCGGATCCCACCTCACCCCAGCAGAGACCTGACTGTTGTGTGCGGCGGATCCCACCTCACCCCAGCAGAGACCTGACTGTTGTGTTCGGCGGATCCCACCTCACCATAGCAGAGACCTGACTGTTGTGTTCGGCGGAACCCACCTCACCCCAGCAGAGACCTGACTGTTGTGTGCGGCGGATCCCACCTCACCCCAGCAGAGACCTGACTGTTGTGTTCGGCGGATCCCACCTCACTCCAGCAGAGACCTGACTGTTGTGTTCGGCGGATCCCACCGCACCCCAGCAGAGACCTGACTGTTGTGTGCGGCGGATCCCACCTCACCCCAGCAGAGACCTGACTGTTGTGTGCGGCGAATCCCACCGCACCCCAGCAGAGACCTGACTGTTGTGTGCGGCGGATCCCACCTCACCCCAGCAGAGACCTGACTGTTGTGTTCGGCGGATCCCACCTCACCCCAGCAGAGACCTGACTGTTGTGTTCGGCAGATCCCACCTCACCACAGCAGAGACCTGACTGTTGTGTGCGGCGAATCCCACCTCACCACAGCAGACACCTGACTGTTGTGTGCGGCGAATCCCACCGCTCCACAGCAGAGACCTGACTGTTGTGTTCGGCGGATCCCACCTCACCCCAGCAGAGACCTGACTGTTGTGTGCAGCGAATCCCACCTCACCACAGCAGAGTTCTGACTGTTGTGTGCGGCGGATCCCACCTCACCCCAGCAGAGCCCTGACTGTTGTGTTCGGCGGATCCCACCTCACCCCAGCAGAGACCTGACTGTTGTGTTCGGCGGATCCCACCTCACCCCAGCAGAGACCTGACTGTTGTGTTCGGCGGAACCCACCTCACCCCAGCAGAGACCTGACTGCTGTGTGCGGCGGATCCCACCTCACCCCAGCAGAGACCTGACTGTTGTGTTCGGCGGAACCCACCTCACCCCAGCAGAGACCTGACTGTTGTGTTCGGCGGAACCCACCTCACCCCAGCAGAGACCTGACTGTATTGTTAGGTGGAACCCACCTCACCCCAGCAGAGACCTGACTGTATTGTACGGCGGATCCCACCTCACCCCAGCAGAAACCTGACTGTTGTGTGCGGCGGATCCCACCTCACCCCTGCAGAGACCTGACTGTTGTGTTCGGCGAATCTCACCTCACCACAGCAGAGACCTGACTGTTGTGTGCGGCGAATCCCACCTCACCACAGCAGAGACCTGACTGTTGTGTGGGGCGAATCCCACCTCACCCCAGCAGAAACCTGACTGTTGTGTACGGCGGATCCCACCTCACCCCAGCAGAGACCTGACTGTTGTGTTCGGCGGATCCCACCTCACCCCAGCAGAGTTCTGACTGTTGTGTGCGGCGGAACCCACCTCACCCCCGCAGAGACCTGACTGTTGTGTTCGGCGGAACCCACCTCACCCCAGCAGAGACCTGACTGTTGTGTTCGGAGGAACCCACCTCACCCCAGCAGAGACCTGACTGTTGTGTTCGGCGGAACCCACCTCACCCCAGCAGAGACCTGACTGTTGTGTTCGGCAGAACCTACCTCACCCCAGCAGAGACCTGACTGTTGTGTTCGGCGGATCCCACTTCACCCCAGCAGAGTTCTGACTGTTGTGTGCAGCGGATCCCCCCTCACCCCAGCAGAGACCTGACTGTTGTGTGCGGCGGATCCCACCTCACCCCAGCAGAGACCTGACTGTTGTGTTCGGCGGATCCCACCTCACCCCAGCAGAGACCTGACTGTTGTGTGCGGCGAATCCCACCTCACCACAGCAGAGACCTGACTGTTGTGTGCGGCGAATCCCACCGCACCACAGCAGAGACCTGACTGTTGTGTTCAGCGGATTCCACCTCACCCCAGCAGAGACCTGACTGTTGTGTGCAGCGAATCCCACCTCACCACAGCAGAGTTCTGACTGTTGTGTGCGGCGGATCCCACCTCACCCCAGGAGAGACCTGACTGTTGTGTTCGGCGGATCCCACCTCACCCCAGCAGAGACCTGACTGTTGTGTTCGGCGGATCCCACCTCACCCCAGCAGAGACCTGACTGTTGTGTTCGGCGGATCCCACCTCACCCCAGCAGAGACCTGACTGTTGTGTTTGGCGGAACCCACCTCACCCCAGGAGAGACCTGACTGTTGTGTGCGGCGAATCCCACCTCACCATAGCAGAGACCTGACTGTTGTGTACAGCGGATCCCACCTCACCCCAGCAGAGACCTGACTGTTGTGTTCGGCGGAACCTACCTCACCCCAGCAGAGACCTGACTGTTGTGTTCGGCGGATCCCACTTCACCCCAGCAGAGACCTGACTGTTGTGTTCGGCGGAACCTACCTCACCCCAGCAGAGACCTGACTGTTGTGTTCGGCGGATCCCACTTCACCCCAGCAGAGTTCTGACTGTTGTGTGCAGCGGATCCCCCCTCACCCCAGCAGAGACCTGACTGTTGTGTGCGGCAGATCCCACCTCACCCCAGCAGAGACCTGACTGTTGTGTGCAGCGGATCCCACCTCACCCCAGCAGAGACCTGACTGTTGTGTTCGGCGGATCCCACCTCACCCCAGCAGAGACCTGACTGTTGTGTTCGGCAGATCCCACCTCACCACAGCAGAGACCTGACTGCTGTGTGCGGCGAATCCCACCTCACCACAGCAGAGACCTGACTGTTGTGTGCAGCGAATCCCACCTCACCACAGCAGAGTTCTGACTGTTGTGTGCGGCGGATCCCACCTCACCCCAGCAGAGACCTGACTGTTGTGTTCGGCGGATCCCACCTCACCCCAGCAGAGACCTGACTGTTGTGTTCGGCGGATCCCACCTCACCCCAGCAGAGACCTGACTGTTGTGTTCGGCGGAACCCACCTCACCCCAGCAGAGACCTGACTGTTGTGTTCGGCGGAACTCACCTCACCCCAGCAGAGACCTGACTGTTGTGTTCGGCGGAACCCACCTCACCCCAGCAGAGACCTGACTGTTGTGTGCGGCGGATCCCACCTCACCCCAGCAGAGACCTGACTGTTGTGTTCGGCGGAACCCACCTCACCCCAGCAGAGACCTGACTGTTGTGTTCGGCGGAACCCACCTCACCCCAGGAGAGACCTGACAGTTGTGTGCGGCGAATCCCACCTCACCCCAGCAGAGACCTGACTGTTGTGTTCGGCGAATCCCACCTCACCATAGCAGAGACCTGACTGTTGTGTGCGGCGAATCCCACCTCACCCCAGCAGAGACCTGACTGTTGTGTGCGGCGGATCCCACCTCACCCCAGCAGAGACCTGACTGTTGTGTGCGGCGGATCCCACCTCACCCCAGCAGAGACCTGACTGTTGTGTTCGGCGGAACCCACCTCACCCCAGCAGAGACCTGACTGTTGTGTGCGGCGGATCCCACCTCACCCCAGCAGAGACCTGACTGTTGTGTTCGGCGGATCCCACCTCACTCCAGCAGAGACCTGACTGTTGTGTTCGGCGGATCCTACCTCACCCCAGCAGAGACCTGACTGTTGTGTTCGGCAGATCCCACCTCACCACAGCAGAGACCTGACTGTTGTGTGCGGCGAATCCCACCTCACCACAGCAGACACCTGACTGTTGTGTGCGGCGAATCCCACCGCACCACAGCAGAGACCTGACTCTTGTGTACGGCTGATCCCACCTCACCCCAGCAGAGACCTGACTGTTGTGTACGGCGGATCCCACCTCACCCCAGCAGAGACCTGACTGTTGTGTTCGGCGGAACCTACCTCACCCCAGCAGAGACCTGACTGTTGTGTGCGGCAGATCCCACCTCACCCCAGCAGAGTTCTGACTGTTGTGTGCAGCGGATCCCCCCTCATCCCAGCAGAGACCTGACTGTTGTGTTCAGCGCAACCCACCTCACCCCAGCAGAGTTCTGACTGTTGTGTTCGGCAAATCCCACCTCACCCCAGCAGAGACCTGACTGTTGTGTGCGGCGAATCCCACCTCACCCCAGCAGAGACCTGACTGTTGTGTTCGGCGAATCCCACCTCACCATAGCAGAGACCTGACTGTTGTGTGCGGCGGATCCCACCTCACCCCAGCAGAGTTCTGACTGTTGTGTGCGGCGGATCCCACCTCACCCCAGCAGAGACCTAACTGTATTGTTAGGCGGATCCCACCTCACCCCAGCAGAGACCTGACTCTTGTGTACGGCTGATCCCACCTCACCCCAGCAGAGACCTGACTGTTGTGTTCGGCGGATCCCACCTCACCCCAGCAGAGACCTGACTGTTGTGTTCGGCGGAACCCACCTCACCCCAGGAGAGACCTGACTGTTGTGTGCGGCGAATCCCACCTCACCATAGCAGAGACCTGACTGTTGTGTTCGGCGGATCCCACCTCACCCCAGCAGAGACCTGACTGTTGTGTGCAGCGAATCCCACCTCACCACAGCAGAGACCTGACTGTTGTGTTCGGCGAATCTCACCTCACCACAGCAGAGACCTGACTGTTGTGTGCGGCGAATCCCACCTCACCACAGCAGAGACCTGACTGTTGTGTGGGGCGAATCCCACCTCACCCCAGCAGAGACCTGACTGTTGTGTACGGCGGATCCCACCTCACCCCAGCAGAGACCTGACTGTTGTGTTCGGCGGAACCTACCTCACCCCAGCAGAGACCTGACTGTTGTGTTCGGCGGATCCCACCTCACCCCAGCAGAGTTCTGACTGTTGTGTGCGGCGGAACCCACCTCACCCCAGCAGAGACCTGACTGTTGTGTGCGGCGGATCCCACCTCACCTCAGCAGAGACCTGACTGTTGTGTTCGGCAGATCCCACCTCACCACAGCAGAGACCTGACTGCTGTGTGCGGCGAATCCCACCTCACCACAGCAGAGACCTGACTGTTGTGTGCGGCGAATCCCACCGCACCACAGCAGAGGCCTGACTGTTGTGTTCGGCGGATCCCACCTCACCCCAGCAGAGACCTGACTGTTGTGTACGGCGGATCCCACCTCACCCCAGCAGAAACCTGACTGTTGTGTGCGGCGGATCCCACCTCACCCCAGCAGAGACCTGACTGTTGTGTTCAGCGAATCTCACCTCACCACAGCAGAGACCTGACTGTTGTGTGCGGCGAATCCCACCTCACCACAGCAGAGACCTGACTGTTGTGTGGGGCGAATCCCACCTCACCCCAGCAGAGTTCTGACCGTTGTGTGCAGCGGATCCCCCCTCACCCCAGCAGAGACCTGACTGTTGTGTTCAGCGCAACCCACCTCACCCCAGCAGAGACCTGACTGTTGTGTGCGGCGGATCCCACCTCACCCCAGCAGAGACCTGACTGTTGTGTGCGGCGGATCCCACCTCACCCCAGCAGAGACCTGACTGTTGTGTGTGGCGGATCCCACCTCACCCCAGCAGAGACCTGACTGTTGTGTTCGGCAGATCCCACCTCACCACAGCAGAGACCTGACTGCTGTGTGCGGCGAATCCCACCTCACCACAGCAGAGACCTGACTGTTGTGTGCGGCGAATCCCACCGCATCACAGCAGAGGCCTGACTGTTGTGTTCGGCGGATCCCACCTCACCCCAGCAGAGACCTGACTGTTGTGTTCGGCGGAACCCACCTCACCCCAGCAGAGTTCTGACTGCTGTGTGCGGCGAATCCCACCTCACCACAGCAGAGACCTGACTGTTGTGTGCGGCGAATCCCACCGCACCACAGCAGAGGCCTGACTGTTGTGTTCGGCGGATCCCACCTCACCCCAGCAGAGACCTGACTGTTGTGTTCGGCGGATCCCACCTCACCCCAGCAGAGACCTGACTGTTGTGTTCGGCGGATCCCACCTCACCCCAGCAGAGTTCTGACTGTTGTGTGCGGCGGAACCCACCTCACCCCAGCAGAGACCTGACTGTTGTGTTCGGCGGAACCCACCTCACCCCAGCAGAGACCTGACTGTTGTGTTCCGCGGAACCCACCTCACCCCAGCAGAGACCTGACTGTTGTGTTCGGCGGAACCCACCTCGCCCCAGCAGAGACCTGACTGTTGTGTGCGGCGGATCCCACCTCACCCCAGCAGAGACCTGACTGTTGTGTTCGGCGGAACCCACCTCACCCCAGGAGAGACCTGACTGTTGTGTGCGGCGAATCCCACCTCACCATAGCAGAGACCTGACTGTTGTGTTCGGCGGATCCCACCTCACCCCAGCAGAGACCTGACTGTTGTGTGCAGCGAATCCCAACTCACCACAGCAGAGACCTAACTGTTGTGTTTGGCGGATCCCACCTCACCCCAGCAGAGGCCTGACTGTTGTGTTCGGCAAATCCCACCTCACCCCAGCAGAGACCTGACTGTTGTGTTCGGCGGATCCCACCTCACCCCAGCAGAGACCTGACTGTTGTGTTCGGCGGATCCCACCTCACCCCAGCAGAGACCTGACTGTTGTGTACGGCGGATCCCACCTCACCCCAGCAGAAACCTGACTGTTGTGTGCGGCGGATCCCACCTCACCCCAGCAGAGACCTGACTGTTGTGTTCGGCGAATCTAACCTCACCACAGCAGAGACCTGACTGTTGTGTGCGGCGAATCCCACCTCACCACAGCAGAGACCTGACTGTTGTGTGGGGCGAATCCCACCTCACCCCAGCAGAGACCTGACTGTTGTGTTCGGCGGAACCCACCTCACCCCAGGAGAGACCTGACTGTTGTGTGCGGCGAA
This sequence comes from Hyperolius riggenbachi, assembly GCF_040937935.1. Lineage (NCBI taxonomy): Eukaryota > Metazoa > Chordata > Amphibia > Anura > Hyperoliidae > Hyperolius > Hyperolius riggenbachi. The sequence continues at coordinate 466,194,283 of NC_090648.1, read as the reverse complement.
TCCCACCTCACCATAGCAGAGACCTGACTGTTGTGTGCGGCGAATCCCACCTCACCCCAGCAGAGACCTGACTATTGTGTACAGCGGATCCCACCTCACCCCAGCAGAGACCTGACTGTTGTGTTCGGCGGATCCCACTTCACCCCAGCAGAGTTCTGACTGTTGTGTGCAGCGGATCCCCCCTCACCCCAGCAGAGACCTGACTGTTGTGTGCGGCAGATCCCACCTCACCCCAGCAGAGACCTGACTGTTGTGTGCGGCGGATCCCACCTCACCCCAGCAGAGACCTGACTGTTGTGTTCGGCGGATCCCACCTCACCCCAGCAGAGACCTGACTGTTGTGTTCGGCAGATCCCACCTCACCACAGCAGAGACCTGACTGCTGTGTGCGGCGAATCCCACCTCACCACAGCAGAGACCTGACTGTTGTGTGCGGCGAATCCCACCGCACCACAGCAGAGACCTGACTGTTGTGTTCGGCGGATTCCACCTCACCCCAGCAGAGACCTGACTGTTGTGTGCAGCGAATCCCACCTCACCACAGCAGAGTTCTGACTGTTGTGTGCGGCGGATCCCACCTCACCCCAGCAGAGACCTGACTGTTGTGTTCGGCGGATCCCACCTCACCCCAGCAGAGACCTGACTGTTGTGTTCGGCGGATCCCACCTCACCCCAGCAGAGTTCTGACTGTTGTGTGCGGCGGATCCCACCTCACCCCAGCAGAGACCTGACTGTATTGTTAGGCGGAACCCACCTCACCCCAGCAGAGACCTGACTGTTGTGTACGGCGGATCCCACCTCACCCCAGCAGAAACCTGACTGTTGTGTGCGGCGGATCCCACCTCACCCCAGCAGAGACCTGACTGTTGTGTTCGGCGAATCTCACCTCACCACAGCAGAGACCTGACTGTTGTGTGCGGCGAATCCCACCTCACCCCAGCAGAGACCTGACTGTTGTGTGGGGCGAATCCCACCTCACCCCAGCAGAGACCTGACTGTTGTGTACGGCGGATCCCACCTCACCCCAGCAGAGACCTGACTGTTGTGTTCGGCGGAACCTACCTCACCCCAGCAGAGACCTGAGTGTTGTGTGCGGCGGATCCCACCTCACCCCAGCAGAGTTCTGACTGTTGTGTGCGGCGGATCCCCCCTCACCCCAGCAGAGACCTGACTGTTGTGTTCAGCGCAACCCACCTCACCCCAGCAGAGACCTGACTGTTGTGTTCGGCGGATCCCACCTCACCCCAGCAGAGACCTGACTGTTGTGTTCGGCGGATCCCACCTCACCCCAGCAGAGACCTGACTGTTGTGTTCGGCAAATCCCACCTCACCCCAGCAGAGACCTGACTGTTGTGTTCGGCGGATCCCACCTCACCCCAGCAGAGACCTGACTGCTGTGTTCGGCGGATCCCACATCACCCCAGCAGAGACCTGACTGTTGTGTTCGGCGGAACCCACCTCACCCCAGCAGAGACCTGACTGTTGTGTTCGGCGGAACCCACCTCACCCCAGGAGAGACCTGACTGTTGTGTTCGGCGGAACCCACCTCACCCCAGGAGAGACCTGACAGTTGTGTGCGGCGAATCCCACCTCACCCCAGCAGAGACCTGACTGTTGTGTTCGGCGAATCCCACCTCACCATAGCAGAGACCTGACTGTTGTGTGCGGCGAATCCCACCTCACCCCAGCAGAGACCTGACTGTTGTGTGCGGCGGATCCCACCTCACCCCAGCAGAGACCTGACTGTTGTGTGCGGCGGATCCCACCTCACCCCAGCAGAGACCTGACTGTTGTGTTCGGCGGATCCCACCTCACCATAGCAGAGACCTGACTGTTGTGTTCGGCGGAACCCACCTCACCCCAGCAGAGACCTGACTGTTGTGTGCGGCGGATCCCACCTCACCCCAGCAGAGACCTGACTGTTGTGTTCGGCGGATCCCACCTCACTCCAGCAGAGACCTGACTGTTGTGTTCGGCGGATCCCACCTCACCCCAGCAGAGACCTGACTGTTGTGTTCGGCAGATCCCACCTCACCACAGCAGAGACCTGACTGTTGTGTGCGGCGAATCCCACCTCACCACAGCAGACACCTGACTGTTGTGTGCGGCGAATCCCACCGCACCACAGCAGAGACCTGACTCTTGTGTACGGCTGATCCCACCTCACCCCAGCAGAGACCTGACTGTTGTGTGCGGCGGATCCCACCTCACCCCAGCAGAGACCTGACTGTTGTGTTCGGCGGAACCCACCTCACCCCAGGAGAGACCTGACTGTTGTGTGCGGCGAATCCCACCTCACCATAGCAGAGACCTGACTGTTGTGTTCGGCGGATCCCACCTCACCCCAGCAGAGACCTGACTGTTGTGTGCAGCGAATCCCACCTCACCCCAGCAGAGACCTGACTGTTGTGTTCGGCGAATCTCACCTCACCACAGCAGAGACCTGACTGTTGTGTGCGGCGAATCCCACCTCACCACAGCAGAGACCTGACTGTTGTGTACGGCGGATCCCACCTCACCCCAGCAGAGAGCTGACTGTTGTGTTCGGCGGATCCCACCTCACCCCAGCAGAGACCTGACTGTTGTGTTCGGCGAATCTCACCTCACCACAGCAGAGACCTGACTGTTGTGTGCGGCGAATCCCACCTCACCACAGCAGAGACCTGACTGTTGTGTGGGGCGAATCCCACCTCACCCCAGCAGAGACCTGACTGTTGTGTTCGGCGGATCCCACCTCACCCCAGCAGAGACCTGACTGTTGTGTGCGGCGAATCCCACCTCACCCCAGCAGAGACCTGACTGTTGTGTTCGGCGGAACCTACTTCACCACAGCAGAGACCTGACTGTTGTGTTCGGCGGATCCCACCTCACCCCAGCAGAGTTCTGACTGTTGTGTGCAGCGGATCCCCCCTCACCCCAGCAGAGACCTGACTGTTGTGTTCAGCGCAACCCACCTCACCCCAGCAGAGACCTGACTGTTGTGTTCGGCGGATCCCACCTCACCCCAGCAGAGACCTGACTGTTGTGTGCGGCGGATCCCACCTCACCCCAGCAGAGACCTGACTGTTGTGTTCGGCGGATCCCACCTCACCCCAGCAGAGACCTGACTGTTGTGTTCGGCAGATCCCACCTCACCACAGCAGAGACCTGACTGCTGTGTGCGGCGAATCCCACCTCACCACAGCAGAGACCTGACTGTTGTGTGCGGCGAATCCCACCGCACCACAGCAGAGACCTGACTGTTGTGTTCGGCGGATCCCACCTCACCCCAGCAGAGACCTGACTGTTGTGTGCAGCGAATCCCACCTCACCACAGCAGAGTTCTGACTGTTGTGTGCGGCGGATCCCACCTCACCCCAGCAGAGACCTGACTGTTGTGTTCGGCGGAACCCACCTCACCCCAGCAGAGACCTGACTGTTGTGTGCGGCGGATCCCACCTCACCCCAGCAGAGACCTGACTGTTGTGTTCGGCGGAACCCACCTCACCCCAGCAGAGACCTGACTGTTGTGTACGGCGGATCCCACCTCACCCCAGCAGAAACCTGACTGTTGTGTGCGGCGGATCCCACCTCACCCCAGCAGAGACCTGACTGTTGTGTGCAGCGAATCCCACCTCACCACAGCAGAGACCTGACTGTTGTGTTCGGCGAATCTCACCTCACCACAGCAGAGACCTGACTGTTGTGTGCGGCGAATCCCACCTCACCACAGCAGAGACCTGACTGTTGTGTGGGGCGAATCCCACCTCACCCCAGCAGAGACCTGACTGTTGTGTACGGCGGATCCCACCTCACCCCAGCAGAGACCTGACTGTTGTGTTCGGCGGAACCTACCTCACCCCAGCAGAGACCTGACTGTTGTGTTCGGCGGATCCCACCTCACCCCAGCAGAGTTCTGACTGTTGTGTGCGGCGGAACCCACCTCACCCCAGCAGAGACCTGACTGTTGTGTGCGGCGGATCCCACCTCACCTCAGCAGAGACCTGACTGTTGTGTTCGGCAGATCCCACCTCACCACAGCAGAGACCTGACTGCTGTGTGCGGCGAATCCCACCTCACCACAGCAGAGACCTGACTGTTGTGTGCGGCGAATCCCACCGCACCACAGCAGAGGCCTGACTGTTGTGTTCGGCGGATCCCACCTCACCCCAGCAGAGACCTGACTGTTGTGTACGGCGGATCCCACCTCACCCCAGCAGAAACCTGACTGTTGTGTGCGGCGGATCCCACCTCACCCCAGCAGAGACCTGACTGTTGTGTTCGGCGAATCTCACCTCACCACAGCAGAGACCTGACTGTTGTGTGCGGCGAATCCCACCTCACCACAGCAGAGACCTGACTGTTGTGTGGGGCGAATCCCACCTCACCCCAGCAGAGTTCTGACCGTTGTGTGCAGCGGATCCCCCCTCACCCCAGCAGAGACCTGACTGTTGTGTTCAGCGCAACCCACCTCACCCCAGCAGAGACCTGACTGTTGTGTGCGGCGGATCCCACCTCACCCCAGCAGAGACCTGACTGTTGTGTGCGGCGGATCCCACCTCACCCCAGCAGAGACCTGACTGTTGTGTGTGGCGGATCCCACCTCACCCCAGCAGAGACCTGACTGTTGTGTTCGGCAGATCCCACCTCACCACAGCAGAGACCTGACTGCTGTGTGCGGCGAAATCCACCTCACCACAGCAGAGACCTGACTGTTGTGTGCGGCGAATCCCACCGCACCACAGCAGAGGCCTGACTGTTGTGTTCGGCGGATCCCACCTCACCCCAGCAGAGACCTGACTGTTGTGTTCGGCGGAACCCACCTCACCCCAGCAGAGTTCTGACTGCTGTGTGCGGCGAATCCCACCTCACCACAGCAGAGACCTGACTGTTGTGTGCGGCGAATCCCACCGCACCACAGCAGAGGCCTGACTGTTGTGTTCGGCGGATCCCACCTCACCCCAGCAGAGACCTGACTGTTGTGTTCGGCGGATCCCACCTCACCCCAGCAGAGACCTGACTGTTGTGTTCGGCGGATCCCACCTCACCCCAGCAGAGTTCTGACTGTTGTGTGCGGCGGAACCCACCTCACCCCAGCAGAGACCTGACTGTTGTGTTCGGCGGAACCCACCTCACCCCAGCAGAGACCTGACTGTTGTGTTCCGCGGAACCCACCTCACCCCAGCAGAGACCTGACTGTTGTGTTCGGCGGAACCCACCTCGCCCCAGCAGAGACCTGACTGTTGTGTGCGGCGGATCCCACCTCACCCCAGCAGAGACCTGACTGTTGTGTTCGGCGGAACCCACCTCACCCCAGGAGAGACCTGACTGTTGTGTGCGGCGAATCCCACCTCACCATAGCAGAGACCTGACTGTTGTGTTCGGCGGATCCCACCTCACCCCAGCAGAGACCTGACTGTTGTGTGCAGCGAATCCCAACTCACCACAGCAGAGACCTAACTGTTGTGTTTGGCGGATCCCACCTCACCCCAGCAGAGGCCTGACTGTTGTGTTCGGCAAATCCCACCTCACCCCAGCAGAGACCTGACTGTTGTGTTCGGCGGATCCCACCTCACCCCAGCAGAGACCTGACTGTTGTGTTCGGCGGATCCCACCTCACCCCAGCAGAGACCTGACTGTTGTGTACGGCGGATCCCACCTCACCCCAGCAGAAACCTGACTGTTGTGTGCGGCGGATCCCACCTCACCCCAGCAGAGACCTGACTGTTGTGTTCGGCGAATCTAACCTCACCACAGCAGAGACCTGACTGTTGTGTGCGGCGAATCCCACCTCACCACAGCAGAGACCTGACTGTTGTGTGGGGCGAATCCCACCTCACCCCAGCAGAGACCTGACTGTTGTGTTCGGCGGAACCCACCTCACCCCAGGAGAGACCTGACTGTTGTGTTCGGCGGATCCCACTTCACCCCAGCAGAGTTCTGACTGTTGTGTGCAGCGGATCCCCCCTCACCCCAGCAGAGACCTGACTGTTGTGTGCGGCAGATCCCACCTCACCCCAGCAGAGACCTGACTGTTGTGTGCGGCGGATCCCACCTCACCCCAGCAGAGACCTGACTGTTGTGTTCGGCGGATCCCACCTCACCCCAGCAGAGACCTGACTGTTGTGTTCGGCAGATCCCACCTCACCACAGCAGAGACCTGACTGCTGTGTGCGGCGAATCCCACCTCACCACAGCAGAGACCTGACTGTTGTGTGCGGCGAATCCCACCGCACCACAGCAGAGACCTGACTGTTGTGTTCGGCGGATTCCACCTCACCCCAGCAGAGACCTGACTGTTGTGTTCGGCGGATCCCACCTCACCCCAGCAGAGTTCTGACTGTTGTGTGCGGCGGATCCCACCTCACCCCAGCAGAGACCTGACTGTTGTGTTCGGCGGAACCCACCTCACCCCAGCAGAGACCTGACTGTATTGTTAGGCGGAACCCACCTCACCCCAGCAGAGACCTGACTGTTGTGTACGGCGGATCCCACCTCACCCCAGCAGAAACCTGACTGTTGTGTGCGGCGGATCCCACCTCACCCCAGCAGAGACCTGACTGTTGTGTTCGGCGAATCTCACCTCACCACAGCAGAGACCTGACTGTTGTGTGCGGCGAATCCCACCTCACCCCAGCAGAGACCTGACTGTTGTGTGGGGCGAATCCCACCTCACCCCAGCAGAGACCTGACTGTTGTGTACGGCGGATCCCACCTCACCCCAGCAGAGACCTGACTGTTGTGTTCGGCGGAACCTACCTCACCCCAGCAGAGACCTGAGTGTTGTGTGCGGCGGATCCCACCTCACCCCAGCAGAGTTCTGACTGTTGTGTGCGGCGGATCCCCCCTCACCCCAGCAGAGACCTGACTGTTGTGTTCAGCGCAACCCACCTCACCCCAGCAGAGACCTGACTGTTGTGTTCGGCGGATCCCACCTCACCCCAGCAGAGACCTGACTGTTGTGTTCGGCGGATCCCACCTCACCCCAGCAGAGACCTGACTGTTGTGTTCGGCAAATCCCACCTCACCCCAGCAGAGACCTGACTGTTGTGTTCGGCGGATCCCACCTCACCCCAGCAGAGACCTGACTGCTGTGTTCGGCGGATCCCACATCACCCCAGCAGAGACCTGACTGTTGTGTTCGGCGGAACCCACCTCACCCCAGCAGAGACCTGACTGTTGTGTTCGGCGGAACCCACCTCACCCCAGGAGAGACCTGACTGTTGTGTTCGGCGGAACCCACCTCACCCCAGGAGAGACCTGACAGTTGTGTGCGGCGAATCCCACCTCACCCCAGCAGAGACCTGACTGTTGTGTTCGGCGAATCCCACCTCACCATAGCAGAGACCTGACTGTTGTGTGCGGCGAATCCCACCTCACCCCAGCAGAGACCTGACTGTTGTGTGCGGCGGATCCCACCTCACCCCAGCAGAGACCTGACTGTTGTGTGCGGCGGATCCCACCTCACCCCAGCAGAGACCTGACTGTTGTGTTCGGCGGATCCCACCTCACCATAGCAGAGACCTGACTGTTGTGTTCGGCGGAACCCACCTCACCCCAGCAGAGACCTGACTGTTGTGTGCGGCGGATCCCACCTCACCCCAGCAGAGACCTGACTGTTGTGTTCGGCGGATCCCACCTCACTCCAGCAGAGACCTGACTGTTGTGTTCGGCGGATCCCACCTCACCCCAGCAGAGACCTGACTGTTGTGTTCGGCAGATCCCACCTCACCACAGCAGAGACCTGACTGTTGTGTGCGGCGAATCCCACCTCACCACAGCAGACACCTGACTGTTGTGTGCGGCGAATCCCACCGCACCACAGCAGAGACCTGACTCTTGTGTACGGCTGATCCCACCTCACCCCAGCAGAGACCTGACTGTTGTGTGCGGCGGATCCCACCTCACCCCAGCAGAGACCTGACTGTTGTGTTCGGCGGAACCCACCTCACCCCAGGAGAGACCTGACTGTTGTGTGCGGCGAATCCCACCTCACCATAGCAGAGACCTGACTGTTGTGTTCGGCGGATCCCACCTCACCCCAGCAGAGACCTGACTGTTGTGTTCGGCGGATCCCACCTCACCCCAGCAGAGACCTGACTGTTGTGTTCGGCGAATCTCACCTCACCACAGCAGAGACCTGACTGTTGTGTGCGGCGAATCCCACCTCACCACAGCAGAGACCTGACTGTTGTGTACGGCGGATCCCACCTCACCCCAGCAGAGAGCTGACTGTTGTGTTCGGCGGATCCCACCTCACCCCAGCAGAGACCTGACTGTTGTGTTCGGCGAATCTCACCTCACCACAGCAGAGACCTGACTGTTGTGTGCGGCGAATCCCACCTCACCACAGCAGAGACCTGACTGTTGTGTGGGGCGAATCCCACCTCACCCCAGCAGAGACCTGACTGTTGTGTTCGGCGGATCCCACCTCACCCCAGCAGAGACCTGACTGTTGTGTGCGGCGAATCCCACCTCACCCCAGCAGAGACCTGACTGTTGTGTTCGGCGGAACCTACTTCACCACAGCAGAGACCTGACTGTTGTGTTCGGCGGATCCCACCTCACCCCAGCAGAGTTCTGACTGTTGTGTGCAGCGGATCCCCCCTCACCCCAGCAGAGACCTGACTGTTGTGTTCAGCGCAACCCACCTCACCCCAGCAGAGACCTGACTGTTGTGTTCGGCGGATCCCACCTCACCCCAGCAGAGACCTGACTGTTGTGTGCGGCGGATCCCACCTCACCCCAGCAGAGACCTGACTGTTGTGTTCGGCGGATCCCACCTCACCCCAGCAGAGACCTGACTGTTGTGTTCGGCAGATCCCACCTCACCACAGCAGAGACCTGACTGCTGTGTGCGGCGAATCCCACCTCACCACAGCAGAGACCTGACTGTTGTGTGCGGCGAATCCCACCGCACCACAGCAGAGACCTGACTGTTGTGTTCGGCGGATCCCACCTCACCCCAGCAGAGACCTGACTGTTGTGTGCAGCGAATCCCACCTCACCACAGCAGAGTTCTGACTGTTGTGTGCGGCGGATCCCACCTCACCCCAGCAGAGACCTGACTGTTGTGTTCGGCGGAACCCACCTCACCCCAGCAGAGACCTGACTGTTGTGTGCGGCGGATCCCACCTCACCCCAGCAGAGACCTGACTGTTGTGTTCGGCGGAACCCACCTCACCCCAGCAGAGACCTGACTGTTGTGTACGGCGGATCCCACCTCACCCCAGCAGAAACCTGACTGTTGTGTGCGGCGGATCCCACCTCACCCCAGCAGAGACCTGACTGTTGTGTTCGGCGAATCTCACCTCACCACAGCAGAGACCTGACTGTTGTGTGGGGCGAATCCCACCTCACCAAAGCAGAGACCTGACTGTTGTGTACGGCGGATCCCACCTCACCCCAGCAGAGACCTGACTGTTGTGTTCGGCGGAACCTACCTCACCCCAGCAGAGACCTGACTGTTGTGTGCGGCGGATCCCACCTCACCCCAGCAGAGTTCTGACTGTTGTGTGCAGCGGATCCCCCCTCACCCCAGCAGAGACCTGACTGTTGTGTTCAGCGCAACCCACCTCACCCCAGCAGAGACCTGACTGTTGTGTTCGGCGGATCCCACCTCACCCCAGCAGAGACCTGACTGTTGTGTTCGGCGGATCCCACCTCACCCCAGCAGAGACCTGACTGCTGTGTTCGGCGGATCCCACATCACCCCAGCAGAGACCTGACTGTTGTGTTCGGCGGAACCCACCTCACCCCAGCAGAGACCTGACTGTTGTGTTCGGCGGAACCCACCTCACCCCAGGAGAGACCTGACAGTTGTGTGCGGCGAATCCCACCTCACCCCAGCAGAGACCTGACTGTTGTGTTCGGCGAATCCCACCTCACCATAGCAGAGACCTGACTGTTGTGTGCGGCGAATCCCACCTCACCCCAGCAGAGACCTGACTATTGTGTGCGGCGGATCCCACCTCACCCCAGCAGAGACCTGACTGTTGTGTTCGGCGGATCCCACCTCACCATAGCAGAGACCTGACTGTTGTGTTCGGCGGAACCCACCTCACCCCAGCAGAGACCTGACTGTTGTGTGCGGCGGATCCCACCTCACCCCAGCAGAGACCTGACTGTTGTGTTCGGCGGAACCCACCTCACCCCAGCAGAGACCTGACTGTTGTGTTCGGCAGATCCCACCTCACCACAGCAGAGACCTGACTGTTGTGTGCGGCGAATCCCACCGCACCACAGCAGAGACCTGACTCTTGTGTACGGCTGATCCCACCTCACCCCAGCAGAGACCTGACTGTTGTGTGCGGCGGATCCCACCTCACCCCAGCAGAGACCTGACTGTTGTGTTCGGCGGAACCCACCTCACCCCAGGAGAGACCTGACTGTTGTGTGCGGCGAATCCCACCTCACCATAGCAGAGACCTGACTCTTGTGTTCGGCGGATCCCACCTCACCCCAGCAGAGACCTGACTGTTGTGTTCGGCGGATCCCACCTCACCCCAGCAGAGACCTGACTGTTGTGTGCGGCGAATCCCACCTCACCACAGCAGAGACCTGACTGTTGTGTACGGCGGATCCCACCTCACCCCAGCAGAGAGCTGACTGTTGTGTTCGGCGGATCCCAACTCACCCCAGCAGAGACCTGACTGTTGTGTTCGGCGAATCTCACCTCACCACAGCAGAGACCTGACTGTTGTGTGCGGCGAATCCCACCTCACCACAGCAGAGACCTGACTGTTGTGTGGGGCGAATCCCACCTCACCCCAGCAGAGACCTGACTGTTGTGTTCGGCGGATCCCACCTCACCCCAGCAGAGACCTGACTGTTGTGTGCGGCGAATCCCACCTCACCCCAGCAGAGACCTGACTGTTGTGTTCGGCGGAACCTACTTCACCACAGCAGAGACCTGACTGTTGTGTTCGGCGGATCCCACCTCACCCCAGCAGAGTTCTGACTGTTGTGTGCAGCGGATCCCCCCTCACCCCAGCAGAGACCTGACTGTTGTGTTCAGCGCAACCCACCTCACCCCAGCAGAGACCTGACTGTTGTGTGCGGCGGATCCCACCTCACCCCAGCAGAGACCTGACTGTTGTGTTCGGCGGATCCCACCTCACCCCAGCAGAGACCTGACTGTTGTGTTCGGCAGATCCCACCTCACCACAGCAGAGACCTGACTGCTGTGTGCGGCGAATCCCACCTCACCACAGCAGAGACCTGACTGTTGTGTGCGGCGAATCCTACCGCACCACAGCAGAGACCTGACTGTTGTGTTCGGCGGATCCCACCTCACCCCAGCAGAGACCTGACTGTTGTGTGCGGCGAATCCCACCTCACCCCAGCAGAGACCTGACTGTTGTGTTCGGCGGAACCTACTTCACCACAGCAGAGACCTGACTGTTGTGTGCAGCGAATCCCACCTCACCACAGCAGAGTTCTGACTGTTGTGTGCGGCGGATCCCACCTCACCCCAGCAGAGACCTGACTGTTGTGTTCGGCGGAACCCACCTCACCCCAGCAGAGACCTGACTGTTGTGTGCGGCGGATCCCACCTCACCCCAGCAGAGACCTGACTGTTGTGTTCGGCGGAACCCACCTCACCCCAGCAGAGACCTGACTGTTGTGTACGGCGGATCCCACCTCACCCCAGCAGAAACCTGACTGTTGTGTGCGGCGGATCCCACCTCACCCCAGCAGAGACCTGACTGTTGTGTTCGGCGAATCTCACCTCACCACAGCAGAGACCTGACTGTTGTGTGGGGCGAATCCCACCTCACCCCAGCAGAGACCTGACTGTTGTGTACGGCGGATCCCACCTCACCCCAGCAGAGACCTGACTGTTGTGTTCGGCGGAACCTACCTCACCCCAGCAGAGACCTGACTGTTGTGTGCGGCGTATCCCACCTCACCCCAGCAGAGTTCTGACTGTTGTGTGCAGCGGATCCCCCCTCACCGCAGCAGAGACCTGACTGTTGTGTTCAGCGCAACTCACCTCACCCCAGCAGAGACCTGACTGTTGTGTTCGGCGGATCCCACCTCACCCCAGCAGAGACCTGACTGTTGTGTTCGGCGGATCCCACCTCACCCCAGCAGAGACCTGACTGTTGTGTTCGGCGGAACCCACCTCACCCCAGCAGAGACCTGACTGTTGTGTACGGCGGATCCCACCTCACCCCAGCAGAAACCTGACTGTTGTGTGCGGCGGATCCCACCTCACCCCAGCAGAGACCTGACTGTTGTGTTCGGCGAATCTCACCTCACCACAGCAGAGACCTGACTGTTGTGTGGGGCGAATCCCACCTCACCAAAGCAGAGACCTGACTGTTGTGTACGGCGGATCCCACCTCACCCCAGCAGAGACCTGACTGTTGTGTTCGGCGGAACCTACCTCACCCCAGCAGAGACCTGACTGTTGTGTGCGGCGGATCCCACCTCACCCCAGCAGAGTTCTGACTGTTGTGTGCAGCGGATCCCCCCTCACCCCAGCAGAGACCTGACTGTTGTGTTCAGCGCAACCCACCTCACCCCAGCAGAGACCTGACTGTTGTGTTCGGCGGATCCCACCTCACCCCAGCAGAGACCTGACTGTTGTGTTCGGCGGATCCCACCTCACCCCAGCAGAGACCTGACTGCTGTGTTCGGCGGATCCCACATCACCCCAGCAGAGACCTGACTGTTGTGTTCGGCGGAACCCACCTCACCCCAGCAGAGACCTGACTGTTGTGTTCGGCGGAACCCACCTCACCCCAGGAGAGACCTGACAGTTGTGTGCGGCGAATCCCACCTCACCCCAGCAGAGACCTGACTGTTGTGTTCGGCGAATCCCACCTCACCATAGCAGAGACCTGACTGTTGTGTGCGGCGAATCCCACCTCACCCCAGCAGAGACCTGACTATTGTGTGCGGCGGATCCCACCTCACCCCAGCAGAGACCTGACTGTTGTGTTCGGCGGATCCCACCTCACCATAGCAGAGACCTGACTGTTGTGTTCGGCGGAACCCACCTCACCCCAGCAGAGACCTGACTGTTGTGTGCGGCGGATCCCACCTCACCCCAGCAGAGACCTGACTGTTGTGTTCGGCGGAACCCACCTCACCCCAGCAGAGACCTGACTGTTGTGTTCGGCAGATCCCACCTCACCACAGCAGAGACCTGACTGTTGTGTGCGGCGAATCCCACCTCACCACAGCAGACACCTGACTGTTGTGTGCGGCGAATCCCACCGCACCACAGCAGAGACCTGACTCTTGTGTACGGCTGATCCCACCTCACCCCAGCAGAGACCTGACTGTTGTGTGCGGCGGATCCCACCTCACCCCAGCAGAGACCTGACTGTTGTGTTCGGCGGAACCCACCTCACCCCAGGAGAGACCTGACTGTTGTGTGCGGCGAATCCCACCTCACCATAGCAGAGACCTGACTCTTGTGTTCGGCGGATCCCACCTCACCCCAGCAGAGACCTGACTGTTGTGTTCGGCGGATCCCACCTCACCCCAGCAGAGACCTGACTGTTGTGTTCGGCGAATCTCACCTCACCACAGCAGAGACCTGACTGTTGTGTGCGGCGAATCCCACCTCACCACAGCAGAGACCTGACTGTTGTGTACGGCGGATCCCACCTCACCCCAGCAGAGAGCTGACTGTTGTGTTCGGCGGATCCCAACTCACCCCAGCAGAGACCTGACTGTTGTGTTCGGCGAATCTCACCTCACCACAGCAGAGACCTGACTGTTGTGTGCGGCGAATCCCACCTCACCACAGCAGAGACCTGACTGTTGTGTGGGGCGAATCCCACCTCACCCCAGCAGAGACCTGACTGTTGTGTTCGGCGGATCCCACCTCACCCCAGCAGAGACCTGACTGTTGTGTGCGGCGAATCCCACCTCACCCCAGCAGAGACCTGACTGTTGTGTTCGGCGGAACCTACTTCACCACAGCAGAGACCTGACTGTTGTGTTCGGCGGATCCCACCTCACCCCAGCAGAGTTCTGACTGTTGTGTGCAGCGGATCCCCCCTCACCCCAGCAGAGACCTGACTGTTGTGTTCAGCGCAACCCACCTCACCCCAGCAGAGACCTGACTGTTGTGTGCGGCGGATCCCACCTCACCCCAGCAGAGACCTGACTGTTGTGTTCGGCGGATCCCACCTCACCCCAGCAGAGACCTGACTGTTGTGTTCGGCAGATCCCACCTCACCACAGCAGAGACCTGACTGCTGTGTGCGGCGAATCCCACCTCACCACAGCAGAGACCTGACTGTTGTGTGCGGCGAATCCTACCGCACCACAGCAGAGACCTGACTGTTGTGTTCGGCGGATCCCACCTCACCCCAGCAGAGACCTGACTGTTGTGTGCAGCGAATCCCACCTCACCACAGCAGAGTTCTGACTGTTGTGTGCGGCGGATCCCACCTCACCCCAGCAGAGACCTGACTGTTGTGTTCGGCGGAACCCACCTCACCCCAGCAGAGACCTGACTGTTGTGTGCGGCGGATCCCACCTCACCCCAGCAGAGACCTGACTGTTGTGTTCGGCGGAACCCACCTCACCCCAGCAGAGACCTGACTGTTGTGTACGGCGGATCCCACCTCACCCCAGCAGAAACCTGACTGTTGTGTGCGGCGGATCCCACCTCACCCCAGCAGAGACCTGACTGTTGTGTTCGGCGAATCTCACCTCACCACAGCAGAGACCTGACTGTTGTGTGGGGCGAATCCCACCTCACCCCAGCAGAGACCTGACTGTTGTGTACGGCGGATCCCACCTCACCCCAGCAGAGACCTGACTGTTGTGTTCGGCGGAACCTACCTCACCCCAGCAGAGACCTGACTGTTGTGTGCGGCGTATCCCACCTCACCCCAGCAGAGTTCTGACTGTTGTGTGCAGCGGATCCCCCCTCACCGCAGCAGAGACCTGACTGTTGTGTTCAGCGCAACTCACCTCACCCCAGCAGAGACCTGACTGTTGTGTTCGGCGGATCCCACCTCACCCCAGCAGAGACCTGACTGTTGTGTTCGGCGGATCCCACCTCACCCCAGCAGAGACCTGACTGCTGTGTTCGGCGGATCCCACATCACCCCAGCAGAGACCTGACTGTTGTGTTCGGCGGAACCCACCTCACCCCAGCAGAGACCTGACTGTTGTGTTCGGCGGAACCCACCTCACCCCAGGAGAGACCTGACAGTTGTGTGCGGCGAATCCCACCTCACCCCAGCAGAGACCTGACTGTTGTGTTCGGCGAATCCCACCTCACCATAGCAGAGACCTGACTGTTGTGTGCGGCGAATCCCACCTCACCCCAGCAGAGACCTGACTGTTGTGTGCGGCGGATCCCACCTCACCCCAGCAGAGACCTGACTGTTGTGTTCGGCGGATCCCACCTCACCCCAGCAGAGACCTGACTGTTGTGTTCGGCAGATCCCACCTCACCACAGCAGAGACCTGACTGCTGTGTGCGGCGAATCCCACCTCACCACAGCAGAGACCTGACTGTTGTGTGCGGCGAATCCCACCGCACCACAGCAGAGACCTGACTGTTGTGTTCGGCGGATCCCACCTCACCCCAGCAGAGACCTGACTGTTGTGTGCAGCGAATCCCACCTCACCACAGCAGAGTTCTGACTGTTGTGTGCGGCGGATCCCACCTCACCCCAGCAGAGACCTGACTGTTGTGTTCGGCGGAACCCACCTCACCCCAGCAGAGACCTGACTGTTGTGTGCGGCGGATCCCACCTCACCCCAGCAGAGACCTGACTGTTGTGTTCGGCGGAACCCACCTCACCCCAGCAGAGACCTGACTGTTGTGTACGGCGGATCCCACCTCACCCCAGCAGAAACCTGACTGTTGTGTGCGGCGGATCCCACCTCACCCCAGCAGAGACCTGACTGTTGTGTTCGGCGAATCTCACCTCACCACAGCAGAGACCTGACTGTTGTGTGGGGCGAATCCCACCTCACCCCAGCAGAGACCTGACTGTTGTGTACGGCGGATCCCACCTCACCCCAGCAGAGACCTGACTGTTGTGTTCGGCGGAACCTACCTCACCCCAGCAGAGACCTGACTGTTGTGTGTGGCGGATCCCACCTCACCCCAGCAGAGTTCTGACTGTTGTGTGCAGCGGATCCCCCCTCACCCCAGCAGAGACCTGACTGTTGTGTTCAGCGCAACCTACCTCACCCCAGCAGAGACCTGACTGTTGTGTTCGGCGGATCCCACCTCACCCCAGCAGAGACCTGACTGTTGTGTTCGGCGGATCCCACCTCACCCCAGCAGAGACCTGACTGCTGTGTTCGGCGGATCCCACATCACCCCAGCAGAGACCTGACTGTTGTGTTCGGCGGAACCCACCTCACCCCAGCAGAGACCTGACTGTTGTGTTCGGCGGAACCCACCTCACCCCAGGAGAGACCTGACAGTTGTGTGCGGCGAATCCCACCTCACCCCAGCAGAGACCTGACTGTTGTGTTCGGCGAATCCCACCTCACCATAGCAGAGACCTGACTGTTGTGTGCGGCGAATCCCACCTCACCCCAGCAGAGACCTGACTATTGTGTGCGGCGGATCCCACCTCACCCCAGCAGAGACCTGACTGTTGTGTTCGGCGGATCCCACCTCACCATAGCAGAGACCTGACTGTTGTGTTCGGCGGAACCCACCTCACCCCAGCAGAGACCTGACTGTTGTGTGCGGCGGATCCCACCTCACCCCAGCAGAGACCTGACTGTTGTGTTCGGCGGAACCCACCTCACCCCAGCAGAGACCTGACTGTTGTGTTCGGCGGATCCCACCTCACCCCAGCAGAGACCTGACTGTTGTGTTCGGCAGATCCCACCTCACCACAGCAGAGACCTGACTGTTGTGTGCGGCGAATCCCACCTCACCACAGCAGACACCTGACTGTTGTGTGCGGCGAATCCCACCGCACCACAGCAGAGACCTGACTGTTGTGTTCGGCGGATCCCACCTCACCCCAGCAGAGACCTGACTGTTGTGTTCGGCGGATCCCACCTCACCCCAGCAGAGACCTGACTGTTGTGTGCGGCGGAACCCACCTCACCCCAGCAGAGACCTGACTGTTGTGTTCGGCGGAACTTACCTCACCCCAGCAGAGACCTGACTGTTGTGTTCGGCGGAACCCACCTCACCCCAGCAGAGACCTGACTGTTGTGTTCGGCGGAACCCACCTCACCCCAGCAGAGACCTGACTGTTGTGTGCGGCGGATCCCACCTCACCCCAGCAGAGACCTGACTGTTGTGTTCGGCGGAACCCACCTCACCCCAGCAGAGACCTGACTGTTGTGTTCGGCGGAACCCACCTCACCCCAGCAGAGACCTGACTGTTGTGTTCGGCGGATCCCACCTCACCCCAGCAGAGACCTGACTGTATTGTTAGGCGGAACCCACCTCACCCCAGCAAAGACCTGACTGTTGTGTGGGGCGAATCCCACCTCACCACAGCAGAGACCTGACTGTTGTGTGGGGCGAATCCCACCTCACCCCAGCAGAGACCTGACTGTTGTGTACGGCGGATCCCACCTCACCCCAGCAGAGACCTGACTGTTGTGTTCGGCGGAACCTACCTCACCCCAGCAGAGACCTGACTGTTGTGTGCGGCAGATCCCACCTCACCCCAGCAGAGTTCTGACTGTTGTGTGCAGCGGATCCCCCCTCACCCCAGCAGAGACCTGACTGTTGTGTTCAGCGCAACCCACCTCACCCCAGCAGAGACCTGACTGTTGTGTGCGGCGGATCCCACCTCACCCCAGCAGAGACCTGACTGTTGTGTGCCGCGGATCCCACCTCACCCCAGCAGAGACCTGACTGTTGTGTTCGGCGGATCCCACCTCACCCCAGCAGAGACCTGACTGTTGTGTTCGGCAGATCCCACCTCACCACAGCAGAGACCTGACTGCTGTGTGCGGCGAATCCCACCTCACCCCAGCAGAGACCTGACTGTTGTGTTCGGCGGATCCCACCTCACCCCAGCAGAGACCTGACTGTTGTGTTCGGCGGATCCCACCTCACCCCAGCAGAGACCTGACTGTTGTGTTCGGCAGATCCCACCTCACCACAGCAGAGACCTGACTGCTGTGTGCGGCGAATCCCACCTCACCACAGCAGAGACCTGACTGTTGTGTTCGGCGGAACCCACCTCACCCCAGCAGAGACCTGACTGTTGTGTTCGGCGGAACCCACCTCACCCCAGCAGAGACCTGACTGTTGTGTTCGGCGGATCCCACCTCACCCCAGCAGAGACCTGACTGTATTGTTAGGCGGAACCCACCTCACCTCAGCAGAGACCTGACTGTTGTGTACGGCGGATCCCACCTCACCCCAGCAGAAACCTGACTGTTGTGTGCGGCGGATCCCACCTCACCCCAGCAGAGACCTGACTGTTGTGTTCGGCGAATCTCACCTCACCACAGCAGAGACCTGACTGTTGTGTGCGGCGAATCCCACCTCACCACAGCAGAGACCTGACTGTTGTGTGGGGCGAATCCCACCTCACCCCAGCAGAGACCTGACTGTTGTGTACGGCGGATCCCACCTCACCCCAGCAAAGACCTGACTGTTGTGTTCGGCGGAACCTACCTCACCCCAGCAGAGACCTGACTGTTGTGTGCGGCGGATCCCACCTCACCCCAGCAGAGTTCTGACTGTTGTGTGCAGCGGATCCCCCCTCACCCCAGCAGAGACCTGACTGTTGTGTTCAGCGCAACCCACCTCACCCCAGCAGAGACCTGACTGTTGTGTTCGGCGGATCCCACCTCACCCCAGCAGAGACCTGACTGTTGTGTTCGGCAAATCCCACCTCACCCCAGCAGAGACCTGACTGTTGTGTTCGGCGGATCCCACCTTACCCCAGCAGAGACCTGACTGCTGTGTTCGGCGGATCCCACATCACCCCAGCAGAGACCTGATTGTTGTGTTCGGCGGAACCCACCTCACCCCAGCAGAGACCTGACTGTTGTGTTTGGCGAATCCCACCTCACCATAGCAGAGACCTGACTGTTGTGTGCGGCGAATCCCACCTCACCCCAGCAGAGACCTGACTGTTGTGTGCGGCGGATCCCACCTCACCCCAGCAGAGACCTGACTGTTGTGTTCGGCGGATCCCACCTCACCATAGCAGAGACCTGACTGTTGTGTTCGGCGGAACCCACCTCACCCCAGCAGAGACCTGACTGTTGTGTGCGGCGGATCCCACCTCACCCCAGCCGAGACCTGACTGTTGTGTTCGGCGGATCCCACCTCACCCCAGCAGAGACCTGACTGTTGTGTTCGGCGGATCCCACCTCACCCCAGCAGAGACCTGACTGTTGTGTGCAGCGAATCCCACCTCACCACAGCAGAGTTCTGACTGTTGTGTGCGGCGGATCCCACCTCACCCCAGCAGAGACCTGACTGTTGTGTTCGGCGGATCCCACCTCACCCCAGCAGAGACCTGACTGTTGTGTTCGGCGGATCCCACCTCACCCCAGCAGAGTTCTGACTGTTGTGTGCGGCGGAACCCACCTCACCCCAGCAGAGACCTGACTGTTGTGTTCGGCGGAACTTACCTCACCCCAGCAGAGACCTGACTGTTGTGTTCGGCGGAACCCACCTCACCCCAGCAGAGACCTGACTGTTGTGTTCGGCGGAACCCACCTCACCCCAGCAGAGACCTGACTGTTGTGTGCGGCGGATCCCACCTCACCCCAGCAGAGACCTGACTGTTGTGTTCGGCGGAACCCACCTCACCCCAGCAGAGACCTGACTGTTGTGTTCGGCGGAACCCACCTCACCCCAGCAGAGACCTGACTGTTGTGTTCGGCGGATCCCACCTCACCCCAGCAGAGACCTGACTGTATTGTTAGGCGGAACCCACCTCACCCCAGCAGAGACCTGACTGTTGTGTACGGCGGATCCCACCTCACCCCAGCAGAAACCTGACTGTTGTGTTCGGCGAATCTCACCTCACCACAGCAGAGACCTGACTGTTGTGTGCGGCGAATCCCACCTCACCACAGCAGAGACCTGACTGTTGTGTGGGGCGAATCCCACCTCACCCCAGCAGAGACCTGACTGTTGTGTACGGCGGATCCCACCTCACCCCAGCAGAGACCTGACTGTTGTGTGCAGCGAATCCCACCTCACCACAGCAGAGTTCTGACTGTTGTGTGCGGCGGATCCCACCTCACCCCAGCAGAGACCTGACTGTTGTGTTCGGCGGATCCCACCTCACCCCAGCAGAGACCTGACTGTTGTGTTCGGCGGAACCTACCTCACCCCAGCAGAGACCTGACTGTTGTGTGCGGCAGATCCCACCTCACCCCAGCAGAGTTCTGACTGTTGTGTGCAGCGGATCCCCCCTCATCCCAGCAGAGACCTGACTGTTGTGTTCAGCGCAACCCACCTCACCCCAGCAGAGACCTGACTGTTGTGTTCGGCAAATCCCACCTCACCCCAGCAGAGACCTGACTGTTGTGTGCGGCGAATCCCACCTCACCCCAGCAGAGACCTGACTGTTGTGTTCGGCGAATCCCACCTCACCCCAGCAGAGACCTGACTGTTGTGTTCGGCGGAACCCACCTCACCCCAGCAGAGACCTGACTGTTGTGTTCGGCGGAATCCACCTCACCCCAGCAGAGACCTGACTGTTGTGTTCGGCGGATCCCACCTCACCCCAGCAGAGACCTGACTGTATTGTTAGGCGGAACCCACCTCACCCCAGCAGAGACCTGACTGTTGTGTGCGGCGGATCCCACCTCACCCCAGCAGAGACCTGACTGTTGTGTTCGGCGGATCCCACCTCACCCCAGCAGAGACCTGACTGTTGTGTGCAGCGAATCCCACCTCACCACAGCAGAGTTCTGACTGTTGTGTGCGGCGGATCCCACCTCACCCCAGCAAAGACCTGACTGTTGTGATCGGCGGATCCCACCTCACCCCAGCAGAGACCTGACTGTTGTGTTCGGCGGATCCCACGTCACCCCAGCAGAGTTCTGACTGTTGTGTGCGGCGGAACCCACCTCACCCCAGCAGAGACCTGACTGTTGTGTTCGGCGGAACTTACCTCACCCCAGCAGAGACCTGACTGTTGTGTTCGGCGGAACCCACCTCACCCCAGCAGAGACCTGACTGTTGTGTGCGGCGGATCCCACCTCACCCCAGCAGAGACCTGACTGTTGTGTGCGGCGAATCCCACCTCACCCCAGCAGAGACCTGACTGTTGTGTTCGGCGAATCCCACCTCACCATAGCAGAGACCTGACTGTTGTGTGCGGCGGATCCCACCTCACCCCAGCAGAGACCTGACTGTTGTGTTCGGCAGATCCCACCTCACCACAGCAGAGTTCTGACTGTTGTGTGCGGCGGATCCCACCTCACCCCAGCAGAGACCTGACTGTTGTGTTCGGCGGATCCCACCTCACCCCAGCAGAGACCTGACTGTTGTGTTCGGCAGATCCCACCTCACCACAGCAGAGTTCTGACTGTTGTGTGCGGCGGATCCCACCTCACCCCAGCAGAGACCTGACTGTTGTGTGCGGCGGATCCCACCTCACCCCAGCAGAGACCTGACTGTTGTGTTCGGCGAATCCCACCTCACCATAGCAGAGACCTGACTGTTGTGTGCGGCGGATCCCACCTCACCCCAGCAGAGACCTGACTGTTGTGTTCGGCAGATCCCACCTCACCACAGCAGAGTTCTGACTGTTGTGTGCGGCGGATCCCACCTCACCCCAGCAGAGACCTGACTGTTGTGTTCGGCGGATCCCACCTCACCCCAGCAGAGACCTGACTGTTGTGTTCGGCAGATCCCACCTCACCACAGCAGAGTTCTGACTGTTGTGTGCGGCGGATCCCACCTCACCCCAGCAGAGACCTGACTGTTGTGTTCGGCGGAACCCACCTCACCCCAGCAGAGACCTGACTGTTGTGTGCGGCGGATCCCACCTCACCCCAGCAGAGACCTGACTGTTGTGTGCAGCGAATCCCACCTCACCATAGCAGAGTTCTGACTGTTGTGTGCGGCGGATCCCACCTCACCCCAGCAGAGACCTGACTGTTGTGTTCGGCGGATCCCACCTCACCCCAGCAGAGACCTGACTGTTGTGTTCGCCGGATCCCACCTCACCCCAGCAGAGTTCTGACTGTTGTGTGTGGCGGAACCCACCTCACCCCAGCAGAGACCTGACTGTTGTGTTCGGCGGAACTTACCTCACCCCAGCAGAGACCTGACTGTTGTGTTCGGCGGAACCCACCTCACCCCAGCAGAGACCTGACTGTTGTGTTCGGCGGAACCCACCTCACCCCAGCAGAGACCTGACTGTTGTGTGCGGAGGATCCCACCTCACCCCAGCAGAGACCTGACTGTTGTGTTCGGCGGAACCCACCTCACCCCAGCAGAGACCTGACTGTTGTGTTCGGCGGAACCCACCTCACCCCAGCAGAGACCTGACTGTTGTGTTCGGCGGATCCCACCTCACCCCAGCAGAGACCTGACTGTATTGTTAGGCGGAACCCACCTCACCCCAGCAGAGACCTGACTGTTGTGTACGGCGGATCCCACCTCACCCCAGCAGAGACCTGACTGTTGTGTTCGGCGAATCTCACCTCACCACAGCAGAGACCTGACTGTTGTGTGCGGCGAATCCCACCTCACCACAGCAGAGACCTGACTGTTGTGTGGGGCGAATCCCACCTCACCCCAGCAGAGACCTGACTGTTGTGTACGGCGGATCCCACCTCACCCCAGCAGAGACCTGACTGTTGTGTTCGGCGGAACCTACCTCACCCCAGCAGAGACCTGACTGTTGTGTGCGGCAGATCCCACCTCACCCCAGCAGAGTTCTGACTGTTGTGTGCAGCGGATCCCCCCTCATCCCAGCAGAGACCTGACTGTTGTGTTCAGCGCAACCCACCTCACCCCAGTAGAGACCTGACTGTTGTGTTCGGCAAATCCCACCTCACCCCAGCAGAGACCTGACTGTTGTGTTCGGCGAATCCCACCTCACCATAGCAGAGACCTGACTGTTGTGTGCGGCGGATCCCACCTCACCCCAGCAGAGACCTGACTGTTGTGTTCGGCGGATCCCACCTCACCCCAGCAGAGACCTGACTGTTGTGTTCGGCAGATCCCACCTCACCACAGCAGAGACCTGACTGCTGTGTGCGGCGAATCCCACCTCACCCCAGCAGAGACCTGACTGTTGTGTTCGGCGGATCCCACCTCACCCCAGCAGAGACCTGACTGTTGTGTGCAGCGAATCCCACCTCACCACAGCAGAGTTCTGACTGTTGTGTGCGGCGGATCCCACCTCACCCCAGCAGAGACCTGACTGTTGTGTTCGGCGGAACCCACCTCACCCCAGCAGAGACCTGACTGTTGTGTGCGGCGGATCCCACCTCACCCCAGCAGAGACCTGACTGTTGTGTTCGGCGGAACCCACCTCACCCCAGCAGAGACCTGACTGTTGTGTTCGGCGGAACCCACCTCACCCCAGCAGAGACCTGACTGTATTGTTAGGCGGAACCCACCTCACCCCAGCAGAGACCTGACTGTTGTGTACGGCGGATCCCACCTCACCCCAGCAGAAACCTGACTGTTGTGTGCGGCGGATCCCACCTCACCCCAGCAGAGACCTGACTGTTGTGTTCCGCGGATCCCACCTCACCCCAGCAGAGACCTGACTGTTGTGTTCGGCGAATCTCACCTCACCACAGCAGAGACCTGACTGTTGTGTGCGGCGAATCCCACCTCACCACAGCAGAGACCTGACTGTTGTGTGGGGCGAATCCCACCTCACAACAGCAGAGACCTGACTGTTGTGTACGGCGGATCCCACCTCACCCCAGCAGAGACCTGACTGTTGTGTTCGGCGGAACCTACCTCACCCCAGCAGAGACCTGACTGTTGTGTGCGGCAGATCCCACCTCACCCCAGCAGAGTTCTGACTGTTGTGTGCTGCGGATCCCCCCTCATCCCAGCAGAGACCTGACTGTTGTGTTCAGCGCAACCCACCTCACCCCAGCAGAGACCTGACTGTTGTGTTCCGCGGATCCCACCTCACCCCAGCAGAGACCTGACTGTTGTGTGCGGCGAATCCCACCTCACCACAGCAGAGACCTGACTGTTGTGTGCGGCGAATCCCACCGCACCACAGCAGAGACCTGACTGTTGTGTTCGGCGGATCCCACCTCACCCCAGCAGAGACCTGACTGTTGTGTGCAGCGAATCCCACCTCACCACAGCAGAGTTCTGACTGTTGTGTGCGGCGGATCCCACCTCACCCCAGCAGAGACCTGACTGTTGTGTTCGGCGGAACCCACCTCACCCCAGCAGAGACCTGACTGTTGTGTGCGGCGGATCCCACCTCACCCCAGCAGAGACCTGACTGTTGTGTTCGGCGGATCCCACCTCACCCCAGCAGAGACCTGACTGTTGTGTGCAGCGAATCTCACCTCACCACAGCAGAGTTCTGACTGTTGTGTGCGGCGGATCCCACCTCACCCCAGCAGAGACCTGACTGTTGTGATCGGCGGATCCCACCTCACCCCAGCAGAGACCTGACTGTTGTGTTCGGCGGATCCCACGTCACCCCAGCAGAGTTCTGACTGTTGTGTGCGGCGGAACCCACCTCACCCCAGCAGAGACCTGACTGTTGTGTTCGGCGGAACTTACCTCACCCCAGCAGAGACCTGACTGTTGTGTTCGGCGGAACCCACCTCACCCCAGCAGAGACCTGACTGTTGTGTTCGGCGGAACCCACCTCACCCCAGCAGAGACCTGACTGTTGTGTGCGGCGGATCCCACCTCACCCCAGCAGAGACCTGACTGTTGTGTGCGGCGAATCCCACCTCACCCCAGCAGAGACCTGACTGTTGTGTTCGGCAAATCCCACCTCACCATAGCAGAGACCTGACTGTTGTGTGCGGCGGATCCCACCTCACCCCAGCAGAGACCTGACTGTTGTGTTCGGCGGATCCCACCTCACCCCAGCAGAGACCTGACTGTTGTGTTCGGCAGATCCCACCTCACCACAGCAGAGTTCTGACTGTTGTGTGCGGCGGATCCCACCTCACCCCAGCAGAGACCTGACTGTTGTGTTCGGCGGATCCCACCTCACCCCAGCAGAGACCTGACTGTTGTGTTCGGCAGATCCCACCTCACCACAGCAGAGTTCTGACTGTTGTGTGCGGCGGATCCCACCTCACCCCAGCAGAGACCTGACTGTTGTGTTCGGCGGAACCCACCTCACCCCAGCAGAGACCTGACTGTTGTGTGCGGCGGATCCCACCTCACCCCAGCAGAGACCTGACTGTTGTGTGCAGCGAATCCCACCTCACCACAGCAGAGTTCTGACTGTTGTGTGCGGCGGATCCCACCTCACCCCAGCAGAGACCTGACTGTTGTGTTCGGCGGAACCCACCTCACCCCAGCAGAGACCTGACTGTTGTGTTCGGCGGAACCCACCTCACCCCAGCAGAGACCTGACTGTATTGTTAGGCGGAACCCACCTCACCCCAGCAGAGACCTGACTGTTGTGTGCAGCGAATCCCACCTCACCACAGCAGAGTTCTGACTGTTGTGTGCGGCGGATCCCACCTCACCCCAGCAGAGACCTGACTGTTGTGTTCGGCGGAACCCACCTCACCCCAGCAGAGACCTGACTGTTGTGTGCGGCGGATCCCACCTCACCCCAGCAGAGACCTGACTGTTGTGTTCGGCGGAACCCACCTCACCCCAGCAGAGACCTGACTGTTGTGTTCGGCGGAACCCACCTCACCCCAGCAGAGACCTGACTGTAGTGTTCGGCGGATCCCACCTCACCCCAGCAGAGACCTGACTGTATTGTTAGGCGGAACCCACCTCACCCCAGCAGAGACCTGACTGTTGTGTACGGCGGATCCCACCTCACCCCAGCAGAAACCTGACTGTTGTGTGCGGCGGATCCCACCTCACCCCAGCAGAGACCTGACTGTTGTGTTCGGCGAATCTCACCTCACCACAGCAGAGACCTGACTGTTGTGTGCGGCGAATCCCACCTCACCACAGCAGAGACCTGACTGTTGTGTGGGGCGAATCCCACCTCACCCCAGCAGAGACCTGACTGTTGTGTACGGCGGATCCCACCTCACCCCAGCAGAGACCTGACTGTTGTGTTCAGCGCAACCCACCTCACCCCAGCAGAGACCTGACTGTTGTGTTCGGCGGATCCCACCTCACCCCAGCAGAGACCTGACTGTTGTGTTCGGCGGATCCCACCTCACCCCAGCAGAGACCTGACTGTTGTGTTCGGCAGATCCCACCTCACCACAGCAGAGACCTGACTGTTGTGTGCGGCGAATCCCACCTCACCACAGCAGACACCTGACTGTTGTGTGCGGCGTATCCCACCGCACCACAGCAGAGACCTGACTGTTGTGTTCGGCGGATCCCACCTCACCCCAGCAGAGACCTGACTGTTGTGTGCAGCGAATCCCACCTCACCACAGCAGAGTTCTGACTGTTGTGTGCGGCGGATCCCACCTCACCCCAGCAGAGACCTGACTGTTGTGTTCGGCGGATCCCACCTCACCCCAGCAGAGTCCTGACTGTTGTGTGCGGCGGAACCCACCTCACCCCAGCAGAGACCTGACTGTTGTGTTCGGCGGAACTTACCTCACCCCAGCAGAGACCTGACTGTTGTGTTCGGCGGAACCCACCTCACCCCAGCAGAGACCTGACTGTTGTGTTCGGCGGAACCCACCTCACCCCAGCAGAGACCTGACTGTTGTGTGCGGCGGATCCCACCTCACCCCAGCAAAGACCTGACTGTTGTGTTCGGCGGAACCCAACCCAACCTAGCAGAGACCTGACTGTTGTGTTCGGCGGAACCCACCTCACCCCAGCAGAGACCTGACTGTTGTGTTCGGCGGATCCCACCTCACCCCAGCAGAGACCTGACTGTTGTGTTCGGCGGATCCCACCTCACCCCAGCAGAGACCTGACTGTATTGTTAGGCGGAACCCACCTCACCCCAGCAGAGACCTGACTGTTGTGTGGGGCGAATCCCACCTCACCACAGCAGAGACCTGACTGTTGTGTGGGGCAAATCCCACCTCACCCCAGCAGAGACCTGACTGTTGTGTATGGCGGATCCCACCTCAACCCAGCAGAGACCTGACTGTTGTGTTCGGCGGAACCTACCTCACCCCAGCAGAGACCTGACTGTTGTGTGCGGCAGATCCCACCTCACCCCAGCAGAGACCTGACTGTTGTGTGCAGCGGATCCCCCCTCACCCCAGCAGAGACCTGACTGTTGTGTTCAGCGCAACCCACCTCACCCCAGCAGAGACCTGACTGTTGTGTGCGGCGGATCCCACCTCACCCCAGCAGAGACCTGACTGTTGTGTGCGGCGGATCCCACCTCACCCCAGCAGAGACCTGACTGTTGTGTTCGGCGGATCCCACCTCACGCCAGCAGAGACCTGACTGTTGTGTTCGGCAGATCCCACCTCACCACAGCAGAGACCTGACTGTTGTGTGCGGTGGATCCCACCTCAGCCCAGCAGAGACCTGACTGTTGTATGCGGCGGATCCCACCTCACCCCAGCAGAGACCTGGCTGTTGTGTGCGGCGGAATCCTACCTCACCACAGAAGAGACCTGACTGTTGTGTGCAGCCAATCCCACCTCACCACAGCAGAGACCTGACTGTTGTGTGCGGCGAATCCCACCTCACCTCAGCAGAGACCTGACTGTTGTGTGCGGCGAATCCCACCTCACCCCAGCAGAGACCTGACTGTTGTGTTCGGCGGATCCCACCTCACCCCAGCAGAGACCTGACTGTTGTGTGCGGTGGATCCCACCTCAGCCCAGCAGAGTCCTGACTGTTGTGTTCGGCGGATCCCACCTCACCCCAGCAGAGACCTGACTGTTGTGTGCGGCGGATCCCACCTCACCACAGCAGAGACCTGACTGTTGTGTGCGGCGGATCCCACCTCACCACAGCAGAGACCTGACTGTTGTGTTCAGTGAACCCACCTCATCACAGCATAGACCTAACTGCTGTGTTCAGTGAAAGCACCTCATCACAGCATAGACCTTTTATTTCACTTGAATTTCATTTCTTTAACAGTTTCACAGCATCAGAACTTTGTTTTTCTTACCAAAGCATCATTTTTAGCTGCATTTTTAGCTAAGCTCCACCCATCAAAGAAAACTGCCCAGGCTTTTTTCCCCTGATGCTGTGCAAAGCATAATGGGATTTCTGATGTTGTTATTCACGTTGCCTAGCAACTGGGAGTGGTGATCAGCACACAAGACAGTTGGAACTGTGTCTCATGCTCGCTGTCACCTCCTTTCAACCAAAAAGATGGCTGCCATCATGAAATCACAAACCTTTGCCTGTTCTTTTAAAACAGGGTGGGTAAGAGATTATATTACCTATCTATTTTAATTAACATAACTAATGAAACTTAACGACAGTATGTTTGTTTAGGCTGAAGTTCCTCTTTAATTAGGGCTCATTCACACTACAAGAGCTTTTCTAAGCGCTTTGTGATTTAAAAAGCTCTTGCTGTTATCCTGTGTGTGTGCCAACACTGGAGCGATGTGATTTCGTAAACATCCCCCATTGCATTGCATTAGCAAGAGCTAAACCACATTCAAAAGTTGAGACGTTGCATTCCCTGTGTAACAGGAGCACAATGCAACAGAACAAAAAAGTATACTTGGGTACAGTGAAGCACAGTGAAGCATAAAGTCAATGAAAAGTATTCTTCACATACTGTTGACGCACGCGTTTACCGGTATTGCACTACATGCAGTGCCTTACCATACTGCAACCTGCTATGCTGCAACGCTCCCGCCAAACTGTGATCGTCACAAAGGTGGTGCATTGCATTGCGGTAAGCTGCATGACAAAGCAGCTGTTACACTGCACCACTGTGAACGGGGCCAGTGGCTAGGTACACAGTGGACTTTGCGTTTCTTGTAACAGCTGGAACGCAATGTAATGGGAAAGTCGCTCCACACATTATTCCTGCGTTGAGTTGCTTACAGTGAAGCATACAGCCAATAAAATGTATGCTTCACTGTCCCTCTGCATATTGCAGTAACGCACTGCATAGGATGCCACATGCCATTAAACTCCACCGGCCTCACCATGAACGCTGCATAGGTGGTGCATTGAGGAAAACTGCATCACAATGCGGCCACACCACAGCGCACCACTGTTTACATAGCCATAGGTAAACATGGACAATTCCTTCAGCTGTGCTGCACATCAGTTGTGCGGTGCTGACAGCAACTGATTTAGTGTAAGCCTGGCCTAAAGCCAATTTTCATGCAACTAATAACCATGTCATTGGATTAGCACTGTACAAATTCAGTCTGCACTAATTCCATTCCAACTTTACTAGAGTAGAGAGATGAGCTCTAAATTCAACTTTAGCAGCATTTCTTAAAGGGGTTCTCCATTGTATTTTATAAAGCTAAAACTGACACTTACCTGGTGCTTCTATCGGCCCCTTGCAGCTGTAATGTCCCGCGCTGTCCTCCTCCGATGCTCCGTTCCCCGCCGCCAGTAACCTGCTAATTGTTCATCTAACTAGATGAATAGAACTGCAGCTGCATGCTCACTCCCGTGCGTGTCACCGGGAGCTTACTACGCAGGTGCAGTACAGTACTGCATTACAGTACTGTACATTACAGCCACGGCCTCGCAGCCACACTTCTATTCATCTAGTTAGATGAACAATTAGCAGGTTACCGGCGCCGGGGAACGTAGCATCGGAGGAGGACAGCGCGGGACATCACAGCTGCAGGGGGCCGATAGAAGCACCAGGTAAGTGTCAGTTTTAGCTTTTTAAAATATACCGGAGAACTCTGTGGCTACGTACCATACAATTTTTAAAATATCTGTTTAATTCAAGGATAGCAATCAATTTTTCTTACTGATTCAATGTACCACACACCTATTCAATTTTTACCCAATCACGAATAAAATAATTGAAAGCTCAGAAAAAAATGATTGGAACTTTACATCAAGTAATTGACAATCTATCACACACCATACAATTCTTGAAAAAGTTAGTCTGAAATTTCCAACATGTCCAATTTCCAAAAATCGAAAAAAAAAACAAAAAACGGGAAATCCGATCACATTTATTAATCGAAAACAAAGAAAAGCTCTCAATTTTTCAAGACAAACGATCGTAATTATCGAATTTGTGAAAAATTGGATATTTTAATTGTATGGTGTGTGGCCACCTTTACAGTTACCATGGTTTCTACCTAGCAGTTACTGATGTAATGAACTGTTACTTTTTTTTTCCTGATTAAACTCCCATTAATATGTACTGGACATTTTGTTGTCATTTTCAGCAGTTACATGCAGTTTATTTTCAATCTATTTGAAAGGGCTCTAATGCTGGGCATACACGGCCCAGATTCTTCTTATCAATCGAGCCGCTGATGGCTTGATTGATAATTTCCGACATGTCCGATCACCGCGCGGATCAATCGGGGCAGTCGCGGGGACGAGCAGGGATGCGGCGGGAGTCGAGCGGGGACGCGCGGTTCGGACCGTGTATGCCCCACCTCCAAATCGTCACAAAACTCCGCCCCACCTCCCTTGGCCAAATGACCTAATATTGCCTATAGTATGTATGGGACATTTAGCTGTAATTTTCAGCAGTTCCCTGTTGCTGTGCAGCTCTGCATGCAGCCGCCCTATTCCCTTGTGTTCAGCAGCCTTATGTACCGGATTTCCCATAAGGCTGAAAATATCCCTTCACTGCTCATAACTCAATTGCGTCCCCGATATTTATCTCTAACTCCAGTGAATTCACTAAGACATTGTTACAGTAACCATACTTATCAGGTCCAGCAGGGGGCGCTTCGGCACAGCTAATGCCTCCTCTCTGCTGACATGCGGGCTCCTGGCTGCTCCGTGATGCCGCTTAGTGATGGGAATTCCGGCTCTTCTTGGAGAATCGGCTCTTCTGAATCGGCTCCCATTAAAGAGCCGGCTCTTACGGCTCTTCATTAAATTTCACTAGATGCCACTCAGAATCGGAGTAAAAGCCCTGCCCCCGTCTCCATGACAACTCCAGACTGCTTCTCTGGCTCCGGCAATCCCCCCTGCTACTGCTCTGCTCCGCCCCATACACTCCTACAAGCTGCACGAGGAGGACTACATCTCCCAGCATGCCTCAGCGCCCTTTATTACACAGCAAAGCAGAGCTGTGTGGGGCGGCTGAGGCATCGGCTCTTTCAAAACTGAGAGCCGGCTCTTGTCGTTCACAGCAAAGAGCCGGCTCTTAGAGCCGGCTCTACGACCCATCACTAATGCCGCTGGCTGCTGCTCAGAGATCTCCCCTCCGCTCCAGCCTCAGCCACGTCCAGCTCCTTCACCTGTCCCCGCTAGTGTGTCCGCGAGGGGGTTGTTTACAGGAAGCAGCTGCTCCACTATGACGTCACGCTGATGCCTCGAGGCTCCCATCGCCCACTGGTTGCACAGCTCCCATCAGGTCACAAGCTCGAGCAGGGGCGTAGCAATAGAGGTCGCAAAGGTCGCATTGGCGACCGGGCCCGCCGCCTGAAGCCTTGAAGCCTTAGGGGGGGGCCGCCGGGCCCCCCCCTCCCTGTTGTTTGCATAATGCACGGTACTAGTGTGTGGGTGCTGCCGGGCCGCCAGCATCCATTTCCTAATTGCGGCGCGGCCGCCGGCTCCGGCAGAGTGCAGAAGATTCTCTCTCCCTCGGCTGGCTCTGCCCCCCTCCTCCCCAGCGTCAGCAGCAGAGTGAGCAGTGAGCACAGTCATTAGCGGCGGCCGGCGGAGCCAGGCGAGATGAGTCATGTCACTGTCTGTGACTAATGACGTCACTCGCTCTCTCCCCCCTGGTGCTGCCTGCCTGGCCGCCGGCATCCATTTCCTAATTGCGGCGCGGCCGCCGGCTCCGGCAGAGTGCAGAAGATTCTCTCTCCCTCGGCTGGCTCTGCCCCCCTCCTCCCCAGCGTCAGCAGCAGAGTGAGCAGTGAGCACAGTCATTAGCGGCGGCCGGCGTAGCCAGGCGAGATGAGTCATGTCACTGTCTGTGACTAATGACGTCACTCGCTCTCTCCTGACTGGTGCTGCCTGGCCTGATGCTGATGGCCTCTAATCTACTGCGGTGGCCGGTGAGTGAGACGACTGGAGTCTGGACTAAGACATCACTCTCCCTCTCCGCAGCCTGTACAGCCCCCTGGCCTGCCCCCCTCAGCCCTCACTCCATGCCTGGCCCGGTTACCGCAGGAGATGGGGTGAATCCCCTGGTGGCAGCGATCCAATGCAGCAGAGATCTCCCCTTGCTAGCATCGGTCATCTTCCCCTGACTCCCCCGCTGTCAGTCCCTGCTGCTGCAGCCAGCACAGCGGAGCATCTCTCACCTGAAGGTGGACCCTTCATAGCACGCATCCCCTCAGCATCCGACTACCAATACCGTACCTGTAATGATCCACTATCTCCAGCCCCACAGGCATGTAAAGGGGTAGTGCTGGCTCCGTGTACTGGCTCTGCCAGAGGAGGAGGCTGCAGCCAGCATCCAGCTGATCACACTTGACGTCAGGTGACTGGAACTGACCAGGGCTTCACTTGCATTCCTTACTAGAATGTGTTCCTGGATCTGCACACTTTAATGTCTGGGCACACGTTTACTATATACTGTATGTGCTGCCTTACAGAGAGCAGGGAATGTAACCAGTAACTTAGCTGAGGATGCCCTAAATGCCTATTGTTGGTCTAACAAATACATTGTTGCCTTTTTATTGCTGACATAGGTAGGACTGAAGTGCATTGGAATTAAAGGAGGATCTGTAAGGGCTGGTTCACACGGACATCTGTCGGCTTCCAGTGGCTGGAAACTGCGTGGTCCTGTGACGTCTCGTTCAAGAGGTGGTGGTACGGCGATCGTCAGCTTCCCGACGCGATCAACGTTTTTCAAGCCGCGGTGGCTAGGCAACGCTGGATGCTGCATGCGGCCTCAAGGGCCGGCTGAAACGACGCAGTAAATTGGGATCAGAACACCACTTTTGCGCAATTGCTGGTAACCACGCGATGCTAAACGCTCCCATTCACTTGAATGTTTAGCCGACGAGTCCTGTCCGTGTGAACCAGCCCCTAGAAAAAAAAAGTACCTCTAGGGGGTACTTACCTTGGTAGGGGAAGCCTCTGGATCCTAATGAGGCTTCTCCTGTCCTCTTCAGCCTCCGATCAAACACTGGCAGCCCCCAAAAAATCAGCAGACGCAGTAGCGCCCCTGCACAGGTGCAGTAGTGGCTTTCCAATGGGCTCCAGCAAAGATAGCCGAACATGATCGGTCCGCTCTACTGTGTAGGCATGAGTCCTGAGCCTGATCGGGTCCATTCTACTGCGCGCCGACCTGATCGGGCTGGGCTATTTCCACCGGAGTAAATTGGAAAGCTGCTCCTGCATAGGAGTGCGAAAGGTAAATATTTACATTGCTGCTTTCAAGGGCTGCCAGCCTCATTAGGATCCAGAGGCTTCCCCCTCCAGAGGTAAGTACCACCCAGGAGCAGTTTATTTTATTACAGATCCTTTTTAACCACTTGAGGACTCAGCCTTTACCCCCCCTTAAGGACCAGCGCTGTTTTTTCCATTCAGACCACTGCAGCTTTAACGGTTTATTGCTCGGTCATACAACCTACCACCTAAATGAATTTTGGCTCCTTTTCTTCTCACTAATACAGCTTTCTTTTGATGCTATTTGATTGCTGCTGCGAGTTTTACTTTTTATTATATTCATCAAAAAAGACATGAATTTTGGCAAAAAAATGATTTTTTTAACTTTCTGTGCTGACATTTTTCAAATAAAGTAAAATTTCTGTATACATGCAGCGCGAAAAATGTGGACAAACATGTTTTGATGAAAAAAAACCCATTCAGTGTATATTTATTGGTTTGGGTAAAAGTTATAGCGTTTACAAACTATGGTGCAAAAAGTGAATTTTCCCATTTTTAAGCATCTCTGACTTTCCTGACTACCTGTCATGTTTCATGAGGTGCTAAAATTCCAGGATAGTATAAATACCCCACAAATAACCCCATTTTGGAAAGAAGACATCCCAAAGTATTCACTGAGAGGCATAGTGAGTTCATAGAAGATTTTATTTTTTGTCACAAGTTAGCGGAAAATGACAGTTTGTCACAAAAAAAAAAAAAAAAAAAAAGGTTTCCATTTCTGCTAACTTGTAACAAAAAAAAATGAAATCTGCCATGGACTCAACATGCCCCTCAATGAATACCTTGAAGTGTCTATTTTTCAAAATGGGGTCATTTATGGGGTGTGTTTACTGTCCTGGCATTTTGGGGGGTGCGGAATTGTAAGCACCCCTGTAAAGCCTAAAAGTAGTCATTGCACTGTGGGCCTCTTAGCGCAGTTTGGCTGCAAAAAAGTGTCACACATATGGTATCGCCATACTCGGGAGAAGTAGTACAATGTGTTTTGGGGTGTATTTTTACACATACCCATGCTGGGTGGGAGAAATATCTCTGCAAATGACAATTTTTTTATTTTTTTTACACACAATTGTCCATTTACAGAGTTATTTCTCCCACTCAGCATGGGTATGTATAAAAATACACCCCAAAACACATTGTACTACTTCTCCTGAGTACGGCGATACCACATGTGTGGCACTTTTTTGCACCCTAACTGCGCTAAGGGGCCCAAAGTCCAATGAGTACCTTTAGGATTTCACGGGTCATTTTGAGAAATTTGGTTTCAAGACTACTCCTCACGGTTTAGGGCCCCTAAAATGCCAGGGCAGTATAGGAACCCCACAAATGACCCCATTTTACAAAGAAGACACCCCAAGGTACTCAATTAGGAGTATGGTGAGTTCATAGAAGATTTTACTTTTTGTCACAAGTTAGCGGAAAAGACCACTTTACTTACGGTAAAGTCTTTTCCAGTAGTCATGAGGACAGCACCCCTGGATGAGAGACTTGTCTCCCTCCCCACTGTGGACAGGAAACTGTTAAAAGAAGAATTTGCATAAGCAATAGGCAGCCACATATAAGATACTACACCTGCCACAGTACCTCAGTTAATAAAAAGATGACACGGACATTTAATGATGCTTACACAAACTTATTTCTCTTTCCTACCCAAATAAGGGCGGGTTGCAGGGGTGCTGTCCTCATGACTACTGGAAAAGACTTTACCGTAAGTAAAGTGGTCTTTCCCAGAACGTCATTTCGGACAGCACCCCTGGATGAGACGATATACAAGAGTTAAAACCTTAGGGTGGGACCACAGCTTGCAAAACTTTCCTTCTGAAGGATAAACCTGAAGACAGATACATTAAGGCGATAGTGCTTTACAAACGTATTGTGACTTGACCAGGTCGCAGCTCTGCAAATCTGATCTATAGAGGCCCCTGCCCTCTCTGTTCAAGAAGTCGAAATTCCTCTTGTGGAATGAGCCATGATAGAATTGAATTGCTCCCCCTGTGTCTGATATGCTAATGAAATAGCCCAAACAAATGTATAATCTGTGTAGGATTTAATTAAGGAAGATTTCTCCCAATTAATGATCCAACCTAGATCTTGTAGTAAGACTATTGTCGTAACAATCTGATCTCTTACCGAATTGGGAGATGTCCCCCAAAACAGAAAAATTAAGGTAACCCAAAATGTTAACCTTTCTCTGTCTAAGTGTAGCCAGAACCCCAGACATTACCTTCATAAACAACCCTGGAGCTGAGGATAATCCGGAGGGCAAAGCATTCAACTGATACATTCTTACCTCTTCCTCCATCTGGATGGCAAACCTTAAGCATTATTCAGAAGTCAGATGTATCGGTAATTGAAGATACGCATCTTTTCAGTGTAGGAAGGCTAGGAAATCGTCCTTCTGTAAGAGATGAATAATAGATCAAATCCATCCTGAATTTTCTGTATTTTACCTTCTGGTTTAGACTCTTTAAATTTAGTATGAACTGATAATTTCCCTGTAGCTCCTTTACTAGAAAAAACACAGGGCAATAGAATCCCTGTCCTCTGACATTTCGGTACTTCTCGAATTACCCTTTTTTTCTAAACAGGGAAAGGACTTCCGATTGTAGGGCTGAAAACTTTATTTGGTCCTGCAAGGCAAGCGGGGAGTAATGCAAAAGCTCTTAAAAGGAGGCTGGCTGAACTCTATTCTGTATCCCTCCAAAAAAACAAACAAACACCTTAAAGGCTCTTTCCCACTAAGACGTTGCGTTAGATGCGACGCTAAGGTTACATAACGTGCCCCCAACGCAACGCATGTGAGCTTTGAAGTTGGATGCTATTTAGAGCCACGTTATGCGTCTCCTGATGGGTCTGTGATGCGTACTTTTTGACGCATACTATCGGACGAAAACGGCACATGCGGCAAAGACTGTGGAGACCACGTGATCGGAAAACTCCGCATCACGTGGTCCTGCCAGCCAATAAGCGGCCGCTCCAGGAAGGTAACACTGCAGTGCATATTAATTAGTCATGTGGCTGGCCACAACAGCGGACTCTCCCCTCCTCTCCTGCAAGAAAAAACAAAAAACACACATTATTGAGCATATGCAAACAGTCTAATGCGGCTAAAACCGTGTATAACGCACAGCATGATGCACTTTCTTTAAACGTCCAGCGTTAGAGTGTAACACAACGTGGGCACTGTGAACAGCCCATTGATTTTTCATTACTGTGAGCTGGGCTGCGTTACAAGCTGCTCTAACCTGCGCCTGTAACGTCCCACTGTGAAAGAAGCCTAAATAACCAATATTTTGTGCACTGTAGTTGCCATGTTTTGAAATTTGCAATTCTCCATCTCACTGGAATACTAGCGTCATTGCTTATCTGACTTCTTGGTAAAAGTGAAGTTGGACTTAGGGCCGGTTCACATTACAAACGCGGACGGCCACGCATGCGGAACGCAACGCGTACGAACGCACGCCATCCGCGTTTGCATGCGTTGCGTGGCTGATCCCATCACTGAAAAGTGAATGGGACAGCCGCGCGTTTTTGCTAAATCTGCGTGCAGCATGCGTTCCCGGACCGCACAGGTCCGGAACGCATGCAGTGTGAACAGACAGTGCACTCTATGCACTGTCTGATGTCGTGCGTGTTGGCCTTCTGCACGCGTTTCCAAAACGCAGCTGGAAACCTGTGCAGTCTGAACAGGCCCTTAGGCTTCTGTGACTTGTAGAGAGCCCATCTCCTGCCCTTAGAGGACTAGGGATCTGACTTATTCTTAGAAGGAGGGACGAAAGGACCGTTTACTTTGAAAAGGTCCTTTCTTAAAGGAATACTATCGATACCCAAGTGTTCTAAAATGACAATGTACAAATAATGTCTAAGTTGCTGTGTAAACATTTTCATACTTTTCATGTTAAATATCAGAGGCAAAAGCTGTAATTTACTGAGGGTAGGATTAGCTATATTGGGACAAATCAATTGCAGGAGGGGTGTCTACTTCAATGCACAGCCAGAGTTGCATATCGGACTACAGAAAGCAAATATCAAACAAACTCTGAAAGCAAAAAAACAGTATGAAAAGCTGTAACAATTAGTTACATTTCCTCTGCTCTCTACAGACACTTCAGTCCGAAACAGGACACAGAAGTTGCAGCTGTTCTCTCTGTCACACACAGTTACACAGAGTTATCTGATCAAGTGTGAGGGGAATTTCCCCTCTCCTCATGGCTCAGAGTCAGTTTTGTCAGTAAAGTTTGAAAGCATTTTGATAACAGTAAACAAAGAGGTTGCTACTAAA
The DNA here is from genome assembly GCF_040937935.1 of Hyperolius riggenbachi. Lineage (NCBI taxonomy): Eukaryota > Metazoa > Chordata > Amphibia > Anura > Hyperoliidae > Hyperolius > Hyperolius riggenbachi. The sequence goes on along the minus strand of NC_090648.1, from coordinate 466,156,532 downwards.
ATGTATACACCAGTACTTCGCAACACTTCCCAAACAATTCCTGTGTCAATTGAAAATATGTGAATCGATAGAATTCCTTTAACAGGAATAATTTTTTTTTTTTTTTTTTTTTTAATGTGTGTCTGCCGTTCTGTCTAGAGGGTTGTCTAACTGACTCAAACAGCAGACCCCCTTCACAAGGTACACCACATAACTTGATTTTGAAGAATTGTCATCATTCCAAGTTTTTTACCCCTACACCTCTTCTGGCTGAATTAACTAATGCCGTAGTTCTGGCCATAAGTTTAACCATATCATCTGAAGCGTCCACTAGATAATTGGAAGCATTCCAAACTTTAGGGAAATCATTCAAAATTTCCCAGAAATCCTCAAAAAAGTAGGTCAGTTTTGTTTGATACCCTTGAAAAATATGGATCTAATTTAGGCGGGGTTCCCCAAAACCCTGATCTTCAGGAGAAAAACATTTAGACAATGATCTGGGCCAAAAAAAAAAAAACTTTTCCTAGATTATCCCACTCCTTAATCCCAATCTTAAGAGTAGAATGGACTGGAATAAGCCGAGAATGAGGATCCGCCAAACTCTCATACATTTGATCCAAAGGTGTCAAAGATTTCTGCTCAGACTTAATACCTATTAGTAAGTCTTTCATTAATTCAGGAAAAAAACATTGCGGTTAGGGCTCTTTTCCACTATGAAATGCGATCGCAACCGCATTTGCGATCCCAATCGCACTTCAATTTCCACTATGCGATTGCGCTACTATACTTATAGTACAGCTCAATTGCATACAATGCAGGAGGATGACGATTGTGCTTTGTCCAAATCGCATCGCAATCAGATTGCACTAATGGAAATTGCTGCTGCAGTTTCCATTAGTTTAACGTACCTCGTGATCAGAATCAAATCGTAACTCGCAGAGTAATGAAAAAAAGGCCCTTAGTCAGTTTTACTCAAATCTTCCTCCTAGTTTGATACATTTTCTCTGTGCAGAGAGAGTTACTATAAAGGAGGCAGCCCCAGCATTCCTTTACATATGCATTTTTGTTTAAATTGCCTCTCCTTGCCCTGAATCTGTCTAGTTCTTTTAAACAATCTATTTAATTGCTGCAGCTTAGAAGAACTTCAAGAATGTTTACACATGCAGGCTTTCTGATGTGAAATTTATCTGAAAACAGGTACCCAAGGGGTTAAAAACACAGCCTGGGTATTCTGGGATGCAGTTTGTTCTGCTCTCACTGCAGCTGCCTGGGAGGTCTGTCTCTCCATTAGCTTGCCTGTTATGGCTGGCTTATCGCCTTCTCTAAACAGCCAGGGTTTCTCTGCTCACATTTGCCTGCTTTTTTTTTTTTTTTTTTTTTTTTTTTTTTTTTTGAATTAACCTTCAGTGACCTGTGTTGTGATAATCTCCGCACAAGTTGTTAATTTCCCGCACCTGCTCAGGAATTATAGATTTTCATGCGGACACAGGTTTTATGAATGCACAGTTTACTAAATGGTGAGTAAAGTCAGCTGTTTTGAGCATTACCGCATGCAGGAATGCTCAATAAATAGAGGCCTATGTCTCTTGGAAGCAGGAGGCATAGTTAGAGGTGCAGACAACATAGGAGATGATGGATTAGCTATAACAGGTAGATAAGCCATAGCAGTACTAGTCCCAGGCCCCATTAGACAAATCCCTCTATACATAACATACATCCAGCCAAGCAGAAGAAACATAATCACATCTACTTGCCAGAGAGGGATCCTGGGCAGATTCAGCAGATTGTGCAGGAGCTGACCCAGAGGCGTCCTCCATGATCCCAGCCACAAACCAGAGTGCATCATGGACTCTACAAACTTATACCTGTGCTGCTGATTTGATGCAGCTGATCCAATTATGCATGCGGCCCCTGCCGGCTAAGCATATGCTTAATCAGCTTCTTACCTTAAGGAATCAGCTGTATGCCAATTCCTAATCACCGCCGCGGCCCCTGCCGCCCGGCTCAGACTTCAGATCACGCGGGACGCCAGCGCGTGACTACCTCCGGTTCAACCGGAAGTGAACTCTCTCCAATGCACGCACCTGCGTGCATAAAGTTGCTGCCTCCGATGGAGAAGCCTCCTCCACGCTGCAGGGCTCCGACTGTTCACTGAACAGTGCTGCTTGGAGCCCTGGAAAACGCTGCCCCTGCCGCCTGACGTGGATGGCACTCCTGGAGACCTCTCCCATGCATCCCGTCCGGGACAGGAAACTAAACTGAGGTACTGTGGCAGGTGTAGTATCTTATATGTGGCTGCCTATTGCTTATGCAAATTCTTCTTTTAACAGTTTCCTGTCCACAGTGGGGAGGGAGACAAGTCTCTCATCCAGGGGTGCTGTCCGAAATGACGTTCTGGGAAATGATTGTTATTGGGTTTTTTTACCAAGTGTCATTTTCCGCTAACTTGTGACAAAAAATAAAATCTTCTATGAACTCACCATACTCCTAACGGAATACCTTGGGATGTCCTCTTTGTAAAATGGGGTCATTTGTGGGGTTCCTATACTGCTCTGGCATTTTAGGGGCCCTAAACCGTGAGGAGTAGTCTTGAAACCAAATGTTTCAAAATGACCTGTGAAATGCTAAAGGTACTCATTGGACTCTGGGCCCCTTAGCGCAGTTAGGGTGCAAAAAAGTGCCACACATGTGGTATCGCCGTACTCGGGAGAAGTAGTACAATGTGTTTTGGGGTGTATTTTTACACATACCCATATTGGGTGGGAGAAATATCTCTGTAAATGACAATTTTTTGATTTCTTTACACACAATTGTCAATTTACAGAGATATTTCTCCCACCCAATATGGGTATGTGTAAAAATACACCCCAAAACACATAATACTACTTCTCCTGAGTACGGCGGTACCACATGTGTGGCACTTTTTTGCATCCTAACTGCGCTAAGGGGCCCAGAGTCCAATGAGTACCGTTAGCATTTCACAGGTCATTTTGAGAAATTTGGTTTCAAGACTACTCCTCACGGTTTAGGGCCCCTAAAATGCCAGGACAGTATAGGAACCCCACAAATGACCCCATTTTACAAAGAGGACATCCTAAGGTATTCCGTTAGGAGTATGGTGAGTTCATAGAAGATTTTTTTTTTGTCACAAGTTAGTGGAAAATGACACTTGGTAAAAAAAAACCAATAAAAATCATTTTCCGCTAACTTGTGACAAAAAGCTAAATCTTCTATGAACTCACCATACTCCTAATTGAGTACCTTGGGGTGTCTTCTTTCTAAAATGGGGTCATTTGTGGGATTCCTATACTGCTCTGGCATTTTAGGGGCCCTAAACCGTGAGGAGTAGTCTTGAAACCAAATGTTTCAAAATGACCTGTGAAATGCTAAAGGTACTCATTGGACTCTGGGCCCCTTAGCGCAGTTAGGGTGCAAAAAAGGGCCACACATGTGGTATCGCCGTACTCGGGAGAAGTAGTACAATGTGTTTTGGGGTGTATTTTTACACATACCCATATTGGGTGGGAGAAATATCTCTGTAAATGGACAAATGTGTGTAAAAAAAAATCAAAAAATTGTCATTTACAGAGTGATTTCTTCTACCCATCATGGGTATGTGTAAAAATACACCCTAAAACACATTGGTCTACTTCTCCCGGGTACGGCGATAGCACGTGTGGCACTTTTTTGCAGCCTAACTGCGCTAAGGGGCCCAACGTGCAATGACTACCTTTGGGCTTTACAGGGGTGCTCACAATTTAGCCCCCCCCCCCACATGACAGGACAGTTAACAAACCCCACAAATGACCCCATTTTAAAAATAAGACACCACAAAGTATTCCATAAGGGGCATGGTGAGTTTATAAAAAAAATTATTTTTTGTCACAAGTTAGCAGAAAAGGATACTTTGTGAAAAAAAACAAAAAACAACAATTTATGCTAACTTGTGACAAAAAACAAAATCTTCTATGAACTCACCATGCACCTCACGGAATACTTTGGGGTGTCCTCTTTCCAAAATGGGGTCATTTGTGGGGTCTGTCCTGGCATTTTAGGGCCTCTGCAATCATTACATGTATGGCCAGTATTTCTGCTATACTCCTTATATTGGGCATACAGGTAGTGCATTCTGGGCTGAAAGGAAAAATGAACGGCAAACATCCCTTCATTCGCATCGATCAATGTGGATGAACAAATATCTGCCAAAAAATGTGAAACAAAAAGAAAAGAAAGAGGGACATAGGAGCTGCCACCCCAAAATTCCAAACCCACCAGCTCGTATGCCCAGGCAATCCTGATTTATTCATCCACATTGATCGATGTGAATGGAGAAATCATTGCTTGAGTTCTTTTTTGATACAAAGTGCTTGCCAAAGCATATGAACCCCAACACCACACCTTGGCCCATATGCCTCGGCAAACGTATCTTTTTTACTGTGGAGGAGAAATCTCGTCCTACAGCGCTGCATGCACTGATTTTGTGTAACCTGACAGAAGCGCAATGCTTCTGTCAGGATGCACCATCAGTGCTGCAGCTGATTGGTCGGTCGGTCGGTCGGTCTGGATAGAAAAAAGAGAGAAGAAAAACGAAAAAAACAAAAAGGAGGGGAAGGCGTCCGCCTGGACATAGGAGCTGCCACCCCAAAAATCCAAACCCACCAGCTCGTATGCCCAGGCAATCCTGATTTATTCATCCACATTGATCGATGTGAATGGAGAAATCATTGCTTGAGTTCTTTTTTGATACAAAGTGCTTGCCAAAGCATATGAATCCCCAACACCACACCTTGGCCCATATGCCTCGGCAAACGTATCTTTTTTACTGTGGAGGAGAAATCTCGTCCTACAGCGCTGCATGCACTGATTTTGTGTAACCTGACAGAAGCGCAATGCTTCTGTCAGGATGCACCATCAGTGCTGCAGCTGATTGGTTGGTCGGTCGGTCGGTCGGTCTGGATAGAAAAAAGAGAGAAGAAAAACGAAAAAAACAAAAAGGAGGGGAAGGCGTCCGCCTGGACATAGGAGCTGCCACCCCAAAAATCCAAACCCACCAGCTCGTATGCCCAGGCAATCCTGATTTATTCATCCACATTGATCGATGTGAATGGAGAAATCATTGCTTGAGTTCTTTTTTGATACAAAGTGCTTGCCAAAGCATATGAATCCCCAACACCACACCTTGGCCCATATGCCTCGGCAAACGTATCTTTTTTACTGTGGAGGAGAAATCTCGTCCTACAGCGCTGCATGCACCGATTTTGTGTAACCTGACAGAAGCGCAATGCTTCTGTCAGGGTGCATCATCAGTGCTGCAGCTGATTGGTCGGTTGGAAAAAAAGAGAGAAGAAGAAAAAAAAAAAAAAAAAAGCAAGCAAGCAGCAAAGCACTTCAATAACATTAACTTTTTAAACTTTATTAAATATGTTCAAACCAAACAATAACATTGGTAACCAAATATTAACTTTTTTGCTTACCTGTTTTTTGTTTTTTTGTTTTTTTTTTACCTGCGAGCTGAGGATAAACTTCTCCTCCCCCATGGGTCAATGTGCAAAGTGCAAATCGCACAGATATGTGGCGAAGTACATTATGCATTCTGTCCCAAGTGAAAGGAGAGGTTTCTGGCAGGCCAGTGTATTTGGATCTCTCAAAACCTGATGTTTGGGTTCACACTGCATACTGGCCTATCCGGTCGGTCGAGCCCGCCGCACCGTCTCGCCCAAAATAGATCTTCAGGGAATACCACAAGAGTAGCATTCGGCCTAGTAATTAACTGCGTCGCCGTGGACTAACATGACTTCCGGGCCGACCCAAATTGCCGCAGAAGCCACGCAGTAACGTAGGCATGCACTAGCATTAAGTCAAGCACTTCCGGCGTAGGGGGGGACCGCAAAGTGTGACTTTTGCTAGGCAATTTGCCCTAACGCATCGCGCCAGTGTGAAATAGCACTGAGAGACCCTTGTGTGCCTACTGCTGTGTCTGTAGTTCCCTAGGTTCTAAAAGTGTGCCTTCTCGTGGTACCTCTCATAACACTCCCCTAGGCATAGGCCAGGCTGGTCAGGACAGCGGGGACAGTAAACGGGGGTGTCACGCCTTATTCCAGCCTTGCTGCAGACACGACATCTTTTTCTGGGGTTGCGTTGAGTTGGGGTACTGGGAATCGGGTAGGCGTAATGCCTTCCATGCAGCCGGCTAGTTGCATTTGGGGGTTGGGCTCTGTCACCTTCTGGATAGAGGAGTGCCGAAACAATGTCTTCCTGGAATTGAAGGAAAGATCCAGTTCTCCCAGCCTTACTGTAGAGAACAAAGCTGTTGTACATCGCCAATTGAATTAAATACACAGACACTTTCTTATACCAGCGTCTGGTTTTCCGGGAAATTAAATAGGGCCCTAACATCTGGTCATTGAAGTCCACCCCTCCCATGTTGGCATTATAGCTGTGGACGGCGAGGGGCTTTTCAATGACCTCTGTTGCCCGTGTAATTTGTACTGTCGTGTCTGTGTGAATGGTAGACAGAAGGTAAACGTCCCTCTTGTCCTTCCATTTCACCGAGAGCAAGTCATCGGTACACAAGGCGGCCCTCTCCCCCCGTTGAAGTCTGGTGTTAACGAGCTGTTGGGGGAAGCCCCGGCGACTAGGCCGCACGGTGCCACAGCATCGGATTCCTTCTAACTTTAAGTGCTGAAAGAGGGCCACACTTGTGTAAAAGTTGTCCACATAAAGATGGTACCCCTTCTGGAACAAGGGTGACACCAAGTCCCACACAATCTTTCCACTGCTCCCCAGGTAGTCAGGACATCCGACCGGCTCCAATTTTGAGTCTTTTCCCTCATAGACCCTAAAACGAGATGTATAGCCTGTGGCCCTATCACAGAGCTTATACAGTTTCACCCCATACCGGGCGCGCTTGCTTGGGATGTACTGTTTGATGCCAAGGCGCCCGGTAAAATGTACGAGGGACTCATCTACACAGATGTTCTGTTCAGGGGTATAAGCATCTGCAAATGTGGATGACAGGTGGTCTATGAGGGGCCGAATTTTGTGGAGCCGGTCATAAGCTGGGTGGTCTCTTTCATGACAGGTGTCGTCATTGAAATGCAGGAAGCGCAGGATGATCTCAAATCGCGTCCTGGACATGGCAGCAGAGAACACGGGCATGTTATGTATTTGGCGTGTAGACCAATAAGAGCGCAATACATTTTTTTTAGTAATACCCATGTTGAGGAGAAGGCCCAAAAAAATTTTAAGTTCGGAAACTTGGAGTGGTTTCCACCGAAAAGGCTGGGCGTGGCAGCTTTTCGGATGGGTGGTTATAAATTGTGTGGCATATAGGTTGGTCTCAGCCACAATTAAGTCAAGGAGATCCTGGGTGAGGAACAGTTCAAAAAAGTCTAGGGCCGATCCTAGTTCAACTGTCTCCACCTGGACTCCAGACTGGGCGGTGAAAGGGGGCAGTATGGGTGCGGCGGGATCAGGGGAATGCCAATCAGGGTTTGCCAGCACCTCTGGAAAACCAATGGGAGTACGGGCCCGTCTACTTGGTGGCTGCGGATCGGATCTTAATTCACGTACCACCGAACCAGTTTCTACTTCCAGGATGGTGTCCGCCACTTCATCAGGGTCTTCTGCGGAAGTACTGGTGTTGATAGGCCCAGGAGATGCTGCGCTGCTGGTGCATGCCTCACCAAGAAAAATCAGATCAGCGCCACTCTGCTGCCCTTGAGACTGATCTTCCGCCACCTGCAGTCCAGTGACATGGGGTGTGGTACGCCTGGCTCTAGCCGGGACCTCAACCTCGTCATCGGAACTATCGGTCTGAGAGCCACTGCTGTCTACAGGATCGTACTCTGAACCCGAAGATTCGTCGAATAAGTCGACCCAATCATCCTCATCCGACTGGTCCATGTACCTGTAGATGTCTTCATTGGAAAACCTCTTTTTTGCCATGGTGGCCTGCTAAATTTAGGAGGTATTCCTCTGAGACTACCCAGGAAAAGAGCACCTACCTAGCGAAAGGGAGTACTTGAGAGGTAGAAAGCTGTGGTCACTGAGTTTAGATAAAAAAAATCAAAACTGATGTTTACAGTGCCACAGCTTGTGTACAGTGTTTTTTGCAGTGATCAGAAAAAAGAAATTTCTGTCACTGCGGTGGGGCGGGCTGAACGCAGTGCAGGCGAACGATCAGGTCTGATCGGGCAAACACTGCGTTTTTTTGTGGATCCTAGAGACCCTAATATAGATCTGACTGTGATCACTAATAATCACTTACAGATACTATATAGTACCAATGCTGATTAGCGACAGTGATGACGCTAATTAGTGACTGTGGTGCAGTGGGCTGAGCACTAACTGACACTAACAACCCTTTTGCTTAGCTAACTGGCCTAACTGTTTGTTACCACTAGTGATACTAAAAAAGTTTTTAGATCACTAGGATAGTGATAGTGATGGTGATGGTGAGGGGGGGGGGGGGGGGGGGGGGTTGGGGATCAGAGAGCAATCACAAATAATCAAAAACAATCACGAGACAATTACAACACAATTACAGCAATCGGCGCAATCAAAGCCAATCACGGACCAATTGAATCCAATAACGTGACAATCAAAAACCAATTACGTGACAATTGAAGCCAATCACACGACAATCGATGCTAATCACAGGGCAAAACAGCCAATCAGTGGGCAATTGGCACAATCAAAACCAATTACGGGCAATTGAAGCCAATCACGCGACAATCGAAGCCCAATTACGTGACAATCGAAGCCAATCACACGACAATCGATGCCAATCACAGTGCAATTGAGACAATTGTAGCCAAACAAAGCACAATCAAGCCTTACAGACAGGAGATAAGATACACAATGGCAGGGGGGAGAATATACGCAATCAATGAACTAGGACGGTGTGGGGAGGATCGGAAGGGGTGGGGGGTGATCAGATACCCCTAAGGGGTAGTTGGGGGTCTAATCTGATGGATAGGAGTGACAGGTGGTGATAGATGGGTTATTGACGGGTGATAAGTGGGTGTTTACAGGGAAAAACAGATGTAAACAATGGACTGCTGATGTGATCAGGGGGGGGTGTCTCGGAGGGATCTGAAAGGGTGGGTGGGTGATCAGAAGCCCCTAATGGGCAGTTGGGGGTCTGATCTGATGGGGGGCAGTGGCAGGTGGTGACAAGGGATGATTGACAGGTGACGGATAGGTGATTGACAGCTGATCAGCGGGCAATTACAGGGAAGATAGATCCAGTATACGGGGGGAGGGGGGGGAGATCTGAAGGGGTGGGGGGTGATCAGATACCCCTAAGGGGCAGTTGGGGGTCTGATCTAATGGGGGGCAGTGACAGGTGGTGACAAGGGATGATTGACAGGTGACTGATAGGTGATTGGCAGCTGATCACTGGGGAGATAGACAGATGCAGGGGAGATAGATAGGTTCAGTATACAGGGGGGGGGGGTCGGGGGGAGATCTGGAGGTGTGGGGGGTGATCAGATACCCCTAAGGGGTAGTTGGGGGTCTGCTCTGATGGATAGGAGTGACAGGTGGTGACAGGGATTGATTGATGGGTGATATGGGGGTTGGTTAGGTCTGATCTGCGTGCTGCAGGGGGGTACAGGGGGGTGTCTGATGGGTGCTGCGGGTGATCGGGGGGTCTGTGGGGCTCCTAATGTGTGCGTGTGTGTGTGCTTACTGTGCCTGCTCTCCTCGCTGGTGGTCGATCGCTAAGTGTGACCACCAGCGGGAGGCAGGCAGTATAATACAGTTTGTTACGTAAACAAACTGTATTATACCTGTTCTATTGGCCGATTTGAACTTTTACAGCCCGCCGGCGCTGCTGATTGGCCGGCGGGCTGAAGTCACATGGGGGCCGAAGAGTGTGACGTAGCGATCGCGCGGCTACAGCCGCGCGATCGCTCGTTAATTAGGCTGCAGCCGGCGACGCAGTACTGCGTCGCTGGTCCTGCAGCTGCCACTTTGCCGACGCACGGTATAAGCGTGCGGTCGGCAAGTGGTTTTAAAGGCTCCCATACAGGGGCAAAACCAAGTGGGGATTCCTGTAAGGTCTCCCTCAGCCATGCACAATATAATAATACAGTAGGACCATGGGCGTAGGGCCCGGGGACGCAGGGTTCGCCTTCGCGACAGGGCCTGGCTCCTGAAGACGCTGGGGGAGGGGCCCGGGGGGGCCATGTCCGTTACTAGGGCCGTGCGGCCCGTGCGCGCTATTGGGAGGGGGGCGCTCTAATGGAGGGGGGAGCCGCAGCCACGGGGAGGGCAGCCCGACCTCTCCCTCCCTTCCTCCCCCCTCAGATGCAGAGTGAGCACGCACAGAAGCGCTGTAGGCAAAACTCACCTCCCTGCATTCCAATCACCGCTGATCTCCTCTCTGTATAGAAGCTGATACACACGCTGCTTCCTGTTTAGCCAGAAGCAGCGTGTGTATCAGCATCTATGCAGAGAGGAGATCAGCGGCGATTGGAACGCAGGGAGGTGAGTTGTGCCTACAGCGCTTACGTGCGCGCTCACTCTGCATCTGAGGGGGGAGCCCGGGAAGAGGAAGGGAGGGAGAGGTCTGGCTGCCCTCCCCGCGGCTGCGGCTCCCCCCTCCATTATGGGGGACACCTACCTACCTAACCTATACTGGGGGGCAGCTACCTAATCTATCCTGGGGGGCAGCTACCTAATCTAACCTATACTGGGGGGCAGCTACCTAATCTATTCTGGGGGGCAGCTACCTAATCTATCCTGGGGGGCAGCTACCTAATCTAACCTTATACTGGGGGCACCTACCTAATCTAACCTATACTGGGGGGCAGCTACCTATCAAACCTATACTGTGGGCACCTACCTAATCTAACCTATACTGGGGGGCACCTACCTATCTAACCTATACTGGGGGGCAGCTACCTAATCTAACATATACTGTGGTGCACCTACCTAATCTAATCTTATACTGGGGGCACCTACCTAATCTAACCTATACCGGGGCAGCTACCTAATCTAACCTATACTGGGGGGCACTTACCTCATCTAACTTTATACTGGGGGGCAGCTACCTATCTAACCTATACTGCGGGTACCTACCTAGTCTAACCTATACTGGGGGGCACTTACCTCATCTAACCTTATACTGGGGGGCACCTACCTCATCTAATCTTATACTGGGGGGCACCTACCTCATCTAATCTTATACTGGGGGCAGCTATCTAATCTATCCTGGGGGGCAGCTACCTAATCTAACCTATACTGGGGGCAGCTACCTAATCTATCCTGGGGGGCAGCTACCTAATCTATCCTGGGGGGTGGCTACCTAATCTACCTATACTGGGGGCAGCTACCTAATCTAACCTATACTGGGGGGCACCTACCTATCTAACCTATACTGGGGGCAACTATACTGGCTACCTATGCTGGAGGCACCTACCTGGCTAACCTATACCGGGGGCAACTATACTGGCTTACCTATGCCCGGCTACTTATACTGGGTGGACCTATAGCTGGCTATAGGGATTCGGATATGTGTGTGCGTCGGGTGTTGCTGGGGGAGGGGGGGGGGGGGCTGTTGTTGCTGGGGGGGGGGCCCACATCCAGATTCCGCATCGGGGCCCAGAGGTTTGTAGCTACGCCACTGAGCTCGAGGCATCAGCGTGACGTCATAGTAGAGCAGCTGCCTCCTGTAAACAAACCTCCGCGGGATATGTGTATATATGTATGTATTACTTTGGCCAGCGCAACCAGCCCCCCTGGCCAAAGTAATACATACATCTATACACATTTACCATAACACTACATTAATATATAATATATTGTACCATGACATTACATTCATTTTATTATCTATATATTTGGAAGAGCTCGGGAAGCCACGCCCCCAAACCGTCACTAAGCCCCGCCCCAGTTTCCCTGGCCAAAGTACTGCACTTTATGTAATATATACACAAATACCAATATATTTCGAAGAGCATTGGTATGGGTGCGAGCCCCCGCCCCCAAACCGTCACTAAGCCCCGCCCCAAACAGCACGAAACTCCACCCCCAGCCAAAGTACTTTATGCAATATAAACACATGTACCCTAAGACCATGTAACGTAAGACCAGTGCGAAGCACCGCCCCCAATCGGCACGAGACCCCCGTCTAAAATGACTTTAGAATTGTAGTACTATGGGACATTTAGCTGTGATTTTCAGCAGTTCCCTGTTGCTGTGCAGCTCTGCATGCAGCCGCCCTATTCCCTTGTGTTCAGCAGCCTTATGTGCGGGATTTCCCATAAGGCTGAAAATATCCCTTCACTGCTCATAACTCAATTGCCTCCCCGATATTTATCTCTAACTCCAGTGAATTCTATAGACATTGTTACAGTAACGTTACTTATCAGGTCCAGCAGGGGGCGCTCCGGCACAGTAATGCCTCCTCTCTGCTGACATGCGGGCTCCTGGCTGCTGCTCAGAGATCTGCCCTCAGCCACGTCCAGCTGCTTCACCTGTCCCCGCTAGTGTGTCCGCGGGGGGTTGTTTACAGGAAGCAGCTGCTCCACTATGACGTCACGCTAATGCCTCGAGCTTGTGTGAGGTGATGGGAGCTGTGCAACCAGCCTCCCTGGCCAAAGTAATACATATATACACATATTACCATAACATTACATTAATAAATATATATATATATATATATATATATATTTATTAATTACCATGACATTACATTCATTTTATTATCAATGTATTTGAAAGAGCACGGGATCCACGTGAAGCCACGCCCCCAAACTGACACTAAGCCCCGCCCAAATGGCATGGAACTCCACCCCCAGATTCCCTGGCCAAAGTACTTTATATAATATATACATGTATACAGTACCATAGCATTACATTAATACATAACATTATATTAATGTAATTTTAAGATTATATAAAAGGGTGCTGAGATCAGCGTAAAACACTGCCCTGCCCGCAGCTAAGCCCCGCCCCAATTACATGAAACTCCGCCTCAGCTCCCCTGGCCAAAGTACTTTAAGCAATTTATACACTTACTAGTGGACCTAAGCCCAGGCTAGGTCTGTCCCTAATGCGTCGCGCGCATGCGCGCGCCCACCAGGCACCCGTCGCACGTCGCGCACCCATCGCACGCTGCGCAAGCCCACCCCTTCTGGCCCCGTCCTCCTCCAGCTCTCGGCAGTGTCTCTGCATCCCTGCACATGCGCAGTGCACAAAAAGCACTGACGGGTGGACATGGGACGCAGCGACACTTGCCTTGTATTAAGTAGGATAACATTAAATTTTATTTTCAATATATTTCAAAGGGCGCTGGGACGAGTGTGAAGCTCCGCCCCAACTGTCAGAGCCCCGCCGCCAATTGGCACAAAACTCCGCCCTGAGCTCCCCTGGGCAAAGTACTTTAAAATGGATACCATACCATAACATTACACCTTAGGGCTTGTTCACACTAGGAATTAGCGATAACCGCAAAATGCCCATGATCGTGGCAGTGATAACACTGCCATAGACTAGAATAGGACTAGCATTTTGAAAAAAAATGCTAGCGGTTTGCGGTTAGCGGGAATCGCGCGATTCCCACGTAGGTGTGAACGAGGCCTAAATCTTATTACATCATCATATTTTTATTATGTTCCCAAATCACTGCTAAGCCCCGCCTGTAAAATGACATGTAACTCTACCCCCAGTCTCCCAGAAGCTCTGCCCTCACTGGCACTGTGAGGAAACCCAGGCACCGCGCAAGCATTTGGAACAGGAACCCCCCCCCCCCCCCCCCCCCCCGCTGCCTGATCAGTGAATTATCTGTAGCCAGTGCAGTTTCTAGGCTAAAATGCACCCAGGGCGAGGGTGTAAAAATTGCGCCCCCCCCCCCCCCCCCCGAAGCAAGGTATGGGTGCCCGCAGTGTAGGTTAGCCAGGTCTAGTTGCACTCAGTATAGATTCCCCCAGAACAGGTAGCCAGCTATAGGTCCCCCCAGTATAGGTAGCCAGGCATAGGTGAGCCAGTATAGTTGACTCCGGTGTAGGTTAGCCAGGTAGGTGCCTCCAGCATAGGTAGCCAGTATAGTTGCCCACAGTATAGGTTAGATAGGCAGGCGTCCCCGGTATAAGTTAGATAGGTAGGTGTCCCCAGTACAGGTTAGCTAGGTGGGTGCCTCTAATATAGGTAGCCAGAATAGTTGCCCCCAGCATAGGTTAGATAGGTAGATGCGCCCAGTATAGGTTAGGTAGGTGCCTCCAATATAGGTAGCCAGTATAGTTGTCACCTGTATAGACTAGCTAGGTAGGTAGGTGCCCCCAATACAGATTAGATAAGTTAATGCTCCCACTATAGGTTAGATCGGTAGCTGCCTCCCCAGTATAGGTTAGGTAGGTGCCCCCCAGTATAGGTTAGATAGGTAGCTGCCCCCCAGTATAGGTTAGATAGGTAGCTGCCCCCCAGTATAGGTTAGATAGGTAGGTGCCCCCCAGTATAGGTTAGATTAGGTAGCTGCCCCCTCAGTATAGGTTAGATTAGGTAGCTGCCCCTCAGGTTAGATAGGTAGCTGACCCCCCAGTATAGGTTAGGTAGGTGCCCCCAGTATAGGTTAGATAGGTAGCTGCCCCCTCAGTATAGGTTAGATTAGGTAGCTGCCCCCCAGTATAGGTTAGATAGGTAGCTGCCCCCCAGTATAGGTTAGATAGGTAGCTGCCCCCCAGTATAGGTTAGATAGGTAGCTGCCCCCAGTATTGGTTAGATAGGTAGGTGCCCCCCAGTATAGGTTAGATAGGTAGCTGCCCCAGTATAGATTAGGTAGCTGCCCCCCAGTATAGGTTAGATTAGGTAGGTGCCCCCCAGTATAGGTTAGATTAGGTAGGTGCCCCCCAGTATAGGTTAGATTAGGTAGGTGCCCCCCAGGATAGGTTAGATAGGTAGCTGCCCCAGTATAGGTTAGGTAGGTGCCCCCCATGATGGAGGGGGGAGCCGCAGCCGCGGGGAGGGCAGCCTGACCTCTCCCTCCCTTCCTCTCCCCGGGCCGCCCTCCGTGCGATCCCCCCTCGGAGTGCAGAGTAATGCAGCAGGGAAGCGCTATGCAAAACTACTCACCTCGCTGGCTCCAAGCGCTGCTCTCCCGCCGACAGTCTCCTCTCTGCCTACACGCTGATACACACACACACTGCTAAACAGGAAGCAACGTGTGTGTGTGTATCAGCGTGTAGGCAGAGAGGAGACTGGCGGCGAGAGAGCAGCGCTTGGAGCCAGCGAGGTAAGTAGTTTTCTATAGCGCTTCCCTGCTGCATTACTCTGCACTCCGAGGGGGGATCGCACGGAGGGCGGCCCAAGGAGAGGAAGGGAGGGAGAGGTCGGGCTGCCCTCCCTGCGGCTGCAGCTCCCCCTCCATCACAGCGCCCCCCTTCCAGCAGCGCCCCGGGCGGCGGCACGCCCCGCACGGTCGTAGAAACGGCCATGTCTGTAGCGCTTGCCCTTTCACACCACACTGATGTTCTATTTTTTTTTCTCCTATTATCAATATAGTTTTTTGACTCTGTCCCTTGCACTTAGGGCGATCACAAGCATAATAGTGCTGCGTTGCAATCACAGTACCTTAAAGAGGCGCTGTAACAAAATTTTCAGCCTTATTTCTTCTATCCTATAAGTTCCTATACCTGTTCTAATGTGGTCTGTCTTTCTGCAGCCTTTCTTATTTGCACAGTGGCTGTATTATCTCTGTTATATAATCTAATCTTCTTTCCTTTGCCGGCTTTGTTGGCTCAGGAAGGAATGTGCTGCTCTGCTTGTGATAGGCAGAGGTTATACACACCCTCTCCAAGCCCCCTCCAGGCTCTGTATGAGTCACAGACTGAGCTTCTCTCAGCCTATCACATGCTGGTTAGCAGCCATGTCTTTTGTTTGTAAACACTGCCTAAAATTGGCAATTACAAGCCAGGATTGCAGCAGGGAGTGGCAGAAACAGCATAGAGAGGCCCAGGAGAACATAATGAATAGAATGGTATGCTTTTTATTGTAAGAATTTTAGAGTACAGATTCTCTTTAAAGAGGACCTTCATGCAGAAAATAACAATCCAAACTATTTAACTGCATTTAATTGCTGGGCGTTTTTTCTTGGAAGAAAGAGGGCAGGCGGGCTAAGTGGCGGAAGTGTAGTGATGCGGGGTCTTCGGGGCAGCTTCGTCGGACGAGACTCCGGAGGTAAATATAACTTTTCATTACAGCAGTGCTGACTGATTTGTATTTTCTGCATGGAGGTCCTCTTTAACCACTTCACAACTGAGGGGTTCTACCCTTATGGACCAGAACAATTTTCACCTTTGAGCACTCCTCCCATTCCCAATAACTTTATCACTACTTATCACAACAAAATGATCTATATCTTGTGGCTTTCGCCACAAATCACGCTGTCTTTGGGTGGTACATTTTGCTAAGAATTATTTTATTCGAAATGCATTTTAACAGGAATAATAATAAAAAAAGGAAAAGATGCATTATTTCTCAGTTTTCAGCCATTATAGTCCTAAAATAAAACATGCTACTGTGGATAAAACCCACACATTTTATTTGACCCAGTTATTACAACGTTTAAATTATGTTCCTCCCTAGTACAATGTATTTTAAAAGGTAGGAGGATATAGGCACTACAATGTACTGTATACAAACACAGCGACGCCTCTTGCACACTACATGCGATTCCGTTTTTTTTCATACAATCTGATTTTTGATTCAGATTTAAAAACGTAGCAGCATGCACTACTTTTTTTTTAAAATCGTAATTAAAATTCGGATCGTATAAAAAATAAAAAATAATTAAAAAAATCGGAATCGCATGTAGTGTGCAAGAGTCCTCACTGTGTAGATCTCGCCTCCCGGCTGTACTGCAGCATGCTCTTGTTGCTTCATGTAATTAACATGCAAAGATGGCAATACTGTAGAAAAGAGAGGGACAGGCACTGCTGCGAGATAGATTTAATAGTAGTGTTCAGTGGTTACAGGCAGTCAGTCATAGTGTGACAGTCAATCCATTAAACATACTGGTTTGCAGAGCTGGTCTCATGCAGTGAGTGCGGGCACAAAAAGCCTAATGGCCGTTTCACGCCAAGCGGCTGTTCTTCCGAGGCTGTCATCCATTAGGCTTTTTGTGCCCGCACCCACTGCATGAGACCAGCCCTGCAAAACGGTATGTTTAATGGATTAACTGCCACATCTGTCACGCTATGAATGACTGCCTGTAACCACTGCTCACTACTATTAAATCTATCTATCAGCAGTGCCTGTCGCTCTCTTTTCTACAGTATTGTCACTAGTACAATGTATGGCAACAATATTTTATTTGGAAATAAAGGTGTATTTTTTCAGTTTTGCATCCATCACTAATTACAAGCCTTTATTTGCAAAAATAGCAGTAATATACACTCATGACATACATATTAAAAAAGTTGAGTCCCTGAGGTAACTACTTATGTATTTTTTAAAGGGACCATGACATAGGCATCTCTCCAAAGATAACAACATTTTAAAGGGACCCTGAGCAGTAGATAAAAACGAAATTGGAACTTACCTGGGGCTTCCTCCAGCCCACCATAGGCCGCGAGGTCCCCCGACATCTTCCTGGCTCCTCTCCCGGTCGAGCTGATGACTTCATTACCGCCGACACCCGGGCCGATTCTCGGCCCAACACTTCCTGAGCGGTGACGCTCCGCTTCATCATGCCGGCCGCTACACGTTATCATGGTGGCTGGCGTGACAGTCTTGCACATGCGTGGTTCAAAGTTAGAAAACCGCACATGTGCAGGACTGTCACGCCGGTCACCTGATGACGCGTAGCGGCACAGTTTAGGAAGTGTTGGGCCCACACTCGGCCCGGTGTAGCCAGTGATGAAGTCACCAGCGGGACCGGGAGAGGAGCCAGGAGGATGTCGGGGGACCTTACGGCCTACAGTGGGCTGGAGGAAGCCCCAGGTAAGTACCGATTTCATTTTAATTTACTGCTCAGGGTCCCTTTAAAATGTTATCTTTGGAGAGATGCCTATGTCATTTCCCATCATACTAGGGCCTGTTTCCACTGGAGCGGAAAACGCTCCGAATCCGCAATGTTTCCCCGCAGGCAAATCACGTGGGGAAACTCTGCCATAGGAAACTATGGCGCCGCTGGCCAAATCGCTTACCCTAGGAATTCGGCCTACACTGCCGACAGTTTTCGCGTGGGAGGCTGCGAATCCCATAGCCGTGCAGGCACGGATTCTGGGATTCGCCTGCGTTCCCACAGACCCGGAAGTGCCGCAGTGCGTCTCACTGACACGTGCGGCACAAGTGGAAACGGGCCCTTAGGGTACAAAGAAGTATCACTGCACTCTTGCCCCACAAGTGTGTGCTAAGGCTGTAAGTAGTAATACAAACAAAAAGGGGGGTGTCAGCCCTGAAGAACTAGCACTACACCGTGTATATGCAAATATAGAAAATATTTATTAATCAATATACACCACTACAAAATTGTTAAAATCAATTAAAAATAAGGGAGCCATATCCACATGCACAATATGTCCATCATATAGGAAAACATACCTATAATTCTCAATCAATAATAATATATGATAAATGCTAGCAACCAAGATGCTCAGAATATGACCTCTCTTTGGCTAAGAACCCGGGTTCAGTAACTCAGCTGATAAAGTGCAATAATAAACGCGCTGCAGTAGAAACAGAGAACAGATGCATAGAAAAAAACCTGATACAGTAACCCAATGCATCCTAACAGTAATGAGTGAGATCAGACCGTGAGTATAGGTGAACAGTGTAGAGATAAGGCAGCTGTGATACTTAGCTGAGGAAGGAGGTAAGCGATGGCAGTGGTATGGACCAGGTAGGGAACCTCCGATGGACTGCTCCACCGGTATCGCGGCCGTCACGCCGCTTTTTCAAAGAGCGGGGCGATCCGTGCATCTGCTGGCGTGCTAACGTCAGATTAAATAGTGGATGGCAGGCTGGACCCACGCTGGAGCGCATATAGGGAAGTAAATATGAGGCTATACAAGGCGCTTAAGGAGGGAAATCCTATAAAAAGGGGCCAAT
The DNA here is from genome assembly GCF_040937935.1 of Hyperolius riggenbachi. NCBI lineage: Eukaryota > Metazoa > Chordata > Amphibia > Anura > Hyperoliidae > Hyperolius > Hyperolius riggenbachi. The sequence goes on along the minus strand of NC_090648.1, from coordinate 466,137,497 downwards.
AAGCCTGCAAAAACTACGGAGCCATGTTGGAGCGCAAATAAGGAAGTGAATACAAGGCAATATGGAGCGCTTAGGAGTGAATTAACATGTTGGTAAACGTTTGAGCTCACTCATATATAATCACATCTACTTATCAATATAATCAAACATAGCACATGCAAATGGAGATTAACCAAAAATCATACAACATTTATAATGTGCAAATATGAGTATGAAGTCCTATTAAAGGAAAAGGGATAGAAAAAACAAACAGTCCCAGCAAATGAGCAGTTCTCAATCCAACCATGAACAGCGACGCAAAATAGTACAAAAACGCGTCAGGTAAAATATAATACAAGAATGATTTCTTAAAAAGAGTCCATTCACCAAAAATATACATGTAATGGTGTGTCCATGGTCCATACAAGAGTCCCAGAAATACAGACAGGAATGGCATAACATAGTAATGTCATCATCAAGGATGGATATACATGATCAAAATCCGAGCACAGCTCTGAAACACAAAAGATAAACATGTAAATACACAAATCACTATAGATAGAAGCCCTACAAGAAACCAGAGAAGTCAACCTCTTCATTGAGACCCATTGGTGCCTTGGTGTTCGGATTACAAATCCACCTAGCCTCTTTTTGCAAAAGTATATTTACAATGTCACCTCTCCTAATCGAGGGTTTGACGCACTCAAGGCCAAACACCCGTAATTGCCTGTATGATCCAGCATGATATTCCAGAAAGTGTGATGCTATTGATCTAAGATAACTATGTAAGATTGGGGGAAGTAAAAGGAACGCACTAGGGATTGCTGCTGCGCTTGCAATAGGTCAATGCTTTATGCAGTGAAGTGATCCCAGAACAAATCTGGGGGAAGGGGGAAGAAGTGATTTTGTTTTAGGAAAAAAAACCTGCATACATTTTTATATACTTACTGGGTCTTCTGATTTCTGGCTTCCCCGCCCACTGAAGGGCACACAAGTCGCTGCAAAATCACTTTTGACGAGCAATTAAAAAGTGATTTTGCAGCACTCCTATGTTATGCATTACAGTGAAATTGTTCCAAAAATGCAACAGGACACGCACTTCCAATTTGGTCTAATCACAATTGCGGGTGTGGATTTCCCACCATTGAATAGCAGCATTTTGCACATTTACAAAATACCGGTAAAAGTGCCATGCGCAGGCAACATTACTAATGCCAGTTACGTATTACCTAAGTACAGTATAAACTCGTTATAGTAAATGATGATATAGTAATACTTCAGCTATAGTAAACTAAATGTCCAGGTCCGGGCCAAGCAGCAATATATAAGGATATGGGAGTAACGCCTGGCACAGAGTACTCTCATTATAATATACTTGGGTATAGTAAATATTCGGGTATAGTAAACTACCTCTCCAGGTCCCGTCCAATCTCCATTGTAAGTCTATGGGAGCAACGCCTGGTATAGTAAACCTGGATATAATAAAACTTCTGTTATAGTAAACAAGTTATGCTTAGAGCTGTCAGAGCATTGCAATGCCTGATGGGACTTGTAGTTCCACCACAGCTGGAGTGCCAAGGTTAGCCATCACTGACCTATGGCCTCCTCCTCCCCAATAGCCATAGCCATTCCTCTCCTAAGTCCACGGTTCTTGCGATTGTATGTAATGCCTTATGGCATCACACGCTAATAAAAAGAAGTAAAATTACACAGCCCATAACGCTCCTAAAAAAGGAATGCCGGACCACAAGATGGTGAGAATGACAAACATATAACAAAAAAACAAATCATATAACATGCATAAGACAAGCAATCACAGACATGCACATATTTTACACATAAAAAGGCCCACAAAGTGAGCTGTAAAAAAGAGTTGGGTGGCATCTGCGAATAGAGAGCACTGATCCTTATGGAAAAACACACTGAAATTAAACCATCAGCCCGTCGCTCCCCTAAATAGGAGGGCCGGACCACAAAGCACTGAGTATGACGAACATAAAACAAAAAAATACATCTTCTAAAGTTTTAAACTTCCTCTTCCACAACCTATGGCAGTGATGGCTAACCTTGGCACTCCAACTGTCTGAAAACTACAAATCCCACCATTCCTCTGCCTCCCTGAGTTATGCTTAGAGCTGTCAGAGCATTGCAATGCCTGATGGGACTTATAGTTCCACCACAGCTGGAGTGCTAAGGTAAGCCATCACTGACCTATGGCCTCCTCCTCCCCAATAGCCATAGCCATTCCTCTCCTAAATCCATGGTTGTTGCACACTGCATGTAACGCCTTATGGCTTCAAATGCTAAAAAAAAAACGTAAGATTGCACTATCAGCTCGTCACGGTCCTAAAAAAGGAGTGCCGGACCACATGGTGAGAATGACAAACCTATAACAAAAGACAAACCATATAACATGCATCAGACAAACCATTGACAGACATACACATATTTTACACATAAAAAGGCCCACAAAGTAAACTGTAAAAAATTATTGGGTGGCATCTGCGAGTAGAGAGTACCGATCTTTATGGCATTACACACTGAAATTCCCTAAGCCCATCAGCCCGTTGCGCACCTAACCAAAGGGTGCCAGACCACAAGGCGGTAAATTTGACAAACATGAAACAAACAAAAGACAAACCATTTAACATGCATAAAAACAAACAATCCCACCTCATCCCAGCAGACTGTTGAGCTCGGCGGATCCCACCTCACCCCAGCAGAGAACTGACTGTTGAGCTCGGCAAATCCCACCTCAACCCAGCAGAGACCTGACTGTTGAGCTTGGCAAATCCAACCTCACCCCAGCAGAGACCTGACTGTTGAATTCGGCGAATCCCACCTCACAACAGCAGAGACAGACTGTTGAGTTCGGCGAATCCAACCTCACCCCAGCAGAGACCTGACTGTTGTGTTCAGCGAAACCCACCTCACCCCAGCAGAGACCTGACTGTTGTGTTCGGCGGATCCCACCTCACCCCAGCAGATTTCTGACTGTTGTGTGCGTTGGATCCCCCCTCACCCCAGCAGAGACCTGACTGTTGTGTTCGGCGGAACCCACCTTACCCCAGCAGATACCTGACAGTTGTGTTCGGAGGAACCCACCTTACCCCAGCAGAGACCTGACTGTTGTGTTTGGCGGATCCCACCTCACCCCAACAGAGACCTGACTGTTGTGTTCGGCGGATCCCACCTCACCCCAGCAGATTTCTGACTGTTGTGTGCGTTGGATCCCCCCTCACCCCAGCAGAGACCTGACTGTTGAATGCGGCGGAATCCCACCTCACCACAGCAGAGACCTGACTGTTGAATGCGGCGAATTCCACCTCACCCCAGCAGAGACCTGACTGTTGTGTGCGGCGGATCCCACCTCACCCCAGCAAAGACCTGACTGTTGTGTGCGGCGAATCCCACCTCACCCCAGCAGAGACCTGACTGTTGTGTACGGCGGATCCCACCTCACCCCAGCAAAGACCTGACTGTTGTGTGCGGCGAATCCCACCTCACCCCAGCAGAGACCTGACTGTTGTGTACGGCGGATCCCACCTCACCCCAGCAAAGACCTGACTGTTGTGTGCGGCGAATCCCACCTCACCCCAGCAGAGACCTGACTGTTGTGTGCGGCGAATCCCACCTCACCACAGCAGAGACCTGACTGTTGAGCTCGGCGAATCCCACCTCACCACAGCAGAGACCTGACTGTTGAGTTCGGCGAATCCCACCTCACAACAGCAGAGACCTGACTGTTGTGCTCGGCGAATCCCACCTCACCCCAGCAGAGACCTGACTGTTGTGCTCGTCGAATCCAACCTCACCCCAGCAGAGACCTGACTGTTGTGCTCGGCGAATCCCACCTCACCACAGCAGAGACAGACTGTTGAGTTCGGCGAATCCAACCTCACCCCAGCAGAGACCTGACTGTTGTGTTCGGCGGATCCCACCTTACCCCAGCAGATTTCTGACTGTTGTGTGCGTTGGATCCCCCCTCACCCCAGCAGAGACCTGACTGTTGTGTTCGGCGGATCCCACCTCACCCCAGCAGATTTCTGACTGTTGTGTGCGTTGGATCCCCCCTCACCCCAGCAGAGACCTGACTGTTGAATGCGGCGGAATCCCACCTCACCACAGCAGAGACCTGACTGTTGAATGCGGCGAATTCCACCTCACCCCAGCAGAGACCTGACTGTTGTGTACGGCGGATCCAACCTCACCCCAGCAAAGACCTGACTGTTGTGTGCGGCGAATCCCACCTCACCCCAGCAGAGACCTGACTGTTGTGTGCGGCGAATCCCACCTCACCCCAGCAGAGACCTGACTGTTGTGTGCGGCGAATCCCACCTCACCACAGCAGAGACCTGACTGTTGAGCTCGGCGAATCCCACCTCACCACAGCAGAGACCTGACTGTTGAGTTCGACGAATCCCACCTCACAACAGCAGAGACCTGACTGTTGTGCTCGTCGAATCCCACCTCACCCCAGCAGAGACCTGACTGTTGTGCTCGTCGAATCCAACCTCACCCCAGCAGAGACCTGACTGTTGTGCTCGGCGAATCCCACCTCACCACAGCAGAGACCTGACTGTTGAGTTCGGCGAATCCCATCTCACCCCAGCAGAGACCTGACTGTTGTGCTCGTCGAATCCCACCTCACCCCAGCAGACACCTGACTGTTGTGCTCGGCGAATCCCACCTCACCACAGCAGAGACCTGACTGTTGTGCTCGGCGAATCCCACCTCACCACAGCAGAGACCTGACTGTTGAGCTCGGCGAATCCCACCTCACCACAGCAGAGACCTGACTGTTGAGCTCGGCGAATACCACCTCACCCCAGCAGAGACCTGGCTATTGAGTTCAGCGAAATCCACCTCACCTCAGCAGAGACCTGACTGTTGTGTGCGGCGAATTCTACCTCACCCCAGCAGAGACCTGACTGTTGTGTGCGGCGGATCCCACCTCACCCCAGCAGAGACCTGACTGTTGTGTGCGGCGAATCCCACCTCACCCCAGCAGAGACCTGACTGTTGCATGCGGCGGAATCCCACCTCACCCCAGCAGAGACCTGACTGACTGTTGTGTTCAGCGATCCCACCTTACACCAGCAGAGACCTGACTGTTGTGTTCGGCGGAACCACCTCACCCCAGCAGAGACCTGACTGTTGTGTTCGGCGGATCCCACCTCACCCCAGCAGAGTTCTGACTGTTGTGTGCGTTGGATCCCCCCCTCACCCCAGCAGAGACCTGACTGTTGTGTTCGGCGGATCCCACCTCACCCCAGCAGAGACCTGACTGTTGTGTTCGGCGGATCCCACCTCACCCCAGCAGAGACCTGACTGTTGTGTTCGGCGGATCCCACCACACCCCAGCAGAGATCTGACTGTTGTGTTCGGCAGATCCCACCTCACCCCAGCAGAGACCTGACTGTTGTGTGCGGCGAATCCCACCTCACCCCAGCAGAGACCTGACTGTTGTGTTCGGCGGATCCCACCTCACCCCAGCAGATTTCTGACTGTTGTGTGCGTTGGATCCCCCCTCACCCCAGCAGAGACCTGACTGTTGTGTTCGGCGGAAGCCACCTTACCCCAGCAGATACCTGACAGTTGTGTTCGGCGGAACCCACCTTACCCCAGCAGAGACCTGACTGTTGTGTTTGGCGGATCCCACCTCACCCCAGCAGAGACCTGACTGTTGTGTTCGGCGGAACCCACCTTACCCCAGCAGAGACCTGACTGTTGTGTTTGGCGGATCCCACCTCACCCCAGCAGAGACCTGACTGTTGTGTTCGGCAGATCCCACCTCACCCCAGCAGAGACCTGACTGTTGTGTTTGGCGAATCCCACCTCACCCCAGCAGAGACCTGACTGTTGTGTTCGGCGGATCCCACCTCACCCCAGCAGAGACCTGACTGTTGTGTTCGGCGGATCCCACCTCACCCCAGCAGAGACCTGACTGTTGTGTTCGGCGGATCCCACCTCACCCCAGCAGAGACCTGACTGTTGTGTGCGGAGGATTCCACCTCACCCCAGCAGAGACTGGACTGTTGTGTGCGGCGGATCCCACCTCACCCCAGCAGAGACCTGACTGTTGTGTTTGGCGAATCCCACCTCACCCCAGCAGAGACCTGACTGTTGTGTTCGGCGGATCCCACCTCACCCCAGCAGAGACCTGACTGTTGTGTGCGTTGGATCCCCCCTCACCCCAGCAGAGACCTGACTGTTGTGTGCGGAGGAGTCCACCTCACCCCAGCAGAGACCGGACTGTTGTGTTCGGCGGATCCCACCTCACCCCAGCAGAGACCTGACTGTTGTGTTCGGCGGATCCCACCTCACCCCAGCAGAGACCTGACTGTTGTGTGCGGAGGATTCCACCTCACCCCAGCAGAGACTGGACTGTTGTGTGCGGCGGATCCCACCTCACCCCAGCAGAGACCTGACTGTTGTGTTTGGCGAATCCCACCTCACCCCAGCAGAGACCTGACTGTTGTGTGCGTTGGATCCCCCCTCACCCCAGCAGAGACCTGACTGTTGTGTGCGGAGGAGTCCACCTCACCCCAGCAGAGACCGGACTGTTGTGTGCGGCGGATCCCACCTCACCGCAGCAGAGACCTGACTGTTGTGATCGGCGGATCTCACCTCACCACAGCAGAGACCTGACTGTTGTGTGCGGCGGATCCCACCTCACCCCAGCAGAGACCTGACTGTTGTGTACGGCGGATCCCACCTCACCCCAGAAAAGACCTGACTGTTGTGTTCGGCGAATCCCACCTCACCCCAGCAGAGACCTGACTGTTGTGTGCGGCGCATCCCACCTCACCACAGCAGAGACCTGACTGTTGTGTGCGGCGAATCCCACCTCACCACAGCAGAGTTCTGACTGTTGTGTGCGGCGGATTCCACCTCACCCCAGCAGAGAACTGACTGTTGTGTGCGGCTAATCCCACCTCACCCCAGCAGAGACCTGACTGCTGTGTGCGGAGGAATCGCACCTCACCACAGCAGAGACCTGACTGTTGTGCTCGTCGAATCCCACCTCACCCCAGCAGAGACCTGACTTTTGTGCTCGTCGAATCCCACCTCACCCCAGCAGAGACCTGACTGTTGTGCTCGGCGAATCCCACCTCACCACAGCAGAGACCTGACTGTTGTGCTCGGCGAATCCCACCTCACCACAGCAGAGACCTGACTGTTGAGCTCGGCGAATCCCACCTCACCACAGCAGAGACCTGACTGTTGAGCTCGGCGAATCCCACCTCACCACAGCAGAGACCTGACTGTTGTGTGCAGCGGATCTCACCTCACCCCAGCAGAGACCTGACTGTTGTGTTTGGCGAATCCCACCTCACCCCAGCAGAGACCTGACTGTTGTGTTCGGCGGATTACACCTCACCCCAGCAGAGTTCTGACTGTTGTGTGCGTTCGATCCCCCCTCACCCCAGCAGAGACCTGACTGTTGTGATCGGCGGATCTCACCTCACCACAGCAGAGACCTGACTGTTGTGTGCGGCTAATCCCACCTCACCACAGCAGAGACCTGACTGTTGTGTGCGGAGGAATCGCACCTCACCACAGCAGAGACCTGACTGTTGTGTGCAGCGAATCCCACCTCACCCCAGCAGAGACCTGACTGTTGTGTGCGGCGGAATCCCACCTCAATACAGCAGAGACCTGACTGTTGTGTGCAGCGAATCCCACCTCACCCCAGCAGAGACCTGACTGTTGTGTGCGGCGAATTCTACCTCACCCCAGCAGAGACCTGACTGTTGTGTGCGGCGGATCCCACCTCACCCCAGCAGAGACCTGACTGTTGTGTGCAGCGAATCCCACCTCACCCCAGCAGAGACCTGACTGTTGTGTGCGGCGAATTCTACCTCACCCCAGCAGAGACCTGACTGTTGTGTGCGGCGGATCCCACCTCACCCCAGCAGAGACCTGACTGTTGTGTTCGGCGAATCCCACCTCACCACAGCAGAGACCTGACTGTTGTGTGCGGCGAATCCCACCTCACCACAGCAGAGATCTGACTGTTGTGTGGGGCGAATCTCACCTCACCCCAGCAGAGACCTGACTGTTGTGTGCGGTGGATCCCACCTCACCCCAGCAGAGACCGGACTGTTGTGTGCGGCGGATTCCACCTCACCCCAGCAGAGACCGGACTGTTGTGTGCGGCGGATCCCACCTCACCCCAGCAGAGACCTGACTGTTGTGATCGGCGGATCTCACCTTACCACAGCAGGGACCTGACTGTTGTGTGCGGAGGAATCCCACCTCACTACAGCAGAGACCTGACTGTTGGGTGCAGCGAATCCCACCTCACCCCAGCAGAGACCTGACTGTTGTGTTCAGCGGATCCCACCTCACTACAGCAGAGACCTGACTGTTGTGTGCGGCGGATCCCACCTCACCCCAGCAGAGACCTGACTGTTGTGTGCAGCGAATCCCACCTCACCCCAGCAGAGACCTGACTGTTGTGTGCGGCGAATTCTACCTCACCCCAGCAGAGACCTGACTGTTGTGTGCGGCGGATCCCACCTCACCCCAGCAGAGACCTGACTGTTGTGTTCGGCGGAACCCACCTCACCCCCGCAGAGACCTGACTGTTGTGTGCGGCGAATCCCACCTCACCACAGCAGAGACCTGACTGTTGTGTGCGGCGAATCCCACCTCACCACAGCAGAGATCTGACTGTTGTGTGGGGCGAATCTCACCTCACCCCAGCAGAGACCTGACTGTTGTGTGCGGTGGATCCCACCTCACCCCAGCAGAGACCGGACTGTTGTGTGCGGCGGATTCCACCTCACCCCAGCAGAGACCGGACTGTTGTGTGCGGCGGATCCCACCTCACCCCAGCAGAGACCTGACTGTTGTGATCGGCGGATCTCACCTTACCACAGCAGGGACCTGACTGTTGTGTGCGGAGGAATCCCACCTCACTACAGCAGAGACCTGACTGTTGGGTGCAGCGAATCCCACCTCACCCCAGCAGAGACCTGACTGTTGTGTTCAGCGGATCCCACCTCACTACAGCAGAGACCTGACTGTTGTGTGCGGCGGATCCCACCTCACCCCAGCAGAGACCTGACTGTTGTGTTCGGCGGATCCCACCACACCCCAGCAGAGATCTGACTGTTGTGTTCGGCAGATCCCACCTCACACCACCAGAGACCTGACTGTTGTGTTCGGGGCATCCCACCTCACCCCAGCAGAGACCTGACTGTTGTGTTGGGTGAATCCTACCTTACCCCAGCAGAGACCTGACTGTTGAGTGTGGCGAATCCCACCTCACCCCAGCAGAGACCTGACTGTTGTGTGCGGCGGATCCCACCTCACCCCAGCAGAGACCTGACTGTTGTGTGCGGCGAATCCCACCTCACCACAGCAGAGACCTGACTGTTGTGTTCGGCGGAATCCCACCTCACCACAGCAGAGACCTGACTGTTGTGTGCGGCGAATTCCACCTCACCCCAGCAGAGACCTGACTGTTGTGTACGGCGGATCCCACCTCACCCCAGAAAAGACCTGACTGTTGTGTGCGGCGAATTCCACCTCACCCCAGCAGAGACCTGACTGTTGTGTTCGGTGGATCCCACCTCACCCCAGCAGAGACCTGACTGTTGTGTTCGGCGAATCCCACCTCACCCCAGCAGAGACCTGACTGTTGTGTGCGGCGAATCCCACCTCACCACAGCAGAGACCTGACCGTTGTGTGCGGCGAATCCCACCTCACTCCAGCAGAGACCTGACTGTTGAGTTCGGCGAATCCCACCTCACCACAGCAGAGACCTGACTGTTGAATTCGGCGAATCCCACCTCACCACAGCAGAGACCTGACTGTTGAATTCGGCGAAACCCACCTCACAACAGCAGAGACAGACTGTTGAGTTCGGCGAATCCCACCTCACCCCAGCAGAGACCTGACTGTTGTGTTCGGCAGAACCCACCTCACCCCAACAGAGACCTGACTGTTGTGTTCGGCGGATCCCACCTCACCCCAGCAGAGTTCTGACTGTTGTGTGCGTTGGATCCCCCCTCACCCCAGCAGAGACCTGACTGTTGTGTTCGGCGAATCCCACCTCACCCCAGCAGAGACCTGACTGTTGTGTGCGGTTGATCCCACCTCACCCCAGCAGAGACCTGACTGTTGTGTGCGGCGAATCCCACCTCACCACAGAAGAGACCTGACTGTTGTGTTCGGCGGAATCCCACCTCACCACAGCAGAAACCTGACTGTTGTGTGCGGCGGAATCCCACCTCACCACAGCAGAGACCTGACTGTTGAATGCGGCGGAATCCCACCTCACCACAGCAGAGACCTGACTGTTGAATGCGGCGAATTCCACCTCACCCCAGCAGAGACCTGACTGTTGTGTGCGGCGGATCCCACCTCACCCCAGCAAAGACCTGACTGTTGTGTGCGGCGAATCCCACCTCACCCCAGCAGAGACCTGACTGTTGTGTACGGCGGATCCCACCTCACCCCAGCAAAGACCTGACTGTTGTGTGCGGCGAATCCCACCTCACCCCAGCAGAGACCTGACTGTTGTGTGCGGTGAAACCCACCTCACCACAGCAGAGACCTGACTGTTGAGCTCGGCGAATCCCACCTCACCACAGCAGAGACCTGACTGTTGAGTTCGGCGAATCCCACCTCACCCCAGCAGAGACCTGACTGTTGTGCTCATCGAATCCCACCTCACCCCAGCAGAGACCTGACTGTTGTGCTCGGCGAATCCCACCTCACCACAGCAGAGACCTGACTGTTGTGTTTGGCGAATCCCACCTCACCCCAGCAGAGACCTGACTGTTGTGTTCGGCGGAACCCACCTCACCCCAGCAGAGTTCTGACTGTTGTGTGCGGCGGATCCCACCTCACCCCAGCAGAGACCTGACTGACTGTTGTGTTCGGCGTAACCCACCTTACCCCAGCAGAGACCTGACTGTTGTGTTCGGCGGAACCACCTCACCCCAGCAGAGACCTGACTGTTGTGTTCGGCGGATCCCACCTCACCCCAGCAGAGACCTGACTGCTGTGTTCGGCGGATCCCACCTCACCACAGCAGAGACTTGACTGTTGTGTTCGGCGGATCCCACCTCACCCCAGCAGAGACCTGACTGTTGTGTGCGGCGAATCCCACCTCACCACAGCAGAGATCTGACTTGTGTGCGGCGAATCCCACCCCACCACAGCAGAGACCTGACTGTTGTGTTCGGCGGATCCCACCTCACCACAGCAAAGACCTGACTGTTGTGTGCGGCGAATCCCACCTCACCCCAGCAGAGACCTGACTGTTGTGTTCGGCGGATCCCACCTCACCCCAGCAGAGACCTGACTGTTGTGTGCGGTGAATCCTACCTCACCCCAGCAGAGACCGGACTGTTGTGTGTGGTGGATCCCACCTCACCCCAGCAGAGACCTGACTGTTGTGATCGGAGGATCTCACCTCACCACAGCAGGGACCTGACTGTTGTGTGCGGCTAATCCCACCTCACCCCAGCAGAGACCTGACTGTTGTGTGCGGAGGAATCACACCTCACCACAGCAGAGACCTGACTATTGTGTGCAGCGAATCCCACCTCACCCCAGCAGAGACCTGACTGTTGTGTGCGGCGGAATCCCACCTCACTACAGCAGAGACCTGACTGTTGGGTGCAGCGAATCCCACCTTACCCCAGCAGAGACCTGACTGTTGTGTTCAGCGGATCCCACCTCACTACAGCAGAGACCTGACTGTTGTGTTTGGCGAATCCCACCTCACCCCAGCAGAGACCTGACTGTTGTGTGCGGCGGATGCCACCTCACCCCAGCAGAGACCTGACTGTTGTGTTCGGCGGAACCCACCTTACCCCAGCAGATACCTGACAGTTGTGTTCGGAGGAACCCACCTTACCCCAGCAGAGACCTGACTGTTGTGTTTGGCGGATCCCACCTCACCCCAACAGAGACCTGACTGTTGTGTTCGGTGGAATCCCACCTCACCACAGCAGAGACCTGACTGTTGAATTCGGCGAATCCCACCTCACAACAGCAGAGACAGACTGTTGAGTTCGGCGAATCCAACCTCACCCCAGCAGAGACCTGACTGTTGTGTTCGGCGGATCCCACCTTACCCCAGCAGATTTCTGACTGTTGTGTGCGTTGGATCCCCCCTCACCCCAGCAGAGACCTGACTGTTGTGTTCGGCGGATCCCACCTCACCCCAGCAGATTTCTGACTGTTGTGTGCGTTGGATCCCCCCTCACCCCAGCAGAGACCTGACTGTTGAATGCGGCGGAATCCCACCTCACCACAGCAGAGACCTGACTGTTGAATGCGGCGAATTCCACCTCACCCCAGCAGAGACCTGACTGTTGTGTGCGGCGGATCCCACCTCACCCCAGCAAAGACCTGACTGTTGTGTGCGGCGAATCCCACCTCACCCCAGCAGAGACCTGACTGTTGTGTACGGCGGATCCCACCTCACCCCAGCAAAGACCTGACTGTTGTGCTCGTCGAATCCCACCTCACCCCAGCAGAGACCTGACTGTTGTGCTCGTCGAATCCAACCTCACCCCAGCAGAGACCTGACTGTTGTGCTCGGCGAATCCCACCTCACCACAGCAGAGACCTGACTGTTGAGTTCGGCGAATCCCACCTCACCCCAGCAGAGACCTGACTGTTGTGCTCGTCGAATCCCACCTCACCACAGCAGAGACCTGACTGTTGTGCTCGGCGAATCCCACCTCACCACAGCAGAGACCTGACTGTTGAGCTCGGCGAATCCCACCTCACCAAAGCAGAGACCTGACTGTTGAGCTCGGCGAATACCACCTCACCCCAGCAGAGACCTGGCTATTGAGTTCAGCGAAATCCACCTCACCTCAGCAGAGACCTGACTGTTGTGTGCGGCGAATTCTACCTCACCCCAGCAGAGACCTGACTGTTGTGTGCGGCGGATCCCACCTCACCCCAGCAGAGACCTGACTGTTGTGTGCGGCGAATCCCACCTCACCCCAGCAGAGACCTGACTGTTGCATGCGGCGGAATCCCACCTCACCCCAGCAGAGACCTGACTGACTGTTGTGTTCAGCGATCCCACCTTACACCAGCAGAGACCTGACTGTTGTGTTCGGCGGAACCACCTCACCCCAGCAGAGACCTGACTGTTGTGTTCGGCGGATCCCACCTCACCCCAGCAGAGTTCTGACTGTTGTGTGCGTTGGATCCCCCCCTCACCCCAGCAGAGACCTGACTGTTGTGTTCGGCGGATCCCACCTCACCCCAGCAGAGACCTGACTGTTGTGTTCGGCGGATCCCACCTCACCCCAGCAGAGACCTGACTGTTGTGTTCGGCGGATCCCACCACACCCCAGCAGAGATCTGACTGTTGTGTTCGGCAGATCCCACCTCACCCCAGCAGAGACCTGACTGTTGTGTGCGGCGAATCCCACCTCACCCCAGCAGAGACCTGACTGTTGTGTTCGGCGGATCCCACCTCACCCCAGCAGATTTCTGACTGTTGTGTGCGTTGGATCCCCCCTCACCCCAGCACAGACCTGACTGTTGTGTTCGGCGGAACCCACCTTACCCCAGCAGATACCTGACTGTTGTGTTCGGCGGATCCCACCACACCCCAGCAGAGATCTGACTGTTGTGTTCGGCAGATCCCACCTCACCCCAGCAGAGACCTGACTGTTGTGTGCGGCGAATCCCACCTCACCCCAGCAGAGACCTGACTGTTGTGTTCGGCGGATCCCACCTCACCCCAGCAGATTTCTGACTGTTGTGTGCGTTGGATCCCCCCTCACCCCAGCACAGACCTGACTGTTGTGTTCGGCGGAACCCACCTTACCCCAGCAGATACCTGACAGTTGTGTTCGGCGGAACCCACCTTACCCCAGCAGAGACCTGACTGTTGTGTTCGGCGGAATCCCACCTCACCACAGCAGAGACCTGACTGTTGAATTCGGCGAATCCCACCTCACAACAGCAGAGACAGACTGTTGAGTTCGGCGAATCCAACCTCACCCCAGCAGAGACCTGACTGTTGTGTTCGGCAGATCCCACCTCACCCCAGCAGATTTCTGACTGTTGTGGGCGTTGGATCCCCCCTCACCCCAGCAGAGACCTGACTGTTGTGTTCGGCGGAACCCACCTTACCCCAGCAGAGACCTGACTGTTGTGTTCGGCGGAATCCCACCTCACCACAGCAGAAACCTGACTGTTGTGTGCGGCGGAATCCCACCTCACCACAGCAGAGACCTGACTGTTGAATGCGGCGGAATCCCACCTCACCACAGCAGAGACCTGACTGTTGAATGCGGCGAATTCCACCTCACCCCAGCAGAGACCTGACTGTTGTGTGCGGCGGATCCCACCTCACCCCAGCAAAGACCTGACTGTTGTGTGCGGCGAATCCCACCTCACCCCAGCAGAGACCTGACTGTTGTGTACGGCGGATCCCACCTCACCCCAGCAAAGACCTGACTGTTGTGTGCGGCGAATCCCACCTCACCCCAGCAGAGACCTGACTGTTGTGTACGGCGGATCCCACCTCACCCCAGCAAAGACCTGACTGTTGTGTGCGGCGAATCCCACCTCACCCCAGCAGAGACCTGACTGTTGTGTGCGGCGAATCCCACCTCACCACAGCAGAGACCTGACTGTTGAGTTCGGCGAATCCCACCTCACCCCAGCAGAGACCTGACTGTTGTGCTCATCGAATCCCACCTCACCCCAGCAGAGACCTGACTGTTGTGCTCGGCGAATCCCACCTCACCACAGCAGAGACCTGACTGACTGTTGTGCTCGGCGAATCCCACCTCACCCCAGCAGAGACCTGACTGTTGTGTGCGGCGGATTCCACCTCACCCCAGCAGAGACCGGACTGTTGTGTGCGGCGGATCCCACCTCACCCCAGCAGAGACCGGACTGTTGTGTGCGGCGGATTCCACCTCACCCCAGCAGAGACCGGACTGTTGTGTGCGGCGGATCCCACCTCACCCCAGCAGAGACCTGACTGTTGTGATCGGCGGATCTCACCTTACCACAGCAGGGACCTGACTGTTGTGTGCGGCTAATCCCACCTCACCCCAGCAGAGACCTGACTGTTGTGTGCGGAGGAATCCCACCTCACTACAGCAGAGACCTGACTGTTGGGTGCAGCGAATCCCACCTCACCCCAGCAGAGACCTGACTGTTGTGTTCAGCGGATCCCACCTCACTACAGCAGAGACCTGACTGTTGTGTGCGGCGGATCCTACCTCACCCCAGCAGAGACCTGACTGTTGTGTTCGGCAGATCCCACCACACCCCAGCAGAGATCTGACTGTTGTGTTCGGCAGATCCCACCTCACACCACCAGAGACCTGACTGTTGTGTTCGGGGCATCCCACCTCACCCCAGCAGAGACCTGACTGTTGTGTTCGGTGAATCCTACCTTACCCCAGCAGAGACCTGACTGTTGTGTGCGGCGGATCCCACCTCACCCCAGCAGAGACCTGACTGTTGTGTGCGGCGAATCCCACCTCACCACAGCAGAGACCTGACTGTTGTGTTCGGCGGAATCCCACCTCACCACAGCAGAGACCTGACTGTTGTGTGCGGCGAATTCCACCTCACCCCAGCAGAGACCTGACTGTTGTGTACGGCGGATCCCACCTCACCCCAGAAAAGACCTGACTGTTGTGTGCGGCAGATCCCACCTCACCCCAGCAGAGACCTGACTGTTGTATTCGGCGAATCCCACCTCACCCCAGCAGAGACCTGACTGTTGTGTTCGGCAGATCCCACCTCACCCCAGCAGAGACCTGACTGTTGTGTGCGGAGGATTCCACCTCACCCCAGCAGAGACTGGACTGTTGTGTGCGGCGGATCCCACCTCACCCCAGCAGAGACCTGACTGTTGTGTTTGGCGAATCCCACCTCACCCCAGCAGAGACCTGACTGTTGTGTTCGGCGGATCCCACCTCACCCCAGCAGAGACCTGACTGTTGTGTTCGGCGGATCCCACCTCACCCCAGCAGAGACCTGACTGTTGTGTTCGGCGGAACCCACCTCACCCCAGCAGAGACCTGACTGTTGTGTGCGTTGGATCCCCCCTCACCCCAGCAGAGACCTGACTGTTGTGTGCGGAGGATTCCACCTCACCCCAGCAGAGACCGGACTGTTGTGTGCGGCGGATCCCACCTCACCGCAGCAGAGACCTGACTGTTGTGATCGGCATATCTCACCTCACCACAGCAGAGACCTGACTGTTATGTACGGCGGATCCCACCTCACCCCAGAAAAGACCTGACTGTTGTGTTCGGCGAATCCCACCTCACCCCAGCAGAGACCTGACTGTTGTGTGCGGCGCATCCCACCTCACCACAGCAGAGACCTGACCGTTGTGTGCGGCGAATCCCACCTCACCCCAGCAGAGACCTGACTGTTGTGTGCGGCGAATCCCACCTCACCACAGCAGAGTTCTGACTGTTGTGTGCGGCGGATTCCACCTCACCCCAGCAGAGACCTGACTATTGTGTTCGGCGGAACCCACCTTACCCCAGCAGAGAACTGACTGTTGTGTGCGGCTAATCCCACCTCACCCCAGCAGAGACCTGACTGTTGTGTGCGGAGGAATCGCACCTCACCACAGCAGAGACCTGACTGTTGTGCTCGTCGAATCCCACCTCACCCCAGCAGAGACCTGACTGTTGTGCTCGGCGAATCCCACCTCACCACAGCAGAGACCTGACTGTTGTGCTCGGCGAATCCCACCTCACTACTGCAGAGACCTAACTGTTGAGCTCGGCGAATCCCACCTCACCACAGCAGAGACCTGACTATTGAGCTCGGCGAATCCCACCTCACCACAGCAGAGACCTGACTGTTGTGTGCAGCGGATCCCACCTCACCCCAGCAGAGACCTGACTGTTGTGTTTGGCGAATCCCACCTCACCCCAGCAGAGACCTGACTGTTGTGTTCGGCGGATTCCACCTCACCCCAGCAGAGTTCTGACTGTTGTGTGCGTTCGATCCCCCCTCACCCCAGCAGAGACCTGACTGTTGTGATCGGCGGATCTCACCTCACCACAGCAGAGACCTGACTGTTGTGTGCGGCTAATCCCACCTCACCACAGCAGAGACCTAACTGTTGTGTGCGGAGGAATCGCACCTCACCACAGCAGAGACCTGACTGTTGTGTGCAGCGAATCCCACCTCACCCCAGCAGAGACCTGACAGTTGTGTGCAGCGAATCCCACCTCACCACAGCAGAGACCTGACCGTTGTGTGCGGCGAATCCCACCTCACCCCAGCAGAGACCTGACCGTTGTGTGCGGCGAATCCCACCTCACCCCAGCAGAGACCTGACTGTTGTGTGCGGCGAATCCCACCTCACCACAGCAGAGTTCTGACTGTTGTGTGCGGCGGATTCCACCTCACCCCAGCAGAGACCTGACTATTGTGTTCGGCGGAACCCACCTTACCCCAGCAGATAACTGACTGTTGTGTGCGGCTAATCCCACCTCACCCCAGCAGAGACCTGACTGTTGTGTGCGGAGGAATCGCACCTCACCACAGCAGAGACCTGACTGTTGTGCTCGTCGAATCCCACCTCACCCCAGCAGAGACCTGACTTTTGTGCTCGTCGAATCCCACCTCACCCCAGCAGAGACCTGACTGTTGTGCTCGGCGAATCCCACCTCACCACAGCAGAGACCTGACTGTTGTGCTCGGCGAATCCCACCTCACTACTGCAGAGACCTAACTGTTGAGCTCGGCGAATCCCACCTCACCCCAGCAGAGACCTGACTGTTGTGTTCGGCAGATCCCACCACACCCCAGCAGAGATCTGACTGTTGTGTTCGGCAGATCCCACCTCACACCACCAGAGACCTGACTGTTGTGTTCGGGGCATCCCACCTCACCCCAGCAGAGACCTGACTGTTGTGTTCGGTGAATCCTACCTTACCCCAGCAGAGACCTGACTGTTGAGTGTGGCGAATCCCACCTCACCCCAGCAGAGACCGGACTGTTGTGTGCGGCGGATCCCACCTCACCCCAGCAGAGACCTGACTGTTGTGATCGGCGGATCTCACCTTACCGCAGCAGAGACCTGACTGTTGTGCTCGGCGAATCCCACCTCACCACAGCAGAGACCTGACTGTTGAGCTCGGCGAATCCCACCTCACCACAGCAGAGACCTGACTGTTGTGTGCAGCGGATCCCACCTCACCCCAGCAGAGACCTGACTGTTGTGTTTGGCGAATCCCACCTCACCCCAGCAGAGACCTGACTGTTGTGTTCGGCGGATTCCACCTCACCCCAGCAGAGTTCTGACTGTGGTGTGCGTTCGATCCCCACTCACCCCAGCAGAGACCTGACTGTTGTGATCGGCGGATCTCACCTCACCACAGCAGAGACCTGACTGTTGTGTGCGGCTAATCCCACCTCACCACAGCAGAGACCTGACTGTTGTGTGCGGAGGAATCGCACCTCACCACAGCAGAGACCTGACTGTTGTGTGCAGCGAATCCCACCTCACCCCAGCAGAGACCTGACTGTTGTGTGCGGCGGAATCCCACCTCACTACAGCAGAGACCTGACTGTTGTGTGCAGCGAATCCCACCTCACCCCAGCAGAGACCTGACTGTTGTGTGCGGCGAATTCTACCTCACCCCAGCAGAGACCTGACTGTTGTGTGCGGCGGATCCCACCTCACCCCAGCAGAGACCTGACTGTTGTGTGCAGCGAATCCCACCTCACCCCAGCAGAGACCTGACTGTTGTGTGCGGCGAATTCTACCTCACCCAAGCAGAGACCTGACTGTTGTGTGCGGCGGATCCCACCTCACCCCAGCAGAGACCTGACTGTTGTGTTCGGCGGAACCCACCTCACCCCCGCAGAGACCTGACTGTTGTGTGCGGCGAATCCCACCTCACCACAGCAGAGACCTGACTGTTGTGTGCGGCGAATTCCACCTCACCACAGCAGAGATCTGACTGTTGTGTGGGGCGAATCTCACCTCACCCCAGCAGAGACCTGACTGTTGTGTGCGGCGGATCCCACCTCACCCCAGCAGAGACCGGACTGTTGTGTGCGGCGGATTCCACCTCACCCCAGCAGAGACCGGACTGTTGTGTGCGGCGGATCCCACCTCACCCCAGCAGAGACCTGACTGTTGTGATCGGCGGATCTCACCTTACCGCAGCAGGGACCTGACTGTTGTGTGCGGCTAATCCCACCTCACCCCAGCAGAGACCTGACTGTTGTGTGCGGAGGAATCCCACCTCACTACAGCAGAGACCTGACTGTTGGGTGCAGCGAATCCCACCTCACCCCAGCAGAGACCTGACTGTTGTGTTCAGCGGATCCCACCTCACTACAGCAGAGACCTGACTGTTGTGTGCGGCGGATCCCACCTCACCCCAGCAGAGACCTGACTGTTGTGTTCGGCAGATCCCACCACACCCCAGCAGAGATCTGACTGTTGTGTTCGGCAGATCCCACCTCACACCACCAGAGACCTGACTGTTGTGTTCGGGGCATCCCACCTCACCCCAGCAGAGACCTGACTGTTGTGTTCGGTGAATCCTACCTTACCCCAGCAGAGACCTGACTGTTGTGTGCGGCGGATCCCACCTCACCCCAGCAGAGACCTGACTGTTGTGTGCGGCGAATCCCACCTCACCACAGCAGAGACCTGACTGTTGTGTTCGGCGGAATCCCACCTCACCACAGCAGAGACCTGACTGTTGTGTGCGGCGAATTCCACCTCACCCCAGCAGAGACCTGACTGTTGTGTACGGCGGATCCCACCTCACCCCAGAAAAGACCTGACTGTTGTGTGCGGTGGATCCCACCTCACCCCAGCAGAGACCTGACTGTTAAGTTCGGCGAATCCCACCTCACCACAGCAGAGACCTGACTGTTGAATTCGGCGAAACCCACCTCACAACAGCAGAGACCTGACTGTTGAATTCGGCGAATCCCACCTCACAACAGCAGAGACAGACTGTTGAGTTCGGCGAATCCCACCTCACCCCAGCAGAGACCTGACTGTTGTGTTCGGCGGATCCCACCTCACCCCAGCAGAGTTCTGACTGTTGTGTGCGTTGGATCCCCCCTCACCCCAGCAGAGACCTGACTGTTGTGTTCGGCGAATCCCACCTCACCCCAGCAGAGACCTGACTGTTGTGTGCAGTTGATCCCACCTCACCCCAGCAGAGACCTGACTGTTGTGTGCGGCGAATCCCACCTCACCACAGAAGAGACCTGACTGTTGTGTTCGGCGGAATCCCACCTCACCACAGCAGAGACCTGACTGTTGTGTGCGGCGAATCCCACCTCACCACAGCAGAGACCTGACTGTTGAATTCGGCGAAACCCACCTCACAACAGCAGAGACCTGACTGTTGAATTCGGCGAATCCCACCTCACAACAGCAGAGACAGACTGTTGAGTTCGGCGAATCCCACCTCACCCCAGCAGAGACCTGACTGTTGTGTTCGGCAGAACCCACCTCACCCCAACAGAGACCTGACTGTTGTGTTCGGCGGATCCCACCTCACCCCAGCAGAGTTCTGACTGTTGTGTGCGTTGGATCCCCCCTCACCCCAGCAGAGACCTGACTGTTGTGTTCGGCGAATCCCACCTCACCCCAGCAGAGAACTGACTGTTGTGTGCGGTTGATCCCACCTCACCCCAGCAGAGACCTGACTGTTGTGTGCGGCGAATCCCACCTCACCACAGAAGAGACCTGACTGTTGTGTTCGGTGGAATCCCACCTCACCACAGCAGAGACCTGACTGTTGTGTGCGGCGAATTCCACCTCACCCCAGCAGAGACCTGGCTGTTGTGTACGGCGGATCCCACCTCACCCCAGAAAAGACCTGACTGTTGTGTGCGGCGAATCCCACCTCACCCCCGCAGAGACCTGACTGTTGTGTTCGGTGGATCCCACCTCACCCCAGCAGAGACCTGACTGTTGTGTTCGGCGAATCCCACCTCACCCCAGCAGAGACCTGACTGTTGTGTGCGGTGAATCCCACCTCACCACAGCAGAGACCTGACTGTTGAATTCAGCGAATCCCACCTCACCCCAGCAGAGACCTGACTGTTGTGTTCGGCAGAACCCACCTCACCCCAACAGAGACCTGACTGTTGTGTTCGGCGGATCCCACCTCACCCCCGCAGAGACCGGACTGTGGTGTTTGGCGGATCCCACCTCACCACAGCAGAGACCTGACTTGTGTGCGGCGAATCCCACCTCACCACAGCAGAGATCTGACTGTTGTGTTCGGCGGATCCCACCTCACCCCAGCAGAGACCTGACTGTTGTGTTCGGCGGATCTCACCTCACCCCAGCAGAGACCTGACTGTTGTGTGCGGCGAATCCCACCTCACCACAGAAGAGTTCTGACTGTTGTGTGCGGCGGATCCCACCTCACCACAGCAGAGACCTGACTGCTGTGTGCGGAGGAATCGCACCTCACCACAGCAGAGACCTGACTGTTGTGCTCGTCGAATCCCACCTCACCCCAGCAGAGACCTGACTTTTGTGCTCGTCGAATCCCACCTCACCCCAGCAGAGACCTGACTGTTGTGCTCGGCGAATCCCACCTCACCACAGCAGAGACCTGACTGTTGTGCTCGGCGAATCCCACCTCACCACAGCAGAGACCTGACTGTTGAGCTCGGCGAATCCCACCTCACCACAGCAGAGACCTGACTGTTGAGCTCGGCGAATCCCACCTCACCACAGCAGAGACCTGACTGTTGTGTGCAGCGGATCTCACCTCACCCCAGCAGAGACCTGACTGTTGTGTTTGGCGAATCCCACCTCACCCCAGCAGAGACCTGACTGTTGTGTTCGGCGGATTACACCTCACCCCAGCAGAGTTCTGACTGTTGTGTGCGTTCGATCCCCCCTCACCCCAGCAGAGACCTGACTGTTGTGATCGGCGGATCTCACCTCACCACAGCAGAGACCTGACTGTTGTGTGCGGCTAATCCCACCTCACCACAGCAGAGACCTGACTGTTGTGTGCGGAGGAATCGCACCTCACCACAGCAGAGACCTGACTGTTGTGTGCAGCGAATCCCACCTCACCCCAGCAGAGACCTGACTGTTGTGTGCGGCGGAATCCCACCTCAATACAGCAGAGACCTGACTGTTGTGTGCAGCGAATCCCACCTCACCCCAGCAGAGACCTGACTGTTGTGTGCGGCGAATTCTACCTCACCCCAGCAGAGACCTGACTGTTGTGTGCGGCGGATCCCACCTCACCCCAGCAGAGACCTGACTGTTGTGTGCAGCGAATCCCACCTCACCCCAGCAGAGACCTGACTGTTGTGTGCGGCGAATTCTACCTCACCACAGCAGAGATCTGACTGTTGTGTGGGGCGAATCTCACCTCACCCCAGCAGAGACCTGACTGTTGTGTGCGGTGGATCCCACCTCACCCCAGCAGAGACCGGACTGTTGTGTGCGGCGGATTCCACCTCACCCCAGCAGAGACCGGACTGTTGTGTGCGGCGGATCCCACCTCACCCCAGCAGAGACCTGACTGTTGTGATCGGCGGATCTCACCTTACCACAGCAGGGACCTGACTGTTGTGTGCGGAGGAATCCCACCTCACTACAGCAGAGACCTGACTGTTGGGTGCAGCGAATCCCACCTCACCCCAGCAGAGACCTGACTGTTGTGTTCAGCGGATCCCACCTCACTACAGCAGAGACCTGACTGTTGTGTGCGGCGGATCCCACCTCACCCCAGCAGAGACCTGACTGTTGTGTGCAGCGAATCCCACCTCACCCCAGCAGAGACCTGACTGTTGTGTGCGGCGAATTCTACCTCACCCCAGCAGAGACCTGACTGTTGTGTGCGGCGGATCCCACCTCACCCCAGCAGAGACCTGACTGTTGTGTTCGGCGGAACCCACCTCACCCCCGCAGAGACCTGACTGTTGTGTGCGGCGAATCCCACCTCACCACAGCAGAGACCTGACTGTTGTGTGCGGCGAATCCCACCTCACCACAGCAGAGATCTGACTGTTGTGTGGGGCGAATCTCACCTCACCCCAGCAGAGACCTGACTGTTGTGTGCGGTGGATCCCACCTCACCCCAGCAGAGACCGGACTGTTGTGTGCGGCGGATTCCACCTCACCCCAGCAGAGACCGGACTGTTGTGTGCGGCGGATCCCACCTCACCCCAGCAGAGACCTGACTGTTGTGTGCGGCGGAATCCCACCTCACTACAGCAGAGACCTGACTTTTGCGTGGGGCGAATCCCACCTCACTCCAGCAGAGACCTGACTGTTGTGTTCGGCGAATCCCACCTCACCCCAGAAGAGACCTGACTGTTGTGTGCGGCGAATCCCACCTCACCACAGCAGAGACCTGACTGTTGTGTGCGGCGAATCCCACCTCACCACAGCAGAGACCTGACTGTTGTGTGCGGCGAATCCCACCTCACGCCAGCAGAGACCTGACTGTTGTGTGAGGCGGAATCCCACCTCACCACAGCAGAGACCTGACTGTTGTGTGCGGCGAATCCCACCTCACCACAGCAGAGACCTGACTATTGTGTGCGGCGAATCCCACCTCACTACAGCAGAGACCTGACTGTTGTGTTCGGCGGAATCCCACCTCACCACAGCAGAGACCTGACTGTTGTGTGCGGCGGAATCCCACCTCACCACAGCAGAGACCTGACTGTTGTGTGCGGCGAATCCCACCTCACCCCAGCAGAGACCTGACTGTTGTGTGCGGCGAATTCCACCTCACCCCAGCAGAGACCTGACTGTTGTGTGCGGCGGATCCCACCTTACCCCAGCAGAGACCTGACTGTTGTGTTCGGCGGATCCCACCTCACCCCAGCAGAGACCTGACTGTTGTGTGCGGCGAATCCCACCTCACCCTAGCAGAGACCTGACTGTTGTGTGCAGCGGAATCCCACCTCACCACAGCAGAGACCTGACTGTTGTGTGCGGCGAATCCCACCTTACCCCAGCAGAGACCTGACTGTTGTGTGCGGCGAATCCCACCTCACCCCAGCAGAGACCTGACTGTTGTGTGCGGCGAATCCCACCTCACGCCAGCAGAGACCTGACTGTTGTGTGCGGCGGATCCCACCTCACCCCAGCAGAGATCTGACTGTTGTGTGCGGCGAATCCCACCTCACGCCAGCAGAGACCTGACTGTTGTGTTCAGTGAACCCACCTCATCACAGCATAGACCTAACTGCTGTGTTCAGTGAAAGCACCTCATCACAGCATAGACCTTTCATTTCACTTGAATTTCATTTCTTTAACAGTTTCACAGCATCAGAACTTTGTTTCTCTTACCAAAGCATCATTTTTAGCTGCATTTTTAGCTAAGCTCCACCCATCAAAGAAAACTGCCCAGGCTTTTTCCCCTGATGCTGTGCAAAGCATAATGGGATTTCTGATGTTGTTATTCACGTTGCCTAGCAACTGGGAGTGGTGATCAGCACACAGGACAGTTGGAACTGTGTCTCATGCTCGCTGTCACCTCCTTTCAACCAAAAAGATGGCTGCCATCATGAAATCACAAACATTTGCCTGTTCTTTTAAAACAGGGTGGGTAAGAGATTATATTACCTATCTATTTTAATTAACATAACTAATGAAACTTAACGACAGTATGTTTGTTTAGGCTGAAGTTCCTCTTTAATTAGGGCTCATTCACACTACAAGAGCTTTTCTAAGCGCTTTGTGATTTAAAAAGCTCTTGCTGTTATCCTGTGTGTGTGCCCACACTGGAGCGATGTGATTTCGTAAACATCCCCCATTGCATTGCATTAGCAAGAGCTAAACCACATTCAAAAGTTGAGATGTTGCATTCCCTGTGTAACAGGAGCACAATGCAACAGAACAAAAAAGTATACTTGGGTACAGTGAAGCACAGTGAAGCATAAAGTCAATGAAAAGTATTCTTCACGTACTGTTGACGCACGCGTTTACCGGTATCACACTACATGCAGTGCCTTACCATACTGCAACCTGCTATGCTGCAACGCTCCCGCCACACTGTGAACGTCACAAGGGTGGTGCATTGCATTGCGGTAAGCTGCATGACAAAGCAGCTGTTACACTGCACCACTGTGAACGGGGCAGTGGCTAGGTACACAGTGGACTTTGCGTTTCTTGTAACAGCTGGAACGCAATGTAATGGGAAAGTCGCTCCACACATTATTCCTGCGTTGAGTTGCTTACAGTGAAGCATACAGCCAATAAAATGTATGCTTCACTGTCCCTCTGCATATTGCGGTGACGCACTGCATAGGATGCCACATGCCATTAAACTCCACCGGCCTCACCATGAACGCTGCATAGGTGGTGCATTGAGGAAATCTGCATCACAATGCGGCCACACCACAGCGCACCACTGTTTACATAGCCATAGGTAAACATGGACAATTCCTTCAGCTGTGCCGCACATCAGTTGTGCGGTGCTGACAGCAACTGATTTAGTGTAAGCCTGGCCTAAAGCCAATTTTCATGCAACTAATAACCATGTCATTGGATTAACACTGTACAAATTCAGTCTGCACTAATTCCATTCCAACTTTACTAGAGTAGAGAGATGAGCTCTAAATTCAACTTTAGCAGCATTTCTTAAAGGGGTTCTCCATTGTATTTTATAAAGCTAAAACTGACACTTACCTGGTGCTTCTATCGGCCCCTTGCAGCTGTGATGTCCCGCGCTGTCCTCCTCCGATGCTCCGTTCCCCGCCGCCAGTAACCTGCTAATTGTTCATCTAACTAGATGAATAGAACTGCAGCTGCATGCTCACTCCCGTGCGTGTCACCGGGAGCTTACTACGCAGGTGCAGTATAGTACTGCATTACAGTACTGTACAGTACAGCCACGGCCTCGCAGCCACACTTCTATTCATCTAGTTAGATGAACAATTAGCAGGTTACCGGCGCCGGGGAACGGAGCATCGGAGGAGGACAGCGCGGGACATCACAGCTGCAGGGGGCCGATAGAAGCACCAGGTAAGTGTCAGTTTTAGCTTTTTAAAATATACCGGAGAACTCTTTTAAGGTGGCCACGTACCATACAATTTTTAAAATATCTGTTTAATTCAAGGATAGCAATCAATTTTTCTTACTGATTCAATGTACCACACACCTATTCAATTTTTACCCAATCACGAATAAAATAATTGAAAGCTCAGAAAAAATTGATTGGAACTTTACATCAAGTAATTGACAATCTATCACACACCATACAATTCTTGAAAAAGTTAGTCTGAAATTTCCAACATGTCCAATTTCCAAAAATCGAAAAAAAAACAAAAAACGGGAAATCCGATCACATTTATTAATCGAAAACAAAGAAAAGCTCTCAATTTTTCAAGACAAACGATCGTAATTATCGAATTTGTGAAAAATTGGATATTTTAATTGTATGGTGTGTGGCCACCTTTACAGTTACCATGGTTTCTACCTAGCAGTTACTGATGTAATGAACTGTCACTTTTTTTTTCTGATTAAACTCCCATTAATATGTACTGGACATTTTGTTGTCATTTTCAGCAGTTACATGCAGTTTATTTTCAATCTATTTGAAAGGTCTCTAATGCTGGGCATACACGGCCCAGATTCTTCTTATCAATCGAGCCGCTGATGGCTTGATTGATAATTTCCGACATGTCCGATCACCGCGCGGATCAATCGGGGCAGTCGCGGGGACGAGCAGGGATGCGGCAGGAGTCAAGCGGGGACGCGCGGTTCGGACCGTGTATGCCCCGCCTCCAAACCGTCACAAAACTCCGCCCCACCTCCCTTGGCCAAATGACCTAATATTGCCTATAGTATGTATGGGACATTTAGCTGTAATTTTCAGCAGTTCCCTGTTGCTGTGCAGCTCTGCATGCAGCCGCCCTATTCCCCTTGTGGTCAGCAGCCTTATGTACCGGATTTCCCATAAGGCTGAAAATATCCCTTCACTGCTCATAACTCAATTGCGTCCCCGATATTTATCTCTAACTCCAGTGAACTCTATAGACATTGTTACAGTAACGTTACTTATCAGGTCCAGCAGGGGGCGCTCCGGCACAGTAATGCCTCCTCTCTGCTGACATGCGGGCTCCTGGCTGCTCCGTGATGCCGCTGGCTGCTGCTCATAGATCTGCCCTCTGCTCGAGCCTCAGTCACGTCCAGCTCCTTCACCTGTCCCCGCTAGTGTGTCCGCGGAGGTTTGGTTACAGGCAGCAGCTGCTCCACTATGACGTCACGCTGATGCCTCGAGGCTCCCATCGCCCACTGGTTGCACAGCTCCCATCAGGTCACAAGCTCGAGGCATCAGCGTGACGTCATAGTAGAGCAGCTGCCTCCTGTAAACAAACCTCCGCGGGATATGTGTATATATGTATGTATTACTTTGGCCAGCGCAACCAGCCCCCCTGGCCAAAGTAATACATACATCTATACACATATACCATAACACTACATTAATATATAATATATTGTACCATGACATTACATTCATTTTATTATCTATATATTTGGAAGAGCTCGGGAAGCCACGCCCCCAAACCGTCACTAAGCCCCGCCCCAGTTTCCCTTGCCAAAGTATTGCACTTTATGTAATATATAGACAAATACCATAATATGACATGAATACATACACATATACTGTATCATAACATTACATTCATTTCATTATCAATATATTTCGAAGAGCATTGGTATGGGTGCGAGCCCCCGCCCCCAAACCGTCACTAAGCCCCGCCCCAAACAGCACGAAACTCCACCCCCAGCCAAAGTACTTTATGTAATATAAACACATGTACCCTAAGACCATGTAACGTAAGACCAGTGCGAAGCCCCGCCCCCAAACGGCACGAGACCCCCGTCTAAAATGACTTTAGAATTGCCTATAGTATGTATGGGACAGTTAGCTGTAATTTTCAGCAGTTCCCTGTTGCTGTGCAGCTCTGCATGCAGCCGCCCTATTCCCTTGTGTTCAGCAGCCTTATGTACGGGATTTCCCATAAGGCTGAGAATATCCCTTCACTGCTCATAACTCAATTGCCTCCCCGATATTTATCTCTAACTCCAGTGAATTCTATAGACATTGTTACAGTAACGTTACTTATCAGGTCCAGCAGGGGGCGCTCCGGCACAGTAATGCCTCCTCTCTGCTGACATGCGGGCTCCTGGCTGCTGCTCAGAGATCTGCCCTCCGCTCCAGCCTCAGTCACGTCCAGCTCCTTCACCTGTCCCCGCTAGTGTGTCCGCGGGGGGTTGTTTACAGGAAGCAGTTGCTCCACTATGACGTCACGCTGATGCCTCGAGCTTGTGTGACGTGATGGGAGCTGTGCAACCAGCCTCCCTGGCCAAAGTAATACATATATACACATATTACCATAACATTACATTAATTATATATATATATATATATATTACCATGACATTACATTCATTTTATTATCAATATATTTGAAAGAGCACGGGATCCACGTGAAGCCACGCCCCCAAACTGACACTAAGCCCCGCCCAAATGGCATGGAACTCCACCCCCAGATTCCCTGGCCAAAGTACTTTATATAATATATACATGTATACAGTACCATAGCATTACATTAATACATAACATTATATTAATGTAATTTTAAGATTATATAAAAGGGTGCTGCGATCAGAGTGAAACCCTGCCCTTAGCTAAGCCCCGCCCCAACTACATGAAACTCCGCCTCAGCTCACCTGGCCAAAGTACTTTAAGCAATTTATACACTTACTAGTGGACCTAAGCCCAGGCTAGGTCTGTCCCTGCCCACCAGGCACCCGTCGCACGCCACGCACCCATCGCACGCTGCGCAAGCCCACCTCTTCTGGCCCCGTCCTCCTCCGGCTCTCGGCAGTGTCTCTGCATCCCTGCACATGCGCAGTGCACAAAAAGCACTGACGGGTGGACATGGGACGCAGCGACACTTGCCTTGTATTAGGTAGGATAACATTAAATTTTATTTTCAATATATTTCAAAGGGCGCTGGGACGAGTGTGAAGCTCCGCCCCAACTGTCAGAGCCCCGCCGCCAATTGGCACAAAACTCCGCCCTGAGCTCCCCTGGGCAAAGTACTTTAAAATGGATACCATAACATTACACCTTAGGGCTTGTTCACACTAGGAATTAGCGATAACCGCAAAATGCCCATGATCGTGGCAGTGATAACACTGCCATAGACTAGAATAGGACTAGCATTTTGAAAAAAAATGCTAGCGGTTAGCGGTTAGCGGGAATCGCGCGATTCCCACGTAGGTGTGAACGAGGCCTAAATCTTATTACATCATCATATTTTTATTATGTTCCCAAATCACTGCTAAGCCCCGCCTGTAAAATGACATGTAACTCTACCCCCAGTCTCCCAGAAGCTCTGCCCTCACTGGCACTGTGAGGAAACCCAGGCACCGCGCAAGCATTTGGAACAGGAAATCCCCCCCCGCTGCCTGATCAGTGAATTATCTGTAGCCAGTGCAGTTTCTAGGCTAAAATGCACCCAGGGCGAGGGTGTAAAAATTGCGCCCCCCCCCCCCCCGAAGCAAGGTATGGGTGCCCGCAGTGTAGGTTAGCCAGGTCTAGTTGCACTCAGTATAGATTCCCCCAGAATAGGTACCCCAGTATAGGTAGCCAGCTATAGGTCCCCCCAGTATAGGTAGCCAGCATAGGCGGACTGGCCCGGGGGGACGGGTGGCATTCTCCCCCCGGGCCGCCGCCACCTCAAACAATCTGGGCCGGTGCGGTGGTGAATTACTTTAAAAATCAGCAGCTCCGCAGCCACTGGATTCAGCCCCGCCCCCAGCTGTTCTCATGGGCTCAACTCAGCTCCGTGTGTCGGGCCAGGGAGCAGGGCATTGGCTGAGAGCTCCTGCTCCTCCCGGCTTCCTCTCTGCTGCACTGTGTGTGTGTGTATGTGTGTAGGCTCCGCCCCCCTCGGCCTGTGGAGACCATGCTGGGACAGACGGCATGCCAGGCTGCTGTACGCACACATGGGGAGAAGCAGCCAGGGCTCTCAGTGCAGCCAGCTCCCCAGTACAGAGAAGAGCATCAGGTGCCTGGCTGGGAATTCCTTCTGCTGCATGCCTGTGAGTTTGGCACCCCTCCCCCACTCCACAGCATTAGGTATCCCGTTTTCCCCTCACTCTCACCCAGCAGGTCTCCTTCCCCAATAGAAGCAGTATAGCTGCCAGCATGCCCTCTTCCTCTATAGTGGCACAGCTGCTCCCAGCATGTCCTTCCCCTCCATAGAGGTACCACAAGTCCAAGCATGCCCCTTTCCCTCAATATATGCACCAAAGCTCCCAGGAAGTATCCCCTCCAGAGGCACTAAAGCTGCCAGCATGCCCTTCTTCATAGAGGCACTTCTGCTCCGATCATGCCCCTCCCCCCTTCTATAGAGTCACCACAGCCCCAGAAAGTCTTCCCCCTATAGAGCCACTACTGTTCCCAGCAGGTCATTCTTCTCCATAGAGGAATTCCTGTTCCCAGCATGCCATCCCCCTCCATAGAGACACCACAGCCCCAACAAGGTCCCGCCCTCCCCTATGGAGACATTAAAGCTACCAGCATGCCCTTCTCCAGCATAGAGGCACTACTGCTCCCAGCATGCCCATCCCTCTACATAGAGGCACCACAGCCCCAGCATGCCCCTTTCCCTCAATAGAGGGACCACAGCTCCCAGCAAGCCCCTCCCTAGAAGCACCACGGCTCCCATTGTGCTCCCTTCCTTCCAAAGAGGCACTACAAGTCCCAGCATACCGCTCCTTCATATATTGTTGGGTTGTCCCCAGGGTCTCACAGCTGGTTGCTGGGCCCCCCTTGGTCACCCCAAATTGAATAGTAGACCCCCGGAGCCTCTGCAGTGTATATAGCAGAGGCACTCACTGGTCCAGCTGGCGCGCTCATCTGTGTGCTAACGTCTCCATCCTCACAGGCGTCTCATCACAGTGACCCAGCGGCACATGGGTGTGTACATGTCACCAGGTCACGGAGATGAGGTGCCTATGAGGATGAAGCACACGGATAGAGGGAGGACAGGTGAGTGCGCTACACTGAAAATACAGGGGCACCAGGGGACCATTTATTCACATTGAAAAAAGCCTGGGGAGCCCTAGGGGACAATCTAATACTATATGGAGGAAGAGAAGCATGCTGGAAGCTGTGGCATCGCTATGGAAGGGGAGGAGCATGATAGGAGCTGTAGTGCCTCTATGGTGTGGAAGAAGCATGCTAGGAGCTATAGTGCCTCT
Organism: Hyperolius riggenbachi; assembly: GCF_040937935.1. Lineage (NCBI taxonomy): Eukaryota > Metazoa > Chordata > Amphibia > Anura > Hyperoliidae > Hyperolius > Hyperolius riggenbachi. Next base: position 466,106,277 of record NC_090648.1, on the reverse strand, counting down.
AGAGAAGGGGATGGGCATGCTGGCAGCTGTAGTGCCTCTATACAGAGCATGGTGGGCATGCTAGGAGCTGTTTGCAGTTTGCCCCTATGGTAACACTGGCCGTAGCTAGTCTGGTGTTGGGTCTGTCTTTGGTTGAATAGGTTCCTTCAGTATACGAGCATGATGTGGGCGAGTGTATCTGTACTGCGCATGCGCAAGTAACATCCACACATGCCCAGTCAAATGAAGTGCTTTTGCATGAAGGAAAAGAGCCATGCACAAGTGTCTTAGTTCTACTGGGCATGTGTGGATCTCATTTGCCCATTCCCAGTATGGACACGCTTTCCCACAGTCAAGCTTGCACACTGAAGTAACCTTTTTGACCATTTTCCTGTACTCCTATTGCTGTTAGATGGAGTATTGTAAAATACTGAAGGAAGGGGACAGACAGTGTGGCTGCATTAAGGCTGGTACACACAATGCTATTTCCCATCAGATCCACAGGTCGAATTAATAATGTCTGGCATGTCTGATCTGCTCCCAATCAATTTTTTTGTTCGGGAAGAGATCAGACATGCCGTAAATTATCGATTTGACCCATCAATTTGACGGAAAATAGCATTGTGTGTACTAGGCATTATGAAGCTTGTGGCACCAGCTTAATTTAGGGACTTAAGGGGCAGAGCTGGTGGTGGCTGCCTTATGCACCATGAGTAAGGGGACCCTGGCTGCACCCAACACTACACTGAGCAGAGGAGGAGACACTCAATGCTATACCACTGTGCTCCCCTGTATGCACAGCAGTCTCAGCTCATCCAGCTATACACCTGCTCTCTACGACCTGGTCATCCTGCATGTCGCCTGATTACACGTGTATGTGTAGGAGATGGAGATAGACAGCAGACGGCCACTAGCTGTGGAGGACAGACACATTGCTGGAGAAGGTAAGACTGTCAAGCACAACAACTGCATCCACTACTCTGTTTATACTGGAGGAGAGTAGGAGGGTGACCACTAAAGGAGCTAAATGAGGATAGGGGACCACTAAACAACCAAATCAGGGCTTTCTGTAAATGGGAGGGGGGACCACAAGATCACTAGGGAAAGCTATATGGAGATTGAGGGACCATAAGACCACCTGGGAATACTTTGAGGGAGATTTTTTTAGTATTTATAAAGTGTCATCATTTTTTGCAGCACCCTTCTACAGAGTATATATTCACGTCTCCGACTGCCCTCAGAGGAGTTCACAATCTAATCCTACCACAGTCATACTCAAATATCCTACCATATTATATAATGCATTTATACAGCACTGACATCTTCTGCAGCCCTGTAAAGAGTACATAGTCATGTAACTGACTGTCCTAAGAGGAGCTCACAATAGAATCTTACCATAGCCTGTCTATTGTCCTCTCGTATTATTATTATGTATTTATATAGCACTGACATCTTCTGCAGCACTTTACAGAGTACATAGTCATGTCACTGACTGTCCTCTGAGGAGCTCACACTCTAATCCTACCATAGTCATAGTCTAATGTCCTACCATATTATTATTATGTATTTATATAGCACTGACATCTTCTGCAGCACATTACAGAGTACATAGTCATGTCACTGACTGTCCTCAGAGGAGCTCACAGACTAATCCTACCATAGTCATGGTCTAATATCCTACCATATTATTATTATTATTATTATTATGTATTTATATAGCACTGACATCTTCTGCAGCACTTTACAGAGTACATAGTCATGTCACTGACTGTCCTCAGAGGAGCTCCCAATCTAATCCTACCATAGTCATATTCTAATGTCCTACTGTAGCAGGATGGCTAACAGAGAGCCTGGAAAAGTCCTGTCAGGAGTTTATATATCACCCAGACTTCTAACCTTTGCATACAGGGAGCTGTGATCCACTCCAGGAATCCAACGGATTCATTAATTAGTATTCAGGAGGTGGATTATGTTAAATAGCTAAGCCCTGCTCTCATTCATTGCTCTGTAACCTGGGGAGCAGACAGGTTGGTCTGGCTGGAGCTAAAAGGTTGGTTTAAAAACTGTCATTTGTTGCAGTGTGACTAACAAAGCATAAGGCTTGTTCAGTCTATAGTTAGATTTGTATATATTGTATAGTTAGAGCCGAGACACGGCTAGGATTTTGTTTTTGAATTTACTTTGTTTTGAAGCACCTGTTTAAGCACCTGTGTATATAGCTGTAAATAAACACACCACTGTTTGAAGGCAAAGCCACTGGACTGGTCTCTATACCTGAAAAGGTTGCTCACCCCAGGGAGCTTAGCACCCGGTACATATTTCCCCCTCTCACATATGGTGGAGGATGCGAGGGGCAGCTGGATAAGTGCTATTTAAAGAGCCAGTACCTGAATTGCAAAAATAATGGACGAACTGGTGAAACAGTTGGTGTTGTCTAATGCAGCCTTGCAACAAGCAAACGCTGCACAGCAGCAAGCAAATGCCCAGTATCGGGACATGATAAATGTGGTGCAGACACAAACTGCGCAGCAAATCAAGGCTGTGCAGGAGCAGACACAGGAACTGTTTTTGAAATTAGCAAGTGATGCAGAAAAGGATCGGAAAACTCTCACAGAGGTGGTGCAGGGACTTGCACAGCGGTCTCCTGATACAGCTACAGGTGGTGGTGGTAACCACTCAGCTATCCATGTGGGTCGTTTCCTGTCCAAGATGACTGCAGAGGATGATGCAGAAGCCTTTCTGGTTACCTTTGAGAGGACAGCTGAAAGGGAAAACTGGCCTCACACTCAGTGGGCTGGACTGGTGGCCCCCTTGCTTACAGGGGAAGCGCAGAAAGCCTACTACGACTTGGAACCTGCGAATGCTGCGGATTACAAAAAGTTGAAACAGGAAATTTTAGCCCGGCTGGGTGTTACTCTGGCTGTACAGGCACAGCGGGTTAGCAGCTGGTCCTACCAAGTTGGGAGGCCTCCACGATCACAAATGTTTGATCTTATCCATTTAGTTCGAAAGTGGCTGCAACCGGAGACTCTGTCTGGGCCCCAGATAGTGGAAAGAGTGGTCATGGATCGCTATTTAAGAGCTCTACCTGTTTCTCTGCAAAGATGGGTGAGCCAAGGAGATCCAACAACTGCAGATCATCTGGTGGAATTAGTGGAGAGGTACTTTGCGGCTGAGGACTTGACTTCCTCCCCTGCAAGCTTACGGACTTTCCACCCAAAGCCACGGTATCCCCTGGCAACCGGTAAGACTGTTCTGGGGGAAGTGGGTGGTAAGCATGGTAAAGACTCAGGGGGAAGGAATGTTGATAATAAGCCTAGAGATTGGCGTCCCACACCTGGGAATCGCGGGCCTCTCCGAAGGCCTAACTTGGAAACTGTTAAATGTTTTCGTTGCCATGAATTTGGACATGTGGCTGCAAACTGTCCTTTAACTGATGAACCAATGCAGTGTGATTTCTCTTTCAAAGATAGGAGACAGTCCTTGTTTGCTTCTGCTTCATGTACAGCCATGTCAGCAATCGGAAAACACATGTGTACTGTATCTGTAAATAGTAAGCATGTCACTGCTTTGCTGGACTCGGGGAGTGTAATAACATTGATCAATGCTGATGTGATTGGCTCTGAGAACTTCCAGTCTGGGAAAGTGGCTGTAGTGTGCATTCATGGGGATACCCGAGAGTATCCCATAGCAACGGTTGCATTTGGAACTGCATTGGGGACTGTGAATCATGTAGTTGGAGTAGTACCTCATTTATTACATGATGCAATTATTGGAAGGGACTTTCCAAAATTTTGGGGACTGTGGGACTGTCCAGATCTGATCCCCATTTCTGAATCAGAACCTCTGAGGTCTGCAGAACAGTTATGTAGAGAAGACTCCTCCCAGGAACTTCCAGTTTTTCCTTTCTCTGTTATGGCAGGAGAACTGGAGGAGTCTGGGGAAGTCCCTACGGCCAGGGAAGATAGGCAGACCTCCTCTAACCAAGAGGTTGGTTTGGAGCTGGTTGATCTTAATGTGCATAAAGAAAACTTTGGTACAGAACAGCGAAAAGATCCTACCCTTGTCAGAGCATGGGAAAATGTTGTGGTGATTGATGGTAAACCTGTCCAACCAGAGGATAGGTTGTGTTTTCCTTATTTCATTAGTAATGATGACTTAATCTACAGAGTATGTAAAAAAAATGATGAAATTGTTGAACAGTTGCTGGTACCTAAATCACACAGAAAACTGGTAATGGAGCTTGCTCATGGGCACTTGTTGGGTGGTCACTTGGGTATTGAAAAAACCACTGAGAGAGTCTTGCAAAGGTTTTACTGGCCTGGGGTACAGAAAGAAATTGAAAGTTTTTGTAAATCCTGCCCTGTTTGCCAGAAGTCTGCACCTATGCCTCACTTTAGAAGTCCATTAGTGCCACTGCCAATTATTGAAGTGCCATTTGAAAGAATAGCTATGGACCTTGTTGGACCCCTTCCCAAGTCCGCAAGGGGCCATCAGCATATTCTAGTGATTCTAGACTACGCTACACGTTATCCTGAGGCCATACCCCTACGCAATACATCTGCCAAAAATATTGCTCGTGAATTGCTCCATGTGTTTAGCAGAGTTGGTGTCCCTAAGGAAATTCTAACAGATCAAGGAACCCCTTTTATGTCTCGAGTAACTAAAGAGCTGTGTAAATTGTTTAAGGTGACTCAGTTGCGAACTTCTGTGTACCATCCTCAAACTGATGGCTTGGTGGAACGGTTTAATAAAACCCTGAAAAGCATGTTAAGAAAGGTCATTGATAAGGATGGAAAAAATTGGGACTGTCTTCTTCCCTACCTGATGTTTGCTATTAGGGAAGTTCCTCAGTCTTCCACAGGTTATTCCCCCTTTGAATTATTATATGGGAGACATCCTAGGGGGCTACTGGACATAGCAAGAGAGACCTGGGAAGGGGAAAAAACACTTCACAGAAGTGTTATTGATCACATTTCACAGATGCAAGATAGAATTGCAACAGTTATGCCCATTGTGAAAAGACATTTAGCCCAAGCCCAAGAAGCCCAAAGTAGAATTTACAATCGTAGTGCTCAAGTCCGCACTTTTTCACCTGGGGACAGAGTACTGGTGTTAGTCCCAACTGCTGAGAGCAAGTTCTTGGCTAAGTGGCAGGGGCCCTATGAAGTCATTGGAAAAGTTGGGGAGGTAAACTACAAAATTTATCAACCTGATAAAAGGAAAACTGAACAGATCTATCACATAAATTTGTTGAAACCGTGGAAAGACCGGGTCTCTTTAGTAGCAGAGACCACCCTGGTGGCCTCTCAGAGGTGTACTGAAGCCCCTAAAATTCCTGAAGTGACAATTGCCAACACGTTATCTAGTTCTCAACAACAGGAGGTAAGAGAATTCCTGCAGAGAAATAGAGACGTGTTTTCAGACTTACCTGGCCAGACTACAGTAACACAACATGACATTGTTACCGAACCGGGAGTTCGTGTAAAACTTAAGCCCTATAGAATACCGGAAGCACGGAGACAAGCTGTCACAGATGAAGTAAAAAAAATGCTGGGTTTAGGGGTAATTGAGGAATCCAATAGTGACTGGTCCAGTCCCATCGTCTTAGTCCCAAAACCAGACGGTAGTTGGAGGTTTTGTAACGATTTCAGGAAATTAAATTCAGTGACCAAGTTTGACACATATCCCATGCCCCGGGTGGATGAGCTCATTGACAGACTGGGATCAGCTAGATATTTGACCACCTTAGACTTGACTAAAGGTTACTGGCAGATACCCCTGACAGAAAATGCCAAAGAAAAAACAGCTTTTGTGACTCCTGAGGGGTCATTTCAATATAAAGTGATGCCATTTGGGTTACAAAATGCCCCTGCTACCTTCCAGAGAGCCATGGACAGAATTTTAAGACCCCACCAACAATATTCTGCAGCCTACCTAGATGACGTAGTTGTACATAGCACTGACTGGGAGTCCCACCTTACACGTGTTCAAGCCGTTCTTACAGCTATCCGCAAAGCAGGCCTCACTGCCAATCCAAAAAAATGTGCCATTGGGTTGGAGGAAGCCAAATATCTTGGGTACACTATCGGTCGTGGGGTAATAAAACCACAATTAGTGAAAACTGCAGCCATACAGGAGTGGCCACGCCCTACAAACAAAAAACAGGTCAGAGCTTTTCTTGGCATTACTGGGTATTATAGACGATTTATCCCAAATTTTGCAACTCTTGCAGCACCCTTGACTGACCTTACAAAAGGAAAAGACTCAGTGATGATAAAGTGGTCTCCTGAGGCAGAACAGTCATTTCTGGTCTTGAAGAAGGCCCTTTGTGAACAGCCAGTCTTGTACTCCCCAGACTTTTCCAAGGACTTTGTAGTTCAGACAGACGCATCGGATGTAGGTCTGGGAGCAGTATTGTCACAAGTACAGAATGGGGAAGAACACCCTATTGTGTATTTAAGTAGAAAACTAAATGAACATGAGAGAAAATATGCAGTGATAGAAAAGGAATGTCTGGCTATAAAGTGGGCCCTAGAGGCATTGAGATATTATTTGTTGGGTCGTCACTTTGATTTAATAACTGATCATGCTCCTCTCAAATGGATGGCACAGAAGAAAGAGACAAACAGAAGGGTAAATCGCTGGTTTCTTACTTTACAAGATTATAGTTTTACTATAAAACATAGACCAGGAGCAAAGATGGGAAATGCAGACGCCCTATCCCGAGTACACTCATGTTTTTCTGTGGGTGTTCCAACCTTGGGGTTGAAACAAGGGGGGAGGGTATGTAGCAGGATGGCTAACAGAGAGCCTGGAAAAGTCCTGTCAGGAGTTTATATATCACCCAGACTTCTAACCTTTGCATACAGGGAGCTGTGATCCACTCCAGGAATCCAACGGATTCATTAATTAGTATTCAGGAGGTGGATTATGTTAAATAGCTAAGCCCTGCTCTCATTCATTGCTCTGTAACCTGGGGAGCAGACAGGTTGGTCTGGCTGGAGCTAAAAGGTTGGTTTAAAAACTGTCATTTGTTGCAGTGTGACTAACAAAGCATAAGGCTTGTTCAGTCTATAGTTAGATTTGTATATATTGTATAGTTAGAGCCGAGACACGGCTAGGATTTTGTTTTTGAATTTACTTTGTTTTGAAGCACCTGTTTAAGCACCTGTGTATATAGCTGTAAATAAACACACCACTGTTTGAAGGCAAAGCCACTGGACTGGTCTCTATACCTGAAAAGGTTGCTCACCCCAGGGAGCTTAGCACCCGGTACATATTTCCCCCTCTCACACCTACCATATTATTATTATGTATTTATATAGCGCTGACATCTCCTGCAGCACTGTACAGAGTACATAGTTATGTCACTGACTGTCCTCAGAGGAGCTCACACTCTAATCCTACCATAGTCATAGTCTAATGTCCTACCATATTATTATTATGTATTTATATAGCACTGACATCCTCTGCAGCACTGTACAGAGTACATAGTCCTGTCACTGACTGTCACCAGAGGAGCTCACAATCTAATCCTACCATAGTCATAGTCTAATGTCCTACCATATTATTATGTATTTATATAGCACTGACATCTTCTGCAGCACATTACAGAGTACATAGCCATGTCACTGACTGTCCTCAGAGGAGCTCACACTCTAATCCTACCATAGTCATAGTCTAATGTCATACCATAATATTATTATGTATTTATATAGCACTGATATCTTCTGCAGCACTTTACAGAGTACATAGTCATGTCACTGACTGTCACCAGAGGAGCTCACAATCTAATCCTACCATAGTCATAGTCTAATGTCCTACCATATTATTATTATGTATTTATATAGCACTGACATCTTCTGCAGCACATTACAGAGTACACAGTCATGTCACTGACTGTCCTCAGAGGAGCTCACAATCTAATCCTACCATAGTCATAGTCTAATGTCCTACCATATTATTATTATTATGTATTTATATAGCACTGACATCTTCCGCAGCACATTACAGAGTACATAGTCATGTCACTGACTGTCCTCAGAGGAGCTCAAAAGCTAATACCTACCATAGACATATGTCCATTGTAGTCTAGAGCCAATTTAGGGGTAAGCCTTTTAACTTATCTGTATTTTTTTTGTAATGTGGGAGGAAATTGAAGTGCCCAGAGGAAACCCACATAGACAAAGGGAGAACATACAAACTTAATACAGATTGTACCCTCAAAGGCCCAAAGTGCACCAAGTAAATGTCCCCCACGCAATTACACCCCCAGCCTAAAATGCTTAACGCAACTGCAAAATGTATCGTTGCTTTAAACTACCATTAAAAACATATCTTTATTGCATGCAAATGTATTTGGGCTGGGGATTCTGTGACCAGGCCTCTAGGTTGGGATTTCCCCCCAGGCCGAATCGTCCCAGTCCTCCCCTGGTAGCCAGGCATAGGTGAGCCAGTATAGTTGCCTCCGGTATAGGTTAGCCAGGTAGGTGCCTCCAGCATAGGTAGCCAGTATAGTTGCCCACAGTATAGGTTAGATAGGCAGGCGTCCCCGGTATAAGTTAGATAGGTAGGTGTCCCCAGTACAGGTTAGCTAGGTGGGTGCCTCTAATATAGGTAGCCAGAATAGTTGCCCCCAGCATAGGTTAGATAGGTAGATGCCCCCAGTATAGGTTAGTTAGGTAGGTGCCTCCAATATAGGTAGCCAGTATAGTTGTCACCTGTATAGACTAGCTAGGTAGGTAGGTGCCCCCAATACAGATTAGATAAGTTAATACTCCCACTATAGGTTAGATCGGTAGCTGCCCCCCCAGTATAGGTTAGGTAGGTAGGTGCCCCCCAGTATCGGTTAGATAGGTAGCTGCCCCCCAGTATAGGTTAGATAGGTAGGTGCCCCCCAGTATAGGTTACATTAGGTAGCTGCCCCCTCAGTATAGGTTAGATTAGGTAGCTGCCCCCCAGGTTAGATAGGTAGCTGCCCCCCAGTATAGGTTAGATAGGTAGGTGCCCCCCAGTATCGGTTAGATAGGTAGCTGCCCTCCAGTATAGGTTAGATAGGTAGGTGCCCCCCAGTATAGGTTACATTAGGTAGCTGCCCCCTCAGTATAGGTTAGATTAGGTAGCTGCCCCCCAGGTTAGATAGGTAGCTGCCCCCCAGTATAGGTTAGATTAGGTAGCTGCCCCTCAGTATAGGTTAGATTAGGTAGCTGCCCCCTCAGTATAGGTTAGATTAGGTAGCTGCCCCCTCAGTATAGGTTAGATTAGGTAGGTGCCCCCCAGTATAGGTTAGATTAGGTAGGTGCCCCCCAGTATAGGTTAGATTAGGTAGGTGCCCCCCAGTATAGGTTAGATTAGGTAGGTGCCCCCCAGTATAGGTTAGATTAGGTAGGTGCCCCCCAGTATAGGTTAGATTAGGTAGGTGCCCCCCAGGATAGGTTAGATAGGTAGCTGCCCCAGTATAGGTTAGGTAGGTGCCCCCCATGATGGAGGGGGGAGCCGCAGCCGCGGGGAGGGCAGCCTGACCTCTCCCTCCCTTCCTCTCCCCGGGCCGCCCTCCGTGCGATCCCCCCTCGGAGTGCAGAGTAATGCAGCAGGGAAGCGCTATGCAAAACTACTCACCTCGCTGGCTCCAAGCGCTGCTCTCCTGCCGCCAGTCTCCTCTCTGCCTACACGCTGATACACACACACGCTGCTAAACAGGAAGCAGCGTGTGTGTGTGTGTGTATCAGCGTGTAGGCAGAGAGGAGACTGGCGGCGAGAGAGCAGCGCTTGGAGCCAGCGAGGGGAGTAGTTTTCTATAGCGCTTCCCTGCTGCATTACTCTGCACTCCGAGGGGGGATCGCACGGAGGGCGGCCCAGGGAGAGGAAGGGAGGGAGAGGTCGGGCTGCCCTCCCCGCGGCTACAGCTCCCCCTCCATCACAGCGCCCCCCTTCCAGCAGCGCCCCGGGCGGCGGCACGCCCCGCACGGCCGTAGAAACTGCCATGTCTGTAGCGCTTGCCATTTCACACCACACTGATGTTCTATTTTTTTTTCTCCTATTATCAATATAGTTTTTTGACTCTGTCCCTTGCACTTAGGGCGATCACACGCATAATAGTGCTGCGTTGCAATCACAGTACCTTAAAGAGGCGCTGTAACAAAATTTTCAGCCTTATTTCTTCTATCCTATAAGTTCCTATACCTGTTCTAATGTGGTCTGTCTTACTGCAGCCTTTCTTATTTGCACAGTGGCTGTATTATCTCTGTTATATAATCTAATCTTCTTTCCTTTGCCGGCTTTGTTGGCTCAGGAAGGAATGTGCTGCTCTGCTTGTGATAGGCAGAGGTTATACACACCCTCTCCAAGCCCCCTCCAGGCTCTGTATGAGTCACAGACTGAGCTTCTCTCAGCCTATCACATGCTGGTTAGCAGCCATGTCTTTTGTTTGTAAACACTGCCTAAAACTGGCAATTACAAGCCAGGATTGCAGCAGGGAGTGGCAGAAACAGCATAGAGAGGCCCAGGAGAACATAATGAATAGAATGGTATGCTTTTTATTGTAAGAATTTTAGAGTACAGATTCTCTTTAAAGAGGACCTTCATGCAGAAAATAACAATCCAAGCTATTTACTGCATTCAATTACTGGGCGTTTTTTCTTGGAAGAAAGAGGGCAGGCGGGGCTAAGTGGCGGAAGTGTAGTGATGCAGGGTCTTCGGGGCAGCTTCGTCGGACGAGACTCCGGAGGTAAATATAACTTTTCATTACAGCAGTGCTGACTGATTTGTATTTTCTGCATGGAGGTCCTCTTTAACCACTTCACAACTGAGGGGTTCTACCCTTATGGACCAGAACAATTTTCACCTATGAGCACTCCTCCCATTCCCAATAACTTTATCACTACTTATCACAACAAAATGATCTATATCTTGTGGCTTTCGCCACAAATCACGCTGTCTTTGGGTGGTACATTTTGCTAAGAATTATTTTATTCGAAATGCATTTTAACAGGAATAATAATAAAAAAAGGAAAAGATGCATTATTTCTCAGTTTTCAGCCATTATAGTCTTAAAATAAAACATGCTACTGTGGATAAAACCCACACATTTTATTTGACCCAGTTATTACAACGTTTAAATTATGTTCCTCCCTAGTACAATGTATTTTAAAAGGTAGGAGGATATAGGCACTACAATGTACTGTATACAAACACAGTGACGCCTCTTGCACACTACATGCGATTCCGTTTTTTTTCATACAATCTGATTTTTGATTCAGATTTAAAAACGTAGCAGCATGCACTACTTTTTTTTTTAAATCGTAATTAAAAATCGGATCGTATAAAAAAAATAAAAAAAATAAATAAAAAAAATCGGAATCGCATGTAGTGTGCAAGAGGCCTCACTGTGTAGATCTCGCCTCCCGGCTGTACTGCAGCATGCTCTTGTTGCTTCATGTAATTAACATGCAAAGATGGCAATACTGTAGAAAAGAGAGGGACAGGCACTGCTGCGAGATAGATTTAATAGTAGTGTTCAGTGGTTACAGGCAGTCAGTCATAGTGTGACAGTCAATCCATTAAACATACTGGTTTGCAGGGCTGGTCTCATGCAGTGGGTGCGGGCACAAAAAGCCTAATGGCCGTTTCACGCCAAGCGGCTGTTTTTCGGAGGCTGCCATCCGTTAGGCTTTTTGTGCCCGCACCCACTGCATGAGACCAGCCCTGCAAACCGGTATGTTTAATGCATTGCAACATCTGTCACAAAAAGCCTAACGGCCATTTAACACCGTACGTCGCTGATTCTGAGGCTGACACAGCATCGGAAGATGCGCTGCTTGGCGTGACATAGCCGTTAGGCGTTTTGTGCCCGCACCCACTGCATGAGACCAGCCCTGCAAACCAGTATGTTTAATGGATTAACTGCCACATCTGTCACGCTATGAATGACTGCCTGTAACCACTGCTCACTACTATTAAATCTATCTATCAGCAGTGCCTGTCACTCTCTTTTCTACAGTATTGTCACTAGTACAATGCATGGCAACAATATTTTATTTGGAAATAAAGGTGTATTTTTTCAGTTTTGCATCCATCACTAATTACAAGCCTTTATTTGCAAAAATAGCAGTAATATACCCTCATGACATACATATTAAAAAAGTTGAGTCCCTGAGGTAACTACTTATGTATTTTTTAAAGGGACCATGACATAGGCATCTCTCCAAAGATAATAACATTTTAAAGGGACCCTGAGCAGTAGATAAAAACGAAATTGGAACTTACCTGGGGCTTCCTCCAGCCCACCATAGGCCGTGAGGTCCCCCGGCATCTTCCTGGCTCCTCTCCCGGTCGAGCTGATGACTTCATTACCGCCGACACCCGGGCCGATTCTCGGCCCAACACTTCCTGAGCGGTGACGCTCCGCTTCATCATGCCGGCCGCTACACGTTATCATGGTGGCTGGCGTGACAGTCTTGCACATGCGTGGTTCAAAGTTAGAAAACCGCACATGTGCAGGACTGTCACGCCGGTCACCTGATGACGCGTAGCGGCACCGTTTAGGAAGTGTTGGGCCCACACTCGGCCCGGGTGTAGCCAGTGATGAAGTCACCAGCGGGACCGGGAGAGGAGCCAGGAGGATGTCGGGGGACCTTACGGCCTACAGTGGGCTGGAGGAATCCCCAGGTAAGTACCGATTTCATTTTAATTTACTGCTCAGGGTCCCTTTAAAATTATCTTTGGAGAGATGCCTATGTCATTTTCCATCATACTAGGGCCTGTTTCCACTGGAGCGGAAAACGCTCCGAATCCGCATTGTTTCCCCGCAGGCAAATCGCGTGGGGAAACTCTGCCATAGGAAACTCTGACGCAGCTGGCCAAATCGCTTACCCTAGGGATTCGGCCGACACTGCCGACAGTTTTCGCGTGGGAGGCTGCAAATCCCATAGCCGTGCAGGCACGGATTCTGGGATTCGCCTGCGTTCCCACAGATCCGGAAGTGCCGCCGTGCGTCTCACTGACACGTGCGGCACAAGTGGAAACGGGCCCTTAGGGTACAAAGAAGTATCATTGCACTCTTGCCCCACAAGTGTGTGCTAAGGCTGTAAGTAGTAATACAAACAAAAAGGGGGGTGTCAGCCCTGAAGAACTAGCACTACACCGTGTATATGCAAATATAGAAAATATTTATTAATCAATATACAACACTACAAAATTGTTAAAATCAATTAAAAATAAGGGAGCCATATCCACATGCACAATATGTCCATCATATAGGAAAACATACCTATAATTCTCAATTAATAATAATATATGATACATGCTAGCAACCAAGATGCTCAGAATAAGAGCTCTCTTGGGCTAAGAACCCGGGTTCAGTAACTCAGCTGATAAAGTGCAATAATAAATGCGCTGCAGTAGAAACAAAGAACAGATACATAGAAAAAACCTGATACAGTAACCCAATGCATCCTAACAGTAATGAGTGAGATCAGACCGTGAGTATAGGTGAACAGTGTAGAGATAAGGCAGCTGTGATACTTAGCTGAGGAAGGAGGTAAGCGATGGCAGTGGTATGGACCAGGTAGGGAACCCTCAGTGGACTGCTCCACCGGTATCGCGGCCGTCACGCCGCTTTTTCAAAGAGCGGGGGGATCCGTGCATCTGCTGGCGTGCTAACGTCAGATTAAATAGTGGAGGACAGGAGCAACATCAGCGGATGTGACGTCAGAGCAGTTCCCGGCGAAGGCTCGTACAGGAAGAGGACCATCACCCTCCAAAGAATACGGAACCACGGAAGTATGTATAAGGCCATACAAAGCGCTTAAAGGGATACTGTAGGGGGGTCAGGGGAAAATGAGCTGAACTTACCCGGGGCTTCTAATGGTCCCCTGCAGACATCCTGTGTTGGCGCAGCCACTCCCCAATGCTCCGGCCCCGCCTCCGGTTCACTTCTGGCATTTCTGACTTTAAAGTCAGAAAACCACTGCGCCTGCGTTGCCGTGTCCTCGCTCCCGCTGATGTCACCAGGAGTGTACTGCGCAGACACAGACCATACGGGGCCTGCGTTGTGCGCTCTTAATGACATCAGCGGGATCGAGGACACGGCAACGCAGGCGCAGTGGTTTTCTGACTTTAAAGTCAGAAATTCCAGAAGTGAACCGGAGGTGGGGCCGGAGCATCGGTGAGCGGCTGCGCGGGCACAGGATGTCTGCGGGGGACCATTAGAAGCCCCGGGTAAGTTCAGCTCATTTTCCCCCGACCCCCCCTACAGTATCCCTTTAAAGGTAAATGGTACGAGTAGCAGCCTGAAAGCCTTCAGAGAGTGCGGACCCACGCTGGAGCGCATATAGGGAAGTAAATATAAGGCTATACAAGGCGCTTAAGGAGGGAAATCCTATAAAAAGGGGCCAGTAAGCCTGCAAAAACTATGGAGCCATGTTGGAGCGCAAATAAGGAAGTGAATACAAGGCAATATGGAGCGCTTAGGAGTGAATTAACATGTTGGTAAACGTTTGAGCTCACTCATATATAATCACATCTACTTATCAATATAATCAAACATAGCACATGCAAATGGAGATTAACCAAAAATCATACAACATTTATAATGTGCAAATATGAGTATGAAGTCCTATTAAAGGAAAAGGGATAGAAAAAACAAACAGTCCCAGCAAATGAGCAGTTCTCAATCCAACCATGAACAGCGACGCAAAATAGTACAAAAACGCGTCAGGTAAAATATAATACAAGAATGATTTCTTAAAAAGAGTCCATTCACCAAAAATATACATGTAATGGTGTGTCCATGGTCCATACAAGAGTCCCAGAAATACAGACAGGAATGGCATAACATAGTAATGTCATCATCAAGGATGGATATACATGATCAAAATCCGAGCACAGCTCTGAAACACAAAAGATAAACATGTAAATACACAAATCACTATAGATAGAAGCCCTACAAGAAACCAGAGAAGTCAACCTCTTCATTGAGACCCATTGGTGCCTTGGTGTTCGGATTACAAATCCACCTAGCCTCTTTTTGCAAAAGTATATTTACAATGTCACCTCTCCTAATCGAGGGTTTGACGCACTCAAGGCCAAACACCCGTAATTGCCTGTATGATCCAGCATGATATTCCAGAAAGTGTGATGCTATTGATATAAGATAACTATGTAAGATTGGGGGAGGTAAAAGGTTATTTTTATGGGGTATTTATGTATTTTTAAGTGAATGTATTAGGGTGTAATTTTAATATTTAATCCCCACCCCCCTCGTAGTTTATTCCTGTGTACTGTGTGCGTATGCTTTTAATTTAGTTTTATCAATGACCACCAGCATCTCATTGATGCCGGTGATCATAAGAATTATCTACGCCCCTGGAATCGCAGATAGTGGTTACATATCTACTACTGTCATTTTGCCATGATTGCACTGTGATTCAGTGAGTATATCAGCCCAACTGCAATGAGAAATGCACAGGCCAGCGGTTGCATTTAGGGAGAAAATGAATCACGCTAGTGGAACAAACAGCACCGCTATTTAATTGTTAATTGTGGTGCTGCTGCGATCAGCAAAAGGGCCATGATCTGCTTTTTAAAGAGGATTGTAGCCTAGTGGGAAAGGGCCCTTGCTCCTCTTGGTCTGTATTTACATCTGTATGGGTTGGGTGGTCACTGTCCCTGATCTCTTGCATCGGCTTGGTATATCCGAAGCAGCCCCTCATGAGTGCATTGAATGGTCTGTTTACTATTGTTTTTATTTGTGTTTGAGTTCAGGTTTATCATTAATCAGCACTGATTTTTTTTCACAGGTGTTTAATTATTTTGTGTATGGCCTGGAACGCACTAGGGATTGCTGCTGCGCTTGCAATAGGTCAACGCTTTGTGCAGTGAAGTGATCCCAGGATAATTCTGGGGGAAGGGGGGGAGAAGTGATTTTGTTTTAGGAAAAAAAACCTGTATACATTTTTATATACTTACTGGGTGTTCTGATTTCTGGCTTCCCCGCCCCCTGAAGGGCACACAAGTCGCTGCAAAAGCACTTTTGACGAGCAATTAAAAAGTGATTTTGCAGCACTCCTATGTTATGCATTAGAGTGAAATTGTTCCAAAAATGCAACAGGACACGCACTTCCAATTTGGTCTAATCACAATTGCGGGTGTGGATTTCCCACCATTGAATAGCAGCATTTTGCACATTCACAAAATACCGGTAAAATTGCCGTGCGTAGGCAACATTACTAATGCCAGTTACGTATTACCTAAGTACAGTATAAACTCGTTATAGTAAATGATGATATAGAAATACTTCAGCTATAGTAAACTAAATGTCCAGGTCCGGGCCAAGCAGCAATATATAAGGATATGGGAGTAACGCCTGGCACAGAGTACTCTCATTATAATATACTCGGGTATAGTAAATATTCGGGTATAGTAAACTACTTCTCCAGGTCCCGTCTGTGGAGATATATTGAGGTGCTGATGATATTAGGGAGTACAGAAACCTATTCTATCATTTTTATGTCTGCTGTATATCTTTCAGAGGTGGAGGTCAGCCAGTATGACTTGAAAATAGTGGCAGCTAGCTTCATGAACTATTAATGTGATTGTGTGTGGTGTCAATAGACAGACAAAGGGAACCTCATTACCTGTTTCTGGCTGTCCAGAGGAACTGTAGGCTGTGATCTTTTGTATTAGTGTAGACAGCTGCCTTCAGTGAATGGACCAGTCCCCTTCAATAGGCAAGGAAGTGGGTATTGTCTTGACCATATGAAGGGCTTTGAGTTTCTGCTAATGGGATTATCTGCCTGGCTTTTTGAACTCAGGAGACGGCCCATTGTCTCAATACACAAAGCAAGCCTAGTCAGGAAAAGACTAACACATGTCAACAGGATATTTGTTGTTCTCAAGATTATGACAAGCGTTCGGTGATGTCACAAACGGGGAAAGTGCATTAGTTCCTGGGGGCTGGACATTAAATGCCCCAGGGGACACTTCAGACTATTTAAGCTGACCCAGGACAGCCACCGGTATCTGCTCTTGGAGTTAGCGCATAGCTAGAGTTGATCTCGACTTCTGGTCGAACAAGCGGCATGCTCCTGCCGACAACGTTGACACCTTCAAGTTGGTAACTTTTTTTAATCCCCATTTTTATGTTACGCAAATATCCGTGTGTGTTATCTTTGTAACTCTTAATTTTGTAACTTTTTTACTTTGTCTTTTTGTAATCTTTTGTATATATTCTGTTCTGCACTGTTCCATGTTTTTCTGGAATATTAAATTATTATTTAATAAGCTTGACTTCTGCCGTACTAAACTAACACTCATAGCCTAGAAGAGACTGAAGTGTAACCGTGTATAAGTTTCATGCCTAATTGTACGCTTGAGCAACACTACCGTATGAAATTGTAATTGTATTGTGTGTGGGGGCGTTTGTCATACGTTGGCCTAAGCGCGCAGCTGACCCAACGTACGAACAACGCCAGTGCGAGTAGCGACAGCAGAGTGGCTAACAGTATAGTTCGGAACGACTGTTAGTGGGTCTTTGCTTCACGACAGTGTAAGATTGCAACTGTGTGTGTGTGTGGGTGCGTGGCGTTCCCGTATTTGGCCTAAGCGCAAAGCTGACCCGAATACGAAAACGCGGAGTGCGCGCTGAGGACTCAACAGCAGAGTGGAAGTGTCTAGCGAACAGCTAGTGGTGGCAGTGAGAGGTGTTCTGAGGGGTCCCAGCCTTGTTGACGCCATCCAATCTCCATTGTACGTCTATGGGAGCAACGCCTGGTATAGTAAACCTGGATATAATTAAACTTCTGTTATAGTAAACAAGTTATGCTTAGAGCTGTCAGAGCATTGCAATGCCTGATGGGACTTGTAGTTCCACCACAGCTGGAGTGCCAAGGTTAGCCATCACTGACCTATGGCCTCCTCCTCCCCAATAGCCATAGCCATTCCTCTCCTAAGTCCATGGTTCTTGCGACTGTATGTAATGCCTTATGGCATCACACGCTAATAAAAAGAAGTAAAATTACACAGCCCATAACGCTCCTAAAAAAGGAATGCCGGACCACAAGATGGTGAGAATGACAAACATATAACAAAAAGACAAATCATATAACATGCATAAGATAAGCAATCACAGACATGCACATATTTTACACATAAAAAGGCCGACAAAGTTAGCTGTAAAAAAGAGTTGGGTGGCATCTGCGAATAGAGAGTACTGATCCTTATGGAAACACACACTGAAATTAAACCATCAGCCCGTCGCTCCCCTAAATAGGAGGGCCGGACCACAAAGCACTGAGTATGACGAACATAAAACAAAAAAATACATCTTCTAAAGTTTTAAACTTCCTCTTCCACAACCTATGGCAGTGAAGGCTAACCTTGGCACTCCAACTGTCTGAAAACTACGAATCCCACCATTCCTCTGCCTCCCTGAGTTATGCTTAGAGCTGTCAGAGCATTGCAATGCCTGATGGGACTTATAGTTCCACCACAGCTGGAGTGCTAAGGTTAGCCATTACTGACCTATGGCCTCCTCCTCCCCAATAGCCATAGCCATTCCTCTCCTAAGTCCATGGTTCTTGTGCACTGTATGCAATGCCTTATGGCATCACACGCTAAAAAAAAGAAGTAGGATTACACTATCAGCCCATCACGGTCCTAAAAAAGGAGCGCCGGACCACATGGTGAGAATGACAAACCTATAACAAAAAGACAAACCATATAACATGCATAAGACAAACCAATGACAGACATACACATATTTTACACATAAAAAGGCCCACAAAGTAAACTGTAAAAAATTATTGGGCGGCATCTGCGAGTAGAGAGTACCGATCTTTATGGCATTACACACTGAAATTCACTCAGCCCATAAGCCTGTTGTGCTCCTAACCAAAGGGCCCCGGACCACAAGGCGGTAAATTTGACAAACATGAAACAAAAAAAGACAAACAATTTAACATGCATAAAGACAAACAATGACAGACCAACAAATACTTTACATATAACAGGCCAACAATGTGAGCTGTAAAACATAATTGGTTGGCATCTGCGAAAATAGAGTACTGATCTTTATGGCTTTACACACTGAAATTCCCTAAGCCCATAAGCTCGTTGCGCTCCTAACCAAAGGGCGCCGGACCACAAGGAGGTAAATTTGACAAACATGAAACAAAAAAAGACAAACAATTTAACATGCATAAAGACAAACAATGGCAGACCAACAAATACTTTACATATAACAGGCCAACAATGTGAGCTGTAAAACATAATTGGTTGGCATCTGCGAATAGAGAGTACTGATCCTTATGGAAACACACACTGAAATTAAACCATCAGCCCGTCGCTCTCATAAAAAGGAGGGTGGGACCACAAATCAGTGAGTATGACAAACATAAAACAAAAAAAAGACATCTTCTAAAGTTTTAAACTTCCTCTTCCACTACCTATGGCAGTGATGGCTAACCTTGGCACTCCAATTGTCAGAAAACTACGAATCCCACCATTCCTCTGCCTCCCTGAGTTATGCTTAGAGCTGTCAGAGCATTGCAATGCCTGATGGGACTTATAGTTCCACCACAGCTGGAGTGCTAAGGTACGCCATCACTGACCTATGGCCTCCTCCTCCCCAATAGCCATAGCCATTCCTCTCCTAAATCCATGGTTGTTGCGCACTGCATGTAACGCCTTATGGCTTTAAATGCTAAAAAAAAGACGTAAGATTGCACTATCAGCTCGTCACGGTCCTAAAAAAGGAGCGCCGGACCACATGGTGAGAATGACAAACCTATAACAAAAAGACAAACCATATAACATGCATCAGACAAACCATTGACAGACATACACATATTTTACACATAAAAAGGCCCACAAAGTAAACTGTAAAAAATTATTGGGTGGCATCTGCGAGTAGAGAGTACCGATCTTTATGGCATTACACACTGAAATTCACTCAGCCCATCAGCCCGTTGCGCACCTAACCAAAGGGTGCCAGACCACAAGGCGTTAAATTTGACAAACATGAAACAAAAAAAAAGACAAACCATTTAACATGCATAAAGACAAACAATGACAGACCAACAAATACTTTACATATAACAGGCCAACAATGTGAGCTGTAAAACATAATTAGTTGGCATCTGCAAAAAGAGAGTACTGATCTTTATGGCATTACACACTGAAATTCCCAAAGCCCATAAGCCCGTTGCGCTCCTAACCAAAGGGCGCCGGACCACAAGGCGGTAAATTTGACAAACATGAAACAAACAAAAGACAAACCATTTAACATGCATAAAAACAAACAATCCCACCTCACCCCAGCAGAGAACTGACTGTTGAGCTCGGCGAATCCCACCTCACCCCAGCAGAGAACTGACTGTTGAGCTCGGCGAATCCCACCTCAACCCAGCAGAGACCTGACTGTTGAGCTTGGCGAATCCCACCTCACCCCAGCAGAGACCTGACTGTTGAGCTCGGCGAATCCCACCTCACCCCAGCAGAGACCTGACTGTGTAGTTCGCTAAATCCCGCCTCACGCCAGCAGAGACCTGACTGTGTAGTTCGGCGAATCCCGCCTCACCCCAGCAGAGACCTGACTGTGGAATTCGCCGAATCCTGCCTCACCCCAGCAGAGACCTGACTGTGGAGTTCAGCGAATCCCGCCTCACCACAGCAGAGACCTGACTGTTGAGCTCGGCAAATCCCGCCCCACCACAGCAGAGACCTGACTGTTGAGCTCGGCGAATCCCGCCTCACCACAGCAGAGACCTGACTGTTGTGCTCAGCGAATCCCGCCTCACCCCAGCAGAGACCTGGCTGTTGAGCTCGGCGAATCCTGCCTTACCCCAGCAGAGACCTGGCTATCGAGCTCAGCGAATCCCGCCTCACCCCAGCAGAGACCTGGCTGTCGAACTCGGCGAATCCCGCCTCACCACAGCAGAGACCTGACTGTTGTGCTCGGCGAATCCCGCCTCACCCCAGCAGAGACCTGGCTGTTGTGCTCGGCGAATCCTGCCTCACCCCAGCAGAGAACTGGCTGTCGAGCTCGGCGAATCCCGCCTCACCCCAGCAGAGACCTGGCTGTCGAGCTCGGCGAATCCCGCCTCACCCCAGCAGAGAACTGGCTGTTGTGCTCGGCGAATCCTGCCTCACCCCAGCAGAGACCTGGCTGTCGAGCTCGGCGAATCCCGCCTCACCCCAGCAGAGACCTGGCTTTCGAGCTCGGCGAATCCCGCCTTACCCCAGCAGAGACCTGGCTGTCGAGCTCGGCGAATTCTGCCTCACCCCAGCAGAGACCTGGCTGTCGAGCTCGGCGAATCCCGCCTCACCGCAGCAGAGACCTGACTGTTGAGCTCGGTGAATCCCGCCTCACCCCAGCAGAGACCTGACTGTTGAGCTTGGCGAATCCCGCCTCACCCCAGCAGAGACCTGATTGTTGAGCTCGGCGAATCCCGCCTCACCCCAGCAGAGATCGGACTGTTGAGTTCGGCGAAACCCGCCTCACCCCAGCAGAGAACTTACTGTGTAATTCGGTGAATCCCACCTTACCTCAGCAGAGACCGGACTGTTGAGTTTGGCGAATCCCACCTCACCCCAGCAGAGACCTGACTGTTGAGTTCGGAGAATCCCACCTCACCACAGCAGAGACCTGATTGTTGAGCTCGGCGAATCCCACCTCACCACAGCAGAGACCTGACTGTTGTGCTCGGCGAATCCCGCCTCACCACAGCAGAGACCTGACTGTTGAGCTTGGCGAATCCAGCCTCACCACAGCAGAGACCTGACTGTTGAGTTCGGCGAATCCCACCTCACCCCAGCAGAGGCCTGACTGTTGTGTTCGGCGAATCCCACCTCACCCCAGCAGAGACCTGACTGTTGAGTTCGCCGAATCCCGCCTCACCTCAGCAGAGACCTGACTGTTGAGTTCGCCGAATCCCGCCTCACTCCAGCAGAGACCTGACTGTGGAGTTCGCCGAATCCCGCCTCACCTCAGCAGAGACCTGACTGTTGAGTTCGCCGAATCCCACCTCACCCCAGCAGAGACCTGACTGTTGAGTTCGCCGAATCCCGCCTCACCTCAGCAGAGACCTGACTGTTGAGTTCGCCGAATCACGCCTCACCCCAGCAGAGACCTGACTGTGGAGTTCACCATATCCCGCCTCTCCCCAGCAGAGACCTGACTGTGGAGTTCGACGAATCCTGCCTCACCACAGCAGAGACCTGACTGTTCAGTTCGGCGAATCCCGCCTCACCACAGCAGAGACCTGACTGTTGAGCTCGGCGAATCCTGGCTCACCACAGCAGAGACCTGACTGTTGAGCTTGGCGAATCCCGCCCCACCACAGCAGAGACCTGACTGTTGTGCTCGGCGAATCCCGCCTCACCACACCAGAGACCTGACAGTTGTGTGCGGCGAATCCCACCTCACCCCAGCAGAGACCTGACTGTTGTGTTCGGCGGATCCCACTTCACCCCAGCGGAGATCTGACTGTTGTGTGCGGCGGATCCCACCTCACCCCAGTGGAGACCTGACTGTTGTGTTCGGCGGAACCCACCTCACCCCAGCAGAGACCTGACTGTTGTGTACGGCGGATCCCACCTCACCCCAGCAGAGACCTGACTGTTGTGTTCGGCGGATCCCACCTCACCCCAGCAGAGACCTGACTGTTGTGTTTGGCGAATCCCATCTCACCCCAGCAGAGACCTGACTGTTGTGTTCGGCGGATCCCACCTCACCCCAGCAGAGACCTGACTGTTGTGTTCGGCAGATCCCACCTCACCCCAGCAGAGACCTGACTGTTGCGTTCGGCGAATCCCACCTCACCCCAGCAGAGACCTGACTGTTGTGTTCGGCGGAACCCACCTCACCCCAGCAGAGACCTGACTGTTGCGTTCGGCGGATCCCACCTCACCCCAGCAGAGTTCTGACTGTTGTGTGCGGCGGATCCCACCTCACCCCAGCAGAGGCCTGACTGTTGTGTTCGGCGAAACCCACCTCATCCCAGCAGAGACCTGACTGTTGTGTTCGGCGGAACCCACCTCACCACAGCAGAGACCTGACTGTTGTGTGCGGCGGAACTCACCTTACCCCAGCAGAGACCTGACTGTTGTGTACGGCGGATCCCACCTCACCCCAGCAAAGTTCTGACTGTTGTGTGCGGCGGATGCCACCTCACCCCAGCAGAGACCTGACTGTTGTGTTCGGCGGATCCCATCTCACCCCAGCATAGACCTGACTGTTGTGTTCGGCGGATCCCACCTCACCCCAGCAGAGACCTGACTGTTGTGTTCAGCGAATCCCACTTCACCCCAGCAGAGACCTGACTGTTGTGTTCGGCGGACCCCACCACACCCCAGCAGAGACCTGACTGTTGTGTTCGGCGGATCCCACCTCACCCCAGCAGAGATCTGACTGTTGTGTGCGGCGGATCCCACCTCACCCCAGTGGAGACCTGACTGTTGTGTTCGGCGGAACCCACCTCACCCCAGCAGAGACCTGACTGTTGTGTACGGCGGATCCCACCTCACCCCAGCAGAGACCTGACTGTTATGTGCGGCGGATCCCACCTCACCTCAGCAGAGACCTCACTGTTGTGTTCGGTGGATCCCATCTCACCCCAGCAGAGTTCTGACTGTTGTGTGCGGCGGATCCCACCTTACCCCAGCAGAGGCCTGACTGTTGTGTTCGGCGAATCCCACCTCACCCCAGCAGAGACCTGACTGTTGTGTTCGGCGGAACCCACCTCACCCCAGCAGAGACCTGACTGTTGTGTTCGGCGGAACCCACCTCACCACAGCAGAGACCTGACTGTTGTGTGCGGCGGAACTCATCTTACCCCAGCAGAGACCTGACTGTTGTGTACGGCGGATCCCACCTCACCCCAGCAAAGTTCTGACTGTTGTGTGCGGCGGATCCCACCTCACCCCAGCAGAGACCTGACTGTTGTGTTCGGCGAATCCCACCTCACCATAGCAGAGACCTGACTGTTGTGTTCGGCGGATCCCACCTCACCCCAGCAGAGACCTGACTGTTGTGTTCGGTGGAACCCACCTCACCCCAGCAGAGACCTGACTGTTGTGTTCGGCGAATCCCACTTCATCCCAGCAGAGACCTGACTGTTGTGTTCGGCGGATCCCACCTCACCCTAGCAGAGACCTGACTGTTGTGTTCGGCGGATCCCATCTCACCCCGGCATAGACCTGACTGTTGTGTTCGGCGGAACCCACCTCACCCCAGCAGAGACCTGACTGTTGTGTTCGGCGGATCCCACCTCACCCCAGCAGAGATCTGACTGTTGTGTGCGGCGGATCCCACCTCACCCCAGTGGAGACCTGACTGTTGTGTTTGGCGAATCCCATCTCACCATAGCAGAGACCTGACTGTTGTGTTCGGCGGAACCCACCTCACCCCAGCAGAGACCTGACTGTTGTGTACGGCGGATCCCACCTCACCCCAGCAGAGACCTGACTGTTGTGTTCGGCGGAACCCACCTCACCCCAGCAGAGACCTGACTGTTGTGTTTGGCGAATCCCATCTCACCCCAGCAGAGACCTGACTGTTGTGTTCGGCGGAACCCACCTCACCCCAGCAGAGACCTGACTGTTGTGTACGGCGGATCCCACCTCACCCCAGCAGAGACCTGACTGTTGTGTTCGGCGGAACCTACCTCACCCCAGCAGAGACCTGACTGTTGTGTTCGGCGGAACCCACCTCACCCCAGCAGAGACCTGACTGTTGTGTGAGGCGGATCCCACCTCACCCCAGCAGAGACCTGACTGTTGTGTTCGGCGAATCCCACCTCACCATAGCAGAGACCTGACTGTTGTGTTCGGCGGATCCCACCTCACCCCAGCAGAGACCTGACTGTTGTGTTCGGCGGAACCCACCTCACCCCAGCAGAGACCTGACTGTTGTGTTCGGCGGATCCCATCTCACCCCAGCAGAGACCTGACTGTTGTGTTCGGCGGATCCCACCTCACCCCAGCAGAGACCTGACTGTTGTGTTCGGCGGATCCCACCTCACCCCAGCGGAGATCTGACTGTTGTGTGCGGCGGATCCCACCTCACCCCAGTGGAGACCTGACTGTTGTGTTCGGCGGAACCCACCTCACCCCAGCAGAGACCTGACTGTTGTGTACGGCGGATCCCACCTCACCCCAGCAGAGACCTGACAGTTGTGTGCGGTGAATCCCACCTCACCACAGCAGAGACCTGACTGTTGTGTGCGGCGAATCCCACCTCACCACAGCAGAGACCTGACTGTTGTGTGCGGCGAATCCCACCTCACCACAGCAGAGACCTGACTGTTGTGCTCGGCGAATCCCGGCTCACCACAGCAGAGACCTGACTGTTGTGTTCGGCGAATCCCGCCTCACCACAGCAGAGACCTGACTGTTGTGCTCGGCGAATCCCACCTCACCCCAGCAGAGACCTGACTGTTGTGTGCGGCGAATCCCACCTCAC
Organism: Hyperolius riggenbachi; assembly: GCF_040937935.1. Lineage (NCBI taxonomy): Eukaryota > Metazoa > Chordata > Amphibia > Anura > Hyperoliidae > Hyperolius > Hyperolius riggenbachi. The sequence goes on along the minus strand of NC_090648.1, from coordinate 466,080,836 downwards.
CACAGCAGAGACCTGACAGTTGTGTGCGGCGAATCCCACCTCACCACAGCAGAGACCTGACTGTTGTGTGCGGCGAATCCCACCTCACCACAGCAGAGACCTGACTGTTGTGTGCAGCGAATTCCACCTTACCCCAGCAGAGACCTGACTGTTGTGTGCGGCGGAACTCACCTTACCCCAGCAGAGACCTGACTGTTGTGTTCGGCGGATCCCACCTCACCCCAGCAGAGACCTGACTGTTGTGTGCGGCGGAACTCACCTTACTCCAGCAGAGACCTGACTGTTGTGTTCAGCGGATCCCACCTCACCCCAGCAGAGACCTGACTGTTGTGTGCGGCGGAACTCACCTTACTCCAGCAGAGTTCTGACTGTTGTGTTCAGCGGATCCCACCTCACCCCAGCAGAGACCTGACGGTTGTGTTCGGCGGATCCCACCTCACCCCAGCAGAGACCTGATTGTTGTGATCGGCGGAACCCACCTCACCCCAGCAGAGACCTGACTGTTGTGTGGGGCGAATCCCACCTCACCCCAGCAGAGACCTGACTGTTGTGTTCGGCGAATTCCACCTCACCACAGCAGAGACCTGACTGTTGTGTTCGGCGGATCCCACCTCACCCCAGCAGAGACCTGACTGTTGTGTTCGGCGGAACCCACCTCACCCCAGCAGAGACCTGACTGTTGCGTTCGGCGGATCCCACCTCACCCCAGCAGAGTTCTGACTGTTGTGTGCGGCGGATCCCACCTCACCCCAGCAGAGGCCTGACTGTTGTGTTCGGCGAATCCCACCTCACCCCAGCAGAGACCTGACTGTTGTGTTCGGCGGAACCCACCTCACCCCAGCAGAGACCTGACTGTTGTGTTCGGCGGAACCCACCTCACCACAGCAGAGACCTGACTGTTGTGTGCAGCGAATTCCACCTCACCCCAGCATAGACCTGACTGTTGTGTGCGGCGGAACTCACCTTACCCCAGCAGAGACCTGACTGTTGTGTTCAGCGGATCCCACGTCACCCCAGCAGAGACCTGACTGTTGTGTGCGGCGGAACTCACCTTACCCCAGCAGAGACCTGACTGTTGTGTTCGGCGGATCCCACCTCACCCCAGCAGAGTTCTGACTGTTGTGTGCGGCGAATCCCACCTCACCCCAGCAGAGACCTGACTGTTGTGTGCGGCGGAACTCACCTTACTCCAGCAGAGACCTGACTGTTGTGTTCAGCGGATCCCACCTCACCCCAGCAGAGCCCTGACTGTTGTGTGCGGCGGAACTCACCTTACTCCAGCAGAGTTCTGACTGTTGTGTTCAGCGGATCCCACCTCACCCCAGCAGAGACCTGACGGTTGTGTTCGGCGGATCCCACCTCACCCCAGCAGAGACCTGATTGTTGTGATCGGCGGAACCCACCTCACCCCAGCAGAGACCTGACTGTTGTGTGGGGCGAATCCCACCTCACCCCAGCAGAGACCTGACTGTTGTGTTCGGCGAATTCCACCTCACCACAGCAGAGACCTGACTGTTGTGTTCGGAGAATCCCACCTCACCCCAGCAGAGACCTGACTGTTGTATTCGGCGGATCCCACCTCACCCAAGCAGAGTTCTGACTGTTGTGTGCGGCGAATCCCACCTCACCACAGCAGAGACCTGACAGTTGTGTGCGGTGAATCCCACCTCACCACAGCAGAGACCTGACTGTTGTGTGCGGCGAATCCCACCTCACCACAGCAGAGACCTGACTGTTGTGTGCGGCGAATCCCACCTCACCACAGCAGAGACCTGACTGTTGTGCTCGGCGAATCCCGGCTCACCACAGCAGAGACCTGACTGTTGTGTTCGGCGAATCCCGCCTCACCACAGCAGAAACCTGACTGTTGTGCTCGGCGAATCCCACCTCACCCCAGCAGAGACCTGACTGTTGTGTGCGGCGAATCCCACCTCACCACAGCAGAGACCTGACAGTTGTGTGCGGCGAATCCCACCTCACCACAGCAGAGACCTGACTGTTGTGTGCGGCGAATCCCACCTCACCACAGCAGAGACCTGACTGTTGTGTGCAGCGAATTCCACCTCACCTCAGCAGAGACCTGACTGTTGTGTGCGGCGGAACTCACCTTACCCCAGCAGAGACCTGACTGTTGTGTTCGGCGGATCCCACCTCACCCCAGCAGAGACCTGACTGTTGTGTGCGGCGGAACTCACCTTACTCCAGCAGAGACCTGACTGTTGTGTACGGCGGATCCCACCTTACCCCAGCAGAGACCTGACTGTTGTGTTCGGCGGATCCCACCTCACCCCAGCAGAGTTCTGACTGTTGTGTGCGGCGAATCCCACCTCACCCCAGCAGAGACCTGACTGTTGTGTGCGGCGGAACTCACCTTACTCCAGCAGAGACCTGACTGTTGTGTTCAGCGGATCCCACCTCACCCCAGCAGAGCCCTGACTGTTGTGTGCGGCGGAACTCACCTCACCCCAGCAGAGACCTGACTGTTGTGTACGGCGGATCCCACCTCACCCCAGCAGAGACCTGACTGTTGTGTTCGGCGGAACCCACCTCACCCCAGCAGAGACCTGACTGTTGTGTTCGGCGGAACCCACCTCACCCCAGCAGAGACCTGACTGTTGTGTGCGGCGGATCCCACCTTACCCCAGCAGAGACCTGACTGTTGTGTTCGGCGAATCCCACCTCACCATAGCAGAGACCTGACTGTTGTGTTCGGCGGATCCCACCTCACCCCAGCAGAGACCTGACTGTTGTGTTCGGCGGAACCCACCTCACCCCAGCAGAGACCTGACTGTTGTGTTCGGCGGATCCCATCTCACCCCAGCAGAGACCTGACTGTTGTGTACGGCGGATCCCACCTCACCCCAGCAGAGACCTGACTGTTGTGTTCGGCGGAACCCACCTCACCCCAGCAGAGACCTGACTGTTGTGTTCGGCGGAACCCACCTCACCCCAGCAGAGACCTGACTGTTGTGTGCGGCGGATCCCACCTTACCCCAGCAGAGACCTGACTGTTGTGTTCGGCGAATCCCACCTCACCATAGCAGAGACCTGACTGTTGTGTTCGGCGGATCCCACCTCACCCCAGCAGAGACCTGACTGTTGTGTTCGGCGGAACCCACCTCACCCCAGCAGAGACCTGACTGTTGTGTTCGGCGGATCCCATCTCACCCCAGCAGAGACCTGACTGTTGTGTTCGGCGGATCCCACCTCACCCCAGCAGAGACCTAACTGTTGTGTTCGGCGGATCCCACCTCACCCCAGCGGAGATCTGACTGTTGTGTGCGGCGGATCCCACCTCACCCCAGTGGAGACCTGACTGTTGTGTTCGGCGGAACCCACCTCACCCCAGCAGAGACCTGACTGTTGTGTACGGCGGATCCCACCTCACCCCAGCAGAGACCTGACTGTTATGTGCGGCGGATCCCACCTCACCTCAGCAGAGACCTGACTGTTGTGTTCGGCGGATCCCACCACACCCCAGCAGAGACCTGACTGTTGTGTTTGGCGAATCCCATCTCACCCCAGCAGAGACCTGACTGTTGTGTTCGGCGGATCCCACCTCACCCCAGCAGAGACCTGACTGTTGTGTGCGGCGGATCCCACCTCACCCCAGCAGAGGCCTGACTGTTGTGTTCGGCGAATCCCACCTCACCCCAGCAGAGACCTGACTGTTGTGTTCGGCGGAACCCACCTCACCCCAGCAGAGACCTGACTGTTGTGTTCGGCGGAACCCACCTCACCACAGCAGAGACCTGACTGTTGTGTGCAGCGAATTCCACCTCACCCCAGCATAGACCTGACTGTTGTGTGCGGCGGAACTCACCTTACTCCAGCAGAGACCTGACTGTTGTGTTCAGCGGATCCCACCTCACCCCAGCAGAGACCTGACTGTTGTGTGCGGCGGAACTCACCTTACTCCAGCAGAGTTCTGACTGTTGTGTTCAGCGGATCCCACCTCACCCCAGCAGAGACCTGACTGTTGTGTGCAGCGAATTCCACCTCACCCCAGCATAGACCTGACTGTTGTGTGCGGCGGAACTCACCTTACCCCAGCAGAGACCTGACTGTTGTGTTCAGCGGATCCCACGTCACCCCAGCAGAGTTCTGACTGTTGTGTTCAGCGGATCCCACCTCACCCCAGCAGAGACCTGACGGTTGTGTTCGGCGGATCCCACCTCACCCCAGCAGAGACCTGATTGTTGTGATCGGCGGAACCCACCTCACCCCAGCAGAGACCTGACTGTTGTGTGGGGCGAATCCCACCTCACCCCAGCAGAGACCTGACTGTTGTGTTCGGCGAATTCCACCTCACCACAGCAGAGACCTGACTGTTGTGTTCGGCGGAACCCACCTCACCCCAGCAGAGACCTGACTGTTGTGTGCAGCGAATTCCACCTCACCCCAGCAGAGACCTGACTGTTGTGTGCGGCGGATCCCACCTCACCCCAGCAGAGGCCTGACTGTTGTGTTCGGCGAATCCCACCTCACCCCAGCAGAGACCTGACTGTTGTGTTCGGCGGAACCCACCTCACCCCAGCAGAGACCTGACTGTTGTGTTCGGCGGAACCCACCTCACCACAGCAGAGACCTGACTGTTGTGTGCAGCGAATTCCACCTCACCCCAGCATAGACCTGACTGTTGTGTGCGGCGGAACTCACCTTACCCCAGCAGAGACCTGACTGTTGTGTTCAGCGGATCCCACGTCACCCCAGCAGAGTTCTGACTGTTGTGTGCGGCGAATCCCACCTTACCCCAGCAGAGACCTGACTGTTGTGTGCGGCGGAACTCACCTTACTCCAGCAGAGACCTGACTGTTGTGTTCAGCGGATCCCACCTCACCCCAGCAGAGCCCTGACTGTTGTGTGCGGCGGAACTCACCTTACTCCAGCAGAGTTCTGACTGTTGTGTTCAGCGGATCCCACCTCACCCCAGCAGAGACCTGACGGTTGTGTTCGGCGGATCCCACCTCACCCCAGCAGAGACCTGATTGTTGTGATCGGCGGAACCCACCTCACCCCAGCAGAGACCTGACTGTTGTGTGGGGCGAATCCCACCTCACCCCAGCAGAGACCTGACTGTTGTGTTCGGCGAATTCCACCTCACCACAGCAGAGACCTGACTGTTGTGTTCGGCGGAACCCACCTCACCCCAGCAGAGACCTGACTGTTGTGTTCGACGGATCCCACCTCACCCCAGCAGAGTTCTGACTGTTGTGTGCGGCGAATCCCACCTCACCACAGCAGAGACCTGACTGTTGTGTGCGGCGAATCCCACCTCACCACAGCAGAGACCTGACGGTTGTGTTCAGCGGATCCCACCTCACCCCAGCAGAGACCTGACGGTTGTGTTCGGCGGATCCCACCTCACCTCAGCAGAGACCTGATAGTTGTGATCGGCGGAACCCACCTCACCCCAGCAGAGACCTGACTGTTGTGTGGGGCGAATCCCACCTCACCCCAGCAGAGACCTGACTGTTGTGTTCGGCGAATTCCACCTCACCACAGCAGAGACCTGACTGTTGTGTTCGGCGGATCCCACCTCACCCCAGCAGAGACCTGACTGTTGTGTTCGGCGGAACCCACCTCACCACAGCAGAGACCTGACTGTTGTGTTCGGCGGAACCCACCTCACCACAGCAGAGACCTGACAGTTGTGTGCGGTGAATCCCACCTCACCACAGCAGAGACCTGACTGTTGTGTGCGGCGAATCCCACCTCACCACAGCAGAGACCTGACTGTTGTGTGCGGCGAATCCCACCTCACCACAGCAGAGACCTGACTGTTGTGTTCGGCGAATCCCACCTTACCCCAGCAGAGACCTGACTGTTGTGTTCAGCGGATCCCACCTCACCCCAGCAGAGACCTGACTGTTGTGTGCGGCGGATCCCACCTTACCCCAGCAGAGTTCTGACTGTTGTGTTCGGCGAATCCCACCTCACCCCAGCAGAGACCTGACTGTTGTGTTCGGCGGAACCCACCTCACCCCAGCAGAGACCTGACTGTTGTGTTCGGCGGATCCCACCTCACCCCAGCAGAGTTCTGACTGTTGTGTGCGGCGGATCCCACCTCACCCCAGCAGAGACCTGATTGTTGTGTTCGGCGGAACCCACCTCTTCCCAGCAGAGATCTGACTGTTGTGTGCGGCGAATCCCACCTCACCACAGCAGAGACCTGACTGTTGTGTGGGGTGAATCCCATCTCACCCCAGCAGAGACCTGACTGTTGTGTGCGGCGAATCCCACCTCACCACAGCAGAGACCTGACTGTTGTGTGCGGCGAATCCCACCTCACCACAGCAGAGACCTGACTGTTGTGTGGGGCGAATCCCACCTCACCCCAGCAGAGACCTGACTGTTGTGTTCGGCGGATCCCACCTCACCCCAGCAGAGACCTGACTGTTGTGTTTGGCGGATCCCACCTCACCACAGCAGAGACCTGACTGTTGTGTGCGGCGAATCCCACCTCACCACAGCAGAGACCTGACTGTTGTGTTCGGCGAATCCCACCTCACCACAGCAGAGACCTGACTGTTGTGTGCGACGAATCCCACCTGACAACAGCAGAGATCTTACTGTTGTGTGGGGCGAATACCACCTCACCCCAGCAGAGACCTGACTGTTGTGTTCGGCGAATCCCACCTCACCACAGCAGAGACCTGACTGTTGTGTTCGGCGGATCCCACCTCACCCCAGCAGAGACCTGACTGTTGTGTTCGGCGGATCCCACCTCACCCCAGCAGAGACCTGACTGTTGTGTTCGGCGGAACCCACCTCACACCAGCAGAGACCTGACTGTTGTGTTCGGCGGATCCCACCTCACCCCAGCAGAGTTCTGACTGTTGTGTGCGGCGGATCCCACCTCACCCCAGCAGAGACCTGACTGTTGTGTGCGGCGAATCCCACCTCACCACAGCAGAGACCTGACTGTTGTGTGCGGCGAATCCCACATCACCACAGCAGAGACCTGACTGTTGTGTTCAGCGGATCCCACCTCACCCCAGCAGAGACCTGACTGTTGTGTGCGGCGGATGCCACCTCACCCTAGCAGAGTTCTGACTGTTGTGTGCGGCGAATCCCACCTCACCCCAGCAGAGACCTGACTGTTGTGTGCGGCGGAACTCACCTTACTCCAGCAGAGACCTGACTGTTGTGTTCAGCGGATCCCACCTCACCCCAGCAGAGCCCTGACTGTTGTGTGCGGCGGAACTCACCTTACTCCAGCAGAGTTCTGACTGTTGTGTTCAGCGGATCCCACCTCACCCCAGCAGAGACCTGACGGTTGTGTTCGGCGGATCCCACCTCACCCCAGCAGAGACCTGATTGTTGTGATCGGCGGAACCCACCTCACCCCAGCAGAGACCTGACTGTTGTGTGGGGCGAATCCCACCTCACCCCAGCAGAGACCTGACTGTTGTGTTCGGCGAATTCCACCTCACCACAGCAGAGACCTGACTGTTGTGTTCGGCGGATCCCACCTCACCCCAGCAGAGACCTGACTGTTGTGTTCGGCGGATCCCACCTCACCCCAGCAGAGACCTGACTGTTGTGTTCGGCGAATTCCACCTCACCACAGCAGAGACCTGACTGTTGTGTTCGGCGGATCCCACCTCACCCCAGCAGAGACCTGACTGTTGTGTTCGGCGGATCCCACCTCACCCCAGCAGAGACCTGACTGTTGTGTTCGGCGGAACCCACCTCACCCCAGCAGAGACCTGACTGTTGTGTTTGACGGATCCCACCTCACCCCAGCAGAGTTCTGACAGTTGTGTGCGGTGAATCCCACCTCACCCCAGCAGAGACCTGACTGTTGTGTTTGACGGATCCCACCTCACCACAGCAGAGACCTGACAGTTTTGTGCGGCGAATCCCACCTCACCACAGCAGAGACCTGACTGTTGTGTGCGGCGAATCCCACCTCACCACAGCAGAGACCTGACTGTTGTGTGCAGCGAATTCCACCTCACCTCAGCATAGACCTGACTGTTGTGTGCGGCGGAACTCACCTTACCCCAGCAGAGACCTGACTGTTGTGTTCGGCGGATCCCACCTCACCCCAGCAGAGACCTGACTGTTGTGTGCGGCGGAACTCACCTTACTCCAGCAGAGACCTGACTGTTGTGTACGGCGGATCCCACCTCACCCCAGCAGAGACCTGATTGTTGTGATCGGCGGAACCCACCTCACCCCAGCAGAGACCTGACTGTTGTGTGGGGCGAATCCCACCTCACCCCAGCAGAGACCTGACTGTTGTGTTCGGCGAATTCCACCTCACCACAGCAGAGACCTGACTGTTGTGTTCGGCGGAACCCACCTCACCACAGCAGAGACCTGACAGTTGTGTGCGGTGAATCCCACCTCACCACAGCAGAGACCTGACTGTTGTGTGCGGCGAATCCCACCTCACCACAGCAGAGACCTGACTGTTGTGTGCGGCGAATCCCACCTCACCACAGCAGAGACCTGACTGTTGTGTGCGGCGGATCCCACCTCACCCCAGCAGAGACCTGACTGTTGTGTTCGGCGGAACCCACCTCACCCCAGCAGAGACCTGACTGTTGTGTTCGGCGGATCCCACCTCACCCCAGCAGATTTCTGATTGTTGTGTGCGGCGGATCCCACCTCACCCCAGCAGAGACCTGATTGTTGTGTTCGGCGGAACCCACCTCTTCCCAGCAGAGACCTGACTGTTGTGTGCGGCGAATCCCACCTCACCACAGCAGAGACCTGACTGTTGTGTGGGGTGAATCCCACCTCACCCCAGCAGAGACCTGACTGTTGTGTGCGGCGAATCCCACCTCACCACAGCAGAGACCTGACTGTTGTGTGCGGCGAATCCCACCTCACCACAGCAGAGACCTGACTGTTGTGTGGGGCGAATCCCACCTCACCCCAGCAGAGACCTGACTGTTGTGTTCGGCGGATCCCACCTCACCCCAGCAGAGACCTGACTGTTGTGTGCGGCGAATCCCACCTCACCCCAGCAGAGACCTGACTGTTGTGTTCGGCGGAACCTACTTCACCACAGCAGAGACCTGACTGTTGTGTTCGGCGGATCCCACCTCACCCCAGCAGAGTTCTGACTGTTGTGTGCAGCGGATCCCCCCTCACCCCAGCAGAGACCTGACTGTTGTGTTCAGCGCAACCCACCTCACCCCAGCAGAGACCTGACTGTTGTGTTCGGCGGATCCCACCTCACCCCAGCAGAGACCTGACTGTTGTGTTCGGCAGATCCCACCTCACCACAGCAGAGACCTGACTGCTGTGTGCGGCGAATCCCACCTCACCACAGCAGAGACCTGACTGTTGTGTGCGGCGAATCCCACCGCACCACAGCAGAGACCTGACTGTTGTGTTCGGCGGATCCCACCTCACCCCAGCAGAGACCTGACTGTTGTGTGCAGCGAATCCCACCTCACCACAGCAGAGTTCTGACTGTTGTGTACGGCGGATCCCACCTCACCCCAGCAGAAACCTGACTGTTGTGTGCGGTGGATCCTACCTCACCCCAGCAGAGACCTGACTGTTGTGTTCGGCGAATCTCACCTCACCACAGCAGAGACCTGACTGTTGTGTGGGGCGAATCCCACCTCACCCCAGCAGAGACCTGACTGTTGTGTACGGCGGAACCTACCTCACCCCAGCAGAGACCTGACTGTTGTGTGCGGCGGATCCCACCTCACCCCAGCAGAGTTCTGACTGTTGTGTGCAGCGGATCCCCCCTCACCACAGCAGAGACCTGACTGTTGTGTTCGGCGGAACCCACCTCACCCCAGGAGAGACCTGACTGTTGTGTTCGGCGAATCCCACCTCACCATAGCAGAGACCTGACTGTTGTGTTCGGCGGAACCCACCTCACCCCAGGGGAGACCTGACAGTTGTGTGCGGCGAATCCCACCTCACCCCAGCAGAGACCTGACTGTTGTGTGCGGCGAATCCCACCTCACCACAGCAGAGACCTGACTGTTGTGTGCGGCGAATCCCACCTCACCACAGCAGAGACCTGACTGTTGTGTGCGGCGGATCCCACCTCACCCCAGCAGAGACCTGACTGTTGTGTTCGGCGGAACCCACCTCACCCCAGCAGAGACCTGACTGTTGTGTTCGGCGGATCCCACCTCACCCCAGCAGATTTCTGATTGTTGTGTGCGGCGGATCCCACCTCACCCCAGCAGAGACCTGATTGTTGTGTTCGGCGGAACCCACCTCTTCCCAGCAGAGACCTGACTGTTGTGTGCGGCGAATCCCACCTCACCACAGCAGAGACCTGACTGTTGTGTGGGGTGAATCCCACCTCACCCCAGCAGAGACCTGACTGTTGTGTGCGGCGAATCCCACCTCACCACAGCAGAGACCTGACTGTTGTGTGCGGCGAATCCCACCTCACCACAGCAGAGACCTGACTGTTGTGTGGGGCGAATCCCACCTCACCCCAGCAGAGACCTGACTGTTGTGTTCGGCGGATCCCACCTCACCCCAGCAGAGACCTGACTATTGTGTGCGGCGAATCCCACCTCACCCCAGCAGAGACCTGACTATTGTGTGCGGCGGATCCCACCTCACCCCAGCAGAGACCTGACTGTTGTGTTCGGCGGATCCCACCTCACCCCAGCAGAGACCTGACTGTTGTGTACGGCGGAACCCACCTCACCCCAGCAGAGACCTGACTGTTGTGTTCGGCGGAACCCACCTCACCCCAGCAGAGACCTGACTGTATTGTTAGGCGGAACCCACCTCACCCCAGCAAAGACCTGACTGTTGTGTGGGGCGAATCCCACCTCACCACAGCAGAGACCTGACTGTTGTGTGGGGCGAATCCCACCTCACCCCAGCAGAGACCTGACTGTTGTGTACGGCGGATCCCACCTCACCCCAGCAGAGACCTGACTGTTGTGTTCGGCAGATCCCACCTCACCACAGCAGAGACCTGACTGTATTGTTAGGCGGAACCCACCTCACCCCAGCAAAGACCTGACTGTTGTGTGGGGCGAATCCCACCTCACCACAGCAGAGACCTGACTGTTGTGTGGGGCGAATCCCACCTCACCCCAGCAGAGACCTGACTGTTGTGTACGGCGGATCCCACCTCACCCCAGCAGAGACCTGACTGTTGTGTTCGGCGGAACCTACCTCACCCCAGCAGAGACCTGACTGTAGTTTGCGGCAGATCCCACCTCACCCCAGCAGAGTTCTGACTGTTGTGTGCAGCGGATCCCCCCTCACCCCAGCAGAGACCTGACTGTTGTGTTCAGCGCAACCCACCTCACCCCAGCAGAGACCTGACTGTTGTGTTCGGCGGATCCCACCTCACCCCAGCAGAGACCTGACTGTTGTGTTCGGCAGATCCCACCTCACCACAGCAGAGACCTGACTGCTGTGTGCGGCGAATCCCACCTCACCACAGCAGAGACCTGACTGTTGTGTTCGGCGGAACCCACCTCACCCCAGCAGAGACCTGACTGTTGTGTTCGGCGGAACCCACCTCACCCCAGCAGAGACCTGACTGTTGTGTTCGGCGGAACCCACCTCACCCCAGCAGAGACCTGACTGTTGTGTTCGGCGGATCCCACCTCACCCCAGCAGAGACCTGACTGTATTGTTAGGCGGAACCCACCTCACCCCAGCAGAGACCTGACTGTTGTGTACGGCGGATCCCACCTCACCCCAGCAGAAACCTGACTGTTGTGTTCGGCGAATCTCACCTCACCACAGCAGAGACCTGACTGTTGTGTGCGGCGAATCCCACCTCACCACAGCAGAGACCTGACTGTTGTGTGGGGCGAATCCCACCTCACCCCAGCAGAGACCTGACTGTTGTGTACGGCGGATCCCACCTCACCCCAGCAGAGACCTGACTGTTGTGTACGGCGGATCCCACCTCACCCCAGCAGAGACCTGACTGTTGTGTGCGGCGGATCCCACCTCACCCCAGCAGAGTTCTGACTGTTGTGTGCAGCTGATCCCCCCTCACCCCAGCAGAGACCTGACTGTTGTGTTCAGCGCAACCAACCTCACCCCAGCAGAGACCTGACTGTTGTGTTCGGCGGATCCCACCTCACCCCAGCAGAGACCTGACTGTTGTGTTCGGCAAATCCCACCTCACCCCAGCAGAGACCTGACTGTTGTGTTCGGCGGATCCCACCTCACCCCAGCAGAGACCTGACTGCTGTGTTCGGCGGATCCCACATCACCCCAGCAGAGACCTGACTGTTGTGTTCGGCGGAACCCACCTCACCCCAGCAGAGACCTGACTGTTGTGTTCGGCGGAACCCACCTCACCCCAGGAGAGACCTGACAGTTGTGTGCGGCGAATCCCACCTCACCCCAGCAGAGACCTGACTGTTGTGTTCGGCGAATCCCACCTCACCATAGCAGAGACCTGACTGTTGTGTTCGGCGAATCCCACCTCACCCCAGCAGAGACCTGACTGTTGTGTGCGGCGGATCCCACCTCACCCCAGCAGAGACCTGACTGTTGTGTTCGGCGGATCCCACCTCACCCCAGCAGAGACCTGACTGTTGTGTTCGGCGGATCCCACCTCACCCCAGCAGAGACCTGACTGTTGTGTGCAGCGAATCCCACCTCACCACAGCAGAGTTCTGACTGTTGTGTGTGGCGGATCCCACCTCACCCCAGCAGAGACCTGACTGTTGTGTTCGGCGGATCCCACCTCACCCCAGCAGAGACCTGACTGTTGTGTGCGGCGGATCCCACCTCACCCCAGCAGAGACCTGACTGTTGTGTTCGGCGGATCCCACCTCACCCCAGCAGAGACCTGACTGTTGTGTTCGGCGGATCCCACCTCACCCCAGCAGAGACCTGACTGTTGTGTGCAGCGAATCCCACCTCACCACAGCAGAGTTCTGACTGTTGTGTGTGGCGGATCCCACCTCACCCCAGCAGAGACCTGACTGTTGTGTTCGGCGGATCCCACCTCACCCCAGCAGAGACCTGACTGTTGTGTTCGGCGGAACCCACCTCACCCCAGCAGAGACCTGACTGTTGTGTGCGGCGGATCCCACCTCACCCCAGCAGAGACCTGACTGTTGTGTTCGGCGGAACCCACCTCACCCCAGCAGAGACCTGACTGTTGTGTTCGGCGGAACCCACCTCACCCCAGCAGAGACCTGACTGTTGTGTTCGGCGGATCCCACCTCACCCCAGCAGAGACCTGACTGTTGTGTTCGGCGGAACCCACCTCACCCCAGCAGAGACCTGACTGTTGTGTTCGGCGGAACCCACCTCACCCCAGGAGAGACCTGACAGTTGTGTGCGGCGAATCCCACCTCACCCCAGCAGAGACCTGACTGTTGTGTTCGGCGAATCCCACCTCACCATAGCAGAGACCTGACTGTTGTGTTCGGCGGATCCCACCTCACCCCAGCAGAGACCTGACTGTTGTGTGCGGTGGATCCCACCTCACCCCAGCAGAGACCTGACTGTTGTGTTCGGCGGATCCCACCTCACCCCAGCAGAGACCTGACTGTTGTGTTCGGCGGATCCCACCTCACCCCAGCAGAGACCTGACTGTTGTGTGCAGCGAATCCCACCTCACCACAGCAGAGTTCTGACTGTTGTGTTCGGCGGAACCCACCTCACCCCAGCAGAGACCTGACTGTTGTGTGCGGCGGATCCCACCTCACCCCAGCAGAGACCTGACTGTTGTGTTCGGCGGAACCCACCTCACCCCAGCAGAGACCTGACTGTTGTGTTCGGCGGATCCCACCTCACCCCAGCAGAGACCTGACTGTATTGTTAGGCGGAACCCACCTCACCCCAGCAGAGACCTGACTGTTGTGTGCGGCAGATCCCACCTCACCCCAGCAGAGTTCTGACTGTTGTGTGCAGCGGATCCCCCCTCACCCCAGCAGAGACCTGACTGTTGTGTTCAGCGCAACCCACCTCACCCCAGCAGAGACCTGACTGTTGTGTGCGGCGGATCCCACCTCACCCCAGCAGAGACCTGACTGTTGTGTGCCGCGGATCCCACCTCACCCCAGCAGAGACCTGACTGTTGTGTTCGGCGGATCCCACCTCACCCCAGCAGAGACCTGACTGTTGTGTTCGGCAGATCCCACCTCACCACAGCAGAGACCTGACTGCTGTGTGCGACGAATCCCACCTCACCCCAGCAGAGACCTGACTGTTGTGTGCGGCGGATCCCACCTCACCCCAGCAGAGACCTGACTGTTGTGTTCGGCGGATCCCACCTCACCCCAGCAGAGACCTGACTGTTGTGTTCGGCAGATCCCACCTCACCACAGCAGAGACCTGACTGCTGTGTGCGGCGAATCCCACCTCACCACAGCAGAGACCTGACTGTTGTGTTCGGCGGAACCCACCTCACCCCAGCAGAGACCTGACTGTTGTGTTCGGCGGAACCCACCTCACCCCAGCAGAGACCTGACTGTTGTGTTCGGCGGAACCCACCTCACCCCAGCAGAGACCTGACTGTTGTGTTCGGCGGATCCCACCTCACCCCAGCAGAGACCTGACTGTATTGTTAGGCGGAACCCACCTCACCCCAGCAGAGACCTGACTGTTGTGTACGGCGGATCCCACCTCACCCCAGCAGAAACCTGACTGTTGTGTGCGGCGGATCCCACCTCACCCCAGCAGAGACCTGACTGTTGTGTTCGGCGAATCTCACCTCACCACAGCAGAGACCTGACTGTTGTGTGCGGCGAATCCCACCTCACCACAGCAGAGACCTGACTGTTGTGTGGGGCGAATCCCACCTCACCCCAGCAGAGACCTGACTGTTGTGTACGGCGGATCCCACCTCACCCCAGCAAAGACCTGACTGTTGTGTTCGGCGGAACCTACCTAACCCCAGCAGAGACCTGACTGTTGTGTGCAGCGGATCCCCCCTCACCCCAGCAGAGACCTGACTGTTGTGTTCAGAGCAACCCACCTCACCCCAGCAGAGACCTGACTGTTGTGTTCGGCGGATCCCACCTCACCCCAGCAGAGACCTGACTGTTGTGTTCGGCAAATCCCACCTCACCCCAGCAGAGACCTGACTGTTGTGTTCGGCGGATCCCACCTCACCCCAGCAGAGACCTGACTGCTGTGTTCGGCGGATCCCACCTCACCCCAGCAGAGACCTGACTGTTGTGTTCGGCAGATCCCACCTCACCACAGCAGAGTTCTGACTGTTGTGTGTGGCGGATCCCACCTCACCCCAGCAGAGACCTGACTGTTGTGTTCGGCGGAACCCACCTCACCCCAGCAGAGACCTGACTGTTGTGTGCGGCGGATCCCACCTCACCCCAGCAGAGACCTGACTGTTGTGTGCAGCGAATCCCACCTCACCACAGCAGAGTTCTGACTGTTGTGTGCGGCGGATCCCACCTCACCCCAGCAGAGACCTGACTGTTGTGTTCGGCGGATCCCACCTCACCCCAGCAGAGACCTGACTGTTGTGTTCGGCGGATCCCACCTCACCCCAGCAGAGTTCTGACTGTTGTGTGCGGCGGAACCCACCTCACCCCAGCAGAGACCTGACTGTTGTGTTCGGCGGAACTTACCTCACCCCAGCAGAGACCTGACTGTTGTGTGCGGAGGATCCCACCTCACCCCAGCAGAGACCTGACTGTTGTGTTCGGCGGAACCCACCTCACCCCAGCAGAGACCTGACTGTTGTGTTCGGCGGAACCCACCTCACCCCAGCAGAGACCTGACTGTTGTGTACGGCGGATCCCACCTCACCGCAGCAGAATCCTGACTGTTGTGTGCGGCGGATCCCACCTCACCCCAGCAGAGACCTGACTGTTGTGTTCGGCGAATCTCACCTCACCACAGCAGAGACCTGACTGTTGTGTGCGGCGAATCCCACCTCACCACAGCAGAGACCTGACTGTTGTGTGGGGCGAATCCCACCTCATCCCAGCAGAGACCTGACTGTTGTGTTCAGCGCAACCCACCTCACCCCAGCAGAGACCTGACTGTTGTGTTCGGCGAATCCCACCTCACCATAGCAGAGACCTGACTGTTGTGTGCGGCGGATCCCACCTCACCCCAGCAGAGACCTGACTGTTGTGTTCGGCGGATCCCACCTCACCCCAGCAGAGACCTGACTGTTGTGTTCGGCAGATCCCACCTCACCACAGCAGAGACCTGACTGCTGTGTGCGGCGAATCCCACCTCACCCTAGCAGAGACCTGACTGTTGTGTTCGGCGGATCCCAC
Source organism: Hyperolius riggenbachi (assembly GCF_040937935.1). Classification (NCBI taxonomy): domain Eukaryota; kingdom Metazoa; phylum Chordata; class Amphibia; order Anura; family Hyperoliidae; genus Hyperolius; species Hyperolius riggenbachi. The sequence goes on along the minus strand of NC_090648.1, from coordinate 466,064,649 downwards.
CTCACCCCAGCAGAGACCTGACTGTTGTGTGCAGCGAATCCCACCTCACCACAGCAGAGTTCTGACTGTTGTGTGCGGCGGATCCCACCTCACCCCAGCAGAGACCTGACTGTTGTGTTCGGCGGAACCCACCTCACCCCAGCAGAGACCTGACTGTTGTGTGCGGTGGATCCCACCTCACCCCAGCAGAGACCTGACTGTTGTGTTCGGCGGAACCCACCTCACCCCAGCAGAGACCTGACTGTTGTGTTCGGCGGAACCCACCTCACCCCAGCAGAGACCTGACTGTATTGTTAGGCGGAACCCACCTCACCCCAGCAGAGACCTGACTGTTGTGTACGGCGGATCCCACCTCACCCCAGCAGAAACCTGACTGTTGTGTGCGGCGGATCCCACCTCACCCCAGCAGAGACCTGACTGTTGTGTTCGGCGAATCTCACCTCACCATAGCAGAGACCTGACTGTTGTGTGCGGCGAATCCCACCTCACCACAGCAGAGACCTGACTGTTGTGTGGGGCGAATCCCACCTCACCCCAGCAGAGACCTGACTGTTGTGTACGGCGGATCCCACCTCACCCCAGCAGAGACCTGACTGTTGTGTTCGGCGGAACCTACCTCACCCCAGCAGAGACCTGACTGTTGTGTGCGGCGGATCCCACCTCACCCCAGCAGAGTTCTGACTGTTGTGTGCAGCGGATCCCCCCTCACCCCAGCAGAGACCTGACTGTTGTGTTTAGCGCAACCCACCTCACCCCAGCAGAGACCTGACTGTTGTGTTCGGCGGATCCCACCTCACCCCAGCAGAGACCTGACTGTTGTGTTCGGCAAATCCCACCTCACCCCAGCAGAGACCTGACTGTTGTGTTCGGCGGATCCCACCTCACCCCAGCAGAGACCTGACTGCTGTGTTCGGCGGATCCCACATCACCCCAGCAGAGACCTGACTGTTGTGTTCGGCGGAACCCACCTCACCCCAGCAGAGACCTGACTGTTGTGTTCGGCGGAACCCACCTCACCCCAGGAGAGACCTGACAGTTGTGTGCTGCGGATCCTCCCTCATCCCAGCAGAGACCTGACTGTTGTGTTCGGCGGATCCCACCTCACCCCAGCAGAGACCTGACTGTTGTGTTCGGCGGATCCCACCTCACCCCAGCAGAGACCTGACTGTTGTGTGCAGCGAATCCCACCTCACCACAGCAGAGTTCTGACTGTTGTGTGCGGCGGATCCCACCTCACCCCAGCAGAGACCTGACTGTTGTGTTCCGCGGATCCCACCTCACCCCAGCAGAGACCTGACTGTTGTGTTCGGCGAATCTCACCTCACCACAGCAGAGACCTGACTGTTGTGTGCGGCGAATCCCACCTCACCACAGCAGAGACCTGACTGTTGTGTGGGGCGAATCCCACCTCACCCCAGCAGAGACCTGACTGTTGTGTACGGCGGATCCCACCTCACCCCAGCAGAGACCTGACTGTTGTGTTCGGCGGAACCTACCTCACCCCAGCAGAGACCTGACTGTTGTGTGCGGCAGATCCCACCTCACCCCAGCAGAGTTCTGACTGTTGTGTGCAGCGGATCCCCCCTCATCCCAGCAGAGACCTGACTGTTGTGTTCAGCGCAACCCACCTCACCCCAGCAGAGACCTGACTGTTGTGTTCGGGAAATCCCACCTCACCCCAGCAGAGACCTGACTGTTGTGTGCGGCGAATCCCACCTCACCCCAGCAGAGACCTGACTGTTGTGTTCGGCGAATCCCACCTCACCATAGCAGAGACCTGACTGTTGTGTGCGGCGGATCCCACCTCACCCCAGCAGAGACCTGACTGTTGTGTTCGGCGGATCCCACCTCACCCCAGCAGAGACCTGACTGTTGTGTTCGGCAGATTCCACCTCACCACAGCAGAGTTCTGACTGTTGTGTGCGGCGGATCCCACCTCACCCCAGCAGAGACCTGACTGTTGTGTTCGGCGGATCCCACCTCACCCCAGCAGAGACCTGACTGTTGTGTTCGGCAGATCCCACCTCACCACAGCAGAGTTCTGACTGTTGTGTTTGGCGGATCCCACCTCACCCCAGCAGAGACCTGACTGTTGTGTTCGGCGGAACCCACCTCACCGCAGCAGAGACCTGACTGTTGTGTGCGGCGGATCCCACCTCACCCCAGCAGAGACCTGACTGTTGTGTGCAGCGAATCCCACCTCACCACAGCAGAGTTCTGACTGTTGTGTGCGGCGGATCCCACCTCACCCCAGCAGAGACCTGACTGTTGTGTTCGGCGGATCCCACCTCACCCCAGCAGAGTTCTGACTGTTGTGTGCGGCGGAACCCACCTCACCCCAGCAGAGACCTGACTGTTGTGTTCGGCGGAACTTACCTCACCCCAGCAGAGACCTGACTGTTGTGTGCGGAGGATCCCACCTCACCCCAGCAGAGACCTGACTGTTGTGTTCGGCGGAACCCACCTCACCCCAGCAGAGACCTGACTGTTGTGTTCGGCGGATCCCACCTCACCCCAGCAGAGACCTGACTGTATTGTTAGGCGGAACCCACCTCACCCCAGCAGAGACCTGACTGTTGTGTACGGCGGATCCCACCTCACCGCAGCAGAAACCTGACTGTTGTGTGCGGCGGATCCCACCTCACCCCAGCAGAGACCTGACTGTTGTGTTCGGCGAATCTCACCTCACCACAGCAGAGACCTGACTGTTGTGTGCGGCGAATCCCACCTCACCACAGCAGAGACCTGACTGTTGTGTACGGCGGATCCCACCTCACCCCAGCAGAGACCTGACTGTTGTGTTCGGCGGAACCTACCTCACCCCAGCAGAGACCTGACTGTTGTGTGCGGCAGATCCCACCTCACCCCAGCAGAAACCTGACTGTTGTGTGCGGCGGATCCCACCTCACCCCAGCAGAGACCTGACTGTTGTGTGTGGCGGATCCCACCTCACCCCAGCAGAGACCTGACTGTTGTGTGCGGCGAATCCCACCTCACCCCAGCAGAGACCTGACTGCTGTGTTCGGCGGATCCCACATCACCCCAGCAGAGACCTGACTGTTGTGTTCGGCGGATCCCACCTCACCCCAGCAGAGACCTGACTGTTGTGTTCGGCGAATCTCACCTCACCACAGCAGAGACCTGACTGTTGTGTGCGGCGAATCCCACCTCACCACAGCAGAGACCTGACTGTTGTGTGGGGCGAATCCCACCTCACCCCAGCAGAGACCTGACTGTTGTGTACGGCGGATCCCACCTCACCCCAGCAGAGACCTGACTGTTGTGTTCGGCGGAACCTACCTCACCCCAGCAGAGACCTGACTGTTGTGTGCGGCAGATCCCACCTCACCCCAGCAGAGTTCTGACTGTTGTGTGCTGCGGATCCTCCCTCATCCCAGCAGAGACCTGACTGTTGTGTTCAGCGCAACCCACCTCACCCCAGCAGAGACCTGACTGTTGTGTTCCGCGGATCCCACCTCACCCCAGCAGAGACCTGACTGTTGTGTGCGGCGGATCCCACCTCACCCCAGCAGAGACCTGACTGTTGTGTTCGGCGAATCCCACCTCACCATAGCAGAGACCTGACTGTTGTGTGCGGCGGATCCCACCTCACCCCAGCAGAGACCTGACTGTTGTGTTCGGCGGATCCCACCTCACCCCAGCAGAGACCTGACTGTTGTGTTCGGCAGATTCCACCTCACCACAGCAGAGTTCTGACTGTTGTGTGCGGCGGATCCCACCTCACCCCAGCAGAGACCTGACTGTTGTGTTCGGCGGATCCCACCTCACCCCAGCAGAGACCTGACTGTTGTGTTCGGCAGATCCCACCTCACCACAGCAGAGTTCTGACTGTTGTGTTTGGCGGATCCCACCTCACCACAGCAGAGACCTGACTGTTGTGTGGGGCGAATCCCACCTCACCCCAGCAGAGACCTGACTGTTGTGTACGGCGGATCCCACCTCACCCCAGCAGAGACCTGACTGTTGTGTTCGGCGGAACCTACCTCACCCCAGCAGAGACCTGACTGTTGTGTGCAGCGAATCCCACCTCACCACAGCAGAGTTCTGACTGTTGTGTGTGGCGGATCCCACCTCACCCCAGCAGAGACCTGACTGTTGTGTTCGGCGGATCCCACCTCACCCCAGCAGAGACCTGACTGTTGTGTTCGGCGGAACCCACCTCACCCCAGCAGAGACCTGACTGTTGTGTGCGGCGGATCCCACCTCACCCCAGCAGAGACCTGACTGTTGTGTTCGGCGGATCCCACCTCACCCCAGCAGAGACCTGACTGTTGTGTTCGGCGGATCCCACCTCACCCCAGCAGAGACCTGACTGTTGTGTTCGGCAGATCCCACCTCACCACAGCAGAGACCTGACTGTTGTGTGCGGCGGATCCCACCTCACCCCAGCAGAGACCTGACTGTTGTGTGCGGCGGATCCCACCTCACCCCAGCAGAGACCTGACTGTTGTGTTCGGCGGATCCCACCTCACCACAGCAGAGACCTGACTGTTTTGTTCGGCAGATCCCACCTCACCACAGCAGAGACCTGACTGTTTTGTTCGGCAGATCCCACCTCACCACAGCAGAGACCTGACTGTTGTGTGCAGCGAATCCCACCTCACCACAGCAGAGTTCTGACTGTTGTGTGCGGCGGATCCCACCTCACCCCAGCAGAGACCTGACTGTTGTGTTCGGCAGATCCCACCTCACCACAGCAGAGACCTGACTGTTTTGTTCGGCGGATCCCACCTCACCCCAGCAGAGACCTGACTGTTGTGTGCAGCGAATCCCACCTCACCACAGCAGAGTTCTGACTGTTGTGTGCGGCGGATCCCACCTCACCCCAGCAGAGACCTGACTGTTGTGTTCGGCGGATCCCACCTCACCCCAGCAGAGACCTGACTGTTGTGTTCGGCGGATCCCACCTTACCCCAGCAGAGTTCTGACTGTTGTGTGCGGCGGAACCCACCTCACCCCAGCAGAGACCTGACTGTTGTGTTCGGCGGAACTTACCTCACCCCAGCAGAGACCTGACTGTTGTGTTCGGCGGAACCCACCTCACCCCAGCAGAGACCTGACTGTTGTGTTCGGCGGAACCCACCTCACCCCAGCAGAGACCTGACTGTTGTGTGCGGCGGATCCCACCTCACCCCAGCAGAGACCTGACTGTTGTGTTCGGCGGAACCCACCTCACCCCAGCACAGACCTGACTGTTGTGTTCGGCGGAACCCACCTCACCCCAGCAGAGACCTGACTGTTGTGTTCGGCGGATCCCACCTCACCCCAGCAGAGACCTGACTGTATTGTTAGGCGGAACCCACCTCACCCCAGCAGAGACCTGACTGTTGTGTACGGCGGATCCCACCTCACCCCAGCAGAAACCTGACTGTTGTGTGCGGCGGATCCCACCTCACCCCAGCAGAGACCTGACTGTTGTGTTCGGCGAATCTCACCTCACCACAGCAGAGACCTGACTGTTGTGTGCGGCGAATCCCACCTCACCACAGCAGAGACCTGACTGTTGTGTTCGGCGGAACCTACCTCACCCCAGCAGAGACCTGACTGTTGTGTGCGGCAGATCCCACCTCACCCCAGCAGAGTTCTGACTGTTGTGTGCAGCGGATCCCCCCTCATCCCAGCAGAGACCTGACTGTTGTGTTCAGCGCAACTCACCTCACCCCAGCAGAGACCTGACTGTTGTGTTCGGCAAATCCCACCTCACCCCAGCAGAGACCTGACTGTTGTGTGCGGCGAATCCCACCTCACCCCAGCAGAGACCTGACTGTTGTGTTCGGCGAATCCCACCTCACCATAGCAGAGACCTGACTGTTGTGTGCGGCGGATCCCACCTCACCCCAGCAGAGACCTGACTGTTGTGTTCGGCGGATCCCACCTCACCCCAGCAGAGACCTGACTGTTGTGTTCGGCAGATCCCACCTCACCACAGCAGAGACCTGACTGCTGTGTGCGGCGAATCCCACCTCACCACAGCAGAGACCTGACTGTTGTGTGCGGCGCATCCCACCGCACCACAGCAGAGACCTGACTGTTGTGTTCGGCGGATCCCCCCTCACCCCAGCAGAGACCTGACTGTTGTGTTCGGCGGATCCCACCTCACCCCAGCAGAGACCTGACTGTTGTGTGCAGCGAATCCCACCTCACCACAGCAGAGTTCTGACTGTTGTGTGCGGCGGATCCCACCTCACCCCAGCAGAGACCTGACTGTTGTGATCGGCGGATCCCACCTCACCCCAGCAGAGACCTGACTGTTGTGTTCGGCGGATCCCACGTCACCCCAGCAGAGTTCTGACTGTTGTGTGCGGCGGAACCCACCTCACCCCAGCAGAGACCTGACTGTTGTGTTCGGCGGAACTTACCTCACCCCAGCAGAGACCTGACTGTTGTGTTCGGCGGAACCCACCTCACCCCAGCAGAGACCTGACTGTTGTGTTCGGCGGAACCCACCTCACCCCAGCAGAGACCTGACTGTTGTGTGCGGCGGATCCCACCTCACCCCAGCAGAGACCTGACTGTTGTGTTCGGCGGATCCCACCTCACCCCAGCAGAGACCTGACTGTATTGTTAGGCGGAACCCACCTCACCCCAGCAGAGACCTGACTGTTGTGTTCGGCGGAACTTACCTCACCCCAGCAGAGACCTGACTGTTGTGTTCGGCGGAACCCACCTCACCCCAGCAGAGACCTGACTGTTGTGTTCGGCGGAACCCACCTCACCCCAGCAGAGACCTGACTGTTGTGTTCGGCGGAACCCACCTCACCCCAGCAGAGACCTGACTGTTGTGTTCGGCGGAACCCACCTCACCCCAGCAGAGACCTGACTGTTGTGTGCGGCGGATCCCACCTCACCCCAGCAGAGACCTGACTGTTGTGTTCGGCGGAACCCACCTCACCCCAGCACAGACCTGACTGTTGTGTTCGGCGGAACCCACCTCACCCCAGCAGAGACCTGACTGTTGTGTTCGGCGGATCCCACCTCACCCCAGCAGAGACCTGACTGTATTGTTAGGCGGAACCCACCTCACCCCAGCAGAGACCTGACTGTTGTGTACGGCGGATCCCACCTCACCCCAGCAGAAACCTGACTGTTGTGTGCGGCGGATCCCACCTCACCCCAGCAGAGACCTGACTGTTGTGTTCGGCGAATCTCACCTCACCACAGCAGAGACCTGACTGTTGTGTGCGGCGAATCCCACCTCACCACAGCAGAGACCTGACTGTTGTGTGGGGCGAATCCCACCTCACCCCAGCAGAGACCTGACTGTTGTGTACGGCGGATCCCACCTCACCCCAGCAGAGACCTGACTGTTGTGTTCGGCGGAACCTACCTCACCCCAGCAGAGACCTGACTGTTGTGTGCGGCAGATCCCACCTCACCCCAGCAGAGTTCTGACTGTTGTGTGCAGCGGATCCCCCCTCATCCCAGCAGAGACCTGACTGTTGTGTTCAGCGCAACTCACCTCACCCCAGCAGAGACCTGACTGTTGTGTTCGGCAAATCCCACCTCACCCCAGCAGAGACCTGACTGTTGTGTGCGGCGAATCCCACCTCACCCCAGCAGAGACCTGACTGTTGTGTTCGGCGAATCCCACCTCACCATAGCAGAGACCTGACTGTTGTGTGCGGCGGATCCCACCTCACCCCAGCAGAGACCTGACTGTTGTGTTCGGCGGATCCCACCTCACCCCAGCAGAGACCTGACTGTTGTGTTCGGCAGATCCCACCTCACCACAGCAGAGACCTGACTGCTGTGTGCGGCGAATCCCACCTCACCACAGCAGAGACCTGACTGTTGTGTGCGGCGCATCCCACCGCACCACAGCAGAGACCTGACTGTTGTGTTCGGCGGATCCCCCCTCACCCCAGCAGAGACCTGACTGTTGTGTTCGGCGGATCCCACCTCACCCCAGCAGAGACCTGACTGTTGTGTGCAGCGAATCCCACCTCACCACAGCAGAGTTCTGACTGTTGTGTGCGGCGGATCCCACCTCACCCCAGCAGAGACCTGACTGTTGTGATCGGCGGATCCCACCTCACCCCAGCAGAGACCTGACTGTTGTGTTCGGCGGATCCCACGTCACCCCAGCAGAGTTCTGACTGTTGTGTGCGGCGGAACCCACCTCACCCCAGCAGAGACCTGACTGTTGTGTTCGGCGGAACTTACCTCACCCCAGCAGAGACCTGACTGTTGTGTTCGGCGGAACCCACCTCACCCCAGCAGAGACCTGACTGTTGTGTTCGGCGGAACCCACCTCACCCCAGCAGAGACCTGACTGTTGTGTGCGGCGGATCCCACCTCACCCCAGCAGAGACCTGACTGTTGTGTTCGGCGGATCCCACCTCACCCCAGCAGAGACCTGACTGTATTGTTAGGCGGAACCCACCTCACCCCAGCAGAGACCTGACTGTTGTGATCGGCGGATCCCACCTCACCCCAGCAGAGACCTGACTGTTGTGTTCGGCGAATCTCACCTCACCACAGCAGAGACCTGACTGTTGTGTGCGGCGAATCCCACCTCACCACAGCAGAGACCTGACTGTTGTGTGGGGCGAATCCCACCTCACCCCAGCAGAGACCTGACTGTTGTGTACGGCGGATCCCACCTCACCCCAGCAGAGACCTGACTGTTGTGTTCGGCGGAACCTACCTCACCCCAGCAGAGACCTGACTGTTGTGTGCAGCAGATCCCACCTCACCCCAGCAGAGTTCTGACTGTTGTGTGCAGCGGATCCCCCCTCATCCCAGCAGAGACCTGACTGTTGTGTTCAGCGCAACCCACCTCACCCCAGCAGAGACCTGACTGTTGTGTTCGGCAAATCCCACCTCACCCCAGCAGAGACCTGACTGTTGTGTGCGGCGAATCCCACCTCACCCCAGCAGAGACCTGACTGTTGTGTTCGGCGAATCCCACCTCACCATAGCAGAGACCTGACTGTTGTGTGCGGCGGATCCCACCTCACCCCAGCAGAGACCTGACTGTTGTGTTCGGCGGATCCCACCTCACCCCAGCAGAGACCTGACTGTTGTGTTCGGCAGATCCCACCTCACCACAGCAGAGTTCTGACTGTTGTGTGCGGCGGATCCCACCTCACCCCAGCAGAGACCTGACTGTTGTGTTCGGCGGATCCCACCTCACCCCAGCAGAGACCTGACTGTTGTGTTCGACGGAACCCACCTCACCCCAGCAGAGACCTGACTGTTGTGTGCGGCGGATCCCACCTCACCCCAGCAGAGACCTGACTGTTGTGTTCGGCGGAACCCACCTCACCCCAGCACAGACCTGACTGTTGTGTTCGGCGGAACCCACCTCACCCCAGCAGAGACCTGACTGTTGTGTGCGGCGGATCCCACCTCACCCCAGCAGAGACCTGACTGTTGTGTTCGGCGAATCCCACCTCACCATAGCAGAGACCTGACTGTTGTGTGCGGCGGATCCCACCTCACCCCAGCAGAGACCTGACTGTTGTGTTCGGCGGATCCCACCTCACCACAGCAGAGACCTGACTGTTGTGTGCGGCGAATCCCACCTCACCACAGCAGAGACCTGACTGTTGTGTGGGGCGAATCCCACCTCACCCCAGCAGAGACCTGACTGTTGTGTACGGCGGATCCCACCTCACCCCAGCAGAGTTCTGACTGTTGTGTGCTGCGGATCCTCCCTCATCCCAGCAGAGACCTGACTGTTGTGTTCAGCGCAACCCACCTCACCCCAGCAGAGACCTGACTGTTTTGTTCGGCGGATCCCACCTCACCCCAGCAGAGACCTGACTGTTGTGTGCGGCGAATCCCACCTCACCCCAGCAGAGACCTGACTGTTGTGTTCCGCGGATCCCACCTCACCCCAGCAGAGACCTGACTGTTGTGTGCGGCGAATCCCACCTCACCCCAGCAGAAACCTGACTGTTGTGTTCGGCGAATCCCACCTCACCATAGCAGAGACCTGACTATTGTGTGCGGCGGATCCCACCTCACCCCAGCAGAGACCTGACTGTTGTGTTCGGCGGATCCCACCTCACCCCAGCAGAGACCTGACTGTTGTGTTCGGCAGATCCCACCTCACCACAGCAGAGACCTGACTGTTGTGTTCGGCAGATCCCACCTCACCACAGCAGAGACCTGACTGCTGTGTGCGGCGAATCCCACCTCACCACAGCAGAGACCTGACTGTTGTGTTCGGCGGAACCCACCTCACCCCAGCAGAGACCTGACTGTTGTGTTCGACGGAACCCACCTCACCCCAGCAGAGACCTGACTGTTGTGTTCGGCGGAACCCACCTCACCCCAGCAGAGACCTGACTGTATTGTTAGGCGGAACCCACCTCACCCCAGCAGAGACCTGACTGTTGTGTACGGCGGATCCCACCTCACCCCAGCAGAAACCTGACTGTTGTGTGCGGCGGATCCCACCTCACCCCAGCAGAGACCTGACTGTTGTGTTCGGCGAATCTCACCTCACCACAGCAGAGACCTGACTGTTGTGTGCGGCGAATCCCACCTCACCACAGCAGAGACCTGACTGTTGTGTGGGGCGAATCCCACCTCACCCCAGCAGAGACCTGACTGTTGTGTACGGCGGATCCCACCTCACCCCAGCAAAGACCTGACTGTTGTGTTCGGCGGAACCTACCTAACCCCAGCAGAGACCTGACTGTTGTGTGCGGCGGATCCCACCTCACCCCAGCAGAGTTCTGACTGTTGTGTGCAGCGGATCCCCCCTCACCCCAGCAGAGACCTGACTGTTGTGTTCGGCGGATCCCACCTCACCCCAGCAGAGACCTGACTGTTGTGTGCGGCGGATCCCACCTCACCCCAGCAGAGACCTGACTGTTGTGTTCGGCGGATCCCACCTCACCCCAGCAGAGACCTGACTGTTGTGTTCGGCGGATCCCACCTCACCCCAGCAGAGACCTGACTGTTGTGTGCAGCGAATCCCACCTCACCACAGCAGAGTTCTGACTGTTGTGTGTGGCGGATCCCACCTCACCCCAGCAGAGACCTGACTGTTGTGTTCGGCGGATCCCACCTCACCCCAGCAGAGACCTGACTGTTGTGTTCGGCGGAACCCACCTCACCCCAGCAGAGACCTGACTGTTGTGTGCGGCGGATCCCACCTCACCCCAGCAGAGACCTGACTGTTGTGTTCGGCGAATCTCACCTCACCACAGCAGAGTTCTGACTGTTGTGTTTGGCGGATCCCACCTCACCCCAGCAGAGACCTGACTGTTGTGTTCGGCGGAACCCACCTCACCCCAGCAGAGACCTGACTGTTGTGTGCGGCGGATCCCACCTCACCCCAGCAGAGACCTGACTGTATTGTTAGGCAGAACCCACCTCACCCCAGCAGAGACCTGACTGTTGTGTACGGCGGATCCCACCTCACCCCAGCAGAAACCTGACTGTTGTGTGCGGCGGATCCCACCTCACCCCAGCAGAGACCTGACTGTTGTGTTCGGCGAATCTCACCTCACCACAGCAGAGACCTGACTGTTGTGTGCGGCGAATCCCACCTCACCACAGCAGAGACCTGACTGTTGTGTGGGGCGAATCCCACCTCACCCCAGCAGAGACCTGACTGTTGTGTACGGCGGATCCCACCTCACCCCAGCAGAGACCTGACTGTTGTGTGCGGCGAATCCCACCTCACCCCAGCAGAGACCTGACTGTTGTGTTCGGCGAATCCCACCTCACCATAGCAGAGACCTGACTGTTGTGTGCGGCGGATCCCACCTCACCCCAGCAGAGACCTGACTGTTGTGTTCGGCGGATCCCACCTCACCCCAGCAGAGACCTGACTGTTGTGTTCGGCAGATTCCACCTCACCACAGCAGAGTTCTGACTGTTGTGTGCGGCGGATCCCACCTCACCCCAGCAGAGACCTGACTGTTGTGTACGGCGGATCCCACCTCACCCCAGCAGAAACCTGACTGTTGTGTGCGGCGGATCCCACCTCACCCCAGCAGAGACCTGACTGTTGTGTTCGGCGAATCTCACCTCACCACAGCAGAGACCTGACTGTTGTGTGCGGCGAATCCCACCTCACCACAGCAGAGACCTGACTGTTGTGTGGGGCGAATCCCACCTCACCCCAGCAGAGACCTGACTGTTGTGTACGGCGGATCCCACCTCACCCCAGCAGAGACCTGACTGTTGTGTGCGGCGAATCCCACCTCACCCCAGCAGAGACCTGACTGTTGTGTTCGGCGAATCCCACCTCACCATAGCAGAGACCTGACTGTTGTGTGCGGCGGATCCCACCTCACCCCAGCAGAGACCTGACTGTTGTGTTCGGCGGATCCCACCTCACCCCAGCAGAGACCTGACTGTTGTGTTCGGCAGATTCCACCTCACCACAGCAGAGTTCTGACTGTTGTGTGCGGCGGATCCCACCTCACCCCAGCAGAGACCTGACTGTTGTGTTCGGCGGATCCCACCTCACCCCAGCAGAGACCTGACTGTTGTGTTCGGCAGATCCCACCTCACCCCAGCAGAGACCTGACTGTATTGTTAGGCGGAACCCACCTCACCCCAGCAGAGACCTGACTGTTGTGTGCGGCGGATCCCACCTCACCCCAGCAGAGACCTGACTGTTGTGTTCGGCGAATCTCACCTCACCACAGCAGAGTTCTGACTGTTGTGTTTGGCGGATCCCACCTCACCCCAGCAGAGACCTGACTGTTGTGTTCGGCGGAACCCACCTCACCCCAGCAGAGACCTGACTGTTGTGTTCGGCGGATCCCACCTCACCCCAGCAGAGACCTGACTGTATTGTTAGGCAGAACCCACCTCACCCCAGCAGAGACCTGACTGTTGTGTACGGCGGATCCCACCTCACCCCAGCAGAAACCTGACTGTTGTGTGCGGCGGATCCCACCTCACCCCAGCAGAGACCTGACTGTTGTGTTCGGCGAATCTCACCTCACCACAGCAGAGACCTGACTGTTGTGTGCGGCGAATCCCACCTCACCACAGCAGAGACCTGACTGTTGTGTGGGGCGAATCCCACCTCACCCCAGCAGAGACCTGACTGTTGTGTGCGGCGGATCCCACCTCACCCCAGCAGAGACCTGACTGTTGTGTTCGGCGGATCCCACCTCACCCCAGCAGAGACCTGACTGTTGTGTTCGGCAGATCCCACCTCACCCCAGCAGAGACCTGACTGTATTGTTAGGCGGAACCCACCTCACCCCAGCAGAGACCTGACTGTTGTGTGCGGCGGATCCCACCTCACCCCAGCAGAAACCTGACTGTATTGTTAGGCAGAACCCACCTCACCCCAGCAGAGACCTGACTGTTGTGTACGGCGGATCCCACCTCACCACAGCAGAGTTCTGACTGTTGTGTTTGGCGGATCCCACCTCACCCCAGCAGAGACCTGACTGTTGTGTTCGGCGGATCCCACCTCACCCCAGCAGAGACCTGACTGTATTGTTAGGCAGAACCCACCTCACCCCAGCAGAGACCTGACTGTTGTGTACGGCGGATCCCACCTCACCCCAGCAGAAACCTGACTGTTGTGTGCGGCGGATCCCACCTCACCCCAGCAGAGACCTGACTGTTGTGTTCGGCGAATCTCACCTCACCACAGCAGAGACCTGACTGTTGTGTGCGGCGAATCCCACCTCACCACAGCAGAGACCTGACTGTTGTGTGGGGCGAATCCCACCTCACCCCAGCAGAGACCTGACTGTTGTGTACGGCGGATCCCACCTCACCCCAGCAGAGACCTGACTGTTGTGTGCGGCGGATCCCACCTCACCCCAGCAGAGACCTGACTGTTGTGTTCGGCGGATCCCACCTCACCCCAGCAGAGACCTGACTGTTGTGTTCGGCAGATTCCACCTCACCACAGCAGAGTTCTGACTGTTGTGTGCGGCGGATCCCACCTCACCCCAGCAGAGACCTGACTGTTGTGTTCGGCGGATCCCACCTCACCCCAGCAGAGACCTGACTGTTGTGTTCGGCAGATCCCACCTCACCACAGCAGAGTTCTGACTGTTGTGTTTGGCGGATCCCACCTCACCCCAGCAGAGACCTGACTGTTGTGTTCGGCGGAACCCACCTCACCGCAGCAGAGACCTGACTGTTGTGTGCGGCGGATCCCACCTCACCCCAGCAGAGACCTGACTGTTGTGTGCAGCGAATCCCACCTCACCACAGCAGAGTTCTGACTGTTGTGTGCGGCGGATCCCACCTCACCCCAGCAGAGACCTGACTGTTGTGTTCGGCGGATCCCACCTCACCCCAGCAGAGACCTGACTGTTGTGTTCGGCAGATCCCACCTCACCCCAGCAGAGACCTGACTGTTGTGTGCGGCGGATCCCACCTCACCCCAGCAGAGACCTGACTGTTGTGTGCAGCGAATCCCACCTCACCACAGCAGAGTTCTGACTGTTGTGTGCGGCGGATCCCACCTCACCCCAGCAGAGACCTGACTGTTGTGTTCGGCGGATCCCACCTCACCCCAGCAGAGTTCTGACTGTTGTGTGCGGCGGAACCCACCTCACCCCAGCAGAGACCTGACTGTTGTGTTCGGCGGAACCCACCTCACCCCAGCAGAGACCTGACTGTTGTGTTCGGCGGATCCCACCTCACCCCAGCAGAGACCTGACTGTATTGTTAGGCGGAACCCACCTCACCCCAGCAGAGACCTGACTGTTGTGTTCGGCGGAACCCACCTCACCCCAGCAGAGACCTGACTGTTGTGTGGGGCGAATCCCACCTCACCCCAGCAGAGACCTGACTGTTGTGTACGGCGGAACCTACCTCACCCCAGCAGAGACCTGACTGTTGTGTGCGGCAGATCCCACCTCACCCCAGCAGAGTTCTGACTGTTGTGTGCAGCGGATCCCCCCTCATCCCAGCAGAGACCTGACTGTTGTGTTCAGCGCAACCCACCTCACCCCAGCAGAGACCTGACTGTTGTGTTCGGCGGATCCCACCTCACCCCAGCAGAGACCTGACTGTTGTGTTCGGCAGATCCCACCTCACCACAGCAGAGTTCTGACTGTTGTGTGCGGCGGATCCCACCTCACCCCAGCAGAGACCTGACTGTTGTGTTCGGCGGATCCCACCTCACCCCAGCAGAGACCTGACTGTTGTGTGGGGCGAATCCCACCTCACCCCAGCAGAGACCTGACTGTTGTGTACGGCGGATCCCACCTCACCCCAGCAGAGACCTGACTGTTGTGTTCGGCGGAACCCACCTCACCCCAGCAGAGACCTGACTGTTGTGTGCGGCGGATCCCACCTCACCCCAGCAGAGACCTGACTGTTGTGTGCGGCGGATCCCACCTCACCCCAGCAGAGACCTGACTGTTGTGTTCGGCGAATCCCACCTCACCATAGCAGAGACCTGACTGTTGTGTGCGGCGGATCCCACCTCACCCCAGCAGAGACCTGACTGTTGTGTTCGGCGGATCCCACCTCACCCCAGCAGAGACCTGACTGTATTGTTAGGCGGAACCCACCTCACCCCAGCAGAGACCTGACTGTTGTGTACGGCGGATCCCACCTCACCGCAGCAGAAACCTGACTGTTGTGTGCGGCGGATCCCACCTCACCCCAGCAGAGACCTGACTGTTGTGTTCGGCGAATCTCACCTCACCACAGCAGAGACCTGACTGTTGTGTGCGGCGAATCCCACCTCACCACAGCAGAGACCTGACTGTTGTGTGGGGCGAATCCCACCTCACCCCAGCAGAGACCTGACTGTTGTGTACGGCGGATCCCACCTCACCCCAGCAGAGACCTGACTGTTGTGTTCGGCGGAACCTACCTCACCCCAGCAGAGACCTGACTGTTGTGTGCGGCAGATCCCACCTCACCCCAGCAGAGTTCTGACTGTTGTGTGCAGCGGATCCCCCCTCATCCCAGCAGAGACCTGACTGTTGTGTTCAGCGCAACCCACCTCACCCCAGCAGAGACCTGACTGTTGTGTTCGGCGGATCCCACCTCACCCCAGCAGAGACCTGACTGTTGTGTTCGGCAGATCCCACCTCACCACAGCAGAGTTCTGACTGTTGTGTGCGGCGGATCCCACCTCACCCCAGCAGAGACCTGACTGTTGTGTTCGGCGGATCCCACCTCACCCCAGCAGAGACCTGACTGTTGTGTGGGGCGAATCCCACCTCACCCCAGCAGAGACCTGACTGTTGTGTACGGCGGATCCCACCTCACCCCAGCAGAGACCTGACTGTTGTGTTCGGCGGAACCCACCTCACCCCAGCAGAGACCTGACTGTTGTGTGCGGCGGATCCCACCTCACCCCAGCAGAGACCTGACTGTTGTGTGCGGCGGATCCCACCTCACCCCAGCAGAGACCTGACTGTTGTGTTCGGCGAATCCCACCTCACCATAGCAGAGACCTGACTGTTGTGTGCGGCGGATCCCACCTCACCCCAGCAGAGACCTGACTGTTGTGTTCGGCGGATCCCACCTCACCCCAGCAGAGACCTGACTGTTGTGTTCGGCAGATCCCACCTCACCCCAGCAGAGTTCTGACTGTTGTGTGCAGCGGATCCCCCCTCATCCCAGCAGAGACCTGACTGTTGTGTGCGGCGCATCCCACCGCACCACAGCAGAGACCTGACTGTTGTGTTCCGCGGATCCCACCTCACCCCAGCAGAGACCTGACTGTTGTGTGCGGCGAATCCCACCTCACCACAGCAGAGACCTGACTGTTGTGTGGGGCGAATCCCACCTCACCCCAGCAGAGACCTGACTGTTGTGTACGGCGGATCCCACCTCACCCCAGCAGAGACCTGACTGTTGTGTGGGGCGAATCCCACCTCACCCCAGCAGAGACCTGACTGTTGTGTGCGGCAGATCCCACCTCACCCCAGCAGAGTTCTGACTGTTGTGTTCGGCAGATCCCACCTCACCACAGCAGAGACCTGACTGCTGTGCGCGACGAATCCCACCTCACCCCAGCAGAGACCTGACTGTTGTGTTCGGCGAATCCCACCTCACCCCAGCAGAGACCTGACTGTTGTGTTCGGCAGATCCCACCTCACCACAGCAGAGACCTGACTGCTGTGTGCGGCGAATCCCACCTCACCACAGCAGAGACCTGACTGTTGTGTTCGGCGGAACCCACCTCACCCCAGCAGAGACCTGACTGTTGTGTTCGACGGAACCCACCTCACCCCAGCAGAGACCTGACTGTTGTGTTCGGCGGAACCCACCTCACCCCAGCAGAGACCTGACTGTTGTGTTCGGCGGATCCCACCTCACCCCAGCAGAGACCTGACTGTATTGTTAGGCGGAACCCACCTCACCCCAGCAGAGACCTGACTGTTGTGTATGGCGGATCCCACCTCACCCCAGCAGAAACCTGACTGTTGTGTGCGGCGGATCCCACCTCACCCCAGCAGAGACCTGACTGTTGTGTTCGGCGAATCTCACCTCACCACAGCAGAGACCTGACTGTTGTGTGCGGCGAATCCCACCTCACCACAGCAGAGACCTGACTGTTGTGTGGGGCGAATCCCACCTCACCCCAGCAGAGACCTGACTGTTGTGTACGGCGGATCCCACCTCACCCCAGCAGAGACCTGACTGTTGTGTTCGGCGGAACCCACCTCACCCCAGCAGAGACCTGACTGTTGTGTGCGGCGGATCCCACCTCACCCCAGCAGAGACCTGACTGTTGTGTGCGGCGGATCCCACCTCACCCCAGCAGAGACCTGACTGTTGTGTTCGGCGAATCCCACCTCACCATAGCAGAGACCTGACTGTTGTGTGCGGCGGATCCCACCTCACCCCAGCAGAGACCTGACTGTTGTGTTCAGCGCAACCCACCTCACCCCAGCAGAGACCTGACTGTTGTGTTCGGCGGATCCCACCTCACCCCAGCAGAGACCTGACTGTTGTGTTCGGCAGATCCCACCTCACCACAGCAGAGTTCTGACTGTTGTGTGCGGCGGATCCCACCTCACCCCAGCAGAGACCTGACTGTTGTGTTCGGCGGATCCCACCTCACCCCAGCAGAGACCTGACTGTTGTGTGGGGCGAATCCCACCTCACCCCAGCAGAGACCTGACTGTTGTGTTCGGCGGAACCCACCTCACCCCAGCAGAGACCTGACTGTTGTGTGCGGCGGATCCCACCTCACCCCAGCAGAGACCTGACTGTTGTGTTCGGCAGATCCCACCTCACCATAGCAGAGACCTGACTGTTGTGTGCGGCGAATCCCACCTCACCACAGCAGAGACCTGACTGTTGTGTGGGGCGAATCCCACCTCACCCCAGCAGAGACCTGACTGTTGTGTACGGCGGATCCCACCTCACCCCAGCAGAGACCTGACTGTTGTGTTCGGCGGAACCTACCTCACCCCAGCAGAGACCTGACTGTTGTGTGCGGCAGATCCCACCTCACCCCAGCAGAGTTCTGACTGTTGTGTGCTGCGGATCCTCCCTCATCCCAGCAGAGACCTGACTGTTGTGTTCAGCGCAACCCACCTCACCCCAGCAGAGACCTGACTGTTGTGTTCCGCGGATCCCACCTCACCCCAGCAGAGACCTGACTGTTGTGTGCGGCGAATCCCACCTCACCCCAGCAGAGACCTGACTGTTGTGTTCGGCGAATCCCACCTCACCATAGCAGAGACCTGACTATTGTGTGCGGCGGATCCCACCTCACCCCAGCAGAGACCTGACTGTTGTGTTCGGCGGATCCCACCTCACCCCAGCAGAGACCTGACTGTTGTGTTCGGCAGATCCCACCTCACCACAGCAGAGTTCTGACTGTTGTGTGCGGCGGATCCCACCTCACCCCAGCAGAGACCTGACTGTTGTGTTCGGCGGATCCCACCTCACCCCAGCAGAGACCTGACTGTTGTGTTCGGCAGATCCCACCTCACCACAGCAGAGACCTGACTGTTGTGTGCGGCGGATCCCACCTCACCCCAGCAGAGACCTGACTGTTGTGTGCCGCGGATCCCACCTCACCCCAGCAGAGACCTGACTGTTGTGTTCGGCGGATCCCACCTCACCCCAGCAGAGACCTGACTGTTGTGTTCGGCAGATCCCACCTCACCACAGCAGAGACCTGACTGCTGTGCGCGACGAATCCCACCTCACCCCAGCAGAGACCTGACTGTTGTGTTCGGCGGAACCCACCTCACCCCAGCAGAGACCTGACTGTATTGTTAGGCGGAACCCACCTCACCCCAGCAGAGACCTGACTGTTGTGTATGGCGGATCCCACCTCACCCCAGCAGAAACCTGACTGTTGTGTGCGGCGGATCCCACCTCACCCCAGCAGAGACCTGACTGTTGTGTGCGGCGGATCCCACCTCACCCCAGCAGAGACCTGACTGTTGTGTTCGGCGAATCCCACCTCACCATAGCAGAGACCTGACTGTTGTGTGCGGCGGATCCCACCTCACCCCAGCAGAGACCTGACTGTTGTGTTCAGCGCAACCCACCTCACCCCAGCAGAGACCTGACTGTTGTGTTCGGCGGATCCCACCTCACCCCAGCAGAGACCTGACTGTTGTGTTCGGCAGATCCCACCTCACCACAGCAGAGTTCTGACTGTTGTGTGCGGCGGATCCCACCTCACCCCAGCAGAGACCTGACTGTTGTGTTCGGCGGATCCCACCTCACCCCAGCAGAGACCTGACTGTTGTGTGGGGCGAATCCCACCTCACCCCAGCAGAGACCTGACTGTTGTGTTCGGCGGAACCCACCTCACCCCAGCAGAGACCTGACTGTTGTGTGCGGCGGATCCCACCTCACCCCAGCAGAGACCTGACTGTTGTGTTCGGCAGATCCCACCTCACCATAGCAGAGACCTGACTGTTGTGTGCGGCGAATCCCACCTCACCACAGCAGAGACCTGACTGTTGTGTGGGGCGAATCCCACCTCACCCCAGCAGAGACCTGACTGTTGTGTACGGCGGATCCCACCTCACCCCAGCAGAGACCTGACTGTTGTGTTCGGCGGAACCTACCTCACCCCAGCAGAGACCTGACTGTTGTGTGCGGCAGATCCCACCTCACCCCAGCAGAGTTCTGACTGTTGTGTGCTGCGGATCCTCCCTCATCCCAGCAGAGACCTGACTGTTGTGTTCAGCGCAACCCACCTCACCCCAGCAGAGACCTGACTGTTGTGTTCCGCGGATCCCACCTCACCCCAGCAGAGACCTGACTGTTGTGTGCGGCGAATCCCACCTCACCCCAGCAGAGACCTGACTGTTGTGTTCGGCGAATCCCACCTCACCATAGCAGAGACCTGACTATTGTGTGCGGCGGATCCCACCTCACCCCAGCAGAGACCTGACTGTTGTGTTCGGCGGATCCCACCTCACCCCAGCAGAGACCTGACTGTTGTGTTCGGCAGATCCCACCTCACCACAGCAGAGTTCTGACTGTTGTGTGCGGCGGATCCCACCTCACCCCAGCAGAGACCTGACTGTTGTGTTCGGCGGATCCCACCTCACCCCAGCAGAGACCTGACTGTTGTGTTCGGCAGATCCCACCTCACCACAGCAGAGACCTGACTGTTGTGTGCGGCGGATCCCACCTCACCCCAGCAGAGACCTGACTGTTGTGTGCCGCGGATCCCACCTCACCCCAGCAGAGACCTGACTGTTGTGTTCGGCGGATCCCACCTCACCCCAGCAGAGACCTGACTGTTGTGTTCGGCAGATCCCACCTCACCACAGCAGAGACCTGACTGCTGTGCGCGACGAATCCCACCTCACCCCAGCAGAGACCTGACTGTTGTGTGCGGCGGATCCCACCTCACCCCAGCAGAGACCTGACTGT
This sequence comes from Hyperolius riggenbachi, assembly GCF_040937935.1. NCBI lineage: Eukaryota > Metazoa > Chordata > Amphibia > Anura > Hyperoliidae > Hyperolius > Hyperolius riggenbachi. The sequence continues at coordinate 466,043,856 of NC_090648.1, read as the reverse complement.
TGTGTTCGGCGAATCCCACCTCACCCCAGCAGAGACCTGACTGTTGTGTTCGGCAGATCCCACCTCACCACAGCAGAGACCTGACTGCTGTGTGCGGCGAATCCCACCTCACCACAGCAGAGACCTGACTGTTGTGTGGGGCGAATCCCACCTCACCACAGCAGAGACCTGACTGTTGTGTTCGGCGGAACCCACCTCACCCCAGCAGAGACCTGACTGTTGTGTTCGACGGAACCCACCTCACCCCAGCAGAGACCTGACTGTTGTGTTCGGCGGATCCCACCTCACCCCAGCAGAGACCTGACTGTATTGTTAGGCGGAACCCACCTCACCCCAGCAGAGACCTGACTGTTGTGTATGGCGGATCCCACCTCACCCCAGCAGAAACCTGACTGTTGTGTGCGGCGGATCCCACCTCACCCCAGCAGAGACCTGACTGTTGTGTTCGGCGAATCTCACCTCACCACAGCAGAGACCTGACTGTTGTGTGCGGCGGATCCCACCTCACCCCAGCAGAGACCTGACTGTTGTGTTCGGCGGATCCCACCTCACCCCAGCAGAGACCTGACTGTTGTGTTCGGCAGATCCCACCTCACCACAGCAGAGACCTGACTGTTGTGTTCCGCGGATCCCACCTCACCCCAGCAGAGACCTGACTGTTGTGTTCGGCGGATCCCACCTCACCCCAGCAGAGACCTGACTGTTGTGTTCGGCAAATCCCACCTCACCCCAGCAGAGACCTGACTGTTGTGTTCGGCGGATCCCACCTCACCCCAGCAGAGACCTGACTGCTGTGTTCGGCGGATCCCACCTCACCCCAGCAGAGACCTGACTGCTGTGTTCGGCGGATCCCACATCACCCCAGCAGAGACCTGACTGTTGTGTTTGGCGGAACCCACCTCACCCCAGCAGAGACCTGACTGTTGTGTTCGGCGGATCCCACATCACCCCAGCAGAGACCTGACTGCTGTGTTCGGCGGATCCCACCTCACCCCAGCAGAGACCTGACTGCTGTGTTCGGCGGATCCCACATCACCCCAGCAGAGACCTGACTGTTGTGTTTGGCGGAACCCACCTCACCCCAGCAGAGACCTGACTGTTGTGTTCGGCAGATCCCACCTCACCACAGCAGAGACCTGACTGTTGTGTGGGGCGAATCCCACCTCACCCCAGCAGAGACCTGACTGTTGTGTACGGCGGATCCCACCTCACCCCAGCAGAGACCTGACTGTTGTGTTCGGCGGAACCCACCTCACCCCAGCAGAGACCTGACTGTTGTGTGCGGCGGATCCCACCTCACCCCAGCAGAGACCTGACTGTTGTGTGCGGCGGATCCCACCTCACCCCAGCAGAGACCTGACTGTTGTGTTCGGCGAATCCCACCTCACCATAGCAGAGACCTGACTGTTGTGTGCGGCGGATCCCACCTCACCCCAGCAGAGACCTGACTGTTGTGTTCGGCGGATCCCACCTCACCCCAGCAGAGACCTGACTGTTGTGTTCGGCAGATCCCACCTCACCACAGCAGAGACCTGACTGCTGTGTGCGGCGAATCCCACCTCACCACAGCAGAGACCTGACTGTTGTGTGCGGCGCATCCCACCGCACCACAGCAGAGACCTGACTGTTGTGTTCGGCGGATCCCACCTCACCCCAGCAGAGACCTGACTGTATTGTTAGGCGGATCCCCCCTCATCCCAGCAGAGACCTGACTGTTGTGTACGGCGGATCCCACCTCACCGCAGCAGAAACCTGACTGTTGTGTGCGGCGGATCCCACCTCACCCCAGCAGAGACCTGACTGTTGTGTTCGGCGAATCTCACCTCACCACAGCAGAGACCTGACTGTTGTGTGCGGCGAATCCCACCTCACCACAGCAGAGACCTGACTGTATTGTTAGGCGGAACCCACCTCACCCCAGCAGAGACCTGACTGTTGTGTTCGGCGGATCCCACCTCACCCCAGCAGAGACCTGACTGTATTGTTAGGCGGATCCCCCCTCATCCCAGCAGAGACCTGACTGTTGTGTACGGCGGATCCCACCTCACCGCAGCAGAAACCTGACTGTTGTGTGCGGCGGATCCCACCTCACCACAGCAGAGACCTGACTGTTGTGTGCGGCGAATCCCACCTCACCACAGCAGAGACCTGACTGTTGGGTGGGGCGAATCCCACCTCACCCCAGCAGAGACCTGACTGTTGTGTACGGCGGATCCCACCTCACCCCAGCAGAGACCTGACTGTTGTGTTCGGCGGAACCTACCTCACCCCAGCAGAGACCTGACTGTTGTGTGCGGCAGATCCCACCTCACCCCAGCAGAGTTCTGACTGTTGTGTGCAGCGGATCCCCCCTCATCCCAGCAGAGACCTGACTGTTGTGTGCGGCGCATCCCACCGCACCACAGCAGAGACCTGACTGTTGTGTTCCGCGGATCCCACCTCACCCCAGCAGAGACCTGACTGTTGTGTTCGGCGAATCTCACCTCACCACAGCAGAGACCTGACTGTTGTGTGCGGCGAATCCCACCTCACCACAGCAGAGACCTGACTGCTGTGTTCGGCGGATCCCACATCACCCCAGCAGAGACCTGACTGTTGTGTTTGGCGGAACCCACCTCACCCCAGCAGAGACCTGACTGTTGTGTTCGGCGGAACCCACCTCACCCCAGCAGAGACCTGACTGTTGTGTTCGGCGAATCCCACCTCACCATAGCAGAGACCTGACTATTGTGTGCGGCGGATCCCACCTCACCCCAGCAGAGACCTGACTGTTGTGTTCGGCGGATCCCACCTCACCCCAGCAGAGACCTGACTGTTGTGTTCGGCAGATCCCACCTCACCACAGCAGAGTTCTGACTGTTGTGTGCGGCGGATCCCACCTCACCCCAGCAGAGACCTGACTGTTGTGTTCGGCGGATCCCACCTCACCCCAGCAGAGACCTGACTGTTGTGTTCGGCAGATCCCACCTCACCACAGCAGAGACCTGACTGTTGTGTTCGGCAGATCCCACCTCACCACAGCAGAGACCTGACTGCTGTGTGCGGCGAATCCCACCTCACCACAGCAGAGACCTGACTGTTGTGTTCGGCGGAACCCACCTCACCCCAGCAGAGACCTGACTGTTGTGTTCGACGGAACCCACCTCACCCCAGCAGAGACCTGACTGTTGTGTTCGGCGAACCCACCTCACCCCAGCAGAGACCTGACTGTTGTGTTCGGCGGATCCCACCTCACCCCAGCAGAGACCTGACTGTTGTGTTCGGCAGATCCCACCTCACCACAGCAGAGACCTGACTGTTGTGTTCGGCAGATCCCACCTCACCACAGCAGAGACCTGACTGCTGTGTGCGGCGAATCCCACCTCACCACAGCAGAGACCTGACTGTTGTGTTCGGCGGAACCCACCTCACCCCAGCAGAGACCTGACTGTTGTGTTCGACGGAACCCACCTCACCCCAGCAGAGACCTGACTGTTGTGTTCGGCGAACCCACCTCACCCCAGCAGAGACCTGACTGTTGTGTTCGGCGGATCCCACCTCACCCCAGCAGAGACCTGACTGTATTGTTAGGCGGAACCCACCTCACCCCAGCAGAGACCTGACTGTTGTGTACGGCGGATCCCACCTCACCCCAGCAGAAACCTGACTGTTGTGTGCGGCGGATCCCACCTCACCCCAGCAGAGACCTGACTGTTGTGTTCGGCGAATCTCACCTCACCACAGCAGAGACCTGACTGTTGTGTGCGGCGAATCCCACCTCACCACAGCAGAGACCTGACTGTATTGTTAGGCGGAACCCACCTCACCCCAGCAGAGACCTGACTGTTGTGTTCGGCGGATCCCACCTCACCCCAGCAGAGACCTGACTGTATTGTTAGGCGGATCCCCCCTCACCCCAGCAGAGACCTGACTGTTGTGTACGGCGGATCCCACCTCACCGCAGCAGAAACCTGACTGTTGTGTGCGGCGGATCCCACCTCACCCCAGCAGAGACCTGACTGTTGTGTTCGGCGAATCTCACCTCACCACAGCAGAGACCTGACTGTTGTGTGCGGCGAATCCCACCTCACCACAGCAGAGACCTGACTGTTGGGTGGGGCGAATCCCACCTCACCCCAGCAGAGACCTGACTGTTGTGTACGGCGGATCCCACCTCACCCCAGCAGAGACCTGACTGTTGTGTTCGGCGGAACCTACCTCACCCCAGCAGAGACCTGACTGTTGTGTGCGGCAGATCCCACCTCACCCCAGCAGAGTTCTGACTGTTGTGTGCAGCGGATCCCCCCTCATCCCAGCAGAGACCTGACTGTTGTGTGCGGCGCATCCCACCGCACCACAGCAGAGACCTGACTGTTGTGTTCCGCGGATCCCACCTCACCCCAGCAGAGACCTGACTGTTGTGTTCGGCGAATCTCACCTCACCACAGCAGAGACCTGACTGTTGTGTGCGGCGAATCCCACCTCACCACAGCAGAGACCTGACTGCTGTGTTCGGCGGATCCCACATCACCCCAGCAGAGACCTGACTGTTGTGTTTGGCGGAACCCACCTCACCCCAGCAGAGACCTGACTGTTGTGTTCGGCGGAACCCACCTCACCCCAGCAGAGACCTGACTGTTGTGTTCGGCGAATCCCACCTCACCATAGCAGAGACCTGACTATTGTGTGCGGCGGATCCCACCTCACCCCAGCAGAGACCTGACTGTTGTGTTCGGCGGATCCCACCTCACCCCAGCAGAGACCTGACTGTTGTGTTCGGCAGATCCCACCTCACCACAGCAGAGTTCTGACTGTTGTGTGCGGCGGATCCCACCTCACCCCAGCAGAGACCTGACTGTTGTGTTCGGCGGATCCCACCTCACCCCAGCAGAGACCTGACTGTTGTGTTCGGCAGATCCCACCTCACCACAGCAGAGACCTGACTGTTGTGTTCGGCAGATCCCACCTCACCACAGCAGAGACCTGACTGCTGTGTGCGGCGAATCCCACCTCACCACAGCAGAGACCTGACTGTTGTGTTCGGCGGAACCCACCTCACCCCAGCAGAGACCTGACTGTTGTGTTCGACGGAACCCACCTCACCCCAGCAGAGACCTGACTGTTGTGTTCGGCGAACCCACCTCACCCCAGCAGAGACCTGACTGTTGTGTTCGGCGGATCCCACCTCACCCCAGCAGAGACCTGACTGTATTGTTAGGCAGAACCCACCTCACCCCAGCAGAGACCTGACTGTTGTGTACGGCGGATCCCACCTCACCCCAGCAGAAACCTGACTGTTGTGTGCGGCGAATCCCACCTCACCACAGCAGAGACCTGACTGTTGTGTGGGGCGAATCCCACCTCACCCCAGCAGAGACCTGACTGTTGTGTACGGCGGATCCCACCTCACCCCAGCAGAGACCTGACTGTTGTGTTCAGCGCAACCCACCTCACCCCAGCAGAGACCTGACTGTTGTGTTCCGCGGATCCCACCTCACCCCAGCAGAGACCTGACTGTTGTGTGCCGCGGATCCCACCTCACCCCAGCAGAGACCTGACTGTTGTGTTCGGCGGATCCCACCTCACCCCAGCAGAGACCTGACTGCTGTGTGCGACGAATCCCACCTCACCCCAGCAGAGACCTGACTGTTGTGTGCGGCGGATCCCACCTCACCCCAGCAGAGACCTGACTGTTGTGTTCGGCGAATCCCACCTCACCCCAGCAGAGACCTGACTGTTGTGTTCGGCGGAACCCACCTCACCCCAGCAGAGACCTGACTGTTGTGTTCGACGGAACCCACCTCACCCCAGCAGAGACCTGACTGTTGTGTTCGGCGGAACCCACCTCACCCCAGCAGAGACCTGACTGTTGTGTTCGGCGGATCCCACCTCACCCCAGCAGAGACCTGACTGTATTGTTAGGCGGAACCCACCTCACCCCAGCAGAGACCTGACTGTTGTGTTCGGCGGATCCCACCTCACCCCAGCAGAGACCTGACTGTTGTGTGCAGCGAATCCCACCTCACCACAGCAGAGTTCTGACTGTTGTGTGTGGCGGATCCCACCTCACCCCAGCAGAGACCTGACTGTTGTGTTCGGCGGATCCCACCTCACCCCAGCAGAGACCTGACTGTTGTGTTCGGCGGAACCCACCTCACCCCAGCAGAGACCTGACTGTTGTGTTCGGCGGATCCCACCTCACCCCAGCAGAGACCTGACTGTATTGTTAGGCAGAACCCACCTCACCCCAGCAGAGACCTGACTGTTGTGTACGGCGGATCCCACCTCACCCCAGCAGAAACCTGACTGTTGTGTTCGGCGAATCTCACCTCACCACAGCAGAGACCTGACTGTTGTGTGCGGCGAATCCCACCTCACCACAGCAGAGACCTGACTGTTGTGTACGGCGGATCCCACCTCACCCCAGCAGAGACCTGACTGTTGTGTTCGGCGGATCCCACCTCACCCCAGCAGAGACCTGACTGTATTGTTAGGCAGAACCCACCTCACCCCAGCAGAGACCTGACTGTTGTGTACGGCGGATCCCACCTCACCCCAGCAGAAACCTGACTGTTGTGTTCGGCGAATCTCACCTCACCACAGCAGAGACCTGACTGTTGTGTGCGGCGAATCCCACCTCACCACAGCAGAGACCTGACTGTTGTGTACGGCGGATCCCACCTCACCCCAGCAGAGACCTGACTGTTGTGTTCGGCGGAACCTACCTCACCCCAGCAGAGACCTGACTGTTGTGTGCGGCAGATTCCACCTCACCACAGCAGAGTTCTGACTGTTGTGTGCGGCGGATCCCACCTCACCCCAGCAGAGACCTGACTGTTGTGTTTGGCGGATCCCACCTCACCCCAGCAGAGACCTGACTGTTGTGTTCGGCAGATCCCACCTCACCACAGCAGAGTTCTGACTGTTGTGTTTGGCGGATCCCACCTCACCCCAGCAGAGACCTGACTGTTGTGTTCGGCGGAACCCACCTCACCCCAGCAGAGACCTGACTGTTGTGTGCGGCGGATCCCACCTCACCCCAGCAGAGACCTGACTGTTGTGTGCAGCGAATCCCACCTCACCACAGCAGAGTTCTGACTGTTGTGTGCGGCGGATCCCACCTCACCCCAGCAGAGACCTGACTGTTGTGTTCGGCGGATCCCACCTCACCCCAGCAGAGTTCTGACTGTTGTGTGCGGCGGAACCCACCTCACCCCAGCAGAGACCTGACTGTATTGTTAGGCGGAACCCACCTCACCCCAGCAGAGACCTGACTGTTGTGTGCAGCGAATCCCACCTCACCACAGCAGAGACCTGACTGTTGTGTACGGCGGATCCCACCTCACCCCAGCAGAGACCTGACTGTTGTGTACGGCGGATCCCACCTCACCCCAGCAGAAACCTGACTGTTGTGTGCGGCGGATCCCACCTCACCCCAGCAGAGACCTGACTGTTGTGTGCGGCGAATCCCACCTCACCACAGCAGAGACCTGACTGTTGTGTGGGGCGAATCCCACCTCACCCCAGCAGAGACCTGACTGTTGTGTACGGCGGATCCCACCTCACCCCAGCAAAGACCTGACTGTTGTGTTCGGCGGAACCCACCTCACCCCAGCAGAGACCTGACTGTTGTGTTCGGCGGATCCCACCTCACCCCAGCAGAGACCTGACTGTTGTGTTCGGCAAATCCCACCTCACCCCAGCAGAGACCTGACTGTTGTGTTCGGCGGATCCCACCTCACCCCAGCAGAGACCTGACTGCTGTGTTCGGCGGATCCCACATCACCCCAGCAGAGACCTGACTGTTGTGTTCGGCGGAACCCACCTCACCCCAGGAGAGACCTGACAGTTGTGTGCGGCGAATCCCACCTCACCCCAGCAGAGACCTGACTGTTGTGTTCGGCGAATCCCACCTCACCATAGCAGAGACCTGACTGTTGTGTTCGGCGGATCCCACCTCACCCCAGCAGAGACCTGACTGTTGTGTGCGGCGGATCCCACCTCACCCCAGCAGAGACCTGACTGTTGTGTTCGGCGGATCCCACCTCACCCCAGCAGAGACCTGACTGTTGTGTTCGGCGGATCCCACCTCACCCCAGCAGAGACCTGACTGTTGTGTGCAGCGAATCCCACCTCACCACAGCAGAGTTCTGACTGTTGTGTGTGGCGGATCCCACCTCACCCCAGCAGAGACCTGACTGTTGTGTTCGGCGGATCCCACCTCACCCCAGCAGAGACCTGACTGTTGTGTTCGGCGGAACCCACCTCACCCCAGCAGAAACCTGACTGTTGTGTGCGGCGGATCCCACCTCACCCCAGCAGAAACCTGACTGTTGTGTTCGGCGAATCTCACCTCACCACAGCAGAGACCTGACTGTTGTGTTCGGCGGATCCCACCTCACCCCAGCAGAGACCTGACTGTTGTGTGCAGCGAATCCCACCTCACCACAGCAGAGTTCTGACTGTTGTGTGTGGCGGATCCCACCTCACCCCAGCAGAGACCTGACTGTTGTGTTCGGCGGATCCCACCTCACCCCAGCAGAGACCTGACTGTTGTGTTCGGCGGAACCCACCTCACCCCAGCAGAGACCTGACTGTATTGTTAGGCAGAACCCACCTCACCCCAGCAGAGACCTGACTGTTGTGTACGGCGGATCCCACCTCACCCCAGCAGAAACCTGACTGTTGTGTGCGGCGGATCCCACCTCACCCCAGCAGAGACCTGACTGTTGTGTTCGGCGAATCTCACCTCACCACAGCAGAGACCTGACTGTTGTGTGCGGCGAATCCCACCTCACCACAGCAGAGACCTGACTGTTGTGTGGGGCGAATCCCACCTCACCCCAGCAGAGACCTGACTGTTGTGTGCGGCAGATCCCACCTCACCCCAGCAGAGTTCTGACTGTTGTGTGCAGCGGATCCCCCCTCATCCCAGCAGAGACCTGACTGTTGTGTTCAGCGCAACCCACCTCACCCCAGCAGAGACCTGACTGTTGTGTTCGGCAAATCCCACCTCACCCCAGCAGAGACCTGACTGTTGTGTGCGGCGGATCCCACCTCACCCCAGCAGAGACCTGACTGTTGTGTTCGGCGGATCCCACCTCACCCCAGCAGAGACCTGACTGTTGTGTTCGGCAGATCCCACCTCACCCCAGCAGAGTTCTGACTGTTGTGTGCGGCGGAACCCACCTCACCCCAGCAGAGACCTGACTGTTGTGTTCGGCGGAACTTACCTCACCCCAGCAGAGACCTGACTGTTGTGTGCGGAGGATCCCACCTCACCCCAGCAGAGACCTGACTGTTGTGTTCGGCGGAACCCACCTCACCCCAGCAGAGACCTGACTGTTGTGTGCGGCAGATTCCACCTCACCACAGCAGAGACCTGACTGTTGTGTTCGGCGGAACCTACCTCACCCCAGCAGAGACCTGACTGTTGTGTGCGGCAGATTCCACCTCACCACAGCAGAGTTCTGACTGTTGTGTGCGGCGGATCCCACCTCACCCCAGCAGAGACCTGACTGTTGTGTTCGGCGGATCCCACCTCACCCCAGCAGAGACCTGACTGTTGTGTTCGGCAGATCCCACCTCACCACAGCAGAGTTCTGACTGTTGTGTTTGGCGGATCCCACCTCACCCCAGCAGAGACCTGACTGTTGTGTTCGGCAGATCCCACCTCACCCCAGCAGAGACCTGACTGTTGTGTGCAGCGAATCCCACCTCACCACAGCAGAGTTCTGACTGTTGTGTGCGGCGGATCCCACCTCACCCCAGCAGAGACCTGACTGTTGTGTTCGGCGGATCCCACCTCACCCCAGCAGAGTTCTGACTGTTGTGTGCGGCGGAACCCACCTCACCCCAGCAGAGACCTGACTGTTGTGTTCGGCGGAACTTACCTCACCCCAGCAGAGACCTGACTGTTGTGTGCGGAGGATCCCACCTCACCCCAGCAGAGACCTGACTGTATTGTTAGGCGGAACCCACCTCACCATAGCAGAGACCTGACTGTTGTGTTCGGCGGATCCCACCTCACCCCAGCAGAGACCTGACTGTTGTGTGCGGCGGATCCCACCTCACCCCAGCAGAGACCTGACTGTTGTGTTCGGCGGATCCCACCTCACCCCAGCAGAGACCTGACTGTTGTGTTCGGCGGATCCCACCTCACCCCAGCAGAGACCTGACTGTTGTGTGCAGCGAATCCCACCTCACCACAGCAGAGTTCTGACTGTTGTGTGTGGCGGATCCCACCTCACCCCAGCAGAGACCTGACTGTTGTGTTCGGCGGATCCCACCTCACCCCAGCAGAGACCTGACTGTTGTGTTCGGCGGATCCCACCTCACCCCAGCAGAAACCTGACTGTTGTGTGCGGCGGATCCCACCTCACCCCAGCAGAGACCTGACTGTTGTGTTCGGCGAATCTCACCTCACCACAGCAGAGACCTGACTGTTGTGTGCGGCGAATCCCACCTCACCACAGCAGAGACCTGACTGTTGTGTGGGGCGAATCCCACCTCACCCCAGCAGAGACCTGACTGTTGTGTACGGCGGATCCCACCTCACCCCAGCAAAGACCTGACTGTTGTGTTCGGCGGAACCTACCTAACCCCAGCAGAGACCTGACTGTTGTGTGCGGCGGATCCCACCTCACCCCAGCAGAGTTCTGACTGTTGTGTGCAGCGGATCCCCCCTCACCCCAGCAGAGACCTGACTGTTGTGTTCAGCGCAACCCACCTCACCCCAGCAGAGACCTGACTGTTGTGTTCGGCGGATCCCACCTCACCACAGCAGAGTTCTGACTGTTGTGTTTGGCGGATCCCACCTCACCCCAGCAGAGACCTGACTGTTGTGTGCAGCGAATCCCACCTCACCACAGCAGAGTTCTGACTGTTGTGTGCGGCGGATCCCACCTCACCCCAGCAGAGACCTGACTGTTGTGTTCGGCGGATCCCACCTCACCCCAGCAGAGACCTGACTGTTGTGTTCGGCAGATCCCACCTCACCCCAGCAGAGACCTGACTGTTGTGTGCGGCGGATCCCACCTCACCCCAGCAGAGACCTGACTGTTGTGTGCAGCGAATCCCACCTCACCACAGCAGAGTTCTGACTGTTGTGTGGGGCGAATCCCACCTCACCCCAGCAGAGACCTGACTGTTGTGTACGGCGGATCCCACCTCACCCCAGCAAAGACCTGACTGTTGTGTTCGGCGGAACCTACCTAACCCCAGCAGAGACCTGACTGTTGTGTGCGGCGGATCCCACCTCACCCCAGCAGAGTTCTGACTGTTGTGTGCAGCGGATCCCCCCTCACCCCAGCAGAGACCTGACTGTTGTGTTCAGCGCAACCCACCTCACCCCAGCAGAGACCTGACTGTTGTGTTCGGCGGATCCCACCTCACCACAGCAGAGTTCTGACTGTTGTGTTTGGCGGATCCCACCTCACCCCAGCAGAGACCTGACTGTTGTGTGCAGCGAATCCCACCTCACCACAGCAGAGTTCTGACTGTTGTGTGCGGCGGCTCCCACCTCACCCCAGCAGAGACCTGACTGTTGTGTTCGGCGGATCCCACCTCACCCCAGCAGAGACCTGACTGTTGTGTTCGGCAGATCCCACCTCACCCCAGCAGAGACCTGACTGTTGTGTGCGGCGGATCCCACCTCACCCCAGCAGAGACCTGACTGTTGTGTGCAGCGAATCCCACCTCACCACAGCAGAGTTCTGACTGTTGTGTGCGGCGGATCCCACCTCACCCCAGCAGAGACCTGACTGTTGTGTTCGGCGGATCCCACCTCACCCCAGCAGAGACCTGACTGTTGTGTTCGGCGGAACCTACCTCACCCCAGCAGAGACCTGACTGTTGTGTGCGGCGGATCCCACCTCACCCCAGCAGAGTTCTGACTGTTGTGTGCAGCGGATCCCCCCTCACCCCAGCAGAGACCTGACTGTTGTGTTCAGCGCAACCCACCTCACCCCAGCAGAGACCTGACTGTTGTGTTCGGCGGATCCCACCTCACCCCAGCAGAGACCTGACTGTTGTGTTCGGCAAATCCCACCTCACCCCAGCAGAGACCTGACTGTTGTGTTCGGCGGATCCCACCTCACCCCAGCAGAGACCTGACTGCTGTGTTCGGCGGATCCCACATCACCCCAGCAGAGACCTGACTGTTGTGTTCGGCGGAACACACCTCACCCCAGCAGAGACCTGACTGTTGTGTTCGGCGGAACCCAACTCACCCCAGGAGAGACCTGACAGTTGTGTGCGGCGAATCCCACCTCACCCCAGCAGAGACCTGACTATTGTGTGCGGCGGATCCCACCTCACCCCAGCAGAGACCTGACTGTTGTGTTCGGCGGATCCCACCTCACCATAGCAGAGACCTGACTGTTGTGTTCGGCGGAACCCACCTCACCCCAGCAGAGACCTGACTGTTGTGTGCGGCGGATCCCACCTCACCCCAGCAGAGACCTGACTGTTGTGTTCGGCGGATCCCACCTCACCCCAGCAGAGACCTGACTGTTGTGTTCGGCAGATCCCACCTCACCACAGCAGAGACCTGACTGTTGTGTGCGGCGAATCCCACCTCACCACAGCAGACACCTGACTGTTGTGTGCGGCGAATCCCACCGCACCACAGCAGAGACCTGACTGTTGTGTTCGGCGGATCCCACCTCACCCCAGCAGAGACCTGACTGTTGTGTGCAGCGAATCCCACCTCACCACAGCAGAGTTCTGACTGTTGTGTGCGGCGGATCCCACCTCACCCCAGCAGAGACCTGACTGTTGTGTTCCGCGGATCCCACCTCACCCCAGCAGAGACCTGACTGTTGTGTTCGGCGAATCTCACCTCACCACAGCAGAGACCTGACTGTTGTGTGCGGCGAATCCCACCTCACCACAGCAGAGACCTGACTGTTGTGTGCAGCGAATCCCACCTCACCACAGCAGAGTTCTGACTGTTGTGTGCGGCGGATCCCACCTCACCCCAGCAGAGACCTGACTGTTAGGTCTCTGCTGTGGTGAGGTGGGATTCGCCGCACACAACAGTCAGGTCTCTGCTGTGGTGAGGTGAGATTCGCCGAACACAACAGTCAGGTCTCTGCTGGGGTGAGGTGGGTTCCGCCGAACACAACAGTCAGGTCTCTGCTGGGGTGAGGTAAGTTCCGCCGAACACAACAGTCAGGTCTCTGCTGGGGTGAGGTGGGATCCGCGGAACACGACTGTTGTGTTCGGCGGAACTTACCTCACCCCAGCAGAGACCTGACTGTTGTGTTCGGCGGAACCCACCTCACCCCAGCAGAGACCTGACTGTTGTGTTCGGCGAATCTCACCTCACCACAGCAGAGACCTGACTGTTGTGTGCGGCGAATCCCACCTCACCACAGCAGAGACCTGACTGTTGTGTGGGGCGAATCCCACCTCACCCCAGCAGAGACCTGACTGTTGTGTACGGTGGATCCCACCTCACCCCAGCAGAGACCTGACTGTTAGGTCTCTGCTGGGGTGAGGTGGGATCCGCGGAACACAACAGTCAGGTCTCTGCTGGGGTGAGGTGGGATCCGCCGCACACAACAGTCAGAACTCTGCTGTGGTGAGGTGGGATTCGCTGCACACAACAGTCAGGTCTCTGCTGTGGTGAGGTGAGATTCGCCGAACACAACAGTCAGGTCTCTGCTGGGGTGAGGTGGGTTCCGCCGAACACAACAGTCAGGTCTCTGCTGGGGTGAGGTAAGTTCCGCCGAACACAACAGTCAGGTCTCTGCTGGGGTGAGGTGGGATCCGCGGAACACGACTGTTGTGTTCGGCGGAACTTACCTCACCCCAGCAGAGACCTGACTGTTGTGTTCGGCGGAACCCACCTCACCCCAGCAGAGACCTGACTGTTGTGTTCGGCGAATCTCACCTCACCACAGCAGAGACCTGACTGTTGTGTGCGGCGAATCCCACCTCACCACAGCAGAGACCTGACTGTTGTGTGGGGCGAATCCCACCTCACCCCAGCAGAGACCTGACTGTTGTGTACGGTGGATCCCACCTCACCCCAGCAGAGACCTGACTGTTGTGTTCGGCGGAACCTACCTCACCCCAGCAGAGACCTGACTGTTGTGTGCGGCAGATCCCACCTCACCCCAGCAGAGTTCTGACTGTTGTGTGCTGCGGATCCTCCCTCATCCCAGCAGAGACCTGACTGTTGTGTTCGGCGGATCCCACCTCACCCCAGCAGAGTTCTGACTGTTGTGTGCGGCGAATCCCACCTCACCACAGCAGAGACCTGACTGTTGTGTGGGGCGAATCCCACCTCACCCCAGCAGAGACCTGACTGTTGTGTACGGTGGATCCCACCTCACCCCAGCAGAGACCTGACTGTTGTGTTCGGCGGAACCTACCTCACCCCAGCAGAGACCTGACTGTTGTGTGCGGCAGATCCCACCTCACCCCAGCAGAGTTCTGACTGTTGTGTGCTGCGGATCCTCCCTCATCCCAGCAGAGACCTGACTGTTGTGTTCAGCGCAACCCACCTCACCCCAGCAGAGACCTGACTGTTGTGTTCCGCGGATCCCACCTCACCCCAGCAGAGACCTGACTGTTGTGTGCGGCGAATCCCACCTCACCCCAGCAGAGACCTGACTGTTGTGTTCGGCGAATCCCACCTCACCATAGCAGAGACCTGACTATTGTGTGCGGCGGATCCCACCTCACCCCAGCAGAGACCTGACTGTTGTGTTCGGCGGATCCCACCTCACCCCAGCAGAGACCTGACTGTTGTGTTCGGCAGATCCCACCTCACCACAGCAGAGTTCTGACTGTTGTGTGCGGCGGATCCCACCTCACCCCAGCAGAGACCTGACTGTTGTGTTCGGCGGATCCCACCTCACCCCAGCAGAGACCTGACTGTTGTGTTCGGCAGATCCCACCTCACCCCAGCAGAGACCTGACTGTTGTGTGCGGCGGATCCCACCTCACCCCAGCAGAGACCTGACTGTTTTGTTCGGCGGATCCCACCTCACCCCAGCAGAGACCTGACTGTTGTGTGCAGCGAATCCCACCTCACCACAGCAGAGTTCTGACTGTTGTGTGCGGCGGATCCCACCTCACCCCAGCAGAGACCTGACTGTTGTGTTCGGCGGATCCCACCTCACCCCAGCAGAGACCTGACTGTTGTGTTCGGCGGATCCCACCTCACCCCAGCAGAGTTCTGACTGTTGTGTGCGGCGGAACCCACCTCACCCCAGCAGAGACCTGACTGTTGTGTTCGGCGGAACTTACCTCACCCCAGCAGAGACCTGACTGTTGTGTTCGGCGGAACCCACCTCACCCCAGCAGAGACCTGACTGTTGTGTTCGGCGGAACCCACCTCACCCCAGCAGAGACCTGACTGTTGTGTGCGGCGGATCCCACCTCACCCCAGCAGAGACCTGACTGTTGTGTTCGGCGGAACCCACCTCACCCCAGCAGAGACCTGACTGTTGTGTTCGGCGGAACCCACCTCACCCCAGCAGAGACCTGACTGTTGTGTTCGGCGGATCCCACCTCACCCCAGCAGAGACCTGACTGTATTGTTAGGCGGAACCCACCTCACCCCAGCAGAGACCTGACTGTTGTGTACGGCGGATCCCACCTCACCCCAGCAGAGACCTGACTGTTGTGTTCGGCGAATCTCACCTCACCACAGCAGAGACCTGACTGTTGTGTGCGGCGAATCCCACCTCACCACAGCAGAGACCTGACTGTTGTGTGGGGCGAATCCCACCTCACCCCAGCAGAGACCTGACTGTTGTGTACGGCGGATCCCACCTCACCCCAGCAGAGACCTGACTGTTGTGTTCGGCGGAACCTACCTCACCCCAGCAGAGACCTGACTGTTGTGTGCGGCAGATCCCACCTCACCCCAGCAGAGACCTGACTGTTGTGTTCGGCAAATCCCACCTCACCCCAGCAGAGACCTGACTGTTGTGTTCGGCGAATCCCACCTCACCATAGCAGAGACCTGACTGTTGTGTGCGGCGGATCCCACCTCACCCCAGCAGAGACCTGACTGTTGTGTTCGGCGGATCCCACCTCACCCCAGCAGAGACCTGACTGTTGTGTTCGGCAGATCCCACCTCACCACAGCAGAGACCTGACTGCTGTGTGCGGCGAATCCCACCTCACCACAGCAGAGACCTGACTGTTGTGTGCGGCGCATCCCACCGCACCACAGCAGAGACCTGACTGTTGTGTTCGGCGGATCCCCCCTCACCCCAGCAGAGACCTGACTGTTGTGTTCGGCGGAACCCACCTCACCCCAGCAGAGACCTGACTGTTGTGTGCGGCGGATCCCACCTCACCCCAGCAGAGACCTGACTGTTGTGTTCGGCGGATCCCACCTCACCCCAGCAGAGACCTGACTGTTGTGTTCGGCGGATCCCACCTCACCCCAGCAGAGACCTGACTGTTGTGTGCAGCGAATCCCACCTCACCACAGCAGAGTTCTGACTGTTGTGTGCGGCGGATCCCACCTCACCCCAGCAGAGACCTGACTGTTGTGTTCGGCGGATCCCACCTCACCCCAGCAGAGACCTGACTGTTGTGTTCGGCAGATCCCACCTCACCACAGCAGAGTTCTGACTGTTGTGTGTGGCGGATCCCACCTCACCCCAGCAGAGACCTGACTGTTGTGTTCGGCGGAACCCACCTCACCCCAGCAGAGACCTGACTGTTGTGTGCGGCGGATCCCACCTCACCCCAGCAGATACCTGACTGTTGTGTGCAGCGAATCCCACCTCACCACAGCAGAGTTCTGACTGTTGTGTGCGGCGGATCCCACCTCACCCCAGCAGAGACCTGACTGTTGTGTTCGGCGGATCCCACCTCACCCCAGCAGAGACCTGACTGTTGTGTGCGGCGGATCCCACCTCACCCCAGCAGATACCTGACTGTTGTGTGCAGCGAATCCCACCTCACCACAGCAGAGTTCTGACTGTTGTGTGCGGCGGATCCCACCTCACCCCAGCAGAGACCTGACTGTTGTGTTCGGCGGATCCCACCTCACCCCAGCAGAGACCTGACTGTTGTGTGTGGCGGATCCCACCTCACCCCAGCAGAGACCTGACTGTTGTGTTCGGCAGATCCCACCTTACCACAGCAGAGTTCTGACTGTTGTGTGCGGCGGATCCCACCTCACCCCAGCAGAGACCTGACTGTATTGTTAGGCGGAACCCACCTCACCCCAGCAGAGACCTGACTGTTGTGTACGGCGGATCCCACCTCACCCCAGCAGAAACCTGACTGTTGTGTGCGGCGGATCCCACCTCACCCCAGCAGAGACCTGACTGTTGTGTTCGGCGGAACTTACCTCACCCCAGCAGAGACCTGACTGTTGTGTGCGGAGGATCCCACCTCACCCCAGCAGAGACCTGACTGTTGTGTTCGGCGGAACCTACCTCACCCCAGCAGAGACCTGACTGTTGTGTGCAGCAGATCCCACCTCACCCCAGCAGAGTTCTGACTGTTGTGTGCAGCGGATCCCCCCTCATCCCAGCAGAGACCTGACTGTTGTGTTCAGCGCAACCCACCTCACCCCAGCAGAGACCTGACTGTTGTGTTCGGCAAATCCCACCTCACCCCAGCAGAGACCTGACTGTTGTGTGCGGCGAATCCCACCTCACCCCAGCAGAGACCTGACTGTTGTGTTCGGCGAATCCCACCTCACCATAGCAGAGACCTGACTGTTGTGTGCGGCGGATCCCACCTCACCCCAGCAGAGACCTGACTGTTGTGTTCGGCGGATCCCACCTCACCCCAGCAGAGACCTGACTGTTGTGTTCGGCAGATCCCACCTCACCACAGCAGAGTTCTGACTGTTGTGTGCGGCGGATCCCACCTCACCCCAGCAGAGACCTGACTGTTGTGTTCGGCGGATCCCACCTCACCCCAGCAGAGACCTGACTGTTGTGTTCGGCAGATCCC
Source organism: Hyperolius riggenbachi (assembly GCF_040937935.1). NCBI lineage: Eukaryota > Metazoa > Chordata > Amphibia > Anura > Hyperoliidae > Hyperolius > Hyperolius riggenbachi. The sequence goes on along the minus strand of NC_090648.1, from coordinate 466,025,934 downwards.
ACCTCACCACAGCAGAGTTCTGACTGTTGTGTGTGGCGGATCCCACCTCACCCCAGCAGAGACCTGACTGTTGTGTTCGGCGGAACCCACCTCACCCCAGCAGAGACCTGACTGTTGTGTGCGGCGGATCCCACCTCACCCCAGCAGATACCTGACTGTTGTGTGCAGCGAATCCCACCTCACCACAGCAGAGTTCTGACTGTTGTGTGCGGCGGATCCCACCTCACCCCAGCAGAGACCTGACTGTTGTGTTCGGCGGATCCCACCTCACCCCAGCAGAGACCTGACTGTTGTGTTCGGCGGATCCCACCTCACCCCAGCAGAGTTCTGACTGGTGTGTGCGGCGGAACCCACCTCACCCCAGCAGAGACCTGACTGTTGTGTTCGGCGGAACTTACCTCACCCCAGCAGAGACCTGACTGTTGTGTGCGGAGGATCCCACCTCACCCCAGCAGAGACCTGACTGTTGTGTTCGGCGGAACCCACCTCACCCCAGCAGAGACCTGACTGTTGTGTTCGGCGGATCCCACCTCACCCCAGCAGAGACCTGACTGTATTGTTAGGCGGAACCCACCTCACCCCAGCAGAGACCTGACTGTTGTGTACGGCGGATCCCACCTCACCCCAGCAGAAACCTGACTGTTGTGTGCGGCGGATCCCACCTCACCCCAGCAGAGACCTGACTGTTGTGTTCGGCGAATCTCACCTCACCACAGCAGAGACCTGACTGTTGTGTGCGGCGAATCCCACCTCACCACAGCAGAGACCTGACTGTTGTGTGGGGCGAATCCCACCTCACCCCAGCAGAGACCTGACTGTTGTGTTCGGCAAATCCCACCTCACCCCAGCAGAGACCTGACTGTTGTGTTCGGCGAATCCCACCTCACCATAGCAGAGACCTGACTGTTGTGTGCGGCGGATCCCACCTCACCCCAGCAGAGACCTGACTGTTGTGTTCGGCGGATCCCACCTCACCCCAGCAGAGACCTGACTGTTGTGTTCGGCAGATCCCACCTCACCACAGCAGAGACCTGACTGCTGTGTGCGGCGAATCCCACCTCACCCTAGCAGAGACCTGACTGTTGTGTTCGGCGGATCCCACCTCACCCCAGCAGAGACCTGACTGTTGTGTGCAGCGAATCCCACCTCACCACAGCAGAGTTCTGACTGTTGTGTGCGGCGGAACCCACCTCACCCCAGCAGAGACCTGACTGTTGTGTTCGGCGGAACTTACCTCACCCCAGCAGAGACCTGACTGTTGTGTGCGGAGGATCCCACCTCACCCCAGCAGAGACCTGACTGTTGTGTTCGGCGGAACCCACCTCACCCCAGCAGAGACCTGACTGTTGTGTTCGGCGGAACCCACCTCACCCCAGCAGAGACCTGACTGTTGTGTGCGGAGGATCCCACCTCACCCCAGCAGAGACCTGACTGTTGTGTTCGGCGGAACCCACCTCACCCCAGCAGAGACCTGACTGTTGTGTTCGGCGGAACCCACCTCACCCCAGCAGAGACCTGACTGTTGTGTTCGGCGGATCCCACCTCACCCCAGCAGAGACCTGACTGTATTGTTAGGCGGAACCCACCTCACCCCAGCAGAGACCTGACTGTTGTGTACGGCGGATCCCACCTCACCCCAGCAGAAACCTGACTGTTGTGTGCGGCGGATCCCACCTCACCCCAGCAGAGACCTGACTGTTGTGTGCGGCGAATCCCACCTCACCACAGCAGAGACCTGACTGTTGTGTGGGGCGAATCCCACCTCACCCCAGCAGAGACCTGACTGTTGTGTACGGCGGATCCCACCTCACCCCAGCAGAGACCTGACTGTTGTGTGCGGCAGATCCCACCTCACCCCAGCAGAGTTCTGACTGTTGTGTGCAGCGGATCCCTCCTCATCCCAGCAGAGACCTGACTGTTGTGTTCAGCGCAACCCACCTCACCCCAGCAAAGACCTGACTGTTGTGTTCGGCAAATCCCACCTCACCCCAGCAGAGACCTGACTGTTGTGTGCGGCGAATCCCACCTCACCCCAGCAGAGACCTGACTGTTGTGTTCGGCGAATCCCACCTCACCATAGCAGAGACCTGACTGTTGTGTGCGGCGGATCCCACCTCACCCCAGCAGAGACCTGACTGTTGTGTTCGGCGGATCCCACCTCACCCCAGCAGAGACCTGACTGTTGTGTTCGGCAGATCCCACCTCACCACAGCAGAGACCTGACTGCTGTGTGCGGCGAATCCCACCTCACCACAGCAGAGACCTGACTGTTGTGTGCGGCGCATCCCACCGCACCACAGCAGAGACCTGACTGTTGTGTGCGGCGCATCCCACCGCACCACAGCAGAGACCTGACTGTTGTGTTCGGCGGATCCCCCCTCACCCCAGCAGAGACCTGACTGTTGTGTTCGGCGGATCCCACCTCACCCCAGCAGAGACCTGACTGTTGTGTGCGGCGGATCCCACCTCACCCCAGCAGAGACCTGAATGTTGTGTTCGGCGGATCCCACCTCACCCCAGCAGAGACCTGACTGTTGTGTTCGGCGGATCCCACCTCACCCCAGCAGAGACCTGACTGTTGTGTGCAGCGAATCCCACCTCACCACAGCAGAGTTCTGACTGTTGTGTGCGGCGGATCCCACCTCACCCCAGCAGAGACCTGACTGTTGTGATCGGCGGATCCCACCTCACCCCAGCAGAGACCTGACTGTTGTGTTCGGCGGATCCCACGTCACCCCAGCAGAGTTCTGACTGTTGTGTGCGGCGGAACCCACCTCACCCCAGCAGAGACCTGACTGTTGTGTTCGGCGGAACTTACCTCACCCCAGCAGAGACCTGACTGTTGTGTTCGGCGGAACCCACCTCACCCCAGCAGAGACCTGACTGTTGTGTTCGGCGGAACCCACCTCACCCCAGCAGAGACCTGACTGTTGTGTGCGGCGGATCCCACCTCACCCCAGCAGAGACCTGACTGTTGTGTTCGGCGGAACCCACCTCACCCCAGCAGAGACCTGACTGTTGTGTTCGGCGGAACCCACCTCACCCCAGCAGAGACCTGACTGTTGTGTTCGGCGGATCCCACCTCACCCCAGCAGAGACCTGACTGTTGTGTTCGGCGGAACCCACCTCACCCCAGCAGAGACCTGACTGTTGTGTTCGGCGGAACCCACCTCACCCCAGCAGAGACCTGACTGTTGTGTTCGGCGGATCCCACCTCACCCCAGCAGAGACCTGACTGTATTGTTAGGCGGAACCCACCTCACCCCAGCAGAGACCTGACTGTTGTGATCGGCGGATCCCACCTCACCCCAGCAGAGACCTGACTGTTGTGTGCGGCGGATCCCACCTCACCCCAGCAGAGACCTGACTGTTGTGTTCGGCGAATCTCACCTCACCACAGCAGAGACCTGACTGTTGTGTGCGGCGAATCCCACCTCACCACAGCAGAGACCTGACTGTTGTGTTCGGCGGATCCCCCCTCACCCCAGCAGAGACCTGACTGTTGTGTTCGGCGGATCCCACCTCACCCCAGCAGAGACCTGACTGTTGTGTGCGGCGGATCCCACCTCACCCCAGCAGAGACCTGACTGTTGTGTGGGGCGAATCCCACCTCACCCCAGCAGAGACCTGACTGTTGTGTACGGCGGATCCCACCTCACCCCAGCAGAGACCTGACTGTTGTGTTCGGCAGATCCCACCTCACCCCAGCAGAGACCTGACTGTTGTGTGCGGAGGATCCCACCTCACCCCAGCAGAGACCTGACTGTTGTGTTCGGCAGATCCCACCTCACCACAGCAGAGTTCTGACTGTTGTGTGTGGCGGATCCCACCTCACCCCAGCAGAGACCTGACTGTTGTGTTCGGCGGAACCCACCTCACCCCAGCAGAGACCTGACTGTTGTGTGCAGCGAATCCCACCTCACCACAGCAGAGTTCTGACTGTTGTGTGCGGCGGATCCCACCTCACCCCAGCAGAGACCTGACTGTTGTGTTCGGCGGATCCCACCTCACCCCAGCAGAGACCTGACTGTTGTGTTCGGCGGATCCCACCTCACCCCAGCAGAGTTCTGACTGTTGTGTGCGGCGGAACCCACCTCACCCCAGCAGAGACCTGACTGTTGTGTTCGGCGGATCCCACCTCACCCCAGCAGAGACCTGACTGTTGTGTTCGGCAAATCCCACCTCACCCCAGCAGAGGCCTGACTGTTGTGTTCGGCGGATCCCACCTCACCCCAGCAGAGACCTGACTGTTGTGTTTGGAGGATCCCACCTCACCCCAGCAGAGACCTGACTGTTGTTTTCGGCGGATCCCACCTCACCCCAGCAGAGACCTGACTGTTGTGTTCGGCGGATCCCACCTCACCCCAGCAGTGACCTGACTGTTGTGTTCGGCAGATCCCACCTCACCACAGCAGAGACCTGACTGTTGTGTGCGGCGAATCCCACCTCACCACAGCAGACACCTGACTATTGTGTGCGGCGAATCCCACCGCACCACAGCAGAGACCTGACTGTTGTGTTCGGCGGATCCCACCTCACCCCAGCAGAGACCTGACTGTTGTGTGCGGAGGATCCCACCTCACCCCAGCAGAGACCTGACTGTTGTGTTCGGCGGAACCCACCTCACCCCAGCAGAGACCTGACTGTTGTGTTCGGCGGAACCCACCTCACCCCAGCAGAGACCTGACTTTTGTGTTCGGCGGATCCCACCTCACCCCAGCAGAGACCTGACTGTATTGTTAGGCGGAACCCACCTCACCCCAGCAGAGTTCTGACTGTTGTGTGCGGCGTATCCCACCTCACCCCAGCAGAGACCTGACTGTTGTGTTCGGCGAATCTCACCTCACCACAGCAGAGACCTGACTGTTGTGTGCGGCGAATCCCACCTCACCACAGCAGAGACCTGACTGTTGTGTGGGGCGAATCCCACCTCACCCCAGCAGAGACCTGACTGTTGTGTACGGCGGATCCCACCTCACCCCAGCAGAGACCTGACTGTTGTGTTCGGCGGAACCTACCTCACCCCAGCAGAGACCTGACTGTTGTGTGCGGCAGATCCCACCTCACCCCAGCAGAGTTCTGACTGTTGTGTGCAGCGGATCCCCCCTCATCCCAGCAGAGACCTGACTGTTGTGTTCAGCGCAACCCACCTCACCCCAGCAGAGACCTGACTGTTGTGTTCGGCAAATCCCACCTTACCCCAGCAGAGACCTGACTGTTGTGTTCGGCGAATCCCACCTCACCATAGCAGAGACCTGACTGTTGTGTGCGGCGGATCCCACCTCACCCCAGCAGATACCTGACTGTTGTGTTCGGCGGATCCCACCTCACCCCAGCAGAGACCTGACTGTTGTGTTCGGCAGATCCCACCTCACCACAGCAGAGACCTGACTGCTGTGTGCGGCGAATCCCACCTCACCCTAGCAGAGACCTGACTGTTGTGTTCGGCGGATCCCACCTCACCCCAGCAGAGACCTGACTGTTGTGTGCAGCGAATCCCACCTCACCACAGCAGAGTTCTGACTGTTGTGTGCGGCGGATCCCACCTCACCCCAGCAGAGACCTGACTGTTGTGTTCGGCGGAACCCACCTCACCCCAGCAGAGACCTGACTGTTGTGTGCGGTGGATCCCACCTCACCCCAGCAGAGACCTGACTGTTGTGTTCGGCGGAACCCACCTCACCCCAGCAGAGACCTGACTGTTGTGTTCGGCGGAACCCACCTCACCCCAGCAGAGACCTGACTGTATTGTTAGGCGGAACCCACCTCACCCCAGCAGAGACCTGACTGTTGTGTACGGCGGATCCCACCTCACCCCAGCAGAAACCTAACTGTTGTGTGCGGCGGATCCCACCTCACCCCAGCAGAGACCTGACTGTTGTGTTCGGCGAATCTCACCTCACCACAGCAGAGACCTGACTGTTGTGTGCGGCGAATCCCACCTCACCACAGCAGAGACCTGACTGTTGTGTGGGGCGAATCCCACCTCACCCCAGCAGAGACCTGACTGTTGTGTACGGCGGATCCCACCTCACCCCAGCAGAGACCTGACTGTTGTGTTCGGCGGAACCTACCTCACCCCAGCAGAGACCTGACTGTTGTGTGCAGCAGATCCCACCTCACCCCAGCAGAGTTCTGACTGTTGTGTGCAGCGGATCCCCCCTCACCCCAGCAGAGACCTGACTGTTGTGTTCAGCGCAACCCACCTCACCCCAGCAGAGACCTGACTGTTGTGTTCGGCGGATCCCACCTCACCCCAGCAGAGACCTGACTGCTGTGTTCGGCGGATCCCACATCACCCCAGCAGAGACCTGACTGTTGTGTTCGGCGGATCCCACCTCACCCCAGCAGAGACCTGACTGCTGTGTTCGGCGGATCCCACCTCACCCCAGCAGAGACCTGACTGTTGTGTTCGGCGGATCCCACCTCACCATAGCAGAGACCTGACTGTTGTGTTCGGCGGAACCCACCTCACCCCAGCAGAGACCTGACTGTTGTGTGCGGCGGATCCCACCTCACCCCAGCAGAGACCTGACTGTTGTGTTCGGCGGATCCCACCTCACCCCAGCAGTGACCTGACTGTTGTGTTCGGCGGATCCCACCTCACCCCAGCAGAGACCTGACTGTTGTGTTCGGCAGATCCCACCTCACCACAGCAGAGACCTGACTGTTGTGTGCGGCGGATCCCACCTCACCACAGCAGACACCTGACTATTGTGTGCGGCGGATCCCACCTCACCCCAGCAGAGACCTGACTGTTGTGTGCAGCGAATCCCACCTCACCACAGCAGAGTTCTGACTGTTGTGTGCGGCGAATCCCACCGCACCACAGCAGAGACCTGACTGTTGTGTTCGGCGGATCCCACCTCACCCCAGCAGAGACCTGACTGTTGTGTTCGGCAGATCCCACCTCACCACAGCAGAGACCTGACTGCTGTGTGCGGCGAATCCCACCTCACCACAGCAGACACCTGACTGTTGTGTGCGGCGAATCCCACCGCACCACAGCAGAGACCTGACTGTTGTGTTCGGCGGATCCCACCTCACCCCAGCAGAGACCTGACTGTTGTGTGCAGCGAATCCCACCTCACCACAGCAGAGTTCTGACTGTTGTGTGCGGCGGATCCCACCTCACCCCAGCAGAGACCTGACTGTTGTGTTCCGGGGATCCCACCTCACCCCAGCAGAGACCTGACTGTTGTGTTCGGCGGATCCCACCTCACCCCAGCAGAGTCCTGACTGTTGTGTGCGGCGGAACCCACCTCACCCCAGCAGAGACCTGACTGTTGTGTTCGGCGGAACTTACCTCACCCCAGCAGAGACCTGACTGTTGTGTTCGGCGGAACCCACCTCACCCCAGCAGAGACCTGACTGTTGTGTTCGGCGGAACCCACCTCACCCCAGCAGAGACCTGACTGTTGTGTGCGGCGGATCCCACCTCACCCCAGCAGAGACCTGACTGTTGTGTTCGGCGGAACCCACCTCACCCCAGCAGAGACCTGACTGTTGTGTTCGGCGGAACCCACCTCACCCCAGCAGAGACCTGACTGTTGTGTTCGGCGGATCCCACCTCACCCCAGCAGAGACCTGACTGTATTGTTAGGCGGAACCCACCTCACCCCAGCAGAGACCTGACTGTTGTGTGGGGCGAATCCCACCTCACCACAGCAGAGACCTGACTGTTGTGTGGGGCAAATCCCACCTCACACCAGCAGAGACCTGACTGTTGTGTACGGCGGATCCCACCTCACCCCAGCAGAGTTCTAACTGTTGTGTGCAGCGGATCCCCCCTCACCCCAGCAGAGACCTGACTGTTGTGTTCAGCGCAACCCACCTCACCCCAGCAGAGACCTGACTGTTGTGTTCGGCGGAACCCACCTCACCCCAGCAGAGACCTGACTGTTGTGTTCGGCGGAACCCACCTCACCCCAGCAGAGACCTGACTGTTGTGTTCGGCGGAACCCACCTCACCCCAGCAGAGACCTGACTGTTGTGTTCGGCGGATCCCACCTTACCCCAGCAGAGACCTGACTGTATTGTTAGGCGGAACCCACCTCACCCCAGCAGAGACCTGACTGTTGTGTGGGGCGAATCCCTCCTCACCACAGCAGAGACCTGACTGTTGTGTGGGGCAAATCCCACCTCACCCCAGCAGAGACCTGACTGTTGTGTACGGCGGATCCCACCTCACCCCAGCAGAGTTCTAACTGTTGTGTGCAGCGGATCCCCCCTCACCCCAGCAGAGACCTGACTGTTGTGTTCAGCGCAACCCACCTCACCCCAGCAGAGACCTGACTGTTGTGTGCGGCGGATCCCACCTCACCCCAGCAGAGACCTGACTGTTGTGTGCGGCGGATCCCACCTCACCCCAGCAGAGACCTGACTGTTGTGTTCGGCGGATCCCACCTCACCCCAGCAGAGACCTGACTGTTGTGTTCGGCAGATCCCACCTCACCACAGCAGAGACCTGACTGCTGTGTGCGGCGAATCCCACCTCACCCCAGCAGAGACCTGACTGTTGTGTGCGGCAGATCCCACCTCACCCCAGCAGAGACCTGACTGTTGTGTTCGGCGGAACCCACCTCACCCCAGCAGAGACCTGACTGTTGTGTTCGGCGGAACCCACCTCACCCCAGCAGAGACCTGACTGTTGTGTTCGGCGGATCCCACCTCACCCCAGCAGAGTTCTAACTGTTGTGTGCAGCGAATCCCACCTCACCCCAGCAGAGACCTGACTGTTGTGTTCGGCGGAACCCACCTCACCACAGCAGAGACCTGACTGTTGTGTTCGGCGGATCCCATCTCACCCCAGCAGAGACCTGACTGTTGTGTGCAGCGAATCCCACCTCACCACAGCAGAGTTCTGACTGTTGTGTGCGGCGGATCCCACCTCACCCCAGCAGAGACCTGACTGTTGTGTTCGGCGGATCCCACCTCACCCCAGCAGAGACCTGACTGTTGTGTTCGGCGGATCCCACCTCACCCCAGCAGAGTTCTGACTGTTGTGTGCGGCGGAACCCACCTCACCCCAGCAGAGACCTGACTGTTGTGTTCGGCGGAACTTACCTCACCCCAGCAGAGACCTGACTGTTGTGTTCGGCGGAACCCACCTCACACCAGCAGAGACCTGACTGTTGTGTGCGGCGGATCCCACCTCACCCCAGCAGAGACCTGACTGTTGTGTTCGGCGGAACCCACCTCACCCCAGCAGAGACCTGACTGTTGTGTTCGGCGGATCCCACCTCACCCCAGCAGAGACCTGACTGTATTGTTAGGCGGAACCCACCTCACCCCAGCAGAGACCTGACTGTTGTGTACGGCGGATCCCACCTCACCCCAGCAGAAACCTGACTGTTGTGTGCGGCGGATCCCACCTCACCCCAGCAGAGACGTGACTGTTGTGTTCGGCGAATCTCACCTCACCACAGCAAAGACCTGACTGTTGTGTGCGGCGAATCCCACCTCACCCCAGCAGAGACCTGACTGTTGTGTACGGCGGATCCCACCTCACCCCAGCAGAGACCTGACTGTTGTGTTCGGCGGAACCTACCTCACCCCAGCAGAGACCTGACTGTTGTGTGCGGCAGATCCCACCTCACCCCAGCAGAGTTCTGACTGTTGTGTGCAGCGGATCCCCCCTCATCCCAGCAGAGACCTGACTGTTGTGTTCAGCGCAACCCACCTCACCCCAGCAGAGACCTGACTGTTGTGTGCGGCGAATCCCACCTCACCCCAGCAGAGACCTGACTGTTGTGTTCGGCGAATCCCACCTCACCATAGCAGAGACCTGACTGTTGTGTGCGGCGGATCCCACCTCACCCCAGCAGAGTTCTGACTGTTGTGTGCGGCGGATCCCACCTCACCCGAGCAGAGACCTGACTGTATTGTTAGGCGGATCCCACCTCACCCCAGCAGAGACCTGACTCTTGTGTACGGCTGATCCCACCTCACCCCAGCAGAGACCTGACTGTTGTGTTCGGCGGATCCCACCTCACCCCAGCAGAGACCTGACTGTTGTGTGCAGCGAATCCCACCTCACCACAGCAGAGACCTAACTGTTGTGTTTGGCGGATCCCACCTCACCCCAGCAGAGGCCTGACTGTTGTGTTCGGCAAATCCCACCTCACCCCAGCAGAGACCTGACTGTTGTGTTCGGCGGATCCCACCTCACCCCAGCAGAGACCTGACTGTTGTGTACGGCGGATCCCACCTCACCCCAGCAGAAACCTGACTGTTGTGTGTGGCGGATCCCACCTCACCCCAGCAGAGACCTGACTGTTGTGTTCGGCGAATCTCACCTCACCACAGCAGAGACCTGACTGTTGTGTGCGGCGAATCCCACCTCACCACGGCAGAGACCTGACTGTTGTGTGGGGCGAATCCCACCTCACCCCAGCAGAGACCTGACTGTTGTGTTCGGCGGATCCCACCTCACCCCAGCAGAGACCTGACTGTTGTGTGCGGCGAATCCCACCTCACCCCAGCAGAGACCTGACTATTGTGTACAGCGGATCCCACCTCACCCCAGCAGAGACCTGACTGTTGTGTTCGGCGGAACCTACCTCACCACAGCAGAGACCTGACTGTTGTGTTCGGCGGATCCCACCTCACCCCAGCAGAGTTCTGACCGTTGTGTGCAGCGGATCCCCCCTCACCCCAGCAGAGACCTGACTGTTGTGTTCAGCGCAACCCACCTCACCCCAGCAGAGACCTGACTGTTGTGTTCGGCGGAACCCACCTCACCCCAGCAGAGACCTGACTGTTGTGTGCGGTGGATCCCACCTCACCCCAGCAGAGACCTGACTGTTGTGTTCGGCGCAACCCACCTCACCCCAGGAGAGACCTGACTGTTGTGTGCGGCGAATCCCACTTCACCATAGCAGAGACCTGACTGTTGTGTTCGGCGGATCCCACCTCACCCCAGCAGAGACCTGACTGTTGTGTGCAGCGAATCCCACCTCACCCCAGCAGAGACCTGACTGTTGTGTTCGGCGGATCCCACCTCACCCCAGCAGAGACCTGACTGTTGTATACGGCGGATCCCACCTCACCCCAGCAGAAACCTGACTGTTGTGTGTGGCGGATCCCACCTCACCCCAGCAGAGACCTGACTGTTGTGTTCGGCGAATCTCACCTCACCACAGCAGAGACCTGACTGTTGTGTGGGGCGAATCCCACCTCACCCCAGCAGAGACCTGACTGTTGTGTTCGGCGGATCCCACCTCACCCCAGCAGAGACCTGACTGTTGTGTGCGGCGGAACCCACCTCACCCCAGCAGAGACCTGACTGTTGAGTTCGGCGGAACCCACCTCACCCCAGCAGAGACCTGACTGTTGTGTTCGGCGGAACCCACCTCACCCCAGCAGAGACCTGACTGTTGTGTGCGGCGGATCCCACCTCACCCCAGCAGAGACCTGACTGTTGTGTACGGCGGATCCCACCTCACCCCAGCAGAAACCTGACTGTTGTGTGCGGCGGATCCCACCTCACCCCAGCAGAGACCTGACTGTTGTGTGCGGCGAATCCCACCTCACCACAGCAGAGACCTGACTGTTGTGTGGGGCGAATCCCACCTCACCCCAGCAGAGACCTGACTATTGTGTACAGCGGATCCCACCTCACCCCAGCAGAGACCTGACTGTTGTGTTCGGCGGAACCTACCTCACCCCAGCAGAGACCTGACTGTTGTGTTCGGCGGATCCCACCTCAATCCAGCAGAGTTCTGACTGTTGTGTGCAGCGGATCCCCCCTCACCCCAGCAGAGACCTGACTGTTGTGTGCGGCAGATCCCACCTCACCCCAGCAGAGACCTGACTGTTGTGTGCGGCGGATCCCACCTCACTCCAGCAGAGACCTGACTGTTGTGTTCGGCGGATCCCACCTCACCCCAGCAGAGACCTGACTGTTGTGTTCGGCAGATCCCACCTCACCACAGCAGAGACCTGACTGCTGTGTGCGGCGAATCCCACCTCACCACAGCAGAGACCTGACTGTTGTGTGCGGCGAATCCCCCCGCACCACAGCAGAGACCTGACTGTTGTGTTCGGCGGATTCCACCTCACCCCAGCAGAGACCTGACTGTTGTGTGCGGCGGATCCCACCTCACCCCAGCAGAGACCTGACTGTTGTGTTCGGCGGATCCCACCTCACCCCAGCAGAGACCTGACTGTTGTGTTCGGCGGAACCCACCTCACCCCAGCAGAGACCTGACTGTTGTGTTCGGCGGAACCCACCTCACCCCAGCAGAGACCTGACTGTTGTGTGCGGCAGATCCCACCTCACCCCAGCAGAGTTCTGACTGTTGTGTGCAGCGGATCCCCCCTCATCCCAGCAGAGACCTGACTGTTGTGTTCAGCGCAACCCACCTCACCCCAGCAGAGACCTGACTGTTGTGTTCGGCAAATCCCACCTCACCCCAGCAGAGACCTGACTGTTGTGTGCGGCGAATCCCACCTCACCCCAGCAGAGACCTGACTGTTGTGTTCGGCGAATCCCACCTCACCATAGCAGAGACCTGACTGTTGTGTGCGGCGGATCCCACCTCACCCCAGCAGAGTTCTGACTGTTGTGTGCGGCGGATCCCACCTCACCCGAGCAGAGACCTGACTGTATTGTTAGGCGGATCCCACCTCACCCCAGCAGAGACCTGACTCTTGTGTACGGCTGATCCCACCTCACCCCAGCAGAGACCTGACTGTTGTGTTCGGCGGATCCCAACTCACCCCAGCAGAGACCTGACTGTTGTGTGCAGCGAATCCCACCTCACCCCAGCAGAGACCTGACTGTTGTGTTCGGCGGATCCCACCTCACCCCAGCAGAGACCTGACTGTTGTGTTCGGCGGATCCCACCTCACCCCAGCAGAGACCTGACTGTTGTGTACGGCGGATCCCACCTCACCCCAGCAGAAACCTGACTGTTGTGTGTGGCGGATCCCACCTCACCCCAGCAGAGACCTGACTGTTGTGTTCGGCGAATCTCACCTCACCACAGCAGAGACCTGACTGTTGTGTGCGGCGAATCCCACCTCACCACGGCAGAGACCTGACTGTTGTGTTCGGCAGGTCCCACCTCACCCCAGCAGAGACCTGACTGTTGTGTGCGGCGAATCCCACCTCACCCCAGCAGAGACCTGACTATTGTGTACAGCGGATCCCACCTCACCCCAGCAGAGACCTGACTGTTGTGTTCGGCGGAACCTACCTCACCACAGCAGAGACCTGACTGTTGTGTTCGGCGGATCCCACCTCACCCCAGCAGAGTTCTGACCGTTGTGTGCAGCGGATCCCCCCTCACCCCAGCAGAGACCTGACTGTTGTGTTCAGCGCAACCCACCTCACCCCAGCAGAGACCTGACTGTTGTGTGCGGCGGATCCCACCTCACCCCAGCAGAGACCTGACTGTTGTGTGCGGCGGATCCCACCTCACCCCAGCAGAGACCTGACTGTTGTGTTCGGCGGATCCCACCTCACCCCAGCAGAGACCTGACTGTTGTGTTCGGCAGATCCCACCTCACCACAGCAGAGACCTGACTGCTGTGTGCGGCGAATCCCACCTCACCACAGCAGAGACCTGACTGTTGTGTTCGGCGGAACCTACCTCACCCCAGCAGAGACCTGACTGTTGTGTTCGGCGGATCCCACCTCACCCCAGCAGAGACCTGACTGTATTGTTAGGCGGAACCCACCTCACCCCAGCAGAGACCTGACTGTTGTGTACGGCGGATCCCACCTCACCCCAGCAGAAACCTGACTGTTGTGTGCGGCGGATCCCACCTCACCCCAGCAGAGACCTGACTGTTGTGTTCGGCGAATCTCACCTCACCACAGCAGAGACCTGACTGTTGTGTGCGGCGAATCCCACCTCACCCCAGCAGAGACCTGACTGTTGTGTACGGCGGATCCCACCTCACCCCAGCAGAGACCTGACTGTTGTGTTCGGCGGAACCTACCTCACCCCAGCAGAGACCTGACTGTTGTGTGCGGCGGATCCCCCCTCACCCCAGCAGAGACCTGACTGTTGTGTTCAGCGCAACCCACCTCACCCCAGCAGAGACCTGACTGTTGTGTTCGGCGGATCCCACCTCACCCCAGCAGAGACCTGACTGTTGTGTTCGGCAAATCCCACCTCACCCCAGCAGAGACCTGACTGTTGTGTTCGGCGGATCCCACCTCACCCCAGCAGAGACCTGACTGTTGTGTTCGGCGGATCCCACCTCACCCCAGCAAAGACCTGACTGTTGTGTTCGGCAGATCCCACCTCACCACAGCAGAGACCTGACTGCTGTGTGCGGCGAATCCCACCTCACCACAGCAGACACCTGACTGTTGTGTGCGGCGAATCCCACCGCACCACAGCAGAGACCTGACTGTTGTGTTCGGCGGATCCCACCTCACCCCAGCAGAGACCTGACTGTTGTGTGCAGCGAATCCCACCTCACCACAGCAGAGTTCTGACTGTTGTGTGCGGCGGATCCCACCTCACCCCAGCAGAGACCTGACTGTTGTGTTTGGCGGATCCCACCTCACCATAGCAGAGACCTGACTGTTGTGTGCGGCGGATCCCACCTCACCCCAGCAGAGTTCTGACTGTTGTGTGCGGCGGATCCCACCTCACCTCAGCAGAGAACTGACTGTATTGTTAGGCGGATCCCACCTCACCCCAGCAGAGACCTGACTGTTGTGTTCGGCGGAACCCACCTCACCCCAGGAGAGACCTGACTGTTGTGTGCGGCGAATCCCACCTCACCATAGCAGAGACCTGACTGTTGTGTTCGGCGGATCCCACCTCACCCCAGCAGAGACCTGACTGTTGTGTGCAGCGAATCCCACCTCACCACAGCAGAGACCTGACTGTTGTGTTCGGCGAATCTCACCTCACCACAGCAGAGACCTGACTGTTGTGTGCGGCGAATCCCACCTCACCACAGCAGAGACCTGACTGTTGTGTGGGGCGAATCCCACCTCACCCCAGCAGAGACCTGACTGTTGTGTTCGGCGGATCCCACCTCACCCCAGCAGAGACCTGACTGTTGTGTGCGGCGAATCCCACCTCACCCCAGCAGAGACCTGACTGTTGTGTTCGGCGGAACCTACCTCACCACAGCAGAGACCTGACTGTTGTGTTTGGCGGATCCCACCTCACCCCAGCAGAGTTCTGACTGTTGTGTGCAGCGGATCCCCCCTCACCCCAGCAGAGACCTGACTGTTGTGTTCAGCGCAACCCACCTCACCCCAGCAGAGACCTGACTGTTGTGTGCGGCGGATCCCACCTCACCCCAGCAGAGACCTGACTGTTGTGTGCGGCGGATCCCACCTCACCCCAGCAGAGACCTGACTGTTGTGTTCGGCAGATCCCACCTCACCACAGCAGAGACCTGACTGTTGTGTGCGGCGGATCCCACCTCACCCCAGCAGAGACCTGACTGTTGTGTTCGGCAGATCCCACCTCACCACAGCAGAGACCTGACTGCTGTGTGCGGCGAATCCCACCTCACCCCAGCAGAGACCTGACTGTTGTGTTCGGCGGAACCCACCTCACCCCAGCAGAGACCTGACTGTTGTGTGCGGCAGATCCCACCTCACCCCAGCAGAGTTCTGACTGTTGTGTGCAGCGGATCCCCCCTCATCCCAGCAGAGACCTGACTGTTGTGTTCAGCGCAACCCACCTCACCCCAGCAGAGACCTGACTGTTGTGTTCGGCAAATCCCACCTCACCCCAGCAGAGACCTGACTGTTGTGTGCGGCGAATCCCACCTCACCCCAGCAGAGACCTGACTGTTGTGTTCGGCGAATCCCACCTCACCATAGCAGAGACCTGACTGTTGTGTGCGGCGGATCCCACCTCACCCCAGCAGAGTTCTGACTGTTGTGTGCGGCGGATCCCACCTCACCCGAGCAGAGACCTGACTGTATTGTTAGGCGGATCCCACCTCACCCCAGCAGAGACCTGACTGTTGTGTTTGGCGGATCCCACCTCACCCCAGCAGAGACCTGACTGTTGTGTGCAGCGAATCCCACCTCACCACAGCAGAGACCTAACTGTTGTGTTTGGCGGATCCCACCTCACCCCAGCAGAGGCCTGACTGTTGTGTTCGGCAAATCCCACCTCACCCCAGCAGAGACCTGACTGTTGTGTACGGCGGATCCCACCTCACCCCAGCAGAAACCTGACTGTTGTGTGTGGCGGATCCCACCTCACCCCAGCAGAGACCTGACTGTTGTGTTCGGCGAATCTCACCTCACCACAGCAGAGACCTGACTGTTGTGTGCGGCGAATCCCACCTCACCACGGCAGAGACCTGACTGTTGTGTGGGGCGAATCCCACCTCACCCCAGCAGAGACCTGACTGTTGTGTTCGGCGGATCCCACCTCACCCCAGCAGAGACCTGACTGTTGTGTGCGGCGAATCCCACCTCACCCCAGCAGAGACCTGACTATTGTGTACAGCGGATCCCACCTCACCCCAGCAGAGACCTGACTGTTGTGTTCGGCGGAACCTACCTCACCACAGCAGAGACCTGACTGTTGTGTTCGGCGGATCCCACCTCACCCCAGCAGAGTTCTGACCGTTGTGTGCAGCGGATCCCCCCTCACCCCAGCAGAGACCTGACTGTTGTGTTCAGCGCAACCCACCTCACCCCAGCAGAGACCTGACTGTTGTGTGCGGCGGATCCCACCTCACCCCAGCAGAGACCTGACTGTTGTGAGCGGCGGATCCCACCTCACCCCAGCAGAGACCTGACTGTTGTGTTCGGCGGATCCCACCTCACCCCAGCAGAGACCTGACTGTTGTGTTCGGCAGATCCCACCTCACCACAGCAGAGACCTGACTGCTGTGTGCGGCGAATCCCACCTCACCACAGCAGAGACCTGACTGTTGTGTGCGGCGAATCCCACCGCACCACAGCAGAGACCTGACTGTTGTGTTCGGCGGATCCCACCTCACCCCAGCAGAGACCTGACTGTTGTGTGCAGCGAATCCCACCTCACCACAGCAGAGTTCTGACTGTTGTGTGCGGCGGATCCCACCTCACCCCAGCAGAGACCTGACTGTTGTGTTCGGCGGATCCCACCTCACCCCAGCAGAGACCTGACTGTTGTGTTCGGCGGATCCCACCTCACCCCAGCAGAGTTCTGACTGTTGTGTGCGGCGGAACCCACCTCACCCCAGCAGAGACCTGACTGTTGTGTTCGGCGGAACCCACCTCACCCCAGCAGAGACCTGACTGTTGTGTGCGGTGGATCCCACCTCACCCCAGCAGAGACCTGACTGTTGTGTTCGGCGCAACCCACCTCACCCCAGGAGAGACCTGACTGTTGTGTGCGGCGAATCCCACCTCACCATAGCAGAGACCTGACTGTTGTGTTCGGCGGATCCCACCTCACCCCAGCAGAGACCTGACTGTTGTGTGCAGCGAATCCCACCTCACCCCAGCAGAGACCTGACTGTTGTGTTCGGCGGATCCCACCTCACCCCAGCAGAGACCTGACTGTTGTGTACGGCGGATCCCACCTCACCCCAGCAGAAACCTGACTGTTGTGTGTGGCGGATCCCACCTCACCCCAGCAGAGACCTGACTGTTGTGTTCGGCGAATCTCACCTCACCACAGCAGAGACCTGACTGTTGTGTGGGGCGAATCCCACCTCACCCCAGCAGAGACCTGACTGTTGTGTACGGCGGATCCCACCTCACCCCAGCAGAAACCTGACTGTTGTGTGTGGCGGATCCCACCTCACCCCAGCAGAGACCTGACTGTTGTGTTCGGCGAATCTCACCTCACCACAGCAGAGACCTGACTGTTGTGTGCGGCGAATCCCACCTCACCACAGCAGAGACCTGACTGTTGTGTGCGGCGAATCCCACCTCACCCCAGCAGAGACCTGACTGTTGTGTGCGGCGAATCCCACCTCACCCCAGCAGAGACCTGACTGTTGTGTGCGGCGAATCCCACCTCACCACAGCAGAGACCTGACTGTTGTGTGGGGCGAATCCCACCTCACCCCAGCAGAGACCTGACTGTTGTGTTCGGCGCAACCCACCTCACCCCAGGAGAGACCTGACTGTTGTGTGCGGCGAATCCCACCTCACCATAGCAGAGACCTGACTGTTGTGTTCGGCGGATCCCACCTCACCCCAGCAGAGACCTGACTGTTGTGTACGGCGGATCCCACCTCACCCCAGCAGAAACCTGACTGTTGTGTGTGGCGGATCCCACCTCACCCCAGCAGAGACCTGACTGTTGTGTTCGGCGAATCTCACCTCACCACAGCAGAGACCTGACTGTTGTGTGGGGCGAATCCCACCTCACCCCAGCAGAGACCTGACTGTTGTGTACGGCGGATCCCACCTCACCCCAGCAGAAACCTGACTGTTGTGTGTGGCGGATCCCACCTCACCCCAGCAGAGACCTGACTGTTGTGTTCGGCGAATCTCACCTCACCACAGCAGAGACCTGACTGTTGTGTGCGGCGAATCCCACCTCACCACAGCAGAGACCTGACTGTTGTGTGCGGCGAATCCCACCTCACCCCAGCAGAGACCTGACTGTTGTGTGCGGCGAATCCCACCTCACCCCAGCAGAGACCTGACTGTTGTGTGCGGCGAATCCCACCTCACCACAGCAGAGACCTGACTGTTGTGTGGGGCGAATCCCACCTCACCCCAGCAGAGACCTGACTATTGTGTACAGCGGATCCCACCTCACCCCAGCAGAGACCTGACTGTTGTGTTCGGCGGAACCTACCTCACCCCAGCAGAGACCTGACTGTTGTGTTCGGCGGATCCCACCTCAATCCAGCAGAGTTCTGACTGTTGTGTGCAGCGGATCCCCCCTCACCCCAGCAGAGACCTGACTGTTGTGTGCGGCAGATCCCACCTCACCCCAGCAGAGACCTGACTGTTGTGTGCGGCGGATCCCACCTCACCCCAGCAGAGACCTGACTGTTGTGTTCGGCGGATCCCACCTCACCCCAGCAGAGACCTGACTGTTGTGTTCGGCAGATCCCACCTCACCACAGCAGAGACCTGACTGCTGTGTGCGGCGAATCCCACCTCACCACAGCAGAGACCTGACTGTTGTGTGCGGCGAATCCCCCCGCACCACAGCAGAGACCTGACTGTTGTGTTCGGCGGATTCCACCTCACCCCAGCAGAGACCTGACTGTTGTGTGCGGCGGATCCCACCTCACCCCAGCAGAGACCTGACTGTTGTGTTCGGCGGATCCCACCTCACCCCAGCAGAGACCTGACTGTTGTGTTCGGCGGAACCCACCTCACCCCAGCAGAGACCTGACTGTTGTGTTCGGCGGAACCCACCTCACCCCAGCAGAGACCTGACTGTTGTGTGCGGCGGATCCCACCTCACCCCAGCAGAGACCTGACTGTTGTGTTCGGCGGAACCCACCTCACCCCAGCAGAGACCTGACTGTTGTGTTCGGCGGAACCCACCTCACCCCAGCAGAGACCTGACTGTTGTGTTCGGCGGAACCTACCTCACCCCAGCAGAGACCTGACTGTTGTGTTCGGCGGATCCCACCTCACCCCAGCAGAGACCTGACTGTATTGTTAGGCGGAACCCACCTCACCCCAGCAGAGACCTGACTGTTGTGTACGGCGGATCCCACCTCACCCCAGCAGAAACCTGACTGTTGTGTGCGGCGGATCCCACCTCACCCCAGCAGAGACCTGACTGTTGTGTTCGGCGAATCTCACCTCACCACAGCAGAGACCTGACTGTTGTGTGCGGCGAATCCCACCTCACCCCAGCAGAGACCTGACTGTTGTGTACGGCGGATCCCACCTCACCCCAGCAGAGACCTGACTGTTGTGTTCGGCGGAACCTACCTCACCCCAGCAGAGACCTGACTGTTGTGTGCGGCGGATCCCACCTCACCCCAGCAGAGTTCTGACTGTTGTGTGCAGCGGATCCCCCCTCACCCCAGCAGAGACCTGACTGTTGTGTTCAGCGCAACCCACCTCACCCCAGCAGAGACCTGACTGTTGTGTTCGGCGGATCCCACCTCACCCCAGCAGAGACCTGACTGTTGTGTTCGGCAAATCCCACCTCACCCCAGCAGAGACCTGACTGTTGTGTTCGGCGGATCACACCTCACCCCAGCAGAGACCTGACTGTTGTGTTCGGCGGATCCCACCTCACCCCAGCAAAGACCTGACTGTTGTGTTCGGCAGATCCCACCTCACCACAGCAGAGACCTGACTGTTGTGTGCGGCGAATCCCACCTCACCACAGCAGACACCTGACTGTATTGTTAGGCGGAACCCACCTCACCCCAGCAGAGACCTGACTGTTGTGTTTGGCGGATCCCACCTCACCCCAGCAGAGACCTGACTGTTGTGTTCGGCGGATCCCACCTCACCCCAGCAGAGTTCTGACTGTTGTGT
Organism: Hyperolius riggenbachi; assembly: GCF_040937935.1. NCBI lineage: Eukaryota > Metazoa > Chordata > Amphibia > Anura > Hyperoliidae > Hyperolius > Hyperolius riggenbachi. The sequence goes on along the minus strand of NC_090648.1, from coordinate 466,005,530 downwards.
GCGGCGGATCCCACCTCACCCCAGCAGAGACCTGACTGTTGTGTTTGGCGGATCCCACCTCACCCCAGCAGAGACCTGACTGTTGTGTTCGGCGGATCCCACCTCACCCCAGCAGAGTTCTGACTGTTGTGTGCGGCGGATCCCACCTCACCATAGCAGAGACCTGACTGTTGTGTGCGGCGGATCCCACCTCACCCCAGCAGAGTTCTGACTGTTGTGTGCGGCGGATCCCACCTCACCTCAGCAGAGACCTGACTGTATTGTTAGGCGGATCCCACCTCACCCCAGCAGAGACCTGACTGTTGTGTTCGGCGGAACCCACCTCACCCCAGGAGAGACCTGACTGTTGTGTGCGGCGAATCCCACCTCACCATAGCAGAGACCTGACTGTTGTGTTCGGCGGATCCCACCTCACCCCAGCAGAGACCTGACTGTTGTGTGCAGCGAATCCCACCTCACCACAGCAGAGACCTGACTGTTGTGTTCGGCGAATCTCACCTCACCACAGCAGAGACCTGACTGTTGTGTGCGGCGAATCCCACCTCACCACAGCAGAGACCTGACTGTTGTGTGGGGCGAATCCCACCTCACCCCAGCAGAGACCTGACTGTTGTGTTCGGCGGATCCCACCTCACCCCAGCAGAGACCTGACTGTTGTGTGCGGCGAATCCCACCTCACCCCAGCAGAGACCTGACTGTTGTGTTCGGCGGAACCTACCTCACCACAGCAGAGACCTGACTGTTGTGTTCGGCGGATCCCACCTCACCCCAGCAGAGTTCTGACTGTTGTGTGCAGCGGATCCCCCCTCACCCCAGCAGAGACCTGACTGTTGTGTTCAGCGCAACCCACCTCACCCCAGCAGAGACCTGACTGTTGTGTGCGGCGGATCCCACCTCACCCCAGCAGAGACCTGACTGTTGTGTGCGGCGGATCCCACCTCACCCCAGCAGAGACCTGACTGTTGTGTTCGGCGGATCCCACCTCACCCCAGCAGAGACCTGACTGTTGTGTTCGGCAGATCCCACCTCACCACAGCAGAGACCTGACTGCTGTGTGCGGCGAATCCCACCTCACCACAGCAGAGACCTGACTGTTGTGTGCGGCGAATCCCACCGCACCACAGCAGAGACCTGACTGTTGTGTTCGGCGGATCCCACCTCACCCCAGCAGAGACCTGACTGTTGTGTGCAGCGAATCCCACCTCACCACAGCAGAGTTCTGACTGTTGTGTGCGGCGGATCCCACCTCACCCCAGCAGAGACCTGACTGTTGTGTTCGGCGGAACCCACCTCACCCCAGCAGAGACCTGACTGTTGTGTGCGGCGGATCCCACCTCACCCCAGCAGAGACCTGACTGTTGTGTTCGGCGGAACCCACCTCACCCCAGCAGAGACCTGACTGTTGTGTGCGGCGGATCCCACCTCACCCCAGCAGAGACCTGACTGTTGTGTGCGGCGGATCCCACCTCACCCCAGCAGAGACCTGACTGTTGTGTTCGGCGGATCCCACCTCACCCCAGCAGAGACCTGACTGTTGTGTTCGGCAGATCCCACCTCACCACAGCAGAGACCTGACTGCTGTGTGCGGCGAATCCCACCTCACCACAGCAGAGACCTGACTGTTGTGTGCGGCGAATCCCACCGCACCACAGCAGAGACCTGACTGTTGTGTTCGGCGGATCCCACCTCACCCCAGCAGAGACCTGACTGTTGTGTTCGGCGGAACCCACCTCACCCCAGCAGAGACCTGACTGTTGTGTGCGGCGGATCCCACCTCACCCCAGCAGAGACCTGACTGTTGTGTTGGGCGGAACCCACCTCACCCCAGCAGAGACCTGACTGTTGTGTTCGGCGGATCCCACCTCACCCCAGCAGAGACCTGACTGTATTGTTAGGCGGAACCCACCTCACCCCAGCAGAGACCTGACTGTTGTGTACGGCGGATCCCACCTCACCCCAGCAGAAACCTGACTGTTGTGTGCGGCGGATCCCACCTCACCCCAGCAGAGACCTGACTGTTGTGTTCGGCGAATCTCACCTCACCACAGCAGAGACCTGACTGTTGTGTGCGGCGAATCCCACCTCACCACAGCAGAGACCTGACTGTTGTGTGGGGCGAATCCCACCTCACCCCAGCAGAGACCTGACTGTTGTGTACGGCGGATCCCACCTCACCCCAGCAGAGACCTGACTGTTGTGTTCGGCGGAACCTACCTCACCCCAGCAGAGACCTGACTGTTGTGTGCGGCGGATCCCACCTCACCCCAGCAGAGTTCTGACTGTTGTGTGCAGCGGATCCCCCCTCACCCCAGCAGAGACGTGACTGTTGTGTTCAGCGCAACCCACCTCACCCCAGCAGAGACCTGACTGTTGTGTTCGGTGGATCCCACCTCACCCCAGCAGAGACCTGACTGTTGTGTTCGGCAAATCCCACCTCACCCCAGCAGAGACCTGACTGTTGTGTTCGGCGGATCCCACCTCACCCCAGCAGAGATCTGACTGCTGTGTTCGGCGGATCCCACATCACCCCAGCAGAGACCTGACTGTTGTGTTCGGCGGAACCCACCTCACCCCAGCAGAGACCTGACTGTTGTGTTCCGCGGAACCCACCTCACCCCAGGAGAGACCTGACAGTTGTGTGCGGCGAATCCCACCTCACCACAGCAGAGACCTGACTGTTGTGTTCGGCGAATCCCACCTCACCATAGCAGAGAGCTGACTGTTGTGTGTGGCGAATCCCACCTCACCCCAGCAGAGACCTGACTGTTGTGTGCGGCGGATCCCACCTCACCCCAGCAGAGACCTGACTGTTGTGTTCGGCGGATCCCACCTCACCCCAGCAGAGACCTGACTGTTGTGTGCAGCGAATCCCACCTCACCACAGCAGAGTTCTGACTGTTGTGTGCGGCGGATCCCACCTCACCCCAGCAGAGACCTGACTGTTGTGTTCGGCGGATCCCACCTCACCATAGCAGAGACCTGACTGTTGTGTGCGGCGGATCCCAGCTCACCCCAGCAGAGTTCTGACTGTTGTGTGCGGCGGATCCCACCTCACCCCAGCAGAGACCTGACTGTATTGTTAGGCGGATCCCACCTCACCCCAGCAGAGACCTGACTGTTGTGTGCGGCGGATCCCACCTCACCCCAGCAGAGTTCTGACTGTTGTGTGCGGCGAATCCCACCTCACCACAGCAGAGACCTGACTGTTGTGTACGGCGGAATCCTACCTCACCACAGCAGAGACCTGACTGTTGTGTTCGGCGGATCCCACCTCACCCCAGCAGAGACCTGACTGTTGTATGCGGCGGATCCCACCTCACCCCAGCAGAGACCTGACTGTTGTGTGCGGCGGAATCCTACCTCACCACAGAAGAGACCTGACTGTTGTGTGCAGCCAATCCCACCTCACCACAGCAGAGACCTGACTGTTGTGTACGGCGGAATTCTACCTCACCACAGCAGAGACCTGACTGTTGTGTTCGGCGGATCCCACCTCACCCCAGCAGAGACCTGACTGTTGTGTGCGGCGAATCCCACCTCACCACAGCAGAGACCTGACTGTTGTGTGCGGCGAATCCCACCTCACCCCAGCAGAGACCTGACTGTTGTATGCGACGGATCCCACCTCACCCCAGCAGAGACCTGGCTGTTGTGTGCGGCGGAATCCTACCTCACCACAGAAGAGACCTGACTGTTGTGTGCAGCCAATCCCACCTCACCACAGCAGAGACCTGACTGTTGTGTTCAGTGAACCCACCTCATCACAGCATAGACCTAACTGCTGTGTTCAGTGAAAGCACCTCATCACAGCATAGACCTTTTATTTCACTTGAATTTCATTTCTTTAACAGTTTCACAGCATCAGAACTTTGTTTTTCTTACCAAAACATCATTTTTAGCTGCATTTTTAGCTAAGCTCCACCTATCAAAGAAAACTGCCCAGGCTTTTTTCCCCTGATGCTGTGCAAAGCATAATGGGATTTCTGATGTTGTTATTCACGTTGCCTAGCAACTGGGAGTGGTGATCAGCACACAGGACAGTTGGAACTGTGTCTCATGCTCGCTGTCACCTCCTTTCAACCAAAAAGATGGCTGCCATCATGAAATCACAAACCTTTGCCTGTTCTTTTAAAACAGGGTGGGTAAGAGATTATATTACCTATCTATTTTAATTAACATAACTAATGAAACTTAACGACAGTATGTTTGTTTAGGCTGAAGTTCTTCTTTAATTAGGGCTCATTCACACTACAAGAGCTTTTCTAAGCGCTTTGTGATTTAAAAAGCTCTTGCTGTTATCCTGTGTGTGTGCCAACACTGGAGCGATGTGATTTCGTAAACATCCCACATTGCATTGCATTAGCAAGAGCTAAACCACATTCAAAAGTTGAGACGTTGCATTCCCTGTGTAACAGGAGCAGAATGCAACAGAACAAAAAAGTATACTTGGGTACAGTGAAGCACAGTGAAGCATAAAGTCAATGAAAAGTATTCTTCACATACTGTTGACGCACGCGTTTACCGGTATCGCACTACATGCAGTGCCTTACCATACTGCAACCTGCTATGCTGCAACGCTCCCGCCAAACTGTGATCGTCACAAAGGTGGTGCATTGCATTGCGGTAAGCTGCATGACAAAGCAGCTGTTACACTGCACCACTGTGAACGGGGCCAGTGGCTAGGTACACAGTGGACTTTGCGTTTCTTGTAACAGCTGGAACGCAATGTAATGGGAAAGTCGCTCCACACATTATTCCTGTGTTGAGTTGCTTACAGTGAAGTATACAGCCAATAAAATGTATGCTTCACTGTCCCTCTGCATATTGCGGTGACGCACTGCATAGGATGCCACATGCCATTAAACTCCACCGGCCTCACCGTGAACGCTGCATAGGTGGTGCATTGAGGAAGCTGCATCACAATGCGGCCACACCACAGCGCACCACTGTTTACATAGCCATAGAGGAACATGGACAATTCCTTCAGCTGTGCTGCACATCAGTTGTCCGGTGCTGACAGCAACTGATTTAGTGTAAGCCTGGCCTAAAGCCTGGTACACACATCCAATGTTCATGCAATTATTAACCCTGTCATTGGATTCACACTGTACAAATTCACTCTGCACTACTTCCATTCCAACTTTACTAGAGTAGAGAGATGAGCTCTAAATTCAACTTTAGCAGCATTTCTTAAAGGGGTTCTCCATTTTATTTTAAAAAACTAAAACTGACACTTACCTGGTGCTTCTATCGGCCCCTTGCAGCTGTAATGTCCCGCGCTGTCCTCCTCCGATGCTCCGTTCCCCGCTGCCGGTAACCTGCTAATTGTTCATCTAACTAGATGAATAGAACTGCAGCTGCATGCTCACTCCCGCGCATGTCACCGGGAGCTTACTACGCAGGTGCAGTACAGTACTGCATTACAGTACTGTACAGTACAGCCACGGCCTCGCAGCCAGTTCTATTTATCTAGTTAGATGAACAATTAGCAGGTTACCGGCGCCGGGGAACGTAGCATCGGAGGAGGACAGCGCGGGACATCACAGCTGCAGGGGGCCGATAGAAGCACCAGGTAAGTGTCAGTTTTAGCTTTTTAAAATATACCGGAGAACTCTTTTAAGGTGGCCACATACCATACAATTTTTAAAATATCTGTTGAATTCAAGGATAGCAATCAATTTTTCTTACTGATTCAATGTACCACACACCTATTCAATTTTTACCCAATCATGAATAAAATAATTGAAAGCTCAGAAAAAATTGATTGGAACTTTACATCAAGTAATTGACAATCAATCACACACCATACAATTCTTGAAAAGTTAGTCTGAAATTTCCAGCATGTCCAATTTCCTAAAATCGAAAAAAAAACCCAAAAAAGGGAAATCCGATCACATTTATTGATTGAAAACAAAGAAAAGCTCTCAATTTTTCAAGACAACCGATCGTAATTATCGCATTGGTGAAAAATTGGATCTTTTAATTGTATGGTGTGTGGCCACCTTTACAGTTATCATGGTTTCTACCCAGTGGCGGCGCCAGGGGGGTGCTTGGGGGTGCTCGAGCACCCCCTAGAATTGTCCAAGCACCCCCAAAGCACCCCCTGGAGTGAACTGACTTCAGGCGTCTAAAAGACGCCAAGTCAGTTCACACACCGGCAGCACGGAGCAGCAGGCAGGGCTACGGTAAGATGGCCGCCCGGAGCCCTGTTCTGCAGACTTCGGGCGGCCATTTTCCCGTAGCCCTGCTCTCTGCATGCAGGCAGGAAGTCTCGTCGTGACGTCGGGAAGGAAGAGGATCGTGGGCGCGCGGGCGCTGCGCGCCACAATGAGGTCGGGACTCGGGACGGGAGGTCGGGAAAGAAGGTCTTCTGGCTGTAGGTGAGTAAATGGGTTTTTCTTTTCTTTTTCAGGTGATGCGGATTGTGCATATTGGGGTCATATCTGCTACGGATTGTGCATATTGGGGTCATATCTGCCACGGATTGTGCATATTGGGGTCATATCTGCCACGGATTGTGCATATTGGGGTCATATCTGCCACGGATTGTGCATATTGGGGTCATATCTGCCACGGATTGTGCATATTGGGGTCATATCTGCTACGGATTGTGCATATTGGGGTCATATCTGCTACGGATTGTGCATATTGGGGCGATATCTGCTACCGATTGTGCATGTTGGGGTCATTTCTGCTACCGATTGTGCATATTGGGGTCATTTCTGCTACCGATTGTGCATATTGGGGTCATTTCTGCTACCGATTGTGCATATTGGGGTCATTTCTGCTACCGATTGTGCATATTGGGGTCATATCTGCTACCGATTGTGCATATTGGGGTCATATCTGCTACCGATTGTGCATATTGGGGTCATATCTGCTACCGATTGTGCATATTGGGGTCATATCTGCTACCGATTGTGCATATTGGGGTCATATCTGCTACCGATTGTGCATATTGGGGTCATATCTGCTACCGATTGTGCATATTGGGGTCATATCTGCTACCGATTGTGCATATTGGGGTCATATCTGCTACCGATTGTGCATATTGGGGCCATATCTGCTACCGATTGTGCATATTGGGGCCATATCTGCTACCGATTGTGCATATTGGGACCATATCTGCCACCGATTGTGCATATTGGGACCATATCTGCCACCGATTGTGCATATTGGGACCATATCTGCCACCGATTGTGCATATTGGGACCATATCTGCCACCGATTGTGCATATTGGGACCATATCTGCCACCGATTGTGCATATTGGGACCATATCTGCCACCGATTGTGCATATTGGGACCATATCTGCCACCGATTGTGCATATTGGGACCATATCTGCCACCGATTGTGCATATTGGGACCATATCTGCCACCGATTGTGCATATTGGGACCATATCTGCCACCGATTGTGCATATTGGGACCATATCTGCCACCGATTGTGCATATTGGGACCATATCTGCCACCGATTGTGCATATTGGGACCATATCTGCCACCGATTGTGCATATTGGGACCATATCTGCTACCGATTGTGCATATTGGGACCATATCTGCTACCGATTGTGCATATTGGGACCATATCTGCTACCGATTGTGCATATTGGGGCCATATCTGATAACGATTGTGCATATTGGGGCCATATCTGATAACGATTGTGCATATTGGGGTCATATCTGCTAACGATTGTGCATATTGGGGTCATATCTGCTACCGATTGTGCATATTGGGGCTATATCTGATAACGATTGTGCATATTGGGGCCATATCTGATAACGATTGTGCATATTGGGGCCATATCTGATAACGATTGTGCATATTGGGGCCATATCTGATAACGATTGTGCATATTGGGGTCATTGGACGTGTTTTTTGTTAAAATCTGCTCACATTACGTGTATTTTCTTGAGAAAACCTGCACAATTATGTGAATTTTCTGGGAAAAGGGTCACCAAAACTTGGGCCCTCTGTCTTTGCGTTGCACTTTTAAAGGGAACCCGAGGTGAGAATAATATTGAGGCTGCCATATTTATCTCCCTTTAAGCAATACCAGTTGCCTGGCTGCCGTGCTGGTCCTCTGCCTCTTATTCTTTCAACCATAGACCCTGAACAAGCATGCAGCAGGTCAGGGGTTTCTGACAATATTGTCAGAACTGACAAGATTAGCTGCATGGCTTGTTTCTGGTGTAATTCAGTTCACTACTACAGCCAAATAGATCAGCAGGGCTGCCAGGCAACTAGTATTGTTTAAAAGGAAATAAATATGGCAGCCACCATATCACTCTCACCCTGGGTTCACTTTAAATTACAGTTAGCCCCGCCCTCATCCGGTCATGACCACGCCCATTTTTTCGCCGCGGCGCGCTTCGCGCGCCGCAGGTTGTGGCCACACCCATTTTTGGCGCGGCGCGCTTCGCGCGCCGCAGGTCGTCAGCTCCCCCGGAAATTGGTCCAGCACCTGCATAGCACCCCCTAAAAAAATTTCCTGGAGCCGCCACTGTTTCTACCTAGCAGTTACTGATGTAATGAACTATCACTTTTTTTCCTGATTAAACTCCCATTAATATGTACTGGACATTTTGTTGTCATTTTCAGCAGTTACATGCAGTTTATTCTCAATCTATTTGAAAGGGCTCTAAGACCAGTGCGAAACCCCACCCCAAACCATCACTAAGCTCCGCTCCCAAACAGACACGAAACTCCGCCCCCATGGCCAAATGATTTTAATATTGCCTATATGGGACATATGTATAGGACATTTAGCAGCTGTGATTTTCAGCAGTTCCCTGTTGCTGTGCAGCTCTGCATGCAGCCGCCCTATTCCCTTGTGTTCAGCAGCCTTCTGTACGGGATTTCCCATAAGGCAGAAATAAGGCTGAGAATATCCCTTCACTGCTCATAACTCAATTGCGTCCCCGATATGTACTCCAAGGAATTCACTTTAGACATTGTTACAGTAATGTTACTTATCAGGTCCAGCAGGGGGCGCTCCGGCACAGTAATGCCTCCTCTCTGCTGACATGCGGGCTCCTGGCTGCTCCGTGATGCTCCTGGCTGCTGCTCAGAGATCTGCCCTCCGCTCCAGCCTCAGCCACGTCCAGCTCCTTCCCCTGTCCCCGCTGGTGTGTCCGCGGAGGTTTGGTTACAAGAAGCAGCTGCTCCACTATGACGTCACGCTGATGCCTCGAGGCTCCCATCGCCCACTGGTTGCACAGCTCCCATCAGGTCACAAGCTCGAGGCATCAGCGTGACGTCATAGTAGAGCAGCTGCCTCCTGTAAACAAACCTCCGCGGGATATGTGTATATATGTATGTATTACTTTGGCCAGCGCAACCAGCCCCCCTGGCCAAAGTAATACATACATCTATACACATATACCACAACACTACATTAATATATAATATATTGTACCATGACATTACATTCATTTTATTATCTATATATTTGGAAGAGCTCGGGAAGCCACGCCCCCAAACCGTCACTAAGCCCCGCCCCAGTTTCCCTGGCCAAAGTACTGCACTTTATGTAATATATACACAAATACCATAATATGACATGAATACACACATATACTGTATCATAACATTACATTCATTTCATTATCAATATATTTCGAAGAGCATTGGTATGGGTGCGAGCCCCCGCCCCCAAACCGTCACTAAGCCCCGCCCCAAACAGCACGAAACTCCACCCCCAGCCAAAGTACTTTATGTAATATAAACACATGTACCCTAAGACCATGTAACGTAAGACCAGTGCGAAGCACCGCCCCCAAACAGCACGAGACCCCCGTGTAAAATGACTTTAGAATTGCCTATAGTATGTATGGGACATTTAGCTGTAATTTTCAGCAGTTCCCTGTTGCTGTGCAGCTCTGCATGCAGCCGCCCTATTCCCCTTGTGTTCAGCAGCCTTATGTACGGGATTTCCCATAAGGCTGAAAATATCCCTTCACTGCTCATAACTCAATTGCGTCCCCGATATTTATCTCTAACTCCAGTGAATTCTATAGACATTGTTACAGTAACGTTACTTATCAGGTCCAGCAGGGGGCGCTCCGGCACAGTAATGCCTCCTCTCTGCTGACATGCGGGCTCCTGGCTGCTCCGTGATGCCGCTGGCTGCTGCTCAGAGATCTGCCCTCCGCTCCGCTCCAGCCTCAGCCACGTCCAGCTGCTTCACCTGTCCCCGCTAGTGTGTCCGCGGGGGGTTGTTTACAGGAAGCAGCTGCTCCACTATGACGTCACGCTGATGCCTCGAGCTTGTGTGACGTGATGGGAGCTGTGCAACCAGCCTCCCTGGCCAAAGTAATACATATATACACATATTACCATAACATTACATTAATTATATATATTACCATGACATTACATTCATTTTATTATCAATATATTTGAAAGAGCACGGGATCCACGTGAAGCCACGCCCCCAAACTGACACTAAACCCTGCCCAAATGGCATGGAACTCCACCCCCAGATTCCCTGGCCAAAGTACTTTAATATAATGTTATGTATTAATGTAATGCTATGGTACTGTATACATGTATATATTATATAATGTAATTTTAAGATTATATAAAAGGGTGCTGCGATCAGAGTGAAACCCTGCCCTTAGCTAAGCCCCACCCCAACTACATGAAACTCCGCCTCAGCTCCCCTGGCCAAAGTACTTTAAGCAATTTATACACTTACTAGTGGACCTAAGCCCAGGCTAGGTCTGTCCCTGCCCACCAGGCACCCGTCGCACGCCACGCACCCATCGCACGCTGCGCAAGCCCACCCCTTCTGGCCCCGTCCTCCTCCGGCTCTAGGCAGTGTCTCTGCATCCCTGCACATGCGCAGTGCACAAAAAGCACTGACGGGTGGACATGGGACGCAGCGACACTTGCCTTGTATTAGGTAGGATAACATTAAATTTTATTTTCAATATATTTCAAAGGGCGCTGGGATGAGTGTGAAGCTCCGCCCCAACTGTCAGAGCCCCGCCGCCAATTGGCACAAAACTCCGCCCCGAGCTCCCCTGGGCAAAGTACTTTAAAATGGATACCATACCATAACATTACACCTTAGGGCTTGTTCACACTAGGATTTAGCGATAACCGCAAAATGCCCATGATCGTGGCATAGGACTAGCATTTTGCCAAAAAATGCTAGCGGTTTGCGGTTAGCGGGAATCGCGCGATTCCCACGTAGGTGTGAACGAGGCCTAAATCTTATTACATCATCATATTTTTATTATGTTCCCAAATCACTGCTAAGCCCCGCCTGTAAAATGACATGTAACTCTACCCCCAGTCTCCCAGAAGCTCTGCCCTCACTGGCACTGTGAGGAAACCCAGGCACCGCACAAGCATTTGGAACAGGAAATCCCCCCCCCCCCCCCCCCCCCCCCGCTGCCTGATCAGTGAATTATCTGTAGCCAGTGCAGTTTCTAGGCTAAAATGCACCCAGGGCGAGGGTGTAAAAATTGCGCCCCCCCCCCCCCCCCCCCCCGAAGCAAGGTATGGGTGCCCGCAGTGTAGGTTAGCCAGGTCTAGTTGCACTCAGTATAGATTCCCCCAGAATAGGTACCCCAGTAAAGGTAGCCAGCTATAGGTCCCCCCAGTATAGGTAGCCAGGCATAGGTGAGCCAGTATAGTTGCCTCCGGTATAGGTTAGCCAAATAGGTGCCTCCAGCATAGGTAGCCAGTATAGTTGCCCACAGTATAGGTTAGATAGGCAGGCGTCCCCGGTATAAGTTAGATAGGTAGGTGTCCCCAGTACAGGTTAGCTAGGTGGGTGCCTCTAATATAGGTAGCCAGAAAAGTTGCCCCCAGCATAGGTTAGATAGGTAGATGCCCCCAGTAAAGGTTAGTTAGGTAGGTGCCTCCAATATAGGTAGCCAGTATAGTTGTCACCTGTATAGACTAGCTAGGTAGGTAGGTGCCCCCAATACAGATTAGATAAGTTAATGCTCCCACTATAGGTTAGATCGGTAGCTGCCCCCCAGTATAGGTTAGGTAGGTGCCCCCCAGTATAGGTTAGATAGGTAGGTGCCCCCCAGTATAGGTTAGATAGGTAGCTGCCCCCCAGTATAGGTTAGATAGGTAGGTGCCCCCCAGTATCGGTTAGATAGGTAGCTGCCCCCCAGTATAGGTTAGATAGGTAGGTGCCCCCCAGTATAGGTTACATTAGGTAGCTGCCCCCCAGTATAGGTTAGGTAGGTGCCCCCAGTATAGGTTAGATAGGTAGCTGCCCCCCAGTATAGGTTAGATTAGGTAGCTGCCCCCCAGTATAGGTTAGATAGGTAGCTGCCCCCCAGTATAGGTTAGATAGGTAGCTGCCCCCCAGTATAGGTTAGATAGGTAGTTGCCTCCAGTATAGGTTAGATTAAGTAGGTGCCCCCCAGTATAGGTTAGATTAGGTAGCTGCCCCCCAGTATAGGTTAGATTAGGTAGCTGCCCCCCAGGTTAGATAGGTAGGTGCCCCCCAGTATAGGTTAGATAGGTAGCTGCCCCAGTATAGATTAGGTAGCTGCCCCCCAGTATAGGTTAGATTAGGTAGGTGCCCCCCAGTATAGGTTAGATTAGGTAGGTGCCCCCCAGGATAGGTTAGATAGGTAGCTGCCCCAGTATAGGTTAGGTAGGTGCCCCCCATGATGGAGGGGGGAGCCGCAGCCGCGGGGAGGGCAGCCTGACCTCTCCCTCCCTTCCTCTCCCTGGGCCGCCCTCCGTGCGATCCCCCCTCGGAGTGCAGAGTAATGCAGCAGGGAAGCGCTATGCAAAACTACTCACCTCGCTGGCTCCAAGCGCTGCTTTCCCGCCGCCAGTCTCCTCTCTGCCTACAAGCTGATACACACGCACGCTGCTAAACAGGAAGCAACGTGTGTGTGTGTGTGTATCAGCGTGTAGGCAGAGAGGAGACTGGCGGCGAGAGAGCAGCGCTTGGAGCCAGCGAGGTGAGTAGTTTTCTATAGCGCTTCCCTGCTGCATTACTCTGCACTCCGAGGGGGGATCGCACGGAGGGCGGCCCGGGGAGAGGAAGGGAGGGAGAGGTCGGGCTGCCCTCCCCGCGGCTGCAGCTCCCCCTCCATCACAGCTCCCCCCTTCCAGCAGCGCCCCGGGCGGCGGCACGCCCCGCACAGCCGTAGAAACGGCCATGTCTGTAGCGCTTGCCCTTTCACACCACACTGATGTTCTATTTTTTTTTCTCCTATTATCAATATAGTTTTTTGACTCTGTCCCTTGCACTTAGGGCGATCACAAGCATAATAGTGCTGCGTTGCAATCACAGTACCTTAAAGGGATACTGTAGGGGGGTCGGGGGAAAATGAGCTGAACTTACCTGGGGCTTCTAATGGTCCCCCGCAGACATCCTGTGTTGGCGCAGCCACTCACCGATGCTCCGGCCCCGCCTCCGGTTCACTTCTGGAATTTCTGACTTTAAAGTCAGAAAACCACTGCGCCTGCGTTGCCGTGTCCTCGATCCTGCTGATGTCATCAAGAGCGCACAGCGCAGGCCCAGTATGGTCTGTGTCTGCGCAGTACACTCCTGGTGACATCAGCGGGAGCGAGGACACGGCAACGCAGGCGCAGTGGTTTTCTGACTTTAAAGTCAGAAATTCCAGAAGTGAACCGGAGGCGGGGCCGGAGCTATAGGGAGTGGCTGCGCCAACACAGGATGTCTGCGGGGGACCATTAGAAGTCCCGGGTAAGTTCAGCTCATTTTCCCCCGACCCCCCTACAGTATCCCTTTAAAGAGGCGCTGTAACAAAATTTTCAGCCTTATTTCTTCTATCCTATAAGTTCCTATACCTGTTCTAATGTGGTCTGTCTTACTGCAGCCTTTCTTATTTGCACAGTGGCTGTATTATCTCTGTTATATAATCTAATCTTCTTTCCTTTGCCGGCTTTGTTGGCTCAGGAAGGAATGTGCTGCTCTGCTTGTGATAGGCAGAGGTTATACACACCCTCTCCAAGCCCCCTCCAGGCTCTGTATGAGTCACAGACTGAGCTTCTCTCAGCCTATCACATGCTGGTTAGCAGCCATGTCTTTTGTTTGTAAACACTGCCTAAAATTGGCAATTACAAGCCAGGATTGCAGCAGGGAGTGGCAGAAACAGCATAGAGAGGCCCAGGAGAACATAATGAATAGAATGGTATGCTTTTTATTGTAAGAATTTTAGAGTACAGATTCTCTTTAAAGAGGACCTCCATGCAGAAAATAACAATCCAAGCTATTTACTGCATTCAATTGCTGGGCGTTTTTTCTTGGAAGAAAGAGGGCAGGCGGGGCTAAGTGGCGGAAGTGTAATGATGCGGGGTCTTCGGGGCAGCTTCGTCGGACGAGACTCCGGAGGTAAATATAACTTTTCATTACAGCAGTGCTGACTGATTTGTATTTTCTGCATGGAGGTCCTCTTTAACCACTTCACAACTGAGGGGTTCTACCCTTATGGACCAGAACAATTTTCACCTTTGAGCACTCCTCCCATTCCCAATAACTTTATCACTACTTATCACAACAAAATGATCTATATCTTGTGGCTTTCGCCACAAATCACGCTGTCTTTGGGTGGTACATTTTGCTAAGAATTATTTTATTCGGAATGCATTTTAACAGGAATAACAATAAAAAAAAGGAAAAGATGCATTATTTCTCAGTTTTCAGCCATTATAGTCCTAAAATAAAACATGCTACTGTGGATAAAACCCACACATTTTATTTGACCCAGTTATTACAACATTTAAATTATGTTCCTCCCTAGTACAATGTATTTTAAAAGGTAGGAGGATATAGGCACTACAATGTACTGTATACAAACACAGCGACGCCTCTTGCACACTACATGCGATTCCGTTTTTTTTTCATACAATCTGATTTTTGATTCAGATTTAAAAACGTAGCAGCATGCACTACTTTTTTTTAAAAAATCGTAATTAAAAATCGGATCGTATAAAAAAAATAAATAAAAAAAAAATCGGAATTGCATGTAGTGTGCAAGAGGCCTCACTGTGTAGATCTCGTCTCCCGGCTGTACTGCAGCATGCTCTTGTTGCTTCATGTAATTAACATGCAAAGATGGCAATACTGTAGAAAAGAGAGGGACAGGCACTGCTGCGAGATAGATTTAATAGTAGTGTTCAGTGGTTACAGGCAGTCAGTCATAGTGTGACAGTCAATCCATTAAACATACTGGTTTGCAGGGCTGGTCTCATGCAGTGGGTGCGGGCTCAAAAAGCCTTATGGCCGTTTCACGCCAAGCGGCTGTTTTTCGGACGCTGCCATCCGTTAGGCTTTTTGTGCCCGCACCCACTGCATGAGACCAGCCCTGCAAAACGGTATGTTTAATGGATTGCAACATCTGTCACAAAAAGCCTAACGGCCATTTTACACCGAACATCGCTGATTCTGAGGCTGACACAGCATCGGAAGATGCGCTGCTTGGCGTGACATAGCCGTTAGGCGTTTTGTGCCCGCACCCACTGCATGAGACCAGCCCTGCAAACCGGTATGTTTAATGGATTAACTGCCACATCTGCCACGCTATGACTGACTGCCTGTAACCACTGCTCACTACTATTAAATCTATCTATCAGCAGTGCCTGTCGCTCTCTTTTCTACAGTATTGTCACTAGTACAATGTATGGCAACGATATTTTATTTGGAAATAAAGGTGTATTTTTTCAGTTTTGCATCCATCACTAATTACAAGCCTTTATTTGCAAAAATAGCAGTAATATACACTCATGACATACATATTAAAAAAGTTGAGTCCCTGAGGTAACTACTTATGTATTTTTTAAAGGGACCATGACATAGGCATCTCTCCAAAGATAACAACATTTTAAAGGGACCCTGAGCAGTAGATAAAAATGAAATTGGTACTTACCTGGGGCTTCCTCCAGCCCACCATAGGCCGTGAGGTCCCCCGGCATCTTCCTGGCTCCTCTCCCAGTCCCGCTGGTGACTTCATTACCGCCGACACCCGGGCTGAGTCTCGGCCCAACACTTCCTGAACGGTGACGCTCCGCTTCATCATGCCGGCCGCTACACGTTATCATGGTGGCTGGCGTGACAGTCTTGCACATGCGTGGTTCAAAGTCAGAAAACCGCACATGTGCAGGACTGTCACGCCGGTCACCTGATGACGCGTAGCGGCACAGTTTAGGAAGTGTTGGGCCCACACTCGGCCCGGGTGTAGCCAGTGATGAAGTCACCAGCGGGACCGGGAGAGGAGCCAGGAGGATGTCGGGGGACCTTACGGCCTACAGTGTGCTGGAGGAAGCCCCAGGTAAGTACCGATTTCATTTTAATTTACTGCTCAGGGTTCCTTTAAAATGTTATTATCTTTGGAGAGATGCCTATGTCATTTCCCATCATACTAGGGCCTGTTTCCACTGGAGCGGAAAACGCTCCGAATCCGCATTGTTTCCCCGCAGGCAAATCACGTGGGGAAACTCTGCCATAGGAAACTATGGCGCCGCTGGCCAAATCGCTTACCCTAGGGACTTGGCCAACACTGCCGACAGTTTTCGCGTGGGAGGCTGCGAATCCCATAGCCGTGCAGGCACGGCTTCTGGGATTCGCCTGCGTTCCCGCAGACCCAGAAGTGCCGCCGTGCGTTTCACTGACGCGTGCGGCACAAGTGGAAACGGGCCCTTAGGGTACAAAGAAGTATCACTGCACTCTTCCCCCCCACAAGTGTGTGCTAAGGCTGTAAGTAGTAATACAAACAAAAAGGGGGGTGTCAGCCCTGAAGAACTAGCACTACACCATGTATATGCAAATATAGAAAATATTTATTAATCAATATACACCACTACAAAATTGTTAAAATCAATTAAAAATAAGGGAGCCATATCCACATGCACAATATGTCCATCATATAGGAAAACATACCTATAATTCTCAATCAATAATAATATATGATAAATGCTAGCAACCAAGATGCTCAGAATATGAGCTCTCTTTGGCTAAGAACCCGGGTTCAGTAACTCAGCTGATAAAGTGCAATAATAAACGCGCTGCAGTAGAAACAAAGAACAGATGCATAGAAAAAACCTGATACAGTAACCCAATGCATCCTAACAGTAATGAGTGAGATCAGACCGTGAGTATAGGTGAACAGTGTAGAGATAAGGCAGCTGTGATACTTAGCTGAGGAAGGAGGTAAGCGATGGCAGTGGTGAGGACCAGGTAGGGAACCCTCAGTGGACTGCTCCACCGGTATCGCGGCCGTCACGCCGCTTTTTCAAAGAGCGGGGGGATCCGTGCATCTGCTGGCGTGCTAACGTCAGATTAAATAGTGGAGGACAGGAGCAACATCAGCGGATGTGACGTCAGAGCAGTTCCCGGCGAAGGCTCGTACAGGAAGCGGCCCGACAGCCTCCAAAGAATACGGAACCACGGAAGTATGTATTAGGCCATACAAAGCGCTTAAAGGTAAATGGTACGAGTAGCAGCCTGAAAGCCTTCAGAGAGTGCGGACCCACGCTGGAGCGCATATAGGGAAGTAAATATAAGGCTATACAAGGCGCTTAAGGGGGGAAATCCTATACAAAGGGGCCAGTAAGCCTGCAAAAACTATGCAGCCATGTTGGAGCGCAAATAAGGAAGTGAATACAAGGCAATATGGAGCGCTTAGGAGTGAATTAACATGTTGGTAAACGTTTGAGCTCGCTCATATATAATCACATCTACTTATCAATATAATCAAACATAGCACATGCAAATGGAGATTAACCAAAAATCATACAACATTTATAATGTGCAAATATGAGTATGAAGTCCTATTAAAGGAAAAGGGATAGAAAAAACAAACAGTCCCAGCAAATGAGCAGTTCTCAATCCAACCATGAACAGCGACGCAAAATAGTACAAAAAGGCGTCAGATAAAATATAATACAAGAATGATTTCTTAAAAAGAGTCCATTCACCAAAAATATACATGTAATGGTGTGTCCATGGTCCATACAAGAGTCCCAGAAATACAGACAGGAATGGCATAACATAGTAATGTCATCATCAAGGATGGATATACATGATCAAAATCCGAGCACAGCTCTGAAACACAAAAGATAAACATGTAAATACACAAATCACTATAGATAGAAGCCCTACAAGAAACCAGAGAAGTCAACCTCTTCATTGGTGCCTTGGTGTTCGGATTACAAATCCACCTAGCCTCTTTTTGCAAAAGTATATTTACAATGTCACCTCTCCTAATCGAGGGTTTGACGCACTCAAGGCCAAACATCCGTAATTGCCTATATGATCCAGCATGATATTCCAGAAAGTGTGATGCTATTGATATAAGATAACTATGTAAGATTGGGGGAGGTAAAAGGTTATTTTTATGGGGTATTTATGTATTTTTAAGTGAATGTATTAGGGTGTAATTGTAATATTTAATCCCCACCCCACTCGTAGTTTATTCCTGTGTACTGTGTGCATATGCTTTTAATTTAGTTTTATCAATGACCACCAGCATCTCATTGATGCCGGTGATCATAAGAATTATCTACGCCCCTGGAATCGCAGATAGTGGTTACATATCTACTACTGTCATTTTGCCATGATTGCACTGTGATTCAGTGAGTATATCAGCCCAACTGCAATGAGAAATGCACAGGCCAGCGGTTGCATTTAGGGAGAAAATGAATCACGCTAGTGGAACAAACAGCACCGCTATTTAATTGTTAATTGTGGTGCTGCTGCGATCAGCAAAAGGGCCATGATCTGCTTTTTAAAGAGGATTGTAGCCTAGTGGGAAAGGGCCCTTGCTCCTCTTGGTCTGTATTTACATCTGTATGGGTTGGGTGGTCACTGTCCCTGATCTCTTGCATCGGCTTGGTATATCCGAAGCAGCCCCTCATGAGTGCATTGAATGGTCTGTTTACTATTGTTTTTATTTGTGTTTGAGTTCAGGTTTATCATTAATCAGCACTGATTTTTTTTCACAGGTGTTTAATTATTTTGTGTATGGCCTGGAACGCACTAGGGATTGCTGCTGCGCTTGCAATAGGTCAACGCTTTGTGCAGTGAAGTGATCCCAGGATAATTCTGGGGGAAGGGGGGGAGAAGTGATTTTGTTTTAGGAAAAAAAACCTGTATACATTTTTATATACTTACTGGGTGTTCTGATTTCTGGCTTCCCCGCCCCCTGAAGGGCACACAAGTCGCTGCAAAAGCACTTTTGACGAGCAATTAAAAAGTGATTTTGCAGCACTCCTATGTTATGCATTAGAGTGAAATTGTTCCAAAAATGCAACAGGACACGCACTTCCAATTTGGTCTAATCACAATTGCGGGTGTGGATTTCCCACCATTGAATAGCAGCATTTTGCACATTCACAAAATACCGGTAAAATTGCCGTGCGTAGGCAACATTACTAATGCCAGTTACGTATTACCTAAGTACAGTATAAACTCGTTATAGTAAATGATGATATAGAAATACTTCAGCTATAGTAAACTAAATGTCCAGGTCCGGGCCAAGCAGCAATATATAAGGATATGGGAGTAACGCCTGGCACAGAGTACTCTCATTATAATATACTCGGGTATAGTAAATATTCGGGTATAGTAAACTACCTCTCCAGGTCCCGTCTGTGGAGATATATTGAGGTGCTGATGATATTAGGGAGTACAGAAACCTATTCTATCATTTTTATGTCTGCTGTATATCTTTCAGAGGTGGAGGTCAGCCAGTATGACTTGAAAATAGTGGCAGCTAGCTTCATGAACTATTAATGTGATTGTGTGTGGTGTCAATAGACAGACAAAGGGAACCTCATTACCTGTTTCTGGCTGTCCAGAGGAACTGTAGGCTGTGATCTTTTGTATTAGTGTAGACAGCTGCCTTCAGTGAATGGACCAGTCCCCTTCAATAGGCAAGGAAGTGGGTATTGTCTTGACCATATGAAGGGCTTTGAGTTTCTGCTAATGGGATTATCTGCCTGGCTTTTTGAACTCAGGAGACGGCCCATTGTCTCAATACACAAAGCAAGCCTAGTCAGGAAAAGACTAACACATGTCAACAGGATATTTGTTGTTCTCAAGATTATGACAAGCGTTCGGTGATGTCACAAACGGGGAAAGTGCATTAGTTCCTGGGGGCTGGACATTAAATGCCCCAGGGGACACTTCAGACTATTAAAGCTGACCCAGGACAGCCACCGGTATCTGCTCTTGGAGTTAGCGCATAGCTAGAGTTGATCTCGACTTCTGGTCGAACAAGCGGCATGCTCCTGCCGACAACGTTGAGACCTTCAAGTTGGTAACTTTTTTTAATCCCCATTTTTATGTTACGCAAATATCCGTGTGTGTTATCTTTGTAACTCTTAATTTTGTAACTTTTTTACTTTGTCTTTTTGTAATCTTTTGTATATATTCTGTTCTGCACTGTTCCATGTTTTTCTGGAATATTAAATTATTATTTAATAAGCTTGACTTCTGCCGTACTAAACTAACACTCATAGCCTAGAAGAGACTGAAGTGTAACCGTGTATAAGTTTCATGCCTAATTGTACGCTTGAGCAACACTACCGTATGAAATTGTAATTGTATTGTGTGTGGGGGCGTTTGTCATACGTTGGCCTAAGCGCGCAGCTGACCCAACGTACGAACAACGCCAGTGCGAGTAGCGACAGCAGAGTGGCTAACAGTATCGTTCGGAACGACTGTTAGTGGGTCTTTGCTTCACGACAGTGTAAGATTGCAACTGTGTGTGTGTGTGGGTGCGTGGCGTTCCCGTATTTGGCCTAAGCGCAAAGCTGACCCGAATACGAAAACGCGGAGTGCGCGCTGAGGACTCAACAGCAGAGTGGAAGTGTCTAGCGAACAGCTAGTGGTGGCAGTGAGAGGTGTTCTGAGGGGTCCCAGCCTTGTTGACGCCATCCAATCTCCATTGTACGTCTATGGGAGCAACGCCTGGTATAGTAAACCTGGATATAATTAAACTTCTGTTATAGTAAACAAGTTATGCTTAGAGCTGTCAGAGCATTGCAATGCCTGATGGGACTTGTAGTTCCACCACAGCTGGAGTGCCAAGGTTAGCCATCACTGACCTATGGCCTCCTCCTCCCCAATAGCCATAGCCATTCCTCTCCTAAGTTAGAGTGACCAGATTTTTGTGGGTCCAACCTGGGACGGGGAGGGGGGCGTGGGACGACGCGCGCAGCGTGCCGTGGCGAAAAGTGGGGAGGACTGAGGAGCGCACAGCAACAAAGACTGGGGAAAGGGGGCGCCGTGGCAAAAAAATGGGCATGGCCATGACATTGTATGGGCGGAGCTAACGTAATGATGTAACAGCGAGGCATAAGAAAGCAGTGTTTACGTCATGATGTGGACAAACAAGACTTTGCATCATGGGTGTGCAGAAACTGTGTGATGCTAATAGTATACCGTAACCACAAAGCAACAAACATAGCCATCTATGACCATTAAATAATAAATGCAGTAACAGTTACCCCCGACACCAGAAAATAAATGCAATAGGCAACATGTCAGCACAAAATAAATGCAATGCGGGCAACATGTCAGTATGAAATAAATGCAATGCAGGCAAACATGTCAGTATAAAATAAATGCAATGCGGTCAAACGTGTCAGTACAAAATAAACGCAATATGGGCAAACATGTCAGTACAAAATAAACGCAATGCGGGCAAACATGTCAGTACAAAATAAACGCAATGTGGGCAAACATGTCAGTACAAAATAAACGTAATGCGGGCAAACAGGTCAGTGCAAAATAAACGCAATGCGGGCAACATGTCAGTACAAAATAAACGCAATGCGGGCAAACATGTCACCAGAAAATAAACGCAATGCGGGCAAACATGTCAGTACAAAATAAATGCAATGCGGGCAAACATGTCAGTACAAAATAAATGCAATGCGGGCAACATGTCAGTACAAAATAAACGCAATGCAGGCAAACATTTCACCAGAAAATAAACGCAATGCGGGCAAACATTTCACCAGACAATAAACGCAATGCGGGCAAACATGTCAGTACAAAATAAACGCAATGCGGGCAAACATGTCAGTACAAAATAAACGCAATGCGGGCAACATGTCAGTACAAAATAAACGCAATGCGGGCAAACATTTCACCAGAAAATAAACGCAATGTGGGCAAACATTTCACCAGAAAATAAACGCAATGCGGGCAAACATTTCACCAGAAAATAAACGCAATGCGGGCAAACATTTCACCAGAAAATTAACGCAATGCGGGCAAACATTTCACCAGAAAATTAACGCAATGCGGGCAAACATTTCACCAGAAAATTAACGCAATGCGGGCAAACATTTCACCAGAAAATTAACGCAATGTGGGCAAACATTTCACCAGAAAAGAAACGCAATACGGGCAAACATTTCACCTGAAAAGAAACGCAATGCGGGCAAACATTTCACCAGAAAAGAAACGCACTGCGGGCAAACATTTCACCAGAAAAGAAACGTAATGTGGGCAAACATTTCACTAGACAAGAAACGCAATGCGGGCAAACATTTCACCTGAAAAGAAACTTAATGTGGGCAAACATTTCACCAGAAAAGAAACGCAATGCGGGCAAACATTTCACCAGAAAATTAACGCAATGCGGGCAAACATTTCACCGGAAAAGAAATGCAATGCGGGCAAACATTTCACCAGAAAAGAATCGTAATGTGGGCAAACATTTCACCAGAAAAAAAACGCAATGCGGGCAAACATTTCACCAGAAAAGAAACGCAATGCGGACAAACATTTCACCAGAAAAGAAACGCAATGCGGGCAAACATTTTACCAGAAAAGAAACGCAATGCGGGCAAACATTTCACCAGAAAAGAAACGCAATGCGGGCAAACATTTCACCAGACAAGAAACGCAATGCGGGCAAAGTTAACCTGGAAAAAAAGCATTTACTCACCTGGCAGAAGTCTCCGGCCTCTGGCGCGCTCCTCCCGGGACCACCTTCCCCCTGCATATCTCCCGCGCTGACAGGGCTACGGCAAGATGGCGCCCGAAGCCCTGTACTGGAGACACAAATAGTCTCCAGTACAGGGCTTCGGCAGCCATCTTGCCGTAGCCCTGCTCGCCTGCCGGTGTCGGAACAGACACCAGAAGAAGGAGGCTGGAGCGGGGCTGCGGGCAATGAACTGGCACGGCGTCTATAGACGCCGCTGCCAGTTCATGAGGAGAGAGTGGCCAGAGTCCCGAGGCCGGGACGTCCCGCTGCTGAAAGCGGGACGTTTCCCGGGACCTCATTAAGCCTGGGACAGCGGACCCCGAATCCGGGACGCGTCCCGGGCAATCCGGGACGTCTGGTCACTCTACCTAAGTCCATGGTTCTTGCGACTGTATGTAATGCCTTATGGCATCACACGCTAATAAAAAGAAGTAAAATTACACAGCCCATAACGCTCCTAAAAAAGGAATGCCGGACCACAAGATGGTGAGAATGACAAACATATAACAAAAAGACAAATCATATAACATGCATAAGATAAGCAATCACAGACATGCACATATTTTACACATAAAAAGGCCGACACAGTTAGCTGTAAAAAAGAGTTGGGTGGCATCTGCGAATAGAGAGTACTGATCCTTATGGAAACACACACTGAAATTAAACCATCAGCCCGTCGCTCCCCTAAATAGGAGGACCGGACCACAAAGCACGGAGTATGACGAACATAAAACAAAAAAATACATCTTCTAAAGTTTTAAACTTCCTCTTCCACAACCTATGGCAGTGATGGCTAACCTTGGCACTCCAACTGTCTGAAAACTACGAATCCCACCATTCCTCTGCCTCCCTGAGTTATGCTTAGAGCTGTCAGAGCATTGCAATGCCTGATGGGACTTATAGTTCCACCACAGCTGGAGTGCTAAGGTACGCCATCACTGACCTATGGCCTCCTCCTCCCCAATAGCCATAGCCATTCCTCTCCTAAATCCATGGTTGTTGCGCACTGCATGTAACGCCTTATGGCTTTAAATGCTAAAAAAAAGACGTAAGATTGCACTATCAGCTCGTCACGGTCCTAAAAAAGGAGCGCCGGACCACATGGTGAGAATGACAAACCTATAACAAAAAGACAAACCATATAACATGCATCAGACAAACCATTGACAGACATACACATATTTTACACATAAAAAGGCCCACAAAGTAAACTGTAAAAAATTATTGGGTGGCATCTGCGAGTAGAGAGTACCGATCTTTATGGCATTACACACTGAAATTCACTCAGCCCATCAGCCCGTTGCGCACCTAACCAAAGGGTGCCAGACCACAAGGCGTTAAATTTGACAAACATGAAACAAAAAAAAAGACAAACCATTTAACATGCATAAAGACAAACAATGACAGACCAACAAATACTTTACATATAACAGGCCAACAATGTGAGCTGTAAAACATAATTAGTTGGCATCTGCATAAAGAGAGTACTGATCTTTATGGCATTACACACTGAAATTCCCAAAGCCCATAAGCCCGTTGCGCTCCTAACCAAAGGGCGCCGGACCACAAGGCGGTAAATTTGACAAACATGAAACAAACAAAAGACAAACCATTTAACATGCATAAAAACAAACAATCCCACCTCACCCCAGCAGAGAACTGACTGTTGAGCTCGGCGAATCCCACCTCACCCCAGCAGAGAACTGACTGTTGAGCTCGGCGAATCCCACCTCAACCCAGCAGAGACCTGACTGTTGAGCTTGGCGAATCCCACCTCACCCCAGCAGAGACCTGACTGTTGAGCTCGGCGAATCCCACCTCACCCCAGCAGAGACCTGGCTGTCGAGCTCGGCGAATCCCGCCTCACCGCAGCAGAGACCTGACTGTTGAGCTCGGTGAATCCCGCCTCACCCCAGCAGAGACCTGACTGTTGAGCTTGGCGAATCCCGCCTCACCCCAGCAGAGACCTGATTGTTGAGCTCGGCGAATCCCACCTCACCACAGCAGAGACCTGACTGTTGTGCTCGGCGAATCCCGCCTCACCACAGCAGAGACCTGACTGTTGAGCTCGGCGAATCCAGCCTCACCACAGCAGAGACCTGACTGTTGAGTTCGGCGAATCCCACCTCACCCCAGCAGAGGCCTGACTGTTGTGTTCGGCGAATCCCACCTCACCCCAGCAGAGACCTGACTGTTGAGTTCGCCGAATCCCGCCTCACCTCAGCAGAGACCTGACTGTTCAGTTCGGCGAATCCCGCCTCACCACAGCAGAGACCTGACTGTTGAGCTCGGCGAATCCTGGCTCACCACAGCAGAGACCTGACTGTTGAGCTCGGCGAATCCCGCCCCACCACAGCAGAGACCTGACTGTTGTGCTCGGCGAATCCCGCCTCACCACACCAGAGACCTGACAGTTGTGTGCGGCGAATCCCACCTCACCCCAGCAGAGACCTGACTGTTGTGTTCGGCGGATCCCACTTCACCCCAGCAGAGTTCTGACTGTTGTGTGCAGCGGATCCCCCCTCACCCCAGCAGAGACCTGACTGTTGTGTGCGGCAGATCCCACCTCACCCCAGCAGAGACCTGACTGTTGTGTGCGGCGGATCCCACCTCACCCCAGCAGAGACCTGACTGTTGTGTTCGGCGGATCCCACCTCACCACAGCAGAGACCTGACTGCTGTGTGCGGCGAATCCCACCTCACCACAGCAGAGACCTGACTGTTGTGTGCGGCGAATCCCACCGCACCACAGCAGAGACCTGACTGTTGTGTTCGGCGGATTCCACCTCACCCCAGCAGAGACCTGACTGTTGTGTGCAGCGAATCCCACCTCACCACAGCAGAGTTCTGACTGTTGTGTGCGGCGGATCCCACCTCACCCCAGCAGAGACCTGACTGTTGTGTTCGGCGGATCCCACCTCACCCCAGCAGAGTTCTGACTGTTGTGTGCGGCGGAACCCACCTCACCCCAGCAGAGACCTGACTGTTGTGTTCGGCGGAACCCACCTCACCCCAGCAGAGACCTGACTGTTGTGTTCGGCGGAACTCACCTCACCCCAGCAGAGACCTGACTGTTGTGTTCGGCGGAACCCACCTCACCCCAGCAGAGACCTGACTGTTGTGTGCGGCGGATCCCACCTCACCCCAGCAGAGACCTGACTGTTGTGTTCGGCGGAACCCACCTCACCCCAGCAGAGACCTGACTGTTGTGTTCGGCGGAACCCCCCTCACCCCAGCAGAGACCTGACTGTTGTGTTCGGCGGAACCCACCTCACCCCAGGAGAGACCTGACAGTTGTGTGCGGCTAATCCCACCTCACCCCAGCAGAGACCTGACTGTTGTGTTCGGCGAATCCCACCTCACCATAGCAGAGACCTGACTGTTGTGTGCGGCGAATCCCACCTCACCCCAGCAGAGACCTGACTGTTGTGTGCGGCGGATCCCACCTCACCCCAGCAGAGACCTGACTGTTGTGTGCGGCAGATCCCACCTCACCCCAGCAGAGACCTGACTGTTGTGTTCGGCGGAACCCACCTCACCCCAGCAGAGACCTGACTGTTGTGTGCGGCGGATCCCACCTCACCCCAGCAGAGACCTGACTGTTGTGTTCGGCGGATCCCACCTCACTCCAGCAGAGACCTGACTGTTGTGTTCGGCGGATCCCACCTCACCCCAGCAGAGACCTGACTGTTGTGTTCGGCAGATCCCACCTCACCACAGCAGAGACCTGACTGTTGTGTGCGGCGAATCCCACCTCACCACAGCAGACACCTGACTGTTGTGTGCGGCGAATCCCACCGCACCACAGCAGAGACCTGACTCTTGTGTACGGCTGATCCCACCTCACCCCAGCAGAGACCTGACTGTTGTGTACGGCGGATCCCACCTCACCCCAGCAGAGACCTGACTGTTGTGTTCGGCGGAACCTACCTCACCCCAGCAGAGACCTGACTGTTGTGTGCGGCAGATCCCACCTCACCCCAGCAGAGTTCTGACTGTTGTGTGCAGCGGATCCCCCCTCATCCCAGCAGAGACCTGACTGTTGTGTTCAGCGCAACCCACCTCACCCCAGCAGAGTTCTGACTGTTGTGTTCGGCAAATCCCACCTCACCCCAGCAGAGACCTGACTGTTGTGTGCGGCGAATCCCACCTCACCCCAGCAGAGACCTGACTGTTGTGTTCGGCGAATCCCACCTCACCATAGCAGAGACCTGACTGTTGTGTGCGGCGGATCCCACCTCACCCCAGCAGAGTTCTGACTGTTGTGTGCGGCGGATCCCACCTCACCCCAGCAGAGACCTAACTGTATTGTTAGGCGGATCCCACCTCACCCCAGCAGAGACCTGACTCTTGTGTACGGCTGATCCCACCTCACCCCAGCAGAGACCTGACTGTTGTGTTCGGCGGATCCCACCTCACCCCAGCAGAGACCTGACTGTTGTGTTCGGCGGATCCCACCTCACCCCAGGAGAGACCTGACTGTTGTGTGCGGCGAATCCCACCTCACCATAGCAGAGACCTGACTGTTGTGTTCGGTGGATCCCACCTCACCCCAGCAGAGTTCTGACTGTTGTGTGCAGCGGATCCCCCCTCACCCCAGCAGAGACCTGACTGTTGTGTTCAGCGCAACCCACCTCACCCCAGCAGAGACCTGACTGTTGTGTGCGGCAGATCCCACCTCACCCCAGCAGAGACCTGACTGTTGTGTGCGGCGGATCCCACCTCACCCCAGCAGAGACCTGACTGTTGTGTTCGGCGGATCCCACCTCACCCCAGCAGAGACCTGACTGTTGTGTTCGGCGAATCCCACCTCACCCCAGCAGAGACCTGACTGTTTTGTGCGGCGGATCCCACCTCACCCCAGCAGAGACCTGACTATTGTGTTCGGCGGATCCCACCTCACCCCACCAAAGACCTGACTGCTGTGTGCGGCGAATCCCACCTCACCACAGCAGAGACCTGACTGTTGTGTGCGGCGAATCCCACCGCACCACAGCAGAGACCTGACTGTTGTGTTCGGCGGATCCCACCTCACCCCAGCAGAGACCTGACTGTTGTGTGCAGCGAATCCCACCTCACCACAGCAGAGTTCTGACTGTTGTGTGCGGCGGATCCCACCTCACCCCAGCAGAGACCTGACTGTTGTGTTCGGCGGATCCCACCTCACCCCAGCAGAGACCTGACTGTTGTGTTCGGCGGATCCCACCTCACCCCAGCAGAGTTCTGACTGTTGTGTGCGGCGGAACCCACCTCACCCCAGCAGAGACCTGACTGTTGTGTTCGGCGGAACCCACCTCACCACAGCAGAGACCTGACTGTTGTGTTCGGCGGAACCCACCTCACCCCAGCAGAGACCTGACTGTTGTGTTCGGCGGAACCCACCTCACCCCAGCAGAGACCTGACTGTTGTGTGCGGCGGATCCCACCTCACCCCAGCAGAGACCTGACTGTTGTGTGCGGCGGATCCCACCTCACCCCAGCAGAGACCTGACTGTTGTGTTCGGCGGATCCCACCTCACCCCAGCAGAGACCTGACTGTTGTGTTCGGCGGATCCCACCTCACCCCAGCAGAGACCTGACTGTTTTGTGCGGCGGATCCCACCTCACCCCAGCAGAGACCTGACTATTGTGTTCGGCGGATCCCACCTCACCCCACCAAAGACCTGACTGCTGTGTGCGGCGAATCCCACCTCACCACAGCAGAGACCTGACTGTTGTGTGCGGCGAATCCCACCGCACCACAGCAGAGACCTGACTGTTGTGTTCGGCGGATCCCACCTCACCCCAGCAGAGACCTGACTGTTGTGTGCAGCGAATCCCACCTCACCCCAGCAGAGTTCTGACTGTTGTGTGCGGCGGATCCCACCTCACCCCAGCAGAGACCTGACTGTTGTGTTCGGCGGATCCCACCTCACCCCAGCAGAGACCTGACTGTTGTGTTCGGCGGATCCCACCTCACCCCAGCAGAGTTCTGACTGTTGTGTGCGGCGGAACCCACCTCACCCCAGCAGAGACCTGACTGTTGTGTTCGGCGGAACCCACCTCACCACAGCAGAGACCTGACTGTTGTGTTCGGCGGAACCCACCTCACCCCAGCAGAGACCTGACTGTTGTGTTCGGCGGAACCCACCTCACCCCAGCAGAGACCTGACTGTTGTGTGCGGCGGATCCCACCTCACCACAGCAGAGACCTGACTGTTGTGTTCGGCGGAACCCACCTCACCCCAGCAGAGACCTGACTGTTGTGTTCGGCGGAACCCACCTCACCCCAGCAGAGACCTGACTGTTGTGTTCGGCGGAACCCACCTCACCCCAGCAGAGACCTGACTGTTGTGTTTGGCGGATCCCACCTCACCCCAGCAGAGACCTGACTGTATTGTTAGGCGGAACCCACCTCACCCCAGCAGAGACCTGACTGTTGTGTTCGGCGAATCTCACCTCACCACAGCAGAGACCTGACTGTTGTGTGCGGCGAATCCACCTCACCACAGCAGAGACCTGAGTGTTGTGTGGGGCGAATCCCACCTCACCCCAGCAGAGACCTGACTGTTGTGTGCGGCGGATCCCACCTCACCCCAGCAGAGTTCTGACTGTTGTGTGCAGCGGATCCCCCCTCACCCCAGCAGAGACCTGACTGTTGTGTTCAGCGCAACCCACCTCACCCCAGCAGAGACCTGACTGTTGTGTTCGGCGGATCCCACCTCACCCCAGCAGAGACCTGACTGTTGTGTGGGGCGAATCCCACCTCACCCCAGCAGAGACCTGACTGTTGTGTTCGGCGGATCCCACCTCACCCCAGCAGAGACCTGACTGTTGTGTGCGGCGAATCCCACCTCACCCCAGCAGAGACCTGACTATTGTTTACAGCGGATGCCACCTCACCCCAGCAGAGACCTGACTGTTGTGTTCGGCGGAACCTACCTCACCCCAGCAGAGACCTGACTGTTGTGTTCGGCGGATCCCACCTCACCCCAGCAGAGTTCTGACTGTTGTGTGCAGCGGATCCCCCCTCACCCCAGCAGAGACCTGACTGTTGTGTTCAGCGCAACCCACCTCACCCCAGCAGAGACCTGACTGTTGTGTGCGGCGGATCCCACCTCACCCCAGCAGAGACCTGACTGTTGTGTGCGGCGGATCCCACCTCACCCCAGCAGAGACCTGACTGTTGTGTTCGGCGAATGCCACCTCACCCCAGCAGAGACCTGACTGTTGTGTTCGGCAGATCCCACCTCACCACAGCAGAGACCGGACTGCTGTGTGCGGCGAATCCCACCTCACCACAGCAGAGACCTGACTGTTGTGTGCGGCGAATCCCACCGCACCACAGCAGAGACCTGACTGTTGTGTTCGGCGGATCCCACCTCACCCCAGCAGAGACCTGACTGTTGTGTGCAGCGAATCCCACCTCACCCCAGCAGAGACCTGACTGTTGTGTTCGGCGGATCCCACCTCACCCCAGCAGAGACCTGACTGTTGTGTTCGGCGGATCCCACCTCACCCCAGCAGAGTTCTGACTGTTGTGTGCGGCGGAACCCACCTCATCCCAGCAGAGACCTGACTGTTGTGTTCAGCGCAACCCACCTCACCCCAGCAGAGACCTGACTGTTGTGTTCGGCGAATCCCACCTCACCCCAGCAGAGACCTGACTGTTGTGTTCGGCGAATCCCACCTCACCATAGCAGAGACCTGACTGTTGAGTGCGGCGGATCCCACCTCACCCCAGCAGAGTCCTGACTGTTGTGTGCGGCGGATCCCATCTCACCCCAGCAGAGACCTGACTGTATTGTTAGGCGGATCCCACCTCACCCCAGCAGAGACCTGACTCTTGTGTACGGCTGATCCCACCTCACCCCAGCAGAGACCTGACTGTTGTGTTCGGCGGATCCCACCTCACCCCAGCAGAGACCTGACTGTTGTGTTCGGCGGATCCCACCTCACCCCAGCAGAGACCTGACTGTTGTATTCGGCGGAACCCACCTCACCCCAGCAGAGACCTGACTGTTGTGTTCGGCGGATCCCACCTCACCCCAGCAGAAACCTGACTGTTGTGTGCGGCGGATCCCACCTCACCCAAGCAGAGACCTGACTGTTGTGTTCGGCGAATCTCACCTCACTACAGCAGAGACCTGACTGTTGTGTGCGGCGAATCCCACCTCACCACAGCAGAGACCTGAGTGTTGTGTGGGGCGAATCCCACCTCACCCCAGCAGAGACCTGACTGTTGTGTTCGGCGGATCCCACCTCACCCCAGCAGAGACCTGACTATTGTGTACAGCGGATCCCACCTCACCCCAGCAGAGACCTGACTGTTGTGTTCGGCGGAACCTACCTCACCCCAGCAGAGACCTGACTGTTGTGTTCGGCGGATCCCACCTCACCCCAGCAGAGTTCTGACTGTTGTGTGCAGCGGATCCCCCCTCACCCCAGCAGAGACCTGACTGTTGTGTTCGGCGGAACCTACCTCACCCCAGCAGAGACCTGACTGTTGTGTTCGGCGGATCCCACCTCACCCCAGCAGAGTCCTGACTGTTGTGTGCGGCGGATCCCACCTCACCCCAGCAGAGACCTGACTCTTGTGTACTGCTGATCCCACCTCACCCCAGCAGAGACCTGACTGTTGTGTTCGGCGGATCCCACCTCACCCCAGCAGAGACCTGACTGTTGTGTTCGGCGGATCCCACCTCACCCCAGCAGAGACCTGACTGTTGTATTCGGCGGAACCCACCTCACCCCAGCAGAGACCTGACTGTTGTGTTCGGCGGATCCCACCTCACCCCAGCAGAAACCTGACTGTTGTGTGCGGCGGATCCCACCTCACCCAAGCAGAGACCTGACTGTTGTGTTCGGCGAATCTCACCTCACTACAGCAGAGACCTGACTGTTGTGTGCGGCGAATCCCACCTCACCACAGCAGAGACCTGAGTGTTGTGTGGGGCGAATCCCACCTCACCCCAGCAGAGACCTGACTGTTGTGTTCGGCGGATCCCACCTCACCCCAGCAGAGACCTGACTATTGTGTACAGCGGATCCCACCTCACCCCAGCAGAGACCTGACTGTTGTGTTCGGCGGAACCTACCTCACCCCAGCAGAGACCTGACTGTTGTGTTCGGCGGATCCCACCTCACCCCAGCAGAGTTCTGACTGTTGTGTGCAGCGCAACCCACCTCACCCCAGCAGAGACCTGACTGTTGTGTGCGGCGGATCCCACCTCACCCCAGCAGAGACCTGACTGTTGTGTGCGGCGGATCCCACCTCACCCCAGCAGAGACCTGACTGTTGTGTTCGGCGAATCCCACCTCACCCCAGCAGAGACCTGACTGTTTTGTGCGGCGGATCCCACCTCACCCCAGCAGAGACCTGACTATTGTGTTTGGCGGATCCCACCTCACCCCACCAAAGACCTGACTGCTGTGTGCGGCGAATCCCACCTCACCACAGCAGAGACCTGACTGTTGTGTGCGGCGAATCCCACCGCACCACAGCAGAGACCTGACTGTTGTGTTCGGCGGATCCCACCTCACCCCAGCAGAGACCTGACTGTTGTGTGCAGCGAATCCCACCTCACCACAGCAGAGTTCTGACTGTTGTGTGCGGCGGATCCCACCTCACCCCAGCAGAGACCTGACTGTTGTGTTCGGCGGATCCCACCTCACCCCAGCAGAGACCTGACTGTTGTGTTCGGCGGATCCCACCTCACCCCAGCAGAGTTCTGACTGTTGTGTGCGGCGGAACCCACCTCACCCCAGCAGAGACCTGACTGTTGTGTTCGGCGGATCCCACCTCACCCCAGCAGAGACCTGACTGTTGTGTGCAGCGAATCCCACCTCACCCCAGCAGAGACCTGACTGTTGTGTTCGGCGGATCCCACCTCACCCCAGCAGAGACCTGACTGTTGTGTTCGGCGGATCCCACCTCACCCCAGCAGAGTTCTGACTGTTGTGTGCGGCGGAACCCACCTCATCCCAGCAGAGACTTGACTGTTGTGTTCAGCGCAACCCACCTCACCCCAGCAGAGACCTGACTGTTGTGTTCGGCGAATCCCACCTCACCCCAGCAGAGACCTGACTGTTGTGTTCGGCGAATCCCACCTCACCATAGCAGAGACCTGACTGTTGAGTGCGGCGGATCCCACCTCACCCCAGCAGAGTCCTGACTGTTGTGTGCGGCGGATCCCACCTCACCCCAGCAGAGTCCTGACTGTTGTGTGCGGCGGATCCCATCTCACCCCAGCAGAGACCTGACTGTATTGTTAGGCGGATCCCACCTCACCCCAGCAGAGACCTGACTCTTGTGTACGGCTGATCCCACCTCACCCCAGCAGAGACCTGACTGTTGTGTTCGGCGGATCCCACCTCACCCCAGCAGAGACCTGACTGTTGTGTTCGGCGGATCCCACCTCACCCCAGCAGAGACCTGACTGTTGTATTCGGCGGAACCCACCTCACCCCAGCAGAGACCTGACTGTTGTGTTCGGCGGATCCCACCTCACCCCAGCAGAAACCTGACTGTTGTGTGCGGCGGATCCCACCTCACCCAAGCAGAGACCTGACTGTTGTGTTCGGCGAATCTCACCTCACTACAGCAGAGACCTGACTGTTGTGTGCGGCGAATCCCACCTCACCACAGCAGAGACCTGAGTGTTGTGTGGGGCGAATCCCACCTCACCCCAGCAGAGACCTGACTGTTGTGTTCGGCGGATCCCACCTCACCCCAGCAGAGACCTGACTGTTGTGTGCGGCGAATCCCACCTCACCCCAGCAGAGACCTGACTATTGTGTACAGCGGATCCCACCTCACCCCAGCAGAGACCTGACTGTTGTGTTCGGCGGAACCTACCTCACCCCAGCAGAGACCTGACTGTTGTGTTTGGCGGATCCCACCTCACCCCAGCAGAGTTCTGACTGTTGTGTGCAGCGGATCCCCCCTCACCCCAGCAGAGACCTGACTGTTGTGTTCAGCGCAACCCACCTCACCCCAGCAGAGACCTGACTGTTGTGTGCGGCGGATCCCACCTCACCCCAGCAGAGACCTGACTGTTGTGTGCGGCGGATCCCACCTCACCCCAGCAGAGACCTGACTGTTGTGTTCGGCGGATCCCACCTCACCCCAGCAGAGACCTGACTGTTGTGTTCGGCGAATCCCACCTCACCCCAGCAGAGACCTGACTGTTTTGTGCGGCGGATCCCACCTCACCCCAGCAGAGACCTGACTATTGTGTTTGGCGGATCCCACCTCACCCCACCAAAGACCTGACTGCTGTGTGCGGCGAATCCCACCTCACCACAGCAGAGACCTGACTGTTGTGTGCGGCGAATCCCACCGCACCACAGCAGAGACCTGACTGTTGTGTTCGGCGGATCCCACCTCACCCCAGCAGAGACCTGACTGTTGTGTGCAGCGAATCCCACCTCACCACAGCAGAGTTCTGACTGTTGTGTGCGGCGGATCCCACCTCACCCCAGCAGAGACCTGACTGTTGTGTTCGGCGGATCCCACCTCACCCCAGCAGAGACCTGACTGTTGTGTTCGGCGGATCCCACCTCACCCCAGCAGAGTTCTGACTGTTGTGTGCGGCGGAACCCACCTCACCCCAGCAGAGACCTGACTGTTGTGTTCGGCGGAACCCACCTCACCACAGCAGAGACCTGACTGTTGTGTTCGGCGGAACCCACCTCACCCCAGCAGAGACCTGACTGTTGTGTGCGGCGGATCCCACCTCACCCCAGCAGAGACCTGACTGTTGTATTCGGCGGATCCCACCTCACCCCAGCAGAGTTCTGACTGTTGTGTGCGGCGGAACCCACCTCACCCCAGCAGAGACCTGACTGTTGTGTTCGGCGGAACCCACCTCACCACAGCAGAGACCTGACTGTTGTGTTCGGCGGAACCCACCTCACCCCAGCAGAGACCTGACTGTTGTGTTCGGCGGATCCCACCTCACCCCAGCAGAAACCTGACTGTTGTGTGCGGCGGATCCCACCTCACCCAAGCAGAGACCTGACTGTTGTGTTCGGCGAATCTCACCTCACTACAGCAGAGACCTGACTGTTGTGTGCGGCGAATCCCACCTCACCACAGCAGAGACCTCAGTGTTGTGTGGGGCGAATCCCACCTCACCCCAGCAGAGACCTGACTGTTGTGTTCGGCGGATCCCACCTCACCCCAGCAGAGACCTGACTGTTGTGTGCGGCGAATCCCACCTCACCCCAGCAGAGACCTGACTATTGTGTACAGCGGATCCCACCTCACCCCAGCAGAGACCTGACTGTTGTGTTCGGCGGAACCTACCTCACCCCAGCAGAGACCTGACTGTTGTGTTCGGCGGATCCCACCTCACCCCAGCAGAGTTCTGACTGTTGTGTGCAGCGGATCCCCCCTCACCCCAGCAGAGCCCTGACTGTTGTGTTCGGCGGATCCCACCTCACCCCAGCAGAGACCTGACTGTTGTGTTCGGCGGATCCCACCTCACCCCAGCAGAGACCTGACTGTTGTGTTCGGCGGAACCCACCTCACCCCAGCAGAGACCTGACTGCTGTGTGCGGCGGATCCCACCTCACCCCAGCAGAGACCTGACTGTTGTGTTCGGCGGAACCCACCTCACCCCAGCAGAGACCTGACTGTTGTGTTCGGCGGATCCCACCTCACCCCAGCAGAGACCTGACTGTATTGTTAGGTGGAACCCACCTCACCCCAGCAGAGACCTGACTGTATTGTACGGCGGATCCCACCTCACCCCAGCAGAAACCTGACTGTTGTGTGCGGCGGATCCCACCTCACCCCTGCAGAGACCTGACTGTTGTGTGCGGCGAATCTCACCTCACCACAGCAGAGACCTGACTGTTGTGTGCGGCGAATCCCACCTCACCACAGCAGAGACCTGACTGTTGTGTGGGGCGAATCCCACCTCACCCCAGCAGAAACCTGACTGTTGTGTACGGCGGATCCCACCTCACCCCAGCAGAGACCTGACTGTTGTGTTCGGCGGATCCCACCTCACCCCAGCAGAAACCTGACTGTTGTGTTCGGCGGATCCCACCTCACCCCAGCAGAGACCTGACTGTTGTGTTTGGCGGAACCCACCTCACCCCAGGAGAGACCTGACTGTTGTGTGCGGCGAATCCCACCTCACCATAGCAGAGACCTGACTGTTGTGTACAGCGGATCCCACCTCACCCCAGCAGAGACCTGACTGTTGTGTTCGGCGGAACCTACCTCACCCCAGCAGAGACCTGACTGTTGTGTTCGGCGGATCCCACTTCACCCCAGCAGAGACCTGACTGTTGTGTTCGGCGGAACCTACCTCACCCCAGCAGAGACCTGACTGTTGTGTTCGGCGGATCCCACTTCACCCCAGCAGAGTTCTGACTGTTGTGTGCAGCGGATCCCCCCTCACCCCAGCAGAGACCTGACTGTTGTGTGCGGCAGATCCCACCTCACCCCAGCAGAGACCTGACTGTTGTATTCGGCGGAACCCACCTCACCCCAGCAGAGACCTGACTGTTGTGTTCGGCGGATCCCACCTCACCCCAGCAGAGACCTGACTGTTGTGTGCGGCGGATCCCACCTCACCCCAGCAGAGACCTGACTGTTTTGTGCGGCGGATCCCACCTCACCCCAGCAGAGACCTGACTATTGTGTTTGGCGGATCCCACCTCACCCCACCAAAGACCTGACTGCTGTGTGCGGCGAATCCCACCTCACCACAGCAGAGACCTGACTGTTGTGTGCGGCGAATCCCACCTCACCCCAGCAGAGACCTGACTGTTGTGTTCGGCGAATCCCACCTCACCATAGCAGAGACCTGACTGTTGAGTGCGGCGGATCCCACCTCACCCCAGCAGAGTCCTGACTGTTGTGTGCGGCGGATCCCATCTCACCCCAGCAGAGACCTGACTGTATTGTTAGGCGGATCCCACCTCACCCCAGCAGAGACCTGACTGTTGTGTGCGGCGGAACCCACCTCACCCCAGCAGAGACCTGACTGTTGTGTTCGGCGGATCCCACCTCACCCCAGCAGAGTCCTGACTGTTGTGTGCGGCGGATCCCATCTCACCCCAGCAGAGACCTGACTGTATTGTTAGGCGGATCCCACCTCACCCCAGCAGAGTTCTGACTGTTGTGTGCGGCGGAACCCACCTCACCCCAGCAGAGACCTGACTGTTGTATTCGGCGGAACCCACCTCACCCCAGCAGAGACCTGACTGTTGTGTTCGGCGGATCCCACCTCACCCCAGCAGAAACCTGACTGTTGTGTGCAGCGGATCCCCCCTCACCCCAGCAGAGACCTGACTGTTGTGTTTGGCGGATCCCACCTCACCCCAGCAGAGTTCTGACTGTTGTGTGCAGCGGATCCCCCCTCACCCCAGCAGAGACCTGACTGTTGTGTTCAGCGCAACCCACCTCACCCCAGCAGAGACCTGACTGTTGTGTGCGGCGGATCCCACCTCACCCCAGCAGAGACCTGACTGTTGTGTGCGGCGGATCCCACCTCACCCCAGCAGAGACCTGACTGTTGTGTTCGGCGGATCCCACCTCACCCCAGCAGAGACCTGACTGTTGTGTTCGGCGAATCCCACCTCACCCCAGCAGAGACCTGACTGTTTTGTGCGGCGGATCCCACCTCACCCCAGCAGAGACCTGACTATTGTGTTTGGCGGATCCCACCTCACCCCACCAAAGACCTGACTGCTGTGTGCGGCGAATCCCACCTCACCACAGCAGAGACCTGACTGTTGTGTGCGGCGAATCCCACCGCACCACAGCAGAGACCTGACTGTTGTGTTCGGCGGATCCCACCTCACCCCAGCAGAGACCTGACTGTTGTGTGCAGCGAATCCCACCTCACCACAGCAGAGTTCTGACTGTTGTGTGCGGCGGATCCCACCTCACCCCAGCAGAGACCTGACTGTTGTGTTCGGCGGATCCCACCTCACCCCAGCAGAGACCTGACTGTTGTGTTCGGCGGATCCCACCTCACCCCAGCAGAGTTCTGACTGTTGTGTGCGGCGGAACCCACCTCACCCCAGCAGAGACCTGACTGTTGTGTTCGGCGGAACCCACCTCACCACAGCAGAGACCTGACTGTTGTGTTCGGCGGAACCCACCTCACCCCAGCAGAGACCTGACTGTTGTGTTCGGCGGAACCCACCTCACCCCAGCAGAGACCTGACTGTTGTGTGCGGCGGATCCCACCTCACCCCAGCAGAGACCTAACTGTTGTGTTCGGCGGAACCCACCTCACCCCAGCAGAGACCTGACTGTTGTGTTCGGCGGAACCCACCTCACCCCAGCAGAGACCTGACTGTTGTGTTCGGCGGATCCCACCTCACCCCAGCAGAGACCTGACTGTATTGTTAGGCGGAACCCACCTCACCCCAGCAGAGACCTGACTGTTGTGTACGGCGGATCCCACCTCACCCCAGCAGAAACCTGACTGTTGTGTGCGGCGGATCCCACCTCACCCCAGCAGAGACCTGACTGTTGTGTTCGGCGAATCTCACCTCACCACAGCAGAGACCTGACTGTTGTGTGCGGCGAATCCACGTCACCACAGCAGAGACCTGACTGTTGTGTGGGGCGAATCCCACCTCACCCCAGCAGAGACCTGACTGTTGTGTACAGCGGATCCCACCTCACCCCAGCAGAGACCTGACTATTGTGTTCGGCGGAACCTACCTCACCCCAGCAGAGACTTGACTGTTGTGTGCGGCGGATCCCACCTCACCCCAGCAGAGTTCTGACTGTTGTGTGCAGCGGATCCCCCCTCACCCCAGCAGAGACCTGACTGTTGTGTTCAGCGCAACCCACCTCACCCCAGCAGAGACCTGACTGTTGTGTTCGGCGGATCCCACCTCACCCCAGCAGAGACCTGACTGTTGTGTTCGGCAAATCCCACCTCACCCCAGCAGAGACCTGACTGTTGTGTTCGGCGGATCCCACCTCACCCCAGCAGAGACCTGACTGCTGTGTTCGGCGGATCCCACATCACCCCAGCACAGACCTGACTGTTGTGTTCGGCGGAACCCACCTCACCCCAGCAGAGACCTGACTGTTGTGTTCGGCGGAACCCACCTCACCCCAGGAGAGACCTGACTGTTGTGTGCGGCGAATCCCACCTCACCCCAGCAGAGACCTGACTGTTGTATGCGGCGGATCCCACCTAACCCCAGCAGAGACCTGACTGTTGTATGCGGCGGATCCCACCTCACGCCAGCAGAGACCTGACTGTTGTGTTCGGCGGATCCCACCTCACCATAGCAGAGACCTGACTGTTGTGTTCGGCGGAACCCACCTCACCCCAGCAGAGACCTGACTGTTGTGTGCGGCGGATCCCACCTCACCCCAGCAGAGACCTGACTGTTGTGTGCGGCGAATCCCACCGCACCCCAGCAGAGACCTGACTGTTGTGTGCGGCGGATCCCACCTCACCCCAGCAGAGACCTGACTGTTGTGTTCGGCAGATCCCACCTCACCACAGCAGAGACCTGACTGTTGTGTGCGGCGAATCCCACCTCACCACAGCAGACACCTGACTGTTGTGTGCGGCGAATCCCACCGCTCCACAGCAGAGACCTGACTGTTGTGTTCGGCGGATCCCACCTCACCCCAGCAGAGACCTGACTGTTGTGTGCAGCGAATCCCACCTCACCACAGCAGAGTTCTGACTGTTGTGTGCGGCGGATCCCACCTCACCCCAGCAGAGCCCTGACTGTTGTGTTCGGCGGATCCCACCTCACCCCAGCAGAGACCTGACTGTTGTGTTCGGCGGATCCCACCTCACCCCAGCAGAGACCTGACTGTTGTGTTCGGCGGAACCCACCTCACCCCAGCAGAGACCTGACTGCTGTGTGCGGCGGATCCCACCTCACCCCAGCAGAGACCTGACTGTTGTGTTCGGCGGAACCCACCTCACCCCAGCAGAGACCTGACTGTTGTGTTCGGCGGATCCCACCTCACCCCAGCAGAGACCTGACTGTATTGTTAGGTGGAACCCACCTCACCCCAGCAGAGACCTGACTGTATTGTACGGCGGATCCCACCTCACCCCAGCAGAAACCTGACTGTTGTGTGCGGCGGATCCCACCTCACCCCTGCAGAGACCTGACTGTTGTGTTCGGCGAATCTCACCTCACCACAGCAGAGACCTGACTGTTGTGTGCGGCGAATCCCACCTCACCACAGCAGAGACCTGACTGTTGTGTGGGGCGAATCCCACCTCACCCCAGCAGAAACCTGACTGTTGTGTACGGCGGATCCCACCTCACCCCAGCAGAGACCTGACTGTTGTGTTCGGCGGATCCCACCTCACCCCAGCAGAGTTCTGACTGTTGTGTGCGGCGGAACCCACCTCACCCCCGCAGAGACCTGACTGTTGTGTTCGGCGGAACCCACCTCACCCCAGCAGAGACCTGACTGTTGTGTTCGGCAGATCCCACCTCACCACAGCAGAGACCTGACTGCTGTGTGCGGCGAATCCCACCTCACCACAGCAGAGACCTGACTGTTGTGTGCAGCGAATCCCACCTCACCACAGCAGAGTTCTGACTGTTGTGTGCGGCGGATCCCACCTCACCCCAGCAGAGACCTGACTGTTGTGTTCGGAGGAACCCACCTCACCCCAGCAGAGACCTGACTGTTGTGTTCGGCGGAACCCACCTCACCCCAGCAGAGACCTGACTGTTGTGTTCGGCGGAACCTACCTCACCCCAGCAGAGACCTGACTGTTGTGTTCGGCGGATCCCACTTCACCCCAGCAGAGTTCTGACTGTTGTGTGCAGCGGATCCCCCCTCACCCCAGCAGAGACCTGACTGTTGTGTGCGGCGGATCCCACCTCACCCCAGCAGAGACCTGACTGTTGTGTTCGGCGGATCCCACCTCACCCCAGCAGAGACCTGACTGTTGTGTGCGGCGAATCCCACCTCACCACAGCAGAGACCTGACTGTTGTGTGCGGCGAATCCCACCGCACCACAGCAGAGACCTGACTGTTGTGTTCAGCGGATTCCACCTCACCCCAGCAGAGACCTGACTGTTGTGTGCAGCGAATCCCACCTCACCACAGCAGAGTTCTGACTGTTGTGTTCGGCGGATCCCACCTCACCCCAGCAGAGACCTGACTGTTGTGTTCGGCGGATCCCACCTCACCCCAGCAGAGACCTGACTGTTGTGTTTGGCGGAACCCACCTCACCCCAGGAGAGACCTGACTGTTGTGTGCGGCGAATCCCACCTCACCATAGCAGAGACCTGACTGTTGTGTACAGCGGATCCCACCTCACCCCAGCAGAGACCTGACTGTTGTGTTCGGCGGAACCTACCTCACCCCAGCAGAGACCTGACTGTTGTGTTCGGCGGATCCCACTTCACCCCAGCAGAGACCTGACTGTTGTGTTCGGCGGAACCTACCTCACCCCAGCAGAGACCTGACTGTTGTGTTCGGCGGATCCCACTTCACCCCAGCAGAGTTCTGACTGTTGTGTGCAGCGGATCCCCCCTCACCCCAGCAGAGACCTGACTGTTGTGTGCAGCGGATCCCACCTCACCCCAGCAGAGACCTGACTGTTGTGTTCGGCGGATCCCACCTCACCCCAGCAGAGACCTGACTGTTGTGTTCGGCGGATCCCACCTCACCACAGCAGAGACCTGACTGCTGTGTGCGGCGAATCCCACCTCACCACAGCAGAGACCTGACTGTTGTGTGCAGCGAATCCCACCTCACCACAGCAGAGTTCTGACTGTTGTGTGCGGCGGATCCCACCTCACCCCAGCAGAGACCTGACTGTTGTGTTCGGCGGATCCCACCTCACCCCAGCAGAGACCTGACTGTTGTGTTCGGCGGATCCCACCTCACCCCAGCAGAGACCTGACTGTTGTGTTCGGCGGAACCCACCTCACCCCAGCAGAGACCTGACTGTTGTGTTCGGCGGAACTCACCTCACCCCAGCAGAGACCTGACTGTTGTGTTCGGCGGAACCCACCTCACCCCAGCAGAGACCTGACTGTTGTGTGCGGCGGATCCCACCTCACCCCAGCAGAGACCTGACTGTTGTGTTCGGCGGAACCCACCTCACCCCAGCAGAGACCTGACTGTTGTGTTCGGCGGAACCCACCTCACCCCAGGAGAGACCTGACAGTTGTGTGCGGCGAATCCCACCTCACCCCAGCAGAGACCTGACTGTTGTGTTCGGCGAATCCCACCTCACCATAGCAGAGACCTGACTGTTGTGTGCGGCGAATCCCACCTCACCCCAGCAGAGACCTGACTGTTGTGTGCGGCGGATCCCACCTCACCCCAGCAGAGACCTGACTGTTGTGTGCGGCGGATCCCACCTCACCCCAGCAGAGACCTGACTGTTGTGTTCGGCGGAACCCACCTCACCCCAGCAGAGACCTGACTGTTGTGTGCGGCGGATCCCACCTCACCCCAGCAGAGACCTGACTGTTGTGTTCGGCGGATCCCACCTCACTCCAGCAGAGACCTGACTGTTGTGTTCGGCGGATCCTACCTCACCCCAGCAGAGACCTGACTGTTGTGTTCGGCAGATCCCACCTCACCACAGCAGAGACCTGACTGTTGTGTGCGGCGAATCCCACCTCACCACAGCAGACACCTGACTGTTGTGTGCGGCGAATCCCACCGCACCACAGCAGAGACCTGACTCTTGTGTACGGCTGATCCCACCTCACCCCAGCAGAGACCTGACTGTTGTGTACGGCGGATCCCACCTCACCCCAGCAGAGACCTGACTGTTGTGTTCGGCGGAACCTACCTCACCCCAGCAGAGACCTGACTGTTG
Source organism: Hyperolius riggenbachi (assembly GCF_040937935.1). Taxonomy (NCBI): domain Eukaryota; kingdom Metazoa; phylum Chordata; class Amphibia; order Anura; family Hyperoliidae; genus Hyperolius; species Hyperolius riggenbachi. The sequence goes on along the minus strand of NC_090648.1, from coordinate 465,962,785 downwards.
TGTGCGGCAGATCCCACCTCACCCCAGCAGAGTTCTGACTGTTGTGTGCAGCGGATCCCCCCTCATCCCAGCAGAGACCTGACTGTTGTGTTCAGCGCAACCCACCTCACCCCAGCAGAGTTCTGACTGTTGTGTTCGGCAAATCCCACCTCACCCCAGCAGAGACCTGACTGTTGTGTGCGGCGAATCCCACCTCACCCCAGCAGAGACCTGACTGTTGTGTTCGGCGAATCCCACCTCACCATAGCAGAGACCTGACTGTTGTGTGCGGCGGATCCCACCTCACCCCAGCAGAGTTCTGACTGTTGTGTGCGGCGGATCCCACCTCACCCCAGCAGAGACCTAACTGTATTGTTAGGCGGATCCCACCTCACCCCAGCAGAGACCTGACTCTTGTGTACGGCTGATCCCACCTCACCCCAGCAGAGACCTGACTGTTGTGTGCGGCGAATCCCACCTCACCCCAGCAGAGACCTGACTGTTGTGTTCGGCGAATCCCACCTCACCATAGCAGAGACCTGACTGTTGTGTGCGGCGGATCCCACCTCACCCCAGCAGAGTTCTGACTGTTGTGTGCGGCGGATCCCACCTCACCCCAGCAGAGACCTAACTGTATTGTTAGGCGGATCCCACCTCACCCCAGCAGAGACCTGACTCTTGTGTACGGCTGATCCCACCTCACCCCAGCAGAGACCTGACTGTTGTGTTCGGCGGATCCCACCTCACCCCAGCAGAGACCTGACTGTTGTGTTCGGCGGAACCCACCTCACCCCAGGAGAGACCTGACTGTTGTGTGCGGCGAATCCCACCTCACCATAGCAGAGACCTGACTGTTGTGTTCGGCGGATCCCACCTCACCCCAGCAGAGACCTGACTGTTGTGTGCAGCGAATCCCACCTCACCACAGCAGAGACCTGACTGTTGTGTTCGGCGAATCTCACCTCACCACAGCAGAGACCTGACTGTTGTGTGCGGCGAATCCCACCTCACCACAGCAGAGACCTGACTGTTGTGTGGGGCGAATCCCACCTCACCCCAGCAGAGACCTGACTGTTGTGTACGGCGGATCCCACCTCACCCCAGCAGAGACCTGACTGTTGTGTTCGGCGGAACCTACCTCACCCCAGCAGAGACCTGACTGTTGTGTTCGGCGGATCCCACCTCACCCCAGCAGAGTTCTGACTGTTGTGTGCGGCGGAACCCACCTCACCCCAGCAGAGACCTGACTGTTGTGTGCGGCGGATCCCACCTCACCTCAGCAGAGACCTGACTGTTGTGTTCGGCAGATCCCACCTCACCACAGCAGAGACCTGACTGCTGTGTGCGGCGAATCCCACCTCACCACAGCAGAGACCTGACTGTTGTGTGCGGCGAATCCCACCGCACCACAGCAGAGGCCTGACTGTTGTGTTCGGCGGATCCCACCTCACCCCAGCAGAGACCTGACTGTTGTGTACGGCGGATCCCACCTCACCCCAGCAGAAACCTGACTGTTGTGTGCGGCGGATCCCACCTCACCCCAGCAGAGACCTGACTGTTGTGTTCAGCGAATCTCACCTCACCACAGCAGAGACCTGACTGTTGTGTGCGGCGAATCCCACCTCACCACAGCAGAGACCTGACTGTTGTGTGGGGCGAATCCCACCTCACCCCAGCAGAGTTCTGACCGTTGTGTGCAGCGGATCCCCCCTCACCCCAGCAGAGACCTGACTGTTGTGTTCAGCGCAACCCACCTCACCCCAGCAGAGACCTGACTGTTGTGTGCGGCGGATCCCACCTCACCCCAGCAGAGACCTGACTGTTGTGTGCGGCGGATCCCACCTCACCCCAGCAGAGACCTGACTGTTGTGTGTGGCGGATCCCACCTCACCCCAGCAGAGACCTGACTGTTGTGTTCGGCAGATCCCACCTCACCACAGCAGAGACCTGACTGCTGTGTGCGGCGAATCCCACCTCACCACAGCAGAGACCTGACTGTTGTGTGCGGCGAATCCCACCGCACCACAGCAGAGGCCTGACTGTTGTGTTCGGCGGATCCCACCTCACCCCAGCAGAGACCTGACTGTTGTGTTCGGCGGAACCCACCTCACCCCAGCAGAGTTCTGACTGCTGTGTGCGGCGAATCCCACCTCACCACAGCAGAGACCTGACTGTTGTGTGCGGCGAATCCCACCGCACCACAGCAGAGGCCTGACTGTTGTGTTCGGCGGATCCCACCTCACCCCAGCAGAGACCTGACTGTTGTGTTCGGCGGATCCCACCTCACCCCAGCAGAGACCTGACTGTTGTGTTCGGCGGATCCCACCTCACCCCAGCAGAGTTCTGACTGTTGTGTGCGGCGGAACCCACCTCACCCCAGCAGAGACCTGACTGTTGTGTTCGGCGGAACCCACCTCACCCCAGCAGAGACCTGACTGTTGTGTTCCGCGGAACCCACCTCACCCCAGCAGAGACCTGACTGTTGTGTTCGGCGGAACCCACCTCGCCCCAGCAGAGACCTGACTGTTGTGTGCGGCGGATCCCACCTCACCCCAGCAGAGACCTGACTGTTGTGTTCGGCGGAACCCACCTCACCCCAGCAGAGACCTGACTGTTGTGTGCAGCGAATCCCAACTCACCACAGCAGAGACCTAACTGTTGTGTTTGGCGGATCCCACCTCACCCCAGCAGAGGCCTGACTGTTGTGTTCGGCAAATCCCACCTCACCCCAGCAGAGACCTGACTGTTGTGTTCGGCGGATCCCACCTCACCCCAGCAGAGACCTGACTGTTGTGTTCGGCGGATCCCACCTCACCCCAGCAGAGACCTGACTGTTGTGTACGGCGGATCCCACCTCACCCCAGCAGAAACCTGACTGTTGTGTGCGGCGGATCCCACCTCACCCCAGCAGAGACCTGACTGTTGTGTTCGGCGAATCTAACCTCACCACAGCAGAGACCTGACTGTTGTGTGCGGCGAATCCCACCTCACCACAGCAGAGACCTGACTGTTGTGTGGGGCGAATCCCACCTCACCCCAGCAGAGACCTGACTGTTGTGTTCGGCGGAACCCACCTCACCCCAGGAGAGACCTGACTGTTGTGTTCGGCGGATCCCACTTCACCCCAGCAGAGTTCTGACTGTTGTGTGCAGCGGATCCCCCCTCACCCCAGCAGAGACCTGACTGTTGTGTGCGGCAGATCCCACCTCACCCCAGCAGAGACCTGACTGTTGTGTGCGGCGGATCCCACCTCACCCCAGCAGAGACCTGACTGTTGTGTTCGGCGGATCCCACCTCACCCCAGCAGAGACCTGACTGTTGTGTTCGGCAGATCCCACCTCACCACAGCAGAGACCTGACTGCTGTGTGCGGCGAATCCCACCTCACCACAGCAGAGACCTGACTGTTGTGTGCGGCGAATCCCACCGCACCACAGCAGAGACCTGACTGTTGTGTTCGGCGGATTCCACCTCACCCCAGCAGAGACCTGACTGTTGTGTTCGGCGGATCCCACCTCACCCCAGCAGAGTTCTGACTGTTGTGTGCGGCGGATCCCACCTCACCCCAGCAGAGACCTGACTGTTGTGTTCGGCGGAACCCACCTCACCCCAGCAGAGACCTGACTGTATTGTTAGGCGGAACCCACCTCACCCCAGCAGAGACCTGACTGTTGTGTACGGCGGATCCCACCTCACCCCAGCAGAAACCTGACTGTTGTGTGCGGCGGATCCCACCTCACCCCAGCAGAGACCTGACTGTTGTGTTCGGCGAATCTCACCTCACCACAGCAGAGACCTGACTGTTGTGTGCGGCGAATCCCACCTCACCCCAGCAGAGACCTGACTGTTGTGTGGGGCGAATCCCACCTCACCCCAGCAGAGACCTGACTGTTGTGTACGGCGGATCCCACCTCACCCCAGCAGAGACCTGACTGTTGTGTTCGGCGGAACCTACCTCACCCCAGCAGAGACCTGAGTGTTGTGTGCGGCGGATCCCACCTCACCCCAGCAGAGTTCTGACTGTTGTGTGCGGCGGATCCCCCCTCACCCCAGCAGAGACCTGACTGTTGTGTTCAGCGCAACCCACCTCACCCCAGCAGAGACCTGACTGTTGTGTTCGGCGGATCCCACCTCACCCCAGCAGAGACCTGACTGTTGTGTTCGGCAAATCCCACCTCACCCCAGCAGAGACCTGACTGTTGTGTTCGGCGGATCCCACCTCACCCCAGCAGAGACCTGACTGCTGTGTTCGGCGGATCCCACATCACCCCAGCAGAGACCTGACTGTTGTGTTCGGCGGAACCCACCTCACCCCAGCAGAGACCTGACTGTTGTGTTCGGCGGAACCCACCTCACCCCAGGAGAGACCTGACTGTTGTGTTCGGCGGAACCCACCTCACCCCAGGAGAGACCTGACAGTTGTGTGCGGCGAATCCCACCTCACCCCAGCAGAAACCTGACTGTTGTGTTCGGCGAATCCCACCTCACCATAGCAGAGACCTGACTGTTGTGTGCGGCGGAACCCACCTCACCCCAGCAGAGACCTGACTGTTGTGTGCGGCGGATCCCACCTCACCCCAGCAGAGACCTGACTGTTGTGTTCGGCGGATCCCACCTCACTCCAGCAGAGACCTGACTGTTGTGTTCGGCGGATCCCACCTCACCCCAGCAGAGACCTGACTGTTGTGTTCGGCAGATCCCACCTCACCACAGCAGAGACCTGACTGTTGTGTGCGGCGAATCCCACCTCACCACAGCAGACACCTGACTGTTGTGTGCGGCGAATCCCACCGCACCACAGCAGAGACCTGACTCTTGTGTACGGCTGATCCCACCTCACCCCAGCAGAGACCTGACTGTTGTGTGCGGCGGATCCCACCTCACCCCAGCAGAGACCTGACTGTTGTGTTCGGCGGAACCCACCTCACCCCAGGAGAGACCTGACTGTTGTGTGCGGCGAATCCCACCTCACCATAGCAGAGACCTGACTGTTGTGTTCGGCGGATCCCACCTCACCCCAGCAGAGACCTGACTGTTGTGTTCGGCGGATCCCACCTCACCCCAGCAGAGACCTGACTGTTGTGTTCGGCGAATCTCACCTCACCACAGCAGAGACCTGACTGTTGTGTGCGGCGAATCCCACCTCACCACAGCAGAGACCTGACTGTTGTGTACGGCGGATCCCACCTCACCCCAGCAGAGAGCTGACTGTTGTGTTCGGCGGATCCCACCTCACCCCAGCAGAGACCTGACTGTTGTGTTCGGCGAATCTCACCTCACCACAGCAGAGACCTGACTGTTGTGTGCGGCGAATCCCACCTCACCACAGCAGAGACCTGACTGTTGTGTGGGGCGAATCCCACCTCACCCCAGCAGAGACCTGACTGTTGTGTTCGGCGGATCCCACCTCACCCCAGCAGAGACCTGACTGTTGTGTGCGGCGAATCCCACCTCACCCCAGCAGAGACCTGACTGTTGTGTTCGGCGGAACCTACTTCACCCCAGCAGAGACCTGACTGTTGTGTTCGGCAGATCCCACCTCACCCCAGCAGAGACCTGACTGTTGTGTGCGGCGGATCCCACCTCACCCCAGCAGAGACCTGACTGTTGTGTTCGGCGGATCCCACCTCACCCCAGCAGAGACCTGACTGTTGTGTTCGGCAGATCCCACCTCACCACAGCAGAGACCTGACTGCTGTGTGCGGCGAATCCCACCTCACCACAGCAGAGACCTGACTGTTGTGTGCGGCGAATCCCACCGCACCACAGCAGAGACCTGACTGTTGTGTTCGGCGGATCCCACCTCACCCCAGCAGAGACCTGACTGTTGTGTGCAGCGAATCCCACCTCACCACAGCAGAGTTCTGACTGTTGTGTGCGGCGGATCCCACCTCACCCCAGCAGAGACCTGACTGTTGTGTTCGGCGGAACCCACCTCACCCCAGCAGAGACCTGACTGTTGTGTGCGGCGGATCCCACCTCACCCCAGCAGAGACCTGACTGTTGTGTTCGGCGGAACCCACCTCACCCCAGCAGAGACCTGACTGTTGTGTACGGCGGATCCCACCTCACCCCAGCAGAAACCTGACTGTTGTGTGCGGCGGATCCCACCTCACCCCAGCAGAGACCTGACTGTTGTGTTCGGCGAATCTCACCTCACCACAGCAGAGACCTGACTGTTGTGTGGGGCGAATCCCACCTCACCAAAGCAGAGACCTGACTGTTGTGTACGGCGGATCCCACCTCACCCCAGCAGAGACCTGACTGTTGTGTTCGGCGGAACCTACCTCACCCCAGCAGAGACCTGACTGTTGTGTGCGGCGGATCCCACCTCACCCCAGCAGAGTTCTGACTGTTGTGTGCAGCGGATCCCCCCTCACCCCAGCAGAGACCTGACTGTTGTGTTCAGCGCAACCCACCTCACCCCAGCAGAGACCTGACTGTTGTGTTCGGCGGATCCCACCTCACCCCAGCAGAGACCTGACTGTTGTGTTCGGCGGATCCCACCTCACCCCAGCAGAGACCTGACTGCTGTGTTCGGCGGATCCCACATCACCCCAGCAGAGACCTGACTGTTGTGTTCGGCGGAACCCACCTCACCCCAGCAGAGACCTGACTGTTGTGTTCGGCGGAACCCACCTCACCCCAGGAGAGACCTGACAGTTGTGTGCGGCGAATCCCACCTCACCCCAGCAGAGACCTGACTGTTGTGTTCGGCGAATCCCACCTCACCATAGCAGAGACCTGACTGTTGTGTGCGGCGAATCCCACCTCACCCCAGCAGAGACCTGACTATTGTGTGCGGCGGATCCCACCTCACCCCAGCAGAGACCTGACTGTTGTGTTCGGCGGATCCCACCTCACCATAGCAGAGACCTGACTGTTGTGTTCGGCGGAACCCACCTCACCCCAGCAGAGACCTGACTGTTGTGTGCGGCGGATCCCACCTCACCCCAGCAGAGACCTGACTGTTGTGTTCGGCGGAACCCACCTCACCCCAGCAGAGACCTGACTGTTGTGTTCGGCAGATCCCACCTCACCACAGCAGAGACCTGACTGTTGTGTGCGGCGAATCCCACCTCACCACAGCAGACACCTGACTGTTGTGTGCGGCGAATCCCACCGCACCACAGCAGAGACCTGACTCTTGTGTACGGCTGATCCCACCTCACCCCAGCAGAGACCTGACTGTTGTGTGCGGCGGATCCCACCTCACCCCAGCAGAGACCTGACTGTTGTGTTCGGCGAATCCCACCTCACCATAGCAGAGACCTGACTCTTGTGTTCGGCGGATCCCACCTCACCCCAGCAGAGACCTGACTGTTGTGTTCGGCGGATCCCACCTCACCCCAGCAGAGACCTGACTGTTGTGTTCGGCGAATCTCACCTCACCACAGCAGAGACCTGACTGTTGTGTGCGGCGAATCCCACCTCACCACAGCAGAGACCTGACTGTTGTGTACGGCGGATCCCACCTCACCCCAGCAGAGAGCTGACTGTTGTGTTCGGCGGATCCCAACTCACCCCAGCAGAGACCTGACTGTTGTGTTCGGCGAATCTCACCTCACCACAGCAGAGACCTGACTGTTGTGTGCGGCGAATCCCACCTCACCACAGCAGAGACCTGACTGTTGTGTACGGCGGATCCCACCTCACCCCAGCAGAGAGCTGACTGTTGTGTTCGGCGGATCCCAACTCACCCCAGCAGAGACCTGACTGTTGTGTTCGGCGAATCTCACCTCACCACAGCAGAGACCTGACTGTTGTGTGCGGCGAATCCCACCTCACCACAGCAGAGACCTGACTGTTGTGTGGGGCGAATCCCACCTTACCCCAGCAGAGACCTGACTGTTGTGTTCGGCGGATCCCACCTCACCCCAGCAGAGACCTGACTGTTGTGTGCGGCGAATCCCACCTCACCCCAGCAGAGACCTGACTGTTGTGTGCCGCGGATCCCACCTCACCCCAGCAGAGACCTGACTGTTGTGTTCGGCGGATCCCACCTCACCCCAGCAGAGACCTGACTGTTGTGTTCGGCAGATCCCACCTCACCACAGCAGAGACCTGACTGCTGTGTGCGGCGAATCCCACCTCACCCCAGCAGAGACCTGACTGTTGTGTTCGGCGGATCCCACCTCACCCCAGCAGAGACCTGACTGTTGTGTTCGGCAGATCCCACCTCACCACAGCAGAGACCTGACTGCTGTGTGCGGCGAATCCCACCTCACCACAGCAGAGACCTGACTGTTGTGTTCGGCGGAACCCACCTCACCACAGCAGAGACCTGACTGTTGTGTTCGGCGGAACCCACCTCACCCCAGCAGAGACCTGACTGTATTGTTAGGCGGAACCCACCTCACCTCAGCAGAGACCTGACTGTTGTGTACGGCGGATCCCACCTCACCCCAGCAGAAACCTGACTGTTGTGTGCGGCGGATCCCACCTCACCCCAGCAGAGACCTGACTGTTGTGTTCGGCGAATCTCACCTCACCACAGCAGAGACCTGACTGTTGTGTGCGGCGAATCCCACCTCACCCCAGCAGAGACCTGACTGTTGTGTGGGGCGAATCCCACCTCACCCCAGCAGAGACCTGACTGTTGTGTACGGCGGATCCCACCTCACCCCAGCAAAGACCTGACTGTTGTGTTCGGCGGAACCTACCTCACCCCAGCAGAGACCTGACTGTTGTGTGCGGCGGATCCCACCTCACCCCAGCAGAGTTCTGACTGTTGTGTGCAGCGGATCCCCCCTCACCCCAGCAGAGACCTGACTGTTGTGTTCAGCGCAACCCACCTCACCCCAGCAGAGACCTGACTGTTGTGTTCGGCGGATCCCACCTCACCCCAGCAGAGACCTGACTGTTGTGTTCGGCAAATCCCACCTCACCCCAGCAGAGACCTGACTGTTGTGTTCGGCGGATCCCACCTCACCCCAGCAGAGACCTGACTGCTGTGTTCGGCGGATCCCACATCACCCCAGCAGAGACCTGACTGTTGTGTTCGGCGGAACCCACCTCACCCCAGCAGAGACCTGACTGTTGTGTTCGGCGAATCCCACCTCACCATAGCAGAGACCTGACTGTTGTGTGCGGCGAATCCCACCTCACCCCAGCAGAGACCTGACTGTTGTGTGCGGCGGATCCCACCTCACCCCAGCAGAGACCTGACTGTTGTGTTCGGCGGATCCCACCTCACCATAGCAGAGACCTGACTGTTGTGTTCGGCGGAACCCACCTCACCCCAGCAGAGACCTGACTGTTGTGTGCGGCGGATCCCACCTCACCCCAGCAGAGACCTGACTGTTGTGTTCGGCGGATCCCACCTCACCCCAGCAGAGACCTGACTGTTGTGTGCAGCGAATCCCACCTCACCACAGCAGAGTTCTGACTGTTGTGTGCGGCGGATCCCACCTCACCCCAGCAGAGACCTGACTGTTGTGTTCGGCGGATCCCACCTCACCCCAGCAGAGACCTGACTGTTGTGTTCGGCGGATCCCACCTCACCCCAGCAGAGTTCTGACTGTTGTGTGCGGCGGAACCCACCTCACCCCAGCAGAGACCTGACTGTTGTGTTCGGCGGAACTTACCTCACCCCAGCAGAGACCTGACTGTTGTGTTCGGCGGAACCCACCTCACCCCAGCAGAGACCTGACTGTTGTGTTCGGCGGAACCCACCTCACCCCAGCAGAGACCTGACTGTTGTGTGCGGCGGATCCCACCTCACCCCAGCAGAGACCTGACTGTTGTGTTCGGCGGAACCCACCTCACCCCAGCAGAGACCTGACTGTTGTGTTCGGCGGAACCCACCTCACCCCAGCAGAGACCTGACTGTTGTGTTCGGCGGATCCCACCTCACCCCAGCAGAGACCTGACTGTATTGTTAGGCGGAACCCACCTCACCCCAGCAGAAACCTGACTGTTGTGTTCGGCGAATCTCACCTCACCACAGCAGAGACCTGACTGTTGTGTGCGGCGAATCCCACCTCACCACAGCAGAGACCTGACTGTTGTGTGGGGCGAATCCCACCTCACCCCAGCAGAGACCTGACTGTTGTGTACGGCGGATCCCACCTCACCCCAGCAGAGACCTGACTGTTGTGTGCAGCGAATCCCACCTCACCACAGCAGAGTTCTGACTGTTGTGTGCGGCGGATCCCACCTCACCCCAGCAGAGACCTGACTGTTGTGTTCGGCGGATCCCACCTCACCCCAGCAGAGACCTGACTGTTGTGTTCGGCGGAACCTACCTCACCCCAGCAGAGACCTGACTGTTGTGTGCGGCAGATCCCACCTCACCCCAGCAGAGTTCTGACTGTTGTGTGCAGCGGATCCCCCCTCATCCCAGCAGAGACCTGACTGTTGTGTTCAGCGCAACCCACCTCACCCCAGCAGAGACCTGACTGTTGTGTTCGGCAAATCCCACCTCACCCCAGCAGAGACCTGACTGTTGTGTGCGGCGAATCCCACCTCACCCCAGCAGAGACCTGACTGTTGTGTTCGGCGAATCCCACCTCACCCCAGCAGAGACCTGACTGTTGTGTTCGGCGGAACCCACCTCACCCCAGCAGAGACCTGACTGTTGTGTTCGGCGGAATCCACCTCACCCCAGCAGAGACCTGACTGTTGTGTTCGGCGGATCCCACCTCACCCCAGCAGAGACCTGACTGTATTGTTAGGCGGAACCCACCTCACCCCAGCAGAGACCTGACTGTTGTGTGCGGCGGATCCCACCTCACCCCAGCAGAGACCTGACTGTTGTGTTCGGCGGATCCCACCTCACCCCAGCAGAGACCTGACTGTTGTGTGCAGCGAATCCCACCTCACCACAGCAGAGTTCTGACTGTTGTGTGCGGCGGATCCCACCTCACCCCAGCAGAGACCTGACTGTATTGTTAGGCGGAACCCACCTCACCCCAGCAGAGACCTGACTGTTGTGTACGGCGGATCCCACCTCACCCCAGCAGAAACCTGACTGTTGTGTGCGGCGGATCCCACCTCACCCCAGCAGAGACCTGACTGTTGTGTTCGGGGAATCTCACCTCACCACAGCAGAGACCTGACTGTCACATTGGAAGAAAGTGCAGATTGGCACATGCAATTCTCCTTTGTTAAAACACAGCTTTATTGTGTCCGGCTGTACATCGTTAAGAAACAAGATAAATTCCTAGTATTGATAAGAAAGTAGGCCCTGTGGAGAACAAACCCAAAATGCTGATTACATGCCAAACGAAGTTCATTGTCTATATTATTTGGTGCCCTTGCCTCAGGTTCTACATCGGCATGACAACACGAAAACTTAAGGAGAGGATACAGGATCATGTGAGATCGATTGCATCTGGAAAAGGAAGTCCCCGTCTAATAGAACATGTTAGGGCTGAGCATCACTGGGATCCGAACTGCCTCAGTTTTGCAGGTCTGGAACATGTCTCTCTACAACCTAGGGGGGGAGATCGAGAAAGGTCCCTCCTTAGGAGGGAAACTAGGTGGATAATTAAGACAGACGCTATGGGACCTTTAGGTCTCAATGATTATGTGGACATGGCGTGTTTTCTGGATCCCTAATGAACTGTCATCTCGGGATCCATTATTATCCCTGTCTCCTCCCCTCTCTTGCCGTGTCTGCGGTCTTTCGTTTATAAACACCCCCCCCTCCCCCCCTCTCCTCCCCTTCTTCCCCATCCCTGCATGTGCCTGCCCTTTTTCCCTGTCTTTGTTTCTCTTGTTGTCCTCTCTCTTTTTTTCTTCTTTTTTTTTTTTTTTCCCCTTTTCTCCTTCTCCCTCTGAACTTTGTGTAGGGGCTAACAATGAAATGTCAACTGTCCATAATTGTCCTGATTTTTTGGTTTTATTAAAAGTTTTTAATTTTTGTGCAGGTGGGATGAAATGGGTTATAGGTGGAGTTGCCAAAGACTTGATTGGAGTATTTTGGGCGAGATTTTTTGCTTAAGATACACAATAGAGAACAAATGAGCAAAGCATGGTCTTGTTGCGATGAAATAGAGATAACTGAATTAATCTATTTTGTATATTTCTCCGTGTATCCACTTGCATTAAGAATGCCCTATAGATCCAACAATTCCCCCTTCTCCCTCTCCCTGTGTGCAAGAATATATATGTATGCATATATATATATATATTTTTAATTCGATTAATAAATCCTCCCTTTTCTCTGTAGTCATAAGCTGTACCGTTTTTTGATGTGGGCATTAAAGTTGCTTATCCACGTCAATGCTGTGCTACTTTGTGTCTCGTGAATGTATTGGGCTCCACCTAGTGGCTGCTGGGTCGATTGGACGCATTCGTAGTGTTTGCGCAAGACCAGCAACCACAGTGGATTTCCCTTAACTTCCGACGGACGTTGCGACGTCATATGCCGGAAGTAAGGGACGGGCGACGGCCTGCTGCACGCCGGATACTACGGGATTTCCCCTATTTAAACTTACAGCGCAAGATGCCCGGCGTGCGCAGAGCCTCAGAAGACGCTCTTACGAGCGAAACGTGCGTCAGGCAAGCCACCGCTCCCACTTCACCCCACCGGATACTGGACTGGGTAGGAACTTTCTTATCAATACTAGGAATTTATCTTGTTTCTTAACGATGTACAGCCGGACACAATAAAGCTGTGTTTTAACAAAGGAGAATTGCATGTGCCAATCTGCACTTTCTTCCAATGTGACATATATATTCTGTATCTTTTGCGGATTAGAGCACGCTATCCTTGACTATCGCAGACCCAGCCAGTGTTACAGCATTCCATTCGATGATACCTATTGAATTTCTGTTATTGCAGTGCCTGTTGTTTCCTTTATCTGTGTCTACAGAGACCTGACTGTTGTGTGCGGCGAATCCCACCTCACCACAGCAGAGACCTGACTGTTGTGTGGGGCGAATCCCACCTCACCCCAGCAGAGACCTGACTGTTGTGTACGGCGGATCCCACCTCACCCCAGCAGAGACCTGACTGTTGTGTTCGGCGGAACCTACCTCACCCCAGCAGAGACCTGACTGTTGTGTGCGGCGGATCCCACCTCACCCCAGCAGAGTTCTGACTGTTGTGTGCAGCGGATCCCCCCTCACCCCAGCAGAGACCTGACTGTTGTGTTCAGCGCAACCCACCTCACCCCAGCAGAGACCTGACTGTTGTGTTCGGCGGATCCCACCTCACCCCAGCAGAGACCTGACTGTTGTGTTCGGCAAATCCCACCTCACCCCAGCAGAGACCTGACTGTTGTGTTCGGCGGATCCCACCTCACCCCAGCAGAGACCTGACTGCTGTGTTCGGCGGATCCCACATCACCCCAGCAGAGACCTGACTGTTGTGTTCGGCGGAACCCACCTCACCCCAGCAGAGACCTGACTGTTGTGTTCGGCGGAACCCACCTCACCCCAGGAGAGACCTGACAGTTGTGTGCGGCGAATCCCACCTCACCCCAGCAGAGACCTGACTGTTGTGTTCGGCGAATCCCACCTCACCATAGCAGAGACCTGACTGTTGTGTGCGGCGAATCCCACCTCACCCCAGCAGAGACCTGACTATTGTGTGCGGCGGATCCCACCTCACCCCAGCAGAGACCTGACTGTTGTGTTCGGCGGATCCCACCTCACCATAGCAGAGACCTGACTGTTGTGTTCGGCGGAACCCACCTCACCCAAGCAGAGACCTGACTGTTGTGTGCGGCGGATCCCACCTCACCCCAGCAGAGACCTGACTGTTGTGTTCCGCGGATCCCACCTCACCCCAGCAGAGACCTGACTGTTGTGTTCGGCGAATCTCACCTCACCACAGCAGAGACCTGACTGTTGTGTGCGGCGAATCCCACCTCACCACAGCAGAGACCTGACTGTTGTGTGGGGCGAATCCCACCTCACAACAGCAGAGACCTGACTGTTGTGTACGGCGGATCCCACCTCACCCCAGCAGAGACCTGACTGTTGTGTTCGGCGGAACCTACCTCACCCCAGCAGAGACCTGACTGTTGTGTGCGGCAGATCCCACCTCACCCCAGCAGAGTTCTGACTGTTGTGTGCTGCGGATCCCCCCTCATCCCAGCAGAGACCTGACTGTTGTGTTCAGCGCAACCCACCTCACCCCAGCAGAGACCTGACTGTTGTGTTCCGCGGATCCCACCTCACCCCAGCAGAGACCTGACTGTTGTGTGCGGCGAATCCCACCTCACCACAGCAGAGACCTGACTGTTGTGTGCGGCGAATCCCACCGCACCACAGCAGAGACCTGACTGTTGTGTTCGGCGGATCCCACCTCACCCCAGCAGAGACCTGACTGTTGTGTGCAGCGAATCCCACCTCACCACAGCAGAGTTCTGACTGTTGTGTGCGGCGGATCCCACCTCACCCCAGCAGAGACCTGACTGTTGTGTTCGGCGGAACCCACCTCACCCCAGCAGAGACCTGACTGTTGTGTGCGGCGGATCCCACCTCACCCCAGCAGAGACCTGACTGTTGTGTTCGGCGGATCCCACCTCACCCCAGCAGAGACCTGACTGTTGTGTGCAGCGAATCTCACCTCACCACAGCAGAGTTCTGACTGTTGTGTGCGGCGGATCCCACCTCACCCCAGCAGAGACCTGACTGTTGTGATCGGCGGATCCCACCTCACCCCAGCAGAGACCTGACTGTTGTGTTCGGCGGATCCCACGTCACCCCAGCAGAGTTCTGACTGTTGTGTGCGGCGGAACCCACCTCACCCCAGCAGAGACCTGACTGTTGTGTTCGGCAGAACTTACCTCACCCCAGCAGAGACCTGACTGTTGTGTTCGGCGGAACCCACCTCACCCCAGCAGAGACCTGACTGTTGTGTTCGGCGGAACCCACCTCACCCCAGCAGAGACCTGACTGTTGTGTGCGGCGGATCCCACCTCACCCCAGCAGAGACCTGACTGTTGTGTGCGGCGAATCCCACCTCACCCCAGCAGAGACCTGACTGTTGTGTTCGGCAAATCCCACCTCACCATAGCAGAGACCTGACTGTTGTGTGCGGCGGATCCCACCTCACCCCAGCAGAGACCTGACTGTTGTGTTCGGCGGATCCCACCTCACCCCAGCAGAGACCTGACTGTTGTGTTCGGCAGATCCCACCTCACCACAGCAGAGTTCTGACTGTTGTGTGCGGCGGATCCCACCTCACCCCAGCAGAGACCTGACTGTTGTGTTCGGCGGATCCCACCTCACCCCAGCAGAGACCTGACTGTTGTGTTCGGCGAATCCCACCTCACCACAGCAGAGACCTGACTGTTGTGTTCGGCGGATCCCACCTCACCCCAGCAGAGACCTGACTGTTGTGTTCGGCGGAACCCACCTCACACCAGCAGAGACCTGACTGTTGTGTGCGGTGAATCCCACCTCACCCCAGCAGAGACCTGACTGTTGTGTGCGGCGAATCCCACCTCACCACAGCAGAGACCTGACTGTTGTGTGCGGCGAATCCCACATCACCACAGCAGAGACCTGACTGTTGTGTGCGGCGGAACTCACCTTACTCCAGCAGAGACCTGACTGTTGTGTACGGCGGATCCCACCTCACCCCAGCAGAGACCTGACGGTTGTGTTTGGCGGATCCCACCTCACCCCAGCAGAGACCTGATTGTTGTGATCGGCGGAACCCACCTCACCACAGCAGAGACCTGACTGTTGTGTTCGGCGGAACCCACCTCACCACAGCAGAGACCTGACAGTTGTGTGCGGTGAATCCCACCTCACCACCGCAGAGACCTGACTGTTGTGTGCGGCGAATCCCACCTCACCACAGCAGAGACCTGACTGTTGTGTGCGGCGAATCCCACCTCACCACAGCAGAGACCTGACTGTTGTGTGCGGCGGATCCCACCTCACCCCAGCAGAGACCTGACTGTTGTGTTCGGCGGAACCCACCTTACCCCAGCAGAGTTCTGACTGTTGTGTTCGGCGAATCCCACCTCACCCCAGCAGAGACCTGACTGTTGTGTTCGGCGGAACCCACCTCACCCCAGCAGAGACCTGACTGTTGTGTTCGGCGGATCCCACCTCACCCCAGCAGAGTTCTGACTGTTGTGTGCGGCGGATCCCACCTCACCCCAGCAGAGACCTGATTGTTGTGTTCGGCGGAACCCACCTCTTCCCAGCAGAGACCTGACTGTTGTGTGCGGCGAATCCCACCTCACCACAGCAGAGACCTGACTGTTGTGTGCGGCGAATCCCACCTCACCATAGCAGAGACCTGACTGTTGTGTACAGCGGATCCCACCTCACCCCAGCAGAGACCTGACTGTTGTGTTCGGCGGAACCTACCTCACCCCAGCAGAGACCTGACTGTTGTGTTCGGCGGATCCCACTTCACCCCAGCAGAGACCTGACTGTTGTGTTCGGCGGAACCTACCTCACCCCAGCAGAGACCTGACTGTTGTGTTCGGCGGATCCCACTTCACCCCAGCAGAGTTCTGACTGTTGTGTGCAGCGGATCCCCCCTCACCCCAGCAGAGACCTGACTGTTGTGTGCGGCAGATCCCACCTCACCCCAGCAGAGACCTGACTGTTGTGTGCGGCGGATCCCACCTCACCCCAGCAGAGACCTGACTGTTGTGTTCGGCGGATCCCACCTCACCCCAGCAGAGACCTGACTGTTGTGTTCGGCAGAACCCACCTCACCACAGCAGAGACCTGACTGCTGTGTTCGGCGGATTCCACCTCACCCCAGCAGAGACCTGACTGTTGTGTGCAGCGAATCCCACCTCACCACAGCAGAGTTCTGACTGTTGTGTGCGGCGAATCCCACCTCACCCCAGCAGAGACCTGACTGTTGTGTTCGGCGGATCCCACCTCACCCCAGCAGAGACCTGACTGTTGTGTTCGGCGGATCCCACCTCACCCCAGCAGAGTTCTGACTGTTGTGTGCGGCGGAACCCACCTCACCCCAGCAGAGACCTGACTGTTGTGTTCGGCGGAACCCACCTCACCCCAGCAGAGACCTGACTGTTGTGTTCGGCGGAACTCACCTCACCCCAGCAGAGACCTGACTGTTGTGTTCGGCGGAACCCACCTCACCCCAGCAGAGACCTGACTGTTGTGTGCGGCGGATCCCACCTCACCCCAGCAGAGACCTGACTGTTGTGTTCGGCGGAACCCACCTCACCCCAGCAGAGACCTGACTGTTGTGTTCGGCGGAACCCACCTCACCCCAGCAGAGACCTGACTGTTGTGTTCGGCGGAACCCACCTCACCCCAGGAGAGACCTGACAGTTGTGTGCGGCGAATCCCACCTCACCCCAGCAGAGACCTGACTGTTGTGTTCGGCGAATCCCACCTCACCATAGCAGAGACCTGACTGTTGTGTGCGGCGAATCCCACCTCACCCCAGCAGAGACCTGACTGTTGTGTGCGGCGGATCCCACCTCACCCCAGCAGAGACCTGACTGTTGTGTTCGGCGGAACCCACCTCACCCCAGCAGAGACCTGACTGTTGTGTGCGGCGGATCCCACCTCACCCCAGCAGAGACCTGACTGTTGTGTTCGGCGGATCCCACCTCACTCCAGCAGAGACCTGACTGTTGTGTTCGGCAGATCCCACCTCACCACAGCAGAGACCTGACTGTTGTGTGCGGCGAATCCCACCTCACCACAGCAGACACCTGACTGTTGTGTGCGGCGAATCCCACCGCACCACAGCAGAGACCTGACTCTTGTGTACGGCTGATCCCACCTCACCCCAGCAGAGACCTGACTGTTGTGTACGGCGGATCCCACCTCACCCCAGCAGAGACCTGACTGTTGTGTTCGGCGGAACCTACCTCACCCCAGCAGAGACCTGACTGTTGTGTGCGGCAGATCCCACCTCACCCCAGCAGAGTTCTGACTGTTGTGTGCAGCGGATCCCCCCTCATCCCAGCAGAGACCTGACTGTTGTGTTCAGCGCAACCCACCTCACCCCAGCAGAGTTCTGACTATTGTGTTCGGCAAATCCCACCTCACCCCAGCAGAGTTCTGACTGTTGTGTGCGGCGGATCCCACCTCACCCCAGCAGAGACCTAACTGTATTGTTAGGCGGATCCCACCTCACCCCAGCAGAGACCTGACTCTTGTGTACGGCTGATCCCACCTCACCCCAGCAGAGACCTGACTGTTGTGTTCGGCGGATCCCACCTCACCCCAGCAGAGACCTGACTGTTGTGTTCGGCGGATCCCACCTCACCCCAGCAGAGACCTGACTGTTGTGTTTGGCGGAACCCACCTCACCCCAGGAGAGACCTGACTGTTGTGTGCGGCGAATCCCACCTCACCATAGCAGAGACCTGACTGTTGTGTTCGGCGGATCCCACCTCACCCCAGCAGAGTTCTGACTGTTGTGTGCAGCGGATCCCCCCTCACCCCAGCAGAGACCTGACTGTTGTGTTCAGCGCAACCCACCTCACCCCAGCAGAGACCTGACTGTTGTGTGCGGCGGATCCCACCTCACCCCAGCAGAGACCTGACTGTTGTGTGCGGCGGATCCCACCTCACCCCAGCAGAGACCTGACTGTTGTGTGCGGCGGATCCCACCTCACCCCAGCAGAGACCTGACTGTTGTGTTCGGCGGATCCCACCTCACCCCAGCAGAGACCTGACTGTTGTGTTCGGCGAATCCCACCTCACCCCAGCAGAGACCTGACTGTTTTGTGCGGCGGATCCCACCTCACCCCAGCAGAGACCTGACTATTGTGTTTGGCGGATCCCACCTCACCCCACCAAAGACCTGACTGCTGTGTGCGGCGAATCCCACCTCACCACAGCAGAGACCTGACTGTTGTGTGCGGCGAATCCCACCGCACCACAGCAGAGACCTGACTGTTGTGTTCGGCGGATCCCACCTCACCCCAGCAGAGACCTGACTGTTGTGTGCAGCGAATCCCACCTCACCACAGCAGAGTTCTGACTGTTGTGTGCGGCGGATCCCACCTCACCCCAGCAGAGACCTGACTGTTGTGTTCGGCGGATCCCACCTCACCCCAGCAGAGTTCTGACTGTTGTGTGCGGCGGAACCCACCTCACCCCAGCAGAGACCTGACTGTTGTGTTCGGCGGAACCCACCTCACCACAGCAGAGACCTGACTGTTGTGTTCGGCGGAACCCACCTCACCCCAGCAGAGACCTGACTGTTGTGTTCGGCGGAACCCACCTCACCCCAGCAGAGACCTGACTGTTGTGTGCGGCGGATCCCACCTCACCCCAGCAGAGACCTGACTGTTGTGTTCGGCGGAACCCACCTCACCCCAGCAGAGACCTGACTGTTGTGTTCGGCGGAACCCACCTCACCCCAGCAGAGACCTGACTGTTGTGTTCGGCGGATCCCACCTCACCCCAGCAGAGACCTGACTGTATTGTTAGGCGGAACCCACCTCACCCCAGCAGAGACCTGACTGTTGTGTACGGCGGATCCCACCTCACCCCAGCAGAAACCTGACTGTTGTGTGCGGCGGATCCCACCTCACCCCAGCAGAGACCTGACTGTTGTGTTCGGCGAATCTCACCTCACCACAGCAGAGACCTGACTGTTGTGTGCGGCGAATCCACGTCACCACAGCAGAGACCTGACTGTTGTGTGGGGCGAATCCCACCTCACCCCAGCAGAGACCTGACTGTTGTGTACAGCGGATCCCACCTCACCCCAGCAGAGACCTGACTGTTGTGTTCGGCGGAACCTACCTCACCCCAGCAGAGACCTGACTGTTGTGTGCGGCAGATCCCACCTCACCCCAGCAGAGTTCTGACTGTTGTGTGCAGCGGATCCCCCCTCATCCCAGCAGAGACCTGACTGTTGTGTTCAGCGCAACCCACCTCACCCCAGCAGAGTTCTGACTGTTGTGTTCGGCAAATCCCACCTCACCCCAGCAGAGACCTGACTGTTGTGTGCGGCGAATCCCACCTCACCCCAGCAGAGACCTGACTGTTGTGTTCGGCGAATCCCACCTCACCATAGCAGAGACCTGACTGTTGTGTGCGGCGGATCCCACCTCACCCCAGCAGAGTTCTGACTGTTGTGTGCGGCGGATCCCACCTCACCCCAGCAGAGACCTAACTGTATTGTTAGGCGGATCCCACCTTACCCCAGCAGAGACCTGACTCTTGTGTACGGCTGATCCCACCTCACCCCAGCAGAGACCTGACTGTTGTGTTCGGCGGATCCCACCTCACCCCAGCAGAGACCTGACTGTTGTGTTCGGCGGATCCCACCTCACCCCAGCAGAGACCTGAATGTTGTGTTCGGCGGAACCCACCTCACCCCAGGAGAGACCTGACTGTTGTGTGCGGCGAATCCCACCTCACCATAGCAGAGACCTGACTGTTGTGTTCGGCGGATCCCACCTCACCCCAGCAGAGTTCTGACTGTTGTGTGCAGCGGATCCCCCCTCACCCCAGCAGAGACCTGACTGTTGTGTTCAGCGCAACCCACCTCACCCCAGCAGAGACCTGACTGTTGTGTGCGGCGGATCCCACCTCACCCCAGCAGAGACCTGACTGTTGTGTGCGGGGGATCCCGCCTCACCCCAGCAGAGACCTGACTGTATTGTTAGGCGGAACCCACCTCACCTCAGCAGAGACCTGACTGTTGTGTTCGGCGGAACCCACCTCACCCCAGCAGAGACCTGACTGTTGTGTTCGGCGGATCCCACCTCACCCCAGCAGAGACCTGACTGTATTGTTAGGCGGAACCCACCTCACCCCAGCAGAGACCTGACTGTTGTGTACGGCGGATCCCACCTCACCCCAGCAGAAACCTGACTGTTGTGTGCGGCGGATCCCACCTCACCCCAGCAGAGACCTGACTGTTGTGTTCGGCGAATCTCACCTCACCACAGCAGAGACCTGACTGTTGTGTGCGGCGAATCCACCTCACCACAGCAGAGACCTGACTGTTGTGTGGGGCGAATCCCACCTCACCCCAGCAGAGACCTGACTGTTGTGTACAGCGGATCCCACCTCACCCCAGCAGAGACCTGACTGTTGTGTTCGGCGGAACCTACCTCACCCCAGCAGAGACCTGACTGTTGTGTGCGGCGGATCCCACCTCACCCCAGCAGAGACCTGACTGTTGTGTGGGGCGAATCCCACCTCACCCCAGCAGAGACCTGACTGTTGTGTTCGGCGGATCCCACCTCACCCCAGCAGAGACCTGACTGTTGTGTGCGGCGAATCCCACCTCACCCCAGCAGAGACCTGACTATTGTGTACAGCGGATGCCACCTCACCCCAGCAGAGACCTGACTGTTGTGTTCGGCGGAACCTACCTCACCCCAGCAGAGACCTGACTGTTGTGTTCGGCGGATCCCACCTCACCCCAGCAGAGTTCTGACTGTTGTGTGCAGCGGATCCCCCCTCACCCCAGCAGAGACCTGACTGTTGTGTTCAGCGCAACCCACCTCACCCCAGCAGAGACCTGACTGTTGTGTGCGGCGGATCCCACCTCACCCCAGCAGAGACCTGACTGTTGTGTGCGGCGGATCCCACCTCACCCCAGCAGAGACCTGACTCTTGTGTACGGCTGATCCCACCTCACCCCAGCAGAGACCTGACTGTTGTGTTCGGCGGATCCCACCTCACCCCAGCAGAGACCTGACTGTTGTGTGCGGCGGATCCCACCTCACCCCAGCAGAGACCTGACTGTTGTGTTCGGCGAATGCCACCTCACCCCAGCAGAGACCTGACTGTTGTGTTCGGCAGATCCCACCTCACCACAGCAGAGACCGGACTGCTGTGTGCGGCGAATCCCACCTCACCACAGCAGAGACCTGACTGTTGTGTGCGGCGAATCCCACCGCACCACAGCAGAGACCTGACTGTTGTGTTCGGCGGATCCCACCTCACCCCAGCAGAGACCTGACTGTTGTGTGCAGCGAATCCCACCTCACCCCAGCAGAGACCTGACTGTTGTGTTCGGCGGATCCCACCTCACCCCAGCAGAGACCTGACTGTTGTGTTCGGCGGATCCCACCTCACCCCAGCAGAGTTCTGACTGTTGTGTGCGGCGGAACCCACCTCATCCCAGCAGAGACCTGACTGTTGTGTTCAGCGCAACCCACCTCACCCCAGCAGAGACCTGACTGTTGTGTTCGGCGAATCCCACCTCACCCCAGCAGAGACCTGACTGTTGTGTTCGGCGAATCCCACCTCACCATAGCAGAGACCTGACTGTTGAGTGCGGCGGATCCCACCTCACCCCAGCAGAGTCCTGACTGTTGTGTGCGGCGGATCCCATCTCACCCCAGCAGAGACCTGACTGTATTGTTAGGCGGATCCCACCTCACCCCAGCAGAGACCTGACTGTTGTGTTCGGCGGATCCCACCTCACCCCAGCAGAGACCTGACTGTTGTGTTCGGCGGATCCCACCTCACCCCAGCAGAGACCTGACTGTTGTATTCGGCGGAACCCACCTCACCCCAGCAGAGACCTGACTGTTGTGTTCGGCGGAACCTACCTCACCCCAGCAGAGACCTGACTGTTGTGTTCGGCGGATCCCACCTCACCCCAGCAGAGTTCTGACTGTTGTGTGCAGCGGATCCCCCCTCACCCCAGCAGAGACCTGACTGTTGTGTTCAGCGCAACCCACCTCACCCCAGCAGAGACCTGACTCTTGTGTACGGCTGATCCCACCTCACCCCAGCAGAGACCTGACTGTTGTGTTCGGCGGATCCCACCTCACCCCAGCAGAGACCTGACTGTTGTGTTCGGCGGATCCCACCTCACCCCAGCAGAGACCTGACTGTTGTATTCGGCGGAACCCACCTCACCCCAGCAGAGACCTGACTGTTGTGTTCGGCGGAACCTACCTCACCCCAGCAGAGACCTGACTGTTGTGTTCGGCGGATCCCACCTCACCCCAGCAGAGTTCTGACTGTTGTGTGCAGCGGATCCCCCCTCACCCCAGCAGAGACCTGACTGTTGTGTTCAGCGCAACCCACCTCACCCCAGCAGAGACCTGACTGTTGTGTGCGGCGGATCCCACCTCACCCCAGCAGAGACCTGACTGTTGTTTGCGGCGGATCCCACCTCACCCCAGCAGAGACCTGACTGTTGTGTTCGGCGGATCCCACCTCACCCCAGCAGAGACCTGATTGTTGTGTTCGGCGAATCCCACCTCACCCCAGCAGAGACCTGACTGTTTTGTGCGGCGGATCCCACCTCACCCCAGCAGAGACCTGACTATTGTGTTTGGCGGATCCCACCTCACCCCACCAAAGACCTGACTGCTGTGTGCGGCGAATCCCACCTCACCACAGCAGAGACCTGACTGTTGTGTGCGGCGAATCCCACCGCACCACAGCAGAGACCTGACTGTTGTGTTCGGCGGATCCCACCTCACCCCAGCAGAGACCTGACTGTTGTGTGCAGCGAATCCCACCTCACCACAGCAGAGTTCTGACTGTTGTGTGCGGCGGATCCCACCTCACCCCAGCAGAGACCTGACTGTTGTGTTCGGCGGATCCCACCTCACCCCAGCAGAGTTCTGACTGTTGTGTGCGGCGGAACCCACCTCACCCCAGCAGAGACCTGACTGTTGTGTTCGGCGGAACCCACCTCACCCCAGCAGAGACCTGACTGTTGTGTTCGGCGGAACCCACCTCACCACAGCAGAGACCTGACTGTTGTGTTCGGCGGAACCCACCTCACCCCAGCAGAGACCTGACTGTTGTGTTCGGCGGAACCCACCTCACCCCAGCAGAGACCTGACTGTTGTGTGCGGCGGATCCCACCTCACCCCAGCAGAGACCTGACTGTTGTGTTCGGCGGAACCCACCTCACCCCAGCAGAGACCTGACTGTTGTGTTCGGCGGAACCCACCTCACCCCAGCAGAGACCTGACTGTTGTGTTCGGCGGATCCCACCTCACCCCAGCAGAGACCTGACTGTATTGTTAGGCGGAACCCACCTCACCCCAGCAGAGACCTGACCGTTTTGTGCGGCGGATCCCACCTCACCCCAGCAGAGACCTGACTATTGTGTTTGGCGGATCCCACCTCACCCCACCAAAGACCTGACTGCTGTGTGCGGCGAATCCCACCTCACCACAGCAGAGACCTGACTGTTGTGTGCGGCGAATCCCACCGCACCACAGCAGAGACCTGACTGTTGTGTTCGGCGGATCCCACCTCACCCCAGCAGAGACCTGACTGTTGTGTGCAGCGAATCCCACCTCACCACAGCAGAGTTCTGACTGTTGTGTGCGGCGGATCCCACCTCACCCCAGCAGAGACCTGACTGTTGTGTTCGGCGGATCCCACCTCACCCCAGCAGAGTTCTGACTGTTGTGTGCGGCGGAACCCACCTCACCCCAGCAGAGACCTGACTGTTGTGTTCGGCGGAACCCACCTCACCACAGCAGAGACCTGACTGTTGTGTTCGGCGGAACCCACCTCACCCCAGCAGAGACCTGACTGTTGTGTTCGGCGGAACCCACCTCACCCCAGCAGAGACCTGACTGTTATGTGCGGCGGATCCCACCTCACCCCAGCAGAGACCTGACTGTTGTGTTCGGCGGAACCCACCTCACCCCAGCAGAGACCTGACTGTTGTGTTCGGTGGAACCCACCTCACCCCAGCAGAGACCTGACTGTTGTGTTCGGCGGATCCCACCTCACCCCAGCAGAGACCTGACTGTATTGTTAGGCGGAACCCACCTCACCCCAGCAGAGACCTGACTGTTGTGTACGGCTGATCCCACCTCACCCCAGCAGAGACCTGACTGTTGTGTTCGGTGGATCCCACCTCACCCCAGCAGAGACCTGACTAATGTGTTCGGCGGATCCCACCTCACCCCAGCAGAGACCTGACTGTTGTGTTCGGCGGAACCCACCTCACCCCAGGAGAGACCTGACTGTTGTGTGCGGCGAATCCCACCGCACCACAGCAGAGACCTGACTGTTGTGTTCGGCGGATCCCACCTCACCCCAGCAGAGTTCTGACTGTTGTGTGCAGCGGATCCCCCCTCACCCCAGCAGAGACCTGACTGTTGTGTTCAGCGCAACCCACCTCACCCCAGCAGAGACCTGACTGTTGTGTTCGGCGGATCCCACCTCACCCCAGCAGAGACCTGACTGTTGTGTGGGGCGAATCCCACCTCACCCCAGCAGAGACCTGACTGTTGTGTTCGGCGGATCCCACCTCACCCCAGCAGAGACCTGACTGTTGTGTGCGGCGAATCCCACCTCACCCCAGCAGAGACTTGACTATTGTGTACAGCGGATCCCACCTCACCCCAGCAGAGACCTGACTGTTGTGTTCGGCGGAACCTACCTCACCCCAGCAGAGACCTGACTGTTGTGTTCGGCGGATCCCACCTCACCCCAGCAGAGTTCTGACTGTTGTGTGCAGCGGATCCCCCCTCACCCCAGCAGAGACCTGACTGTTGTGTTCAGCGCAACCCACCTCACCCCAGCAGAGACCTGACTGTTGTGTGCGGCGGATCCCACCTCACCCCAGCAGAGACCTGACTGTTGTGTGCGGCGGATCCCACCTCACCCCAGCAGAGACCTGACTGTTGTGTTCGGCGGATCCCACCTCACCCCAGCAGAGACCTGACTGTTGTGTTCGGCGAATCCCACCTCACCCCAGCAGAGACCTGACTGTTTTGTGCGGCGGATCCCACCTCACCCCAGCAGAGACCTGACTATTGTGTTTGGCGGATCCCACCTCACCCCACCAAAGACCTGACTGCTGTGTGCGGCGAATCCCACCTCACCACAGCAGAGACCTGACTGTTGTGTGCGGCGAATCCCACCGCACCACAGCAGAGACCTGACTGTTGTGTTCGGCGGATCCCACCTCACCCCAGCAGAGACCTGACTGTTGTGTGCAGCGAATCCCACCTCACCACAGCAGAGTTCTGACTGTTGTGTGCGGCGGATCCCACCTCACCCCAGCAGAGACCTGACTGTTGTGTTCGGCGGATCCCACCTCACCCCAGCAGAGTTCTGACTGTTGTGTGCGGCGGAACCCACCTCACCCCAGCAGAGACCTGACTGTTGTGTTCGGCGGAACCCACCTCACCACAGCAGAGACCTGACTGTTGTGTTCGGCGGAACCCACCTCACCCCAGCAGAGACCTGACTGTTGTGTTCGGCGGAACCCACCTCACCCCAGCAGAGACCTGACTGTTGTGTGCGGCGGATCCCACCTCACCCCAGCAGAGACCTGACTGTTGTGTTCGGCGGAACCCACCTCACCCCAGCAGAGACCTGACTGTTGTGTTCGGCGGAACCCACCTCACCCCAGCAGAGACCTGACTGTTGTGTTCGGCGGATCCCACCTCACCCCAGCAGAGACCTGACTGTATTGTTAGGCGGAACCCACCTCACCCCAGCAGAGACCTGACTGTTGTGTACGGCGGATCCCACCTCACCCCAGCAGAAACCTGACTGTTGTGTGCGGCGGATCCCACCTCACCCCAGCAGAGACCTGACTGTTGTGTTCGGCGAATCTCACCTCACCACAGCAGAGACCTGACTGTTGTGTGCGGCGAATCCACGTCACCACAGCAGAGACCTGACTGTTGTGTGGGGCGAATCCCACCTCACCCCAGCAGAGACCTGACTGTTGTGTACAGCGGATCCCACCTCACCCCAGCAGAGACCTGACTGTTGTGTTCGGCGGAACCTACCTCACCCCAGCAGAGACCTGACTGTTGTGTGCGGCAGATCCCACCTCACCCCAGCAGAGTTCTGACTGTTGTGTGCAGCGGATCCCCCCTCATCCCAGCAGAGACCTGACTGTTGTGTTCAGCGCAACCCACCTCACCCCAGCAGAGTTCTGACTGTTGTGTTCGGCAAATCCCACCTCACCCCAGCAGAGACCTGACTGTTGTGTGCGGCGAATCCCACCTCACCCCAGCAGAGACCTGACTGTTGTGTTCGGCGAATCCCACCTCACCATAGCAGAGACCTGACTGTTGTGTGCGGCGGATCCCACCTCACCCCAGCAGAGTTCTGACTGTTGTGTGCGGCGGATCCCACCTCACCCCAGCAGAGACCTAACTGTATTGTTAGGCGGATCCCACCTTACCCCAGCAGAGACCTGACTCTTGTGTACGGCTGATCCCACCTCACCCCAGCAGAGACCTGACTGTTGTGTTCGGCGGATCCCACCTCACCCCAGCAGAGACCTGACTGTTGTGTTCGGCGGATCCCACCTCACCCCAGCAGAGACCTGAATGTTGTGTTCGGCGGAACCCACCTCACCCCAGGAGAGACCTGACTGTTGTGTGCGGCGAATCCCACCTCACCATAGCAGAGACCTGACTGTTGTGTTCGGCGGATCCCACCTCACCCCAGCAGAGTTCTGACTGTTGTGTGCAGCGGATCCCCCCTCACCCCAGCAGAGACCTGACTGTTGTGTTCAGCGCAACCCACCTCACCCCAGCAGAGACCTGACTGTTGTGTGCGGCGGATCCCACCTCACCCCAGCAGAGACCTGACTGTTGTGTGCGGGGGATCCCGCCTCACCCCAGCAGAGACCTGACTGTTGTGTACGGCTGATCCCACCTCACCCCAGCAGAGACCTGACTGTTGTGTTCGGCGGATCCCACCTCACCCCAGCAGAGACCTGACTGTTGTGTTCGGCGGATCCCACCTCACCCCAGCAGAGACCTGACTGTTGTGTTCGGCGGAACCCACCTCACCCCAGGAGAGACCTGACTGTTGTGTGCGGCGAATCCCACCTCACCATAGCAGAGACCTGACTGTTGTGTTCGGCGGATCCCACCTCACCCCAGCAGAGTTCTGACTGTTGTGTGCAGCGGATCCCCCCTCACCCCAGCAGAGACCTGACTGTTGTGTTCAGCGCAACCCACCTCACCCCAGCAGAGACCTGACTGTTGTGTGCGGCGGATCCCACCTCACCCCAGCAGAGACCTGACTGTTGTGTGCGGCGGATCCCACCTCACCCCAGCAGAGACCTGACTGTTGTGTTCGGCGGATCCCACCTCACCCCAGCAGAGACTTGACTGTTGTGTTCGGCGAATCCCACCTCACCCCAGCAGAGACCTGACTGTTTTGTGCGGCGGATCCCACCTCACCCCAGCAGAGACCTGACTATTGTGTTCGGCGGATCCCACCTCACCCCACCAAAGACCTGACTGCTGTGTGCGGCGAATCCCACCTCACCACAGCAGAGACCTGACTGTTGTGTGCGGCGAATCCCACCGCACCACAGCAGAGACCTGACTGTTGTGTTCGGCGGATCCCACCTCACCCCAGCAGAGACCTGACTGTTGTGTTCGGCGGATCCCACCTCACCCCAGCAGAGTTCTGACTGTTGTGTGCGGCGGAACCCACCTCACCCCAGCAGAGACCTGACTGTTGTGTTCGGCGGAACCCACCTCACCACAGCAGAGACCTGACTGTTGTGTTCGGCGGAACCCACCTCACCCCAGCAGAGACCTGACTGTTGTGTTCGGCGGAACCCACCTCACCCCAGCAGAGACCTGACTGTTGTGTGCGGCGGATCCCACCTCACCCCAGCAGAGACCTGACTGTTGTGTTCGGCGGAACCCACCTCACCCCAGCAGAGACCTGACTGTTGTGTTCGGCGGAACCCACCTCACCCCAGCAGAGACCTGACTGTTGTGTACAGCGGATCCCACCTCACCCCAGCAGAGACCTGACTGTTGTGTTCGGCGGAACCTACCTCACCCCAGCAGAGACCTGACTGTTGTGTGCGGCGGATCCCACCTCACCCCAGCAGAGTTCTGACTGTTGTGTGCAGCGGATCCCCCCTCACCCCAGCAGAGACCTGACTGTTGTGTTCAGCGCAACCCACCTCACCCCAGCAGAGACCTGACTGTTGTGTTCGGCGGATCCCACCTCACCCCAGCAGAGACCTGACTGTTGTGTGGGGCGAATCCCACCTCACCCCAGCAGAGACCTGACTGTTGTGTTCGGCGGATCCCACCTCACCCCAGCAGAGACCTGACTGTTGTGTGCGGCGAATCCCACCTCACCCCAGCAGAGACCTGACTATTGTGTACAGCGGATGCCACCTCACCCCAGCAGAGACCTGACTGTTGTGTTCGGCGGAACCTACCTCACCCCAGCAGAGACCTGACTGTTGTGTTCGGCGGATCCCACCTCACCCCAGCAGAGTTCTGACTGTTGTGTGCAGCGGATCCCCCCTCACCCCAGCAGAGACCTGACTGTTGTGTTCAGCGCAACCCACCTCACCCCAGCAGAGACCTGACTGTTGTGTGCGGCGGATCCCACCTCACCCCAACAGAGACCTGACTGTTGTGTGCGGCGGATCCCACCTCACCCCAGCAGAGACCTGACTGTTGTGTTCGGCGGATGCCACCTCACCCCAGCAGAGACCTGACTGTTGTGTTCGGCAGATCCCACCTCACCACAGCAGAGACCGGACTGCTGTGTGCGGCGAATCCCACCTCACCACAGCAGAGACCTGACTGTTGTGTGCGGCGAATCCCACCGCACCACAGCAGAGACCTGACTGTTGTGTTCGGCGGATCCCACCTCACCCCAGCAGAGACCTGACTGTTGTGTGCAGCGAATCCCACCTCACCCCAGCAGAGACCTGACTGTTGTGTTCGGCGGATCCCACCTCACCCCAGCAGAGACCTGACTGTTGTGTTCGGCGGATCCCACCTCACCCCAGCAGAGTTCTGACTGTTGTGTGCGGCGGAACCCACCTCATCCCAGCAGAGACCTGACTGTTGTGTTCAGCGCAACCCACCTCACCCCAGCAGAGACCTGACTGTTGTGTTCGGCGAATCCCACCTCACCCCAGCAGAGACCTGACTGTTGTGTTCGGCGAATCCCACCTCACCATAGCAGAGACCTGACTGTTGAGTGCGGCGGATCCCACCTCACCCCAGCAGAGTCCTGACTGTTGTGTGCGGCGGATCCCATCTCACCCCAGCAGAGACCTGACTGTATTGTTAGGCGGATCCCACCTCACCCCAGCAGAGACCTGACTCTTGTGTACGGCTGATCCCACCTCACCCCAGCAGAGACCTGACTGTTGTGTTCGGCGGATCCCACCTCACCCCAGCAGAGACATGACTGTTGTGTTCGGCGGATCCCACCTCACCCCAGCAGAGACCTGACTGTTGTGTGCGGCGGATCCCACCTCACCCCAGCAGAGACCTGACTGTTGTGTGCGGCGGATCCCACCTCACCCCAGCAGAGACCTGACTGTTGTGTTCGGCGAATCTCACCTCACTACAGCAGAGACCTGACTGTTGTGTGCGGCGAATCACACCTCACCACAGCAGAGACCTGAGTGTTGTGTGGGGCGAATCCCACCTCACCCCAGCAGAGACCTGACTGTTGTGTGCGGCGGATCCCACCTCACCCCAGCAGAGACCTGACTGTTGTGTGCGGCGGATGCCACCTCACCCCAGCAGAGACCTGACTGTTGTGTTCGGCAGATCCCACCTCACCACAGCAGAGACCGGACTGCTGTGTGCGGCGAATCCCACCTCACCACAGCAGAGACCTGACTGTTGTGTGCGGCGAATCCCACCGCACCACAGCAGAGACCTGACTGTTGTGTTCGGCGGATCCCACCTCACCCCAGCAGAGACCTGACTGTTGTGTGCAGCGAATCCCACCTCACCCCAGCAGAGACCTGACTGTTGTGTTCGGCGGATCCCACCTCACCCCAGCAGAGACCTGACTGTTGTGTTCGGCGGATCCCACCTCACCCCAGCAGAGTTCTGACTGTTGTGTGCGGCGGAACCCACCTCATCCCAGCAGAGACCTGACTGTTGTATTCAGCGCAACCCACCTCACCCCAGCAGAGACCTGACTGTTGTGTTCGGCGAATCCCACCTCACCCCAGCAGAGACCTGACTGTTGTGTTCGGCGAATCCCACCTCACCATAGCAGAGACCTGACTGTTGAGTGCGGCGGATCCCACCTCACCCCAGCAGAGTCCTGACTGTTGTGTGCGGCGGATCCCACCTCACCCCAGCAGAGTTCTGACTGTTGTGTGCGGCGGAACCCACCTCATCCCAGCAGAGACCTGACTGTTGTATTCAGCGCAACCCACCTCACCCCAGCAGAGACCTGACTGTTGTGTTCGGCGAATCCCACCTCACCCCAGCAGAGACCTGACTGTTGTGTTCGGCGAATCCCACCTCACCATAGCAGAGACCTGACTGTTGAGTGCGGCGGATCCCACCTCACCCCAGCAGAGTCCTGACTGTTGTGTGCGGCGGATCCCATCTCACCCCAGCAGAGACCTGACTGTATTGTTAGGCGGATCCCACCTCACCCCAGCAGAGACCTGACTGTTGTGTTCGGCGGATCCCACCTCACCCCAGCAGAGACCTGACTGTTGTGTACGGCGGATCCCACCTCACCCCAGCAGAAACCTGACTGTTGTGTGCGGCGGATCCCACCTCACCCCAGCAGAGACCTGACTGTTGTGTTCGGCGAATCTCACCTCACCACAGCAGAGACCTGACTGTTGTGTGCGGCGAATCCCACCTCACCACAGCAGAGACCTGACTGTTGTGTGGGGCGAATCCCACCTCACCCCAGCAGAGACCTGACTGTTGTGTTCGGCGGATCCCACCTCACCCCAGCAGAGACCTGACTGTTGTGTTCGGCGGAACCTACCTCACCCCAGCAGAGACCTGACTGTTGTGTGCAGCGGATCCCCCCTCACCCCAGCAGAGACCTGACTGTTGTGTGCGGCAGATCCCACCTCACCCCAGCAGAGACCTGACTGTTGTGTGCGGCGGATCCCACCTCACCCCAGCAGAGACCTGACTGTTGTGTTCGGCGGATCCCACCTCACCCCAGCAGAGACCTGACTGTTGTGTTCGGCAGATCCCACCTCACCACAGCAGAGACCTGACTGCTGTGTGCGGCGAATCCCACCTCACCACAGCAGAGACCTGACTGTTGTGTGCGGCGAATCCCACCGCACCACAGCAGAGACCTGACTGTTGTGTTCGGCGGATTCCACCTCACCCCAGCAGAGACCTGACTGTTGTGTGCAGCGAATCCCACCTCACCACAGCAGAGTTCTGACTGTTGTGTGCGGCGGATCCCACCTCACCCCAGCAGAGACCTGACTGTTGTGTTCGGCGGATCCCACCTCACCCCAGCAGAGACCTGACTGTTGTGTTCGGCGGATCCCACCTCACCCCAGCAGAGTTCTGACTGTTGTGTGCGGCGGATCCCACCTCACCCCAGCAGAGACCTGACTGTTGTGTTCGGCGGAACCCACCTCACCCCAGCAGAGACCTGACTGTATTGTTAGGCGGAACCCACCTCACCCCAGCAGAGACCTGACTGTTGTGTGCGGCGGATCCCACCTCACCCCAGCAGAGACCTGACTGTTGTGTTCGGCGAATCTCACCTCACCACAGCAGAGACCTGACTGTTGTGTGCGGCGAATCCCACCTCACCCCAGCAGAGACCTGACTGTTGTGTGGGGCGAATCCCACCTCACCCCAGCAGAGACCTGACTGTTGTGTACGGCGGATCCCACCTCACCCCAGCAGAGACCTGACTGTTGTGTTCGGCGGAACCTACCTCACCCCAGCAGAGACCTGACTGTTGTGTTCAGCGGATCCCACCTCACCCCAGCAGAGACCTGACTGTTGTGTTCGGCAAATCCCACCTCACCCCAGCAGAGACCTGACTGTTGTGTTCGGCGGATCCCACCTCACCCCAGCAGAGACCTGACTGCTGTGTTCGGCGGATCCCACATCACCCCAGCAGAGACCTGACTGTTGTGTTCGGCGGAACCCACCTCACCCCAGCAGAGCACTGACTGTTGTGTTCGGCGGAACCCACCTCACCCCAGGAGAGACCTGACTGTTGTGTTCGGCGGAACCCACCTCACCCCAGGAGAGACCTGACAGTTGTGTGCGGCGAATCCCACCTCACCCCAGCAGAGACCTGACTGTTGTGTTCGGCGAATCCCACCTCACCATAGCAGAGACCT
The DNA here is from genome assembly GCF_040937935.1 of Hyperolius riggenbachi. Lineage (NCBI taxonomy): Eukaryota > Metazoa > Chordata > Amphibia > Anura > Hyperoliidae > Hyperolius > Hyperolius riggenbachi. The sequence goes on along the minus strand of NC_090648.1, from coordinate 465,929,875 downwards.
GACTGTTGTGTGCGGCGAATCCCACCTCACCCCAGCAGAGACCTGACTGTTGTGTGCGGCGGATCCCACCTCACCCCAGCAGAGACCTGACTGTTGTGTGCGGCGGATCCCACCTCACCCCAGCAGAGACCTGACTGTTGTGTTCGGCGGATCCCACCTCACCATAGCAGAGACCTGACTGTTGTGTTCGGCGGAACCCACCTCACCCCAGCAGAGACCTGACTGTTGTGTGCGGCGGATCCCACCTCACCCCAGCAGAGACCTGACTGTTGTGTTCGGCGAATCTCACCTCACCACAGCAGAGACCTGACTGTTGTGTGCGGCGAATCCCACCTCACCACAGCAGAGACCTGACTGTTGTGTACGGCGGATCCCACCTCACCCCAGCAGAGAGCTGACTGTTGTGTTCGGCGGATCCCACCTCACCCCAGCAGAGACCTGACTGTTGTGTTCGGCGAATCTCACCTCACCACAGCAGAGACCTGACTGTTGTGTGCGGCGAATCCCACCTCACCACAGCAGAGACCTGACTGTTGTGTGGGGCGAATCCCACCTCACCCCAGCAGAGACCTGACTGTTGTGTTCGGCGGATCCCACCTCACCCCAGCAGAGACCTGACTGTTGTGTGCGGCGAATCCCACCTCACCCCAGCAGAGACCTGACTGTTGTGTTCGGCGGAACCTACTTCACCACAGCAGAGACCTGACTGTTGTGTTCGGCGGATCCCACCTCACCCCAGCAGAGACCTGACTGTTGTGTTCAGCGCAACCCACCTCACCCCAGCAGAGACCTGACTGTTGTGTTCGGCGGATCCCACCTCACCCCAGCAAAGACCTGACTGTTGTGTGCGGCGGATCCCACCTCACCCCAGCAGAGACCTGACTGTTGTGTTCGGCGGATCCCACCTCACCCCAGCAGAGACCTGACTGTTGTGTTCGGCAGATCCCACCTCACCACAGCAGAGACCTGACTGCTGTGTGCGGCGAATCCCACCTCACCACAGCAGAGACCTGACTGTTGTGTGCGGCGAATCCCACCGCACCACAGCAGAGACCTGACTGTTGTGTTCGGCGGATCCCACCTCACCTCAGCAGAGACCTGACTGTTGTGTGCAGCGAATCCCACCTCACCACAGCAGAGTTCTGACTGTTGTGTGCGGCGGATCCCACCTCACCCCAGCAGAGACCTGACTGTTGTGTTCGGCGGAACCCACCTCACCCCAGCAGAGACCTGACTGTTGTGTGCGGCGGATCCCACCTCACCCCAGCAGAGACCTGACTGTTGTGTTCGGCGGAACCCACCTCACCCCAGCAGAGACCTGACTGTTGTGTACGGCGGATCCCACCTCACCCCAGCAGAAACCTGACTGTTGTGTGCGGCGGATCCCACCTCACCCCAGCAGAGACCTGACTGTTGTGTTCGGCGAATCTCACCTCACCACAGCAGAGACCTGACTGTTGTGTGGGGCGAATCCCACCTCACCCCAGCAGAGACCTGACTGTTGTGTACGGCGGATCCCACCTCACCCCAGCAGAGACCTGACTGTTGTGTTCGGCGGAACCTACCTCACCCCAGCAGAGACCTGACTGTTGTGTGCGGCGGATCCCACCTCACCCCAGCAGAGTTCTGACTGTTGTGTGCAGCGGATCCCCCCTCACCCCAGCAGAGACCTGACAGTTGTGTTCAGCGCAACCCACCTCACCCCAGCAGAGACCTGACTGTTGTGTTCGGCGGATCCCACCTCACCCCAGCAGAGACCTGACTGTTGTGTTCGGCGGATCCCACCTCACCCCAGCAGAGACCTGACTGCTGTGTTCGGCGGATCCCACATCACCCCAGCAGAGACCTGACTGTTGTGTTCGGCGGAACCCACCTCACCCCAGCAGAGACCTGACTGTTGTGTTCGGCGGAACCCACCTCACCCCAGGAGAGACCTGACAGTTGTGTGCGGCGAATCCCACCTCACCCCAGCAGAGACCTGACTGTTGTGTTCGGCGAATCCCACCTCACCATAGCAGAGACCTGACTGTTGTGTGCGGCGAATCCCACCTCACCCCAGCAGAGACCTGACTATTGTGTGCGGCGGATCCCACCTCACCCCAGCAGAGACCTGACTGTTGTGTTCGGCGGATCCCACCTCACCATAGCAGAGACCTGACTGTTGTGTTCGGCGGAACCCACCTCACCCCAGCAGAGACCTGACTGTTGTGTGCGGCGGATCCCACCTCACCCCAGCAGAGACCTGACTGTTGTGTTCGGCGGAACCCACCTCACCCCAGCAGAGACCTGACTGTTGTGTTCGGCGGATCCCACCTCACCCCAGCAGAGACCTGACTGTTGTGTTCGGCAGATCCCACCTCACCACAGCAGAGACCTGACTGTTGTGTGCGGCGAATCCCACCGCACCACAGCAGAGACCTGACTGTTGTGTTCGGCGGATCCCACCTCACCCCAGCAGAGACCTGACTGTTGTGTTCGGCGGATCCCACCTCACCCCAGCAGAGTCCTGACTGTTGTGTGCGGCGGAACCCACCTCACCCCAGCAGAGACCTGACTGTTGTGTTCGGCGGAACTTACCTCACCCCAGCAGAGACCTGACTGTTGTGTTCGGCGGAACCCACCTCACCCCAGCAGAGACCTGACTGTTGTGTTCGGCGGAACCCACCTCACCCCAGCAGAGACCTGACTGTTGTGTGCGGCGGATCCCACCTCACCCCAGCAGAGACCTGACTGTTGTGTTCGGCGGAACCCACCTCACCCCAGCAGAGACCTGACTGTTGTGTTCGGCGGAACCCACCTCACCCCAGCAGAGACCTGACTGTTGTGTTCGGCGGATCCCACCTCACCCCAGCAGAGACCTGACTGTATTGTTAGGCGGAACCCACCTCACCCCAGCAAAGACCTGACTGTTGTGTGGGGCGAATCCCACCTCACCACAGCAGAGACCTGACTGTTGTGTGGGGCGAATCCCACCTCACCCCAGCAGAGACCTGACTGTTGTGTACGGCGGATCCCACCTCACCCCAGCAGAGACCTGACTGTTGTGTTCGGCGGAACCTACCTCACCCCAGCAGAGACCTGACTGTTGTGTGCGGCAGATCCCACCTCACCCCAGCAGAGTTCTGACTGTTGTGTGCAGCGGATCCCCCCTCACCCCAGCAGAGACCTGACTGTTGTGTTCAGCGCAACCCACCTCACCCCAGCAGAGACCTGACTGTTGTGTGCGGCGGATCCCACCTCACCCCAGCAGAGACCTGACTGTTGTGTGCCGCGGATCCCACCTCACCCCAGCAGAGACCTGACTGTTGTTTTCGGCGGATCCCACCTCACCCCAGCAGAGACCTGACTGTTGTGTTCGGCAGATCCCACCTCACCACAGCAGAGACCTGACTGCTGTGTGCGGCGAATCCCACCTCACCCCAGCAGAGACCTGACTGTTGTGTTCGGCGGATCCCACCTCACCCCAGCAGAGACCTGACTGTTGTGTTCGGCGGATCCCACCTCACCCCAGCAGAGACCTGACTGTTGTGTTCGGCAGATCCCACCTCACCACAGCAGAGACCTGACTGCTGTGTGCGGCGAATCCCACCTCACCCCAGCAGAGACCTGACTGTTGTGTTCGGCGGATCCCACCTCACCCCAGCAGAGACCTGACTGTATTGTTAGGCGGAACCCACCTCACCTCAGCAGAGACCTGACAGTTGTGTACGGCGGATCCCACCTCACCCCAGCAGAAACCTGACTGTTGTGTGCGGCGGATCCCACCTCACCCCAGCAGAGACCTGACTGTTGTGTTCGGCGAATCTCACCTCACCACAGCAGAGACCTGACTGTTGTGTGCGGCGAATCCCACCTCACCACAGCAGAGACCTGACTGTTGTGTGGGGCGAATCCCACCTCACCCCAGCAGAGACCTGACTGTTGTGTACGGCGGATCCCACCTCACCCCAGCAAAGACCTGACTGTTGTGTTCGGCGGAACCTACCTCACCCCAGCAGAGACCTGACTGTTGTGTGCGGCGGATCCCACCTCACCCCAGCAGAGTTCTGACTGTTGTGTGCAGCGGATCCCCCCTCACCCCAGCAGAGACCTGACTGTTGTGTTCAGCGCAACCCACCTCACCCCAGCAGAGACCTGACTGTTGTGTTCGGCGGATCCCACCTCACCCCAGCAGAGACCTGACTGTTGTGTTCGGCAAATCCCACCTCACCCCAGCAGAGACCTGACTGTTGTGTTCGGCGGATCCCACCTCACCCCAGCAGAGACCTGACTGCTGTGTTCGGCGGATCCCAAATCACCCCAGCAGAGACCTGACTGTTGTGTTCGGCGGAACCCACCTCACCCCAGCAGAGACCTGACAGTTGTGTGCGGCAAATCCCACCTCACCCCAGCAGAGACCTGACTGTTGTGTTCGGCGGATCCCACCTCACCCCAGCAGAGACCTGACTGTTGTGTGCAGCGAATCCCACCTCACCACAGCAGAGACCTGACTGTTGTGTACGGCGGATCCCACCTCACCCCAGCAGAGACCTGACTGTTGTGTTCGGCGGAACCTACCTCACCCCAGCAGAGACCTGACTGTTGTGTGCGGCAGATCCCACCTCACCCCAGCAGAGTTCTGACTGTTGTGTGCAGCGGATCCCCCCTCATCCCAGCAGAGACCTGACTGTTGTGTTCAGCGCAACCCACCTCACCCCAGCAGAGACCTGACTGTTGTGTTCGGCAAATCCCACCTCACCCCAGCAGAGACCTGACTGTTGTGTTCGGCGAATCCCACCTCACCATAGCAGAGACCTGACTGTTGTGTGCGGCGAATCCCACCTCACCCCAGCAGAGACCTGACTGTTGTGTGCGGCGGATCCCACCTCACCCCAGCAGAGACCTGACTGTTGTGTTCGGCGGATCCCACCTCACCATAGCAGAGACCTGACTGTTGTGTTCGGCGGAACCCACCTCACCCCAGCAGAGACCTGACTGTTGTGTGCGGCGGATCCCACCTCACCCCAGCAGAGACCTGACTGTTGTGTTCGGCGGATCCCACCTCACCCCAGCAGAGACCTGACTGTTGTGTTCGGCGGATCCCACCTCACCCCAGCAGAGTTCTGACTGTTGTGTGCGGCGGAACCCACCTCACCCCAGCAGAGACCTGACTGTTGTGTTCGGCAGAACTTACCTCACCCCAGCAGAGACCTGACTGTTGTGTTCGGCGGAACCCACCTCACCCCAGCAGAGACCTGACTGTTGTGTTCGGCGGAACCCACCTCACCCCAGCAGAGACCTGACTGTTGTGTTCGGCGGATCCCACCTCACCCCAGCAGAGACCTGACTGTATTGTTAGGCGGAACCCACCTCACCCCAGCAGAGACCTGACTGTTGTGTACGGCGGATCCCACCTCACCCCAGCAGAAACCTGACTGTTGTGTTCGGCGAATCTCACCTCACCACAGCAGAGACCTGACTGTTGTGTGCGGCGAATCCCACCTCACCACAGCAGAGACCTGACTGTTGTGTGGGGCGAATCCCACCTCACCCCAGCAGAGACCTGACTGTTGTGTACGGCGGATCCCACCTCACCCCAGCAGAGACCTGACTGTTGTGTTCGGCGGAACCTACCTCACCCCAGCAGAGACCTGACTGTTGTGTGCGGCAGATCCCACCTCACCCCAGCAGAGTTCTGACTGTTGTGTGCAGCGGATCCCCCCTCATCCCAGCAGAGACCTGACTGTTGTGTTCAGCGCAACCCACCTCACCCCAGCAGAGACCTGACTGTTGTGTTCGGCAAATCCCACCTCACCCCAGCAGAGACCTGACTGTTGTGTGCGGCGAATCCCACCTCACCCAAGCAGAGACCTGACTGTTGTGTTCGGCGAATCCCACCTCACCCCAGCAGAGACCTGACTGTTGTGTTCGGCGGAACCCACCTCACCCCAGCAGAGACCTGACTGTTGTGTTCGGCGGAACCCACCTCACCCCAGCAGAGACCTGACTGTTGTGTTCGGCGGATCCCACCTCACCCCAGCAGAGACCTGACTATATTGTTAGGCGGAACCCACCTCACCCCAGCAGAGACCTGACTGTTGTGTGCGGCGGATCCCACCTCACCCCAGCAGAGACCTGACTGTTGTGTTCGGCGGATCCCACCTCACCCCAGCAGAGACCTGACTGTTGTGTGCAGCGAATCCCACCTCACCACAGCAGAGTTCTGACTGTTGTGTGCGGCGGATCCCACCTCACCCCAGCAGAGACCTGACTGCTGTGATCGGCGGATCCCACCTCACCCCAGCAGAGACCTGACTGTTGTGTTCGGCGGATCCCACGTCACCCCAGCAGAGTTCTGACTGTTGTGTGCGGCGGAACCCACCTCACCCGAGCAGAGACCTGACTGTTGTGTTCGGCGGAACTTACCTCACCCCAGCAGAGACCTGACTGTTGTGTTCGGCGGAACCCACCTCACCCCAGCAGAGACCTGACTGTTGTGTGCGGCGGATCCCACCTCACCCCAGCAGAGACCTGACTGTTGTGTGCGGCGAATCCCACCTCACCCCAGCAGAGACCTGACTGTTGTGTTCGGCGAATCCCACCTCACCCCAGCAGAGACCTGACTGTTGTGTGCGGCGAATCCCACCTCACCCCAGCAGAGACCTGACTGTTGTGTGCGGCGGATCCCACCTCACCCCAGCAGAGACCTGACTGTTGTGTTCGGCAGATCCCACCTCACCACAGCAGAGTTCTGACTGTTGTGTGCGGCGGATCCCACCTCACCCCAGCAGAGACCTGACTGTTGTGTTCGGCGGATCCCACCTCACCCCAGCAGAGACCTGACTGTTGTGTTCGGCAAATCCCACCTCACCACAGCAGAGTTCTGACTGTTGTGTGCGGCGGATCCCACCTCACCCCAGCAGAGACCTGACTGTTGTGTTCGGCGGAACCCAACTCACCCCAGCAGAGACCTGACTGTTGTGTGCGGCGGATCCCACCTCACCCCAGCAGAGACCTGACTGTTGTGTTCGGCGAATCCCACCTCACCATAGCAGAGACCTGACTGTATTGTTAGGCGGAACCCACCTCACCTCAGCAGAGACCTGACTGTTGTGTGCGGCGGATCCCACCTCACCCCAGCAGAAACCTGACTGTTGTGTGCGGCGGATCCCACCTCACCCCAGCAGAGACCTGACTGTTGTGTTCGGCGAATCTCACCTCACCACAGCAGAGACCTGACTGTTGTGTGCGGCGAATCCCACCTCACCACAGCAGAGACCTGACTGTTGTGTGGGGCGAATCCCACCTCACCCCAGCAGAGACCTGACTGTTGTGTACGGCGGATCCCACCTCACCCCAGCAAAGACCTGACTGTTGTGTTCGCCGGAACCTACCTCACCCCAGCAGAGACCTGACTGTTGTGTGCGGCGGATCCCACCTCACCCCAGCAGAGTTCTGACTGTTGTGTGCAGCGGATCCCCCCTCACCCCAGCAGAGACCTGACTGTTGTGTTCAGCGCAACCCACCTCACCCCAGCAGAGACCTGACTGTTGTGTTCGGCAAATCCCACCTCACCCCAGCAGAGACCTGACTGTTGTGTTCGGCGGATCCCACCTCACCCCAGCAGAGACCTGACTGCTGTGTTCGGCGGATCCCACATCACCCCAGCAGAGACCTGACTGTTGTGTTCGGCGGAACCCACCTCACCCCAGCAGAGACCTGACAGTTGTGTGCGGCAAATCCCACCTCACCCCAGCAGAGACCTGACTGTTGTGTTCGGCGAATCCCACCTCACCATAGCAGAGACCTGACTGTTGTGTGCGGCGAATCCCACCTCACCCCAGCAGAGACCTGACTGTTGTGTGCGGCGGATCCCACCTCACCCCAGCAGAGTTCTGACTGTTGTGTGCGGCGGAACCCACCTCACCCCAGCAGAGACCTGACTGTTGTGTTCGGCAGAACTTACCTCACCCCAGCAGAGACCTGACTGTTGTGTTCGGCGGAACCCACCTCACCCCAGCAGAGACCTGACTGTTGTGTTCGGCGGAACCCACCTCACCCCAGCAGAGACCTGACTGTTGTGTGCGGCGGATCCCACCTCACCCCAGCAGAGACCTGACTGTTGTGTTCGGCGGATCCCACCTCACCCCAGCAGAGACCTGACTGTATTGTTAGGCGGAACCCACCTCACCCCAGCAGAGACCTGACTGTTGTGTACGGCGGATCCCACCTCACCCCAGCAGAAACCTGACTGTTGTGTTCGGCGAATCTCACCTCACCACAGCAGAGACCTGACTGTTGTGTGCGGCGAATCCCACCTCACCACAGCAGAGACCTGACTGTTGTGTGGGGCGAATCCCACCTCACCCCAGCAGAGACCTGACTGTTGTGTACGGCGGATCCCACCTCACCCCAGCAGAGACCTGACTGTTGTGTTCGGCGGAACCTACCTCACCCCAGCAGAGACCTGACTGTTGTGTGCGGCAGATCCCACCTCACCCCAGCAGAGTTCTGACTGTTGTGTGCAGCGGATCCCCCCTCATCCCAGCAGAGACCTGACTGTTGTGTTCAGCGCAACCCACCTCACCCCAGCAGAGACCTGACTGTTGTGTGCGGCGAATCCCACCTCACCCAAGCAGAGACCTGACTGTTGTGTTCGGCGAATCCCACCTCACCCCAGCAGAGACCTGACTGTTGTGTTCGGCGGAACCCACCTCACCCCAGCAGAGACCTGACTGTTGTGTTCGGCGGAACCCACCTCACCCCAGCAGAGACCTGACTGTTGTGTTCGGCGGATCCCACCTCACCCCAGCAGAGACCTGACTGTATTGTTAGGCGGAACCCACCTCACCCCAGCAGAGACCTGACTGTTGTGTGCGGCGGATCCCACCTCACCCCAGCAGAGACCTGACTGTTGTGTTCGGCGGATCCCACCTCACCCCAGCAGAGACCTGACTGTTGTGTGCAGCGAATCCCACCTCACCACAGCAGAGTTCTGACTGTTGTGTGCGGCGGATCCCACCTCACCCCAGCAGAGACCTGACTGTTGTGATCGGCGGATCCCACCTCACCCCAGCAGAGACCTGACTGTTGTGTTCGGCGAATCCCACGTCACCCCAGCAGAGTTCTGACTGTTGTGTGCGACGGAACCCACCTCACCCGAGCAGAGACCTGACTGTTGTGTTCGGCGGAACTTACCTCACCCCAGCAGAGACCTGACTGTTGTGTTCGGCGGAACCCACCTCACCCCAGCAGAGACCTGACTGTTGTGTGCGGCGGATCCCACCTCACCCCAGCAGAGACCTGACTGTTGTGTTCGGCAGATCCCACCTCACCACAGCAGAGTTCTGACTGTTGTGTGCGGCGGATCCCACCTCACCCCAGCAGAGACCTGACTGTTGTGTTCGGCGGATCCCACCTCACCCCAGCAGAGACCTGACTGTTGTGTTCGGCAGATCCCACCTCACCACAGCAGAGTTCTGACTGTTGTGTGCGGCGGATCCCACCTCACCCCAGCAGAGACCTGACTGTTGTGTTCGGCGGAACCCACCTCACCCCAGCAGAGACCTGACTGTTGTGTGCGGCGGATCCCACCTCACCCCAGCAGAGACCTGACTGTTGTGTGCAGCGAATCCCACCTCACCACAGCAGAGTTGTGACTGTTGTGTGCGGCGGATCCCACCTCACCCCAGCAGAGACCTGACTGTTGTGTTCGGCGGATCCCACCTCACCCCAGCAGAGACCTGACTGTTGTGTTCGCCGGATCCCACCTCACCCCAGCAGAGTTCTGACTGTTGTGTGTGGCGGAACCCACCTCACCCCAGCAGAGACCTGACTGTTGTGTTCGGCGGAACTTACCTCACCCCAGCAGAGACCTGACTGTTGTGTTCGGCGGAACCCACCTCACCCCAGCAGAGACCTGACTGTTGTGTTCGGCGGAACCCACCTCACCCCAGCAGAGACCTGACTGTTGTGTGCGGAGGATCCCACCTCACCCCAGCAGAGACCTGACTGTTGTGTTCGGCGGAACCCACCTCACCCCAGCAGAGACCTGACTGTTGTGTTCGGCGGAACCCACCTCACCCCAGCAGAGACCTGACTGTTGTGTTCGGCGGATCCCACCTCACCCCAGCAGAGACCTGACTGTATTGTTAGGCGGAACCCACCTCACCCCAGCAGAGACCTGACTGTTGTGTACGGCGGATCCCACCTCACCCCAGCAGAAACCTGACTGTTGTGTGCGGCGGATCCCACCTCACCCCAGCAGAGACCTGACTGTTGTGTTCGGCGAATCTCACCTCACCACAGCAGAGACCTGACTGTTGTGTGCGGCGAATCCCACCTCACCACAGCAGAGACCTGACTGTTGTGTGGGGCGAATCCCACCTCACCCCAGCAGAGACCTGACTGTTGTGTACGGCGGATCCCACCTCACCCCAGCAGAAACCTGACTGTTGTGTTCGGCGAATCTCACCTCACCACAGCAGAGACCTGACTGTTGTGTGCGGCGAATCCCACCTCACCACAGCAGAGACCTGACTGTTGTGTGGGGCGAATCCCACCTCACCCCAGCAGAGACCTGACTGTTGTGTACGGCGGATCCCACCTCACCCCAGCAGAGACCTGACTGTTGTGTTCGGCGGAACCTACCTCACCCCAGCAGAGACCTGACTGTTGTGTGCGGCAGATCCCACCTCACCCCAGCAGAGTTCTGACTGTTGTGTGCAGCGGATCCCCCCTCATCCCAGCAGAGACCTGACTGTTGTGTTCAGCGCAACCCACCTCACCCCAGCAGAGACCTGACTGTTGTGTTCGGCAAATCCCACCTCACCCCAGCAGAGACCTGACTGTTGTGTGCGGCGAATCCCACCTCACCCAAGAAGAGACCTGACTGTTGTGTTCGGCGAATCCCACCTCACCCCAGCAGAGACCTGACTGTTGTGTTCGGCGGAACCCACCTCACCCCAGCAGAGACCTGACTGTTGTGTTCGGCGGATCCCACCTCACCCCAGCAGAGACCTGACTATATTGTTAGGCGGAACCCACCTCACCCCAGCAGAGACCTGACTGTTGTGTGCGGCGGATCCCACCTCACCCCAGCAGAGACCTGACTGTTGTGTTCGGCGGATCCCACCTCACCCCAGCAGAGACCTGACTGTTGTGTGCAGCGAATCCCACCTCACCACAGCAGAGTTCTGACTGTTGTGTGCGGCGGATCCCACCTCACCCCAGCAGAGACCTGACTGTTGTGATCGGCGGATCCCACCTCACCCCAGCAGAGACCTGACTGTTGTGTTCGGCGGATCCCACGTCACCCCAGCAGAGTTCTGACTGTTGTGTGCGGCGGAACCCACCTCACCCGAGCAGAGACCTGACTGTTGTGTTCGGCGGAACTTACCTCACCCCAGCAGAGACCTGACTGTTGTGTTCGGCGGAACCCACCTCACCCCAGCAGAGACCTGACTGTTGTGTGCGGCGGATCCCACCTCACCCCAGCAGAGACCTGACTGTTGTGTGCGGCGAATCCCACCTCACCCCAGCAGAGACCTGACTGTTGTGTGCGGCGGATCCCACCTCACCCCAGCAGAGACCTGACTGTTGTGTTCGGCGGATCCCACCTCACCCCAGCAGAGACCTGACTGTTGTGTTCGGCAAATCCCACCTCACCACAGCAGAGTTCTGACTGTTGTGTGCGGCGGATCCCACCTCACCCCAGCAGAGACCTGACTGTTGTGTTCGGCGGAACCCAACTCACCCCAGCAGAGACCTGACTGTTGTGTGCGGCGGATCCCACCTCACCATAGCAGAGACCTGACTGTATTGTTAGGCGGAACCCACCTCACCTCAGCAGAGACCTGACAGTTGTGTACGGCGGATCCCACCTCACCCCAGCAGAAACCTGACTGTTGTGTGCGGCGGATCCCACCTCACCCCAGCAGAGACCTGACTGTTGTGTTCGGCGAATCTCACCTCACCACAGCAGAGACCTGACTGTTGTGTGCGGCGAATCCCACCTCACCACAGCAGAGACCTGACTGTTGTGTGGGGCGAATCCCACCTCACCCCAGCAGAGACCTGACTGTTGTGTACGGCGGATCCCACCTCACCCCAGCAAAGACCTGACTGTTGTGTTCGGCGGAACCTACCTCACCCCAGCAGAGACCTGACTGTTGTGTGCGGCGGATCCCACCTCACCCCAGCAGAGTTCTGACTGTTGTGTGCAGCGGATCCCCCCTCACCCCAGCAGAGACCTGACTGTTGTGTTCAGCGCAACCCACCTCACCCCAGCAGAGACCTGACTGTTGTGTTCGGCGGATCCCACCTCACCCCAGCAGAGACCTGACTGTTGTGTTCGGCAAATCCCACCTCACCCCAGCAGAGACCTGACTGTTGTGTTCGGCGGATCCCACCTCACCCCAGCAGAGACCTGACTGCTGTGTTCGGCGGATCCCACATCACCCCAGCAGAGACCTGACTGTTGTGTTCGGCGGAACCCACCTCACCCCAGCAGAGACCTGACAGTTGTGTGCGGCAAATCCCACCTCACCCCAGCAGAGACCTGACTGTTGTGTTCGGCGAATCCCACCTCACCATAGCAGAGACCTGACTGTTGTGTGCGGCGAATCCCACCTCACCCCAGCAGAGACCTGACTGTTGTGTGCGGCGGATCCCACCTCACCCCAGCAGAGTTCTGACTGTTGTGTGCGGCGGAACCCACCTCACCCCAGCAGAGACCTGACTGTTGTGTTCGGCAGAACTTACCTCACCCCAGCAGAGACCTGACTGTTGTGTTCGGCGGAACCCACCTCACCCCAGCAGAGACCTGACTGTTGTGTTCGGCGGAACCCACCTCACCCCAGCAGAGACCTGACTGTTGTGTGCGGCGGATCCCACCTCACCCCAGCAGAGACCTGACTGTTGTGTTCGGCGGAACCCACCTCACCCCAGCAGAGACCTGACTGTTGTGTTCGGCGGAACCCACCTCACCCCAGCAGAGACCTGACTGTTGTGTTCGGCGGATCCCACCTCACCCCAGCAGAGACCTGACTGTATTGTTAGGCGGAACCCACCTCACCCCAGCAGAGACCTGACTGTTGTGTACGGCGGATCCCACCTCACCCCAGCAGAAACCTGACTGTTGTGTTCGGCGAATCTCACCTCACCACAGCAGAGACCTGACTGTTGTGTGCGGCGAATCCCACCTCACCACAGCAGAGACCTGACTGTTGTGTGGGGCGAATCCCACCTCACCCCAGCAGAGACCTGACTGTTGTGTACGGCGGATCCCACCTCACCCCAGCAGAGACCTGACTGTTGTGTTCGGCGGAACCTACCTCACCCCAGCAGAGACCTGACTGTTGTGTGCGGCAGATCCCACCTCACCCCAGCAGAGTTCTGACTGTTGTGTGCAGCGGATCCCCCCTCATCCCAGCAGAGACCTGACTGTTGTGTTCAGCGCAACCCACCTCACCCCAGCAGAGACCTGACTGTTGTGTTCGGCAAATCCCACCTCACCCCAGCAGAGACCTGACTGTTGTGTGCGGCGAATCCCACCTCACCCAAGCAGAGACCTGACTGTTGTGTTCGGCGAATCCCACCTCACCCCAGCAGAGACCTGACTGTTGTGTTCGGCGGAACCCACCTCACCCCAGCAGAGACCTGACTGTTGTGTTCGGCGGATCCCACCTCACCCCAGCAGAGACCTGACTGTATTGTTAGGCGGAACCCACCTCACCCCAGCAGAGACCTGACTGTTGTGTGCGGCGGATCCCACCTCACCCCAGCAGAGACCTGACTGTTGTGTTCGGCGGATCCCACCTCACCCCAGCAGAGACCTGACTGTTGTGTGCAGCGAATCCCACCTCACCACAGCAGAGTTCTGACTGTTGTGTGCGGCGGATCCCACCTCACCCCAGCAGAGACCTGACTGTTGTGATCGGCGGATCCCACCTCACCCCAGCAGAGACCTGACTGTTGTGTTCGGCGGATCCCACGTCACCCCAGCAGAGTTCTGACTGTTGTGTGCGACGGAACCCACCTCACCCGAGCAGAGACCTGACTGTTGTGTTCGGCGGAACTTACCTCACCCCAGCAGAGACCTGACTGTTGTGTTCGGCGGAACCCACCTCACCCCAGCAGAGACCTGACTGTTGTGTGCGGCGGATCCCACCTCACCCCAGCAGAGACCTGACTGTTGTGTTCGGCTGATCCCACCTCACCACAGCAGAGTTCTGACTGTTGTGTGCGGCGGATCCCACCTCACCCCAGCAGAGACCTGACTGTTGTGTTCGGCGGATCCCACCTCACCCCAGCAGAGACCTGACTGTTGTGTTCGGCAGATCCCACCTCACCACAGCAGAGTTCTGACTGTTGTGTGCGGCGGATCCCACCTCACCCCAGCAGAGACCTGACTGTTGTGTTCGGCGGAACCCAACTCACCCCAGCAGAGACCTGACTGTTGTGTGCGGCGGATCCCACCTCACCCCAGCAGAGACCTGACTGTTGTGTTCGGCGAATCCCACCTCACCATAGCAGAGACCTGACTGTTGTGTGCGGCGGATCCCACCTCACCCCAGCAGAGACCTGACTGTTGTGTTCGGCAGATCCCACCTCACCACAGCAGAGTTCTGACTGTTGTGTGCGGCGGATCCCACCTCACCCCAGCAGAGACCTGACTGTTGTGTTCGGCGGATCCCACCTCACCCCAGCAGAGACCTGACTGTTGTGTTCGGCAGATCCCACCTCACCACAGCAGAGTTCTGACTGTTGTGTGCGGCGGATCCCACCTCACCCCAGCAGAGACCTGACTGTTGTGTTCGGCGGAACCCACCTCACCCCAGCAGAGACCTGACTGTTGTGTGCGGCGGATCCCACCTCACCCCAGCAGAGACCTGACTGTTGTGTGCAGCGAATCCCACCTCACCACAGCAGAGTTCTGACTGTTGTGTGCGGCGGATCCCACCTCACCCCAGCAGAGACCTGACTGTTGTGTTCGGCGGATCCCACCTCACCCCAGCAGAGACCTGACTGTTGTGTTCGCCGGATCCCACCTCACCCCAGCAGAGTTCTGACTGTTGTGTGTGGCGGAACCCACCTCACCCCAGCAGAGACCTGACTGTTGTGTTCGGCGGAACTTACCTCACCCCAGCAGAGACCTGACTGTTGTGTTCGGCGGAACCCACCTCACCCCAGCAGAGACCTGACTGTTGTGTTCGGCGGAACCCACCTCACCCCAGCAGAGACCTGACTGTTGTGTGCGGAGGATCCCACCTCACCCCAGCAGAGACCTGACTGTTGTGTTCGGCGGAACCCACCTCACCCCAGCAGAGACCTGACTGTTGTGTTCGGCGGAACCCACCTCACCCCAGCAGAGACCTGACTGTTGTGTTCGGCGGATCCCACCTCACCCCAGCAGAGACCTGACTGTATTGTTAGGCGGAACCCACCTCACCCCAGCAGAGACCTGACTGTTGTGTACGGCGGATCCCACCTCACCCCAGCAGAAACCTGACTGTTGTGTGCGGCGGATCCCACCTCACCCCAGCAGAGACCTGACTGTTGTGTTCGGCGAATCTCACCTCACCACAGCAGAGACCTGACTGTTGTGTGCGGCGAATCCCACCTCACCACAGCAGAGACCTGACTGTTGTGTGGGGCGAATCCCACCTCACCCCAGCAGAGACCTGACTGTTGTGTGCGGCAGATCCCACCTCACCCCAGCAGAGACCTGACTGTATTGTTAGGCGGAACCCACCTCACCCCAGCAGAGACCTGACTGTTGTGTGCGGCGGATCCCACCTCACCCCAGCAGAGACCTGACTGTTGTGTTCGGCGGATCCCACCTCACCCCAGCAGAGACCTGACTGTTGTGTGCAGCGAATCCCACCTCACCACAGCAGAGTTCTGACTGTTGTGTGCGGCGGATCCCACCTCACCCCAGCAGAGACCTGACTGTTGTGATCGGCGGATCCCACCTCACCCCAGCAGAGACCTGACTGTTGTGTGCAGCGAATCCCACCTCACCACAGCAGAGTTCTGACTGTTGTGTGCGGCGGAACCCACCTCACCCGAGCAGAGACCTGACTGTTGTGTTCGGCGGAACTTACCTCACCCCAGCAGAGACCTGACTGTTGTGTTCGGCGGAACCCACCTCACCCCAGCAGAGACCTGACTGTTGTGTGCGGCGGATCCCACCTCACCCCAGCAGAGACCTCACTGTTGTGTGCGGCGAATCCCACCTCACCCCAGCAGAGACCTGACTGTTGTGTTCGGCGAATCCCACCTCACCATAGCAGAGACCTGACTGTTGTGTGCGGCGGATCCCACCTCACCCCAGCAGAGACCTGACTGTTGTGTTCGGCAGATCCCACCTCACCACAGCAGAGTTCTGACTGTTGTGTGCGGCGGATCCCACCTCACCCCAGCAGAGACCTGACTGTTGTGTTCGGCGGATCCCACCTCACCCCAGCAGAGACCTGACTGTTGTGTTCGGCAGATCCCACCTCACCACAGCAGAGACCTGACTGTTGTGTGGGGCGAATCCCACCTCACCCCAGCAGAGACCTGACTGTTGTGTACGGCGGATCCCACCTCACCCCAGCAGAGACCTGACTGTTGTGTTCGGCGGAACCTACCTCACCCCAGCAGAGACCTGACTGTTGTGTGCGGCAGATCCCACCTCACCCCAGCAGAGACCTGACTGTATTGTTAGGCGGAACCCACCTCACCCCAGCAGAGACCTGACTGTTGTGTGCGGCGGATCCCACCTCACCCCAGCAGAGACCTGACTGTTGTGTTCGGCGGATCCCACCTCACCCCAGCAGAGACCTGACTGTTGTGTGCAGCGAATCCCACCTCACCACAGCAGAGTTCTGACTGTTGTGTGCGGCGGATCCCACCTCACCCCAGCAGAGACCTGACTGTTGTGATAGGCGGATCCCACCTCACCCCAGCAGAGACCTGACTGTTGTGTTCGGCGGATCCCACGTCACCCCAGCAGAGTTCTGACTGTTGTGTGCGGCGGAACCCACCTCACCCGAGCAGAGACCTGACTGTTGTGTTCGGCGGAACTTACCTCACCCCAGCAGAGACCTGACTGTTGTGTTCGGCGGAACCCACCTCACCCCAGCAGAGACCTGACTGTTGTGTGCGGCGGATCCCACCTCACCCCAGCAGAGACCTGACTGTTGTGTGCGGCGAATCCCACCTCACCCCAGCAGAGACCTGACTGTTGTGTTCGGCGAATCCCACCTCACCATAGCAGAGACCTGACTGTTGTGTGCGGCGGATCCCACCTCACCCCAGCAGAGACCTGACTGTTGTGTTCGGCAGATCCCACCTCACCACAGCAGAGTTCTGACTGTTGTGTGCGGCGGATCCCACCTCACCCCAGCAGAGACCTGACTGTTGTGTTCGGCGGATCCCACCTCACCCCAGCAGAGACCTGACTGTTGTGTTCGGCAGATCCCACCTCACCACAGCAGAGTTCTGACTGTTGTGTGCGGCGGATCCCACCTCACCCCAGCAGAGACCTGACTGTTGTGTTCGGCGGAACCCAACTCACCCCAGCAGAGACCTGACTGTTGTGTTCGGCGAATCTCACCTCACCACAGCAGAGACCTGACTGTTGTGTGCGGCGAATCCCACCTCACCACAGCAGAGACCTGACTGTTGTGTGGGGCGAATCCCACCTCACCCCAGCAGAGACCTGACTGTTGTGTACGGCGGATCCCACCTCACCCGAGCAAAGACCTGACTGTTGTGTTCGGCGGAACCTACCTCACCCCAGCAGAGACCTGACTGTTGTGTGCGGCGGATCCCACCTCACCCCAGCAGAGTTCTGACTGTTGTGTGCAGCGGATCCCCCCTCACCCCAGCAAAGACCTGACTGTTGTGTTCAGCGCAACCCACCTCACCCCAGCAGAGACCTGACTGTTGTGTTCGGCGGATCCCACCTCACCCCAGCAGAGACCTGACTGTTGTGTTCGGCAAATCCCACCTCACCCCAGCAGAGACCTGACTGTTGTGTTCGGCGGATCCCACCTCACCCCAGCAGAGACCTGACTGCTGTGTTCGGCGGATCCCACATCACCCCAGCAGAGACCTGACTGTTGTGTTCGGCGGAACCCACCTCACCCCAGCAGAGACCTGACTGTTGTGTTCGGCGGAACCCACCTCACCCCAGGAGAGACCTGACAGTTGTGTGCGGCGAATCCCACCTCACCCCAGCAGAGACCTGACTGTTGTGTTCGGCGAATCCCACCTCACCATAGCAGAGACCTGACTGTTGTGTGCGGCGAATCCCACCTCACCCCAGCAGAGACCTGACTGTTGTGTGCGGCGGATCCCACCTCACCCCAGCAGAGACCTGACTGTTGTGTTCGGCGGAACCCACCTCACCCCAGCAGAGACCTGACTGTTGTGTGCGGCGGATCCCACCTCACCCCAGCAGAGACCTGACTGTTGTGTTCGGCGGATCCCACCTCACCCCAGCAGAGACCTGACTGTTGTGTTCGGCGGATCCCACCTCACCCCAGCAGAGACCTGACTGTTGTGTGCAGCGAATCCCACCTCACCACAGCAGAGTTCTGACTGTTGTGTGCGGCGGATCCCACCTCACCCCAGCAGAGACCTGACTGTTGTGTTCGGCGGATCCCACCTCACCCCAGCAGAGACCTGACTGTTGTGTTCGGCGGATCCCACCTCACCCCAGCAGAGTTCTGACTGTTGTGTGCGGCGGAACCCACCTCACCCCAGCAGAGACCTGACTGTTGTGTTCGGCGGAACTTACCTCACCCCAGCAGAGACCTGACTGTTGTGTTCGGCGGAACCCACCTCACCCCAGCAGAGACCTGACTGTTGTGTGCGGCGGATCCCACCTCACCCCAGCAGAGACCTGACTGTTGTGTTCGGCGGAACCGACCTCACCCCAGCAGAGACCTGACTGTTGTGTTCGGCGGAACCCACCTCACCCCAGCAGAGACCTGACTGTTGTGTTCGGCGGATCCCACCTCACCCCAGCAGAGACCTGACTGTTGTGTTCGGCGGATCCCACCTCACCCCAGCAGAGACCTGACTGTTGTGTGCAGCGAATCCCACCTCACCACAGCAGAGTTCTGACTGTTGTGTGCGGCGGATCCCACCTCACCCCAGCAGAGACCTGACTGTTGTGATCGGCGGATCGCACCTCACCCCAGCAGAGACCTGACTGTTGTGTTCGGCGGATCCCACGTCACCCCAGCAGAGTTCTGACTGTTGTGTGCGGCGGAACCCACCTCACCCCAGCAGAGACCTGACTGTTGTGTTCGGCGGAACTTACCTCACCCCAGCAGAGACCTGACTGTTGTGTTCGGCGGAACCCACCTCACCCCAGCAGAGACCTGACTGTTGTGTTCGGCGGAACCCACCTCACCCCAGCAGAGACCTGACTGTTGTGTGCGGCGGATCCCACCTCACCCCAGCAGAGACCTGACTGTTGTGTGCGGCGAATCCCACCTCACCCCAGCAGAGACCTGACTGTTGTGTTCGGCAAATCCCACCTCACCACAGCAGAGACCTGACTGTTGTGTGCGGCGGATCCCACCTCACCCCAGCAGAGACCTGACTGTTGTGTTCAGCGGATCCCACCTCACCCCAGCAGAGACCTGACTGTTGTGTTCGGCAGATCCCACCTCACCACAGCAGAGTTCTGACTGTTGTGTGCGGTGGATCCCACCTCACCCCAGCAGAGACCTGACTGTTGTGTTCCGCGGATCCCACCTCACCCCAGCAGAGACCTGACTGTTGTGTTCGGCAGATCCCACCTCACCACAGCAGAGTTCTGACTGTTGTGTGCGGCGGATCCCACCTCACCCCAGCAGAGACCTGACTGTTGTGTTCGGCGGAACCCACCTCACCCCAGCAGAGACCTGACTGTTGTGTGCGGCGGATCCCACCTCACCCCAGCAGAGACCTGACTGTTGTGTGCAGCGAATCCCACCTCACCACAGCAGAGTTCTGACTGTTGTGTGCGGCGGATCCCACCTCACCCCAGCAGAGACCTGACTGTTGTGTTCGGCGGAACCCACCTCACCCCAGCAGAGACCTGACTGTTGTGTTCGGCGGAACCCACCTCACCCCAGCAGAGACCTGACTGTATTGTTAGGCGGAACCCACCTCACCCCAGCAGAGACCTGACTGTTGTGTACGGCGGATCTCACCTCACCCCAGCAGAGTTCTGACTGTTGTGTGCGGCGGATCCCACCTCACCCCAGCAGAGACCTGACTGTTGTGTGCGGCGAATCCCACCGCACCACAGCAGAGACCTGACTGTTGTGTTCGGCGGATCCCACCTCACCCCAGCAGAGACCTGACTGTTGTGTGCAGCGAATCCCACCTCACCACAGCAGAGTTCTGACTGTTGTGTGCGGCGGATCCCACCTCACCCCAGCAGAGACCTGACTGTTGTGTACGGCGGATCTCACCTCACCCCAGCAGAGTTCTGACTGTTGTGTGCAGCGAATCCCACCTCACCACAGCAGACACCTGACTGTTGTGTGCGGCGAATCCCACCGCACCACAGCAGAGACCTGACTGTTGTGTTCGGCGGATCCCACCTCACCCCAGCAGAGACCTGACTGTTGTGTGCAGCGAATCCCACCTCACCACAGCAGAGTTCTGACTGTTGTGTGCGGCGGATCCCACCTCACCCCAGCAGAGACCTGACTGTTGTGTTCCGCGGATGCCACCTCACCCCAGCAGAGACCTGACTGTTGTGTTCGGCGAATCTCACCTCACCACAGCAGAGACCTGACTGTTGTGTGCGGCGAATCCCACCTCACCACAGCAGAGACCTGACTGTTGTGTGGGGCGAATCCCACCTCACCCCAGCAGAGACCTGACTGTTGTGTACGGCGGATCCCACCTCACCCCAGCAGAGACCTGACTGTTGTGTTCGGCGGAACCTACCTCACCCCAGCAGAGACCTGACTGTTGTGTGCGGCAGATCCCACCTCACCCCAGCAGAGTTCTGACTGTTGTGTGCTGCGGATCCCCCCTCATCCCAGCAGAGACCTGACTGTTGTGTTCAGCGCAACCCACCTCACCCCAGCAGAGACCTGACTGTTGTGTTCCGCGGATCCCACCTCACCCCAGCAGAGACCTGACTGTTGTGTGCGGCGAATCCCACCTCACCATAGCAGAGACCTGACTGTTGTGTGCGGCGGATCCCACCTCACCCCAGCAGAGACCTGACTGTTGTGTGCGGCAGATCCCACCTCACCCCAGCAGAGACCTGACTGTTGTGTTCGGCGGATCCCACCTCACCCCAGCAGAGACCTGACTGCTGTGTTCGGCGGATCCCACATCACCCCAGCAGAGACCTGACTGTTGTGTTCGGCGGAACCCACCTCACCCCAGCAGAGACCTGACTGTTGTGTTCGGCGGAACCCACCTCACCCCAGGAGAGACCTGACAGTTGTGTGCGGCGAATCCCACCTCACCCCAGCAGAGACCTGACTGTTGTGTTCGGCGAATCCCACCTCACCATAGCAGAGACCTGACTGTTGTGTGCGGCGGATCCCACCTCACCCCAGCAGAGACCTGACTATTGTGTGCGGCGGATCCCACCTCACCCCAGCAGAGACCTGACTGTTGTGTTCGGCGGATCCCACCTCACCATAGCAGAGACCTGACTGTTGTGTTCGGCGGAACCCACCACACCCAAGCAGAGACCTGACTGTTGTGTGCGGCGGATCCCACCTCACCCCAGCAGAGACCTGACTGTTGTGTTCGGCGGATCCCACCTCACCCCAGCAGAGACCTGACTGTTGTGTTCGGCGGATCCCACCTCACCCCAGCAGAGACCTGACTGTTGTGTTCGGCAGATCCCACCTCACCACAGCAGAGACCTGACTGTTGTGTGCAGCGAATCCCACCTCACCACAGCAGACACCTGACTGTTGTGTGCGGCGAATCCCACCGCACCACAGCAGAGACCTGACTGTTGTGTTCGGCGGATCCCACCTCACAACAGCAGAGACCTGACTGTTGTGTGCAGCGAATCCCACCTCACCACAGCAGAGTTCTGACTGTTGTGTGCGGCGGATCCCACCTCACCCCAGCAGAGACCTGACTGTTGTGTTCCGCGGATCCCACCTCACCCCAGCAGAGACCTGACTGTTGTGTTCGGCGAATCTCACCTCACCACAGCAGAGACCTGACTGTTGTGTGCGGCGAATCCCACCTCACCACAGCAGAGACCTGACTGTTGTGTGGGGCGAATCCCACCTCACCCCAGCAGAGACCTGACTGTTGTGTACGGCGGATCCCACCTCACCCCAGCAGAGACCTGACTGTTGTGTTCGGCGGAACCTACCTCACCCCAGCAGAGACCTGACTGTTGTGTGCGGCAGATCCCACCTCACCCCAGCAGAGTTCTGACTGTTGTGTGCTGCGGATCCCCCCTAATCCCAGCAGAGACCTGACTGTTGTGTTCCGCGGATCCCACCTCACCCCAGCAGAGACCTGACTGTTGTGTGCGGCGAATCCCACCTCACCATAGCAGAGACCTGACTGTTGTGTGCGGCGGATCCCACCTCACCCCAGCAGAGACCTGATTGTTGTGTGCGGCGGATCCCACCTCACCCCAGCAGAGACCTGACTGTTGTGTTCGGCAGATCCCACCTCACCCCAGCAGAGACCTGACTGTTGTGTTCGGCAGATCCCACCTCACCACAGCAGAGTTCTGACTGTTGTGTGCGGCGGATCCCACCTCACCCCAGCAGAGACCTGACTGTTGTGTTCGGCGGAACCCACCTCACCCCAGCAGAGACCTGACTGTTTTGTTCGACGGATCCCACCTCACCCCAGCAGAGACCTGACTGTTGTGTGCAGCGAATCCCACCTCACCACAGCAGAGTTCTGACTGTTGTGTGCGGCGGATCCCACCTCACCCCAGCAGAGACCTGACTGTTGTGTTCGGCGGATCCCACCTCACCCCAGCAGAGACCTGACTGTTGTGTTCGGCGGATCCCACCTCTACCCAGCAGAGTTCTGACTGTTGTGTGCGGCGGAACCCACCTCACCCCAGCAGAGACCTGACTGTTGTGTTCGGCGGAACCCACCTCACCCCAGCACAGACCTGACTGTTGTGTGCGGAGGATCCCACCTCACCCCAGCAGAGACCTGACTGTTGTGTTCGGCGGAACCCACCTCACCCCAGCAGAGACCTGACTGTTGTGTTCGGCGGAACCCACCTCACCCCAGCAGAGACCTGACTGTTGTGTTCGGCGGATCCCACCTCACCCCAGCAGAGACCTGACTGTATTGTTAGGCGGAACCCACCTCACCCCAGCAGAGACCTGACTGTTGTGTACGGCGGATGCCACCTCACCCCAGCAGAAACCTGACTGTTGTGTTCGGCGGAACCCACCTCACCCCAGCAGAGACCTGACTGTTGTGTGCGGCGGATCCCACCTCACCCCAGCAGAGACCTGACTGTTGTGTTCGGCAGATCCCACCTCACCACAGCAGAGACCTGACTGCTGTGTGCGGCGAATCCCACCTCACCACAGCAGAGACCTGACTGTTGTGTTCGGCGGAACCCACCTCACCCCAGCAGAGACCTGACTGTTGTGTTCGGCGGAACCCACCTCACCCCAGCAGAGACCTGACTGTTGTGTTCGGCGGAACCCACCTCACCCCAGCAGAGACCTGACTGTTGTGTTCGGCGGATCCCACCTCACCCCAGCAGAAACCTGACTGTATTGTTAGGCGGAACCCACCTCACCTCAGCAGAGACCTGACTGTTGTGTACGGCGGATCCCACCTCACCCCAGCAGAAACCTGACTGTTGTGTTCGGCGAATCTCACCTCACCACAGCAGAGACCTGACTGTTGTGTGCGGCGAATCCCACCTCACCACAGCAGAGACCTGACTGTTGTGTGCAGCGGATCCCCCCTCACCCCAGCAGAGACCTGACTGTTGTGTTCAGCGCAACCCACCTCACCCCAGCAGAGACCTGACTGTTGTGTTCGGCGGATCCCACCTCACCCCAGCAGAGACCTGACTGTTGTGTTCGGCAAATCCCACCTCACCCCAGCAGAGACCTGACTGTTGTGTTCGGCGGATCCCACCTCACCCCAGCAGAGACCTGACTGCTGTGTTCGGCGGATCCCACATCACCCCAGCAGAGACCTGACTGTTGTGTTCGGCGGAACCCACCTCACCCCAGCAGAGACCTGACTGTTGTGTTCGGCGGAACCCACCTCACCCCAGGAGAGACCTGACAGTTGTGTGCGGCGAATCCCACCTCACCCCAGCAGAGACCTGACTGTTGTGTTCGGCGGATCCCACCTCACCATAGCAGAGACCTGACTGTTGTGTTCGGCGGAACCCACCTCACCCCAGCAGAGACCTGACTGTTGTGTGCGGCGGATCCCACCTCACCCCAGCAGAGACCTGACTGTTGTGTTCGGCGGATCCCACCTCACCCCAGCAGAGACCTGACTGTTGTGTTCGGCGGATCCCACCTCACCCCAGCAGAGACCTGACTGTTGTGTGCAGCGAATCCCACCTCACCACAGCAGAGTTCTGACTGTTGTGTGCGGCGGATCCCACCTCACCCCAGCAGAGACCTGACTGTTGTGTTCGGCGGATCCCACCTCACCCCAGCAGAGACCTGACTGTTGTGTTCGGCGGATCCCACCTCACCCCAGCAGAGTTCTGACTGTTGTGTGCGGCGGAACCCACCTCACCCCAGCAGAGACCTGACTGTTGTGTTCGGCAAATCCCACCTCACCCCAGCAGAGACCTGACTGTTGTGTTCGGCGGATCCCACCTCACCCCAGCAGAGACCTGACTGCTGTGTTCGGCGGATCCCACATCACCCCAGCAGAGACCTGACTGTTGTGTTCGGCGGAACCTACCTCACCCCAGCAGAGACCTGACTGTTGTGTGCGGCGGAACCCACCTCACCCCAGCAGAGACCTGACTGTTGTGTTCGGCGGAACCCACCTCACCCCAGCAGAGACCTGACTGTTGTGTGCGGCGGATCCCACCTCACCCCAGCAGAGACCTGACTGTTGTGTTCGGCGGAACCGACCTCACCCCAGCAGAGACCTGACTGTTGTGTTCGGCGGAACCCACCTCACCCCAGCAGAGACCTGACTGTTGTGTTCGGCGGATCCCACCTCACCCCAGCAGAGACCTGACTGTATTGTTAGGCGGAACCCACCTCACCCCAGCAGAGACCTGACTGTTGTGTACGGCGGATCCCACCTCACCCCAGCAGAAACCTGACTGTTGTGTTCGGCGGATCTCACCTCACCCCAGCAGAGACCTGACTGTTGTGTGCGGCGAATCCCACCTCACCCCAGCAGAGACCTGACTGTTGTGTTCGGCAGATCCCACCTCACCCCAGCAGAGACCTGACTGTTGTGTGCAGCGAATCCCACCTCACCACAGCAGAGTTCTGACTGTTGTGTGCAGCGGATCCCCCCTCATCCCAGCAGAGACCTGACTGTTGTGTTCAGCGCAACCCACCTCACCCCAGCAGAGACCTGACTGTTGTGTGCGGCGAATCCCACCTCACCCCAGCAGAGACCTGACTGTTGTGTTCGGCGAATCTCACCTCACCACAGCAGAGACCTGACTGTTGTGTGCGGCGAATCCCACCTCACCACAGCAGAGACCTGACTGTTGTGTGGGGCGAATCCCACCTCACCCCAGCAGAGACCTGACTGTTGTGTTCGGCAAATCCCACCTCACCATAGCAGAGACCTGACTGTTGTGTGGTGCGAATCCCACCTCACCCCAGCAGAGACCTGACTGTTGTGTACGGCGGATCCCACCTCACCCCAGCAGAGACCTGACTGTTGTGTGCGGCAGATCCCACCTCACCCCAGCAGAGTTCTGACTGTTGTGTGCAGCGGATCCCCCCTCATCCCAGCAGAGACCTGACTGTTGTGTTCAGCGCAACCCACCTCACCCCAGCAGAGACCTGACTGTTGTGTGCGGCGAATCCCACCTCACCCCAGCAGAGACCTGACTGTTGTGTGCGGCGAATCCCACCTCACCATAGCAGAGACCTGACTGTTGTGTGCGGCGGATCCCACCTCACCCCAGCAGAGACCTGACTGTTGTGTTCGGCAAATCCCACCTCACCCCAGCAGAGACCTGACTGTTGTGTGCGGCGAATCCCACCTCACCCCAGCAGAGACCTGACTGTTGTGTTCGGCGAATCCCACCTCACCATAGCAGAGACCTGACTGTTGTGTGCGGCGGATCCCACCTCACCCCAGCAGAGACCTGACTGTTGTGTTCGGCGGATCCCACCTCACCCCAGCAGAGACCTGACTGTTGTGTTCGGCAGATCCCACCTCACCACAGCAGAGACCTGACTGCTGTGTGCGGCGAATCCCACCTCACCACAGCAGAGACCTGACTGTTGTGTGCGGCGAATCCCACCGCACCACAGCAGAGACCTGACTGTTGTGTGCAGCGAATCCCACCTCACCACAGCAGAGTTCTGACTGTTGTGTGCGGCGGATCCCACCTCACCCCAGCAGAGACCTGACTGTTGTGTTCAGCGGAACCCACCTCACCCCAGCAGAGACCTGACTGTTGTGTGCGGCGGATCCCACCTCACCCCAGCAGAGACCTGACTGTTGTGTTCGGCGGATCCCACCTCACCCCAGCAGAGACCTGACTGTTGTGTGCGGCGGAACCCACCTCACCCCAGCAGAGACCTGACTGTTGTGTTCGGCGGAACTTACCTCACCCCAGCAGAGACCTGACTGTTGTGTTCGGCGGAACCCACCTCACCCCAGCAGAGACCTGACTGTTGTGTTCGGCGGAACCCACCTCACCCCAGCAGAGACCTGACTGTTGTGTGCGGCGGATCCCACCTCACCCCAGCAGAGACCTGACTGTTGTGTGCGGCGAATCCCACCTCACCCCAGCAGAGACCTGACTGTTGTGTTCGGCAAATCCCACCTCACCATAGCAGAGACCTGACTGTTGTGTGCGGCGGATCCCACCTCACCCCAGCAGAGACCTGACTGTTGTGTTCGGCGGATCCCACCTCACCCCAGCAGAGACCTGACTGTTGTGTTCGGCAGATCCCACCTCACCACAGCAGAGTTCTGACTGTTGTGTGCGGTGGATCCCATCTCACCCCAGCAGAGACCTGACTGTTGTGTTCCGCGGATCCCACCTCACCCCAGCAGAGACCTGACTGTTGTGTTCGGCAGATCCCACCTCACCACAGCAGAGTTCTGACTGTTGTGTGCGGCGGATCCCACCTCACCCCAGCAGAGACCTGACTGTTGTGTTCGGCGGAACCCACCTCACCCCAGCAGAGACCTGACTGTTGTGTGCGGCGGATCCCACCTCACCCCAGCAGAGACCTGACTGTTGTGTGCAGCGAATCCCACCTCACCACAGCAGAGTTCTGACTGTTGTGTGCGGCGGATCCCACCTCACCCCAGCAGAGACCTGACTGTTGTGTTCGGCGGAACCCACCTCACCCCAGCAGAGACCTGACTGTTGTGTTCGGCGGAACCCACCTCACCCCAGCAGAGACCTGACTGTATTGTTAGGCGGAACCCACCTCACCCCAGCAGAGACCTGACTGTTGTGTACGGCGGATCTCACCTCACCCCAGCAGAGTTCTGACTGTTGTGTGCGGCGGATCCCACCTCACCCCAGCAGAGACCTGACTGTTGTGTGCAGCGAATCCCACCTCACCACAGCAGAGTTCTGACTGTTGTGTGCGGCGGATCCCACCTCACCCCAGCAGAGACCTGACTGTTGTGTTCGGCGGAACCCACCTCACCCCAGCAGAGACCTGACTGTTGTGTGCGGCGGATCCCACCTCACCCCAGCAGAGACCTGACTGTTGTGTTCGGCGGAACCCACCTCACTCCAGCAGAGACCTGACTGTTGTGTTCGGCGGAACCCACCTCACCCCAGCAGAGACCTGACTGTAGTGTTCGGCGGATCCCACCTCACCCCAGCAGAGACCTGACTGTATTGTTAGGCGGAACCCACCTCACCCCAGCAGAGACCTGACTGTTGTGTACGGCGGATCCCACCTCACCCCAGCAGAAACCTGACTGTTGTGTGCGGCGGATCCCACCTCACCCCAGCAGAGACCTGACTGTTGTGTTCGGCGAATCTCACCTCACCACAGCAGAGACCTGACTGTTGTGTGCGGCGAATCCCACCTCACCACAGCAGAGACCTGACTGTTGTGTGGGGCGAATCCCACCTCACCCCAGCAGAGACCTGACTGTTGTGTACGGCGGATCCCACCTCACCCCAGCAGAGACCTGACTGTTGTGTTCGGCGGAACCTACCTCACCCCAGCAGAGACCTGACTGTTGTGTGCGGCGGATCCCACCTCACCCCAGCAGAGTTCTGACTGTTGTGTGCAGCGGATCCCCCCTCACCCCAGCAGAGACCTGACTGTTGTGTTCAGCGCAACCCACCTCACCCCAGCAGAGACCTGACTGTTGTGTTCGGCGGATCCCACCTCACCCCAGCAGAGACCTGACTGTTGTGTTCGGCGGATCCCACCTCACCCCAGCAGAGACCTGACTGTTGTGTTCGGCAGATCCCACCTCACCACAGCAGAGACCTGACTGTTGTGTGCGGCGAATCCCACCTCACCACAGCAGACACCTGACTGTTGTGTGCGGCGTATCCCACCGCACCACAGCAGAGACCTGACTGTTGTGTTCGGCGGATCCCACCTCACCCCAGCAGAGACCTTACTGTTGTGTGCAGCGAATCCCACCTCACCACAGCAGAGTTCTGACTGTTGTGTGCGGCGGATCCCACCTCACCCCAGCAGAGACCTGACTGTTGTGTTCCGCGGATCCCACCTCACCCCAGCAGAGACCTGACTGTTGTGTTCGGCGGATCCCACCTCACCCCAGCAGAGTCCTGACTGTTGTGTGCGGCGGAACCCACCTCACCCCAGCAGAGACCTGACTGTTGTGTTCGGCGGAACTTACCTCACCCCAGCAGAGACCTGACTGTTGTGTTCGGCGGAACCCACCTCACCCCAGCAGAGACCTGACTGTTGTGTTCGGCGGAACACACCTCACCCCAGCAGAGACCTGACTGTTGTGTGCGGCGGATCCCACCTCACCCCAGCAGAGACCTGACTGTTGTGTTCGGCGGAACCCACCACACCCCAGCAGAGACCTGACTGTTGTGTTCGGCGGAACCCACCTCACCCCAGCAGAGACCTGACTGTTGTGTTCGGCGGATCCCACCTCACCCCAGCAGAGACCTGACTGTATTGTTAGGCGGAACCCACCTCACCCCAGCAGAGACCTGACTGTTGTGTGGGGCGAATCCCACCTCACCACAGCAGAGACCTGACTGTTGTGTGGGGCAAATCCCACCTCACCCCAGCAGAGACCTGACTGTTGTGTATGGCGGATCCCACCTCAACCCAGCAGAGACCTGACTGTTGTGTTCGGCGGAACCTACCTCACCCCAGCAGAGACCTGACTGTTGTGTGCGGCAGATCCCACCTCACCCCAGCAGAGTTCTGACTGTTGTGTGCAGCGGATCCCCCCTCACCCCAGCAGAGACCTGACTGTTGTGTTCAGCGCAACCCACCTCACCCCAGCAGAGACCTGACTGTTGTGTGCGGCGGATCCCACCTCACCATAGCAGAGACCTGACTGTTGTGTGCGGCGAATCCCACCTCACCCCAGCAGAGACCTGACTGTTGTGTGCGGCGGATCCCACCTCACCCCAGCAGAGACCTGACTGTTGTGTTCGGCGGATCCCACCTCACCATAGCAGAGACCTGACTGTTGTGTTCGGCGGAACCCACCTCACCCCAGCAGAGACCTGACTGTTGTGTTCGGCGGATCCCACCTCACCCCAGCAGAGACCTGACTGTTGTGTTCGGCGGATCCCACCTCACCCCAGCAGAGACCTGACTGTTGTGTGCAGCGAATCCCACCTCACCACAGCAGAGTTCTGACTGTTGTGTGCGGCGGATCCCACCTCACCCCAGCAGAGACCTGACTGTTGTGTTCGGCGGATCCCACCTCACCCCAGCAGAGACCTGACTGTTGTGTTCGGCGGATCCCACCTCACCCCAGCAGAGTTCTGACTGTTGTGTGCGGCGGAACCCACCTCACCCCAGCAGAGACCTGACTGTTGTGTTCGGCGGAACTTACCTCACCCCAGCAGAGACCTGACTGTTGTGTTCGGCGGAACCCACCTCACCCCAGCAGAGACCTGACTGTTGTGTTCGGCGGAACCCACCTCACCCCAGCAGAGACCTGACTGTTGTGTGCGGCGGATCCCACCTCACCCCAGCAGAGACCTGACTGTTGTGTTCGGCGGAACCGACCTCACCCCAGCAGAGACCTGACTGTTGTGTTCGGCGGAACCCACCTCACCCCAGCAGAGACCTGACTGTTGTGTTCGGCGGATCCCACCTCACCCCAGCAGAGACCTGACTGTATTGTTAGGCGGAACCCACCTCACCCCAGCAGAGACCTGACTGTTGTGTACGGCGGATCCCACCTCACCCCAGCAGAAACCTGACTGTTGTGTTCGGCGGATCTCACCTCACCCCAGCAGAGACCTGACTGTTGTGTGCGGCGAATCCCACCTCACCACAGCAGAGACCTGACTGTTGTGTGGTGCGAATCCCACCTCACCCCAGCAGAGACCTGACTGTTGTGTACGGCGGATCCCACCTCACCCCAGCAGAGACCTGACTGTTGTGTTCGGCGGAACCTACCTCACCCCAGCAGAGACCTGACTGTTGTGTGCGGCAGATCCCACCTCACCCCAGCAGAGTTCTGACTGTTGTGTGCAGCGGATCCCCCCTCATCCCAGCAGAGACCTGACTGTTGTGTTCAGCGCAACCCACCTCACCCCAGCAGAGACCTGACTGTTGTGTGCGGCGAATCCCACCTCACCCCAGCAGAGACCTGACTGTTGTGTGCGGCGAATCCCACCTCACCATAGCAGAGACCTGACTGTTGTGTGCGGCGGATCCCACCTCACCCCAGCAGAGACCTGACTGTTGTGTTCGGCAAATCCCACCTCACCCCAGCAGAGACCTGACTGTTGTGTGCGGCGAATCCCACCTCACCCCAGCAGAGACCTGACTGTTGTGTTCGGCGAATCCCACCTCACCATAGTAGAGACCTGACTGTTGTGTGCGGCGGATCCCACCTCACCCCAGCAGAGACCTGACTGTTGTGTTCGGCGGATCCCACCTCACCCCAGCAGAGACCTGACTGTTGTGTTCGGCAGATCCCACCTCACCACAGCAGAGACCTGACTGCTGTGTGCGGCGAATCCCACCTCACCACAGCAGAGACCTGACTGTTGTGTGCGGCGAATCCCACCGCACCACAGCAGAGACCTGACTGTTGTGTTCGGCGGATCCCACCTCACCCCAGCAGAGACCTGACTGTTGTGTGCAGCGAATCCCACCTCACCACAGCAGAGTTCTGACTGTTGTGTGCGGCGGATCCCACCTCACCCCAGCAGAGACCTGACTGTTGTGTTCAGCGGAACCCACCTCACCCCAGCAGAGACCTGACTGTTGTGTGCGGCGGATCCCACCTCACCCCAGCAGAGACCTGACTGTTGTGTTCGGCGGATCCCACCTCACCCCAGCAGAGACCTGACTGTTGTGTGCAGCGAATCCCACCTCACCACAGCAGAGTTCTGACTGTTGTGTGCGGCGGATCCCACCTCACCCCAGCAGAGACCTGACTGTTGTGATCGGCGGATCCCACCTCACCCCAGCAGAGACCTGACTGTTGTGTTCGGCGGATCCCACGTCACCCCAGCAGAGTTCTGACTGTTGTGTGCGGCGGAACCCACCTCACCCCAGCAGAGACCTGACTGTTGTGTTCGGCGGAACTTACCTCACCCCAGCAGAGACCTGACTGTTGTGTTCGGCGGAACCCACCTCACCCCAGCAGAGACCTGACTGTTGTGTTCGGCGGAACCCACCTCACCCCAGCAGAGACCTGACTGTTGTGTGCGGCGGATCCCACCTCACCCCAGCAGAGACCTGACTGTTGTGTGCGGCGAATCCCACCTCACCCCAGCAGAGACCTGACTGTTGTGTTCGGCAAATCCCACCTCACCATAGCAGAGACCTGACTGTTGTGTGCGGCGGATCCCACCTCACCCCAGCAGAGACCTGACTGTTGTGTTCGGCGGATCCCACCTCACCCCAGCAGAGACCTGACTGTTGTGTTCGGCAGATCCCACCTCACCACAGCAGAGTTCTG
This sequence comes from Hyperolius riggenbachi, assembly GCF_040937935.1. NCBI lineage: Eukaryota > Metazoa > Chordata > Amphibia > Anura > Hyperoliidae > Hyperolius > Hyperolius riggenbachi. The sequence goes on along the minus strand of NC_090648.1, from coordinate 465,897,622 downwards.
ACTGTTGTGTGCGGCGGATCCCACCTCACCCCAGCAGAGACCTGACTGTTGTGTTCGGCGGAACCCACCTCACCCCAGCAGAGACCTGACTGTTGTGTGCGGCGGATCCCACCTCACCCCAGCAGAGACCTGACTGTTGTGTGCAGCGAATCCCACCTCACCACAGCAGAGTTCTGACTGTTGTGTGCGGCGGATCCCACCTCACCCCAGCAGAGACCTGACTGTTGTGTTCGGCGGATCCCACCTCACCCCAGCAGAGACCTGACTGTTGTGTTCGGCAGATCCCACCTCACCACAGCAGAGTTCTGACTGTTGTGTGCGGCGGATCCCACCTCACCCCAGCAGAGACCTGACTGTTGTGTTCGGCGGAACCCACCTCACCCCAGCAGAGACCTGACTGTTGTGTGCGGCGGATCCCACCTCACCCCAGCAGAGACCTGACTGTTGTGTGCAGCGAATCCCACCTCACCACAGCAGAGTTCTGACTGTTGTGTGCGGCGGATCCCACCTCACCCCAGCAGAGACCTGACTGTTGTGTTCGGCGGAACCCACCTCACCCCAGCAGAGACCTGACTGTTGTGTTCGGCGGAACCCACCTCACCCCAGCAGAGACCTGACTGTATTGTTAGGCGGAACCCACCTCACCCCAGCAGAGACCTGACTGTTGTGTACGGCGGATCTCACCTCACCCCAGCAGAGTTCTGACTGTTGTGTGCGGCGGAACCCACCTCACCCCAGCAGAGACCTGACTGTTGTGTGCGGCGGATCCCACCTCACCCCAGCAGAGACCTGACTGTTGTGTTCGGCGGAACCCACCTCACTCCAGCAGAGACCTGACTGTTGTGTTCGGCGGAACCCACCTCACCCCAGCAGAGACCTGACTGTAGTGTTCGGCGGATCCCACCTCACCCCAGCAGAGACCTGACTGTATTGTTAGGCGGAACCCACCTCACCCCAGCAGAGACCTGACTGTTGTGTACGGCGGATCCCACCTCACCCCAGCAGAAACCTGACTGTTGTGTGCGGCGGATCCCACCTCACCCCAGCAGAGACCTGACTGTTGTGTTCGGCGAATCTCACCTCACCACAGCAGAGACCTGACTGTTGTGTGCGGCGAATCCCACCTCACCACAGCAGAGACCTGACTGTTGTGTGGGGCGAATCCCACCTCACCCCAGCAGAGACCTGACTGTTGTGTACGGCGGATCCCACCTCACCCCAGCAGAGACCTGACTGTTGTGTTCGGCGGAACCCACCTCACCCCAGCAGAGACCTGACTGTTGTGTTCGGCGGAACCTACCTCACCCCAGCAGAGACCTGACTGTTGTGTGCGGCGGATCCCACCTCACCCCAGCAGAGTTCTGACTGTTGTGTGCAGCGGATCCCCCCTCACCCCAGCAGAGACCTGACTGTTGTGTTCAGCGCAACCCACCTCACCCCAGCAGAGACCTGACTGTTGTGTTCGGCGGATCCCACCTCACCCCAGCAGAGACCTGACTGTTGTGTTCGGCGGATCCCACCTCACCCCAGCAGAGACCTGACTGTTGTGTTCGGCAGATCCCACCTCACCACAGCAGAGACCTGACTGTTGTGTGCGGCGAATCCCACCTCACCACAGCAGACACCTGACTGTTGTGTGCGGCGTATCCCACCGCACCACAGCAGAGACCTGACTGTTGTGTTCGGCGGAACTTACCTCACCCCAGCAGAGACCTGACTGTTGTGTTCGGCGGAACCCACCTCACCCCAGCAGAGACCTGACTGTTGTGTTCGGCGGAACACACCTCACCCCAGCAGAGACCTGACTGTTGTGTGCGGCGGATCCCACCTCACCCCAGCAGAGACCTGACTGTTGTGTTCGGCGGAACCCACCACACCCCAGCAGAGACCTGACTGTTGTGTTCGGCGGAACCCACCTCACCCCAGCAGAGACCTGACTGTTGTGTTCGGCGGATCCCACCTCACCCCAGCAGAGACCTGACTGTATTGTTAGGCGGAACCCACCTCACCCCAGCAGAGACCTGACTGTTGTGTGGGGCAAATCCCACCTCACCCCAGCAGAGACCTGACTGTTGTGTGGGGCGAATCCCACCTCACCACAGCAGAGACCTGACTGTTGTGTGGGGCAAATCCCACCTCACCCCAGCAGAGACCTGACTGTTGTGTATGGCGGATCCCACCTCAACCCAGCAGAGACCTGACTGTTGTGTTCGGCGGAACCTACCTCACCCCAGCAGAGACCTGACTGTTGTGTGCGGCAGATCCCACCTCACCCCAGCAGAGTTCTGACTGTTGTGTGCAGCGGATCCCCCCTCACCCCAGCAGAGACCTGACTGTTGTGTTCAGCGCAACCCACCTCACCCCAGCAGAGACCTGACTGTTGTGTGCGGCGGATCCCACCTCACCCCAGCAGAGACCTGACTGTTGTGTGCGGCGGATCCCACCTCACCCCAGCAGAGACCTGACTGTTGTGTTCGGCGGATCCCACCTCACCCCAGCAGAGACCTGACTGTTGTGTGCGGCAGATCCCACCTCACCCCAGCAGAGACCTGACTGTTGTGTTCGGCGGATCCCACCTCACCCCAGCAGAGACCTGACTGTTGTGTTCGGCAGATCCCACCTCACCACAGCAGAGACCTGACTGCTGTGTGCGGCGAATCCCACCTCACCACAGCAGAGACCTGACTGTTGTGTTTGGCGGAACCCACCTCACCCCAGCAGAGACCTGACTGTTGTGTTCGGCGGAACCCACCTCACCCCAGCAGAGACCTGACTGTTGTGTTCGGCGGAACCCACCTCACAATGCAGAGACCTGACTGTATTGTTAGGCGGAACCCACCTCACCCCAGCAGAGACCTGACTGTTGTGTACGGCGGATCCCACCTCACCCCAGCAGAAACCTGACTGTTGTGTGCGGCGGATCCCACCTCACCCCAGCAGAGACCTGACTGTTGTGTGCGGCGAATCCCACCTCACCACAGCAGAGACCTGACTGTTGTGTGGGGCGAATCCCACCTCACCCCAGCAGAGACCTGACTGTTGTGTACGGCGGATCCCACCTCACCCCAGCAGAGACCTGACTGTTGTGTTCGGCGGAACCTACCTCACCCCAGCAGAGACCTGACTGTTGTGTGCGGCGGATCCCACCTCACCCCAGCAGAGTTCTGACTGTTGTGTGCAGCGGATCCCCCCTCACCCCAGCAGAGACCTGACTGTTGTGTTCAGCGCAACCCACCTCACCCCAGCAGAGACCTGACTGTTGTGTTCGGCGGATCCCACCTCAACCCAGCAGAGACCTGACTGTTGTGTTCGGCAAATCCCACCTCACCCCAGCAGAGACCTGACTGTTGTGTTCGGCGGATCCCACCTCACCCCAGCAGAGACCTGACTGTTGTGTTCGGCAGAACCCACCTCACCCCAGCAGAGACCTGACTGTTGTGTTCGGCGGAACCCACCTCACCCCAGGAGAGACCTGACAGTTGTGTGCGGCGAATCCCACCTCACCCCAGCAGAGACCTGACTGTTGTGTTCGGCGAATCCCACCTCACCATAGCAGAGACCTGACTGTTGTGTGCGGCGAATCCCACCTCACCCCAGCAGAGACCTGACTGTTGTGTGCGGCGAATCCCACCTCACCCCAGCAGAGACCTGACTGTTGTGTGCGGCGGATCCCACCTCACCCCAGCAGAGACCTGACTGTTGTGTTCGGCGGATCCCACCTCACCATAGCAGAGACCTGACTGTTGTGTTCGGCGGAACCCACCTCAACCCAGCAGAGACCTGACTGTTGTGTGCGGCGGATCCCACCTCACCCCAGCAGAGACCTGACTGTTGTGTTCGGCGGATCCCACCTCACCCCAGCAGAGACCTGACTGTTGTGTTCGGCAGATCCCACCTCACCACAGCAGAGACCTGACTGTTGTGTGCGGCGAATCCCACCTCACCACAGCAGACACCTGACTGTTGTGTGCGGCGAATCCCACCGCACCACAGCAGAGACCTGACTGTTGTGTTCGGCGGATCCCACCTCACCCCAGCAGAGACCTGACTGTTGTGTGCAGCGAATCCCACCTCACCACAGCAGAGTTCTGACTGTTGTGTGCGGCGGATCCCACCTCACCCCAGCAGAGACCTGACTGTTGTGTTCGGCGGATCCCACCTCACCCCAGCAGAGACCTGACTGTTGTGTTCGGCGGATCCTACCTCACCCCAGCAGAGTTCTGACTGTTGTGTGCGGCGGAACCCACCTCACCCCAGCAGAGACCTGACTGTTGTGTTCGGCGGAACTTACCTCACCCCAGCAGAGACCTGACTGTTGTGTTCGGCGGAACCCACCTCACCCCAGCAGAGACCTGACTGTTGTGTTCGGCGGAACCCACCTCACCCCAGCAGAGACCTGACTGTTGTGTGCGGCGAATCCCACCTCACCACAGCAGAGACCTGACTGTTGTGTGGGGCGAATCCCACCTCACCCCAGCAGAGACCTGACTGTTGTGTACGGCGGATCCCACCTCACCCCAGCAGAGACCTGACTGTTGTGTTCGGCGGAACCTACCTCACCCCAGCAGAGACCTGACTGTTGTGTTCGGCGAATCTCACCTCACCACAGCAGAGACCTGACTGTTGTGTGCGGCGAATCCCACCTCACCACGGCAGAGACCTGACTGTTGTGTGGGGCGAATCCCACCTCACCCCAGCAGAGACCTGACTGTTGTGTTCGGCGAATCCCACCTCACCATAGCAGAGACCTGACTGTTGTGTGCGGCGGATACCACCTCACCCCAGCAGAGTTCTGACTGTTGTGTGCAGCGGATCCCCCCTCATCCCAGCAGAGACCTGACTGTTGTGTTCAGCGCAACCCACCTCACCCCAGCAGAGACCTGACTGTTGTGTTCGGCAGATCCCACCTCACCACAGCAGAGACCTGACAGCTGTGTGCGGCGAATCCCACCTCACCACAGCAGAGACCTGACTGTATTGTTAGGCGGATCCCACCTCACCCCAGCAGAGACCTGACTCTTGTGTACGGCTGATCCCACCTCACCCCAGCAGAGACCTGACTGTTGTGTTCGGCGGATCCCACCTCACCCCAGCAGAGACCTGACTGTTGTGTGCAGCAAATCCCACCTCACCACAGCAGAGACCTAACTGTTGTGTTTGGCGGATCCCACCTCACCCCAGCAGAGGCCTGACTGTTGTGTTCGGCAAATCCCACCTCACCCCAGCAGAGACCTGACTGTTGTGTTCGGCGGATCCCACCTCACCCCAGCAGAGACCTGACTGTTGTGTACGGCGGATCCCACCTCACCCCAGCAGAAACCTGACTGTTGTGTGTGGCGGATCCCACCTCACCCCAGCAGAGACCTGACTGTTGTGTTCGGCGAATCTCACCTCACCACAGCAGAGACCTGACTGTTGTGTGCGGCGAATCCCACCTCACCACGGCAGAGACCTGACTGTTGTGTGGGGCGAATCCCACCTCACCCCAGCAGAGACCTGACTGTTGTGTTCGGCGGATCCCACCTCACCCCAGCAGAGACCTGACTGTTGTGTGCGGCGAATCCCACCTCACCCCAGCAGAGACCTGACTATTGTGTACAGCGGATCCCACCTCACCCCAGCAGAGACCTGACTGTTGTGTTCGGCGGAACCTACCTCACCACAGCAGAGACCTGACTGTTGTGTTCGGCGGATCCCACCTCACCCCAGCAGAGACCTGACTGTTGTGTGCAGCGAATCCCACCTCACCACAGCAGAGTTCTGACTGTTGTGTGCGGCGGATCCCACCTCACCCCAGCAGAGACCTGACTGTTGTGTTCGGCGGATCCCACCTCACCCCAGCAGAGACCTGACTGTTGTGTTCGGCGGATCCCACCTCACCCCAGCAGAGTTCTGACTGTTTTGTGCAGCGGAACCCACCTCACCCCAGCAGAGACCTGACTGTTGTGTTCAGCGGAACCCACCTCACCCCAGCAGAGACCTGACTGTTGTGTTCGGCGGAACCCACCTCACCCCAGCAGAGACCTGACTGTTGTGTTCGGCGGAACCCACCTCACCCCAGCAGAGACCTGACTGTTGTGTGCGGCGGATCCCACCTCACCCCAGCAGAGACCTGACTGTTGTGTTCGGCGGAACCCACCTCACCCCAGGAGAGACCTGACTGTTGTGTGCGGCGAATCCCACCTCACCATAGCAGAGACCTGACTGTTGTGTTCGGCGGATCCCACCTCACCCCAGCAGAGACCTGACTGTTGTGTGCAGCGAATCCCACCTCACCACAGCAGAGACCTAACTGTTGTGTTTGGCGGATCCCACCTCACCCCAGCAGAGGCCTGACTGTTGTGTTTGGCAAATCCCACCTCACCCCAGCAGAGACCTGACTGTTGTGTTCGGCGGATCCCACCTCACCCCAGCAGAGACCTGACTGTTGTGTACGGCGGATCCCACCTCACCCCAGCAGAAACCTGACTGTTGTGTGTGGCGGATCCCACCTCACCCCAGCAGAGACCTGACTGTTGTGTTCGGCGAATCTCACCTCACCCCAGCAGAGACCTGACTGTTGTGTGGGGCGAATCCCACCTCACCCCAGCAGAGACCTGACTGTTGTGTGCGGCGAATCCCACCTCACCACAGCAGAGACCTGACTGTTGTGTGGGGCGAATCCCACCTCACCCCAGCAGAGACCTGACTGTTGTGTTCGGCGGATCCCACCTCAACCCAGCAGAGACCTGACTGTTGTGTGCGGCGAATCCCACCTCACCCCAGCAGAGACCTGACTATTGTGTACAGCGGATCCCACCTCACCCCAGCAGAGACCTGACTGTTGTGTGCGGCGAATCCCACCTCACCATAGCAGAGACCTGACTGTTGTGTTCGGCGGATCCCACCTCACCCCAGCAGAGACCTGACTGTTGTGTGCGGCGAATCCCACCTCACCACAGCAGAGACCTGACTGTTGTGTACGGCGGAATCCTACCTCACCACAGCAGAGACCTGACTGTTGTGTTCGGCGGATCCCACCTCACCCCAGCAGAGACCTGACTGTTGTATGCGGCGGATCCCACCTCACCCCAGCAGAGACCTGACTGTTGTGTGCGGCGGAATCCTACCTCACCACAGAAGAGACCTGACTGTTGTGTGCTGCCAATCCCACCTCACCACAGCAGAGACCTGACTGTTGTGTACGGCGGAATCCTACCTCACCACAGCAGAGACCTGACTGTTGTGTTCGGCGGATCCCACCTCACCCCAGCAGAGACCTGACTGTTGTGTGCGGCGAATCCCACCTCACCACAGCAGAGACCTGACTGTTGTGTGCGGCGAATCCCACCTCACCCCAGCAGAGACCTGACTGTTGTATGCGGCGGATCCCACCTCACCCCAGCAGAGACCTGGCTGTTGTGTGCGGCGGAATCCTACCTCACCACAGAAGAGACCTGACTGTTGTGTGCAGCCAATCCCACCTCACCACAGCAGAGACCTGACTGTTGTGTGCGGCGAATCCCACCTCACCTCAGCAGAGACCTGACTGTTGTGTGCGGCGAATCCCACCTCACCCCAGCAGAGACCTGACTGTTGTGTTCGGCGGATCCCACCTCACCCCAGCAGAGACCTGACTGTTGTGTGCGGTGGATCCCACCTCAGCCCAGCAGAGTCCTGACTGTTGTGTTCGGCGGATCCCACCTCACCCCAGCAGAGACCTGACTGTTGTGTGCGGCGGATCCCACCTCACCACAGCAGAGACCTGACTGTTGTGTGCGGCGGATCCCACCTCACCACAGCAGAGACCTGACTGTTGTGTTCAGTGAACCCACCTCATCACAGCATAGACCTAACTGCTGTGTTCAGTGAAAGCACCTCATCACAGCATAGACCTTTTATTTCACTTGAATTTCATTTCTTTAACAGTTTCACAGCATCAGAACTTTGTTTTTCTTACCAAAGCATCATTTTTAGCTGCATTTTTAGCTAAGCTCCACCCATCAAAGAAAACTGCCCAGGCTTTTTTCCCCTGATGCTGTGCAAAGCATAATGGGATTTCTGATGTTGTTATTCACGTTGCCTAGCAACTGGGAGTGGTGATCAGCACACAAGACAGTTGGAACTGTGTCTCATGCTCGCTGTCACCTCCTTTCAACCAAAAAGATGGCTGCCATCATGAAATCACAAACCTTTGCCTGTTTTTAAAACAGGGTGGGTAAGAGATTATATTACCTATCTATTTTAATTAACATAACTAATGAAACTTAACGACAGTATGTTTGTTTAGGCTGAAGTTCCTCTTTAATTAGGGCTCATTCACACTACAAGAGCTTTTCTAAGCGCTTTGTGATTTAAAAAGCTCTTGCTGTTATCCTGTGTGTGTGCCCACACTGGAGCGATGTGATTTCGTAAACATCCCCCATTGCATTGCATTAGCAAGAGCTAAACCACATTCAAAAGTTGAGATGTTGCATTCCCTGTGTAACAGGAGCACAATGCAACAGAACAAAAAAGTATACTTGGGTACAGTGAAGCACAGTGAAGCATAAATTCAATGAAAAGTATTCTTCACGTACTGTTGACGCACGCGTTTACCGGTATCACACTACATGCAGTGCCTTACCATACTGCAACCTGCTATGCTGCAACGCTCCCGCCACACTGTGATCGTCACAAAGGTGGTGCATTGCATTGTGGTAAGCTGCATGACAAAGCAGCTGTTAAACTGCACCACTGTGAACGGGGCCAGTGGCTAGATACACAGTGGACATTGCATTTCTTGTAACAGCTGGAACGCAATGTAATGGGAAAGTCGCTCCACACATTATTCCTGCGTTGAGTTGCTTACAGTGAAGCATACAGCCAATAAAATGTATGCTTCACTGTCCCTCTGCATATTGCAGTAACGCACTGCATAGGATGCCACATGCCATTAAACTCCACCGGCCTCACCATGAACGCTGCATAGGTGGTGCATTGAGGAAAACTACATCACAATGCGGCCACACCACAGCGCACCACTGTTTATATAGCCATAGGTAAACATGGACAATTCCTTCAGCTGTGCTGCACATCAGTTGTGCGGTGCTGACAGCAACTGATTTAGTGTAAGCCTGGCCTAAAGCCAATTTTCATGCAACTAATAACCATGTCATTGGATTAGCACTGTACAAATTCAGTCTGCACTAATTCCATTCCAACTTTACTAGAGTAGAGAGATGAGCTCTAAATTCAACTTTAGCAGCATTTCTTAAAGGGGTTCTCCATTGTATTTTATAAAGCTAAAACTGACACTTACCTGGTGCTTCTATCGGCCCCTTGCAGCTGTAATGTCCCGCGCTGTCCTCCTCCGATGCTCCGTTCCCCGCCGCCAGTAACCTGCTAATTGTTCATCTAACTAGATGAATAGAACTGCAGCTGCATGCTCACTCCCGTGCGTGTCACCGGGAGCTTACTACGCAGGTGCAGTACAGTACTGCATTACAGTACTGTACAGTACAGCCACGGCCTCGCAGCCACACTTCTATTCATCTAGTTAGATGAACAATTAGCAGGTTACCGGCGCCGGGGAACGTAGCATCGGAGGAGGACAGCGCGGGACATCACAGCTGCAGGGGGCCGATAGAAGCACCAGGTAAGTGTCAGTTTTAGCTTTTTAAAATATACCGGAGAACTCTGTGGCTACGTACCATACAATTTTTAAAATATCTGTTTAATTCAAGGATAGCAATCAATTTTTCTTACTGATTCAATGTACCACACACCTATTCAATTTTTACCCAATCACGAATAAAATAATTGAAAGCTCAGAAAAAAATGATTGGAACTTTACATCAAGTAATTGACAATCTATCACACACCATACAATTCTTGAAAAAGTTAGTCTGAAATTTCCAACATGTCCAATTTCCAAAAATCGAAAAAAAAAAAACCGGGAAATCCGATCACATTTATTAATCGAGAACAAAGAAAAGCTCTCAATTTTTCAAGACAAACGATCGTAATTATCGAATTTGTGAAAAATTGGATATTTTAATTGTATGGTGTGTGGCCACCTTTACAGTTACCATGGTTTCTACCTAGCAGTTACTGATGTAATGAACTGTCACTTTTTTTTCCTGATTAAACTCCCATTAATATGTACTGGACATTTTGTTGTCATTTTCAGCAGTTACATGCAGTTTATTTTCAATCTATTTGAAAGGGCTCTAATGCTGGCCATACACGGCCCAGATTCTTCTTATCAATCGAGCCGCTGATGGCTTGATTGATAATTTCCGACATGTCCGATCACCGCGCGGATCAATCGGGGCAGTCGCGGGGACGAGCAGGGATGCGGCGGGAGTCGAGCGGGGACGCGCGGTTCGGACCGTGTATGCCCCACCTCCAAATCGTCACAAAACTCCGCCCCACCTCCCTTGGCCAAATGACCTAATATTGCCTATAGTATGTATGGGACATTTAGCTGTAATTTTCAGCAGTTCCCTGTTGCTGTGCAGCTCTGCATGCAGCCGCCCTATTCCCTTGTGTTCAGCAGCCTTATGTACCGGATTTCCCATAAGGCTGAAAATATCCCTTCACTGCTCATAACTCAATTGCGTCCGCGATATTTATCTCTAACTCCAGTGAATTCTATAGACATTGTTACAGTAACCATACTTATCAGGTCCAGCAGGGGGCGCTCCGGCACAGTAATGCCTCCTCTCTGCTGACATGCGGGCTCCTGGCTGCTCCGTGATGCCGCTGGCTGCTGCTCAGAGATCTGCCCTCTGCTCCAGCCTCAGCCACGTCCAGCTCCTTCACCTGTCCCCGCTAGTATGTCCGCGAGGGGGTTGTTTACAGGAAGCAGCTGCTCCACTATGACGTCACGCTGATGCCTCGAGGCTCCCATCGCCCACTGGTTGCACAGCTCCCATCAGGTCACAAGCTCGAGGCATCAGCGTGACGTCATAGTAGAGCAGCTGCCTCCTGTAAACAAACCTCCGCGGGATATGTGTATATATGTATGTATTACTTTGGCCAGCGCAACCAGCCCCCCTGGCCAAAGTAATACATACATCTATACACATATACCATAACACTACATTAATATATAATATATTGTACCATGACATTACATTCATTTTATTATCTATATATTTGGAAGAGCTCGGGAAGCCACGCCCCCAAACCGTCACTAAGCCCCGCCCCAGTTTCCCTGGCCAAAGTACTGCACTTTATGTAATATATACACAAATACCAATATATTTCGAAGAGCATTGGTATGGGTGCGAGCCCCCGCCCCCAAACCGTCACTAAGCCCCGCCCCAAACAGCACGAAACTCCACCCCCAGCCAAAGTACTTTATGTAATATAAACACATGTACCCTAAGACCATGTAACGTAAGACCAGTGCGAAGCACCGCCCCCAATCGGCACGAGACCCCCGTCTAAAATGACTTTAGAATTGCCTATAGTATGTATGGGACATTTAGCTGTAATTTTCAGCAGTTCCCTGTTGCTGTGCAGCTCTGCATGTAGCCGCCCTATTCCCTTGTGTTCAGCATCCTTATGTGCGGGATTTCCCATAAGGCTGAAAATATCCCTTCACTGCTCATAACTCAATTGCCTCCCCGATATTTATCTCTAACTCCAGTGAATTCTATAGACATTGTTACAGTAACCATACTTATCAGGTCCAGCAGGGGGCGCTACGGCACAGTAATGCCTCCTCTCTGCTGACATGCGGGCTCCTGGCTGCTGCTCAGAGATCTGCCCTCCGCTCCAGCCTCAGTCACGTCCAGCTCCTTCACCTGTCCCCGCTAGTGTGTCCGCGGGGGGTTGTTTACAGGAAGCAGCTGCTCCACTATGACGTCACGCTGATGCCTCGAGCTTGTGTGAGGTGATGGGAGCTGTGCAACCAGCCTCCCTGGCCAAAGTAATACATATATACACATATTACCATAACATTACATATATATATATATATATATATATACACATATTACCATAACATTACATATATATATATATATATATATATATATATATATATATATATATATATATATATATATATATATATATATATATATATATATATATATATATATATTTATTAATTACCATGACATTACATTACATTCATTTTATTATCAATATATTTGAAAAAGCACGGGATCCACGTGAAGCCGCGCCCCCAAACTGACACTAAGCCCCGCCCAAATGGCATGGAACTCCACCCCCAGATTCCCTGGCCAAAGTACTTTATATAATATATACATGTATACAGTACCATAGCATTACATTAATACATAACATTATATTAATGTAATTTTAAGATTATATAAAAGGGTGCTGAGATCAGCGTAAAACACTGCCCTGCCCGCAGCTAAGCCCCGCCCCAATTACATGAAACTCCGCCTCAGCTCCCCTGGCCAAAGTACTTTAAGCAATTTATACACTTACTAGTGGACCTAAGCCCAGGCTAGGTCTGTCCCCACCAGGCACCCGTCGCACACCCATCGCACGCTGCGCAAGCCCACCCCTTCTGGCCCCGTCCCCCTCCGGCTCTCGGCCGTGTCTCTGCATCCCTGCACATGCGCAGTGCTCAAAAAGCACTGACGGGTGGACATGGGACGCAGCGACACTTGCCTTGTATTAGGTAGGATAACATTAAATTTTATTTTCAATATATTTCAAAGGGCGCTGGGACGAGTGTGAAGCTCCGCCCCAACTGTCAGAGCCCCGCCGCCAATTGGCACAAAACTCCGCCCTGAGCTCCCCTGGGCAAAGTACTTTAAAATGGATACCATACCATAACATTACACCTTAGGGCTTGTTCACACTAGGAATTAGCGATAACCGCAAAATGCCCATGATCGTGGCAGTGATAACACTGCCATAGACTAGAATAGGACTAGCATTTTGAAAAAAAATGCTAGCGGTTTGCGGTTAGCGGGAATCGCGCAATTCCCACGTAGGTGTGAACGAGGCCTAAATCTTATTACATCATCATATTTTATTATGTTCCCAAATCACTGCTAAGCCCCGCCTGTAAAATGACATGTAACTCTACCCCCAGTCTCCCATTAGCTCTGCCCTCACTGGCACTGTGAGGAAACCCAGGCACCGCGCAAGCATTTGGAACAGGAAATCCCCCCCCCCCCCCCCCCCCGCTGCCTGATCAGTGAATTATCTGTAGCCAGTGCAGTTTCTAGGCTAAAATGCACCCAGGGCGAGGGTGTAAAAATTGCGCCCCCCCAGAAGCAAGGTATGGGTGCCCGCAGTGTAGGTTAGCCAGGTCTAGTTGCACTCAGTATAGATTCCCCCAGAATAGGTAGCCAGCTATAGGTCCCCCCAGTATAGGTAGCCAGGCATAGGTGAGCCAGTATAGTTGACTCCGGTATAGGTTAGCCAGGTAGGTGCCTCCAGCATAGGTAGCCAGTATAGTTGCCCACAGTATAGGTTAGATAGGCAGGCGTCCCCGGTATAAGTTAGATAGGTAGGTGTCCCCAGTACAGGTTAGCTAGGTGGGTGCCTCTAATATAGGTAGCCAGAATAGTTGCCCCCAGCATAGGTTAGATAGGTAGATGCGCCCAGTATAGGTTAGTTAGGTAGGTGCCTCCAATATAGGTAGCCAGTATAGTTGTCACCTGTATAGACTAGCTAGGTAGGTAGGTGCCCCCAATACAGATTAGATAAGTTAATGCTCCCACTATAGGTTAGATCGGTAGCTGCCCCCCCCAGTATAGGTTAGGTAGGTGCCCCCCAGTATAGGTTAGATAGGTAGCTGCCCCCCAGTATAGGTTAGATAGGTAGCTGCCCCCCAGTATAGGTTAGATTAGGTAGCTGCCCCCTCAGTATAGGTTAGATTAGGTAGCTGCCCCTCAGGTTAGATAGGTAGCTGACCCCCCAGTATAGGTTAGGTAGGTGCCCCCAGTATAGGTTAGATAGGTAGCTGCCCCCTCAGTATAGGTTAGATTAGGTAGCTGCCCCCCAGTATAGGTTAGATAGGTAGCTGCCCCCAGTATTGGTTAGATAGGTAGGTGCCCCCCAGTATAGGTTAGATAGGTAGCTGCCCCAGTATAGATTAGGTAGCTGCCCCCCAGTATAGGTTAGATTAGGTAGGTGCCCCCCAGTATAGGTTAGATTAGGTAGGTGCCCCCCAGGATAGGTTAGATAGGTAGCTGCCCCAGTATAGGTTAGGTAGGTGCCCCCCATGATGGAGGGGGGAGCCGCAGCCGCGGGGAGGGCAGCCTGACCTCTCCCTCCCTTCCTCTCCCTGGGCCGCCCTCCGTGCGATCCCCCCTCGGAGTGCAGAGTAATGCAGCAGGGAAGCGCTATGCAAAACTACTCACCTCGCTGGCTCCAAGCGCTGCTCTCCCGCCGACAGTCTCCTCTCTGCCTACACGCTGATACACACACACGCTGCTAAACAGGAAGCAACGTGTGTGTGTGTGTATCAGCGTGTAGGCAGAGAGGAGACTGGCGGCGAGAGAGCAGCGCTTGGAGCCAGCGAGGTGAGTAGTTTTCTATAGCGCTTCCCTGCTGCATTACTCTGCACTCCGAGGGGGGATCGCACGGAGGGCGGCCCGGGGAGAGGAAGGGAGGGAGAGGTCGGGCTGCCCTCCCTGCGGCTGCAGCTCCCCCTCCATCACAGCGCCCCCCTTCCAGCAGCGCCCCGGGCGGCGGCACGCCCCGCACGGTCGTAGAAACGGCCATGTCTGTAGCGCTTGCCCTTTCACACCACACTGATGTTCTATTTTTTTTTCTCCTATTATCAATATAGTTTTTTGACTCTGTCCCTTGCACTTAGGGCGATCACAAGCATAATAGTGCTGCGTTGCAATCACAGTACCTTAAAGAGGCGCTGTAACAAAATTTTCAGCCTTATTTCTTCTATCCTATAAGTTCCTATACCTGTTCTAATGTGGTCTGTCTTACTGCAGCCTTTCTTATTTGCACAGTGGCTGTATTATCTCTGTTATATAATCTAATCTTTCCTTTGCCGGCTTTGTTGGCTCAGGAAGGAATGTGCTGCTCTGCTTGTGATAGGCAGAGGTTATACACACCCTCTCCAAGCCCCCTCCAGGCTCTGTATGAGTCACAGACTGAGCTTCTCTCAGCCTATCACATGCTGGTTAGCAGCCATGTCTTTTGTTTGTAAACACTGCCTAAAATTGGCAATTACAAGCCAGGATTGCAGCAGGGAGTGGCAGAAACAGCATAGAGAGGCCCAGGAGAACATAATGAATAGAATGGTATGCTTTTTATTGTAAGAATTTTAGAGTACAGATTCTCTTTAAAGAGGACCTTCATGCAGAAAATAACAATCCAAACTATTTACTGCATTCAATTGCTGGGCGTTTTTTCTTGGAAGAAAGAGGGCAGGCGGGCTAAGTGGCGGAAGTGTAGTGATGCGGGGTCTTCGGGGCAGCTTCGTCGGACGAGACTCCGGAGGTAAATATAACTTTTCATTACAGCAGTGCTGACTGATTTGTATTTTCTGCATGGAGGTCCTCTTTAACCACTTCACAACTGAGGGGTTCTACCCTTATGGACCAGAACAATTTTCACCTTTGAGCACTCCTCCCATTCCCAATAACTTTATCACTACTTATCACAACAAAATGATCTATATCTTGTGGCTTTCGCCACAAATCACGCTGTCTTTGGGTGGTACATTTTGCTAAGAATTATTTTATTCGAAATGCATTTTAACAGGAATAATAATAAAAAAAAGGAAAAGATGCATTATTTCTCAGTTTTCAGCCATTATAGTCTTAAAATAAAACATGCTACTGTGGATAAAACCCACACATTTTATTTGACCCAGTTATTACAACGTTTAAATTATGTTCCTCCCTAGTACAATGTATTTTAAAAGGTAGGAGGATATAGGCACCACAATGTACTGTATACAAACACAGTGACGCCTCTTGCACACTACATGCGATTCCGATTTTTTCATACAATCTGATTTTTGATTCAGATTTAAAAACGTAGCAGCATGCACTACTTTTTTTAAAAAATCGTAATTAAAAATTGGAACGTATAAAAAAAAAACAAAAAAAATCGGAATCGCATGTAGTGTGCAAGAGGCCTCACTGTGTAGATCTCGTCTCCCGGCTGTACTGCAGCATGCTCTTGTTGCTTCATGTAATTAAGATGCAAAGATGACAATACTGTAGAAAAGAGAGGGACAGGCACTGCTGCGAGATAGATTTAATAGTAGTGTTCAGTGGTTACAGGCAGTCAGTCATAGTGTGACAGTCAATCCATTAAACATACTGGTTTGCAGGGCTGGTCTCATGCAGTGGGTGCAAGCACAAAAAGCCTAATGGCCGTTTCACGCCAAGCGGCTGTTTTTCGGAGGCTGCCATCCGTTAGGCTTTTTGTGCCCGCACCCACTGCATGAGACCAGCCCTGCAAACCGGTATGTTTAATGGATTGCAACATCTGTCACAAAAAGCCTAACGGCCATTTTACACCGAACGTCGCTGATTCTGAGGCTGACACAGCATCAGAAGATGCGCTGCTTGGCGTGACATAGCCGTTAGGCGTTTTGTGCCCGCACCCACTGCATGAGACCAGCCCTGCAAACCAGTATGTTTAATGGATTAACTGCCACATCTGTCACGCTATGAATGACTGCCTGTAACCACTGCGCACTACCATTAAATCTATCTATCAGCAGTGCCTGTCGCTCTCTTTTCTGAGCAGTAGATAAAAACGAAATTGGAACTTACCTGGGGCTTCCTCCAGCCCACCATAGGCCGCGAGGTCCCCCGGCATCTTCCTGGCTCCTCTCCCGGTCCCGCTGATGACTTCATTACCGCCGACACCCGGGCCGATTCTCGGCCCAACACTTCCTGAGCGGTGACGCTCCGCTTCATCATGCCGGCCGCTACACGTTATCATGGTGGCTGGCGTGACAGTCTTGCACATGCGTGGATCAAAGTTAGAAAAACGCACATGTGCAGGACTGTCACGCCGGTCACCTGATGACGCGTAGCGGCACCGTTTAGGAAGTGTTGGGCCCACACTCGGCCCGGGTGTAGCCAGTGATGAAGTCACCAGCGGGACCGGGAGAGGAGCCAGGAGGATGTCGGGGGACCTTACGGCCTACAGTGGGCTGGAGGAAGCCCCAGGTAAGTACCGATTTCATTTTAATTTACTGCTCAGGGTCCCTTTAAAATGTTATCTTTGGAGAGATGCCTATGTCATTTCCCATCATACTAGGGCCTGTTTCCACTGGAGCGGAAAACGCTCCGAATCCGCATTGTTTCCCCGCAGGCAAATCGCGTGGGGAAACTCTGCCATAGGAAACTATGGCGCCGCTGGCCAAATCGCTTACCCTAGGGATTCGGCCGACACTGCCGACAGTTTTCGCGTGGGAGGCTGCGAATCCCATAGCCGTGCAGGCACGGATTCTGGGATTCGCCTGCGTTCCCACAGACCCGGAAGTGCCGCCGTGCGTCTCACTGACACGTGCGGTACAAGTGGAAACTGGCCCTTAGGGTACAAAGAAGTATCACTGCCCCACAAGTGTGTGCTAAGGCTGTAAGTAGTAATACAAACAAAAAGGGGGGTATCAGCCCTGAAGAACTAGCACTACACCGTGTATATGCAAATATAGAAAATATTTATCAATCAATATACACCACTACAAAATTGTTAAAATCAATTAAGAATAAGGGAGCCATATCCACATGCACAATATGTCCATCATATAGGAAAACATACCTATAATTCTCAATCAATAATAATATATGATAAATGCTAGCAACCAAGATGCTCAGAATATGAGCTCTCTTGGGCTAAGAACCCGGGTTCAGTAACTCAGCTGATAAAGTGAAATAATAAACGCGCTGCAGTAGAAACAGAGAACAGATGCATAGAAAAAACCTGATACAGTAACCAAATGCATCCTAACAGTAATGAGTGAGATCAGACCGTGAGTATAGGTGAACAGTGTAGAGATAAGGCAGCTGTGATACTTAGCTGAGCAAGGAGGTAAGCAATGGCAGTGGTGAGGACCAGGTAGGGAACCTCCGATGGACTGCTCCACCGGTATCGCGGCCGTCACGCCGATTTTTCAAAGAGCGGGGGGATCCGTGCATCTGCTGGCATGCTAACGTCAGATTAAATAGTGGAGGTCAGGAGCGACATCAGCGGATGTGACGTCAGAGCAGTTCCCGGCGAAGGCTCGTACAGGAAGCGGCCCGACAGCCTCCAAAGAATACGGAACCACGGAAGTATGTATTAGGTCATACAAACGCTTAAAGGTAAATGGTACGAGTAGCAGCCTGAAAGCCTTCAGAGAGTGCGGACCCACGCTGGAGCGCATATAGGGAAGTAAATATAAGGCTATACAAGGCGCTTAAGGAGGGAAATCCTATAAAAAGGGGCCAGTAAGCCTGCAAAAACTATGGAGCCATGTTGGAGCGCAAATAAGGAAGTGAATACAAGGCAATATGGAGCGCTTAGGAGTGAATTAACATGTTGGTAAACGTTTGAGCTCACTCATATATAATCACATCTACTTATCAATATAATCAAACATAGCACATGCAAATGGAGATTAACCAAAAATCATACAACATTTATAATGTGCAAATATGAGTATGAAGTCCTATTAAAGGAAAAGGGATAGAAAAAACAAACAGTCCCAGCAAATGAGCAGTTCTCAATCCAACCATGAACAGCGACGCAAAATAGTACAAAAACGCGTCAGGTAAAATATAATACAAGAATGATTTCTTAAAGAGAGTCCATTCACCAAAAATATACATGTAATGGTGTGTCCATGGTCCATACAAGAGTCCAAGAAATACAGACAGGAATGGCATAACATAGTAATGTCATCATCAAGGATGGATATACATGATCAAAATCCGAGCACAGCTCTGAAACACAAAAGATAAACATGTAAATACACAAATCACTATAGATAGAAGCCCTACAAGAAACCAGAGAAGTCAACCTCTTCATTGAGACCCATTGGTGCCTTGGTGTTCGGATTACAAATCCACCTAGCCTCTTTTTGCAAAAGTATATTTACAATGTCACCTCTCCTAATCGAGGGTTTGACGCACTCAAGGCCAAACACCCGTAATTGACTGTATGATCCAGCATGATATTCCAGAAAGTGTGATGCTATTGATGTAAGATAACTATGTAAGATTGGGGGAAGTAAAAGGAACGCACTAGGGATTGATGCTGCGCTTGCAATAGGTCAATGCTTTGTGCAGTGAAGTGATCCCAGAACAAATCTGGGGGAAGGGGGGAGAAGTGATTTTGTTTTAGGAAAAAAAACCTGTATACATTTTTATATACTTACTGGGTCTTCTGATTTCTGGCTTCCCCGCCCCCTGAAGGGCACACAAGTCGCTGCAAAATCACTTTTGACGAGCAATTAAAAAGTGATTTTGCAGCACTCCTATGTTATGCATTAGAGTGAAATTGTTCCAAAAATGCAGCAGGACACGCACTTCCAATTTGGTCTAATCACAATTGCGGGTGTGGATTTCCCACCATTGAATAGCAGCATTTTGCACATTCACAAAATACCGGTAAAATTGCCATGCGCAGGCAACATTACTAATGCCAGTTACGTATTACCTAAGTACAGTATAAACTCGTTATAGTAAATGATGATATAGTAATACTTCAGCTATAGTAAACTAAATGTCCAGGTCCGGGCCAAGCAGCAATATATAAGGATATGGGAGTAACGCCTGGCACAGAGTACTCTCATAATATACTTGGGTATAGTAAATATTCGGGTATAGTAAACTACCTCTCCAGGTCCCGTCCAATCTCCATTGTAAGTCTATGGGAGCAACGCCTGGTATAGTAAACCTGGATATAATAAAACTTCTGTTATAGTAAACAAGTTATGCTTAGAGCTGTCAGAGCATTGCAATGCCTGAAGGGACTTGTAGTTCCACCACAGCTGGAGTGCCAAGGTTAACCATTACTGACCTATGGCCTCCTCCTCCCCAATAGCCATAGCCATTCCTCTCCTAAGTCCACGGTTCTTGCGATTGTATGTAATGCCTTATGGCATCACACGCTAATAAAAATAAGTAAAATTACACAGCCCATAACGCTCCTAAAAAAGGAATGCCGGACCACAAGATGGTGAGAATGACAAACATATAACAAAAAGACAAATCATATAACATGCATAAGACAAGCAATCACAGACATGCACATATTTTACACATAAAAAGGCCCACAAAGTGAGCTGTAAAAAAGAGTTGGGTGGCATCTGCGAATAGAGAGTACTGATCCTTATGGAAACACACACTGAAATTAAACCATCAGCCCGTCGCTCCCCTAAATAGGAGGGCCGGACCACAAAGCACGGAGTATGACGAACATAAAACAAAAAAATACATCTTCTAAAGTTTTAAACTTCCTCTTCCACAACCTATGGCAGTGATGGCAAACCTTGGCACTCCAATTGTCAGAAAACTACGAATCCCACCATTCCTTTGCCTCCCTGAGTTATGCTTAGAGCTGTCAGAGCATTGCAATGCCTGATGGGACTTATAGTTCCACCACAGCTGGAGTGCTAAGGTAAGCCATCACTGACCTATGGCCTCCTCCTCCCCAATAGCCATAGCCATTCCTCTCCTAAATCCATGGTTGTTGCGCACTGCATGTAACGCCTTATGGCTTCAAATGCTAAAAAAAAGACATAAGATTGCACTATCAGCTCGTCACGGTCCTAAAAAAGGAGTGCCGGACTACATGGTGAGAATGACAAACCTATAACAAAAGACAAACCATATAACATGCATCAGACAAACCATTGACAGACATACACATATTTTACACATAAAAAGGCCCACAAAGTAAACTGTAAAAAATTATTGGGTGGCATCTGCGAGTAGAGAGTACCGATTTTTATGGCATTACACACTGAAATTCCCAAAGCCCATAAGCCCGTTGCGCTCCTAACCAAAGGGCGCCGGACCACAAGGCGGTAAATTTGACAAACATGAAACAAACAAAAGACAAACCATTTAACATGCATAAAAACAAACAATCCCACCTCACCCCAGCAGACTGTTGAGCTCGGCAGGTCCCACCTCACCCCAGCAGAGAACTGACTGTTGAGCTCGGCGAATCCCACCTCAACCCAGCAGAGACCTGACTGTTGAGCTTGGCAAATCCAACCTCACCCCAGCAGAGACCTGACTGTTGAGCTCGGCGAATCCCACCTCACCCCAGCAGAGACCTGACTGTTGAGGCCGGCGAATCCCACCCCACCCCAGCAGAGACCTGACTGTTGAGTTCGCCGAATCCTGCCTCACCCCAGCAGAGACCTCACTGTGGAGTTCGCCGAATCACGCCCCCCCCCCCCAGCAGAGACCTGACTGTGGAGTTCGCCGAATCACGCCTCACCCCAGCAGAGACCTGACTGTGGAGTTCGCCGAATCACGCCTCACCCCAGCAGAGACCTGACTGTGGAGTTCGGCGAATCCCGCCTCGCCCCAGCAGAGACCTGACTGTTGAGTTTGGCGAATCCCACCTCACCCCAGCAGAAACCTGACTGTTGAGTTCGCCGAATCCCGCCTCATCCCAGCAGAGACCTGACTGTTGAGTTCGCCGAATCCCGCCTCACCCCAGCAGAGACCTGACTGTTGTGTGTGGCGAATCCCACCTCACCACAGCAGAGACCTGACTGCTGTGTGCGGCGGATCCCACCTCACCCCAGCAGAGACCTGACTGTTGTGTTCGGCGAATCCCACCTCACCCCAGCAGAGACCTGACTGTTGTGTTCGGCGAATCCCACCTCACCACAGCAGAGACCTGACTGCTGTGTGCGGCGGAATCCCACCTCACCACAGCAGAGACCTGACTGTTGTGTGCGGCGAATCCCACCTCACCCCAGCAGAGACCTGACTGTTGTGTGCGGCGGAACCCACCTCACCCCAGCAGAGACCTGACTGTTGTGTGTGGCGAATCCCACCTCACCACAGCAGAGACCTGACTATTGTGTGCGGCGAATCCCACCTCACTACAGCAGAGACCTGACTGTTGTGTGCGGTGGAATCCCACCTCACCACAGCAGAGACCTGACTGTTGTGTGCGGCGAATCCCACCTCACCCCAGCAGAGACCTGACTGTTGTGTGCGGCGAATTCCACCTCACCCCAGCAGAGACCTGACTGTTGTGTGCGGCGGATCCCACCTCACCCCAGCAGAGACCTGACTGTTGTGTTCGGCGGATCCCACCTCACCCCAGCAGAGACCTAACTGTTGTGTGCGGCGAATCCCACCTCACCACAGCAGAGTTCTGACTGTTGTGTGCGCCGAATCCCACCTCACCCCAGCAGAGACCTGACTGTTGTGTGCGGCGAATCCCACCTCACTACAGCAGAGACCTGACTGTTGTGTGCGGTGAATCCCACCTCACTACAGCAGCTACCTGACTGTTGTGTTCGGCGGAATCCCACCTCACCAAAGCAGAGACCTGACTGTTGTGTGCGGCGGAATCCCACCTCACCACAGCAGAGACCTGACTGTTGTGTGCGGCGGATCCCACCTTACCCCAGCAAAGACCTGAGTGTTGTGTGCGGCGAATCCCACCTCACCACAGCAGAGACCTGACTGTTGTGTGCGGCGAATCCCACCTTACGCCAGCAGAGACCTGACTGTTGTGTGCGGCGGATCCCACCTCACCCCAGCAGAGACCTGACTGTTGTGTGTGGCGAATCCCACCTCACTACAGCAGAGACCTGACTGTTGTGTTCGGCGGAATCCCACCTCACCACAGCAGAGACCTGACTGTTGTGTGCGGTGGAATCCCACCTCACCACAGCAGAGACCTGACTGTTGTGTGCGGCGAATCCCACCTCACCCCAGCAGAGACCTGACTGTTGTGTTCGGCGGATCCCAGCTCACCCCAGCAGAGACCTAACTGTTGTGTGCGGCGGATCCCACCTCACCCCAGCAGAGACCTGAATGTTGTGTGCGGCGAATCCCACCTCACCACAGCAGAGACCTGACTGTTGTGTTCGGCGGATCCCACCTAACCCCAGCAGAGACCTGACTGTTGTGTGCGGCGGATCCCACCTCACCCCAGCAGAGACCGGACTGTTGTGTGCGGCGGATTCCACCTTACCCCAGCAGAGACCTGACTGCTGTGTGCGGCGGATCCCACCTCACCCCAGCAGATACCTGACTGTTGTGTTCGGCGGATCCCACCTCACCCCAGCAGAGACCTGACTGTTGTGTGCGGCGGAATCCCACCTCACCACAGCAGAGACCTGACTGTTGTGTGCGGCGAATTCCACCTCACCCCAGCAGAGACCTGACTGTTGTGTGCGGCGGATCCCACCTCACCCCAGAAAAGACCTGACTGTTGTGTGCGGCGAATCCCACCTCACCCCAGCAGAGACCTGACTGTTGTGTTCGGTGGATCCCACCTCACCCCAGCAGAGACCTGACTGTTGTGTGCGGCGAATCCCACCTCACCACAGCAGAGACCTGACTGTTGTGTTCGGCGGAATCCCACCTCACCACAGCAGAGACCTGACTGTTGTGTGCAGCGAATCCCACCTCACCACAGCAGAGTTCTGACTGTTGTGTGCGGCGGATCCCACCTCACCACAGCAGAGACCTGACTGTTGTGTGCGGCGAATCCCACCTCACTACAGCAGAGACCTGACTGTTCTGTTCGGCGGAATCCCACCTCACCACAGCAGAGACCTGACTGTTGTGTGCGGCGAATCCCACCTCGCTACAGCAGCTACCTGACTGTTGTGTTCGGCGGAATCCCACCTCACCAAAGCAGAGACCTGACTGTTGTGTGCGGCGGAATCCCACCTCACCACAGCAGAGACCTGACTGTTGTGTGCGGTGGAATCCCACCTCACCACAGCAGAGACCTGACTATTGTGTGCGGCAAATCCCACCTCACTACAGCAGAGACCTGACTGTTGTGTTCGGCGGAATCCCACCTCACCACAGCAGAGACCTGACTGTTGTGTGCGGTGGATCCCACCTCACCCAGCAGAGACTTGACTGTTGTGTGCGGCGAATCCCACCTCACCACAGCAGAGACCTGACTGTTGTGTGCTGCGAATCCCACCTCACCCCAGCAGAGACCTGACTGTTGTGTTCGGTGGATCCCACCTCACCCCAGCAGAGACCTGACTGTTGTGTTCGGTGGATCCCACCTCACCCAGCAGAGACTTGACTGTTGTGTGCGGCGAATCCCACCTCACCACAGCAGAGACCTGACTGTTGTGTGCGGCGAATCCCACCTCACCCCAGCAGAGACCTGACTGTTGTGTTCGGCTGATCCCACCTCACCCCAGCAGCTACCTGACTGTTGTGTTCGGCGGAATCCCACCTCACCAAAGCAGAGACCTGACTGTTGTGTGCGGCGGAATCCCACCTCACCACAGCAGAGATCTGACTATTGTGTGCGGCGAATCCCACCTCACTACAGCAGAGACCTGACTGTTGTGTTCGGCGGAATCCCACCTCACCACAGCAGAGACCTGACTGTTGTGTGCGGTGGAATCCCACCTCACCACAGCAGAGACCTGACTGTTGTGTGCGGCGAATCCCACCTCACCACAGCAGAGTTCTGACTGTTGTGTGCGGCGAATCCCACCTCACTACAGCAGAGACCTGACTGTTCTGTTCGGCGGAATCCCACCTCACCACAGCAGAGACCTGACTGTTGTGTGCGCCGAATCCCACCTCACCCCAGCAGAGACCTGACTGTTGTGTGCGGCGAATCCCACCTCACCACAGCAGAGACCTGACTGTTGTGTGCGGCGAATCCCACCTCACTACAGCAGCTACCTGACTGTTGTGTTCGGCGGAATCCCACCTCACCAAAGCAGAGACCTGACTGTTGTGTGCGGCGGAATCCCACCTCACCACAGCAGAGACCTGACTATTGTGTGCGGCGAATCCCACCTCACTACAGCAGAGACTTGACTGTTGTGTGCGGCGAATCCCACCTCACTACAGCAGCTACCTGACTGTTGTGTTCGGCGGAATCCCACCTCACCAAAGCAGAGACCTGACTGTTGTGTGCGGCGGAATCCCACCTCACCACAGCAGAGACCTGACTATTGTGTGCGGCGAATCCCACCTCACTACAGCAGAGACCTGACTGTTGTGTGCGGTGGAATCCCACCTCACCACAGCAGAGACCTGACTGTTGTGTGCGGTGGAATCTCACCTCACCACAGCAGAGACCTGACTGTTGTGTGCGGCGAATCCCACCTCACCCCAGCAGAGACCTGACTGTTGTGTTCGGCGGATCCCACCTCACCCCAGCAAAGACCTGAGTGTTGTGTGCGGCGAATCCCACCTCACCACAGCAAAGACCTGACTGTTGTGTGCGGCGGATCCCACCTCACCACAGCAAAGACCTGACTGTTGTGTGCGGCGAATCCCACCTCACGCCAGCAGAGACATGACTGTTGTGTGCGGCGGATCCCACCTAACCCCAGCAGAGACCTGACTGTTGTGTGTGGCGAATCCCACCTCACCACAGCAGAGACCTGACTATTGTGTGCGGCGAATCCCACCTCACTACAGCAGAGACCTGACTGTTGTGTTCGGCGGAATCCCACCTCACCACAGCAGAGACCTGACTGTTGTGTGCGGTGGAATCCCACCTCACCACAGCAGAGACCTGACTGTTGTGTGCGGCGAATCCCACCTCACCCCAGCAGAGACCTGACTGTTGTGTTCGGCGGATCCCACCTCACCCCAGCAGAGACCTAACTGTTGTGTGCGGCGAATCCCACCTCACCCCAGCAGAGACCTGACTGTTGTGTGCGGCGGAATCCCACCTCACCACAGCAGAGACCTGACTGTTGTGTGCGGCGAATCCCACCTTAACCCAGCAGAGACCTGACTGATGTGTGCGGCGGATCCCACCTCACCCCAGCAGAGACCTGAATGTTGTGTGCGGCGAATCCCACCTAACCCCAGCAGAGACCTGACTGTTGTGTGCGGCGGATCCCACCTCACCCCAGCAGAGACCGGACTGCTGTGTGCGGCGGATCCCACCTCACCCCAGCAGATACCTGACTGTTGTGTTCGGCGGATCCCACCTCACCCCAGCAGAGACCTGACTGTTGTGTGCGGCGAATCCCACCTCACCACAGCAGAGACCTGACTGTTGTGTTCGGCGGAATCCCACCTCACCACAGCAGAGACCTGACTGTTGTGTGCGGCGAATTCCACCTCACCCCAGCAGAGACCTGACTGTTGTGTGCGGCGGATCCCACCTCACCCCAGAAAAGACCTGACTGTTGTGTGCGGCGAATCCCACCTCACCCCAGCAGAGACCTGACTGTTGTGTTCGGCGGAATCCCACCTCACCACAGCAGAGACCTGACTGTTGTGTGCGGCGAATTCCACCTCACCACAGCAGAGACCTGACTGTTGTGTTCGGCGGAATCCCACCTCACCCCAGCAGAGACCTGACTGTTGTGTGAGGCGAATCTCACCTCACCACAGCAGAGACCTGACTGTTGTGCTCGTCGAATCCCACCTCACCCCAGCAGAGACCTGACTGTTGAGCTCGGCGAATCCCACCTCACCACAGCAGAGACCTGACTGTTGAGCTCGGCGAATCCCACCTCACCACAGCAGAGACCTGACTGTTGAGCTCGGCAAATACCACCTCACCACAGCAGAGACCTGACTGTTGAGCTCGGCGAATCCCACCTCACCACAGCAGAGACCTGACTGTTGTGTTCGGCGGATCCCACCTCACCCCAGCAGAGACCTAACTGTTGTGTGCGGCGAATCCCACCTCACCCAGCAGAGACTTGACTGTTGTGTGCGGCGAATCCCACCTCACCACAGCAGAGACCTGACTGTTGTGTGCGGCGAATCCCACCTCACCCCAGCAGAGACCTGACTGTTGTGTACGGCGGATTCCACCTCACCCCAGCAGAGACCTGACTGTTGAGCTCGGCGAATCCCACCTCACCACAGCAGAGACCTGACTGTTGAGCTCGGCGAATCCCACCTCACCACAGCAGAGACCTGACTGTTGAGCTCGGCAAATACCACCTCACCACAGCAGAGACCTGACTGTTGAGCTCGGCGAATCCCACCTCACCACAGCAGAGACCTGACTGTTGAGCTCGGCGAATACCACCTCACCCCAGCAGAGACCTGGCTATTGAGTTCAGCGAATCCCACCTCACCACAGCAGAGACCTGACTGTTGTGTGCGGCGGATCCCACCTCACCCCAGAAAAGACCTGACTGTTGTGTGCGGCGAATCCCACCTCACCCCAGCAGAGACCTGACTGTTGTGTGCGGCGAATTCCACCTCACCCCAGCAGAGACCTGACTGTTGTGCGCGGCGGATCGAACCTCACCCCAGCAGAGACCTGACTGTTGTGTACGGCGGATTCCACCTCACCCCAGCAAAGATCTGACTGTTGTGTGCGGCGAATCCCACCTCACCCCAGCAGAGACCTGACTGTTGTGTGAGGCGAATCCCACCTCACCACAGCAGAGACCTGACTGTTGTGCTCGTCGAATCCCACCTCACCCCAGCAGAGACCTGACTGTTGTGTTCGGTGGATCCCACCTCACCCAGCAGAGACTTGACTGTTGTGTGCGGCGAATCCCACCTCACCACAGCAGAGACCTGACTGTTGTGTGCGGCGGATCCCACCTCACCCCAGAAAAGACCTGACTGTTGTGTGCGGCGAATCCCACCTCACCCCAGCAGAGACCTGACTGTTGTGTTCGGTGGATCCCACCTCACCCCAGCAGAGACCTGACTGTTGTGTTCGGTGGATCCCACCTCACCACAGCAGAGACCTGACTGTTGTGTGCGGCGAATCCCACCTCACCCCAGCAGAGACCTGACTGTTGTGTGCGGCGAATTCCACCTCACCCCAGCAGAGACCTGACTGTTGTGCGCGGCGGATCGAACCTCACCCCAGCAGAGACCTGACTGTTGTGTACGGCGGATTCCACCTCACCCCAGCAAAGATCTGACTGTTGTGTGCGGCGAATCCCACCTCACCCCAGCAGAGACCTGACTGTTGTGTGAGGCGAATCCCACCTCACCACAGCAGAGACCTGACTGTTGTGCTCGTCGAATCCCACCTCACCCCAGCAGAGACCTGACTGTTGAGCTCGGCGAATCCCACCTCACCACAGCAGAGACCTGACTGTTGAGCTCGGCGAATCCCACCTCACCACAGCAGAGACCTGACTGTTGAGCTCGGCAAATACCACCTCACCACAGCAGAGACCTGACTGTTGAGCTCGGCGAATCCCACCTCACCACAGCAGAGACCTGACTGTTGAGCTCGGCGAATACCACCTCACCCCAGCAGAGACCTGGCTATTGAGTTCAGCGAAATCCACCTCACCCCAGCAGAGACCTGACTGTTGTGTGCGGCGAATTCTACCTCACCCCAGCAGAGACCTGACTGTTGTGTGTGGCGGATCCCACCTCACCCCAGCAGAGACCTGACTGACTGTTGTGTTCAGCGGAACCCACCTTACCCCAGCAGAGACCTGACTGTTGTGTTCAGCGGATCCCACCTCACCACAGCAGAGGCCTGACGGTTGTGTGCGGCGAATCCCACCTCACTACAGCAGAGACCTGACTGTTGTGTTCGGCGGAATCCCACCTCACCCCAGCAGAGACCTGACTGTTGTGTGCGGCGGATCCCACCTCACCCCAGCAGAGACCTGACTGACTGTTGTGTTCAGCGGAATCCACCTTACCCCAGCAGAGACCTGACTGTTGTGTTCAGCGGATCCCACCTCACCACAGCAGAGGCCTGACGGTTGTGTGCGGCGAATCCCACCTCACTACAGCAGAGACCTGACTGTTGTGTTCGGCGGAATCCCACCTCACCACAGCAGAGACCTGACTGTTGTGTGCGGCGGAATCCCACCTCACCCCAGCAGAGTTCTGACTGTTGTGTGCGTGGGATCCCCCCCTCACCCCAGCAAAGACCTGACGGTTGTTTTCGGCGGAACCCACCTCACCCCCGCAGAGCCTGGACTGTTGTGTATGGCGGATCCCACCTCACTACAGCAGAGAGACCTGAATGTTGTGTGCAGCGAATCCCACCTCACCACAGCAGAGAGACCTGA
Organism: Hyperolius riggenbachi; assembly: GCF_040937935.1. Taxonomy (NCBI): domain Eukaryota; kingdom Metazoa; phylum Chordata; class Amphibia; order Anura; family Hyperoliidae; genus Hyperolius; species Hyperolius riggenbachi. The sequence goes on along the minus strand of NC_090648.1, from coordinate 465,868,527 downwards.
CTGTTGTGTACGGCGGATCCCATCTCACCCCAGCAAAGACCTGACTGTTGTGTGCTGCGAATCCCACCTCACCCTAGCAGAGACCTGACTGTTGAGTTCGGCAAATCCCACCTCACACAGCAGAGACCTCACTGTTGAATTCGGCGAATCCCACCTCACAACAGCAGAGACCTCACTGTTGAGTTCGGCGAATCCAACCTCACCCCAGCAGAGACCTGACTGTTGTGTTCGGCGGATTCCACCTCAACCCAGCAGAGACCTGACTGTTGTGTGCGGCTAATCCCACCTTACCCCAGCAGAGACCTGACTGTTGTGTGCGGAGGAATCGCACCTCACCACAGCAGAGACCTGACTGTTGTGTGCAGCGAATCCCACCTCACCCCAGCAGAGACCTGACTGTTGTGTACGACGGAGCCCACCTCACCCCAGCAAAGACCTGACTGTTGTGTGCTGCGAATCCCACCTCACCCCAGCAGAGACCTGACTGTTGTGTGCGGCGAATCCCACCTCACTACAGCAGAAACCTGACTGTTGTGTTCGGCGGAATCCCACCTCACCACAGCAGAGACCTGACTGTTGTGTTCGGCGGATCCCACCTCACCCCAGCAGATTTCTGACTGTTGTGTGCGTTGGATCCCCCCTCACCCCAGCAGAGACCTGACTGTTGTGTGCTGCGAATCCCACCTCACCCCAGCAGAGACCTGACTGTTGTGTGCGGCGAATCCCACCTCACTACAGCAGAAACCTGACTGTTGTGTTCGGCGGAACCCACCTCACCCCAGCAGAGACCGGACTGTTGTGTTTGGCGGATCCCACCTCACCACAGCAGAGACCTGACTGTTGAATGCGGCGAATTCCACCTCACCCCAGCAGAGACCTGACTGTTGTGTGCGGCGGAATCCCACCTCACCACAGCAGAGACCTGAATGTTGAATGCGGCGAATTCCACCTCACCCCAGCAAAGACCTGACTGTTGTGTGCGGCGGATCCCACCTCACCCCAGCAGAGACCTGACTGTTGTGCTCGGCGAATCCCACCTCACCCCAGCAGAGACCTGACTGTTGTGCTCGTCGAATCCCACCTCACCCCAGCAGAGACCTGACTGTTGTGCTCGTCGAATCCAACCTCACCCCAGCAGAGACCTGACTGTTGTGCTCAGCGAATCCCACCTCACCACAGCAGAGACCTGACTGTTGTGTGCGGCGAATCCCACCTCACCAAAGCAGAGACCTGACTGTTGTGTTCGGCGGATCCCACCACACCCCAGCAGAGATCTGACTTGTGTGCGGCGAATCCCACCTCACCCCAGCAGAGACCTGACTGTTGTGTGCGGCGAATTCCACCTCACCCCAGCAGAGACCTGACTGTTGAGTGTGGCGAATCCCACCTCACCACAGCAGAGACCTGACTGTTGTGTTCGGCGGATCCCACCTCACCACAGCAGAGACCTGACTGTTGTGTGCGGCGAATCCCACCTCACTACAGCAGAGACCTGACTGTTGTGTTCGGCGGAATCCCACCTCACCACAGCAGAGACCTGACTGTTGTGTTCGGCGGATCCCACCTCACCCCAGCAGATTTCTGACTGTTGTGTGCGTTGGATCCCCCCTCACCCCAGCAGAGACCTGACTGTTGTGTTTGGCGGATCCCACCTCACCACAGCAGAGACCTGACTGTTGAATGCGGCGAATTCCACCTCACCCCAGCAGAGACCTGACTGTTGTGTGCGGCGGAATCCCACCTCACCACAGCAGAGACCTGAATGTTGAATGCGGCGAATTCCACCTCACCCCAGCAAAGACCTGACTGTTGTGTGCGGCGGATCCCACCTCACCCCAGCAGAGACCTGACTGTTGTGTACGGCGGATCCCACCTCACCCCAGCAAAGACCTGACTGTTGTGTGTGGCGAATCCCACCTCACCCCAGCAGAGACCTGACTGTTGTGTGCGGCGAATCCCACCTCACCCCAGCAGAGACCTGACTGTTGTGCTCAGCGAATCCCACCTCACCCCAGCAGAGACCTGACTGTTGTGCTCGTCGAATCCCACCTCACCCCAGCAGAGACCTGACTGTTGTGCTCGTCGAATCCAACCTCACCCCAGCAGAGACCTGACTGTTGTGTGCGGCGAATCCCACCTTACCACAGCAGAGACCTGACTGTTGTGTTCGGCGGATCCCACCACACCCCAGCAGAGATCTGACTGTTGTGTGCGGCGAATCCCACCTCACCCCAGCAGAGACCTGACTGTTGTGTGCGGCGAATTCCACCTCACCCCAGCAGAGACCTGACTGTTGTGTTCGGCGGATCCCACCTCACCCCAGCAGAGACCTGACTGTTGTGTGAGGCGAATCCCACCTCACCCCAGCAGAGACCTGACTGTTGAGTTCAGCGAATCCCACCTCACCACAGCAGAGACCTGACTGTTGAATTCGGCGAATCCCACCTCACAACAGCAGAGACAGACTGTTGAGTTTGGCGAATCCCACCTCACCCCAGCAGAGACCTGACTGTTGTGTTCGGCGGAACCCAACTCACCCCAGCAGAGACCTGACTGTTGTGTTCGGCGGATCCCACCTCACCCCAGCAGATTTCTGACTGTTGTGTGCGTTGGATCCCCCCTCACCCCAGCAGAGACCTGACGGTTGTGTGCGGTGAATTCCACCTCACCCCAGCAGAGACCTGACTGTTGTGTGCGGCGAATCCCACCTCACCCCAGCAGAGACCTGACTGTTGAATTCGGCGAATCCCACCTCACAACAGCAGAGACAGACTGTTGTGTTTGGCGGATCCCACCTCACCACAGCAGAGACCTGACTGTTGAATGCGGCGAATTCCACCTCACCCCAGCAGAGACCTGACTGTTGTGTGCGGCGAATTCCACCTCACCCCAGCAGAGACCTGACTGTTGTGTGCGGCGGATCCCACCTCACCCCAGCAGAGACCTGACTGTTGTGTACGGCGGATCCCACCTCACCCCAGCAGAGACCTGACTGTTCTGTGCGGCAGATCCCACCTCACCCCAGCAGAGACCTGACTGTTGAGTGTGGCGAATCCCACCTCACCCCAGCAGAGACCTGACTGTTGTGTGCGTTGGATACCCCCTCACCCCAGCAGAGACCTGACGGTTGTTTTCGGCGGAACCCATCTCACCCCAGCAGAGACCGGACTGTTGTGTTTGGCGGATCCCACCTCACCACAGCAGAGACCTGACTGTTGAATGCGGCGAATCCCACCTCACCACAGCAGAGACCTGACTGTTGAGCTCGGCGAATCCCACCTCACCACAGCAGAGACCTGACTGTTGAGCTCGGCGAATCCCACCTCACCACAGCAGAGACCTGACTGTTGAGCTCGGCGAATCCCACCTCACCCCAGCAGAGACCTGACTGTTGAGCTCGGCGAATCCCACCTCACCCCAGCAGAGACCTGACTGTTGTGTGCGGCGGAATCCCACCTCACCACAGCAGAGACCTGACTGTTGTGTGCGGCGGAATCCCACCTCACCCCAGCAGAGACCTGACTGTTGTATTCGGCGGATCCCACCTCACCACAGCAGAGACCTGACTGTTGTGTTCGGCGGATCCCACCTCACCACAGCAGAGACCTGACTGTTGTATTCGGCGGATCCCACCTCACCACAGCAGAGACCTGACTGTTGTGTTCGGCGGATCCCACCTCACCACAGCAGAGACCTGACTGTTGTGTGCGGCGAATCCCACCTCACTACAGCAGAGACCTGACAGTTGTTTTCAGCGGAACCCACCTCACCCCAGCAGAGACCTGACTGTTGTGCTCGACGAATCCCACCTCACCCCAGCAGAGACCTGACTGTTGTGCTCGTCGAATCCCACCTCACCCCAGCAGAGACCTGACTGTTGTGCTCGTCGAATCCAACCTCACCCCAGCAGAGACCTGACTGTTGTGCTCGGCGAATCCCACCTCACCACAGCAGAGACCTGACTGTTGTGCTCGGCGAATCCCACCTCACCACAGCAGAGACCTGACTGTTGAGCTCGGCGAATCCCACCTCACCACAGCAGAGACCTGACTTTTGAGCTCGGCGAATCCCACCTCACCACAGCAGAGACCTGACTGTTGTGTTCGGCGGAACCCACCTCACCCTAGCAGAGTTCTGACTGTTGTGTGCGACGGATCCCACCTCACCCCAGCAGAGACCTGACTGACTGTTGTGTTCAGCGGAACCCACCTTACCCCAGCAGAGACCTGACTGTTGTGTTCGGCGGATCCCACCTCACCCCAGCAGAGTTCTGACTGTTGTGTGCGTTGGATCCCACCTCACCCCAGCAGAGACCTGACTGTTGTATTCGGCGGATCCCACCTCACCACAGCAGAGACCTGACTGTTGTGTTCGGCGGATCCCACCTCACCACAGCAGAGACCTGACTGTTGTGTGCGGCGAATCCCACCTCACTACAGCAGAGACCTGACTGTTGTGTTCGGCGGATCCCACCTCACCCCAGCAGAGACCTGACTGTTGTGCTCGGCGAATCCCACCTCACCCCAGCAGAGACCTGACTGTTGTGTGCGGCGAATTCCACCTCACCACAGCAGAGACCTGACTATTGTGTGTGGCGAATCCCACCTCACTACAGCAGAGACCTGACTGTTGTGTGCGGCGGAATCCCACCTCACCACAGCAGAGACCTGACTGTTGTGTTCGGGCGGAACCCACCTCACCCCAGCAGAGTTCTGACTGTTGTGTGCAGCGGATCCCACCTCACCCCAGCAGAGACCTGACTGTTGTGTTCGGGCGGATCCCACCTCACCCCAGCAGAGTTCTGACTGTTGTGTGCGTTGGATCCCCCCTCACCCCAGCAGAGACCTGACTGTTGTGTTCGGCGGATCCCACCTCACCCCAGCAGAGACCTGAATGTTGTGTTCTGCGGATCCCACCTCACCACAGCAGAGACCTGACTGTTGTGTGCGGCGAATTCCACCTCACCCCAGCAGAGACCTGACTGTTGTGTTCGGTGGATCCCACCTCACCCCAGCACAGACCTGACTGTTGTGTGCGGCGAATCCCACCTCACCCCAGCAGAGACCTGACTGTTGTGCTCGGCGAATCCCACCTCACCCCAGCAGAGACCTGACTGTTGTGTGCGGCGGATTCCACCTCACCCCAGCAGAGACCGGACTGTTGTGATCGGCGGATCTCACCTCACCACAGCAGAGACCTGACTGTTGTGATCGGAGGATCTCACCTCACCACAGCAGAGACCTGACTGTTGTGTGCGGCTAATCCCACCTCACCCCAGCAGAGACCTGACTGTTGTGTGCGGCGGAATCCCATCTCACCCCAGCAGAGACCTGACTGTTGTGTGCGGCGAATTCTACCTCACCCCAGCAGAGACCTGACTGTTGTGTTCGGCGGATCCCACCTCACCCCAGCAGAGACCTGAATGTTGTGTTCTGCGGATCCCACCTCACCACAGCAGAGACCTGACTGTTGTGTGCGGCGAATTCCACCTCACCCCAGCAGAGACCTGACTGTTGTGTGCGGTGAATCCCACCTCACGCCAGCAGAGACCTGACTGTTGTGTGCGGAGAATCCCACCTCACCACAGCAGAGACCTGACTATTGTGTGCGGCGAATCCCACCTCACTACAGCAGAGACCTGACTGTTGTGTGCGGCGGAATCCTACCTCACCACAGCAGAGACCTGACTGTGTGTGCGGCGGAATCCCACCTCACCCCAGCAGAGACCTGACTGTTGTGTACGGCGGAAACCCACCTCACCACAGCAGAGACCTGACTGTTGTGTTTGGCGAATCCCACCTCACCCCAGTAGAGTTCTGACTGTTGTGTGCGGCGGATCCCACCTCACCCCAGCAGAGACCTGACTGACTGTTGTGTTCGGCGGAACCCACCTTACCCCAGCAGAGACCTGACTGTTGTGTGCTGCGAATCCCACCTCACCCCAGCAGAGACCTGACTGTTGAGTTCGGCGAATCCCACCTCACCACAGCAGAGACCTCACTGTTGAATTCGGCGGAACCCACCTCACCCCAGCAGAGACCTGACTGTTGTGTTCGGCGGATCCCAACTCACCCCAGCAGAGTTCTGACTGTTGTGTGCGTTGGATCCCACCTCACCCCAGCAGAGACCTGACTGTTGTGTGCGGCGGATTCCACCTCACCCCAGCAGAGACCGGACTGTTGTGATCGGCGGATCTCACCTCACCACAGCAGAGACCTGACTGTTGTGATCGGCGGATCTCACCTCACCACAGCAGAGACCTGACTGTTGTGTGCGGCTAATCCCACCTCACCCCAGCAGAGACCTGACTGTTGTGTGCGGCGGAATCCCACCTTACCCCAGCAGAGACCTGACTGTTGTGTGCGGCGAATCCCACCTTACCCCAGCAGAGACCTGACTGTTGTGTGCGGCGGAATCCCACCTCACCACAGCAGAGACCTGACTGTTGTGTGCGGCGAATCCCACCTCACCCCAGCAGAGACCTGACTGTTGAATGCGGCGAATTCCACCTCACCCCAGTAGAGACCTGACTGTTGTGTGCGGCGGATCCCACCTCACCCCAGCAGAGACCTGACTGTTGTGTACGGCGGATCCCACCTCACCCCAGCAAAGACCTGACTGTTGTGTGCGGCGAATCCCACCTTACCCCAGCAGAGACCTGACTGTTATGTTCGGTGGATCCCACCTCACCCCAGCACAGACCTGACTGTTGTGTGCGGCGAATCCCACCTCACCCCAGCAGAGACCTGACTGTTGTGCTCGGCGAATCCCACCTCACCCCAGCAGAGACCTGACTGTTGTGTGCGGCGGATTCCACCTCACCCCAGCAGAGACCGGACTGTTGTGATCGGCGGATCTCACCTCACCACAGCAGAGACCTGACTGTTGTGATCGGAGGATCTCACCTCACCACAGCAGAGACCTGACTGTTGTGTGCGGCTAATCCCACCTCACCCCAGCAGAGACCTGACTGTTGTGTGCGGCGGAATCCCATCTCACCCCAGCAGAGACCTGACTGTTGTGTGCGGCGAATTCTACCTCACCCCAGCAGAGACCGGACTGTTGTGTTTGGCGGATCCCACCTCACCACAGCAGAGACCTGACTGTTGTGTGCGGCTAATCCCACCTCACCCCAGCAGAGACCTGACTGTTGTGTTCGGCGGAATCCCACCTCACCCCAGCAGAGACCTGACTGTTGTGTTCGGCGGAATCCCACCTCACCCCAGCAGAGACCTGACTGTTGTGTGCGGCTAATCCTACCTCACCCCAGCAGAGACCTGACTGTTGAGCTCGGCGAATCCCACCTCACCACAGCACAGACCTGACTGTTGAGTTCGGCGAATCCCACCTCACCACAGCAGAGACCTGACTGTTGTGCTCGGCGAATCCCACCTCACCCCAGCAGAGACCTGACTGTTGTGCTCGTCGAATCCCACCTCACCCCAGGAGAGACCTAACTGTTGTGTGGGGCGAATCCCACCTCACCACAGCAGAGACCTGACTGTTGTGTGCGGCGGATTCCACCTCACCCCAGCAGAGTTCTGACTGTTGTGTGCGTTGGATCCCCCCTCACCCCAGCAGAGACCTGACTGTTGTGTGCGGCGAATCCTACCTCACCACAGCAGAGACCTGACTGTTGTGTGCAGCGAATCCCACCTCATCCCAGCAGAGACCTGACTGTTGTGTTCGGCGGATCCCAACTCACCCCAGCAGAGTTCTGACTGTTGTGTGCGTTGGATCCCCCCTCACCCCAGCAGAGACCTGACTGTTGTGTGCGGCGGATTCCACCTCACCCCAGCAGAGACCGGACTGTTGTGATCGGCGGATCTCACCTCACCACAGCAGAGACCTGACTGTTGTGATCGGAGGATCTCACCTCACCACAGCAGAGACCTGACTGTTGTGTGCGGCTAATCCCACCTCACCCCAGCAGAGACCTGACTGTTGTGTGCGGCGGAATCCCATCCCCCCATTAGAGACCGGACTGTTGTGTTTGGCGGATCCCACCTCACCACAGCAGAGACCTGACTGTTGTGTGCGGCTAATCCCACCTCACCACAGCAGAGTTCTGACTGTTGTGTGCGGCGGATCCCACCTCACCCCAGCAGAGACCTGACTGTTGTGTTCGGCGGAATCCCACCTCACCCCAGCAGAGACCTGACTGTTGTGTTCGGCGGAATCCCACCTCACCACAGCAGAGACCTGACTGTTGTGTGCGGCTAATCCTACCTCACCCCAGCAGAGACCTGACTGTTGAGCTCGGCGAATCCCACCTCACCACAGCACAGACCTGACTGTTGAGTTCGGCGAATCCCACCTCACCACAGCAGAGACCTGACTGTTGTGCTCGTCGAATCCCACCTCACCCCAGGAGAGACCTGACTGTTGTGTGGGGCGAATCCCACCTCACCACAGCAGAGACCTGACTGTTGTGTGCGGCGAATCCTACCTCACCACAGCAGAGACCTGACTGTTGTGAGCGGCGAATCCCACCTCACCCCAGCAGAGACCTGACTGTTGTGTTCGGCGGATCCCAACTCACCCCAGCAGAGTTCTGACTGTTGTGTGCGTTGGATCCCCCCTCACCCCAGCAGAGACCTGACTGTTGTGTGCGGCGGATTCCACCTCACCCCAGCAGAGACCGGACTGTTGTGTGCGGCGGATCCCACCTCACCCCAGCAGAGACCTGACTGTTGTGTTCGGCGGAATCCCACCTCACCCCAGCAGAGACCTGACTGTTGTGATCGGCGGATCTCACCTCACCACAGCAGAGACCTGACTGTTGTGTTCGGCGAATCCTACCTCACCCCAGCAGAGACTTGACTGTTGTGTTCGGCGGAATCCCACCTCACCCCAGCAGAGACCTGACTGTGCTGTGCGGCGAATCCCACCTCACCACAGCAGAGACCTGACTGTTGTGTGGGGCGAATTCCACCTCACCCCAGCAGAGACCTGACTGTTGTGTGCGGCGAATCCCACCTCATTACAGCAGAGACCTGACTGTTGTGTGCGGCGAATCCCACCTCACCACAGCAGAGACCTGACTGTTGTGTGGGGCGAATTCCACCTCACCCCAGCAGAGACCTGACTGTTGTGTGCGGCGGATCCCACCTCACCCCAGCAGAGACCTGACTGTTGTGTTCGGCGGATCCCACCTCACCCCAGCAGAGACCTGACTGTTGTGTGCGGCGAATCCCACCTCACCCCAGCAGAGTTCTGACTGTTGTGTGCGGCGGATCCCACCTCACCCCAGCAGAGACCTGACTGTTGTGTTCGGCGGATCCCACCTCACCACAGCAGAGACCTGACTGTTGTGTGCGGCGGAATACCACCTCACCCCAGCAGAGACCTGACTATTGTGTGTGGCGAATTCCACCTTACCCCAGCAGAGACCTAACTGTTGTGTACAGCGGATCCCACCTCACCACAGCAGAGACCTGACTGTTGTGTTCGGCGGATCCCACCTCACCCCAGCAAAGACCTGACTGTTGTGTGCGGCGGATCCCACCTCACCCCAGCAGAGACCTGACTGTTGTGTGCGGTGAATCCCACCTCACCCCAGCAGAGACCTGACTGTTGTGTTCGACGGATCCCACCTCACCCCAGCAGAGACCTGACTGTTGTGTGCGGCGGATCCCACCTCACCCCAGCAGAGACCTGACTGTTGTGTTCGGCGGATCCCACCTCACCCCAGCAGAGACCTGACTGTGTTGTTCGGCGGATCCCACCTCACCCCAGCAGAGACCTGACTGTTGTGTTCGGCGGAACCCACCTCACCCCAGCAGAGACCTGACTGTTGTGTGCGGCGAATCCCACCTCACCCCAGCAGAGTTCTGACTGTTGTGTGCGGCGGATCCCACCTCACCCCAGCAGAGTTCTGACTGTTGTGTGCGGCGGATCCCACCTCACCCCAGCAGAGTTCTGACTGTTGTGTGCGGCGGATCCCACCTCACCCCAGCAGAGTTCTGACTGTTGTGTGCGGCAGATCCCACCTCACCCCAGCAGAGTTCTGACTGTTGTGTGCGGCGGATCCCACCTCACCCCAGCAGAGACCTGACTGTTGTGTGCGGCGGATCCCACCTCACCCCAGCAGAGACCTGACTGTTGTGTGCGGCGAATCCCACCTCACCCCAGCAGAGACCTGACTGTTGTGTGCGGCGAATCCCACTTCACCCCAGCAGAGACCTGACTGTTGTGTGCGGCGAATCCCACCTCACCCCAGCAGAGACCTGACTGTTGTGTGCGGCGAATCCCACCTCACCACAGCAGAGACCTGACTGTTGTGTGCGGCGAATCCTACCTCACCCCAGCAGAGACTTGACTGTTGTGTTCGGCGGAATCCCACCTCACCCCAGCAGAGACCTGACTGTGCTGTGCGGCGAATCCCACCTCACCACAGCAGAGACCTGACTGTTGTGTGGGGCGAATTCCACCTCACCCCAGCAGAGACCTGACTGTTGTGTGCGGCGAATCCCACCTCATTACAGCAGAGACCTGACTGTTGTGTTCGGCGGAATCCCACCTCACCACAGCAGAGACCTGACTGTTGTGTGCGGCGAATCCCACCTCACCCCAGCAGAGACCTGACTGTTGTGTGGGGCGAATTCCACCTCACCCCAGCAGAGACCTGACTGTTGTGTGCGGCGGATCCCACCTCACCCCAGCAGAGACCTGACTGTTGTGTTCGGCGGATCCCACCTCACCCCAGCAGAGACCTGACTGTTGTGTGCGGCGAATCCCACCTCACCCCAGCAGAGTTCTGACTGTTGTGTGCGGCGGATCCCACCTCACCCCAGCAGAGACCTGACTGTTGTGTTCGGCGGATCCCACCTCACCACAGCAGAGACCTGACTGTTGTGTGCGGCGGAATACCACCTCACCCCAGCAGAGACCTGACTATTGTGTGTGGCGAATTCCACCTTACCCCAGCAGAGACCTAACTGTTGTGTACAGCGGATCCCACCTCACCACAGCAGAGACCTGACTGTTGTGTTCGGCGGATCCCACCTCACCCCAGCAAAGACCTGACTGTTGTGTGCGGCGGATCCCACCTCACCCCAGCAGAGACCTGACTGTTGTGTGCGGTGAATCCCACCTCACCCCAGCAGAGACCTGACTGTTGTGTTCGACGGATCCCACCTCACCCCAGCAGAGACCTGACTGTTGTGTGCGGCGAATCCCACCTCACCCCAGCAGAGTTCTGACTGTTGTGTGCGGCGGATCCCACCTCACCCCAGCAGAGTTCTGACTGTTGTGTGCGGCGGATCCCACCTCACCCCAGCAGAGTTCTGACTGTTGTGTGCGGCGGATCCCACCTCACCCCAGCAGAGTTCTGACTGTTGTGTGCGGCGGATCCCACCTCACCCCAGCAGAGTTCTGACTGTTGTGTGCGGCGGATCCCACCTCACCCCAGCAGAGACCTGACTGTTGTGTGCGGCGGATCCCACCTCACCCCAGCAGAGACCTGACTGTTGTGTGCGGCGAATCCCACCTCACCCCAGCAGAGACCTGACTGTTGTGTGCGGCGAATCCCACCTCACCCCAGCAGAGACCTGACTGTTGTGTGCGGCGAATCCCACCTCACCCCAGCAGAGACCTGACTGTTGTGTGCGGCGAATCCCACCTCACCACAGCAGAGACCTGACTGTTGTGTGCGGCGGAATACCACCTCACCCCAGCAGAGACATGACTGTTGTGTGAGGTGAATGCCACCTCACCACAGCAGAGACCTGACTGTTGTGTGTGGCGAATCCCACCTCACCCCAGCAGAGACCTGACTGTTGTGTTCGGCGAATCCCACCTCACCCCAGCAGAGTTCTGACTGTTGTGTGTGGCGGAATACCACCTCACCCCAGCAGAGACATGACTGTTGTGTGAGGTGAATCCCACCTCACCACAGCAGAGACCTGACTATTGTGTGTGGCGAATTCCACCTTACCCCAGCAGAGACCTAACTGTTGTGTACAGCGGATCCCACCTCACCCCAGCAGAGACCTGACTGTTGTGTTTGACGGATCCCACCTCACCCCAGCAGAGACCTGACTGTTGTGTTCGACGGATCCCGCCTCACCCCAGCAGAGACCTGACTGTTGTGTGCGGCGGATCCCACCTCACCCCAGCAGAGACCTGACTGTTGTGTGCGGCAAATCCCACCTCACCACAGCAGAGTTGCGACTGTTGTGTTCGGCGGATCCCACCTCACCCCAGCAGAGACCTGACTGTTGTGTGGGGCGAATCCAACCTCACCCCAGCAGAGACCTGACTGTTGTGTTTGGCGGAACCCACCTCACCCCAGCAGAGACCTGACTGTTTTGTGCGGCGGATCCCACCTCACCCCAGCAGAGTTCTGACTGTTGTGTGCGGCAGATCCCACCTCACCCCAGCAGAGACCTGACTGTTGTGTTCGGCGAATCCCACCTCACCATAGCAGAGACCTGACTGTTGTGTTCAGCGGATCCCACCTCACCCCAGCAGAGACCTGACTGTTGTGTTCGGCGGATCCCACCTCACCCCAGCAGAGACCTGACTGTTGTGTTCCGCAGAACCCACCTCATCCCAGCAGAGACCTGACTGTTGTGTGCGGCGAATCCCACCTCACCACAGCAGAGACCTGACTGTTGTTGGCAGCAAATCCCACCTCACCCCAGCAGAGATCTTACTGTTGTGTGGGGTGAATCTCACCTCACCCCAGCAGAGACCTGACTGTTGTGTTCGGCGAATCCCACCTCACCACAGCAGAGACCTGACTGTTGTGTTCGGCAGATCCCACCTCACCACAGCAGAGACCTGACTGTTGTGTGCGGTGAATTCCACCTCACCCCAGCAGAAACCTGACTGTTGTTTGCGGCGAATCCCACCTCACCCCAGCAGAAACCTGACTGTTGTGTGCGGCGGATCTCACCTCACCCCAGCAGAGTTGTGACTGTTGTGTTCGGCGGATCCAACCTCACCCCAGCAGAGAGCTGACTGTTGTGTGGGGCGAATCCAACCTCACCCCAGCAGAGAGCTGACTGTTGTGTTCGGCGAATCCCACCTCACCCCAGCAGAGACCTGACAGTTTTGTGCGGCGGATCCCACCTCACCCCAGCAGAGTTCTGACTGTTGTGTGCGGCAGATCCCACCTCACCCCAGCAGAGACCTGACTGTTGTGTTCGGCGGATCCAACCTCACCCCAGCAGAGACCTGACTGTTGTGTTCCGCAGAACCCACCTCATCCCAGCAGAGACCTGACTGTTGTGTGCGGCGGATCCCACCTCACCCCAGCAGAGTTCTGACTGTTGTGTGCGGCGGATCCCACCTCACCCCAGCAGAGACCTGACTGTTGTGTGCGGCGGATCCCACCTCACCCCAGCAGAGACCTGACTGTTGTGTTCGGCGAATCCCACCTCACCCCAGCAGAGTTCTGACTGTTGTGTGCGGCGGATCCCACCTCACCCCAGCAGAGTTCTGACTGTTGTGTGCGGCGGATCCCACCTCACCCCAGCAGAGACCTGACTGTTGTGTGCAGCGGATCCCACCTCACCCCAGCAGAGACCTGACTGTTGTGTGCGGCGAATCCCACCTCACCCCAGCAGAGACCTGACTGTTGTGTGCGGCGAATCCCACCTCACCACAGCATAGACCTGACTGTTGTGTGCGGCGGAATACCACCTCACCCCAGCAGAGACATGACTGTTGTGTGAGGTGAATGCCACCTCACCACAGCAGAGACCTGACTGTTGTGTGTGGCGAATTCCACCTTACCCCAGCAGAGACCTGACTGTTGTGTTCGGCGAATCCCACCCCACCCCAGCAGAGTTCTAACTGTTGTGTGCGGCGAATCCCACCTCACCCCAGCAGAGACCTGACTGTTGTGTGCGGCGAATCCCACCTCACCACAGCAGAGACCTGACTGTTGTGTTCGGCGGATCCCACCTCACCCCAGCAGAGACCTGACTGTCGTGTGCGGCGAATCCCACCTCACCCCAGCAGAGACCTGACTATTGTGTGCGGCGAATCCCACCTCACCCCAGCAGAGACCTGACTGTTGTGTGCGGCGAATCCCACCTCACCACAGCAGAGACCTGACTGTTGTGTGCGGCGAATCCCACCTCACCCCAGCAGAGACCTGACTGTTGTGTTGGACAGATCCCACCTCACCCCAGCAGAGACCTGACTGTTGTGTGCGGCGGATCCCACCTCACCCCAGCAGAGACCTGACTGTTGTGTTCGGCGGATCCCACCTCACCCCAGCAGAGACCTGACTGTTGTGTTCGACGGATCCCACCTCACCCCAGCAGAGACCTGACTGTTGTGTGCGGCGGATCCCACCTCACCCCAGCAGAGACCTGACTGTTGTGTGCGGCAAATCTCACCTCACCACAGCAGAGTTGTGACTGTTGTGTTCGGCGGATCCCACCTCACCCCAGCAGAGACCTGACTGTTGTGTAGGGCGAATCCAACCTCACCCCAGCAGAGACCGGACTGTTGTGTTCGGCGGAACCCACCTCACCCCAGCAGAGACCTGACTGTTGTGTGCGGCGGATCTCACCTCACCCCAGCAGAGTTGTGACTGTTGTGTTCGCCGGATCCAACCTCACCCCAGCAGAGACCTGACTGTTGTGTGGGGCGAATCCAACCTCACCCCAGCAGAGACCTGACTGTTGTGTTCGGCGAATCCCACCTCACCCCACCAGAGTTCTGACTGTTGTGTGCGGCAGATCCCACCTCACCCCAGCAGAGACCTGACTGTTGTGTTCGGCGAATCCCACCTCACCATAGCAGAGACCTGACTGTTGTGTTCGGCGGATCCCACCTCACCCCAGCAGAGACCTGACTGTTGTGTTCGGCGGATCCCACCTCATCCCAGCAGAGACCTGACTGTTGTGTGGGGTGAATCTCACCTCACCCCAGCAGAGACCTGACTGTTGTGTTCGGCGGAACCCACCTCACCCCAGCAGAGGCCTGACTGTTGTGTTTGGCGGAACCCACCTCACCCCAGCAGAGGCCTGACTGTTGTGTTCGGCGGATCCCACCTCATCCCAGCAGAGACCTGACTGTTGTGTTCGGCGGAACGACCTCACCCCAGCAGAGACCTGACTGTTGTGTGCGGCGAATCCCACCTCACCACAGCAGAGACCTGACTGTTGTTGGCAGCAAATCCCACCTCACCCCAGCAGAGATCTTACTGTTGTGTGGGGTGAATCTCACCTTACCCCAGCAGAGACCTGACTGTTGTGTTCGGCGAATCCCACCTCACCACAGCAGAGACCTGACTGTTGTGTTCGGCGGAACCCACCTCACCCCAGCAGAGACCTGACTGTTGTGTGCGGCGAATCCCACCTCACCATAGCAGAGACCTGACTGTTCTGTGCGGCGAATTCCACCTCACCCCAGCAGAAACCTGACTGTTTGCGGCGAATCCCACCTCACCCCAGCAGAAACCCGACTGTTTGCGGCGGATCCCACTTCACCCCAGCAGACACCTGACTGTTGTGTTCAGCGAATCTCACCTCACCACAGCAGAGACCTGACTGTTGTGTGTGCGGCGAATCCCACCTCACCACAGCAGAGACCTGACTGTTGTGTGTGGCGAATCCCACCTCACCACAGCAGAGACCTGACTTGTGTGCGGCGAATCCCACCTCACCACAGCAGAGACCTGACTGTTGTGTGCGGCGAATCCCACCACACCACAGCAGAGACCTGACTGTTGTGTTCGGCGAATCCCACCTCACCCCAGCAGAAACCTGACTGTTGTGTGCGGCGGATCCCACTTCACCCCAGCAGAGACCTGACTGTTGTGTTCGGCGAATCTCACCTCACCCCAGCAGAGTTCTGATTGTTGTGTGCGGCGGATTCCCCCTCACCCCAGCAGAGACCTCACTGTTGTGTTCAGCGGAACCCACCTCACCCCAGCATAGACCTGAATGTTGTGTTTGGTGGATCCCACCTCACCACAGCAGAGATCTTACTGTTGTGTGGGGCGAATCCCACCTCACCCCAGCAGAGACCTGACTGTTGTGTTCGGCGGATCCCACCTCACCAAAGCAGAGACCTGACTGTTGTGTGCGGCAAATCCCACCTCACCCCAGCAGAGACCTGACTGTTGTGTGTGGCGAATCCCACCTCACCACAGCAGAGATTTTACTGTTGTGTGGGGCGAATCCCACCTCACCCCAGCAGAGACCTGACTGTTGTGTACGGCGGATCCCACCTCACCCCAGCAGAGACCTGACTGTTGTGTTCGGCGGAACCTACCTCACCCCAGCAGAGTTCTGACTGTTGTGTTCGGCGGATCCCACCTCACCCCAGCAGAGTTCTGACTGTTGTGTGCGGCGGATCCCCCCTCACCCCAGCACAGACCTCACTGTTGTGTTCAGCGGAACCCACCTCACCCCAGCAGAGACCTGACTGTTGTGTGGGGCGAATCCAACCTCACCCCAGCAGAGACCTGACTATTGTGTGGGGCGAATCCAACCTCACCCCAGCAGAGACCTGACTGTTGTGTGCGGCGAATCCCACCTCACCCCAGCAGAGACCTGACTGTTGTGTTCGGCGGATCCCACCTCACCCCAGCAGAGACCTGACTGTTGTGTTCGGCGGAACCCACCTCACCCCAGCAGAGTCCTGACTGTTGTATTCGGCGGATCCCACCTCACCCCAGCAGAGTTCTGACTGTTGTGTGCAGCGGATCCCACCTCACCCCAGCAGAGACCTGACTGTTGTGTTCGGCGGATCCCACCTCACCCCAGCAGAGACCTGACTGTTGTGTGCAGCGAATCCCACCTCACCACAGCAGAGACCTGACTGTTGTGTGAGGTGAATGCCACCTCACCACAGCAGAGACCTGACTGTTGTGTACGGCGGATCCCACCTCACCCCAGCAGAGTCCTGACTGTTGTATTCGGCGGATCCCACCTCATCCCAGCAGAGTTCTGACTGTTGTGTGCAGCGGATCCCACCTCACCCCAGCAGAGACCTGACTGTTGTGTTCGGCGAATCCCACCTCACCCCAGCAGAGACCTGACTGTTGTGTTCGGCGGATCCCACCTCACCCCAGCAGAGACCTGACTGTTGTGTGCGGCGAATCCCACCTCACCACAGCAGAGACCTGACTGTTGTGTGAGGTGAATCCCACCTCACCACAGCAGAGACCTGACTGTTGTGTACGGCGGATCCCACCTCACCCCAGCAGAGACCTCACTGTTGTGTTCAGCGGAACCCACCTCACCCCAGCATAGACCTGAATGTTGTGTTTGGTGGATCCCACCTCACCACAGCAGAGATCTTACTGTTGTGTGGGGCGAATCCCACCTCACCCCAGCAGAGACCTGACTGTTGTGTTCGGCGGATCCCACCTCACCAAAGCAGAGACCTGACTGTTGTGTGCGGCAAATCCCACCTCACCCCAGCAGAGACCTGACTGTTGTGTGTGGCGAATCCCACCTCACCACAGCAGAGATTTTACTGTTGTGTGGGGCGAATCCCACCTCACCCCAGCAGAGACCTGACTGTTGTGTACGGCGGATCCCACCTCACCCCAGCAGAGACCTGACTGTTGTGTTCGGCGGAACCTACCTCACCCCAGCAGAGTTCTGACTGTTGTGTTCGGCGGATCCCACCTCACCCCAGCAGAGTTCTGACTGTTGTGTGCGGCGGATCCCCCCTCACCCCAGCACAGACCTCACTGTTGTGTTCAGCGGAACCCACCTCACCCCAGCAGAGACCTGACTGTTGTGTGGGGCGAATCCAACCTCACCCCAGCAGAGACCTGACTATTGTGTGGGGCGAATCCAACCTCACCCCAGCAGAGACCTGACTGTTGTGTGCGGCGAATCCCACCTCACCCCAGCAGAGACCTGACTGTTGTGTTCGGCGGATCCCACCTCACCCCAGCAGAGACCTGACTGTTGTGTTCGGCGGAACCCACCTCACCCCAGCAGAGTCCTGACTGTTGTATTCGGCGGATCCCACCTCACCCCAGCAGAGTTCTGACTGTTGTGTGCAGCGGATCCCACCTCACCCCAGCAGAGACCTGACTGTTGTGTTCGACGGATCCCACCTCACCCCAGCAGAGACATGACTGTTGTGTGAGGTGAATGCCACCTCACCACAGCAGAGACCTGACTGTTGTGTGAGGTGAATGCCACCTCACCACAGCAGAGACCTGACTGTTGTGTGTGGCGAATTCCACCTTACCCCAGCAGAGACCTGACTGTTGTGTGCAGCGGAAAACCACCTCACCACAGCAGAGACCTGACTGTTGTGTGTGGCGGATCCCACCTCACCCCAGCAGAGACATGACTGTTGTGTGCGGCGAATCCCACCTCACCCCAGCAGAGACCTAACTGTTGTGTGCGGCGGATGCCACCTCACCCCAGCAGAGACCTGACTGTTGTGTGCGGCGAATCCCACCTCACCCCAGCAGAGACCTGACTGTTGTGTGCGGCGAATCCCACCTCACCACAGCAGAGACCTGACTGTTGTGTTCGGCGGATCCCACCTCACCCCAGCAAAGACCTGACTGTTGTGTGCGGCGAATCCAACCTCACCACAGCAGAGACCTGACTGTTGTGTGCGGCGAATCCCACCTCACCACAGCAGAGACCGGACTGTTGTGTGCGGCGAATCCCACCTCACCCCAGCAGAGACCTGACTGTTGTGTTCGGCAAATCCCACCTCACCACAGCAGAGACCTGACTGTTGTGTTCGGCGGATCCCACCTCACCACAGCATAGACCTAACTGTTGTGTTCAGTGAACCCACCTCATCACAGCATAGAGCTAACTGTTGTGTTCAGTGAACCCACCTCATCACAGCATAGACCTAACTGCTGTGTTCAATGAAAGCACCTCATCACAGCATAGACCTTTCATTTCACTTGAATTTCATTTATTTAACAGTTTCACAGCATCAGAACTTTGTTTTTCTTACCAAAGCATCATTTTTAGCTGCATTTTTAGCTAAGCTCCACCCATCAAAGAAAACTGCCCAGGCTTTTTTCCCCTGATGCTGTGCAAAGCATAATGGGATTTCTGATGTTGTTATTCACGTTGCCTAGCAACTGGGAGTGTTGATCAGCACACAGGACAGTTGGAACTGTGTCTCATGCTCGCTGTCACCTCCTTTCATCCAAAAAGATGGCTGCCATCATGAAATCACAAACCTTTGCCTGTTCTTTTAAAACAGGGTGGGTAAGAGATTATATTACCTATCTATTTTAATTAACATAACTAATGAAACTTAACGACAGTATGTTTGTTTAGGCTGAAGTTCCTCTTTAATTAGGGCTCATTCACACTACAAGAGCTTTTCTAAGCGCTTTGTGATTTAAAAAGCTCTTGCTGTTATCCTGTGTGTGTGCACTGGAGCGATGTGATTTTGTAAACATCCCCCATTGCATTGCATTAGCAAGAGCTAAACCACATTCAAAAAGTTGAGACGTTGCATTCCCTGTGTAACAGGAGCACAATGCAACAGAACAAAAAAGTATACTTGGGTACAGTGAAGCACAGTGAAGCATAAAGTCAATGAAAAATATTCTTCACGTACTGTTGACACACGCGTTTACCGGTATTGCACTACATGCAGTGCCTTACCATACTGCAACCTGCTATGCTGCAACGCTCCCGCCAAATTGTGATCGTCACAAAAGTGGTGCATTGCATTGCGGTAAGCTGCATGACAAAGCAGCTGTTACACTGCACCACTGTGAACGGGGCCAGTGGCTAGGTACACAGTGGACTTTGCGTTTCTTGTAACAGCTGGAATGCAATGTAATGGGAAAGTCGCTCCACACATTATTCCTGCGTTGAGTTGCTTACAGTGAAGCATACAGCCAATAAAATGTATGCTTCACTGTTCCTCTGCATATTGCGGTAACGCACTGCATAGGATGCCACATGCCATTAAAGGGGAACTGAAGAGAGAGGTATATGGAGGCTGTCATGTTTATTTTCTTTTAGACAATACCAGTTGCCTGGCAGCCCTGCTCATCCTCTGCCTCTAATACTATTAGCCATAGCCCCTGAACAAGCATGCAGCAGATCAGGTGTTTCAGTGGTTCAGACTTATAAGTCTGATCTGACAAGACTAGCTGCATGCTTGTTTCTGGTTTTAATCAGATACTACTGCAGAGAAATAGACCAGCAGGGCTGCCAGGCAACTGGTATTGATTAAAAGGAAATAAACATGACAGCCTCCATATACCTCTCTCTTCAGTTCCCCTTTAAACTCCACCGGCCTCACCGTGAACGCTGCATAGGTGGTGCATTGAGGAAAGCTGCATCACAATGCGGCCACCCCACAGCGCACCACTGTTTACATAGCCATAGAGGAACATGGACAATTCCTTCAGCTGTGCTGCACATCAGTTGTGCGGTGCTGACAGCAACTGATTTAGTGTAAGCCTGGCCTAAAGCCTGGTACACACATCCAATGTTCATGCAATTATTAACCCTGTCATTGGATTCACACTGTACAAATTCACTCTGCACTACTTCCATTCCAACTTTACTAGAGTAGAGAGATGAGCTCTAAATTAAACTTTAGCAGCATTTCTTAAAGGGGTTCTCCATTGTATTTTAAAAAGCTAAAACTGACACTTACCTGGGGCTTCTATCGGCCCCTTGCAGCTGTAATGTCCCGCGCTGTCCTCCTCCGATGCTCCGTTCCCCGCTGCCGGTAACCTGCTAATTGTTCATCTAACTAGATGAATAGAACTGCAGCTGCATGCTCACTCCCGCGCGTGTCACCGGGAGCTTACTACGCAGGTGCAGTACAGTACTGCATTACAGTACTGTACAGTACAGCCACGGCCTCGCAGCCAGTTCTATTTATCTAGTTAGATGAACAATTAGCAGGTTACCGGCGCCGGGGAACGTAGCATCGGAGGAGGACAGCGCGGGACATCACAGCTGCAGGGGGCCGATAGAAGCACCAGGTAAGTGTCAGTTTTAGCTTTTTAAAATATACCGGAGAACTCTTTTAAGGTGGCCACATACCATACAATTTTTAAAATATCTGTTTAATTCAAGGATAGCAATCAATTTTTCTTACTGATTCAATGTACCACACACCTATTCAATTTTTACCCAATCACGAATAAAATAATTGAAAGCTCAGAAAAAATTGATTGGAACTTTACATCAAGTAATTGACAATCAATCACACACCATACAATTCTTGAAAAGTTAGTCTGAAATTTCCAGCATGTCCAATTTCCTAAAATCGAAAAAAAAAACCCAAAAAAGGGAAATCCGATCACATTTATTGATTGAAAACAAAGAAAAGCTCTCAATTTTTCAAGACAACCGATCGTAATTATCGCATTGGTGAAAAATTGGATCTTTTAATTGTATGGTGTGTGGCCACCTTTACAGTTATCATGGTTTCTACCTAGCAGTTACTGATGTAATGAACTATCACTTTTTTTTCCTGATTAAACTCCCTATAATATGTACTGGACATTTTGTTGTCATTTTCAACAGTTACACGCAGTTTATTCTCAATCTATTTGAAAGGGCTCTAAGACCAGTGCGAAACCCCGCCCCAAACCATCACTAAGCTCCGCTCCCAAACAGACACGAAACTCCGCCCCCATGGCCAAATGATTTTAATATTGCCTATATGGGACATATGTATAGGACATTTAGCAGCTGTGATTTTCAGCAGTTCCCTGTTGCTGTGCAGCTCTGCATGCAGCCGCTCTAAGCCTTTGTGTTCAGCAGCCTTATGTGCGGGATTTCCCATAAGGCAGAAATAAGGCTGAGAATATCCCTTCACTGCTCATAACTCAATTGCCTCCCCGATATTTATCTCTAACTCCAGTGAATTCTATAGACATTGTTACAGTAACGTTACTTATCAGGTCCAGCAGGGGGCGCTCCGGCACAGTAATGCCTCCTCTCTGCTGACATGCGGGCTCCTGGCTGCTCCGTGATGCCGCTGGCTGCTGCTCAGAGATCTGCCCTCCGCTCCAGCCTCAGCCACGTCCAGCTCCTTCACCTGTCCCCGCTAGTGTGTCCGCGGGAGGTTTGTTTACAGGCAGCAGCTGCTCCACTATGACGTCACGCTGATGCCTCGAGGCTCCCATCGCCCACTGGTTGCACAGCTCCCATCAGGTCACAAGCTCGAGGCATCAGCGTGACGTCATAGTAGAGCAGCTGCCTCCTGTAACCAAACCTCCGCGGGATATGTGTATATATGTATGTATGTATGTATGTATGTATGTATTACTTTGGCCAGCGCAACCAGCCCCCCTGGCCAAAGTAATACATACATCTATACACATATACCATAACACTACATTAATATATAATATATTGTACCATGACATTACATTCATTTTATTATCTATATATTTGGAAGAGCTCGGGAAGCCACGCCCCCAAACCGTCATTAAGCCCCGCCCCAGTTTCCCTGGCCAAAGTACTGCACTTTATGTAATATATACACAAATACCATAATATTACATGAATACATACACATATACTGTATCATAACATTACATTCATTTCATTATCAATATAGTTCAAAGAGCATTGGTATGGGTGCGAGGCCTCACCCCCAAACCGTCACTAAGCCCCGCCCCAAACAGCACGAAACTCCACCCCCAGCCAAAGTACTTTATGTAATATAAACACATGTACCCTAAGACCATGTAACGTAAGACCAGTGCGAAGCCCCGCCCCAAACGGCACGAGACCCGCCTAAAATGACTTTAGAATTGCCTATATAGTATGTATGGGACATTTAGCTGTAATTTTCAGCAGTTCCCTGTTGCTGTGCAGCTCTGCATGCAGCCGCCCTATTCCCCTTGTGTTCAGCAGCCTTATGTACGGGATTTCCCATAAGGCTGAGAATATCCCTTCACTGCTCATAACTCAATTGCCTCCCCGATATTTATCTCTAACTCCAGTGAATTCTATAGACATTGTTACAGTAACCATACTTATCAGGTCCAGCAGGGGGCGCTCCGGCACAGTAATGCCTCCTCTCTGCTGACATGTGGGCTCCTGGCTGCTCCGTGATGCCGCTGGCTGCTGCTCATGCTCAGAGATCTGCCCTCCGCTCCAGCCTCAGTCACGTCCAGCTCCTTCACCTGTCCCCGCTAGGTGCAAGAAGGGGATGGGGAGCAGTGTGTTAGTGATTACTACTATTCAAAGCATCTACAGAAGTGATTATTATGAGCACAGGACCAATAGAGAGCTAATAATGTAGTTGAGGGAGAGCCCTTCGGGGCCCCTCTGGCCCAAGGGCCCCGATGCGGTCGCTACCTCTGCACCCCCTATTGCTACGCCCCTGCTATGTAGCCTTTTCCCCAAGCTCCGGACGCAAAGCCGCATATCACCCCAAACAGCTGACCGCTCTGACACGGAGAGAGAGTGGGAGCACTTCCAGCGCCGCCACCGCAGAGCAGCCGCCGCCGTGGTGCACGGCGGCGGCTGCTCTGCGGTGGCGGCGCTGGAAGTGCTCCCGCTCTCTCTCCGTGTCAGAGCGGTCAGCTGTTTGGGGTGAGAATATATCGGCACCTGGTCCTGGGGGGGGAGAGAGCGGTCGGGCAGACATAGGCATGCTCTGCATGCTCAGCAGTATCTGATATGCGGCTTTGCGTCCGGAGCTTGGGGAAAAGGCTACATAGTAAAAAAATTAGATTGATTTTTAACTTCTGCATTGCCTTTTTGGCTCACTTAAAAAGTAAATAAAACATTGCAATAGAGATTTAAATTTCATTTTTGGGGCTAACAGTTACTCTTTAAGCAATTTATACACTTACTAGTGGACCTAAGCCTGTTTAATCACGGGCTAGGTCTGTCCCTAATGCGCGCGCCCACCAGGCACCTGTCGCACGCCGCGCACCCATCGCACGCCCACCCCTTCTGGCCCCGTCCTCCTCTGGCTCTCGGCAGTGTCTCTGCATCCCTGCACATGCGCAGTGCACAAAAAGCACGGACGGATGGACATGGGACGCAGCGACACTTACCTTTTATTAGGTAGGATAACATTACATTACATTTTATTTTCAATATATTTCAAAGGGCGCTGGTACCAGTGTGAAGCTCCGCCCCAACTGTCACTGAGCCCCGCCCCTAAATGGCACAAAACTCCGCCCTGAGCTCCCCTGGGCAAACTACTTTAAAATGGATACCAGACCATAACATTACACCTTAGGGCTTGTTCACACTAGGAATTAGCGATAACCGCAAAACGCCCATGATCGTGGCAGTGAGAACACTACCATAGACTAGAATAGGACTGGCATTTTGTTTAAAACGCTAGCGGTTAGCAGGAATCGCGCGATTCCCACGTAGGTGTGAACGAGGCCTAAATCGTATTACATCATCATATTTTTATTATGTTCCCAAACCACTGCTAAGCCCCGCCTGTAAAATGACATGTAACTCTACCCCCAGTCTCCCAGAAGCTCCGCCCTCACTGGCACTGAGAGGAAACCCAGGAACTGTGCAAGCATTTGGAACAGGAAATCCCCCCCCCCCCCCCCCCCCCGGCCTTCGCTGCCTGATCAGTGAATTATCTGTAGCGCTTGCCCTTTCACACCACACTGATGTTCTACTTTTTTCCCCTATTATCAATATAGTTTTTTGACTCTGTCCCTTGCACTTAGGGCGATCACAAGCATAATAGTGCTGTGTTGCAATCACAGTACCTTAAAGAGACTCTGTAGCAAAATGTTCAACCTTATTTCTTCTATCCTATAAGTTCCTATACCTGTTCTAATGTGGTCTGTCTTACTGCAGCCTTTCTTATTTGCACAGTGGCTGTATTATCTCTGTTATATAATCTAATCTTTCCTTTGCCGGCTCAAGAAGGAATGTGCTGCTCTGCTTGTGATAGGCAGAGGTTATACACACCCTCTCCAAGCCCCCTCCAGGCTCTGTATGAGTCACAGACTGAGCTTCTCTCAGCCTATCACATGCTGGTTAGCAGCCATGTCTTTTGTTTGTAAACACTGCCTAAAACTGGCAATTACAAGCCAGGATTTCAGCAGGGAGTGGCAGAAACAGCATAGAGAGGCCCAGGAGAACATATTGAATAGAATGGTATGCTTTTTATTGTAAGAATCTTAGAGTACAGATTCTCTTTAAAGAGGACCTCCATGCAGAAAATAAAAATCCACGCTATTTACTGCATTAAATTGCCGGGCGTTTTTTCTTGGAGGAAAGAGGGCAGGCGGGGCCAAGTGGCGGAAGTGTAGTGATGCGGGGTCTTCGGGGCAGCTTCGTCGGACGAGACTCCGGAGGTAAATATAACTTTTCATTACAGCAGTGCTGACTGATTTTTAATTTTCTGCATGGAGGTCCTCTTTAACCACTTCACAACTGAGGGGTTCTACCCTTATGGACCAGAAAAACTTTCACCTTTGAGCACTCCTCCCATTCCAAATAACTATCACTACTTATCACAATGAAATGATCTATATCTTGTGGCTTTCGCCACAAATCACGCTGTCTTTGGGTGGTACATTTTGCTAAGAATTATTTTATTCCAAATGCATTTTAACAGGAATAATAATAAAAAAAGGAAAAGATGCATTATTTCTCAGTTTTCAGCCATTATAGTCTTAAAATAAAACGTGCTACTGTGGATAAAACCCACACATTTTATTTGACCCAGTTATTACAACGTTTAAATTATGTTCCTCCCTAGTACAATGTATTTTAAAAGGTAGGAGGATATAGGCACTACAATGTACTGTATACAAACACAGTGACGCCTCTTGCACACTACATGCGATTCCGATTGTTTTATACAATCTTATACAATCAGATTTCTGATTCAGATTTAAAAACATAGCAGCATGCAGTACTTTTTTTTAATCGGAATCAAAAATCGGATAGTATAAAAAAAAAATATATATATATCACATGTAGTGTGCAAGAGGCCTCACTGTGTAGATCTCGTCTCCCGGCTGTACTGCAGCATGCTCTTGTTGCTTCGTGTAATTAACATGCAAAGATGGCAATACTGTAGAAAAGAGAGGGACAGGCACTGCTGCGAGATAGATTTAATAGTAGTGTTCAGTGGTTACAGGCAGTCAGTCATAGTGTGACAGTCAATCCATTAAACATACTGGTTTGCAGGGCTGGTCTCATGCAGTGGGTGCGGGCTCAAAAAGCCTAATGGCCGTTTCACGCCAAGCGGCTCTTCTTTCGAGGCTGCCATCCGTTAGGCGTTTTGTGCCCACACCCACTGCATGAGACCTGCCCTGCAAACCGGTATGTTTAATGGATTAACTGCCACATCTGTCACGCTATGAATGACTGCCTGTAACCACTGCTCACTACCATTAAATCTATCTATCAGCAGTGCCTGTCGCTCTCTTTTCTACAGTGTTGTCACTAGTACAATGTATGGCAACAATATTTTATTTGGAAATAAAGGTGTATTTTTTAAGTTTTGCGTCCATCACTAATTACAAGCCTTTATTTGCAAACATAGCAGTAATATACCCTCATGACATACACATTAAAAAAGTTGAGTCCCTGAGGTATCTATTTATGTATTTTTTAAAGGGACTCTAAGCAGTAGATAAAAATGAAATCGGTACTTACTTGGGGCTTCCTCCAGCCCACCATAGACCGCGAGGTCCTCCGGCATCCTCATGGCTCCTCTCTCGGGCCCGCTGGCGACTTCGTTACCGGCGACACTCGGGCCGAGTCTCGGCCCAACACTACCTGAACGGTGACGCTCTGCGTCATCACGCCGGCCGCTACATGTTATCATGGCGGCGGGCGTGACAGCCTTGCGCATGCATGGTTCAGAGTTCGAAAACCGCACATGTGCAGGACTGTCACGCCGGCCACCGTGATGACACGTACTGGCCGGTGTGATGACACGGAGCGTCACCGTTCAGGAAGTGTTGGGCCCACATTCGGCCCCAGTGTCACTAGCGGGACTGGGAGAGGAGCCAAAAGGACACAGGGGGACCTCACGGCCTATGGTGGGCTGGAGGAAGCCCCAGGTAAGTATCGATTTCATTTTTATCATTTTTAGAGTAAACCACCGCATCCCCGCAGCAAAACGAGGGCTTTAGACCCCCAAAATCCCGGGGGGGGCAATCCGGGCAGTGCTTCCTGAAAGAGGCAGAGCTTTCTGCTGTAGCTCTGCCTCTACTGATGTCAATTGCCGCGGATCTCCGACTCTCCTCGTCCCTCTTGGTCAACCTTCATAGAAGGGGCGGAGATCCTCACAGCGATTGACGTCAGTAGAGGCAGAGCTGCAGCTCAAAGCTCTGCCTCTCAGGGCAGCAAAATCCATGACCAGGATGGTCGTGGATGTTTGCCCAGGATTTGAGGGGTCTAAGCCCCTCGTTTTGCCGCGGGGATGCGGCGGTTTACCTCTACTGAGACTTCTGAAGCGAAATACCAGGTAAAAATAGCAAATTTTATTTGCTTCAGAATCTCTTTAAGCACTGTGCGTTTTGATCTAGCTTAAGAGGGTCACAAACAATACAATAAAATTAGTGGATTTTTACGAGAATTCAATAATAATGATCGGTTGTAAAAAATGTGAAAGCTTTATATTTATGCGCGCACAAAATCTGATCGAACTTCTCGGGGTTTTTTCTATATACGGTAAGTAAATCAGGAGTGGTGGATTTTTCCGCTCAATTTTTCTGAAAATGTAATGGTGTGTGGTAGATTGTCAATTTCTTAATATATATAGACCCAAGCAATTTTTTCAGAGTTTTCAAACATTTTTTTCATAATTGCGACTGGTGGCTCCTTAGTATGGCAGCCTCGGCTCTTGACATTTGGACATTATCCCCCCCATCCTTCTAGAACCTGTATGAGCCAAAACCAATTCCGGGTACAATCCCCTCATTTGTACTTGGCGAAATAGATTATTCTGATTCTGGTAATATTAAACACGTGTAGGTGGTACATTGGGCACATTTTCTAATGTTACAATCAATCTGAAAAATTGATTTGCAATACTTGAATTGAAAAGAAATATACAAAATTGTATGGTGTGTGTGGCCACCTTTAGATACTGTCTGTGTTTGCTTGCTAAAGCATTGAAAAGAAAAAAATGACTCCTTTTTTCTTGGAGTTTACTATGCAGGAATTGTACTATAATGTATGTGTTGCTAGTGTAATGCACGGCACGCAAGAGACACTGAAGCGAAAAAAAATATATGATATAGTGAATTGGTTGTGTACTATGAATAATTACTAGAAGATTAGCAGCAAAGAAAATATTCTCAAATTTTTATTTTCAGGTATATAGTGTTTTTTCTAACATTGCATCATTCTATAATATGTGCAGATTACACAACACTCAGCATTTAAAATGATTCTTTCAGAGCAGTCTGTGAACTAATGGCCTCTCCTCTGGCAGAGAAAAAGTAAATAGTTCAGGAACCGTTGAGATAATAGTCAGAAAACAGCCCTCTCCACGACTTTGAAAGTCGTAGAGCTTAATGGCTTTTTTGCATAGAGATAACAACTGGAGTTTCTTAATTCTTCCTGTACTGGAAACAATTAGACTGATGTATCTGATCTTAATGTTTTATTTCTTAGCTGTACTACACATACAAATCATAATATCATATTTTTTTTTCTCGCTTCAGTGTCTCTTTAAGTAACAGTAAAATTGTGCGCATCATGCGCGTCATAGTGGCTCGCTCCGCCGCTCGGACTGTTACCTTGGTCCCGTCTGCCTCCCGGGTATGGTTGCCATGGCAACCGCTTACCCAGGGGGCCATGCTCGAACACCCAGCCAATCAGCACTGGCCAGGCAGGGTCCGTGCGCGGTGACGTAGTCGCGTCAGGGGCCGGCAAGCGTGTATACGCGTTGCCTTCGTAACTCAGTGATGCTGAGTGGAGCACTCTCCGCCCAATGCGTGTTATGCACTGCATCAGATACCCAACTCCGCCCATCATCAGCACTGTGAAGACTTTGTTGCACAGCTATGTGTGGGGGAACTCTAGATCACGATCTTGCCCATGTAAAAGCGCATACAAAAAAACACATACAAAAATATGGGACCCTGCCCGGCCAGCGCTGATTGGCTGGGTGTTCGAGCATGGCCCCCTGGGTAAGCAGTTGCCATGGCAACCATACCCGGGAGGCAGACGGGGCCGAGGTAACGGTCCGAGCAACTATGACGCACAGGATGCCCCAATCAGTTTAAAGATGTTGCTGAGTGACAGGGGGTATGTATAAACTATTTTCCGAGATTTAGGGCCTCTGAGCCTCTTAAGCATACAGTAAGAACTCGGAATGTAATGCAATACATGTTGTACTTCATTCAGGCTTTGATCATGAGAAAGGGATATGTTTATGCTTGTGATTGGAGGGGAGGTACGTTTCATTAACATGGGTGTTACTATTTTTTAGATGGTGTATTTAAGAAGGTTTATCTCTTGTATCATTGTTTGTCTGCACTGTTCTGAAGAAGGGGATCTCTAATGGCCCCGAAACAATTGTTATCTTGAGTGTTGACATATGATTGGAGAATAAACTTTGCTCACTGAGAAGATGGAGTGCTAACCAATTTCTTCTACTATTGGATTGCTTCCTGGATGCAGCTCAACATCCATGGTTATGCACCCAAACACTACGGAAAGGTGTGCCTCTCCCTACCTCTTACCTTTACCATAGTCATATGTCTATGTATGTATCGTGTAGTGTATGTTTTTGGGGGGATGTGGGAGCAAACCTGAGTGCCTGGAGGAAACCCATGCAGACACAGGGAGAACATACTCTGTGCTGATAGTGCCCTGACTGGGAGTCAAACTGGGGACCCATCGCTGCAAGGCGAGAGCGCTAACCACTATGAGATGACAAGTTCGGCACTACTATAGAAATACTGCATTCGGTGTATTAGACTTTTTTCCCCAAAGTTAGAAAGATTTTTAAACATGCAGTAATAGTATAAATTTACTGAAAAATTGCATGATAATTCACTAAGATTTTTACCTCATTTCATTCAGTATTTGATAGGTTATTGCAGTGCAAGATGCATAAAATTAAAATAAAAATAGTTTCAGCTGAAAACCATTAGTATCTTATTAACTATTTTTAATTACAGGGAGGTCCTGACTGACGAATGGCCTGTCGATCCCATTGCATCACGCCTGGGGCTGCACTTGAGCCACCTTCCATCCCCTTGTGCTCCCTGAGCCCAGAGTATAGCGCAGCTGCAAGGTACTCACCTCCCTGCTGTAGTCCAATGCTGTGTAACCTCCTCTCACCCTCGCTGCTCACTCTAGTACCCTGCATTTCTTTCTGCATAATTACACGTCATGCAGTAGATGATGCCGGGCACTATAGTGAGTAGTGAGCGCAGAGGATGGTTGCACAGAGCTAGACTCTGGCAGGGAGGTAAGTAGTTTCCAGCTGTAACATGCTCTGGGTGCACAAGGGGAGGGAAGGTGGCACAAGGGAGGGGGGGCAGAGGAACACAGTAGAGGCACAAAGGCAGCAGATGGAAACAACAGAGGGAGAAAGGGTAGACAGAGGGACACAGTGGAGACACAAATGGGGACAGAGGGACACAGCAGAGGCACAAAGGTGGGCAGAGGGACACAGCGGAGGCACAAAAGGGGCACAGAGGGACACAACGGAGGCACAAAGAGGGACAGAGGGACACAGCGGGGGTACAAAGGGGGACTGCTAACATTACCTTGCTAAGGAGGGGCACAAAGGCCAGTGGTGAAGCAAATTAATTGTCTTTACCTTTGAATGATAATGATACATTGATAATTATTAATGTGGTGATAGGGCCTCTGGCTCCAGATTCCAAAACATAAGGTACAGGGAGAACTGAGGAATAATGCGGCACAGGGTCGGATAAACTATTCTGAGGTATGAGACACAAAGCCTAATGTATAATTAGTAATTAATTTGCCCAGATACATTATGGCTTTGTCAACATTTATTAAGCTCATCAGCTGTACTGGGAATAGACTGTGCATTGAAATAAAATATGATAAAAATGTAATGATAATGAACCACAAAGTCGCAGCATAAACAGGTCCTAAGGCAGCATGTCCCCCAAATAACAGGCAGCCATGTCCCCCAAATAGCAGGCAGCCATGTCCCACAAATAGCAGGCAGCCATGTCCCACAAATAACAGGCCGCCATATCCCACAAATAGCAGGCCGCCATGCCCCCCAAATAGCAGGCCGCCATGCCCCCCAAATAGCAGGCCGCCATATCCCCCAAATAGCAGGCAGCCATGCCCCCCAAATAGCAGGCAGCCATGCCCCCCAAATAGCAGGCAGCCATGCCCCCCAAATAACAGGCAGCCATATCCCACAAATAGCAGGCAGCCATGTGCCACAGATAACAGGCAGCCATGTGCCACAGATAACAGGCAGCCATGTGCCACAGATAACAGGCAGCCATGTGCCACAGATAACAGGCAGCCATGTGCCACAGATAACAGGCAGCCATGTGCCACAGATAACAGGCAGCCATGTGCCACAGATAACAGGCAGCCATGTGCCACAGATAACAGGCAGCCATGTGCCACAGATAACAGGCAGCCATGTCCCACAGATAACAGGCAGCCATGTCCCACAGATAACAGGCAGCCATGTCTCACAAAAAACAGGCAGCCATGTCCCACAAATAGCAGGCAGCCATGTCCCACAAATAGCAGGCAGCCATGTCCCACAAATAGCAGGCAGCCATGTCCCACAAATAGCAGGCAGCCATGTCCCACAAATAGCAGGCAGCCATGTCTCACAAATAGCAGGCAGCCATGTCCCACAAATAGCAGGCAGCCATGTCTCACAAATAACAGGCAGCCATGTCTCACAGATAACAGGCAGCCATGTCCCACAGATAACAGGCAGCCATGTCCCACAGATAACAGGCAGCCATGTCCCACAGATAACAGGCAGCCATGTCCCACAGATAACAGGCAGCCATGTCCCACAGATAACAGGCAGCCATGTCCCACAGATAACAGGCAGCCATGTCCCACAGATAACAGGCAGCCATGTCCCACAGATAACAGGCAGCCATGTCCCACAGATAACAGGCAGCCATGTCTCACAAATAACAGGCAGCCATGTCTCACAAATAACAGGCAGCCATGTCCCACAAATAACAGGCAGCCATGCCCACCAAATAACAGGTAGCCATGTCTCACAAATAACAGGCAGCCATGTCTCACAAAAAACAGGCAGCCATGTCTCACAAAAAACAGGCAGCCATGTCTCACAAAAAACAGGCAGCCATGTCTCACAAAAAACAGGCAGCCATGTCTCACAAAAAACAGGCAGCCATGTCTCACAAAAAACAGGCAGCCATGTCTCACAAAAAACCAGGGCTGTGGAGTCGGTCCAAAAATCCACCGACTCCGACTCCTCAGTTTAGGATTCCACCGACTCCGACTCCACGACTCCGACTCCTCTAATTTGCATATTACAATTTTGTTGATTAAAAGTATGTAACATGAAATTCGTCTCTTAACTGCCAATGCTTAGGAATTTTACAAGACAACTGAAGTGAGAAGGATATGTAGACTACTATATTTATTCCCTTTAGACTAAAACTAGTCCTTGGTAAGAGTACTTGTAAAAGGTACAAACCGGAACAAAGAACATCTATCAGGCCCTAGGCAATGTAAGTGTGGGTACATGTAAGAATGATGTGCAGGTACTCTGCAGGGGAATGAGGAGATTGTAAACAGACAACACCTCTGTGTTCAATGTGCACAGCATTCTCAGTGGATTCCCTGCAGCTCTGTGGGGAGTGCATATGTAGAGTATAGTACTACTGTGTAACAAAGTAAACCTGAGACAGATGAAATTAAAGTTTTATACATACCTGGGGCTTCCTCCAGCCGCCTTCAGGATAATCAGTCCCTCGTTGTCCTCCTCCACCACCTGGATCTTCTGCTATGAGTCCAGGTACTTGAGCCAGTGAGGCGTAGTGCGCATGCACACACTCCGCCGCCAGGAGCATACTACACCTGTGCAGCACTATTGCGCAGGTACAGAATGTTCCTGGCTGTGGGAGCGGCATGCGGCCGGACAGCGCTGACTGGCTGAATTACCAGGACTCATAGCAGAAGATCCGGGTGGTGGAAGACAGTGAGGGACTGATTAGCCTGAAGGGTGCTGGAGGAAGCCCCAGGTATGTATAAAACTTTACTTTTCATCCGTCTCAGTTTCCCTTTAATTTGTAGTCACCAAACCAAATTTTAATAACATATCAAATTATTTGATTTCATCAGCAAAGGGAGTGCATACATTTGCATAAATCAGCATCAATGCAGAATTATTTCCATCTCGTTGACCATCTCTATTAGTGACACAGCTACACATCAGGCTTTATTCTTACAGCATAGATGTTATTTAGTATATATGGGCCCTTTTCCACCTGCAATCGCTAGCGTTCACGCTGAACGCTAGCGATTGCTGAATCGCAAAACCGTCGATTCCCCCGACGTTTGCGGCCGCGATTTTGCTATGCTATGCACTGCATAGCAAAATCGCGGCAATTATCGCTCCGCCGCGCGTTCACGTTCCCGACAAAAGCGAATCGCGGTAGTGGAAATGACCTACCGCGATTCCTATGTTAAAAAGCAAACCGTAGCGATTGTAAAATCGCTAGCGGTTTGCGGTTTTGCGATTCAGCCAGCGCAAATGCGCTGGTGGAAAAGGGCCCTATAAGAGATTCCTGTGTACACATCATATATACAGTCACAATCAGATATGTATATCTGACTTTAAAAATACGGGGACTGCTTTATTGAAGCAGCACAACTAATTTTGATTGGTTTATTTCATTTTTGTAGACTAAGCACAGCTATTACTGTATATATACTGTATATATACATTATTTTTAATGACTTTTATCTGAGAAATAGAACATTTTATCATATTTTCTATTTTAATTACAGTTACAAATTCATTAGGAGTCGGAGTCGGTGCATTTTTCCCTGACTCCGACTCCGACTCCAGGCACCCAAAATTGCCCGACTCCACGACTCCGACTCCACGACTCCGACTCCACGACTCCACAGCCCTGCAAAAAACAGGCAGCCATGTCCCACAGATAGCAGGCAGCCATGTCCCACAGATAACAGGCAGCCATGTCCCACAGATAGCAGGCAGCCATGTCCCACAGATAACAGGCAGCCATGTCCCACAGATAACAGGCAGCCATGTCCCACAGATAGCAGGCAGCCATGTCCCACAGATAGCAGGCAGCCATGTCCCACAGATAACAGGCAGCCATGTCCCACAGATAACAGGCAGCCATGTCCCACAGATAACAGGCAGCCATGTCCCACAGATAACAGGCAGCCATGTCCCACAGATAACAGGCAGCCATGTCCCACAGATAACAGGCAGCCATGTCCCACAGATAACAGGCAGCCATGTCCCACAGATAACAGGCAGCCATGTCCCACAGATAACAGGCAGCCATGTCCCACAGATAACAGGCAGCCATGTCCCACAGATAACAGGCAGCCATGTCCCACAGATAACAGGCAGCCATGTCCCACAGATAACAGGCAGCCATGTCCCACAGATAACAGGCAGCCATGTCCCACAGATAACAGGCAGCCATGTCCCACAGATAACAGGCAGCCATGTCCCACAGATAACAGGCAGCCATGTCCCACAGATAACAGGCAGCCATGTCCCACAGATAACAGGCAGCCATGTCCCACAGATAACAGGCAGCCATGTCCCACAGATAACAGGCAGCCATGTCCCACAGATAACAGGCAGCCATGTCCCACAGATAACAGGCAGCCATGTCCCACAGATAACAGGCAGCCATGTCCCACAGATAACAGGCAGCCATGTCCCACAGATAACAGGCAGCCATGTCCCACAGATAACAGGCAGCCATGTCCCACAGATAACAGGCAGCCATGTCCCACAGATAACAGGCAGCCATGTCCCACAGATAACAGGCAGCCATGTCTCACAGATAACAGGCAGCCATGTCTCACAGATAACAGGCAGCCATGTCTCACAGATAACAGGCAGCCATGTCTCACAAATAACAGGCAGCCATGTCTCACAAATAACAGGCAGCCATGTCTCACAAATAACAGGCAGCCATGTCTCACAAATAACAGGCAGCCATGTCTCACAAATAACAGGCAGCCATGTCTCACAAATAACAGGCAGCCATGTCCCACAAATAACAGGCAGCCATGTCCCACAAATAACAGGCAGCCATGTCCCACAAATAACAGGCAGCCATGTCTCACAAATAACAGGCAGCCATGTCTCACAAATAACAGGCAGCCATGTCTCACAAATAACAGGCAGCCATGCCCACCAAATAATAGGCAGCCATGTCTCACAAATAACAGGCAGCCATGTCTCACAAATAACAGGCAGCCATGTCTCACAAATAACAGGCAGCCATGTCTCACAAATAACAGGCAGCCATGTCTCACAAAAAA
Organism: Hyperolius riggenbachi; assembly: GCF_040937935.1. Classification (NCBI taxonomy): domain Eukaryota; kingdom Metazoa; phylum Chordata; class Amphibia; order Anura; family Hyperoliidae; genus Hyperolius; species Hyperolius riggenbachi. Next base: position 465,833,131 of record NC_090648.1, on the reverse strand, counting down.
CAGGCAGCCATGTCTCACAAATAACAGGCAGCCATGTCTCACAAATAACAGGCAGCCATGTCTCACAAATAACAGGCAGCCATGCCCCAAAAATAACTGGCAGCCATGCCCCACGAAGAGCAGGCAGTCTTCTCCCACAGATAACAGGCAGCCATGTCCTTAAGCAGAGCTTCCCAACCCTGTCCTCAAGGCCCACCAACAGCACATGTTTTACAGAAAACCACAATAATGCACAGGTGAGGTAATTAGTCTCTCAGCAGAGCTGATTAACTACCCTTGTGGATTTCCACAAAACTGTTGGTCGGCCTTGAGGACAGGGTTGGGAAACACTGCCTTAAAGGATACCCGAGGTGACGTGATGTGGGGGTTAAGTCTCTTAACAGCAGTAATGTTACCTTGCTCACATAGCACACGACAATATTACCCTAACTTCCACCTGCAAGTACCGCGAGTTAATCGAGTAGCGTGACCGTTCCTACTGTCATGCACGTTACTAACGTTAACGCTTGTTAGTTATGTGCAGCAACAGTTGCGCTACTCCAGTGGGTTACGGTAATTGTGTAACTTGCAGGTAACATGTGTTACTAACGCAAACGCTCCTTAGTAATGCGCATTACCGTAGCAATGGTCGCAGAACTCGAGTACCACAGGCCAGGCTAATCGTGTAACTCGTGGTACATGCAAATATTGCCATGCACTATGTGAGCAAGGTAACAGTACCACTGTTTAGAGACTTAAACCCCTGATGAGATAGACATGTGTATGTACAGGTCTAAGCATACAGATAACTAGGTTGTGTTCCCTTTCTTTCTTTGCCTAAAAGAGTTATCATTTAGGAGTTGGGACTAAGTCAGGAATTACAGCCAACCAACACTTTCCTGGCATAGAATGGCTCCTGAGAGCGAGCAGTAGATGTAAAAAGGTTAATAGTTCATATATTTTAGCTTCTGGGACACAGAAAGACTGTGTCAACATATGAGAAAATATAACATTTAACGCTCTTTCATCTCATTTTCACCTTGGTTTTCTTTAAAAAACAAGCAACATGTCCTCCAAATAACAGGCAGCCATGTCCCCTACAAAACAGGCAGCCATGTCCTCCAAATAACAAGCAACATGCCCCCCAAATAACAGGCAGTCATGTACCCAGAATGACAGGCAGTCTTGTCCCCAAACAACAGGCAGCTATGTCTTCCAAGTGACAGCCAGCATGTCCTCCAAATACCATAATTAAGCAGCAATGTTCCCCATATAATTTAGGCAGCAGCATGATCCAAATAGTAACTAGGGAGCCGCATTAACAAAGGCCCAGTGCACACCAAAAACCGCTAGCAGATCCGCAAAACGCTAGAGGTTTTTGAAGCAGATTTCAGAGCAATCCTGGGCATGCTTAGAGAGGTTTTCTAAACATGCCTATTGTTTTTTGCAGAGTTTTTGTGTAGCAAATTTCATATATTGTTACAGTAAAGCTGTTACTGAACAACTTCTGTAACAAAAACGCCTGGAAAGCTGCTCAGATCTAGCATTTTTCAGAGCTGTTTTCCACTTTCCTATACTTTAACATTGAGAAATCTAAAAAATGCTGCAGCCCCCAAGTTTGCGTTTGTGGAAAAAACGAACCGCTCTGGTGTGCAGCATCTCATTCACTTTCATAAGCCATTCGGTTTTCCCCCTGCAAGCGTTTTTAAAAACGCTCCAGAACCGCTCCGGTGTGCACCAGCCCTAACTCAGATGACATTATATCCATACATAACAGTATATCCCTACATAGTATAGTTAATAGTGTATTCAACATTATGATTTTTCATTAATTATGATTTATATAGTGCAATAGTATTACAAAAAGAGGGAAAATAAAGGGATTATGTTTTCAGCACTGTACAATCTTAACAATTAAGAACAAAGCAGAATAAAACAGAACCTGTCATTATAGAAACTTTGCTACGGACACTATTGGCTTGTTTTCAAAGATGTAAGTTCCGGGGCTCTCATTCTTCCATCACTAGCAATATATTGGGAGCAGAAAGACTGATTTATGGCAGGGAATCACAAGTGAAGCAAGGATTAGGGTGACAGGCACAATGCTTGTACTTATGAGCAAGTCCGCAATGGAATCTGCCATATTTATATCATGCCCTTGTAAGGCATGCTTAGGCCTTGTTCACATTGCGTTCGGCTCGCGTGTTCGTCTGCGTTGGGCTGTGTTTGAGGCGTCTTTTTTTTCCGATTCCCGTCGCTTGGGTGGGCGATTCGTTTGTGTGCTTAACGGTTTTCTAAGCGTTTTTTTCCGAGCGGTTTTGTAATACACTCCCTGACGCAAGTCAGGAAGTGAACTCTTTGACCCGGGAAATAATACAATGCATTTAATCTTAAAAACGCAAACGCAATCGCTACACAAAGCAATTTTGTGAGTGTTTTGCGTTTCTCCTATACTTTCCATTGAGGCAGAATCACCTCAAAAATGGTCCACGCACTGCTTTGCCAGCCGCACAGCGCACAACCCGCGCTGATACGAACCTTCTCATAAACATTCATTGTCCACGCGGTCGGGGGGACGTTTTTAAAGACCACACGTAGGCAAAAAAAAAAAAAAGCCGAAAATGCCTGCAGTGTGAACAAGCCCTCAAAGTGTACCCGAGATTGAATTAACTAAATCATTCATACTTACCTGAGGCTTCCTTCAGCCCCCTTTAGGCAGATGGCTCCCTCATCGTCCTCCCGGGCTGCTGCGATCGTCTGCTGGCCGCCCCATTTATCCCTCCAGTTGGCTCAGTCGTGCTGTACAGCATATGCGCAGCTCGGCCATGCGTGTGACCCCATCGCACTCATGGCACCTGAAGAAGTAGTAGTAGTGCTGTGCAGGTGCAGAACACTCCCAGCGACGGGTATGTGATGGGGGTTAGGCCTGAACGATTTTAGAAAAAGATTGAATCGCACGATTTCTGTCAGAAATTGCGATTTTGATTCGATTCACGATTTTCTTCCAATCAAGCCAGCCTGCCACTTGCCCGGCTTATGATGTGAAGGTGCTGGAAATATTTAGCCGCCGGGACAGAGGGCGAGAGCCTTCAAGGTGGGCAGAGTCTGCTATTCCTAACTCCGTGATTGACAGCTGTGCGGGCGGATTCTGCCGCCCGCCCAGCCAATGTTGGGAGATGTTGCGAGGAGTATGCCTCACGAGTGTGAGAGCCTGAGGGGTTGGGCAGAGCCTGCTATTCGCAACACTCCGTGATTGACAGCCGTGTGGGCGGAGTCTGCCGCCCGCCCAGCTAATGTTGGGAGATGTTGGGAGGAGGAGTATGCCGCACGAGTGAGAGCGGGCGGGGAATGGGTGGAGTCTGCCGCCCACTCCGCTGATTGACTGCACAGTAGGAGGAAGTTGGGGAAGAAAGTGAGCCGGCTCCAAACCGGAGAACAAGTGTAGGTAATGGCGCTGAGCCACCGCAAACTGCCGCTGCACAGAGCGGCAGAGGGGACTGCTGGACTGGCTTGCAGAGGGGGGTAAAAATCATAAAAATCGTGGCTATGGCGATCACGGAATCGTCATTTCCGTGATTGCGAATTCGATCTAAAAACGATTTATCGTTCAGGCCTAATGGGGGTGCACACAGGGCTGGGCCATGCATGCGCAGTACAGCACAACTGAGCAGACTGGAGGGATAAATGGGGCAGCCAGCGGATGATTGGAGCAGCCCAGGAGGACAACGAGGGAGCCAATGGCGTAAAAGGGGCTGAAGGAAGCTCCAGGTAAGAATAAATAAATGCTTTACTTAATTTCATCTCAGGTTTCCTTTAGGAGAACTCAACAAATAGAGATATTGGATATGATGTATGCTACATTTAACTTACATATCCCAATTGTTATGTATATTTTATCCTCCACATTTTAGCATTACATTACGCATTCCAAAAATTAAGAAATTTAACACGTAGGGATCATCATAGGGATGATCAGTGAGACGCAGGATCATGCAAGTTTTGTATGCAACATTATTCAGCTTGAAAATGAACCAATTGAATCCAACCCAGGTCCAATGTGATTGGTCCATTTTCAAGATGCATTCATTTCCATTTTACTGACGGTCCCAAATACAGCGAACAAGGTACATTACACTCCCAAAGGCTGAGCATTGTCTAGTCTACAATACCAAATACAAGTACAGTAACGATATAAATAGCAAATTTGATCAAATTAAAAAGTGTATATTCACACCAAAAAAATACACAGGTAAATGCAGTAATACAATAGGGGTAAATAAAGGAAAGGTAACAATTTGAAAAACATATTTTTATTATTACTTTTGTTTGGATTTATATAGTGTCAGCATCTTCCATGGCGCTGAGATTTAAATATTTTTTTCAATGACATTCAGTAATGGTGAAATGTGTCACTAGAAACAGTGAAATGTGTATTTAAAGGGATACTGTAGGGGGGTCAGGGGAAAATGAGTTGAACTTACCCAGGGCTTCTAATGGTCCCCCGCAGGCATCCTGTGCCCGCGCAGCCGCTCACTGATGCTCTGGCCCCGCCTCCGGTTCACTTCTGGAATTTCAGACTTTAAAGTCTGAAAACCACTGTACTTGTGTTGCCGTGTCCTCGCTCCCCCTGATGTCACCAGGAGCGTACAGCGCAGGCACAGACCATACTCGGCCTGTGCAGTACGCTCCTGATGACATCAGCGGCAGTGAGGACACGGCTATGCAGGCGCAGTGGTTTTCAGAATTTAAAGTCTGAAATTCCAGAAGTGAACCGGAGGCGGGGCTGGAGCATTGGGGAGTGGCTGCGCGGGCACAGGATGTCTGTGGGGGACCATTAGAAGCCCTGGGTAAGCTTACCTCATTTTCCTCCAACCCCCCTACAGTATCCCTTTAAAACCATTTGCTGAAAAAAGGATGTTTTAAAACATCCTATTTTTACATTAATTAGATCAACTACAACATTTTAGAAACATCCATTTTGATGAGCTAAGCATCCACTGATGTGCACGCCTGGCGCAGGGAGTGGGGGGGCATGCGCCTTTAATATGCTTATGGTCGGGGGTGAAGTGGCTAAAACAAGATTCAGAAGCAACTTCCACTTCATGATTTAAAAATGGCATTGATACAAAATTGCAAGGAGACATTTCAAGCCCAGCTAATATTTAAAGAGACTCTGTAAGGAAAAAAAAAAACCCTCTGGGGGATACTTACCTGAGAGTGGGAAGCCTCTGGATCCTAATGGTTCCACGATCTCGACTATCCAGCGCTGGAAGCCCCTGAAACCACAGCCAACAAGGATGTTGGCTGTAACGCAGGCGCAGTAGTAGCTTTCCAATAGGGCTCAGGCGGAAACAGCCGATCCCAATCGGGTCCGATCTACTGCGCAGGCGACTCACCTGTGCAGCAGAGCGGACCTGATGGGGCTCAGCTATTTCTGCCTGAGCCCGATTGGAAAGCCACTACTGCTCCTGCTCTGGATCGTGGTAGATATATAGTTACCTCCATGGTGTTCAGGGTCTTCTAGCGCTGGATCCTCTCGACGGAGGAGGACGGGGGAAGCCTCTTTAGGATCCATAGGCTCCCGAGGTGAGTATGCCACAGAGGGGTTTTTTTTTGTTCACGATTTTCTTTAAAACATTTTATAAAACTACACTGTGAGCCATAAACTACGTTAAAAGACTTCTGAGGCGAAATATATAATCTATTTTTAATGTACCGAAGCGGACCGGGGCGGCGGCGAGGGACTAAGACAGCTGTGAGGGGCTGGAAGAAGCCCCAGGTAAGTAAAAATATAGATTATATATTTTGCTTCGTAAGTCATTTAAGTAAAATTACGTGCGCATAGTTTAATATATGAAATGCATTAGTCTCTACTTCTCGGGCGTAAGACTTTTCGTGCGTACCCCAAAGTCACATGGTATGAGGGTATGGGGAGGAATGCATGTAATATATACCTGTTGCTAAAATAAAGTGCCCACACCATGGATGTGAGTAGTGACAGGTTTATTAATACAAAGTCGTCTTTTCCATGAGCTTCTGTCAGGCATTGAATTCCGTCTGGCCACTTACTAGCGCTCAGCATGGGGTGTGGCCTAGCTGCCCCCCATGTTGTTGTGTCTGAGCATGGCAGTTTTTCTTCACCTGGTAACACCACTGCCTGTGAACAGCTGATATGCGTGGTGTAATAAACAATGTCATTCAGCTGTATTTCATCTGCACCAAAATCGCAGTCCAGCGCGGCACACGGGATGCTAAGCTGCCCGAAACACAAGCACTGCAGTCATCCCTGGAAAAGAGGCCTGAAAGTGATCCTGAAGGAGGAAAAAGTTCCCCGGGGGGGGGGGGGGGGGGGGTAGTTAGCTTGGGAGGGAGAAGTCTCTGGATCCTAAAGAGGCTCCCCGTCCTCCTCAGCAGAGGCGATCCTGCACTGGCACCCCCAAAACTCCGATTGTCGCTGGTGCATGCAGGCGCAGTAGCAGTTTCCCCTTTGGGCTCCGGTGCTATACTGTGCAGGCGAGCTGACTGCGCAGAGGAGCGGACCCAATTGGGTTCAGCTATTTCCGCTGGAGCCTGAGCGGAAAGCCGCTAGTGCATCTGAGCGCAGTGGTGAATGTACATATTATTGTCACTGTTGCTGCAAGGATGCCAGTGATGGATTGGGCTGACTGAGGAGGACGGAGGAAGCCTCATTAGGATCCAGAGGTTTCCCCCTCCAAAAGGTACATTTTTGCTTAACCTCATTGCCGGTTATCCTGAGCTCAGCTCGGGGTAACCTGCGCAGGAGGATTTCTCAGGCCCCGCTGGGCCGATTTGCATAATTTTTTTATTGCGCGCAGCTAGCACTCTGCTAGCTGCGTGCATATTCCGCTCGCCGCCAATTCGTCACTACCAGCCATGCCGCCCCCCCCCCCCCCTCCAGACCCCTTGCGCAGCCTGGCCAATCAGTGCCTGGCAGCGCTGAGGGGTGGATCGGGATTCCCTCTGACGTCCATGACGTCGGTGACGTCATCCCACCCCGTCGCCATGGCGACCGGGGAAGCCCAGCAGGAAATCACGTTCTGAACGGGATTTCCTGCTTACTCTGATCGACGGAGGTGATCAGAGTGGCAGCGGGGATGCCACTGCTCAGCGGCTATCATGTAGCGAGCCCTGGGCTCGCTACATGGTTTTAAAAAAAATAAAATAAAAAAAAAGTGCTGTGCTGCCCCCTTGCCGCGGGAATTGGACCGGCAAGGGGGTTAATTTAATGTCACAGGTGTACTTTAGTAGCTAGTTACAAAAGCAGGTCATTAGGGCTCTTATGTAGCCAAAACCCATATCTAGTAACATGGGTGTCCGCAGGAAATTTTTTCCGGTGGGGGGGGGGGGGGGGGGGCAAAAGAAAATTGTGATCATGTTGTACGGGCCGTACCAAAAGATGAGTGTGGTCATGGACCAGAATGTGGGTGTGGTCACGGGTGGAGACAAATTTACATGAACCTAGCAATGGTGGGACATTAGATTATGACAGTGGTGGCGAAACTTTTGGAGGCCGAGTGCCCAAATTGCAACCCAAAAGTCACTTATCTATCGCAAAGTGGCAACAGCAATTTAAACTAAATACAAACGTTTTAACTCATACATGAACATTATGGAAAATCCAAGTTGAAAAACTGTGAAGATAAACAATTTCATCCCTCCTACTTCTGAAAAATGTATTCATTTTTTTAGAACCTCCCAGTTTTATTTTCTGTTTTAAAAAAGCTAAAAAAAGTAGGTTTAATGCTATTGTCTCATATGATGATGATTCAGCTTTTCCCATAGTCTCGCAGTTAGCAATCATGTGACCCCCAACAAGACAAATTTAGCAATCATTAGGGCCCCCAACAAGACAAATTTAGCAATCACGAGGCCCCCCCAGCAAGACAAATTCAGCAATCACGAGGCCCCCAACATGACAAATTCAGCTATCATTAGGCCCCAACAAGATTAATTCAGCAATCATGAGGCCCCCAACATGACAAATTCAGCAATCATGAGGCCCCAACAAGACTAATTCAGCAATCTTGAGGCCCCAACAAATCATGAGGCCCCCAACAAGACAAATTCAGCAATCATGAGGCCCCCAACACGACATTCAGTATCAATAAGGCCCCCAACAAGAAAAATTCAGCAGTCATGAGGCACATAAATAGACAGCATTTCACATAAATAGGCTGAATACCCCCTTAATAAGGTAGACACCTCTCACCTGGCTTCTGAATTCTCCTCTACTGGCTGCTGTGCCTGGCTGGCCTGGCAATACCTTTTTTGGCTGGATTGGGGATGATGTGTGGGCTGAAAGGCCTGGCGGTGATGCTGTGGCTGGGCTGGCTGGCGGTGATGCTGTGGCTGGGCTGGCTGGCGGTGATGCTGTGGCTGGGCTGGCGGTGATGCTGTGGCTGGGCTGGCGGTGATGCTGTGGCTGGGCTGGCGGTGATGCTGTGGCTGGGCTGGCGGTGATGCTGTGGCTGGGCTGGCGGTGATGCTGTGGCTGGGCTGGCGGTGATGCTGTGGCTGGGCGGGCTGTGATGCTGTGGCTGGGCTGGCTGTGATGCTGTGGCTGGGCTGGCTGTGATGCTGTGGCTGGGCTGGCTGTGATGCTGTGGCTGGGCTGGCTGGCTGTGATGCTGTGGCTGGCTGGCTGTGATGCTGTGGCTGGGCTGGCTGGCTGTGATGCTGTGGCTGGGCTGGCTGGCTGTGATGCTGTGGCTGGGCTGGCTGGCTGTGATGCTGTGGCTGGGCTGGCTGGCTGTGATGCTGTGGCTGGGCTGGCTGGCTGTGATGCTGTGGCTGGGCTGGCTGTGATGCTGTGGCTGGGCTGGCTGGCTGTGATGCTGTGGCTGGCTGGCTGGCTGTGATGCTGGGCTGTGTTTGGCTGGTTGAAGTAAATGCAGGCCTGACCGGTGGTGATGCTGTGGCCTTTTGAAAAACGCACAAGTGTGAACTAGCCCCGAGTATTTACACTGTAAACAATCATTTCTACTCACAGCGCCACTCTGCTTCAGCTGCAGCGATCCAGTCTCAGCACGGTAGTTCCTACTACCAGCCACATGGGGGAGCTCCGGGTGCACTTACTGATGTGATGGCCGTTCTCTCACACGTCATGTTTCTAGAGTCGATGTTCGGGACTGGGATAGTCTAGCAGCTGCCATCTCTGCTCGCTCGCCGCTAATAGTGGACTCCAGGGAGATTTGGAGGCGGAGCATATATTGTGACGCGCATATGAAGCACATGTCACGCGCATCATTCACCGCTGAGGACGGCACATGCAGCAACACGTGACCACATTGGACCAATGCAGCCGCTCGTGAGCTTAGCCTTTTTCCCCATTAGCATGCTAGAGCTACTATACAGTGACCCAGCTGCAGCCCTTCCTTATTACCCCAGTAGCTGCTCTGCACTTAGCACTGTGGAACACAGAGCACTGTGGAGGAGAGGCATTATATATAATGGAAAGGAGAGGGAGCTTGTGCTTCATGTAGTGATGTCTTCCTGTGTAAAGGGCACCTGTATGGAGGTAGAGCCCTGGAAATTGGGGAATGACTGGGTCTAGGGGAGAGAAGGAGTAAAGGCAGGGACAGATGGGAAGTTCGGATCTTTTCAATGATCCGGATGATTCGAATCGGATCATTGACGAGATCCGGATCTTTGATCCGAATCTCGGATCATTTTACTACCGGAAGCATTCGGGGGTGAAATGAACAGCAGGACAGGTCTGTGGACAGGAGAAGGGGAGGGGGGTGGACACACAGAGAAGGGGAGAAGATGGACAGAGGGCAGGGAGTGGACAGAGATGGGGGGAGGGACGAGCAGAGAGCAGAAATGTTTGCACGTAATACCCACATGCTGCAATCATATGTTTTACATATATTTCACCTATATGTTCATCTGTACACTTTGAAAGAAAAGGTCGCACAGTGAAAGAAAGCATTCCCAGAAGATAAGTGCAGCTGTTTAGTGCCGAGTGCAGGAGGATTATATTGCCTTTCAATCACACTGTCTGCAAAGTTACTGAGCTGTGCTGAGCCAAAAGTTTCCAATGTGATCACTGTGCAGCACTACGGAACAGCCAGCCTATAATGGGCAGCACATTGCAGCCAGTATGTGTGCTCTACACATATCTGGCAGTGGCACCCATGTCCCCTCTCTCTTATCTACCTGTCTCCCTGCAAGGCTGCCTCCCATCCAACAGAGCGATCCCTGCTTCCAGGACCCCGCTGCCCGCTGAGAGGGGGCGTGTCGCTCCTGGCCCCGCCCCTTTTGCGATCCGAATCGTTCATTTTGATGATTCGGATGATCGACTCATAAAATAGATTCGGATCAAAGATCCGAATCGTTCATGATCCGGACAACACTAATTAGCAGTGGAGGAAGGTATGGGCTGTTTTGCTTGGGATTCGAAAATTGGTCTGAAATGGCAGCGCTGGATTGGTCAAATACATAAACGCTGTTCATATTTGCTACCTTATGGAGTGAAATGTAGTGTTTCGACTTCCGAGGCCAAAATTAATAAAATCACACTATACCTTTTTTTTGCAGAATCCACGGAGGACGTCCTGCCTGTCCTCCGCTCCGTTCCGCCATCAATGCAGGTCTTATCGTTCCCCTACGGCTCGGCCCGACCCCACCGAACGGGTCGCACGGATGCCACCTCTAATATGGCCGCCGCCTTGCTCCGCGGCTGCGCAGTACGCTTTGTTGCTAGCGCGACTGCGCAGCCTGTGTGCGCCCGCCCGACGTACGCTTGGGGAGCATGCCGGGACCTAGTACGCGGCAGGAGGCGGGCAATAGGCTGCGCAGCCGCGCTAGCGACAAAGCGTACTGCGCAGCCGCGGAGCAAGGCGGCGGCCATATTAGAGGTGGCATCCATGCGACCCGTTCGGTGGGGTCGGGCCGAGCCGTAGGGGAATGATAAGACCTGCATTGATGGCGGAACGGAGCGGAGGACGGGCAAGACGTCCTCCGTGGATTCTGCAAAAAAAAAGGTATAGTGTGATTTTATTAATTTTGGCCTCGGAAGTCCTTTAATGCTATATTATTATCGGAGTCAGAACTATAAAAAAGAATCCTATGTGCACTACATCTAAAATATTTTACACCTACGGAGCGGACCTGGCGTTATTCAGTTAACTGCCAGCCGCACTTTGGTTATCGGGATTACAGCAAGATTTGGCATCTTTTGAGCACAACCCGTATATTTCCAGAGGTGGGAAACTTCAGGAACAGGTACTGTGGCCATCCTGTCTTACGTGGGTATACTCCATATCCATTGCGCTGAGGTACTCTAGATACACACTTACCTAAGAAGAGGACTTCCCACGTCCTCCTCAAGGCCACCGCCCTCTGGACCCTTTTGGAAGATTGATGCCATTCTCCTCTTTCTGCATGAGTGCGTCTGTACTGCACCTGCGCAAATACAACTGTGCCTGCGCAATAGCACGGAGCACCTTGTGCATAGAGGAAGAAGCCGTGCTTCTCCGCAGGCCCTCTTTCGCCTGTGCAGTGCAGCCGCGCTCAGCCACGGGAACGTATCTGACAGGCTCTTGAGGGTTTGAGGTTTTTGTGTTGTGTGATCAAATTGGGGTCACAGGAGCAGAACTGTTTTGGGGATGATTGTGTGAGAAGGATGAGCTATACAAAGACTAGCTGAGAATAAAATGAGAAGCAGCCTAATATTGGGTGGGTGGAATGAGCAGAATGAGCAAAGTTGGTGGAGGTAGATTATGTCTTTCTGCACCAGTTCTCTTTCTCCACTCTTTTTTCTTCCCTGTCACTTTAACTATTTCTCTCTCTCACTCCGGACACACTATAGGGGGACCCTACATAGCTAGGCTTGGACAAAGTGTGTGTGTGGGGGGGGGGGCTGTAATGCTGAGATCAATTGTTAGAGCACTAGAAAACCGCAGCAACACTCTAGGGTGCACTAGTAAGGTGAGACACAAGGCACCTAGGATAGGGCTCAGAAAATTCTGACAGTGGTCTTGCACCCATATGTGCTATCTAGCAGGTGTAGGGTCCACATCCTGCAGCATTCTATTTTCCTATGAGGAACAGACACAGAGAGAGATACTGTTCATTTGGTACAGATTACTAACTTTCAAAACACCAAATTCAAGAGTCTGGGGCCTCCCATTGCATTTGGCTGTCAGTAACCCATTTTCTCCATTGAGGGGGCTCAGGGGAGATTCCTGCTCTATGATCACAGACTTATGGCCTGGGACCCATTAGGAGAGCTTTTCTGAGCACTTTGTGATTTGAAGCTCTTGCTAATGTAATGCTATTGGGGGTGACCCCATTTGAGGGATGTGATGTTTTGTTTTTTGTTTTCTTTTTAAATCACCCGTAGCAATGCATTAGCAATAGCTTTTCCAAATCACAAGCCCTTAGAAAAGCACTGCTAGTGGGTCCCAGGCCTTATGCTTTATGCATCTCAGTGAGGTGAGGCAATAAGGATTGGTGGTAATTTCTTTAAAGAAAACCTGTAAAGAAAAAAAAAAAACTCCCCTGGGGGTACTCACCTGGGGGTGGAGGAAGCCTCCAGAGCCTATTGAGGCTTCCTCCGTCCTCCTCAGTCCCACGGCAGCGGCGATAAAGCTCCCCGGACAGCGGGGATGTAAATATTTACCTTTCCGTCTCCAGCGCAGGCGCAGTATCGGCTCTCCGCTCGGAGATAGGCGGAAATAGCCGATCGCTGTCGGGCCGCTCTACTGCGCAGGGACAAGTCTCCTGCGCCTGTGCAGTAGAGCGTACCCGACAGAGATCAGCTATTTTCACCTATCTCCGAGCGGAGAGCCATGATTTCTAAAATCGACAGCACTTAAAAACAATCGGAAATGCTCATATTGTGAACAAGCCCTTACTGTTAATTTCTGCACTGCCCACACACACTGCTTTATCACAGATTATATAAGAACAGGTGAGAGATTTTTGCAACTATAGAGCAGCTTTTAAAGAGGAGTCTTAAGGGGCCCATACACTGGTCGATTTCAGTCATCGATCAATCGATCGATTCTATAGAATCGATCGATCAGAAATTGACTCTATCAAATTCCCCATTCGATCGATTTGCAGCCGTTTTCGATCGATTTGATCTATCTGACAGGATGGAAGATCTAGGTCGATCTGCTGCTGGCAACAGATCGATGGCCCATAGAGTTGCATTGGATCTAATGGTGCAGTAATGCCTTTAGATCAATTTTCAATAGATTTCCAATAGATTTCATTCTGAAATCTATTGGAAATCTGTTCCTAGTGTGTGGCACAGATCAGATAGATTCCTGTCAGATTCGACCTGACAGGCATCTGACAGAAATCTATCTGATGGTCGGATCTGCTGCAAATCTATCAGTGTATGGCCACCTTTACTTTATTCCTGTTAGACTTGGATGCTTACAACCCCCATTCAGAATGAGCTCTTCCTGACTAAAATCTCTGTTTACTTTAGAACAGCCTGAAGCACACAGACACACAGGAGCAGCTGATGAGTTATTTACACATTATTTCATGTTATATCTGAGCTTTCTGTCGTTTTGAAGTGGCGTTAATCACAGGATTACAGGCAGTAAGGTCCCATTTACACCTGAAAAAGATTATCGTGCTAAAATTACTGTACAAATCCGCATTGGATGAGCGATCGCGATTAGCGCTTCTTTAGCATGCTAATCACGATCACTCTCGAATCGCCGAAAAATGCAGCATATAACGCGCTTGCAATTGCCGCTAATCGCGAAACTCCACAATCAGTGGCAGTGAGATCACTGTCATATACAGTGGGATGCAAAAGTTTGGGCAACCTTTTTAATTTTCATGATTTTCCTGTATAAATCATTTATTAAACAGATTTAGTAGCGCTCATATACAGTTCATATTACTCCAAAAATCGCTTAAGCCCCCCCGGCTTAGAGCAACTCAACGGATGCTGCGGCCCAGATCGCCCCGAAATAGTTTCTGGGGTATAAGGCCACCCCACTGCCTCCACCAGCAAACCTCCAGCTCCTCACTGACGTCTGAAAGAATGAGGGGAAACTTCCATAGCGTAAAAGTGTTTATTGAAAAAATTAATTGTCACTAGATGACATACAGTTAAAATCAAAATTAACAGGACCCTTGAGTAATCTCATAGCGATCGCGGTATGTGGCCAAGCTATAGCTGAGTTAGGGGGTGCGTGTATATGCACTATTTGCAGGGCGTCTCTAGCCATTTTGTCACTCCAGGCGAGAAATCCTGTGGCGCCCCCCACCCCCGTGATTGCCCCCCAGCCCCATACCCCCCACCCCTCGTGGTGAACACCACTCCTGTGGTGAACCCCACCCCCAAGACCCCCGAAAATCATAATGCAGCAGCGTTTCACCAGAAAATACACTTATTGCGGCATGGGTTCACCAGAAAATAGTTGTAATGCAGCAGAACGTTGCACCATAAAATATACTTATTGCGGCATGCACTCACACACACCACACACAGTGTACACACACACACACACTATACACACGCACACAGTACACACACACTATACACGCACACACACCGCACACAACATACACACTATACACAGTACACACACACACACACTTTAGACACGCACACACACTATACACACACACACTACACTATACACACACACTATACACATGCACACACAGAGCACACTATACACAGAGCACACTATACACAGAACACAGTAGACATATACACACACTATGCTGCTACCAGGGGAGGACTGGGACTTTCTGGCCTGGGGGGAAACACAGACTAGAGGCCCGTTATCATGGCAGCCTCAGCCCAAATTATGTCACACACTCACCCTATGTCGTATATGCCAGTAATCACGTGGAGCGGAAATACAGCAAGGACACTCTGTGAACAGTGTAACAGGTAAAGTACAGGCATCAGGGGGGCACAATACATTTTGAGGGACAACGGCCGGGGTTTCCGTCTTGTTTATAATTCGTGGTTATCGCACTCCATGATTATCGCACCTGACAACCACATTGGCCCGAAATTTCCCAACATCTCAGATTGATACATTCAACCAATTTCCACCCAAAATGTTTTATCCGATTTGCTAATATCAAAACGGTTGGTTGATCGGCTGTCGAGTCACCAGAAGTATGGCCACTGTAATTCCCTCAAGGCCAATCCCCCCATGCATCCCCCCCCCCACATACACCTACCTATGTCCTCCCCTTCACCACCATCTCTACTAATCCCGGTTTTCACTACTTTTATGCAGAGAAATAATGAGGAGAGAAAAGCTGAAAGAGAGGGAAGAAGATATTTGCCTCACCAGGATTGCACTTTTATTTAGCTTTCCTGTATGACAAGAAGACACAGACACTCAGCACTAGGGAAAGAGGGAAACAAAGGTGAATGAAGAAGGCTAGTGCACACCAAGAGTGCTTCAGAGCGCTTTTCAAATTTACAGCGATTTGAAAAGCGCTGGGCTAATGTTACCCTATAAGGGTGTTCCCACAGCAGTGTTGTGATATTTTAAAATCGCAAACATGCTGCAGGTAGCATTTATTGGAGCAATTCTTTTAAAAATCGCTTCACAAAGTCGCATTCGCGATTTGCTAGCGATTGCTATTGCGATTTTGTTGTGCATTAGCCCAGAGATAGGAGGAGTGGAGTGAGACTGAGAATAGCCTGAGATGGAGCAGAGAGCTAATCTGTATTGCAGTCCCATATTACACAGAGGCTAGTTGCCGGTAATAGG
Organism: Hyperolius riggenbachi; assembly: GCF_040937935.1. Classification (NCBI taxonomy): domain Eukaryota; kingdom Metazoa; phylum Chordata; class Amphibia; order Anura; family Hyperoliidae; genus Hyperolius; species Hyperolius riggenbachi. The sequence continues at coordinate 465,817,415 of NC_090648.1, read as the reverse complement.
ACTGCTGTCCAATCTCTCACACAAGTCAGAAAGCAGCCCTCCTGGAGTCTAGGGACTGTCAAAACTTTTCAACCTGTTTAACACCTTATCTGCACATGCAGTCATTTTAACAATGGGGAGAGACCAGACAGATTTTTTCCCACGGACCCTCCTCTGTATTATGCTGTGTATATTTACCAGCTTGCCTGCCCTCTAATCGCACTTTTATCAGCTAGCCTAGTGTTTTACATTGCCTTATAACAACAAACCTGAATACACCAGACACAGGATCAGGCCTCAATCACTGAATAAAAGGCGGCCTAGGGGGCAGACCATGCCTGGATGCTACACAGTCTCTACATTAACGCAGTTACCAGTAGCAGAGAGAGAGGGACTGAATGAATCTCAGGACTTAGGAGCTGATGCTGTACTCGAATCCCTGACTAGGATGAGTGCCTTCTCTCACTGACTCATTCATTACTGTGGTTCTTTGAATCATTGAGCTGAAGGAAATGAATGAATTAGTCAGTGAATCAGTTATGAGTCAAGTCAGGCGCTGCTGCTGCTACTGCAGTGTAAACTGATACCTGAGTGAGCTGAGAGGCATTTCCTCTCTCACTACTCAGTGCAGCAGCACCCTTCCCTCCTCCTCCGCTCTAGGCAAGAATTTATACCTGCCTAATGGCTCAGACGCCTCTGACTATTTGCCTCACCGCACGCCTAAAACCCTAAGGCCACGCCGCTCTGATCGGATGTAACACTAGCCTGCGTCCAACCAGTGTTACTTGTGACGTAGTAGCTGCGCCCTACGCGTTACGTTGTATAACAACTCATCAGGGGCTACAGAGCCTCAGATGCGACGGAATTAAATCACTAAGTCGCATGCAAATTAGCCACCCCTCGGCCAATCCGCATGTCCTTATAGCGTGTACACACGCTACAAACCCTTTACAATGGACTTAATATATTTCAAACCTTCCAAGCGGTTTCTCAAACACACTATTAAAACATTAAATATGTCATATAAAAATTCCACAATAATGTCTATACGAGCAGGTATAAACTCCCTCTGCCCGCCCACCACTATTACTATTGCTACTGTACTGTCTTAGAACTTGAATCAGAATGAATTAATAACATTAAGAATCCATTAACCATTAATGTGGGCAAATTAAAACTTCTAAACACGATAGGCTTAATATGATAAAGAGGATACAAATTGATCTTTCACAGCAATCCAAATAGCAAGGAGTAGTCCTCCATGTCTTTCCATACATCTGGGGTTGTAACACCTCACTGCAGCCAAGGTGCCAATTTGTTAGGAGCGACTCCTTACTTATTTAGTGTGAATATATGCTATGCCCAGACATAGTCTCTCCCACTTTAGCTGAGTAACACCATACTGCAGCCAAGATAAACCTCTAAAGTGTAAAACACCACACTGCAGCCAAGGAACTTCCCATTTGGGCAATTAATACCCTACTGGTGCCTAACCCAGCACTCGTAAGGAAACTGTGATGATTCATTATGAATGTACACATCCCCCACTACCCAATATGGGTAAATTACACTTTACTGCAGTCAGTTTAATAGGGCACCCTGCAGTGACTAAATATACATATTAATCATTAGGTGATGGTCCCTAGACGGGCTATAGCACCATTCGAATGTTCCAGAGATACACTACTGGCCCGGGTACCACCTCCCTTACCTTAGTGTGGGTATATGAGGTTCTGTTTAGCAGGGACCCCATGCCTATAAGAGGTCCAGCTCATCGAGACCACCATCACCCTCACATTTCCTCATACAGTGATTGTAAATTTCTTAGCTCATTCCTCACAAAGCAAAGCAAGTAAAGGGTTTGTGGCGTGTGTACACGCTATAAGGACATGCTAATTGGCTGAGGGGTGGCTAATTTGCATGCGACTGATGAGTTGTTATACAATGTAACGCGTAGGACGTCCTGATGAGTTGTTATACAACGTAACGTGTAGGACGTCACAAGTAACACTGGCTGGGGCTGGGCTAAGGCTTTTAAGCGTGCGGTGAGCGGTGGGGCAAATCGTGCATATGCACGCACCCCCTAACTCAGCTATAGCTTGGCCACATACTGCGATCCCTTTGAGATTACGCAAGGGTCCTGTTATTTTTTATTTTAACTGTATGTCATCTAGTGACAATCAATTTTAAAGGTGTAACACACCATTTTTTCAATAAACACTTTTGCGTTATGTAAGTTTCCCCTCATCCTTTCAGACGTCAGTGAGGAGCTGGAGGTTTGCCGGTGGAGGCAGTGGGGTGGCCTTATACCCCAGAAGTGATTTCGGGTCGATCTGCGCCGCAGCATCCGGTGAGTTGCTCTAAGACGGGGGGGGGGGGGAAGCCTACAGCGATTTTGGAGTGATATGAACTGTATATGAGCGCTACTAAACCTGTTTAATAAGTTTATGAAGATCTATACGCATTAGAGCGATCCGCCCATTGTCAGGCAATTACAGTTCATGATTGTACTTGGTTATATACACTACTAGCTGATTGCCCGGTGTTGCCCGGGTATGTATTTGGCTAGTGTTGGCTCCGTCCACTTTTTCTAACCCTAACACACAATTACTCAATGACCAAGTTTGTGAGCTTTGCGGTCTTTGGAATCAATAATTTGCATTGAAATTAAAAAAATCTGATTTGCTGTTTGTGGCTCCACCCTTTTTTCTGAATTTGAACCCCAGTCACCCAATGACCAACTGTAGCAGGTTTGAGGCCTGTGCCATTAACAGTGCAAGAATGGCAGCAATTAAATATTCCCCTTGAGAAGCAATAGGTGAAGTTTGATTCACTTTTGTAGGCTCCACCCACTTTTCTGAATATTTAACCCAGTCACCCAGTGACCAACTGTGCAAAGTTTGAGAACCCTGCCATTAACAGTGTAAGAATGGCTGCAGTATACATTTTCCCAGTGAAATTTGTGTTTGTCTCCACCCACTAATGACCTGGAACTGCCCACCCGTGTATGTATTTGACCGGTTTTGGCTCCGCCACTTTCTCTAACCCTAACACACAAACACTCAATGACCAAGTTTGTGAGCTTTGGGGTCTTTGGCATCAATAATTTGTATATTCTCATAGAATTTAAACAAATCAGATTAGCTGTTTTTGGCTGCGCCCCTCTCCAACATTTGAACCCCAGTCACCCAATGACCAACTATAGCAGGTTTTGAGGCATCTGCTACAGCCCCGTTTCTATGGGCGTGCGATACGTGCAATCTCCCGGGTGCTTTATTGTGCGGCGGGGGGGGGGGGGGGGCGCCGGAGTGGGGGAACGGACATAATAGTTATAACTCACCTTCTTCATCTGTTCCCCCAGTTTCAATATCTTTCCTCTCCCGGCATCCGTCGCCTGGTAACAGCACCCCCCGTGATGACGTACCGCATGTCATCACAGGAAGTGCTGTTACTAATGAGATAGATGTCGGGAAAGGATGGACATTGAAGCAGCGCGGGTTCGGCGGAAGCAGGTGAGTTATTACTATTATGTCCGCTCCTGCGCCCAACTCATGCCGCCCATACCTAATTAACCTAAACTGCGGGAACCTACCTAACACCTATATTGCGGGGCACCTACCTAACTAACCTAAACTGCAGGAACCTACCTAACTAATCTAAACTGCAGGAACCTACCTATTTAACCTAAACTGCAGGAACCTACCTACCTAACTAACCTATACTGCGGGAACCTACCTAACTAACCTATACTGCGGGAACCTACCTAACTAACCTATCCTGCGGGAACCTACCTAACTAACCTATACTGCGGGAACCTACCTAACTAACCTATCCTGCGGGAACCTACCTAACTAACCTATCCTGCGGGAACCTACCTAGCCAAGCTATACTGCGGGAACCTGCCTAACTATCCTATACTGCGGGAAACTACCTAACTAACCTATATTGCGGGAACCTACCTAACTAACCTATACTGCGGTAACCTACCTAGCCAAGCTATACGCCAGGAACCTACCTAACTATTCTATACTGCCAGAACCTACCTATATACCCTAAACTGCAGGAACCTACCTATCTAACCCATACTGGGGGAACCTACCTATCGAACCTATACTGCGGGAACCTACCTATCGAACCCATACTGGGGGAATCTACCTATCTAACCCATACTGTGGGAACCTACCTATCGAACCTATACTGCGGGAACCTACCTATCTAACCTATACTGCGGGCACCTACCTATCTAAACTATACTGGGGGCACCTACCTATCTAACCCACACTGGTGGCAACTATACGGGCTACCCTATACTGGAGGCACCAACGTAGATAACCTATAAAGCAGGCACCTACCTATCTAACCTACACTGGGGGCAACTATACAGGCTACCCTATACTGGAGGCACCTACGTAGCTAACCTGTACAACCTGTACTGCGGGCACCTATGCCTGGCTCCATGGGGGGGGGGGGGGGGGGGGGGCGATTTTTACACTGGGTGAAATTTAGCCTTGAAACTGCTCTGATCAGCAATTGAAATATTCCCTTTGAAAATCAACAGGTGAATTTTGATTGGCTATTATAGGCTCCACCCACTGCCCTGAATATTAATCTCAGTCACCCAGTGACCATTTTGGCAAAGTTTGAGATCCCTGCCATTAACAGTAAAGAAGGGCTGCAGTTTACATTTTCCCAGTGAAATTTGTTTTTGGTTCCGCCCACTTTTTGTAACCTGGACACACAGTCACTCAATGACCATGTTTGTGAGCTTTGGGTCCTTGGCATCAATAATTTGTATTTTCCCAGTGAAATGAAACACATCTGATTGGCTGTTTGTGGCTCTATCTCAGGCATGGGTAAACTTGGCCCTCCAGCTGTTAAGGAACTACAAATCCCACAATGCATTTGCCTTTGAGTCATGACTGTGGCTGTCAGACTCCTGCAATGCATTGTGGGACTTGTAGTTCCTCAACAGCTGAAGGGCCAAGTATGCCCATGCCTGCTCTATCCCCTTTTCTGAATTTGAACCCCAGTGACCCAATGACCAACTGTATCAGGTTTGAGGCTTGTGCCATTAACAGTGCAAGAATGACAGCAATTTTAATATTCCCTTTGAAAATCAACAGGTGAATTTTGATTGGCTTTTTTAGGCTCCACCCACTTTTCTGTATAATAATCTGTTCCGTTAACAGTGCAAGAATGGCAGCAATGTAAATATTCCCCTTGAAAATCAAAAGATGAATTTTGATTGGCTGCTGTACACTCCACCCACTTTCCTGAATATTAATCCTAGTCACCCAGTGGCCAACTGTGTCAAGTTTGAAAACCCTGCCAATAACAGAATGGCTGAAATCAATCTAACAAATCTGATTGGCTGTTTGTGGCTCCACCGCCTTTAGTGAATTTGGTCCCCAGTCACCCAATTACTGACTGTATCAGGTTCGAGGCCTCTGCCATTAACAGTGTAAGAATGGTAGCAATGTAAATATTCCCCATGAAAATCAATAGGTGAATTTTGATTGGCTGTTATAGGCTCCACCCACATTTCTGAATACTAATCCCAGGCACCCAGTGGCCAATTGTGTCAAGTTTGGGAACCCTGCTGTCACGGAACAGCCGTGACCTGTCCAGGTGAACCGAGCCACAGGCTCCAATGGGTTTTCCCGCCGTGCCGGCAGCTCGAGACCCGTCAGCCAGGTTAGCCGACACAAGGCAGGCAGCCAACACCAGAACGCCGACGGGCTATCCCGTTGCAACGGGGAACTAGACCAGATATCGCAGGTTAGCGGCAACGACACACATCTTGCTGATGCATGTATATTTGCCTTCTCCCCAGGCGGGTGCTGTCACGGAACAGCCGTGAGAAACGCGGGCGAATTGGAAGGATCCGCACAGTCCAATTTCTGATCGCTCTCTGGCTAAATTTGTGCAGCCATTGCAGTAATCAGAAACCAACATCCCTGGTTTTCTTTTTTTAATAAAGACAGTCCTTTCCCTCCTTCCCCCCCACAAAGGCAGGAGCCTGCTGCAGCTGTCCTCGGCATCAAGCTGTGCTGATGGCCCATCCATCAGATATAGTTGATACGCAGGATGGCAGAAACCATTTAGTTGGGAAGAAGTCAGACCTTCTGGCTCCCCTCCCAGCAGGGGAGCTGACACGTACCTTGCTGCTGCAAGCTTCAAAAGAAACGTCACCTAGGAATGACCTGCTGTAAATCCCAGATGTACATCATATTCCATAAACTGCTATATGTGTCATATTTTCTGTATTGGCAGGCCCTCCAAACTAACAGGTAGGGCCCTATCTGGCGCTGGTTCTGATGAAGTCTCAGAACATTCTGAGGTAAGGACTGCCAGTTAGGCCGTTCGAAAGTGCCCTGATGATACCACAGGGGTCCCACCCCTCATGTTTGGTATCAGACTGCTGGGAAAATTGAGACAGACCTGAAAATGTTAGTAAATCTGCCCTGACCTGTACGGTTCTGTGAGATAGAGCCCATATATGGTTAGATATGATTTCTGGTCCTCAGGACAAGGGGAGGACTCATCTCATATTCTAAGGGCTGTGTGGCTCCCGCCCTCACTCCCTCCTACTGGATCAGGGGCATAAGAATGGCAGAGGAGCCAAACTCAGTGTCCTCCACCCTGAAACATTTTCCTGAATTACATCCTTGCCAGCTTGAGGACATGCTGGCATCCGGTTTATTTGGACTTTGCTACTGAACCAAGAACTTTCAGATTTTCCCAGAACGGACATATTTCCATGGAACTAAGTATTTTTTTTCTCTCTTTCTTTTATTTTTCATACTGGCTATTAATGTTTCAATAATTGTTGATTTTAATAATTGTCTGTATATATTAATTATTTATATTGCCATGAATAAAGACTTTATCAAAGTAATTCACTGTTCCGCTACCCTGCTTCTCAGCCGCACAAACTGAACCAGACTTCTGAAGAGACGCTACTGTTGTTACTAGCCGGACAGAATAGAGCGTGTTTAACCGTTTTTATTTGCAGGTCGAGAAATAACCAGTTAGTGAGTTCCTCTGTCTCAGAAAACAGAGGTGGTGGCAGTTATACCATAAAATAGTGTGTAAAGTTGTAATTACCGTACCTCACAGGCTCCCTTCTGGTTGGGCTGCTGCCCAAGTTCCGTCGATTTCCATGCACCGAGTGCGACCACAGCTTGCATGATTGGTGTGCTGAAACCGATTGGAAGGCAATTTGCGGTCTGACCACTAGGGCTCCTGTGACACCTGCCATGTAAAAAATTAAGTTTCCTGCACCGCCCACTTTTTGTAACCTTGACATATAGTCACTCAATTACCAAGTTTATCAGCTTTGGGGTCCTTGGTATCAATACTTTGTGTACCTGATTGGCTGTTTGTGGCTCTGCCCCTTTCTGAATTTGAACCCCAGTCACCCAGTGACCAGCTGTACCAGGTTTGAGGCATCTGCTATTAACAGTATAACTGTATAAGAATGGTTGCAGTTTAAATATTCTCTTTGAAAATCAAATGTTGAATTTTGATTGGCTGTTGTAGGCTCCACCCGCTTTCCAAAATCTTAATCTCATTCACACAATGACCAACTGTGCAAAGTTTGACAACCCTGCCATTAACAGTGTAAGAATGGCTGCAGTTTATATTTTCCCAGTAAAATTTGTTTTTGGCTCCACCCACTTTGTGTAACCTTGTCACACAGTCACTCAATGACCAATTTTGTGAGCTTTCAGGTTCCTGGCATCAAAAATGTGTGAATGGAAGCAGTTTATCCAGCAAAGAAATCTGATTGGCTTTTTGTGGCCCCGCCCCTTTAGTGAATTTGGATCCCAGTCACCCAATGACTGACTGCAGCAAGTCTGAAGCCTCTGCCATAAACAGTGTAAGAATGGCAGCAGTTTAAATATTCCTCTTTAAACGCAATAGGTGAATTTTGATTGGCTGTTGTAGGCTCCACCCACTTTCCAAAATCTTAATCTTATTTACCCAGTGACCAAGTATGGCAAGTTTGAGAACCCTGTGATTAACAGTGTAAGAATGGCTGCAGTTTACATTTTCCCATTTAAAATGAATGGCTGAATTTTGATTGGCTGTTTTATGCTCCGCCCGCTTTTTCTGGATTTGTAACCTCGGTCACCAAGTGACCAACTGTGCCAAGTGTAGGAACTCTGGCTTGATTACTGTGAGAATGGCAGCCTTTTACATTTTTTAGAATGGCAGCCTTTTACATTTTTTCCATTGACTTAAATGGGTGAAATCTGATTTGCTGTTTGTAGCTCCGCCCAGGTGTGCTGGGAGGCCGCGAGACCCCCAGAACCTATCATCCCAGGTAGTAAGGGATCTGTATACCAAGTTTTGTTCAAATCGGTAAAGGGGCTTTCGAGTGATCGCAGCGCGCGCGCGCGCGCACACACACACACACACACTTTTATATATATAGATAATAGTGTTTTAACTTTGTGTATTATATACAGTGAGCGCCGCTATAAGGTTGGGACTGTATAAATCATTGGTTGTTATGATAAAAAATGTCAGTTAAATATATCATATAGGAGACACACAGTGATATATGAGAAGTGAAATGACGTTTATTGGATTTACAGAAAGTGCGCAATAATTGTTTTAATAAAATTAGGCAGGTGCATAAATTTGGGCATTGTTTTAATTTTATTGATTTCAAAACCTTTTTGAACTAATTATTGGAACTCAAATTGGCTTGGTAAGCTCAGTGACCCCTGACCTACATACACAGATGAATCCAGTTATGAGAATGAGTATTTAAGGTGGTCAATTGTAAGTTTTCCTCCTCTTTTAATTTTTTCTGAAGAGTAGCAACATAGGGGTCTCAAAACAACTCTCAAATGACCTAAAGACAAAGATTGTTCACCATTATGGTTTGGGGAAGGATACAGAAAGCTGTCTCAGAGATTTCAGCTGTCTGTTTCCACAGTTAGGAACATATTGAGGAAATTGAACACCACAGGCTCAGTTCAAGTTAAGGCTTGAAGTGGCAGACCAAGTAAAAACTTGAATAAACAGAAGCGACGAATGGTGAGACCAGTCAGAGTCAACCCACAGACCAGCACCAAAGACCTACAACATCATCTTGCTGCAGATGGAATCACTGTGCATCGTTCAACCATTCGGCGCACTTTACACAAGGAGATGCTGCATGCGAGAGTGATGCAGAGGAAGCCTTTTCTCCACCCACAGCACAAACAGAGCCGCTTAAGGTATGCTAAAGCACATTTGGACAAGCCAGCTTCATTTTGGAATAAGGTGCTGTGGACTGATGAAACTAAAATTGAGTTATTTGGGCATAACAAGGGGTGTTATGCATGGAAAGAACACAGCATTCCAAGAAAAACACCTGCTACCTACAGTAAAATATGGTGGTGGTTCCATTATGCTGTGGGGCTGTGTGGCCAGTGCAGGGAATGGGAATCTTGGCAAAGTTGAGGGACGCATGGATTCCACTCAGTATCAGTAGATTCTGGAGACCAATGTCCAGGAATCAGTGACAAAGCTGAAGCTGCTCCAGGGCTGGATCGTTCAACAAGACAACAACCCTAAACACTGCTCAAAATCCACTAAGGCATTCATGCAAGTACAAAGTTCTGGAATGGCCATCTCAGTCCCCAGACCTGAATATAATTGAAAATCTGTGGTATAAGTTAAAGAGAGTTGTCCATGCTCGGAAGCCATCAAACCTGAATAACCTAGAGATGTTTTGTATAGAGGAATGGTCCATAATAGCTTTAACCATAATCCAGACTCTCATTGGAACCTACAGGAAGCGTTCAGAGGCTGTAATTTCTGCAAATGGAGGATCTACTAAATATTGATTTCATTTCTCTTTTTTTTTGCCCAAATTTATGCACCTGCCTAATTTTGTTTAAACAATTATTGCACTCTTTCTATAAATCCAATACATTTCATTTCACTTCTCAAATATGACTGTGTGTGTCTCCTGTATGATATATTTAGCTGACATTTTTTATCGTAACAACCAACGATTTATACAGGAAAATCATGAAAATTAACAAGGTTGCCCAAACCTTCGCATCCCAGTGTATATAATATTGCGCTGGCGCTTTAAAAAGTGCTAGCGCTTGGGCGATTAGCGGGAATCACTGGCTAATTGTCTAAATGTGAATGAGCTCTAAGGGCTGTATCGCTTTGCATGTTGTATTGACACAGTCCTCCATAGTAATGCCCACAGTGAAAACTGTTCTCTGTATGTCATATTTTCTTCTCATAAGAAATGAAAAAAAGCCTTTGTGTTGCTATTTGCTAGTAATTACTGGATAGCTGTCCTTTAACCAGTTTGGCCTATCTGGAGTAGCTTCCTCGTCCAGATAGGCACTGCTGCTGCCCCTGGCTGGTGCGCGCGATCGGCTCCCACCGCTAGCCCCCCGATCAGTGAATGGGAATATAATTCCCATTCACCGATCTAACTTCCCCGCAGAAATACCGACGCTTTCTATCCAGAGAGCGCAGTATTTCTGCCCCCAGGAAACTTCTGCTCAGCATTTTAGTTCCTGGATGCGAGATCGTTCGCATCCAGGACTTTTTTCACTGTGGCCATCTTGTGGCCAAATAGTAAACTGCACCCACATACATTTTTAATAAAAAAAAATATTATTTTACATTTAAAATTAGCAGTTTCCCTCCCACACCAAAAATTACCCACATATATTTTTTTATTAAAAAAGAAAAAAAAAAAAGACAATAAAAAAAAAAAAACAACATAAATAGTTACCCAAGGGTCTGAACTTTTTAAATATGCATGTCAAGAGAATATGTTATTATATTATTTAAAATGATAAGCTTATAAATAGTGATGGACGCAAATTGAAAAAATGCACCTTTATTTCTAAATGAAATATTGGCACCATAAATTGTGACAGGGACATCGTTTTAACGGTGTAATAACCGGGACAGATGGGCAAATAAAATACATGAGTTTTAATTACGGTAGCGTATATTAATTTCAAACTATAATGGCCAAAAACTGAGAAATAATGAATTTTTTTCATTTCTTTCTTAATCTTCCTGTTAAAATGGATTTAGAAAAAAATAATTCTTAGCAAAATGTACTACCCAAAGAAAGCCTAATTAGTGGCGGAAAAAACAAGATATAGATCAATTCATTGTGATAAGTAGCAAAAAAGTTATAGGCGAATGAATGGGAGGTGAACGTTGCTCGGATGCATGAGATTTTCGCCACTGTGGTGCTGAACCGGTTAAAGGGAATCAGAGACGAACGTATTTTAAAAATGAAAAAAAGGTGTTATGCATACCTGGGCTTCCTCCAGCCCCATAAGCTTGGATCGCTCCCACGCCACCGTCCTCCGCTGCCTCTAATGCCGGTACCGGGTCCCGTCACTTCCGCCAGACGCGGCCAGTCTTCCGCATGCCCTGGGGCTCCCTCCGGCTCTGTACGCATGCATCTTCGCATGCGTCGACTGGCCGAAATGACGGGACCCGGTACCGGTGGACAGAGGCAGCGGAGAAAGGCGGCGTGGGAGCGATCCAGGCTGATGGGGCTGGAGGAAGCCCCAGGTATGTATAAATATGTTATTTTATTGTCTCTGGTTCTCTTTAAGTTTAAGCTTATGATTCTCAAGATTTTGCTATTATTACAAACATGTCATCTTGTTACTTACACCTAATGTTTGCAAAAATGTTGGCTTTGACATGATTTTTTTTTTTTTCTAAAAAAAAATAATAAAAAATAAAAAAAGAGGAAAAAATATCTCCTCGGATAAAACTTAGGAGAATAAGGGAATTAAATAAGAAACCCTTCAGATTTTCACCTGAATTGATCAAAAATTATCACTTTGAATGACAAAAATCTCACATGGCCGGGCCGCTCCTGTCCCCCGCTGGAAAGGGCAGTAGTTTGACTCATCCTACTTTGTTGCGCATGCGTGACCCTGAAACGCACACTCCCCCATCACACTCCCGTGGTCGGCTGGGGCACGTGTGTGGCTGGTCCCTGCATGTGCGACGAAGCGTGACTCAGTCAGAGTAATGGGCCATCCAGTGAGAGACACGAGCGGCCCAGGGAGACGGCACAGAACCAAGCTGCCTCAAGGGGGCTGGAAAAAGCCCCAAGTAAGCATAAAACCTGAGACATCTTTCATTTCAGGTACACTTTAAAGAGGAACTGTAATGATCTCTTAAGTAACGTAATGAATAAAATTGCTTCTTTTTTTACAATATTGATTTATTAACTATTTACTCATTGTTAAATCTTTCCTCACCCTGATTTACATTCTGAAATGTATTACAGGTGGCAACATGTTTAGTCCTGCCAAATAATGTCTATGCACAGAACTCTCCGTAAACGAACATTCTGCAACGGGAGATACTGCTTGATTGGCAGTTGGAAACAGCCATTATTTTCCACAATGCAACAAGGTTCACAGACAGCAAACATGCCAAGGTCCTGACATCACACCGTGGGAGGGATGTCGCCACAATATCAGCCACACAGACCCCCCTGATGATCTGTTTGAGAAAAGGTAAAGATTTCTTGTGGGAAAGAGGGTATCGGCTACTGAATATGAGGTTAAAGTGGATCCGAGATGACCTTTTACTCATTGCATAATTGTGTTCCTTTCCTATAGTTTATAGGGCATTCCTCAGGCCAAATACTTTTTTGCTTTTGTTTTAATACTCTTATTCCCTATAAACTAAACAAGCCTCGCCCACAGGTTTTAAGAGAGAGCCAAGGCATTTTCAGACAGTAGCAAGGGCTCATGGGAGCTCAGTCTGGGCAAGAGGAGGGGGAGGTATTACTAGCCAGAGATTTCAGGGGAGGAGGGGGGATTAGGTTTTTTTCACAGGCTGAGTGCTTAAGATGCAGATAAGCTTACCTGTGTGTAATGTTTACAAACAACATGGCTGCTGTCATTGTATCACAGGAAGAAATAATCATATTCTATTGAAGCTGTTTGCAGCTAGATTTGCAGTGTAAACTATCTAAACTTTAGATGAGATATATAGACAACTTACTTGTTATAGTTAGTTTTTCATCTCAGATCCGCTTTAAAGTTCTTTTTAAAATCCTGGGCAGTTTTCACTTCTTACTAGTTGGCATTCGGGGAAACCATTCTGTTTTTGGTACTGTCATTTCTGTTATTGCACAATGCCAGCTCTTAACAGCTGATGGTTACTCTTGTAGTGGGAGAAAACAAACATTGTGGAACTCCACAACGCCAATAGAGATGGCACGATCCTCCGATTTTCAGTTCGCGAAGTTCCGCAAAAGTTCGGTTCGCAATAGACTTCAATGGGGAGGCGAACTTTGAAAACTAGAAACAATTATGCTGGCCACAAAAGTGGTGGAAAAGATGTTTTAAGGGGTCTAACACCTGGAGGGGGGGGGGGGGGACATGGATGAGTGGGATAGACGCCAAAAGTCCCGGGGAAAAAATCTGGATTTAACGCAAAGCAGCGTTTTAAGGGCAGAAATCACATTGCATGCTAAATTGCAGGCCTAAAGTGCTTTAACCACTTTACCCCCGCGCGTACGTATTTCTCCGCCCCTTTTTCCATCCTTTAAAAACCAGGGACGGAGAAACACGTACTTTCCGCGTTCCCGACGCTGTCCGCGCTCCCGCTCGTAAACACGCCGCCCGCCGCTAGTAAAACCGCCGCCGCCCGCTCGCCCGGAGATCAATGAACGGGAAAATCCATTCCCGTTCGTTGATCTAAGCCCCACAATGACCCGCTGCTCTCCTATGGGCAGCGCGATCATTGTGAGAAGAAACTCACGTGTCCAGCCTCCTTATTCTTCCTCCCAGCTTCCGGAAGGAGGCTTGGAGGTCGCAATAAAGCAAAAAGTTACTGTGGCCATCTTGTGGCCAAATAGTAAACTACACCCTACACATTTTTCACATACAAATAAATGACTTTTACACACAAAATTAACTCATTACCTCCCACACTCCCCATTTTTTTTTTTTTTTGTAATTAAAAAAAAATTCAAAAATTTACAATTAAAAAAAATACATAATTAGTTACCTTAGGGACTGAACTTTTTAAATATTTAAGTCAAGAGGGTATAACACTGTTACTTTATAAACTATGGGCTTGTAATTAGGGATGGACGCAAAACTGAAAAAAATGCACCTTTATTTCCAAATGAAATATTGGCGCCAAACATTGTGATAGGGACATAATTTAAACGGTTTTATAACCGGGACAAAAGGGCACATAAATTTCATGGGTTTTAATTACAGTAGCATGCATTATTTAAAAACTATAATGGCCGAAAACTGAAAAATAATTTTTTTTTCCCCACATTTTTCCTATTTTCCCATTAAAACACATTTAGAAAAAAATAATTCTTGGCATAATGTCCCACCTAAAGAAAGCCTAATTGGTGGCGGAAAAAACAAGATATAGTTCATTTCATTGCGATAAGCAATGATAAAGTTATAGACGAATGAATGGAAGGAGCGCTGAAAGGTGAAAATTGCTCTGGTGGTCAGGGGGTAAAACCCCTCAGTGGTGAAGTGGTTAAAACATCTTGCATGTGTATACATCAATCAGGGAGTGTAATTAGAGTACTGCTTCACACTGACACACCAAACTCACTGTAACGCACCACAAACAGCTGTTTGTGTTGTGACGGCCGTGCTGGACTGGTGCGCACCATGGCCAGAGTGCAGGCCGTGGCGGTTTTCAAGCCCAGTGCTTTAAATATGGATTTGATTTTGGAGAATAATTGCTTTTAATTTGAGGACAAGTAGTTTCATCAATGTAGGGGGACCACGATGGGGAGCTCGGCAGCCCCAGCAATCGCAAATATTTTTGTGAGTTACCTTGAAGAGACTACGATTTACCCAGCGCACCATTCTAGGAATGTGTCGTCAAATGGCTCAGGTTCATAGACAACATATTTCTGGTCTGGAAGGGCAATGAAAACTCCTTACGTGAGTTTGTTTCCATGCTCAATGGTTTAATGCCGGGTATCGTATATAACCTCGAATGGTCTCCCAGGGAAATCACTTTCCTGGACGTGCGTGTCATTAAGAAACAGGGGGGATTCCGCACGACCCTCTATCAAAAACCTACTGACAGGAACAGCCTTCTCAGATATGACAGCTTTCACCCTAAGCACCTTAAGTGTTCCTTACCCATATCCCAATACCTCAGGGTGTTGAGAATTTGCAATAATGCCCGTGACCGTGAGGTGCAGATTTATGAGATGACACACAGGTTCAAGGAAAGAGAGTATCCTGATAACATTTTGACTCAAGCCTTGGACAAGGTGGCTGAAAAGTAGAGGGGATTCGGAGGGCCACGTCACAATGTTGACACAGGGACCCCATTTGTACATACCTATAGTCCTCTATCCAAAACCTTCAAGAACATGGTTAAAACACATCTACCTTTCCTGAGTACAGATCGATCCCTTCCTCCTGTGGTTAGAAATAGGCCCCTCTTATCCTTTAGATCGTGCCCCAGCCTCAGATCCCGACATGTACAGGCAGATCCATGGCAGAAATATGCCAAGCCACAAATAAAATTATCACAGAAAACCAGCTGCTATAAATGTTTCAGGTGCAATGTTTGTGCATCCTTAAACACAGGAAAACGATTTTCGCATCCCCATACGTGCAAACAATACTATATGAAGCACTACCTTAAAGAGAACCAGAGATGAAGCACCCTCTTGTATTTTACCTTATAAATAAGTGGGAACATGACAGTAAACACCTAATCTGCTCTTTGTTTCATTGTTCTCTGTTTAATCTGACTGTTATCACCTCTGATAAGAATCCCTGACTGAGCACTCGGGATGCTCAGTCTAGCTTTGCTACGGAAAGCTTATAGCTGAGTCTGTCTTCTGTGGTGTCTTTTCAAGCCCAAGCCTGCCCCCTTGTGGCTGCTATAATGACTCAGCAATAATCATTCCCAGCAAAGCCAGATTGAATGCTCAGTCTGGGATTCTTATGACTGCTGATAACAGACACTTTTAGCAGTAAGGATGAAACAGAGAGCATAGTAAGTGTTTTCTCTAATGTTCCCACTGATATATATGGTAAAATACACAAGGGTGCTTCGTCTCTGGTTTCCTTTAATTGCGACTCCCAATATGTCATTTACCTCTTGAAATGTCCATGTGGTCTGGCTTATGTTGGGAAGACCACTGGACCATTCAAAACGAGATTTCAGAAGCGTCTATAAATGGGAGGTTTCCTCCCAGTGGGCAGGCCCCCGACGTCACAATCACGTGAGCGTCTACGTTGTTCAGCACCCACGTCTCCCCGGCCCCTCGCTGCGCTATTGTTCAATACTGGATGGACGTCAGAGGGTGCGTTTCACTCAGGCATGACTGCCTGACTTGCGCGCCATCTGCCCTGGCATCGGACATTGGTCCACGATCTTCGTGGTTACCACCCCTTCTGACGTCCCACACATGATAAGTCCCGTCCCGCCCGCAGAATATGGTGTTTGTAGGCTACGAGAGCCCTCCTGGCTGTCCTCCACCGTCATCTACTTGCACATTGGGACATCTGAGCGACACTGCTGACAGCTAGCCAGGTGAGATATCTTCTTTGATTGACATAACTGTACCTATGGTTTCAAACTTTTGCAATACTTTGTGGTTAATGACATTATTGAAACAGCTTTTTGATTGTCTATCCGCCTGAGAGGCGTGGCTTAGGCTGCATTGTTTGGTTATTTATTATGTTCTCTGCACGTGTATGGTGTATATTTTTTTTCTGCCTATGCCTTGCTGAAGGGGACCCTTGCTGGCCCCAAAAAGGTAGTCGGCCATCAGGTCAGATGTAAATTGCTTGTGTGTGTGATGGGACTTGGTGTCCCAGCAAGTCTGTGTGCGGACTCCTCTTTCAGTGAGTAATTTGAATGCCGTCTAAAGACGGAGCACAACTTACTATGAAAACATTGTAATTCGGCCACTAGCAATAGCTGGAAGCCTAATTACTTAATTGCCCACCATCCATGGCGACCTGGAGGGGGGATAGTAATTACAGCCACCAGTATGCGCCGGTAAGCAGTGTTTTTAATGGGGTTTTTTTGCCCATATTAAAACACACACATCATACAGAACATATCTGATATGTACTAAGCAGTTTACCCCCCAAACGTAACAACCAATAACCAGGGCCGGGACAAGGTTCCCCAGCACTAGAGGCAGAGCTTCCAAAGATTTCACTAGAAAGTAAACGCAATGCGGGCAAACATTTCACCAGAAAATTAATGCAAATGCGGGCAGACATTTCCCCAGAAAAGAAACAAAATTGCGGGCAAACATTTCACCAGAAAAGAAACGCAATGCAGGCAAACATTTCACCAGAAAAGAAACAATGCGGGCAAACATTTCACCTGGAAAAGAAACAAAATTGCGGGCAAACATTTCACCTGGAAAAGAAACAAAATTGCGGGCAAACATTTCACCAGAAAAGAAACGTAATGGGAGCAAATTTCACCTGGAAAAGAAAGCATTTACTCACCTGGCAGAAGTCCCCGGCCTCTGGCGCGCTGCTCCCGGGACCACCTTCCTCCTCCTGCAGAGTTCCGCGCTGACAGGGTTACGCCATCTTGCCGTAGCCCTGCTCGCCTGCCGGTGTCGGAACAGACACCGGAAGGAGGAGGCTGGAGCGGGGCTGCGGGCAATGAACTGGCACGGCGGCTATAGACGCCGCTGCCAGTTCATGAAGATAGAGTGACCAGAGTCCCGAGGCCGGGACGTCCCGCTGCTGAAAGCGGGACGTTTCCCGGGACCTCATGCAGCCTGGGACAGCGGACTCATGCAATCCGGGACGTCTGGTCACTCTATTTAAATGTATGACCCCCACCCCCTCAAAACACACAAATCACACCAAGATGACTAGATGTGTTCTTAGTACTGCAGTGTCCACAACCTATCTCAACCCCCACTTCACATAGGATATATGCAGTAATGAGAACACATCTAGTAGTCACACTAACAGCTATTTGATGTGATGTGTGTGACTCGGATGTCTACCCCTTTCAAATCCCCTTCCCCCTTCAATACCTGTTTCGTTTAAGGCTGCAGGCATGGCTGGTTCCAGGCACCCATATAAAAACAACCAGGTCCCTGTCCCGTCCAGTCATCCATATGCATAATGACAGTTCACAGTTTGCGATCAAAAAGGATCCCTCCCTTCCCGTCCAGTCCAGCCACTGCTCGCATAAAGTATTAGTTCACAGTTCACTCTTCTTCAAAGGCAACGCTGCTGGAAGCCACTTCCATTGGAGCAGATGTCGGCTTACTGCTGTTGCCTAGCAATACAATGCCTCAGCCGTGCCTGTCATCTCTTTGATGACAGCGCGGCTGTTTAATGCAGAGGACAGGCTGGTGCTCTGACTAGGACTCAGAGCGATTGCAAAAGCAGCCGGAAAGAAGTGGTGAGGGATGCTGCAGAGGATGGGGAAGATCACACAGCAATATGTCAGGTGAGGATAGTGCAGAGGATTGCGCCCTCTGGTGGCTGCGCTCAGAGGCTGTAGCCTGTCCTGCCTCTGCCCGGCCCTGCCAATAACTAGCACGTTTATAATTTTATAATTTATTTTATTAATACATTTATAGGAAAATATACATTTTATTGAGCACAATTAAAAAACGTTCCAGATCAGTTACAATGTATAAAAAATTAATTAAAAATGCACACATCTAGGCCCTAATGGACTAAAACGGCAGTAAAGTTGCCATGCTTCAATTCAATACGACACGTTCAGTAAACAATAAAGAGTTGGCAAAATACCACATTTGTGGTTTAAAGTGAACCAGAGACTAAGCACCCTCATGTATTTTAACATATAAATCAGTGGGAACATTAGAGAGAACACCTGTGTAACGATCGGTGTCAGCACGCAGAGAGAATCTGATTATTGGTGATCTGCAGAATCACCAAGAATATAGATGTACAGTGGTGTGAAAAACTATTTGCCCCCTTCCTGATTTCTTATTCTTTTGCATGTTTGTCACACTTAAATGTTTCTGCTCATCAAAAACCGTTAACTATTAGTCAAAGATAACATAATTGAACACAAAATGCAGTTTTAAATGATGGTTTTTATTATTTAGTGAGAAAAAAAAACTCAAAACCTACATGGTCCTGTGTGAAAAAGAAATTGCCCCCTGAACCTAATAACTGGTTGGGCCACCCTTAGCAGCAATAACTGCAATCAAGCGTTTGCGATAACTTGCAACGAGTCTTTTAAAGTGCTCTGGAGGAATTTTGGCCCACTCATCTTTGCAGAATTGTTGTAATTCAGCTTTATTTAAGGGTTTTCTAGCATGAACCGCCTTTTTAAGGTCATGCCACAACATCTCAATAGGATTCAGGTCAGGACTTTGACTAGGCCACTCCAAAGTCTTCATTTTGTTTTTCTTCAGCCATTCAGAGGTGGATTTGCTGGTGTGTTTTGGGTCATTGTCCTGCTGCAGCACCCAAGATCGCTTCAGCTTGAGTTGACGAACAGATGGCCGGAGCATTCTCCTTCAGGATTTTTTGGTAGACAGTAGAGTTCATGGTTCCATCTATCACAGCAAGCCTTCCAAGTCCTGAAGCAGCAAAACAACCCCAGACCATCACACTACCACCACCATATTTTACTGTTGGTATGATGTCCTTTTGCTGAAATGCTGTGTTACTTCTACGCCAGATGTAACGGGACACGCACCTTCCAAAAAATTCAACTTTTGTCTCATCGGTCCACAAGGTATTTTCCCAAAAGTCTTGGCAATCATTGAGATGTGTTTTAGCAAAATTGAGACGAGCCTTAATGTTCTTTTTGCTTAAAAGTGGTTTGCACCTTGGATATCTGCCATGCAGGCCGTTTTTGCCCAGTCTCTTTCTTATGGTGGAGTTGTGAACACTGACCTTAATTGAGGCAAGTGAGGCCTGCAGTTCTTTAGATGTTGTCCTCGGGTCTTTTGTGGCCTCTCGGATGAGTTTTCTCTGCGCTCTTGGGGTAATTTTGGTCGGGCGGCTACTCCTGGGAAGGTTCATCACTGTTCCATGTTTTTGCCATTTGTGGATAATTGCTCTCACTGTGGTTCGCTGGAGTCCCAAAGCTTTAGAAATGGCTTTATAACCTTTACCAGACTAATAGATCTCAATTACAGTACTTTTGTTCTCATTTGTTCCTGAATTTCTTTGGATCTTGGCATGATGTCTAGCTTTTGAGATGCTTTTGGTCTACTTCTCTGTGTCAGATAGCTCCTATGTAAGTGATTTCTTGATTGAAACAGGTGTGGCAGTAATCAGGCCTGGGGGTGACTACAGAAATTGAACTAAGGTGTGATAAACCTCAGTTAAGTTATTTTTTAACAAGGGGGGCAATCACTTTTTCACACAGGGCCATGTAGATTTGGAGTTTTTTATCTCACTAAATAATAAAAACCATCATTTAAAACTGCATTTTGTGTTCAATTATGTTACCTTTGACTAATAGTTAACGGTTTTTGATGAGCAAAAACATTTAAGTGTGACAAACATGCAAAAGAATAAGAAATCAGGAAGGGGGCAAATAGTTTTTCACACCACTGTATACCTGATTATTGATGACCTGCAGAATCACCAATAATACAGATATGACTAACCTCTGGACACCTATATAGTGTGAGTGTTTGGTGCAACAGTAATGACTTTGAGTAGGACCACCTGAGGAGCAGGCGGCCCTTGGCAGTATGAGGAATACCTCCCTCTGGGAAGTATGAAGACCTTCCAGCAGCCTGAGACTTCCAAGGGGATGAAGCCCCAGGCGGAATAACAGGAAGGCCTATCTCTCTAGAGATAGTGATGGCTTGCAAGGTCGGGCAGGCTAGGTCAGCAACACACGGGCAGATAAAGTACAGACACAGTAGACTGATTCAGTAACCGTGGACAGGCAGAGTTTGCCAACAGGAAGGCAGATGTGCTGAGGTACCGAATCAGAAAGCAAGAGCAAGGTCAACAGAGCAAATGGTCATAACAGGTAACAAATAAGGCCTAGTCTAGGGTGTGAGGTCCGTGGTCTCGACACCCTGCAACTAGTCTGAAGTATAACACAATAGTAACACAGTGTCCCTAGTCTTGGGTGTGAGGTCCGTGGTCTCAACACCCTGGAACTAGTCTGAAGTATAACACAGTAGTAACACAGTGTCCCTAGTCTTGGGTGTGAGGTCCGTGGTCTCAACACCCTGGAACTAGTGTGAGGAATAACACAATATAAACACAGTAGTAATCTGGCTCAGTGTGAATTCCCAGGTCCTCCTGGTTCTAACACACTGTGGGATCTGACTATGGTCTGAGTGCTTTCACGTAAGTGTTCGCAACGGCAGACAACTTGAGACTGACCAGCAATAACTATATATAGAGCGGCGCTCCCTGGCGCCACCCAGCGCTGATCAACCAATAGCCGCCCGCTCTGAGATCAGCTGACCAACCTGGTCAGCTGATCCCTCTCCGTTTGTCATAAAGGTTCCGCCTCTCCACACGTGTGCGCGTATTCCTCAATCTGTGTGCACTAGAAGGCCCAGCCACATCAGACGCATGCCGCTGCGTGCAAACCGCTGAGCCGAATGCGGAACCAGCCGCCTCGCTGCCAGTCCGCGCGGCGGCTTTTCCGCAATCTATTACAACCTATCCTGCTCTCTGTTTCATTATTCACTGCTCAGCCTGCTTGTTATCCACCCTGTTAAATCCCTGACTGAGCATTCAGTCTGGCTTTGCTCAGGAATCATTATAGCTGAGTCTGTCTTCTCTGATCTCTTTTCAAGCCCAAGCCTGCCCTCTTCTGACTCTGCTATAATGACTCAGCTACTGTGTAATGATTCCTGAGCAAAGCCAGACTGAATGCTCAGTCGGGAATTTTATCAGGGCTGTTGTCCTCCAAAGTCCCCACTGATATATATGGTAAAATACATGTGTGCTTCGTCTCTGGTTCACTTTAAGACTTTTTTTCCCCCAAATTCACTAAGATTTTCACACATTGGGTAATAGTTTGGTAATTTACCCCAAATTCTTGCATGTCAATTCACTAAAGAGCTGTTTCACACCATCTGCGATATTGCAGCGATTGTGCTGTGCTTGCGATTCCAAAAGTGCTGCATGCAGCATTTCATGACCGATTCCCTTCCCCCGCATGCAAATCGCAAATACAATCACATCAAAATCACTGCACTTTCCACCTTCTCTATGTATAAGCTTAGCTAATGGCTGTCTGTTGCAATCAGATTTCGTGTGATTGTGTTTTTGGGAGATGAAGGGGCGGGGTATGAAGCCGCATCGAGAAGTCAAACTAAGTGATTTTTGTGCACTGCCATTTACTACACCTAAGCAGAAAAAAAAAGCTACAGGCAATGTGATTGGGCTACGGTAAAAAATTGCACTAGTGGGAAAGCTACAATTGGTTCTAAGTTAACTCCTTAATGACCGCATCATGCCGATTGGCGTGAATGTGGCGGCAGCCCCAGGACCACCTAATTGGCGTATAGTCGTGGGGGCATTTTGCTGGGGATCACACGCGCATCCCCACTTCATTCTCCCAGCGGCGATCGCCGCAAGAAGACTATTAGATGAGAAGGTGGAGAAGGACGGCGTGGGAGTGGTAAGCCTGGAGGGGGCTGG
This sequence comes from Hyperolius riggenbachi, assembly GCF_040937935.1. Classification (NCBI taxonomy): domain Eukaryota; kingdom Metazoa; phylum Chordata; class Amphibia; order Anura; family Hyperoliidae; genus Hyperolius; species Hyperolius riggenbachi. Next base: position 465,794,811 of record NC_090648.1, on the reverse strand, counting down.
AGGAAGACCCACGTATGTATATTTTTTTTCTTAAAGAGACTCTAATAAAAAAAAAGATCCCCTAGGGGTACTCACCTCGGTAGGGGGAAGCCTCTGGATCCTATTGAGGCTTCCCGTCCTCCTTTGTCCCACGGCGGTCTCGCTGCAGCCAGTGTCGTACTGGGAGGTGGAAATGCTAAGGAAATCCACCTGCTGGCCAAGCAGCAGTAATCAGGTGGTGCTGCTCACAGTGAAGACTTGCTCCAGGTTTCTATTGGCAGTGATAACACAGGGTTACTGCTGCTTGGCCAGCAGGTGGATTTCCTCAGTTTTTCCACCTCCCAGTTCAACACTGACTGCAGCCCACTGAACAGCAGACATGTAAATATTTACCTTCCCGGCTCCAGCGCAGGAGCGGCTCGGAAATAGCCGAACCCAGTCGGGTCCGTTTTACTGCGTAGACACAGTAGAGCGGACCAGACTGAGATCGGCTATTTAGGCCTACTTCCGAGCCCGCAGGAACAGGGAAAGGTAAATATTGCACGCCCTGACAAATTGCAGGCTGTGCATTCAGTGGGCTGCAGCGAAACCACTGAGGGACGGAGGAGGACGGGGGAAGCCTTGAGAGGATTCAGAGGCTTCCCCCTACCGAGGTAAGTACCCCCCACAGGATTTTTCTTAATTACAGAGTGTCTCAAGAAGAGGGAGGGTTCTGGATGGTCTTTCTAGACCCCCTTGAAGTTATCTGACTTGTTCGGTCTAATACCTCTTTGGCACTCCTCAGGCAGCCCGGCTCACTCATGTTCAGTAGGGATGTGTCTCTATATGGGAGTACTGGGGGATATGTCCAAAGGCTGCCTGAGGAGTCCTGAGGACACAGGCAGCCACAGAAATCCAATCAGGGACAGTGCTGGTACGACTGAAAAGGCTCTGTGGCGGCCTTTCTCAACCAGTTCCCTGGAGATTTTGCAGGGGTTCCCTGGCATTTTTACCCTTCGAGGTGAACTGCCTCAGCTGGCAGATTGAGAAAGTTACGTCCCTAACTTTTCAATATTTTCACTCATTTTCTGTCCATCCTTAATTCTAGATGTCCTACTTGTTGTTCACAAGTGCAATGGCCACAGGACTGTTACGATACATTACACTGGTTATGAATAAAATGTGGCACGTGGGATGCCAGAACTAAAGCAGGCCATACACTCCAAATTCTCCCATCGATATACAGCCAATTTGATTGCTCTGATTAAATTGGTGAGAAATTAGTGCAGCATTTGGCCTGAACAATTGACTGATTTCCGGCTGAAATCACTCGATAAGGTTAATCGATCTGGGCGGAAAATTGAGGTAGATAGATGGCGGATCGAGAGCACATCGCAAACAGTGTTCGATTCCGTGACTTACGATGGTACTGTCATCTGTAGGGTTGCTGCGTTATACTACGGTTTAATTGTGCATGGTAATCATGACATGCGCAATCACGGTCTACCGGTTTTTGGGGAGTGGGAACCAGGGCTGTGGAGTCGGTACAAAAATCTTCCAACTCTAACTCCTCAGTTTATGAAACCACGACTCCGACTCCAACTCAGACTCCAGGTACCCAAAATGGCCCCAACTTCAACTCCTCGACTCCGACTCCTTAGTCTATTACTTAACAGGGCTGTGGATTTTGTACAAAAATCATCTGACTCAGACTCCCTACTCCTCAGTTTATGAAATCAACGACTCCAACTCCGGGTGCCCAAAATTGCCCCGACTCCTTGACTCCGACTCCACAGCCCTGGTGGGAACGCAGCCACGGGCGCAGAAACAGTGGGATGCTGAGGCAGGGGTAAAAAAATATTCACATAGCCGGGATCCAATCGACACATGTACTACTTACTTCTTCCGTTCTTGTGTTTCATCTGTTGCGTTTCCCTTCCCACATCAATCTAGCGCTCCCTGCCGCTGTTCCTGCGCCCGCTGCTTCCTCCCTCCTCCCCTCCACCTGGCTATCTATACTGACTGCACCTATTCCTGGCTACTTATATTGCAGGCTTCTTTTCTGGCTGCAACTATTCCTGGCTACCTATTCTGGGTCTCCTTTACTGGCTGCACCTATTCCTGGCTACCTATAATTGACTGCCCCTATTCCTGGCTACCTATACAGGCTGCACCTATTCCTGGCTACCTATACTGCGGGCACCTATTCCAGGCTACCTATACTGACTGCCCCTTTTCCTGTCTACCTATACAGGCTGCACCTATTCCTGGCTACCTATACTAGCTGCACCTATTCCTGTCCACCTATACAGGCTGCCCCTATTCCTGTCCACCTATACAGGCTGCCCCTATTCCTGTCCACCTATACAGGCTGCCCCTATTCCTGTCCACCTATACAGGCTGCCCCTATTCCTGTCCACCTATACAGGCTGCCCCTATTCCTGTCTACCTATACAGGCTGCCCCTATTCCTGTCTACCTATACAGGCTGCCCCTATTCCTGTCTACCTATACAGGCTGCCCCTATTCCTGTCTACCTATACAGGCTGCCCCTATTCCTGTCTACCTATAATGGCTGCCCCTATTCCTGGCTACCTATACAGGCTGCCCCTCTCCCTGGCTACCTATACAGGCTGCCCCTATTCCTGGCTACCTATACAGGCTGCACCTATTCCTGGCTACCAATACTGGGACACTTATTCCTGGCTTATTCATGACACCATCTTTTCATGTCCCTCCAGCCAGCCACACACCTCCTCATCGCGTCCCCATGCACGACGAAAGAATACCAAATTAAGTTAAACTTTTTTTTAATTAAAGGGAACCTTAACTAAACGGAGTTGGCAGAAACAAAACTGGGCACTAGTCTAGTTTAGGGGACCCAACAGGAAACCTCATAGGGAACAGTTCTCCAATCAAAGCACATAGCAGCTGCAGGGGGCCATGAGAAGTCCCATGTCTTTTGCCCAGTATGAGGCTAAATACTGATGTCATTTCTTCCCTTAGCTATTTATTTTCTCCTCCAATAGCCGAGTCACCTCAGCCTTGCTTGTACATACAAGTGAGCAGAGGCTCATGTTTGGCTAGGCAGGGAAATAAATGGAAGATGAGGAATATATTATTGATAAAAATAACCCCCAGCATGCAACTGAATGGCAATGGCTATTAAAGGGCCAGTACTCCTAATGTATGTGATAACTCCAAACCATATCAGCAGAAAAAGTTGTGACTGCAGAATTAGCATCTTTATCACTTCATACACCCAGTTGCTGTTGAAATTTGATTTTTATGGTGACAATCGCGCTTTAAGTAACCCTTTAATCCTCATCTAGTCCTCAGGAATTAAGGTGTTCTTCAAACTCTGCATGTAGCCTCCCCACAAAACTCAGCCACCCATGTGAAGTTCCCAACAGCAGCAGCCATCCCTATTCCTTGTTCAGGAGTTACTCAGCCCCTTACAGCAATAACTTCCTCCACACATGTCCCCTTGTGCTGTCACAACCATTCCATCCTGCAAGGCACAAGTGTCCCATCATCACACTGCAACCACACCCCTCTGCTGACGTGGCACTCCCCTCTCCTCCGATGATGTATCGCACAAGCCCCGCCCCTGCAGCTGGCGCTCACTATATATGCGGTGAGACGCTCCAGCCTGGCAGTGCAGAGAGAGTGGAATGGCGGCGGCCGGAGACAAGAAGCACCTGGCAGCGGTAGTGCTCGCCCGGGGGGGTAGCAAGGGGATTCCATTGAAGAACATCAGGAGGCTGGCTGGGAAGCCGCTCATCGCCTGGGTGCTGCGCGCCGCTATTGACAGCGGCTCCTTCGACAGGTCAGTATGTGAGGGAAGATTGCCCCGCCCACGTAATGTAACCTGGGCGGGGTAATCCTACAGAGCACGCCTCTCGTCTACAGGGAAAGCTCGTCTGCTCTGCTGCGCTTCTTATAGATGAAGTGGCTACGCCCCCATAATATCTACACAAGGCTCCGCCTACTCTTGGGCGTGGTTATCTTCCCCTTCTATAGAGACGGAACGCCTACTTCTGTGTCTGCCCGGAAGTAGTAGTGTGCACTCCCCTCACTCTTTCCCAATTCCCATTGCGTTGTGTAAATAGTAATACAGCTGGAGAGCAACCATTCAGGGGGCGTGTGATTTCTGTCCTCACACATATCATGTGTTTTCTACATATAGCTAACTATTCTGTATAGCCCTACATTAAATATATATATATATATATATATAATCTCTTGACTGTAAATTGTGTATCACGTAATTCAGTCATCACTATGTATTCAAGAAAAACAAAAGTTTGCTTTCCTAAAACAGAAAGAATTTGCGATAATTCAGGTTGGAGTGAGCTTGAGATGTCTCCCAGAGCAACACTGCTGAATATATGCAAATTAACCATTGTTGTCCTTAAAAGCTAAACACACCTCCAGAACCGCTGGAATGCAATGATGTGTCAGCTTGTTAATTTGTACAGAGCCATAATAATCCAACATGCATACAGACTGTTTCGGATTGTTTGATCCTCACCAGTGCATGGCATGGATTAATATTATTATGTATTCATGTCCTCTCATCCTTTACCATGTACTATGGTTGGAAACTGCAGGTCTGTGACAACCCTTTGCAGGTCTACATGAAAATGGCCAAACACCATACAATTTTTTTTTTTTTTTTAAATATCTGTTCAATTCAAGAACGGCAATCAATTTTTCTGACTGAGGCCTCATTCACACCTAAAAACGCTTACGTTTTCGTGTGCTTTTTTCCCCACCTCCTGGTGCTCCAGTGCGTGCTGCATTTCTGGTAAAAGTGTTTTTGTAAGTGCTTTTCCAGAGCGGTTTTGAAGTTCGCTCCCTGACGCAAGTCAGGAAGTGAACTCTTTGACCCGAAAAATAATAAATACAATGTATTTACTCTAGAAAATGTGAACGCAATCGTCGCATAAAGCTCGCTTAGTGCTCTTCCTATACCTTCCAAAAAAATCCAGAGTGCTCTTCCTATACCTTCCAGAAAATCGCCCCAAAAATGGTACAGGCACCGCTTTTCTAAATGCACAGTGCATGAGCCGCGCTAATATGAACCTTCTCATAGACACTCATTGAACAAGCGTTTTGTGGGCGATTTTTAAAAATTGCCTGCGCTTGAAAAAAGGCGGAAAACGCCACTAGTATGAACAAGCCCTGACTGTAACATTTAAAAAATCCTGACCAATATACCACACATATATATTTTTCAAGAAATCAACTTTTTTATTGAATTGCCATAAAATAGGATCATTTTGTTGTATCGTGTGGGGCCACCTTTAAGGTGCCTGTTGAGTGTAGACTTTTTTCATCAGATGCGAACTTCTGACACAATTTTTACTATCAAAAGTGAACAGATGGTAATTATTATTATTATTGATTTAGAAAGCATCAACATAGTCCTGTTTCTGTACAAAATAAGAAACAAATATAGAGTACAAAATAATACAGACAATGGTAATCACCAATATACAAAATACAGAGTTGGTAAAAAATACAGAATCTGTACAAAGTACAGAATTGGTACTAATTATGAATAAATGTGTAACAAAGACCAAGACACAAAAGGGTGAGAGAGCCCTGCCCTTGCGAGCTTACAATCTAAAGGACTATTGATTGTTCCCATAATCAGGTCGATTAGGCCATTATGGCATTCTCTCTCTTTCAAGTGAATCATAAATTCAACATTCGGACTGATTACATTTTCTGATTCAATCGACTAAAGAATCGGTTTACATCGATTTTTGCCATATACTGCACAGTTTTCTGTACAATCCGATCATTAAAATTGCGCCAATCGATCGCATCTGAGGAAAAATGTGTACCTTTAATGGGCACCTTTAGTCAAGTTTGAAGGTCCTTCCACACCAAGTCGCACACAACTTGGCCAAAATGACAAGGATGCACCACTTGTTTACCACTGCGGTGCGTCCATACAGTGAGGCATACAGTACAATGAAAGTATGCCTCACTGCTACTGGAAATGCATGTGTTACGGTTAAGTCACTGCATGGTGGGTTGCCATATAGCATCTTGTCGCAGCGCAGTTGGTGTGTGCTGCCTATTGACATATAGTCACGATATTGAGATAAAAAGACTGGCACTAGGTGCGGGTAGATGGGTCCTGGGTTCACCGGATTGTGTACTCCATACTGCAGCGTGCTCTCAAGAATATACAATTGTGATCAGAATACAAGAGAAGCAGAGGCACTGTTGCAGCAAAGTGAGGTACCTTTAATCCACGGTATGATGACACAGCGGGGTATACAGTGGGAGTGAGGGAGTGCCTGACATCTATTTCGCTAAAAAAAGCTTATTCAGAGGCAAAGTATAAGGAACATATAGTCATGTCGCGTTAGTGCAGTAAATGTTATACTGTCCCCCTCTGTTCTCTGTGTGCCTCTTTGGTCCCCCTCTGTGTCACCTCATCTCCCTCGTATCATCTCTGTTCTCCCTGTGCCTCTTTTGTCCCCCTCTGAGTCACCTCTGTTCCTTCTGTACCTATTTTCTCCCCTCTGTTCCCCCATGCCTCCTTTGTCCCCCTCTATGTCCCCCTGAGTCACCTCTTGTCCCCCTCTGTCAGCTCTTGTCACACTTTCCTAGCCAGGTATAGGTGACCACTTATAGAGGTATCCAGGTATAGGTCCCCCAGTATTGGTAGCAAGGCATAGGTGCCCCCAGTATAGGTATCCAGCCATAGGTATCCTTAGTATAGGTTAGAGAGGTAAATGTGCCCCCAGTGTAGCTAGCAAGCTATAGGTGCTCCAGTATAGATAGCCAGGTACAGGTGGTGCCCCAGAGTAGGTAGCGAGCTATAGGTGCTCCAGTATAGATAGCCAGGTACAGTTGGTGCCCCAGTGTAAAGCCAGGTACAGGTGGTGCCCCAGAGTAGGTAGCAAGCTATAGGTGCTCCAGTATAGATAGCCAGGTACAGTTGGTGCCCCAGTGTAAAGCCAGGTACAGGTGGTGCCCCAGAGTAGGTAGCGAGCTATAGGTGCTCCAGTATAGATAGCCAGGTACAGGTGGTGCTCCAGTGTAGGTAGCGAGCTATAGGTGCTCCAGTATAGATAGCCAGGTACAGGTGGTGCTCCAGTGTAGGTAGCAAGCTATAGGTGCTCCAGTATAGATAGCCAGGTACAGGTGGTGCTCCAGTGTAGGTAGCAAGCTATAGGTGCTCCAGTATAGATAGCCAGGTACAGGTGGTGCTCCAGTGTAGGTAGCAAGCTATAGGTGCTCCAGTATAGATAGCCAGGTACAGGTGGTGCTCCAGTGTAGGTAGCAAGCTATAGGTGCTCCAGTATATATAGCCAGGTACAGGTGGTGCCCCAGTGTAGGTAGCAAGCTATAGGTGCTCCAGTGTATATATAGCCAGGTACAGGTGGTGCTCCAGTGTAGGTAGCGAGCTATAAGTGCTCCAGTATAGATAGCCAGGTACTAGTGGTGCCCCAGTGTAGGTAGCGAGCTATAGGTGGTGCTCCAGTGTAGGTAGCGAGCTATAGGTTCTCCAGTGTAGGTAGCGAGCTATAGGCGCTCCAGTATAGATAGCCAGGTACAGCTGGTGCCCCAGTGTAGGTAGCGAGCTATGGGTGCTCCAGTGTAGATAGCCAGGTACAGGTGGTGCCACAGTGTAGGTAGCGAACTATAGGTGCTCCGGTATAGATAGCCAGGTACAGGTGGTGCACCAGAGTAGGTAGCGAGCTATAGGTGCTTCAGTATGGATAGCCAGGTTGTGCCCCAGTATAGTCACATACATACACAGCCCCGTTGCCGCGTGGACCCCTCTCGCCAGGCTCTCAGTGCTCTAGTCTTCTGGCCACGTTCTCCCGCTACTTCCGGCGGCACCGCTGATGCCATGAGAGGTGCGGTCGGGTAACCATGGAGCAAGGACGCGGCCAGGCTTCGAGAAGACTAGAGCGCTGAGAGAGGAGGAGAGCCCAGCGAGAGGAGTCCACGCGAGAAAGAGGCTGTGTAAGTTACTGCGCCCCTCGCCGCGACACAGCCTGCCACTTCTCTTTTGGGTTGCAAGATCTGCCATTTTCTCTCAGGCCCCTGACAGGTACCCCCAGGGGTCCGCGGACTCCAAGTTGAGAAACGCTGATCTAGAGTCTTCCCGGTCCTCTCAACATCCTTTTGTTCCAGCGCATCCTCAGGTGACTAATTTCCCCTACCTATTACTCCCCCTATCTACGTCACTAACTCTCTTTCCCTATGCCTAACACTTACCTCCCCTACCTACTCCTAACGCTATCTCCCCTACCTGCACCTAACACTAACTCCTCCTACATATGCTTAACACTAACTCCTCCTACATATACTAGACAATTGTAAAGAGGCGCCCTAATCGTAGATAAAAGCATCTAAAAACAGTTTAAAATTGACAAAAAAGTGAGGTAGCTTACCTCAATGACGACAAATCTTTGTAATAAACAAAAGATTTATTATAGCACAGGCAACGTGTTTCGCGGGTCCAAGCCCGCTTCCTCAGGCCAATACAAGTGCCAAGCTAAATGGAATATTTAGCCAAGGGAGCCTCTCATATTTAGCCAAGAGAGGCTCCCTTGGCTAAATATTCCATTTAGCTTGGCACTTGTATTGGCCTGAGGAAGCGGGCTTGGACCCGCGAAACGCGTTGCCTGTGCTATAATAAATCTTTTGTTTATTACAAAGATTTGTCGTCATTGAGGTAAGCTACCTTACTTTTTTGTCAATTTTAAACTGTTTTTAGATGCTTTTATCTACGATTAGGGCGCCTCTTTACAATTGTCTAGTGCATCTTGTACCCCCATACGTGTCCCGTTTGAGGGGTGGAGACAGACCACGCGTGGTGTACACCACGGTGGACACCTGTCCCCCTTTTTTTTACCCTAGGAGTGCGACCGCATCCAGGTCCTCGGTGACCTCCCCGAGTGGAGTCGGGTTTATTGTCTCCACCTGCTTCCTGCGGTCGGTTGCCCCTCTGCAACCTACCTTTGTGAGTAGATCTTTACTTACTACAATTACCCGATTTTATTGACGTACTGCACCATTGGGCTCCCCGTTTTGTTCCCTGTGTCTTTTTTCAGAAGGTGTCCTGACACCCACTACCCACTTCCTCCTACATATGCTTAACACTAACTCCTCGTACCTACGCTTTTAACACTAACTCCCACTACCTACGTCCAACACTAACTCAACTGCCTATGCCTAACAGTAACTGCCCTATCTTCGCCTAACACTAACTTCCTGTAACAGCCACCCACCAGTCCCGTATTACTAGGCCACAGTTGCCATGCAGGTCCCGTGCACTAGAGACTCTTGCGGCAAATCCACTGTGTGCACAGTAAACAGTTAAGAGTGGTTGATGGTGCCCATACATGAACAATCTCGATTATCTGTGCAATCACAAAGGGAAAATGTTCGAATTTGCGTAATTCGGTTGATATGATCGAATTTGCACAAGTTGGTCAAATCGAGGTACTTGCCACCATCATCCGAGATTGTAACGGGACGAAGGAATCCCAACACTATCATAATATGGCAGCCAGCCCTATCACAGCCAGTCTTTTGGTACCCCTATGGTCAATGAGAACTTACACTGCATATTTACATTCAGCATATTATTTCTGAATCATTTTATACGAAGTATGACGGGGTAGCCATTCAGGGTACCCGGAAATGTTTATTCCTTCTACTGGGAATCTCGGATCTGCACGGAATTTCCCCGAGCATGTGTTAGAAGAAACATAACGAGGCCGGAAGAGTTGGTTCATTCAGTATCTTCCTAAACCATGAAATATTGTAAAATTGTGCCCATTATTAAATATAGATTTAGACTTTGCTGAAAGAGGTTGTTTGCTCTCTTGTGAGTACCCAGATAGGCTGATAATGATCAGCCCTGTGTTCTTTGAAATCAGGACACAGAGGCTATGTTTCGAACCTCCTCCTCGGTTGGTTCCACTCTAATGCTGGGGATACACGGTACGTTTCTGTACCGTGTATCGAGCAGCTGATCCGGCCAGCTGATAATATTCAGCTGGCCCGATCATGCCACTCGAGCCGCGCCCGCTCGATCACCCGGCGGCGGACAATGGCAGGGAATCGAGCAGCTGATAAGGAGCGCCGGCGGGGACGAGCGGTAATCGATCCGCAGGGACGCGGCTGGGGTCGATTCGGCGGCTAATCGGCCGCCGGATCGACCCGTGTATTCAAAGCATAAGATGTGGTTTATGAGGTTCTGTCAAACTCATATCTGAACGGATGGGGCTATAAATCTTCTAGGGGTCTGGTGGGAGCTAGGAGAAAGCTTTCACACCTGGGTGGAAGGTTCTGTAATTAAAGCAGTAGGATTAGCCATACTATGCCAGGGAAAAAAACACATATATAAGTAGATAAATACTTGATCTACTTACATAACACATGTATTGTACTGTCCACATTTTGATTTCAGTGAATTTTATATAGTAAATGAAGATAATTCTGTTCCTGGTGGGAACCATGTCTTTTGCCCACAGTTTGAGGCTAAATACTGATGTAATTTCTACCCTTAACTTTTTTTTTTTTCTTTTCTCCTCCAATCGCTGAGTCACCTCAGCCTTGGTTGTAAACAAAAGTGAAATGGTACAATGTAGAATAGAAAACACTTGGCACTCAAACCCAGTGCATGTGCATGAGGGGCGGGCTCTGCAATTGCTTATTGTTCAATAGATACTTCCCCTCTTGTTTTCAGTCACTTAAACAAATGGCATATGACTGGAACTCTGGACGTGCACCGGTTTCAAAATCTGTGAATAACAGTCCATCAATATACATACAAAAAGGCAGACCGGGCATCAGTCCCTTTGAGTTACTTTATTACAGCATCTTGCCAAAAAGAGTGTTGCAGTAATACATTCGTATATGGTCACAAACGGATGGATCAAACCTGCATTGTTGAGGATGTTTGGGGAGTGCGGGGTGCGGGTGACCAGGGGTGAGTGGACTGCACTACAGCCGTTTCGCGCCCGACTGGCGCTTGTACACGTGTTTGCGTCCTTGGAAATGGCGGTGCCGGGCAGCTTTCCGGAATATGTCCGTAAGCCACGCCCCCGGCGCACGCCATTGGTCCAATTGGAGTGTCAGGGGGGTGAGGGGTGAAGGGGCGGGGACTCGCCATGACGGCGAGAAGCTAGTAAGTGTCCGGATGAGCCAGCAAAGAAAACAGGCTGCTGGCATTGTCTTAAAGGGACTGTGCATAATAAAACTATTACGTGTGTATGTAAACATTGAAACTTCAAACTTGTGTACATAGACCCACCCTGGATTAAAACAAAAGGTAAACTAATTTGGACATGTGTGTAAAGATTCAGTGGCAAATCAGTTAAAGTGCATAAGACAGTGCATCCTTACATAAGGGCAAACCTATATTGGCATTGCTGCTGTGGAGTGCTTAATAAATCCTCCACATTACCTCAAACTGCGTTTAGCATTACAAACACATATGTTACATAGCTATCCCATTCTTTATTACCCCCCCAAAAAAACCCATAAAAAACCTTCCCTAAAAAAGAGGCCGGGGATGCGACTGTTTTTCCCAAGAGACGAATTAAAAAGGTATATTTACCTTATAATTGGATAAATAGCAACCATTACTTTATTTACACAAGGAGGGGGCCAGAGCAATATCTGTCGGCTCAACATTGCCTGTGGATGGCTATATACTGTGGTCCACCTACGGACATTCTAACATCAATTAGAGGTGTACGGAAACCAAATAGATGAGGATAAGGATAAAGTGGGGGAGGGAAACGAGGTGGAGACAATACCCCAATAGAGAAAAGTCATAAAGTCCAAAGGTGAGGGCCCGTGGAAAGGGTTTCCCCACCCATCAAGGAAAAAGAGAAGAGGCACCACTACAGAGGATCCCAGAGGGGGAGAGGGGCTGGCGGGCGAACCTCAAGACACGGACCGCTTCCCATTTTGAGTGACAGTGACCATGTAGGGGACCCCCTTACAGGATGCATCCCAAATGGTCAAAAACAGGGGGGGGGGGGGAGAGGGGAGGTGAAAGAAAAGGGGTTAGGGTGCGGGATGTGCCCCCAGTTTGTACGGCTGGAGAGCTGCGTCCGGCTGCTACCCATTGCCTGTTGTGCCACCTGTCTAACTTCGTGGCACCCTGATATGGGTATTCAGGGCTGTTTTAATTTCAAAATCCCTCTCCTCCCCCATTTGTCATCTCAGCAATGGTAGCCGACTATTGTCAGACAAGAGGTGTGTATTACACTATTTTTCTCATAAGCGGTCCATTAGAGGGACGCCCATCAGTCCAATCTGTCCCTTAAAGTTGGAAAATGGCAAGAAAAGTTGATGCATACGCCCGTGTGAATGGACCGTAAGTCCTCCAAAGAAATTGGAGAGGCAACTTAAACTTCTAGATATTGTTCCGGGTTTTTAGACAAAAGATGTGTCCCTAGGAGGGGGGTCCCAGGAGATTAAGGGTCAAGGAAGCAGGACAACTCCAATCTGTCATTTAGGCCCAGTGGTCCCATTGCCTCTGTGCGTAAAATAACCCTTGACTCTCGTCTGGTTAATTCCTGGTCTCGATCACCCCCTCTTCGGGACGGAACTACATGTAAAAGACCGGCGAATTTAAGGCATTCTGCTCTGCCCCCATGGGCCTCTCTAACATGTTTGATGAGTCGGGGACAGCCTTTCCCCGATTTTATTGATTTAAAATGTTCCCCCACCCTCTCCTTTAAGGGGCGAGTGGTTTTGCCCACATAAAAGAACTGACATGGGCAAAATACAGCATAGGTGACAAAACCTGTCTGGCATGTGATGAAAGCTCTTACCTCTCATTGGATCCCACCCAGACGGTAATTTGTGCCCTCCCACATGTGTCGACAATATTTACAGTTTCCACATCTGTGGTTGCCCTTAGGGCGTCTAATGGTTAGCCAGTTTTGAGTCTGTGGTGAGTGGAACTTGAACCCAAACCATAAAGAGAAATTGGGCAATAATCACTCGGGATCCCACTCTGCAAAAGGTGTTCCCGGATCCACCCCGGGTAGCCTTCAGGAAAGCCCCAACTTTAGGGGACACCCTGACCAGAAGTGAGTTCCACTCACCACAGACTCAAAACTGGCTAACCATTAGACGCCCTAAGGGCAACCACAGATGTGGAAACTGTAAATATTGTCGACACATGTGGGAGGGCACAAATTACCGTCTGGGTGGGATCCAATGGGAGGTAAGAGCTTTCATCACATGCCAGACAGGTTTTGTCACCTATGCTGTATTTTGCCCATGTCAGTTCTTTTATGTGGGCAAAACCACTCGCCCCTTAAAGGAGAGGGTGGGGGAACATTTTAAATCAATAAAATCGGGGAAAGGCTGTCCCCGACTCATCAAACATGTTAGAGAGGCCCATGGGGGCAGAGCAGAATGCCTTAAATTCGCCGGTCTTTTACATGTAGTTCCGTCCCGAAGAGGGGGTGATCGAGACCAGGAATTAACCAGACGAGAGTCAAGGGTTATTTTACGCACAGAGGCAATGGGACCACTGGGCCTAAATGACAGATTGGAGTTGTCCTGCTTCCTTGACCCTTAATCTCCTGGGACCCCCCTCCTAGGGACACATCTTTTGTCTAAAAACCCGGAACAATATCTAGAAGTTTAAGTTGCCTCTCCAATTTCTTTGGAGGACTTACGGTCCATTCACACGGGCGTATGCATCAACTTTTCTTGCCATTTTCCAACTTTAAGGGACAGATTGGACTGATGGGCGTCCCTCTAATGGACCGCTTATGAGAAAAATAGTGTAATACACACCTCTTGTCTGACAATAGTCGGCTACCATTGCTGAGATGACAAATGGGGGAGGAGAGGGATTTTGAAATTAAAACAGCCCTGAATACCCATATCAGGGTGCCACGAAGTTAGACAGGTGGCACAACAGGCAATGGGTAGCAGCCGGACGCAGCTCTCCAGCCGTACAAACTGGGGGCACATCCCGCACCCTAACCCCTTTTCTTTCACCTCCCCTCTCCCCCCCCCCCTGTTTTTGACCATTTGGGATGCATCCTGTAAGGGGGTCCCCTACATGGTCACTGTCACTCAAAATGGGAAGCGGTCCGTGTCTTGAGGTTCGCCCGCCAGCCCCTCTCCCCCTCTGGGATCCTCTGTAGTGGTGCCTCTTCTCTTTTTCCTTGATGGGTGGGGAAACCCTTTCCACGGGCCCTCACCTTTGGACTTTATGACTTTTCTCTATTGGGGTATTGTCTCCACCTCGTTTCCCTCCCCCACTTTATCCTTATCCTCATCTATTTGGTTTCCGTACACCTCTAATTGATGTTAGAATGTCCGTAGGTGGACCACAGTATATAGCCATCCACAGGCAATGTTGAGCCGACAGATATTGCTCTGGCCCCCTCCTTGTGTAAATAAAGTAATGGTTGCTATTTATCCAATTATAAGGTAAATATACCTTTTTAATTCGTCTCTTGGGAAAAACAGTCGCATCCCCGGCCTCTTTTTTTAGGGAAGCTTTTTTTATGGTTTTTTTTGGGGGGGTAATAAAGAATGGGATAGCTATGTAACATATGTGTTTGTAATGCTAAACGCAGTTTGAGGTAATGTGGAGGATTTATTAAGCACTCCACAGCAGCAATGCCAATATAGGTTTGCCCTTATGTAAGGATGCACTGTCTTATGCACTTTAACTGATTTGCCACTGAATCTTGACACACATGTCCAAATTAGTTTACCTTTTGTTTTAATCCAGGGTGGTTCTATGTACACAAGTTTGAAGTTTCAATGTTTACATACACACGTAATAGTTTTATTATGCACAGTCCCTTTAAGACAATGCCAGCAGCCTGTTTTCTTTGCTGGCTCATCCGGACACTTACTAGCTTCTCGCCGTCATGGCGAGTCCCCGCCCCTTCACCCCTCACCCCCCTGACACTCCAATTGGACCAATGGCGTGCGCCGGGGGCGTGGCTTACGGACATATTCCGGAAAGCCGCCCGGCACCGCCATTTCCAAGGACGCAAACACGTGAACAAGCGCCAGTCGGGCGCGAAACGGCTGTAGTGCAGTCCACTCACCCCTGGTCACCCGCACCCCGCACTCCCCAAACATCCTCAACAATGCAGGTTTGATCCATCCGTTTGTGACCATATACGAATGTATTACTGCAACACTCTTTTTGGCAAGATGCTGTAATAAAGTAACTCAAAGGGACTGATGCCCGGTCTGCCTTTTTGTATGTGTAAACAAAAGTGAGCAGAGCATCATGTTACAGCTAGACAGGGAAATTAAGGGAAGATGAGGAATATATTGAAGATAAAAAGAACCCCCAGCATGCAAATGAATGGCAATGGCTATTAAAGGGCCAGTGCTCCTAAGGTATGTGTTAACTCCAAACCATAACTGCAGAAAAAGTTTTGAATGCAGGATTAGCATCTTTATCACTTCATACACTCATACCAGTTGCTGTTGAAATTTGATTTTGATGGTGACAATCCCGCTTTAAAAAACTGTTGGTGATTGCTAGCAGAGCCAAGGAGGAAACAAGGTTGAATTAAAAATATAATTTTGGTATTTGCAATGGAATGTGTGCTTGTGACTCAAATTACGCATTTGTGGTTTTTCTCAGGAACCACATAGACGTCACACTCCCCCCTACCTACACCTAACACTAACACCCCCTACCTACGCCTAACATTAACTCTTCCCTACCTAACACTACCTCTCTCTACCTACAACTAACATAAAATAGCTGATATCTGGAGCCAGTGCTCAACCAAAGCCAAATAATAGCCAAACTCCAGTGCTGTTAGCTGGTTACTGAAGCCAATATCCGAATTACAGCTAGTAAGAGATTTCCCATCCTCTGGTATCTCTGTGTCAACCACGGTGATCTGCATAGCACACATAATTTTCTACTAGTGCAAATTTACATCACTACCTCCAGTGTTCCTTCATAATTTGTCTATCTGTGTTCCAGCGTCTGGGTTTCCACAGACAGCGATGAAATTGAGAAGGTGGCAAAGCATTATGGGGCCCAGGTTCATCGGAGGAGCCCAGAGGTGTCTCTGGATACAACTTCTTCACTGGAGACCATACAAGAGTTCCTGCACCATCACCCAGGTTAGCCATATGGAATGTTCCTCACCCGACCTATATCTGTACAACCGGCATCTACTTCCTGTCACCCCATGCTTGCCCGTTCTACAAGAGAACCTGTTATGTTGTGCTTACCATGACAATGGAGTTCCAGTGGAGGGGATCAAAGCATCTAAGCCAGGCAGCTGGTGATTTAGAAGGTTCGTAGTGGAGGCTACTGGCTGCGTTGGAGTCTTATCCTACAGTTTCAACTACAGATAATAGCAGAATAAAGCTACTTGAATGGGGAGTGGTCCAGAAGTATTCCTTTTTTGGAGAGAGAGAGAGAGAATGTATTATTAACCACTAAATACATCATGGTGAGAGTGTCGGTCCCGTCTCTACACTATCCAGTTAAATAAATAAACCAAGTACAATAGAGCATCCCAGTTTCTAGGTGGGACTGGTGTTTACTCGGGACGCAGTGATGGAGGGGGGAGCAACAGGTACACTGGGACTCAACTGCAGGGAGGAGGGCCTGGCTCCTCCCTCCATCTCCTTGAACCCCCCCACCTCCGTGCTCCCCCTCCATTGCAAAGATTTATGGCAGCAGTCAGAGTAAAAACTGACCTCTTCAGGGCTCCATGAGTTCACATACCACCGGCTGCTCTGTTCTATGTTGGGGCACCTATACCTGGCTAACCTATACCGGGGACGCTTATACCTGGCTAGCTGTACTGGGAGTACCTATACCTTGCCAACCTATACTGGACTGGGGCACTATACCTGGCTAGCCTATAGTGGCCCGCCTATACCTGGCTAACCTATATTGGAGACACTTATACCTGGCTAGCTGTACTGGGGGTACCTGTCTAACCTATAGTGGGGGACCTATAGCGGGCTAACCTATATTGGGGACACTCATACCTGGCTAGCTGTATGGGGGTACCTGTCTAACCTATAGCGGGCTAACCTATATTGGGGACACTCATACCTGGCTAGCTGTATGGGGGTACCTATACCTGGCCAACCTATACTGGGGCACTTATACTTGGCTAGCCTATAGTGCAGCCTATACCAGGAACACTTATACCTGGCTAGCCTATACTGGGGGCACCTATAAATGTCTAACCTATAGTGGGGCACCTATACCAGGATTTATTAATACGAAAAAAATATATCAAAACCGTAAACCAGAATAAAAATAAATTTGCAACCAAAACTAACTTAAAAAAACAACATAACCACACCCCCTCCCCCAGATCCCTTAACAGTAATAATAATTTAGTATTTATGTAGTGCCGACATCTTCCGCAGTGCTTAACAGAGTATATTGTCTGTGACAGAAGAAGAAAAGCGTCGGCACTACAGTATTTGCGCTGAATTTGAAAGGATATAGCATATAACACACACCTCTTCATCCACACTTCTGGTATTGATAGCGTGCTCTGGCTGATTAGGAGTTGCAATACAATAAAGGAGAGGAGAGGGAGACAATCGGCACTGCTTCTATTGCTATGTAATTCAGAGTGCGGTGGAACACATGTAAACAATCCAATACAGTGTATCTTCAAATTGTGGCATCAAAAATATTAATTCAACGTAAACATGCATGAACATACCATTGTCTGAGGTGGTGTGGTGGCGGTGGGTGCTGGGCACAGATAGCCTTACAGCCGTTTCATGCAAAATCTGCGGTTCTACGTTGAATGAATATTTTTGATGCCACAATTTGAAGATACACTGTATTGGATTGTTTACATGTGTTCCACCGCACTTTGGATTAAATAGCAATAGAAGCAGTGCCGATTGTCTCCCTCTCCTCTCCTTTACAGAGTATATTGTCTTGTCCCTCAGAGGAGCTCACAATCTAACCCCTACCATAGTCATATGTTTTAGTATGTATCATGTAGTGCATGTATCATAGATTAGGGCCAATTTTAGAGGGAAGCCAATTTAATTTATCTGTATGTTTTTGTGATGTGGGAGGAAACCAGAGTGCCAGCAGGAAACCCACGCAGACGCAGGGAGAACATGCAAACTCCTTGCAGATGTTGACCTGGGTTGGATTTGAACCGGGGACACAGCGCTGCAAGGCAAGAGTGCTATCCACTATGCCACTGTGCAGCCCTCAATCTCTGTATTCTTCCGTCTATAAATTCCATCCAGCCCATTTATTTAGAGCAAATGTTCTCCCACCTATCCAATTGTAAAGCAATCTGTTCCTCCGTAACTTTTATGAACACCTTTTTGACCCAATCACACAGAGGAGGATCTGGGCATCTCCAATTAACTGGAATCAACATTTTGGCTGCAATAAGCAACTGAGGCAACACAGACTTTTTATACCTACCCACTGACATGTAAGGACAGCACCTCTAATAGATCATTTTTAATTTGGTGAATAACTACCCTGTTAATATTCAAAAGAACTCCATCCCAAAAAGACTTTAACCGTGGGCACCCCCAAAATATATGTAATAGTGTAACCCATAACCCCTCCAACATTTATCATCAACCTCCGGATATATCAAAGCCAATTTAGCGGTAGTCCTATACCATTTAGCCAAAACCTTTAAAATTGGTTTCGTTTGCCTTAGAGCAGAGTTCCTCAACCCTGTCCTCAAGGCTCAGCAACAGTCCATGTTTTGCAGAAAACCACAAACATGCACAGGTGAGGTAATTGGTGTCTCAGCAGAGCTGATTAACTACTGATTTTCAACAAAACATGCACCATTGGTGGGCCTTGAGGACAGGGTTGGGAAACACAGCTAGAGCTCACTGAAGAAACATGAGATAAAATACTATTTATTTTTCCCCTTGCGAGGCACTAATTGGAGCTCCCAGATCCTCCTCCCACTTCTGAAAAATAACCAGGAAAATCATAATTTGAGTCATGGAGTAACAATTTGTAAAACAAAGAGATTTTATGACTAGGAGCTTAACACAAAACATTTTTCAAACCCAGAAAGGTCACCAATTGTTTTTATATTCTCAAGGGGCCCATACACTGGTTGATTTCAGTGATCGATCAATTCTATGAAATCGATTCTATCGATCGATTTGTGGCTGATTTCGATCTGCTACAAATCTATAAGTGTATGGCCATCTGCATTAAAAATGCTCCAACTGCCTGTATCTCCAAAAATCAAACGAGAACTGATCATTTTCTTCACGTAATACAAATAAACTTTTAAAAAATCTACCATCCAATACATGGTTACTGTGGACATTTATACCTGGCTAACCTACAGGGAGTGCAGAATTATTAGGCAAGTTGTATTTTTGAGGAATAATTTTATTATTGAACAACAACCATGTTCTCAATGAACCCAAAAAACTCATTAATATCAAAGCTGAATATTTTTGAAAGTAGTTTTTAGTTTGTTTTTAGTTTTAGCTATTTTAGGGGGATATCTGAGTGCAGGTGACTATTACTGTGCATAATTATTAGGCAACTTAACAAAAAACAAATCTGTACCCATTTCAATTATTTATTTTTACCAGTGAAAGTAATATAACATCTCAACATTCACAAATATACATTTCTGACATTCAAAAACAAATCAGAGATCAATATAGCCACCTTTCTTTGCAAGGACACTCAAAAGCCTGCCATCCATGGATTCTGTCAGTGTTCACCATCAACATTGCTTGCAGCAGCAACCACAGCCTCCCAGACACTGTTCATAGACGTGTACTGTTTTCCCTCCTTGTAAATCTCACATTTTATGATGGACCACAGGTTCTCAATGGGGTTCAGATCTGGTGAACAAGGAGGCCATGTCATTAGTTTTTCTTCTTTTATACCCTTTCTTGCCAGCCACACTGTGGAGTACTTGGACGCGTGTGATGGAGCATTGTCCTGCATGAAAATCATGTTTTTCTTGAAGGATGCAGACTTCTTCCTGTACCACTGCTTGAAGAAGGTGTCTTCCAGAAACTGGCAGTAGGACTGGGAGTTGAGCTTGACTCCATCCTCAACCCGAAAAGGCCCCACAAGCTCATCTTTGATGATACCAGCCCAAACCAGTACTCCACCTCCACCTTGCTATCCATCTGGCCCATCAATACTCACTCTCATTTCATCAGTCCATAAAACCTTAGAAAAATCTGGAGATATTTCTTGGCCCAGTCTTGACGTTTCAGCTTGTGTGTCTTGTTCAGTGGTGGTCGTCTTTCAGCCTTTCTTATCTTGGCCATGTCTCTGAGTATTGCACACCTTGTGCTTTTGGGCACTCCAGTGATGTTGCAGCTCTGAAATATGGCCAAACTGGTGGCAAGTGGCATCTTGGCAGCTGCACGCTTGACTTTTCTCAGTTCATGTGCAGTTATATTGCGCCTTGGTTTTTCCACACGCTTCTTGCGACCCTGTTGACTATTTTGAATGAAACGCTTGATTGTTCGATGATCACGCTTCAGAAGCTTTGCAATTTTAAGAGTGCTGCATCCCTCTGCAAGATATCTCACTATTTTTGACTTTTCTGAGCCTGTCAAGTCCTTCTTTTGACCCATTTTGCCAAAGGAAAGGAAGTTGCCTAATAATTATGCACACCTGATATAGGGTGTTGATGTCATTAGACCACACCCCTTCTCATTACAGAGATGCACATCACCTAATATGCTTAATTGGTTGTAGGCTTTCGAGCCTATGCCGCTTGGAGTAAGACAACATGCATAAAGAGGATGATGTGGTCAAAATACTAATTTGCCTAATAATTCTGCACTCCCTGTACCTGGCTAACCTTTACTTGGGCACCTATACCTGGCTAACCTATAGGGGAGCAAACTATACCTGGTTAACCTATACTGGGGCACCTTTACCTAGCTAACCTATACTGGGGCACCTATACCTGACTACCTATATGGGGGCCTAAATACTGAATCTCAAATAACGTTCTTGAGCCCACAGGGTAGTGGCAAGTTTTACACCCTCGCCTTGGGAGCAATTAAGCCTAGAAACTGCCCTGCAATACAGTTCTGTTTTATTACAGTAAAAACCCTGTTATGCAGAACTCTGTTAACCAGAAGTCTCAAACAACCAGAAACAAAAGCCCTGGCCTTGCAGGATGCAAAATCTACTTTTACATTAAGTTACATCTGTCCTTAGTCTTAAATTTAGTTTAATTATTGTACTGTATTTCAACATTAATACAGGTAGTTCCCGACTTAGGAATGCCCAACTTACAAACGACCCGTCGATACGAACGGCATGGATTTTGTGTTTCCATGGGAACAAGTCAAACATTTTTTTTTTTAAATTGGACTTGTAGTTTTTGAGAAAATCGATTTAAAAAATTCAAAGAAAAAAATGGCTGTTAAACTTGTATAAGCAGGTACAGAGGGCAGTTGTGACACAGAGGGGGACACTGGGGGCACAGAGGAGGTACAAGGGACAGAGATGGCACAATGATCTGACTTAAGAACAGTTTCAGGTTAAGAACAAACCTACAGTCCGTATCTCGTTCATTAACCGGGGACTACCTGTACATAGTTTATGGTAGGTATGCAGTGTGGGGTATACTAATGCTTTTTAGCTAGGCCTATTTCTAACATTGAGTCCAAAGCAACCAGAGGGTGCCACTGAATCCTGGGAGAGCTCCACTGAATCCTGGAAGAGCGCCACTGAATCCTGGGAGACCAGCACCATGGGAGAGTGGCACTGACTCATGGGAGAATGGTGCTGATTCATGGGACAGCGGCACTGAATCATGGGAGACCAGCATCACGGGAGAGCGGCACTGAATCATGGGAGAGCAGCACCAAATCGTGGGAAAGTGGCACTGAATCATGGGAGAGTGGCAAGCGGCACTGACTCATGGGAGAGCGCCACGGAATCATGGGAGCGCCACTAAATTATGGTTGAGCAGCAGGCTCTGTGAGGCAATGATGGAAATTGCTGTCAGTCTTTCTGATATATCTGATACTGAAAGATTCCGCATGTACTGGGGAGGAGGAGCCCAGTAGTCAGAATCTGTTTGGTAAACCTGTTTATAAATGGCAGCATGATATGACAGTCATCTAGGTTCTTTCATTTAGAGGAAACCAGAAATATGGAGGCTGCTATTGCTGTCTCCCTTCTGACAATCCTACCTGTCAATCCTCTGCCTCTAATTACACACGGTTACACATACTTGGGCGTGCTACGCACTGAAATATTGACATGATTGTTAATGATAGTTCCTGACCTTGTTCGCTCTCTGAGATCTATTCACTTATTCATCAGCATGTCACTGGATGAGTCTGTAACCTGAAATGAGAGGAAGCCATTCACTTTCTTATAAAAACGCTGCTCTCTCTGCTGTGTATAGTAGTACACGTTCGTTCTGACCTCAAATTACTTATAATTATTATTATTATTAATAATTTATTTTTAATATTTATTTAGCGCCAACATCTTCCGCAGCGCTATACAGAGTCTTGTCACTAACTGTCCCTCAGAGGGGCTCACAATCCAGTACCTACCATAGTCATATATCTATGTATGTATCATGTAGTGTATGTATCGTAGTCTAGGGTCAATTTTAGGGGGAAGCCAATTAACTTACAGTGGGTTGCAAAAGTATTCGGCCCCCTTGAAGTTTTCCACATTTTGTCATATTACTGCCACAAACATGCATCAATTTTATTGGAATTCCACATGAAAGACCAATACAAAGTGGTGTACACATGAGAAGTGGAACGAAAATCATACATGATTCCAAACATTTTTTTTACAAATAACTGCAAAGTGATGTGTGCATAATTATTCAGCCCCCTTTGATCTGAGTGCAGTCAGTTGCCTATAGACATTGCCTGATGAGTGCTAATGACTAAATAGAGTGCACCTGTGTGTAATCTAATGTCAGTACAAATACAGCTGCTCTGTGAGGGCCTCAGAGGTTGTCTAAGAGAATATTGGGAGCAACAACACCGTGAAGTCCAAAGAACACACAAGATGGGTCAGGGGTCAAGTTATTGAGAAATTTAAAGCAGGCTTAGGCTACAAAAAGATTTCCAAAGCCTTGAACATCCCACGGAGCACTGTTCAAGCGATCATTCAGAAATGGAAGGAGTATGGCACAAGTGTAAACCTACCAAGACAAGGCCATGCACCTAAACTCACAGGCCGAACAAGGAGAGCACTGATCAGAAATGCAGTCAAGAGGCCCATGGTGACTCTGGACGAGCTGTAGAGATCTACAGCTCAGGTGGGAGACTCTCTGTCCATAGGACAACTATTAGTCATGCACTGTACAACGTTGGCCTTTATGGAAGAGTGGCAAGAAGAAAGGCATTGTTAACAGAAAGCATAAGAAGTCCCGTTTGCAGTTTGCCACAAGCCATGTGGGGGACACAGCAACCATGTGGAAGAAGGTGCTCTGGTCAGATGAGACCAAAATGGAACTTTTTGGCCAAAATGCAAAACGCTACGTGTGGCTGAAAACTAACACTGCACATCACTCTGAACACACCATCCCCACTGTCAAATATGGTGGTAGCAGCATCATGCTCGGGGGGTGCATCTCTTCAGCAGGGACAGGGAAGCTGGTCAGAGTTGATGGGAAGATGGATGGAGCCAAATGCAGGGCAATCTTGGAAGAAAACCTCTTGGAGTCTGCAAAAGACTTGTGACTGGGGCGGAGGTTCACCTTCCAGCAGGACAATGACCCTAAACATAAAGACAGGGCAACAATGGAATGGTTTAAAACAAAACATATCTATGTGTTAGAATGGCCCAGTCAAAGTCCAGATCTAAATCCAATCGAGAATCTGTGGCAAGATCTGAAAACTGCTGTTCAAAAACGCTGTCCATCCAATCTGACTGAGCTGAAGCTGTTTTGCAAAGAAGAATGGGCAAGGATTTCAGTCTCTAGATGTGCAAAGCTGGTAGAGACATACCCTAAAAGACTGGCAGCTGTAATTGCAGCAAAAGGTGGTTCTACAAAGTATTGACTCAGGGGGCCGAATAATTACGCACACCCCACCTTGCAGTTATTTATTTGTAAAAAAATGTTTGGAATGATGTATGATTTTCGATCCACTACTCACATGTACACCATTTTGTGTTGGTCTTTCACGTGGAATTCCAATAAAATTGATGCATGTTTGTGGCAGTAATGTGACAAAATGTGGAAAACTTCAAGGGAGCCGAATACAATTGCAACCCACTGTATCTGGCTGTTTTTGAAATATGGGAAGAAACCGGTGTGCAAGAGCACTAACCACTGTGCCACCGTGCTGCCTACAAGCCTGAACAGCGCAGGTCTCCTGCGCGCTATGTGCAGTAACTCCGATCAGGAACTATAAGCTACGAGTGCGGGGAGGACGGGAAGAGAGGAGGAAGATCCGACACTTCCTTTCCACCCAATCGACTTTCTGCTCAGTCAAGTATTACGGCTGAGCAGAACGGAGGACATGGGGCGCTAGAGGGGGAGGAGGGTGCTGTGACATATGGAAGTTATGCGCGAGGACATCTTGTGGCCAAAAAGTAAAATTACAATCAACATTTTTTTTTTTCCTAAATAAAAAGACCTATTTTTTTTTTACTTTTTTAATTAACCCCTTGCCTTCCACACTCCCCAATAGTTGCCCAAAAATGTTTTAAGAAAAAAAATTACAATAGGGTGGGGAGGGGGGGAACATAAATACATTTACCTTAGGGACTGAACTTTTTTTTAACATGTATGTCAAGAGGGTATATTGCTGTTAATTTATAAATATTGTGCTTTTAATTAGTGATGGACGCAAAACTGAAAACGTGCACCTTTATTTCCAAATGAAATATTGGCGCCATACATTGTACTAGGGGAAAAAATGTAAACTTTGCAGTAACCGGGACAAATGGGCAAATAAAATGTGTGGGTTTTAATTACGGTAGCATGTATTATTTTAAAACTACAATGGGTGAAAACTGAGAAATAATGAACTTAAACAAAAAAAAATTCTTCTTTTTCCTGTTAAAATACGTTTAGAATATTATAGTTCTTAGCAAAATATACCCCCCAAGGAAAGCCTAATTGGTGGCAAAAAAAACCCAAGATATTGATTGTTTCGTTGTGATAAGCAGGGCTGTGGAGTCGGTCCAAAAATCCACCGACTCCGACTCCTCAGTTTAGGATTCCTCGACTCCGACTCCTCTAATTTGCATATTACAATTTTGTTGATTAACAGTATGTAACGTGGAATTCGTCTCTTAACTGCCAACGATTAGGAATTTTACAAGACAACTGAAGTGAGAAGGATATGTAGACTGCCATATTTATTCACTTTAGACTAAAACTAGTCCTTGGTAAGAGTACTTGTAAAAGGTACAGACCGGAACAAAAAACATCTATCAGGCCCTAGGCAATGTAACTGTGGGTATATGTAAGAATGATGTGCAGGTACTCTGCAGGGGAATAAGGAGATTCTTCCTCTATTACACATTCTTCATGCACAATCTGAACCAGGATTATGGGTGATAGACAACACCTCTGTGTTCAATGTGCACAACATTCTCAGTGGATTCGCTGCAGCTCTGTAGGGAGTGCATATGTAGAGTATAGTACTAATGTGTAACAAAGTAAACCTGAGACAGATGAAATTAAAGTTTTATACATACCTGGGGCTTCCTCCAGCCCCCTTCAGGCTAATCAGTCCCTCGCTGTCCACCTCCGCCACCTGGATCTTCTGCTATGAGTCCAGGTACTTGAGCCAGTCGGGCGTAGTCCGCATGCACACACTCCGCCGCCGGGAGCGTACTACTCCTGCGCAGCACTGTTGCGCAGGTGCAGAATGTTCCTGGCTGTGGAAGCGGCACGCGGCCAGACTGCGCTGACTGGCTGAATTGCCAGGACTCATAGCAGAAGATCCGGGTGGTGGAGGACAGCGAGGGACTGATTAGCCTGAAGGGGGCTGGAGGAAGCCCCAGGTATGTATAAAACTTTTCTTTTCATCTGTCTCAGGTACCCTTTAATTTGTAGTCACCAAACCAAATTTTAACAACATATCAAATTATTTGATTTCATGAGCAAATTTACATTTGCATAAACTAGCATCAGTGCAGAATGATTTCCATCTCATTGACCATCTCTATTAGTGACACGGCTACACATCAGGCTTTATACTTACAGCATAGATGTTATTTTGTATATATAAGAGATTCCTGTGTACACATATATACAATCACAATCGGATGTGTATATCTGACTTTAAAAATACGGGGACTGCTTTATTGAAGCAGCACAAGTAACTAATTTTGATTGGTTTATTTGATTTTTGTGGACTGAACACAGCTATTACTGTATATATACATTATTTTTAATGACTATTATCTGAGAAATAGAACATTTTATCATATTTTCTATTTTAATTAGTTACAAATTCATTAGGAGTCGGAGTTGGTGCATTTTTTCCCAACTCTGACTCCAGGCACCCAAAATTGCTCCGACTCCACAGCCCTGGTGATAAGTAGTAATAAAGTGATAGCCGCATGAATGGAAGGGGGTGAAAATTGCTCTGGTTTTTTAAAGCGAACCCAGGTGGATCTTCGGGGGGGGGGGGGGGGACAGATGGAGACACAGAGGCATGTTCTCTGCCTCATGACATGCCTCTGTGTCCCCACACTGCCGCGCTATAGTCCCCCGAGATCAACGACAATATTTGTTGCTATTTCAGAGGTAAAGAGGGATTTCCTGTTCAAAACGCCCACCAGGGGCATTCCTGCAGGGTTTCCAGAGTTGCCATTGGGCAGCTCTCTCTCCCTGGCCGCACCCCCTGCCGCTTGCCCGCCTCCCTGCATGCTGTAAGAGACACACAGTTTCTCCTATAGTGTCATGACCTATAGGTCACGAAAGTGCGGCCCACAGGAGCGGCACCGGATCAGGTAGCCTACTTGGAAATCGCAATTCAAAGTGCTTTTTCAAGCACTTTGCGATTTCCCTATACTTTTTTATTGAATCGCAAACACTCAGAAAATGGTGCAGGAGCCGTGTTTGCGATTGGATAGAAAGCACATCGCTCATGTGAGAACACTCACATATGCTAACATTGCACAAGCGCTTTTAAAGGCAATTTTTAAAATTGCCAGTGCTAAATAAAAGGGCGAAATCGCTCTTATGGTGGCCATACATGGTACAATAAAAACGTTTGATTATCCCATTTATTCGATCTAAATAATCGAATGAAAGTTGAAAATATTTTTTTTTCCCGAACGATTATCCCGTTTTTTTTCGAGAAACATCAGATCGGACATGCTGGAAAAATCTTTATATTCGATCTACCGGAATAATCGAACTAAATTAACTAATCGAAAAAAAAAATGAAAAATTGTACCATGTATGGCTACCCTTTGTGTGAACAAATCCTAAAAGTGCATTTTCAGTCACAAAAAAGGAAACTATAGCTTTCAGTGTAATTAAGCTGGAATCAGCAGCCCAATATTACACAAAATTGTTTTCATTATGCTGGGATCACGCGTTACGTTTTTTTTTCTAAGAATCGTTCCGATAGATGCCTTCGATGATAAAATTCCGACATGTCCGATGTTCCGCTCGATTCTTTTCCGCTCGATTTCTCATAGAAGTGAATGGAAAAAAGATTAGAAAAATGAGTGGAAGATAAGAGAATTCAGCAGGAAATCGAATGGCTAATAGATCGCATGACGAATCGAACACAAAAAAGTAACGTGTAATCCCAGCATTAGACTACTATTGATTATCTAAAGGGTTTCACTGACATCTCATACACTATGCACTCTGAAATCAAACTACACCATGTATAGTTGCTGAAAGAGTAGGTCAGGCCCTCCCCTCCCTTACAAGGTCTTTTTTTTTCCTTATATGCACCCTTCTAGGAGAGGGCAGGCCTGAACTGGCTTTATCAACCTTTAGCTGGTCTGGAATGGCCATATAGATGGAGGAGGTGCTTAAGGACACTCCCACTGAGGTGACCTGAAGGAGTCCTGGAAACGGGTATGTTTAAAGGGGAACTTCAGCCTAAACAAGCATACTGTCATCAAGTTACATTAGTTATGTTAATTAGAATAGATAGGTAGTATAATCTCTTACCCACCCTGTTTTAAAAGAACAGGCAAATGTTTGTGATTCATGGGGGCTGCCATCTTTGTCATGGGGGCAGCCATCTTTTTGGTTGAAAGGAGGTGACAGGGAGCAGGAGACACAATTCCAACTGTCCTGTGTCCTGATTACCCCCCCCCCCCCCCCCCCAGCTGCTCACGCTAGGCTCCAAATGTCAAGATCAAAATGTAAAAAAAAAAAAAATTGCACCAAAACAGCAGAACGAGAACAACAACATCAGAAATCCCATCATGCTTTGCACAGCATCAGGGGAAAAAAGCCCGGGCAGTTTTCTTCTGTGCAGCTAAAAATGAGGCTTGTATAAGAGAAACAAAGTTCTGATGCTGTGAAACTGTTAAAGAAACACCAGGCCTTTTCAGTGCTGCTGAGTTGATTTTTAGTCCGGAGGTTCACTTTAAAGAGGAGCTGTCAGCCATACTATCTCAGGGGGGAAAAAAAAACACAAAACATATATAATTGGATAAAAACTTGGTCTTCTTACATAACATATGTATTGCACTGTTCACGTTTTTGATTTTAGTGATTTTTTTCTACAGTAAAAAAAGAGAAAATCCTTCTTAGCATTTCCCATTTTTAACTGTGGCTATTTTGAAGCCAATCCTGATGTCATTTTCTCCCTTACTCTCCTCTGCCTGATTTACCCGCACTATAGAAAGTGCATTGTCTCAGCAGGAGAAATATTGACCAATCAGAGAGGAACAAAGGTGTGGGAGGGGAAAACAGGAGGGAAAGAGGCTTCTGTACTTCCCCTCAGACTTAACTAATGCAGCCTGATTGGCTTGTACAGGAGCAAAAAAGGACAACCCAGCATGCCCTGCAACTTCCTTTTTGTGTACCAAATAAGAGTCAGGTAAACTGGGGAATGATCATTTATCAACAAGAAAAGTAATAGTGATTTTAACTTTTGGATTGCCTGGTTAGCATCCTTATTACTTATTTACCAGCTAAAAGTAAATAATTGATTTTATGCCCGATAGTAACACTTTAAATGGCCGCCATTTTTAGGTCTTCAAAGTGGGCATTATTTACTTGTATCGTTGTGGATTATTTACCTTGTGCCTGTGGAGAAGGAGCAGATGATCGTAAAACTTTGGCAGCCAGATATACACTTATAACAAAAGAATGAGATGCTGATGATGATCTATAAGACCTTTTTAAGGAGTATTAATGCATTTACTTAATTCAGCACCGTGCTTCTGCTCATCTGATACCATACTGTGTTTTCCTCTATGTGGACCCTTTTACGTTGCTGCAGGCTAATCTCTGCTGTTTATCTACTGCAGAACCGCAGTGTTTTCTTGCTGTACAAAACCTTGCTAACGCTGTGATGATTTTCCTCTGCAGAGGTAGATATTGTCGGGAATATCCAGGCTACGTCTCCCTGTCTCCACCCCAGTGACCTCATCAAGGTGGTGGACCTGATTCGTAATCAAGGCTATGAGTCTGTGTTTGCAGTAGTTAGACATCACATGTTCCGATGGAAGGAGGTGAAAAGACCAGGTGAGATTCAAGTTATCGTCCTAATGCTCAGTTTTCCATATATGGGGTAAAAAGTGATAATCCATCTTTTTAGGAAGGGTTTTCTACTGGTAAGAGGGGTGGAAGACATCCGTCTTTTGTAAGGACATTGCTGAAATCTATCTTCTCTACGAGGGGGGAGGTTAGAGTTAGGAGTGGAGAGATGGAGATTAGCGTTAGGAGTGGAAGGGGAGGAGTGGTTAGGAGTAGAGACGGGAGAGGGGTTGGTGTTAGGAGAGGGATGTTAGTGTTAGAAGTGGAGAGGGGTGAGGTTAGTGTTATTACAGGACAGGACAGGGGATGGTTGGTGTTAGGAATCTAAGAGGAGAGGCTAGTGTTAGGAGAGGTGGAGGTTAGTGTTGGAGTGGAGAGGGAGAGGTTAGTGTTAAGAAAGAGGGAGGTTGGTGTTGGAGTGGAGAGTGGGGAGGTTCCTGTCTGTGAACCTTGTTGCATTGTGTAAAATAACGTCTTTTTCCAACTGCCAAGCAAGCAATATCTCCCCCGTGCATAGAATTCTCAGTAACGAACATCCCATACAAATGCACCTTTGGCCCCAAAAAACCTCAGGAAGCCTCTGGATCCTGGAAAGGCTTCCCGTGTCCTCTTTGCCCCTACCACCGCTGCCCAGGAACCTCCTGAAGATTCGCACCATGCTCCTTTTTATGCGTCAGTGCGCCTGTGCTGCACGCATTTGAGTATGACCATGCCAGTAGCACAAAGTCGCTAGTGGACAAGTAGCTTTGGCCTACTGCGGAGGCGTGGCCATACTCGCAGAGGCGCAGTGCATAAAGAGGAGCACAATCGCGTTCAGAATCCCGACAAGCTCTTGTTTGATATGTTCTGTTGTGGTCTCCAGGAGGACGTGGCAAGCCTCTGTAGGATTCAGAGGCTTCCCTCTTCGTAAAGCGGATCCGAGATGAAAAACTACTTGTAGACTTTGGACATTGTTTTATCCAGGGCTACGGAGTCGGTACAAAAATCATCCGACTCCTCAGTTTATGAAACCACTGACTCTGACTTCAGGTACCCAAAATTACTCCGACTCCTTAGTCTAATTTTTACAAAGGCTATGGATTTGGTTCAGAAGTCTTCCGACTCTGACTCCTCAGTATATTGAAACCACTGACTCCTGGTTGCCAAAATTGTTCCGACTCCACAGCCCTGGTTTTATCCTCAGCAGCGGTCATTTGTTTAAACCCTTGCTGGCGCCGATAGTTTTTCCAGGTGATCTTTATGCACAGAGAAAGATACTGCTTACTTGGCAATTGGAAAAAGCTGTTATTTCCCACAATGGAACAAGGCTCTCAGACTGGAAACTGTCAGGACCTTGGTCATGACATCATACTGTGGAAGGGGTTTCACCACAATATCAGCCACACAGACCACCCCTGATGAGCTATTTGAGAATAGGTAAAGATTTATCATGGGAAAGGGGGTATTGGCTACTGATTAGAATGATGTTCAATCCTTTATCTTTTTGGAAAGTTGGCATTAAGCCTGCTGTTTCATTATTTGAAAAGCTAAGTGTCCATGTGGTGTAAGGGATGTATCTAAAGGTGTCTTGGTATTTGTAGGAGTTTGCCAGATAACTTAGTTGCTTTAATTGTGCAGGAGAGATAACCGTGGCAGAGAACTTTGACCCCCGGCATCGGCCTCGCCGTCAGGACTGGAATGGAGAGCTCTATGAGAATGGGTCCTTCTATTTTACCACCAGAGAGCTGATCAGCCGTGGGATGATACAGGTGAGAGGCTTCACATTGTGTCGGTGGGCGGTGGGTAATTTGTGAGGGTGTGGCTTTTCATTATGAGGGTGGGGGCTGATGAGTACAGGTGAATGTGGCTCTGCATTACATGGACGAAGAGGGGTGGGTACAGGTGGGTGTGGTTTTGTAATACATAGGTGAGAGAAGGGAAATACAGGTGGATGTGGCTTTGCAATACTTGGGGTAATTAACCACTTCGCATCCAGACCTTGTTTCCCCCTTATGGACCAGAGCAGTTTCGACGTTTTAGCTATGTCCCTATTTAATCAGCAATAACTTTATCCCTACTTATGACACCTAAACAATACATATACCTGTCACGGACGATTGCGGGGACGCAGGCGCGTCCTGGACGACCGTGAAGAAAAAGCAATCGCACTCGATTCCCTGCATCGATTGCGCTTCAAAACGGTACAATCCGGGTTGAGTGTGTAGGGGCAGCTGCAGTCTTTTCTCAGCAGAGAGAGAGCCCCAGCCTAAATGCTGGTTGGCCCTTTTGATATGCTAATGAGCCTGGGCCCAGAGAGTCCCTGGCTTCAAGCTGTGCTGATGGCCCATCCATCAGGTATAAGGTGACAAACACCATGACAGAACCAATTTAGAGTGAGGAAACTCAGACACTCCGACTCCTTTTCCCAGCAGGGAGCCGACATGTGGCTTGCTGCTGCCAACTTCAAAGAACCTTTGCCTGGGAATGACCTGGTATAAATCCCAGGGGTCTCTCATATTCCATAAACTGCTATATGTATCATATTTTCTGTGTTGCCAGGCTGGCAGACCCTCCAAACTAACAGAGCAGGTAGGGCCCTGCCTGGCGTTGGTTCTGAGAACATTTCAGAACCTTCTGAGGTAAAGACTGCCCGTTAGGCAGTTCAACAGTGCCCTAATGGTACCACAGGGGTCCCACCCCTCATGTTTGGTATCAGACTGCTGGGTACATCGAGGCAGACCTGAAAATATTAGTAAATCTGCCCTGACCTGTACGGTTCTGTGAGATAGAGCCCATATATGGTTAAGGCATGATTTCTGGTCTCCAGGACAAGGGCAGGACTCATCTCATGTTCTAAGGGGGTGTGTGGGCCCGCCCTCACTTCCTCCTACTGAATCAGGGGCATAAGAATGGCAGAGGAGCCAAACTCAGGGTCCTCCACACTGAAACATCTTGAACTCATGAGATGCCAGCTTGAGGATATGCTGGCATCCACCTGGTCTGAACTCTGGACTTTGAAACCAAGAACTTTATGATTCTTCCCACAATAAGGACATCTTTCCAGGAACTAAGTATTTTTTCTCCCTTCTTTTATTTTTCATACTGGCTATTACTGTCTTAATAATTGTGATTTTTAATAAATTGTCTGTATATATTAATTATTTATATTGCGTGAATAAACGACTTTCTCCAAGTCATTCACTTTCCGCTACCCTGCTTATCAGCACACACAGAACTGATCCCGGGTCTCTGAAGATACGCTACTGTTTGTTTGTTGTTGGCTAGACAGAATATCGTGTGTTTAACCGTTTTATTCGCAGGATTAGTCAGTCAGTTAGTGGGCCCCACGGTCCCATAGTAACCGCGGTGGTGGCAGTTTACTCTGAACCAGTAGGTGACGTGGTAATCACCCGTATCTCACAGGCGCCCTCCTGGTTTGTCCGCGGCCAATTCTTAACGGTTCCTGCGCATTGACGGCGACCAGAGTTCGCACGATCTGTGCGCTGGCATCGTTTAGAAGGCTAAGTGCGGTCAGCCACTAGAGCTCCTGTGACAGTGTTAGGCAGCGGTTGGGATCTGTGTTGTGCTGAAAGTATCTGCGATAGCGCTAGCGCTATCGAGAAACGAACTAATTCGTTGGTGTAGCTGGAAGGCAATATATTTTTTATATATACAGAGAGACTGTGTAGCCAGTACCCCTTCCCCAAAGTTTTATTTTATTTGGCATGGAAATGTCCGGGAACTACCAGAACATGTGCCTAGCAGACCTGGAAAATCTTTGCGAAGAGAGGGGCATTGGCATCCTCCGCAAGACAAAACGGGACCTGATAGCAGACTTGTCCAGATGGGATGCCCAGCAACTGCGGGAGCCGGGAGTGTCCGCTGAGGTGGATACCAGCCCATCTGACAATCAAGGGGAACCAGAGGCTGAAGATCTTAGGCGTACAGAGGTTGAGCATCCTGCGGGCCCTGTTGCAACAGTTACGCCAGAGACTGTCAGTATGGACCCCAATCCCAGAGTTTCTGACATTACTCGCCCGGAACTGGCCAGTACTGGACTGTCCATGGGTGCTGACCCGGTAATGCAGCAGGCATTACAAAAGCTGATGGAGACTGACCTGGAAAAGTACATGCAGTACATGGAAGCACGAGAGGAACGGGAGCGCCAATCTGCAGAACGCAAAGCTGCTGCTGCTGCTGCTGAACGCCACGCGGAGAGGGATGCCGCAGAGGCGCGGGAGAGACGACAGCATGAGCTCAACATGGCAAAGGTGCAACAGGCCAGCCGGAGTTCACCGCCCAGCCTCCCTGCTGAAGGAGCTGCAGCACCCGTAAGTGCAAAATTTAAATTTGCTAATATTGAAAAAGACACTGACATTGACTTGTTTTTGCGGTCTTTTGAAAAAGCATGCCGTCAGTATCGTCTGTCCCAAGACCAGTGGGCCAGACATCTGACACCGTTGCTGCGCTACAAAGCGCTTGATGCTTTCGCAGAATTGCCTGCGGAAAAGGATAATGATTATGCTGCTATAAAAGACGCTATCATTACTAAGTACCAGCTGACGCCAGAAGCCTATCGGAAAAAGTTTAGGGCCTGGCAGAAAAAGCCTTCTGATTCGTACCGAGATGTGGCCAGCAGCTTGCTCACCACACTCCGGCAGTGGACTCTAGGCCTCACCAAAGGGTCTTATGATGTCCTGGAGGACTTGATAGTCCTGGAACAATTTCTGAACATTTGCCCTGCTGATGTACGACAGTTTGTGTTAGAACGCAGGCCGGCTTCAGCCACTGTCGCTGCAGACCTTGCTGAGACTTTTGCAACTACCCGGGTGGCTGATACACGCAGAACTGTCCCATCCAGCTGGAGAGGAGGTCAGCCCAATACCTCGAGGGACCCTCCTGCCCCTGTGAGCCGTCCGCCACAGAGGCCACCCAGCGCAGCTGCTGCACCCAGGCCCGCAGCGCCTGGAGAGGTCACCTGTCACTACTGCCGCCAGCCCGGACACATGAAATTCGACTGTCCGGAGCGGAGACAGACACCACCAGCACCTGGATCATCTGCATCACCTGCACCTCACCCACAGCAGAGGCAGCCCGCCAGCGAACCACAGCCTGGATCATCCGATTTTGTCCTGGAAATCCGCGACCGAACCGACCAGCAGCAACTTGTTAGAGTGAACGGCAAAGTTGTCACCGGATTTCGAGACACCGGAGCTGACATCACGTTAGTTCACTCACATCTTGTGCCAAAGGAGAGCATCAGCTCCAGCCGATCCCTTGCCCTTACTGGAGTAGAGGGCACCCTTTTCCACATAGCCCACGCCAGAGTGAAGCTGGATTGGGGAGTGGGAGGGGTCCACGAAAGGGTTGTTGGGGTTATGAAGGATCTCCCAGTCCCTGTGTTGCTAGGGACTGATTTGGGCAAGCTTGTGTCCTACTATGAACCTGCCACGACCGCCTTGTCGCTCACGGAAGGAGACGGACTCTCCACCCACCACCAGGTACTTTATACACTTGGGGGAGCACCAGGGGGAGGTGGGTTGAATGTGCCCAGTTCAAGGGTACCAGGTTCAATAGTGCCTGCTTCAAAGGCACCTGAGTTTGATGTACAGACTGTCTGTTATGATAATGCTGTAACTGTACCTGAGTTTACTGTACAACCTATCTGTAATGAAAAAATGTCTATACCTGTCAATATCATTACTGCATGCAATGATGATTTGAGTACTGTCCGTCTGTGCCATTCTGACAGTGTACCGGTGCTAGCAGTACCGCGCAGCTGCACTGCTCAGAACCTGGGCTCAGAACAGGTGGAGGGGGTTCCGGCCTCCTCCCCCTCCTCTGACCGCAGGGATGAGACCTTTCAGCCGCTGGCCTCGTGTGACATGAGCCAGTTGGCTGAAACTGACAGCGCCGTATTCTCAGCTGCACTACAAAGTGACCCAAGCCTGGAGGTGCTCAGGCAGCAAGCCGCTGAGCCCCTCGCAGACGGGGCCGCTTTCAAGGTGTACTGGGAAGGTGGGAGACTGTACAGTGAGTCTGTACAGCCCCCTACAGGTAGATCCCACGCGAATACCAAGTGGCTTGTGGTCCCGAGTGCGTTCAGGGGACATGTGCTGAAATCCGCACATGGTAATCCTCTGACAGGGCACTCGGGTGTCCGCAAGACACTCGCCGGTATTCGGAACCAGTTTTATTGGCCCCGGATGAACAGGGATGTAGCAAACTACTGCAGGGCATGTGCCGTCTGTCAGGAGCTGGGAAGGTCCAGGGATTCCCGCGGGGTTCCCTTAGGTCCACAGCCACTCAGCAGGGGAACCCTGCGTGGGCTGGCTGTTGACCTAACCAACCCACTGCCCGTTGTCAGCAGTCCCGGCAGGCACCACGTCCGACTGCAGTGGCGCAAACGCCCTGTCCAGAACGGTCCATGTTGTGTCAACCCTGAGGGTAGCAGACCGCGACCGGTCCAGGGGAACCGAGCCACAGGCTCCAATAGGTTTTCCCGCCGTACCGGCAACTCGAGGCCCGTCAGCCAGGTTAGCGGCGCCGCCACACATCTTGCGGATGAGTGGCTAAGCCACGGACAAGGGGGAGGGCTGTCACGGACGATTGCGGGGACGCAGGCGCGTCCTGGACGACCGTGAAGAAAAAGCAATCGCACTCGATTCCCTGCATCGATTGCGCTTCAAAACGGTACAATCCGGGTTGAGTGTGTAGGGGCAGCTGCAGTCTTTTCTCAGCAGAGAGAGAGCCCCAGCCTAAATGCTGGTTGGCCCTTTTGATATGCTAATGAGCCTGGGCCCAGAGAGTCCCTGGCTTCAAGCTGTGCTGATGGCCCATCCATCAGGTATAAGGTGACAAACACCATGACAGAACCAATTTAGAGTGAGGAAACTCAGACACTCCGACTCCTTTTCCCAGCAGGGAGCCGACATGTGGCTTGCTGCTGCCAACTTCAAAGAACCTTTGCCTGGGAATGACCTGGTATAAATCCCAGGGGTCTCTCATATTCCATAAACTGCTATATGTATCATATTTTCTGTGTTGCCAGGCTGGCAGACCCTCCAAACTAACAGAGCAGGTAGGGCCCTGCCTGGCGTTGGTTCTGAGAACATTTCAGAACCTTCTGAGGTAAAGACTGCCCGTTAGGCAGTTCAACAGTGCCCTAATGGTACCACAGGGGTCCCACCCCTCATGTTTGGTATCAGACTGCTGGGTACATCGAGGCAGACCTGAAAATATTAGTAAATCTGCCCTGACCTGTACGGTTCTGTGAGATAGAGCCCATATATGGTTAAGGCATGATTTCTGGTCTCCAGGACAAGGGCAGGACTCATCTCATGTTCTAAGGGGGTGTGTGGGCCCGCCCTCACTTCCTCCTACTGAATCAGGGGCATAAGAATGGCAGAGGAGCCAAACTCAGGGTCCTCCACACTGAAACATCTTGAACTCATGAGATGCCAGCTTGAGGATATGCTGGCATCCACCTGGTCTGAACTCTGGACTTTGAAACCAAGAACTTTATGATTCTTCCCACAATAAGGACATCTTTCCAGGAACTAAGTATTTTTTCTCCCTTCTTTTATTTTTCATACTGGCTATTACTGTCTTAATAATTGTGATTTTTAATAAATTGTCTGTATATATTAATTATTTATATTGCGTGAATAAACGACTTTCTCCAAGTCATTCACTTTCCGCTACCCTGCTTATCAGCACACACAGAACTGATCCCGGGTCTCTGAAGATACGCTACTGTTTGTTTGTTGTTGGCTAGACAGAATATTGTGTGTTTAACCGTTTTATTCGCAGGATTAGTCAGTCAGTTAGTGGGCCCCACGGTCCCATAGTAACCGCGGTGGTGGCAGTTTACTCTGAACCAGTAGGTGACGTGGTAATCACCCGTATCTCACAGGCGCCCTCCTGGTTTGTCCGCGGCCAATTCTTAACGGTTCCTGCGCATTGACGGCGACCAGAGTTCGCACGATCTGTGCGCTGGCATCGTTTAGAAGGCTAAGTGCGGTCAGCCACTAGAGCTCCTGTGACAGTGTTAGGCAGCGGTTGGGATCTGTGTTGTGCTGAAAGTATCTGCGATAGCGCTAGCGCTATCGAGAAACGAACTAATTCGTTGGTGTAGCTGGAAGGCAATATATTTTTTATATATACAGAGAGACTGTGTAGCCAGTACCCCTTCCCCAAAGTTTTATTTTATTTGGCATGGAAATGTCCGGGAACTACCAAAACATGTGCCTAGCAGACCTGGAAAATCTTTGCGAAGAGAGGGGCATTGGCATCCTCCGCAAGACAAAACGGGACCTGATAGCAGACTTGTCCAGATGGGATGCCCAGCAACTGCGGGAGCCGGGAGTGTCCGCTGAGGTGGATACCAGCCCATCTGACAATCAAGGGGAACCAGAGGCTGAAGATCTTAGGCGTACAGAGGTTGAGCATCCTGCGGGCCCTGTTGCAACAGTTACGCCAGAGACTGTCAGTATGGACCCCAATCCCAGAGTTTCTGACATTACTCGCCCGGAACTGGCCAGTACTGGACTGTCCATGGGTGCTGACCCGGTAATGCAGCAGGCATTACAAAAGCTGATGGAGACTGACCTGGAAAAGTACATGCAGTACATGGAAGCACGAGAGGAACGGGAGCGCCAATCTGCAGAACGCAAAGCTGCTGCTGCTGCTGCTGAACGCCACGCGGAGAGGGATGCCGCAGAGGCGCGGGAGAGACGACAGCATGAGCTCAACATGGCAAAGGTGCAACAGGCCAGCCGGAGTTCACCGCCCAGCCTCCCTGCTGAAGGAGCTGCAGCACCCGTAAGTGCAAAATTTAAATTTGCTAATATTGAAAAAGACACTGACATTGACTTGTTTTTGCGGTCTTTTGAAAAAGCATGCCGTCAGTATCGTCTGTCCCAAGACCAGTGGGCCAGACATCTGACACCGTTGCTGCGCTACAAAGCGCTTGATGCTTTCGCAGAATTGCCTGCGGAAAAGGATAATGATTATGCTGCTATAAAAGACGCTATCATTACTAAGTACCAGCTGACGCCAGAAGCCTATCGGAAAAAGTTTAGGGCCTGGCAGAAAAAGCCTTCTGATTCGTACCGAGATGTGGCCAGCAGCTTGCTCACCACACTCCGGCAGTGGACTCTAGGCCTCACCAAAGGGTCTTATGATGTCCTGGAGGACTTGATAGTCCTGGAACAATTTCTGAACATTTGCCCTGCTGATGTACGACAGTTTGTGTTAGAACGCAGGCCGGCTTCAGCCACTGTCGCTGCAGACCTTGCTGAGACTTTTGCAACTACCCGGGTGGCTGATACACGCAGAACTGTCCCATCCAGCTGGAGAGGAGGTCAGCCCAATACCTCGGCAGACCCTCCTGCCCCTGTGAGCCGTCCGCCACAGAGGCCACCCAGCGCAGCTGCTGCACCCAGGCCCGCAGCGCCTGGAGAGGTCACCTGTCACTACTGCCGCCAGCCCGGACACATGAAATTCGACTGTCCGGAGCGGAGACAGACACCACCAGCACCTGGATCATCTGCATCACCTGCACCTCACCCACAGCAGAGGCAGCCCGCCAGCGAACCACAGCCTGGATCATCCGATTTTGTCCTGGAAATCCGCGACCGAACCGACCAGCAGCAACTTGTTAGAGTGAACGGCAAAGTTGTCACCGGATTTCGAGACACCGGAGCTGACATCACGTTAGTTCACTCACATCTTGTGCCAAAGGAGAGCATCAGCTCCAGCCGATCCCTTGCCCTTACTGGAGTAGAGGGCACCCTTTTCCACATAGCCCACGCCAGAGTGAAGCTGGATTGGGGAGTGGGAGGGGTCCACGAAAGGGTTGTTGGGGTTATGAAGGATCTCCCAGTCCCTGTGTTGCTAGGGACTGATTTGGGCAAGCTTGTGTCCTACTATGAACCTGCCACGACCGCCTTGTCGCTCACGGAAGGAGACGGACTCTCCACCCACCACCAGGTACTTTATACACTTGGGGGAGCACCAGGGGGAGGTGGGTTGAATGTGCCCAGTTCAAGGGTACCAGGTTCAATAGTGCCTGCTTCAAAGGCACCTGAGTTTGATGTACAGACTGTCTGTTATGATAATGCTGTAACTGTACCTGAGTTTACTGTACAACCTATCTGTAATGAAAAAATGTCTATACCTGTCAATATCATTACTGCATGCAATGATGATTTGAGTACTGTCCGTCTGTGCCATTCTGACAGTGTACCGGTGCTAGCAGTACCGCGCAGCTGCACTGCTCAGAACCTGGGCTCAGAACAGGTGGAGGGGGTTCCGGCCTCCTCCCCCTCCTCTGACCGCAGGGATGAGACCTCTCAGCCGCTGGCCTCGTGTGACATGAGCCAGTTGGCTGAAACTGACAGCGCCGTATTCTCAGCTGCACTACAAAGTGACCCAAGCCTGGAGGTGCTCAGGCAGCAAGCCGCTGAGCCCCTCGCAGACGGGGCCGCTTTCAAGGTGTACTGGGAAGGTGGGAGACTGTACAGTGAGTCTGTACAGCCCCCTACAGGTAGATCCCACGCGAATACCAAGTGGCTTGTGGTCCCGAGTGCGTTCAGGGGACATGTGCTGAAATCCGCACATGGTAATCCTCTGACAGGGCACTCGGGTGTCCGCAAGACACTCGCCGGTATTCGGAACCAGTTTTATTGGCCCCGGATGAACAGGGATGTAGCAAACTACTGCAGGGCATGTGCCGTCTGTCAGGAGCTGGGAAGGTCCAGGGATTCCCGCGGGGTTCCCTTAGGTCCACAGCCACTCAGCAGGGGAACCCTGCGTGGGCTGGCTGTTGACCTAACCAACCCACTGCCCGTTGTCAGCAGTCCCGGCAGGCACCACGTCCGACTGCAGTGGCGCAAACGCCCTGTCCAGAACGGTCCATGTTGTGTCAACCCTGAGGGTAGCAGACCGCGACCGGTCCAGGGGAACCGAGCCACAGGCTCCAATAGGTTTTCCCGCCGTACCGGCAACTCGAGGCCCGTCAGCCAGGTTAGCGGCGCCGCCACACATCTTGCGCATGAGTGGCTAAGCCACGGACAAGGGGGAGGGCTGTCACGGACGATTGCGGGGACGCAGGCGCGTCCTGGACGACCGTGAAGAAAAAGCAATCGCACTCGATTCCCTGCATCGATTGCGCTTCAAAACGGTACAATCCGGGTTGAGTGTGTAGGGGCAGCTGCAGTCTTTTCTCAGCAGAGAGAGAGCCCCAGCCTAAATGCTGGTTGGCCCTTTTGATATGCTAATGAGCCTGGGCCCAGAGAGTCCCTGGCTTCAAGCTGTGCTGATGGCCCATCCATCAGGTATAAGGTGACAAACACCATGACAGAACCAATTTAGAGTGAGGAAACTCAGACACTCCGACTCCTTTTCCCAGCAGGGAGCCGACATGTGGCTTGCTGCTGCCAACTTCAAAGAACCTTTGCCTGGGAATGACCTGGTATAAATCCCAGGGGTCTCTCATATTCCATAAACTGCTATATGTATCATATTTTCTGTGTTGCCAGGCTGGCAGACCCTCCAAACTAACAGAGCAGGTAGGGCCCTGCCTGGCGTTGGTTCTGAGAACATTTCAGAACCTTCTGAGGTAAAGACTGCCCGTTAGGCAGTTCAACAGTGCCCTAATGGTACCACAGGGGTCCCACCCCTCATGTTTGGTATCAGACTGCTGGGTACATCGAGGCAGACCTGAAAATATTAGTAAATCTGCCCTGACCTGTACGGTTCTGTGAGATAGAGCCCATATATGGTTAAGGCATGATTTCTGGTCTCCAGGACAAGGGCAGGACTCATCTCATGTTCTAAGGGGGTGTGTGGGCCCGCCCTCACTTCCTCCTACTGAATCAGGGGCATAAGAATGGCAGAGGAGCCAAACTCAGGGTCCTCCACACTGAAACATCTTGAACTCATGAGATGCCAGCTTGAGGATATGCTGGCATCCACCTGGTCTGAACTCTGGACTTTGAAACCAAGAACTTTATGATTCTTCCCACAATAAGGACATCTTTCCAGGAACTAAGTATTTTTTCTCCCTTCTTTTATTTTTCATACTGGCTATTACTGTCTTAATAATTGTGATTTTTAATAAATTGTCTGTATATATTAATTATTTATATTGCGTGAATAAACGACTTTCTCCAAGTCATTCACTTTCCGCTACCCTGCTTATCAGCACACACAGAACTGATCCCGGGTCTCTGAAGATACGCTACTGTTTGTTTGTTGTTGGCTAGACAGAATATCGTGTGTTTAACCGTTTTATTCGCAGGATTAGTCAGTCAGTTAGTGGGCCCCACGGTCCCATAGTAACCGCGGTGGTGGCAGTTTACTCTGAACCAGTAGGTGACGTGGTAATCACCCGTATCTCACAGGCGCCCTCCTGGTTTGTCCGCGGCCAATTCTTAACGGTTCCTGCGCATTGACGGCGACCAGAGTTCGCACGATCTGTGCGCTGGCATCGTTTAGAAGGCTAAGTGCGGTCAGCCACTAGAGCTCCTGTGACAATACCGTTTTTTGTTTTTTTTTCTTCGAAGAGAAACCAGGCTTTCATTTCAATGGTAAAAAATGAAAAAATACATTATTTCTCAGTTTTTACCAATCCCAGTTTAAAAATAAAAAGAGCCACTGTAGAGAAATAAAAAAAAATTTAATTTGTCTATTTCTCCCCTCCCCAGTGTGTCCCCTTGTATTAGGCAACCCCCCTCGTATTAGGCAGCCCCCCTCCCTAATTTGTAAATAAAAACCTGAAAGC
Source organism: Hyperolius riggenbachi (assembly GCF_040937935.1). Classification (NCBI taxonomy): domain Eukaryota; kingdom Metazoa; phylum Chordata; class Amphibia; order Anura; family Hyperoliidae; genus Hyperolius; species Hyperolius riggenbachi. The sequence continues at coordinate 465,752,425 of NC_090648.1, read as the reverse complement.
AAAAAGCAGACCTCACCTCCCAGGATCTAATGGCAATCGTGCAGCAGGAGGCGCTGTTCACAGCACCGCAGTCGGCCCCATACTGCTGTAAACAGTGGGTCCCGGCTTGATGGCGTCATCAAGCCAGCATCCAGTGTACACGAAAGTACGGGGCTGACTGCAGAGCTGCGAGCAGAGGATCCTGCGGCACACTCGGCACTAGATCCCAAGAGGTTTTAGGACCATTGTAGTCCCTTACACACTCCAATGAGTTCTGGGTCACCATGAGCTTGCTGGTTAGTCTGTAGATCCCAAGAGGTGAGTCCTGCTTTTACTTTTCAGGTATGTGTTTAAAGTGACCAGAGACAAAGCACCCTCATGTATTTTACCATGTATATCAGTGGGGACATTAGAGGAAACACCTACCATGCTTTCTGTTACATTTTTCACTTTTCCGTTTGCTTCTAAGCAGCCCTAATAAAATCCCCAACTGAGCATTCAGTCTGGCTTTGCCCAGGAATCATTATAGCGGAGTCTGTCTTCTCTGGTGTCTTTTAAAGCTCTGGTTCACTTTAACAATACCGTAGCTGCAGGGAGGAATGATTAATGCTAATGGGCACAGCATTGTTCATTCCTCCGTGGGGGGTACACTGATTGGTTAAGGGAACTCCGTTTCCCTTAGGCCAATTGGTACAGAAGCAGGCTGTGATTTTTGTATAGTGTATATGTGATCAGATAACAACAGTGTGCTGTTGGCATTATGTATAGTGTGCATCCTGAGTTTCTTGTAGCCCGAACAAGTTTCCTGGAAGCTGAAATTTTAGTTGTACCTGAGCGGGATTTGGTTTCAACAGAACCCAACATTTTCCATTTCTTAGAACTTGAACACTGCTGATTGGCATTCTCAATTCCTTGGATATTTTCGGTGTAATCCTGTATAGTGTGGATTTGATCAGGATAAACATTGTGCCCTTGTGAACAGTTGTGGTATTATTATTATAATGTTTGTCATTATTTTATCTCCTTCAGGGGGGCAAGCTAGCGTACTATGAGATGAGGCCAGAATACAGTGTGGATATTGATGTCGATCTCGACTGGCCAATTGCAGAACAGAGAGTTAAAAGGTAAATATGATATTCACGACCATCCGTGGTAGGAGAATTTAAGCCTCCTGTGTCATAGAATGTACACAGAGAGGTGACACCATGTCATCCGCCATCTGTTACAGGTGTCCCCAGGTGGGAGGATGATGCTTATTCTCCAAGGAGGGTAATAAACTTTCCATGCTGTCCTCTATTTTATTTTCCTACTGTCTTTCTTAAGAGCCGGTTCACACCTGCTCTAAAAACGTATCCGTGGCTCCGTTTTTCAGCTCGGATCAAAACCGGAGCCACGGATAGCAATGTTAAAAATAGCAGCTGTCTTCACCCAACCAAAAAAATTAGCCAGTCTACATTTAGGGGGATCCGCTTTCAAAACCTGAACGGACGGTCCCGATTTGCAGCAATTTCCCGGGCCGCACATGGATCCAGATACATGGAGGGGTAGTGGAGGGCAGTGCAAAAACGGATCCTCCTTTACACAGGCTATTCTTGCACACCAAACGGAGGGAGATCCACATTGCCTACTGCCTGCTCCTCCCTTCACGTCACCCCAATAAATGTCCCCCAGGTAGCCTGAGAGGGTAGCAGCCAGGATGAGGGGGTAGCGGGCACAGGAGAGGGGTCGCGCCCCCCCCCCCCCCTTACCTGGTGCTGCCCATCGCCTTTTCCCCTCCAGCTATTTGCGGCAAAAAGTAAGAGCGAGCAGGAGGGGAAGTAATTATCTGTCTTCCTCTGCTCGCCGCGTGACTTCCAGCAATGCCACCCACTAGAGGGCGGCATTGCAGAAAGTCACGGTGAGCAGAGGAAGTAAGGTGCTTCCCTGCTCGCTCGCTTTACTTAGTGCGTCCTGTGTCCGCTCCGGGAATCCTCCACCGTGGTTCACTTTTGTTATCGCCGAATTACAAGTCGATGGCCACTGCGCCTGCATGGCCCTGGCCGGGCACGTCCTCGCTCCCGCTCACAGGCCCAGTACGAGAAAACCTTGTACTGGGCCCGTGAGGGACACTCTTGGTGACATGAGTGAGGATGCGCCCAGCCAAGGCCATGCAGGGGCAGTGTCCCACTGACTAAGAAAATGAAAGTGCACTTTTGCGGGGGACTGGAGGATTGTTTTGTCCCAGCGCAGGGACAGTACGTCTGCAGGGGGCCAGTAGAAGTCCCAGGTAATGCATTTAGCATATATATGCTGTATATAAATGTATAGAATCTCCCCCCTCCCCCCTCTTCTTTTTTTTTTTTTTTTTTTTTTTTTGTACAAGATAATCTTGTTATAATAAAATCAGATATAGTAAACACTAGGGTATAGTAAAGTACCGTATATACTCAAGTATAAGGCAAATTTTTAGTCCAAATAATTGGCCCAAATGTGGAGGTCTTGGCTTATACTCAAGTCGTAACAGGCCCTGAATGCCCCCGCCAGGTGCTCAGTACAATACAGTAACTATTGCAATGGATCACAGGTGCCCACTGCCCTAGCTTCTCCCTGCCAACAGTCAGAGGCTTGCTCTGTCCTCCCCTCTTCCTCACCCCGCATGTCGTGTTGTAACCAGTACATATTGAGGGGATTTAAAAGCCTAGTTTGCCCTGAGGGTGCCTGGACGGGTCAATCTATACAGTGTAGGGCACATTTCCCATATTGGGGCATGATTGCTGCTACTGGAATGGCCGAGGCGCAGTTCTAGCATCGTTAATGGTGTTTGCCTGGTCCTGCAGGTTTGGCTATTTTGGCAAGAATCCCACCGTGGTGAAGCTGCTGGTGTGTAACGTTGATGGGTGTCTTACAGACGGGCGAGTCTACGTGAACCAGGATCATGAATTGATCTCCTACAGCCTGCGGGATGTGGACGCCCTCAGAATGCTGCTGGAAAGGGATGTCAAGGTAATCTGGATTTGAGGTGTGATTGACCAAGAAAGGGTGACACAAAAGCATTTGAAATGTTTAACGGAAAAAAAAAAAATGTGTGCCGTTTGATCACACCTTATCTTTGCATTGTGTTTGAATAGGTGGGGCTGATATCTGAAAGGAATATAAGTCCAAGATTGCTGGCCAACCTGAGTCCGCAGTGTATTAACGAGGCCAATGTGGCCAACAAGAAGGAGGTGGTGGATCGCTGGATGGGTCAGCTGGGCCTCTCCTGGAGTCAGGTGGCTTATCTTGGTGAGTGTTCTTCTGCTTTCCCCGCATTGTATGAGATCTGTGTCATCTGTAGACTTAGGACTACATATGTTTTGTTGTGACTTCAAGCAGGTCCTGCTACCTACTTCACCCAGGCACCCTAGCTTTCCTTCTTTGGGGGTACAGAGGGAATTAGCTGTAATAACTCCATGTCAGGAAACAGATGATAATGATGATGATGGCCTTCCTCTCCCTAAATGCTGAGGTCCAAGGACTGACACAGAAGGGGGGCCTGGAGAAACAGGCTTGTTTGGAGGACCCTTACTCAACATTAGACTGTCTCTGTTTGAACACATGGTTTTACTATTCAGTCGGATAGATGCGCCATTCACAAATTGGCAATGAATCTTTAATTGCCCCACAAAACCTTAGAGTGGAATGAAACTCAGCATTTCTTTTTTTGCTCTAAAAGATTATTTACAGCATAAAATATATACTACAACAATTTTTTTAATTATTTTTAGCAGAACAGTATTCAAACAGTTAAACATATGACTTACTTGTTCAATAGGAAGCTCCCTGCAGTGAGATCCACTTCGGAAGAGGTGATAACATTATCTTGTGTTTACTTAATTGTAGCAAGAGAGGAATGTAACCATTCCCTGGCAGTTCTGTTACTACTTCTAATGTGTCCAGAACACAAGACAGCAGCTTAGAAATCATTAATGGGTGCATTTACAATATAAATACACCAGTTATGAATAAAATACAACGGCAGCTTTCAGAGCAAATAAACTATACTTTGGGAACTTGTAATTTCTAAATGAATAATACTACTTTTGCACAAAAGCAAATATGATAACTGCATGGGTTATAAAAAGTAGGAAAACATATTTTTATTGAATAGTATGTCAGAGTTTAATACTGCTTTAAAAACAAGGGAGACAGTAGAGAGAATCTCTCATGGCGAGTATAGCCTCCATAGAACACCCTGGTACAATTCACACTCTAGTGTCAGGAAACTACCATCATAGATGAGGGAGATGATACACAGACATATATGAGGGAGATGACACATAAATGAGGGACGTATAAAAAAATAAAAATAAAAGTGCTAAAATAAATTGGCCTGGAGCATTTGTATCCTTCTAAATAAAACGTGTGTGTGTGTGTGTGTGTGTGTGTGTGTGTGTGTGTGTCTGTCCAAGGCCACTGTCAGCAGTCGCCCCCCTTCACTATAGGTAGCGAGATAACCCCTCCGCCTTCGCTCTGCTAGAGGTTGCCTGATTAGACCCCCCCGTCCCCCCTGTATAGGTAGCCCAATTACCCCTCCCCACTTTCCCTCCAATATAGGTAGCCAGATGACTCTTAAAGGGAACCAGAGAGGAATGAAATGGGAAAATATAAAAAGCTTTTATACATACCTGGGGCTTCTTCCAGCCCCATAAGCCTGGATCGCTCCCATGCCACCATCCTCCGCTTCCTCTATCGCCGCTACCAGGTCCCGTCACTTCCGGCGGACGCGGCCAATTGCAGTAGGCAGCCACAAGCGTAAGTATATGGAGGGAGCCCCCGTGATGCAGAGAATTGTCCGCGTCCGCCGGCCGACTGGCTGTAATGACGGGACCCGGTACCGGCGGTTCCAGGCAGCGGGGAGGACGGTGGCGTGGGATCGATCCGTGCGTATGGGGCTGGAGGAAACCCCAGGTATGTATAAAAGCTTTTCTTTTATCCTCTCTGGTTCTCTTTAAAAACACTCACTTACTCTTTCAGTATAGGAAGCTAGCTCCCCTTCACACCGCAGCAGCCATCAGTGTCACTCATTTCTCCGCTCCTCTCCAATGCAGAAGCTTCCTCTTCCCCTCTGTCTCCAATGCTGCCCAAGTCCATAGCCACCGGCCACAATGCAAACATGCACAGAGAGCAAGGTGGCTACTGCACAGGCGGCTATCAGCAGAGTGCCACAGTCAGGAGCTCTCCTGATATCCCTGCATTGCAGCTTGCAAACGCTGCACCAGTTCAGCCTGCTGCTTTGGTGCCCTTACTCCTGTGGCGCCCTAGGCCATGGCCTAGGTGGACTTGTCCTAAATCCGGCCATGTGTGTGTAATTTGTTTTGTTTTTCATTTTTGCTACAGATTCAATTTTAAGCTATTTTAAAGTACACCTGTAACAAAAAAAACAGCCCCTATGGGGTACTTACCTCAGGAGGGGGAAGTCTCAGGATCCTAATGAGGCTTCCTCCAGTCCTCTTGGGGATCCAGCACTGGCAGCCCCCGACAATTTCCCCCGACAAGCACTGCGCAGCAGCAATATTTACTTCCGCCAGAAATAGCTGAGCCCAATCGGGTCCACTCTACTGCGCAAGTCACCTGCATCTGTGCAGTACAGCAGACCTTGGCTATTTCCTTGCAAGCCCAATTGGAAAGCTTCTACTGTGCCAACGCTGGAGCCCAAAAGGAATATATTGCCGCACGTGGAGTTTGGGGGCTTTCTGTGCTGGATTCAGGAGGCTGAAGGGGATGGGGAAGCCTCATTTAGGGTACCCCCTGAGGGCTGGTTTTTTCATTACAGATTTCCTTTAAGATCTCTATAAATAACATCAACAATGCCCATCCATCCCCTCTGCTACATCACCTGTCTGTTCCCTGTTCCTACAGAATATCATTACTCTGTTCTGCCTCTCCTCCCACAGGTTGCAGCTCTTCTGATGTGGAGTGCCTGAAGCTGGCTGGTACCAGTGGAGTTCCCACCGACGCCTGCACAGCCGCAAAGATGACAGACAGCTTCGTCTGCAAGCACGGAGGCGGCTGCGGGGCCATACAGGAGTTTGCGGATCATGTCGTCACACTGATGGAAACTGGAAGATAAAATGCTACACCAAAATATCGTCACCCACTACTAGGGGGCCTGCACTGGCATTGTGCACAACTGGAACTGCAGTTTCTGTGTTGCACAGGACAAAGTTTACATAACAGAAGTCCCTGGGGTGGTGACCATTCCCATATGCTTTTCCACAGGATCAGCTGACTGCAGCCCCACCTTAATCCTGCAGCTGTGTTCTCTGGGAGTGGCGGAGACAGCAGTTGTGCTCCCACAAGTGATGAAGACTTAATCTACAAAATACGTACCAATGATTTTAAATTGCTTTTAAAGTGAGTGTCACCTCTTCTGAGTTTTAAAAATGCCAGCAGGCTACAGGCAGTTCAATATATCTTTTTTTTCCTTTTAATTTCCCTCTTCTCCTCTGAACACTGGATGTGACCATTTCTTAACCTCCTGTCAGCCGCCCCATAGCTCCCCCCTCATGTCCCTCGCTCTTCCCTCTCCTGCAGGGTGGCCGTATATAGCTGTATATACAGGTACTCTCCTTGGTCACTTCCTGTGTTGTATTAATAGATCACTGTTCAGGTGCTTATCTGAAAGACAGAGTACATACAGCAGTAAACTAAGAGTTTTGGGTGGGAACAGGTGGGCTGAGGAAAGATCTGCCGAAACTGTAGGAGGGGGAGGGAGTTGGATGCATAGGAGACAAAGAGCGTTCTGCATGTAGCAGTCAGGAACTGTGTCTGGGTTGTTCCCAGGCAGATAGAAGATGGAGGTCTGCATACAGCAATCTGGGTCTCCCTGGGAAGTGTTAAGGTAGATGGAAGTGTGAGGTCTCCATAAAATAACCTGGACTTTCTCAGGGAGTGCTCAGGCAAACTGAAGGAAAGTGTGCATACAGCAGTCTGAGCTTCCTTGGGAATGCTCAGGCAGATGGACGTCTGTATACAGCAGTCTGGGTCTTCTTAGGAGGTGCTCAGGAAGAGGGAAGTCTACATACAGCAGTCTGGGGGTTCCAAGGTACTGCTAGGCAAACAGAAGAGAGAGATCTACATACACCAGTCTGGGTCTTCTCAGGGAGTGCTCAGGCAAATGGAAGAGGGAGGTCTGCATACAGCAATCTGGGTCATTCAGGGTGCGCTCAGGCAGACTGAAGGGAGGTCTGCATACCGCAGTCTGGGTCTTCTCAGGCAGACTGAAGGGAGATCTGCATACAGCAGTCTGGGTCTTCTCAGGCAGACAGATGGAAGTCTGCATACAGCAGTCTGGGTCTTCTCAGGCAGACTGAAGGGAGGTCTGCATGCAGCAGTCTGGGTCTTCTCAGGCAGACAGATGGAAGTCTGCATGCAGCAGTCTGGGTCTTGTCAGGCAGACAGATGGAAGTCTGCACGCAGCAGTCTGGGTCTTCTCAGGCAGACTGAAGGGAGGTCTGCATGCAGCAGTCTGGGTCTTCTCAGGCAGACTGAAGGGAGGTCTGCATGCAGCAGTCTGGGTCTTCTCAGGCAGACAGATGGAAGTCTGCATGCAGCAGTCTGGGTCTTCTCAGGCAGACAGATGGAAGTCTGCATGCAGCAGTCTGGGTCTTCTCAGGCAGACAGATGGAAGTCTGCATGCAGCAGTCTGGGTCTTCTCAGGCAGACAGATAGAAGTCTGCATACAGCAGTCTGGGTTTTCCCGGGGAGCCCTCAGGCAGGATAGGGTGAGGTCTTCATCCAGCAGTCTGATGGTTCCCGGGGTGGTGCAGGAACAGCTGTGCTGGGAGTGTGTGCTGTCTGCTTCTGCCAGTTGGCACAGCTTTTATGTACAATACTGAATTGGAAGAGGTGACATTCTTAGTGCATGTCCTGTTCGTCTCTCTGTCTCTTTGCTGTGGCATCTAATTTTATTTGTGTATTTTTACTTGTGTTTCCGGTCCCAGGACTGATTCTAGGATGATTTTATTTGTTCCTCCTTATTTTATTATGTTTTATCACATAGGATCCGCTGCTGCTGTGTGGGTGAAGGATCTCATTATTGTCTGTCTGTCTCCTCCGGCATGAAGCATTTCTATTTCTATTTTTTTATGATCTATGATGGCCACTGTGGAACCCAACTCACAGGCTGCACTGCACATATAAGGTCTGCGCAGGCTCGTATTGTAGTATGTAAGGTCCACGCAGGCTCTCAGCGTGATAATTGTTATATAAGCCCTGCACTGTGGCACCAGAGGTTGGCCATACACCAGGATAGATGGTATTTAGGAGCATTTGGGAACTTCTTAGTGCCAAATTACATTGATGGGTACATAAAAAAACCCTCAAAAGTTGGGCACTACCTTTAAAGGGCATTTATTGTTAAAAATTCTAAAATTTAAAATACATGCATATACAATGTAAGTTTCTCCCAAAGTGAAGAGCACTGTAAATTACTATGTTTCTATGTCACTTACAGTGGGTAGTGAGAATCTGACAGTTTTGGACTGATCCATCTTATGGGGAATTCTCAGTTTATTTATTTATAGAACCACCACAAGCGACCAAAATAGTGTGCAAATAAGTGGGAAAGCTGACCAGCATCTTTATATAGTTGCTTTTGTAAAGGATAAAATAAAACCCTGCAAATCCCCCATGAGGAGATGGACTAGTCCAAAATCTGTCAGATCTGTCAGCTGTTAATTGCCTACTGTACATGACAGCAACATAGAAAAAAAAGTAATTTATGTTGCATTTTACTCTGGGAGAAATGTACATTTTATATGAAGGCATTTGGAATCTTACAATTTTTTGCAGTTGTGGTCTTTGAAGTTTGTTTTACCCTGGGTACATGGCTCCTTGGATTTGTCCAGCCCTGCCATACACCATACAGAGTTGATCACTTCCCACATGTTTGTAGTATGAGGGTTGCTTAATCAATCTGTATAAATGTATATTCAGTCTGTTTCTGCTTATACTACATGAATATGATAATGTGGAAAGAGATCATAGAATCAGAATCGGGAGGTATATGGCCATCGTGTGTCCGGTGGTTGTTGGAATGTTTAGGTGAAAACTTCTGAGGGGACTTTATTTTAAAGAAAACCTGAAGTGAAGATAAATGTATGAGATAAGTCTTTATGTATAGTACTATCAGTAAATTATATTTTTCGTTTAGGGGCTGAAATTGTAAATCTGAAATATAAACACCAGCCATGTCAGTGTGACATGAAATCTGGTTCATTCAGGTTCCACACAGGAAAAAAAATTCAGTTTTTTTCTTCAGCCTGCTTAGCATCTGTTTAATTATCTGGAGAGCTGCATAAATCACTGTTTTGTGTTGTAATTTTTTTCACTGCAAGGGTTAAAAAAAACAAAAGTGAACACAGATAAGTTCTAAGTAGGACTGTTACTTTAGGTATGCGTTTATTTCATGCCCCTTCAGGTATGTTTACATTTATTTCCATGTTTTAGTTGTAATTATGGGGTTATTATTTGTATGAAATCTGTTTGATTAATTATGTTTTTTGGAGCAATGAAGAATGTATCCAGTGACTGTCAGATGAATATCCGTTCATTATGCTGTATTCTGCAATAAACCACACCCAAACTTCGGACTCACACCTTCTGTTTTCCCTGTCAGCAGTCCAAGAAGTCTGGTACACACATCCAATCTACATTGGCCAATTTTATAACTTCCACGCAGTATGATGGCCAACAGATCTTGAAAGCTTACACAGATTATGTAGGTAAGTCTTCATACTACATGGAGGTGGTAAAATTGCCCAATCAAGATTAAATGTGTGTACGTACCTTTAACCTAGGGATCTGTCGGTAGAGAGGTCTCTTCATAACCCTGGATCTGTCAGTGGAAAGATCTCTCTATACCCTCGGTCTCTTTAACATAGAGGACAACGAACAATAACCAAGCGTTATAAAACCGCAATGTACAAATAATGTCTAGGTCTTATTTAGTAGCTGTGTAAACATTTCCCTACGTTTCATATTAAAAATAAAAGCTCTGCTTTACTTTCAGTTTTAGCAGCATTGGAACAATCACGTTAGCAGAGGTGAGTCTGTGTTGAGGAGCGCGGTGGGAGTGCAGCTGCCCCCAGAGGAGCGCGGTGGGAGTGCAGCTGCCCCCAGAGGAGCGCGGTGGGAGTGCAGCTGCCCCCAGAGGAGCGCGGTGGGAGTGCAGCTGCCCCCAGAGGAAATCAGCAAGTGTGTGGCTGTCCACAGAGGAGCTCAGCAGCACAGCTGGTCCCAGGGGAGGTTAGTGGGAGTGCCACTGCCCTAGAACATCTAAGCAGGAGTGCGGTCCCCAGAGGAGCTCAGTGGCAGTGCAGCTGCCCCCAGAGGAGCTCAGTGGGAGTGCCTTATTGACTAATGAACAGAGGTTGCAAAGCCTCATCAATGGGGACCAGTCTCCAGCAAAGTCTCACATTTACAGCAAATAAAATCCATACAACAATCTGCGTATAAAGTTTATTGAAACAAAAAAAAAAACTGTTATTTGTACAAAAGTGACATCATTTAACACCATGTTTCCTGTGGCACCTCCAGCAAGGTGCAATCTCTGATCATAGTACTGCGTATCCTACCGCGGCCATGACATTCTCTATCTGCTGCAGTGCTGTGTTTGTTTCATTTCCATATTTTACACAATGATTTCTATTTAGTAACCTATATAAACCTATTTCCAGTGCCTGACTCTGCCCCCACCCATGGACAGCAGCCAATCAGACAGCCATCTGTCCTATGTAAGCTGAAATCTGATTGGTTTAAAATCTTTGCAGAGAGAATACAGTAAGAACATTGTGACATCAAGGGCATCAGTTACATACTGTTAAATGACTAATGTAGAGATAATACAGCCAGGGCCGGATTTGTACTTTTTACCGCCCAAGGCCAACTATACCGTCTATATGGTTGTTATCTCTGCGTGCCCCAATGAGAACTTACTTTCCATCTTTGGATGTCACAGACAATAACTATTTCAGTAATACGCGTATAGATTATAAATTATGTTTTCCTTAAGAACTTTTATGATATGTTTGCCATCTCGTTAATGATGGACCCATTGTGTCACCATGAGAGTTAGGCCCCGTTTACACTTAATCAGTTGGTGTGCATTAGTGTGCGTTAGAACGCATTGGTACGAGTTAGTACGCGTTTTTTTCCATAGCAGTGCATTGGGATGAAGATTTCAGTTAAAACGCGTTAAGTGTAAAAGGTGCCATAGAAAAACATGGGCATTACTTTGAAAATCAGTTTTCTTTCCGTTTTAACTGAGAGCAACTGATTAAGTGTAAAAGGGCCCTTAGGTTGATGTATACCTGCAGGATAGAGCTTACAGGTCTTGCAGGGATGACACAAGTACAGGATAGAGAGTTCAAAGGTTAAAGCTGTCCTTGTAGATAGGGATGGCTGCATAGAGCAGCTTTACTGCCCCTCACTGAGCCGCCCCTAAATTTCTGGTGCCCTAGGCCATGGCCTATGTGGCCTTGCCAGAAATCCGGCCCTGAATACAGCACACATTGGGGGCGGGGGCATAGTTGTGTTATGTGCGACCCACAGCCTAAACTCAGCCCAGTGCATGCAATGGAGTAACCATGCATATATGTAATTCCTATTGCCATCAATTGTCTGTATATGCTATAGCAGTGATGGCTAACCTTGGCACTCCAGCTGTGGTGAAGCGTCCCTTAAAGGGATACTGTAGGGGGTCGGGGGAAAATGAGTTGAACTTACCCGGGGCTTCTAATGGTCCCCCGCAGACATTCTGTGTTGGCACAGCCACTCACCGATGCTCCGGCCCCGCCTCCAGTTCACTTCTGAAATTTCAGACTTTAAAGTCAGAAAACCACTGCGCCTGCGTTGCCGTGTCCTCACTCCCGCTGATGTCACCAGGAGTGTACTGCGCAGACACAGACCATACTGGGCCTGCGCTGTGCACTCTTGGTGACAGCGGGATCGAGGACACGGCAACGCAAGCGCAGTGGTTTTCAGACTTTAAAGTCTGAAATTTCAGAAGTGAACCGGAGGCGGGGCAGGAGCATCGGTGAGTGGCTGCGCCAACACAGGATGTCTGCGGGGGACCATTAGAAGCCCCGGGTAAGTTCAGCTCATTTTCCCCCGACCCCCCTACAGTATCCCTTTTAATCACTGTTTTTACTTCACAATCCTGTTAGGATATACCTCTCACTACAGTTGTCCTTTAAGGTCTGTGCACACGCTCAACCAAAACCGCCTGATTTGTCCTCCAACAGACCAAAATCAGATGACAATCAGGCATGTGTACGGGTGGCAAATGACTAGACGAGCGACTGATCACAGGCAGTTTACCAGATCCATCCAGTGGATAAATTCACCCGACTGTTGGGCTGATATTTTGCAGTTGGCCTCGTGTGTACAAGTCATTTGAGTGACATGCGCTTGTTTTAAATGCAGCCATGTCATGCAGTCCGTCACTTCACTTGCGCACGCAGTATGTAAATGAGGTGGTCATTTAGTTGGTGCGTGGAGAACACAAGTTGTGTAAACTGTTTGCCGTGGGGTTGGTCGCGTGTAAGAGCCTTAAAAGAAGTGAATTAAATAAGGGCCAAGGTGTCCTATATACAAACTAGGTTTGCTGATCACTACTGTTGTCTTCTTTATAAATCAGCCTGAGGCCTGGAACCCACTAGAAAGCGCAAAACGCTATCCCAATCGCTAGTAATTTGTGAATGCGTTTTTGGGAGTGATTTCTCTGCTCCTATACAATTCGTTAGAATGGAAACGCTCCCAAAATGCTGCTTGTCTTGTGATTTTCCTTAATCGCAATCGCTCTAGTGGAATCTGTACCATCCATTTACATTGGCAGAACGTTTAGGGAAATCAATAGCGATTGAAAGGGCTCCCAAAACTCTAGTGGGTTCCAGACCTAAGGGTGTATTTCCTGTAGCACATTGATTAGTGCTGTATTATTGCCACATTAGATGACTTTACTAATAGTATAAGGGCCGGTGTGCTTTGGATATTCAGTGTTCTGTCATCCCAGCTATAGTGATGGTCATGTCTAGGAGAAATCATGGAGAAGCATGTGATTTGTTTGATCTTCCGGTAGATTTGGAAAGCTCTGATTTGCTGTGATCATATCCTGCTTTAGCATATGATCATGACTAGCAAATCATACTTGCATACTGGTCACCTGACCAAACTGATCACATGCTTCTCCTTGAATACTCCTAAACATGACTATCACTACCCAGTATTAGCATACTACATATGGCACACACAGTTCTAACCTCGCAGGCCAGCTGTCACATGACCTCGCAGGCCAGCTGTCACATGATCTCACAATGCATCCCTATATAATCCTCTGCAGTGGAGGCATCCCTAAAGCGTTTATGCATTTGACCTATTAAGTTTTGCAGCATGTCCAGACCTCCCAACCAGTGAAGTAATGGAGAAGGCTATCGTACAGTCCAATCAGTAAGCAGCGTGCTCAGTCCTCAAAGTGAATGTGCTTGGCCAGGATGTTGGCTTCCATCCTTGTGTTGTAGAGCTCATCGAACAGCTTGTTCTGTTTACTGGTGAAATAAGATTTCCAGTCCCCAACCGCTCCTGCAAAGGAGAGAATTCAAATATTACATTACCAGCTTTCCTCTGGTGTACAAGCAAACATCTAGCACCTTATGACTAGGGCCCCGTTTTTTAAAAATCGATTTTCTCAAAAACTACAAGGTTTTTGAAAACCGTTTTTTTACTTGCTCCCATTATTCTCTCTAACTATGTTGGTTTGCATGTAAGTATTTATTTACTTAAACAATTGTTTATAATTCCGCGTAACGTAAAATTTATTAATGATTATGTGAAATCAATTCAATTTTTAAATTGTAATTCCGTGTAATGGTGATTGCTAAATATTAAGAAAAATTTCACTATTGTTGAAGTGAAAATAATAGGGCAAATTTGCATGAAAAAATTTCATAATGCTACAACAATGGACCATTCAAATTAAGCACACTGATGGCTGCACTCTCCTGCGTACAGATCACTGCTGATCTCTCTAGCCCCAGGTAGAGTTTCATTCACTATAGGGGAGAGCAGAGCGGTGCCTGGATATTGTTGCATGATTTGCCCACAGGACATACCAACTGTCCGTGGAGAGGGATATAGTTAAGGCATGGGCGGTACTGCCAGGGAGAAGGTGAGTATACCCTTTCCTCCTATTGCCATTTGCCAAAAGATCAGAGGATGGGGTGGGGCTTTCTCACCTTTCCGGAAGATGAGTTTGCGATTGGCGGTCAGCGAGCAGACAGTGTGATTGGGATCACTGTTCTTATCAGTCTCCACGTTGTTCTTCATCTCAGAGAAGGAGGTTTTCTTGCAGATCTCTTGAATCTCATTGTCGTTGATGTTTATGCCCAGATAAGTGCTGATCTTCCTCACAGCCGTGATGGGATCCTGAGTAGAGGAATAAAATGACATTGCTTTAAAGAGTTAATCCACTCCTAAACTGATTTTGCTTTTGGAGAGATAAACCTCCCAATGGTTTCTTCTATCTCTTGGGGGCTTTGGTGGCAAGTTCTCTGCTTTCCTGCGTTCTCTGTCCTGCATATCATATTGGGTGGAGAGACCCTCTAGCACATACATGTCAAAGTCCGATCTGGGGGTCAGATCTGACCCTTGGAGCCATCAGCTTTGGCCTTCAGGTAGTTTCCCCACTTTGCATTATGTTTGGCCCACTCTAGACCACCAGAGAAGCTATATTGGAGGGTAAGTCTAGATCACCAGGGAAGCCATAATAGGTGGGGGAAAGCACTAGATACCAGGGAACTGTATAGGAGAGGGAGGGGGCAACTAGACATCAGGAAACTGTGAAGGGGAGGGAGAACCATTAAACATCAGGGAACTGTATAGATGAGGGAAGGAGGACCAGGGAACTGTATAGATGAGGAAAGGAGGACCACTAAACACCAGTAAACTGTATAGAGGAGGGCTACTAGACACCAGGGAACCATATAGGGGAAGGAGGGTGACGCTAGACACCAGGGAACTCTATAGGGAATGGAAGGTGTTGGTAGACACTAGGGAAATGTAAAAAAAAGGAGACGGTGGCCACTAGACTGAGTTTGGTCCCAGAGCTGAATTTCGGCCCACTTTGTATTTGAGTTTGACACCCCTGTTCTAGCAGAACCAGCAGTCATACCTTCTTCATGGACTCATAGAAGAGGAAGAGGGGTCCCATTTCATTACGATTCTCCTCCCAGCTCAGAATGTGGTCACACCAGGATCCGCACACAACTGTAATAAATACACAAAGGAAGATTATTACATAGGAATGATGAAGTCACAGTAACCACTGACAAGATTTTGAAAAACATTTAGAAAAATCTACAATCCTATCTACAGTATATTGCCCCTCTTCCTGCCAGGAACCTGTTTATATAAATATGCTTATCCTTTTTCCCTCAGCTTTTTATAGGGTGGAACTCTTTTTCAGAGGGACAGTCCGTCTTTGGGAACTAATTCCCACTGTCCCTCTTTCTTCCTCATTGTTCCCTCTTCCAGGACTGATGTATAGATCTGTGTAAATATAAGTATTTTTCTACGGAAAATTGTATTTTATGGACTCAGAACTCCTTCTGTAAGTTGATAAATTTCTTATTTTAAAATGAAGGAGAACTAATAACGACAGATAGGACCAGTGTGGCCTGAATTTTAAAACTTTGTCTTTTGCGTCTGAATTCTTTCTGGTATCCGTTACTATGGTTGTGATTAGGGGTGTGTCTTAAAGTGTCCCACTTTCTTATCTGAAAAAGTTGGGAGGTATGGACAATCTAACTTGCTATGGATAATCTAACATGATATGGTCCTGACGCTGGGAAAATCTTGTGGAAACACCTTACCTGATTTAGGCTCGGTTCACATTGAAGCAGATGCAGAACGGAAATGGTAAGGGCATACGTGATGCGGATACGTACCATCCGTTGTGCATCTGCATGCAACAAATACTGCCGGCCGTTCAATCCATTCTCCCTGTTGCTGAGGATTGCCATTGGTCTTTTGCAGCTAAATGGAGATCCCCCAGCCACTGGGCTGTTCTGCAGGGACCGAGCCGTGGTGATGAACTGTGGGACGATTGAGTATGACATCACGGCAGTGACGGGATGTGGGCGAAACGGGTGACGCGGTTACGGCGACTAGCCTAGTGAGAACGGATTGCACCAGACCCCAACCCCCCCCCCCCCCCCCCCACCCCATGTTACCTCTTGTTCCTGTGTCACCTCTTGTCCCCCTCTGTGTCATTTTTCCTTTTTTTTCCTTCTATGTGACCTTAATTCACCTCCCTGAGTTCCTGTGTCCCCAGCCCCTTCTGGCGTACTCACATGGCCCTGAACCAGCACCGAATCTCAACACTCTCTTGCTGGTTGCTTAGCTGCGGTCACCATGGTTACTTATTTCCGGCACCTCTGAGGTCATGAGAAGCTCCGTCTGGAATTAGCCATGGTGACAGGATGCTAAGCTGCTGGTAGGAGAGCGGCAAGATTCAACACAGAATCAAGGCCCTTGTGGGTACAATAGAGGGGGTCAGGGACCATGGACAGCACAGGGAAGCCCAGCTTGAGGCCCACCAGGGACAGCGAGGCTCCCTCTAAAGTAAGGCCCCAAGCAGGGGCGTGCCTTGCTTGTACTCTGGGGGGCCCCCTACAAAGACATCAGACCACACACTCTAGGGTGTACGGTACTAAGAGTGATGGAGGATTACCTTGTCCACGTAGGTACATATCAAAGAAGTTGTTCCAGGAGTCGATGGTGGGCAGGTTGGGGTTATCCTTGTAGTAGTGGAATAGAGAGACAGCTGTGTCCTTTGGGTTGCGGATAATGTAGATGACCTACAGGGAACATCACAGTGGAATGAGTTACACACATCAGAAATTATATTTGTGAGCTCAAGATATATTTATAATCTAGATACAAGGGGCCTGATTCACTAACTGGTGCTAACCAAGTTAGCACGCCTAAAGGCTTTGGACGTGCTAACTAGGGTGCTAAGTAGTTAGCACGCATCAAGCTGAATCAGATCAAAGTACCATGCGCAAAACTTTGCGCGTGCAAAGGCCGGTGCGTGCGAAACATTGCATCAGGTGCGACGAAACACGGCGCACCCGATGCGCCTATAACGGCAAATTAGGTGTGCCCTAAACGTCGCACCCATGCGCCATTTAGAGCGCATCCAATGCGCCGTTTTGTCGCACCCGATGTGACGTTTCACGCGCACCGGCCTTTGCGCGTGAACACTAATTAGCGCGCGCAAAGGATTTTTATGCGTGATAAGGGGCTTTTCACAAGCGTGCTAACAGTTAGCACTGCTTTGTGAATCAAGCCCAATGGGAGTCATTTACTAAAGTTGGAGAATCTTAGTGGTCTGCAAAGCTAGACTGAAAGGTCACCATTAAATCTCTGTTTGGCCCCTGGGCCGAACTTTGGACATGCCTGTGCTAGATGAAGCTCTGGCGAGGTGGACGATTACCTCTGCTCGAGAATCCAGCATGTGTACAGCAGCCCCTGACCCTGGTCTATGATCAGCCCAGCAGATTGATTTGGCTGAGGCCATTGTTCTCCCCACTCCCACCATGTGACGTTCTTAGTGTGCCACTCTATCAGCCCCCTTCCTCCCCTGCATACCAACAGGACAGGGAACTAGCCTGCAGGCTAGCAATGTATCTGTACTGTGTCGGCCCTGCAATGTCACTTGATTAAATCCACATCCCTGGCGGGCGGCATGCCTCATACGCGTGTGCAAGGCTTTAGACTACAATCGGAACATAAATCAGTGACTGACTAGTAGGGAGCTTCTCTGAGACTTAGTGACATAACTATATACTCTGTAAAGCACTGCAGAAGTTATCAGTGCTATATAAATACACCAAAATAATAATTCATCTGGGCTGTCTTGTAGTTATTAAATATAATATAAGCTTTATTTATTGCTGATCTGTGCCAGTGTGACCATCGCTAAGCTCACGTCAGTGTTAAAACCAGGAATATCTGCATTCTGGACTCGTGCACAGGGCTGTTTCTAGACTTTTTGCCATACATTGTGAGGACGCCCCATTCTTTCCCCAACGGGAGAGGAGAGATACATTGGGCTGTGCATTGCAGGTACTGGCACTATGCTTACCTCCCTCTGCTTCCTCCAAGACAGCATCTCTTCCCTGCTGGCTGCACCATCTGATCCCCAGGATGCCAGCTGCACTGGCGCCGCATCACTCACCCAGTCTCAGCAGATAAGCGATGGGATCACCAGCCACATGTAAAGTCCTGCTTCCTCTCTGACTACAGTGGCACCTCAAGTGACCCGGAAGTACGTCATGTCAGGTCACATGAGGCACCGCTGTAGCCATGGATACAGGACACTGGACGGGAGGATGGAGATCCCATCACTGCAGGTGAGTGAGGCCGGGCCGTGCATCTAGAGAGAGAGACGGGGAGTGTGAGAAGGGGGAATATTTGGGGGGAGGGGAGCTGCCTCTTGCTGCCCACTAATTGTTGGCGCCCTGAAGCATGTGATTCACATTGCTTCATGTAAGAACTGCCCCTGCATGTACACAACCCTAAGGGTGCATACACATCCAATTTTGATTAGCCAATTTTACCACTTTTACCATGTAGTACAAGATCTTATCTACACAATTTGTTCGAAGTATTCAACATCTGTTGGCTCCCATACGACAAGGAGGTGGTAAAATTGGTCAGTGATTGGCCAATCAAAATGTGATGTGTGTATGCATCCTTTAGTCCGCATTGGCTGCTCCTCACCCCTGAACATTTTTCATGATGAAAGTACAAGCTTATGACACTACTGCCTGCAGCCAGTAGGGGGCACATGTTACATATAGGATAGTCAATCTTTTTTTTTTTTTTTTTCCAGCAGGTTGGTATGGGGCTCACCTTGCATTTCTTGGCTTTGAAGCTGTCGGGCAGCATATGATAGTTGAGGTGAGTCGGGATGATCCTCCGACTTGAGATGTTGTCAAGCTCTTCCAGTCTGGAGACATCTCCGAATTCGATGGGGGAGGTGAGGGTGACTTTGGAGGGAAAGAGAAGCTTCATGATCTCAGCCAGCCAGTGAGTGCCTAGAAAGCAGAAGAACAGATAATTATTAATTGGTAAAGTAAATATCCACCGTGATTCCAGCAGCTCTATCCACAAGCCGTATTTCAGCCCCACCCTGGCTGGTTATATCCCTTAGAGCCCCCCGTGGTGTGAATTCCCTCCTTTGGAGCAGTAATTTGCATCTCTGCCCCGCCCATGAGGAACAATGAGGCAGCCTCCCTCCTAAATGATTCCATTAATTAATATACGCTTATACTCTGTGGTGTTTCATCAGCAGAGGGGGAGACCATCATCAGGTGATGGACAGACTATCAATACACCTGGGGCGATCTAATATGAGGCCAGCTTAGGGTTCAGGTTGGATTTTCCACAGTGGACAATTACTGAAACAGACAGAACTGAATTTGGGGGACACATGTCCATGTGGTATATGGCCTACCAGTACAATCAATTTTTTTTGTGTGTACACAGCTTAATGCCTTGCTGCGCATGTCTACAGGAACCATATGGTCTTGGTGCAAATATTTTGCTTTGGTGCTTCTGGCTGCTCTGAGACTCCTCATAGAATTCATACAGAACTTGACGCACTAAGATTTATATGTCAAACTCTGGCTTTCCCTACTTTGGATTATGTTCCGTCCACTCTAGACCGCCAGGGAAGCTATATTGGAGGAGAAGCCGTAGATCACCAGGGAATCCATATGGGGAGAGAGGGGGAAAGCACTAGATACCAGGGAACTGTATAGGGGAAGGGAAGGGGTCATCGGACACCAGGGATCTGTTTATGAAAGGTAAGGGGTACCACTAGACACCCAGCAACTGTATAGGGGAAGTAGTGGAGCAGCTAGACACCAGGGAACTGTATAGGAGTGAGAGGGAGACCACTAGACACCAGGGAACTGTAATGGGAAGGGAGTGGGGCCATTAGACACCAGGGAACTGTATAGGGGAGGGAGGGGGCCATTAGACACCAGGGAACTGTATAGGGGAGGGAGGGGGCCATTAGACACCAGGGAACTGTAATGGGAAGGGAGTGGGGCCACTAGACATCAGGGAACTGTATAGAGGAGGGAGGGGGTTACTTGACACCAGGAAACTGTATAGGAGTGAGAAGGAGACCACTAGACACCAGGGCACTGTATAGGGGAGGATGTGGGGCCATTAGACACAAGGGAACTGTATAGGGGAGGGGGGGGGGCATTAGACACCCACTAGTCACCAAGTAATTGTTATAGGGTTTTTTT
The DNA here is from genome assembly GCF_040937935.1 of Hyperolius riggenbachi. Lineage (NCBI taxonomy): Eukaryota > Metazoa > Chordata > Amphibia > Anura > Hyperoliidae > Hyperolius > Hyperolius riggenbachi. Next base: position 465,732,104 of record NC_090648.1, on the reverse strand, counting down.
CAGAATTTACAGCACTTGAGAAGTGTGAAGTTGCCAAAGTTGCAATTTTGTTTTGCAATAGTTTTCATAAAACCTTCTTTTGAATTTTATAGGTATCAAATAGGGGTATAATTAACTACAAATCATTGGGCCCCCACCCAAAATTTAATGGAGCCCCTAATGTTCACACCTTCCTTTACTTCTGCCTACTCCTGGTGACCTATAATATATAGGGTCCTAAGGACAGCCCTGTGCAGAACAGAGATAGAAAATGTTTGCTCAATTAGCAACAGGCAGTGTACTTGAGCAAACATTTATATCTCTGTACTGCACAAGGCTGTCCTTAGGATTTATATATTATATGTCTTTCCCCTCAGTACAATATTTGGAAGTTGTTTGTTATTTATTACTCCTGGTGATCCTCACCGCCTGGTGGCCCATCTTGCAAGAGTCATAAAACAAGTGTGGACATCTAACTTTTATATCCACAAAAACACCCGTTCTAAAGCATGGACCACTTTATCAGAGGGAGTGAAGTAGTAGTTCCCGCCAATATACAGCAGATTCGATCACTGTGATCCAATCTGCTGTGAAATCGTTGCGCAAATGTTGACCGAACGATCAATTTCCGACCGAAATCGATCGTTCCTGTCGATCTTGTCCATGCGGAAGATTGCGCTCGATCGCTGGTGGGTCGGGAGTGCGTCAATAGCGCCGTTCGAATGTCCGACGACCGACGCAATACAGCGGCAATACATTACCTGTTCCGCTGGCGCATGTCCCAGCTGTCACCGCTGCTCCTTCTTTGCTGGGCTCCGGGTCCGGCAGGCTTCACTTCTTCCTGTCCTGGCAGGAAGTGTAAACAGTAGAGCGCTCTCTACTGTTTAAACTTCCCCGGACTGGAAGTGAAGATGCAGCCCTGGAGCCGAGCACGGAGAAGAAGACAACAGCGGAGACCGGGGGACTCGCGCCGGCCGGATCAGGTAATGCATGCATGGGGGGCGGCAGCGGCAGCTTCACAAATGGTGATCGGTTTTATGCTGAAATCGATTCACAAGCTGTTTGCAGTAAAGGCAGCCATACGATCCCTCTCTGATCAGATTCGATCAGAGAGTGATCTATCTGTTGGTCGATCCAAATCGATCAGTGTATGGCTACCTTTACAGCTCTGGGCTCCCCTGTGGTCACAGACAGGGGCTGCTCCCCTTGTACTTATGCCCCCTAGTATCAAAGTCACAATCAGGGCTGGTGCACACCAAGAGCGCTTCTGAGCACTTTTAAAAAATGCCATCACTTTGAAAAGCGCTTGGCAAACATATTTGAATGGGATGGATCACACCAAAGCGATGTGATTTTCTCCCAAACGCAAACGCGGTTCCTGCAGCATTTTTGCTGATTTCTGAGGCGATTCAGCCTCAATGTTAAGTATACGAAAGTGGAAAATCGCTATGAAAAGTACTAGAACAGAGCGATTTTCCAAGCGTTTTTGTTACAGAAGCTGTCCAGTTTCAGCTCTACTGCAACAAAAAAATAAACGCTACACCAAAACTCTCTAAAAATCGCTAGGCATACTTAGAAAATTGCTAGGCACATGCCTAGAATCGCCTAGAAAAATCACTTCAAAAAGCACTGAGCGTTTACGATTACACTTAACAGAGGCGCCAGCAAAGGATAAAATACACTAAAAAGCAGATTAAAAAGGAGGTAGCAAACTAGTAATGGACATATCTCCCGCTAGTCAGACTCAGTCTAATTCCAAAAACAACTTTTATTTTCACATTCGAAAAAAAGATTCAAATTGCAATTTGAGTCTTTTCAATTGTGAAAATAAGTTGTTTTTGGAACTAGACTGAGTGAGCCTGACTAGCAAGGGGGTGGTGATTGTGGAGGTTTTGCAGAAAGTGCTTTTTGCACAATAGAAAATAAAGGAAACATCCAAGCAGGAAAAAAAAAACTCCACTTACCTGGGGCTTTCTCCAGCCCTCAGCAGTCGTTCTGTGCCCTCGCCGCAGCTCCGATGGCTCCCGGTGTCCTTCGCTGCAGAAGCCGACCTTGCCAGGTCGGCTTTCGGGTCAGGGTCAGCTTCCAGGTCAGCTTCTTGTGCACTCCACGGCGCGAGTCGCGTGGTCGGGCCGACGTCATCATGATTGTACTGCGCAGGTGCAGTATAATCCTGATGACGTCGCCCGGACCACGTGACCCGCGCGGTGGAGCACAGAAGAAGCCGACCCGAAACCCGACCTGGCGAGGTCGGCTTCTGAAGCGGGAAAGACCGGGAGCCACCGGAGCTGCGGCGAAGGCACAGTACGACTGCCAGGGGCTGGAGGAAGCCCCAGGTAAGTGGAGCTTTTTTTTTTAGCTTGGACCTTCACTTTAAGCTTATGTAGGTGGCCAGCTCTGCAAGGGAGTTTGGGAAAAAGACAGCATAAATACAAGGAATCAGACTCTTCTGCTAATGTTGAGTCTTGTGAAAACCAACACGCACACAAATTGTTTTGGCCAAATCAAACTTACTCCAGTTTGAAAATTCTACCCTATTCATTTGTGCAATATCAGGTCAGAAGATAACTCATACAGAAAGGACATCTCTAAAACATGTAAAAGAAAAAAAAAGCGATCGGTCATAGTAAGTACCAGATTTGGGATAGGAGACAAGGAGGATGTCATCTTCTCTGGCCTGGAAGAAATCCAGAGACTTCAGAAGCTCAGCAGAGGAGCGAGTTGTGAAGGGGATTTCCTTGAAGAGATGGATGAGGTCTGTCTGGAGCGACATGGCGAGGATTGGATGAGGTGCTGCTTGTTGTTGGTTGCACGGCTGGGATGCGACAGAACCCTAGCACTGCACTCGGGGTTGATATACTGACAGAGAGAGGCGGACGCTGGACTACATCCAACTTTTTTTTTTAAGCCACTTGATTGCAAACACAACTTATCAGCACATTTATGATCATTTATGGCACAGCAATTAGTATTGACTTGAGTGTTTCTTACTAAAACAAGAGCCCATTATAACCATGACAAAAATTCTGGACTTGTTGACCCTTTATGTATTGGATTCTTTATGTAACTATAGCCATATCTATATGGCAAACCTGCTGAACCCATAAGTTGTTCTTCTCAACACAATGAGAAGTCATTCTGCTATCGCAGAGTGTCGCTTAGCTTGTCTGATAACCAGGACAGAAATCAGTGAAGTCATAGGAGAAAATAATGTAATAAAGTACAATAATAATCGGAGAACGGAACTCAGTAATGGGCCCACATCGACGGTGACTAACCAGACAAAGACTTTCATCTTATGCTGAGTCACAGTGACATCAAAACAGCCACCTCGTGCTGCAGAGTGCCAGATTTTAATGTCATACTCATAGTTGCCTGGTGATCACAAAGAAAAAAAAACTACCATATATACTCAAGAATAAGCTGATCCCCGCGTATGCCCACCCCCCCACTTTTGTCTAAAGCAGGGGTCTCAAACTTGCGGCCCGCGGGCCATTTGCGGCCCTCGATACAATATTTTGAGGCCCGCGCCGGCAAAAGCTTCCTTATAGTTCGCTTCAGTGCTCCCAAGTAATCCGCCCTGTCCCCGCCGCTAAACGAGGGCTGCAGAGCCCCCAAATCGCCCGGGGGCAATCCGCCGGCATTTCCTGGAAGGGGCAGAGCTTTCAGCTTCAGCTCTGCCCCTCCTGACGTCAATCGCGGCGCATCGCTGCCTCTCCCCGCCCCTCTCTGTGAAGGAAGAGTGAGAGGGGCGGGTAGAGGCGGCGATGCGCCGCGATTGACGTCAGGAGGGGCAGAGCTGAAGCTGAAAGCTCTGCCCCTTCCAGGAAATGCCGGCGGATGGCCCCCCCGGGCGATTTGGGGGCTCTGCAGCCCTTGTTTTGCGGCGGGGACACAGCGGATTACTTGTAATGGGAGCACTGAAACGAGCTATAAGGTTAAATAGGCAAAATAGTTTACTTCAGTGAGAATGTGATTTTGAAATAAAAATCAATGCAAGGGGAGGGAGGGTGGGGGCGGGAGCTGCTGATTGAGGAAATGACATGCCATCATAACAGTTATATGGGAAGAGTGGAAGACGTTCTGTGTGCACAATTATCTGCTAAGGCAGCCAATTACAATTAGAACAGACACAAGGGAGAGAATTAGATTTTGTCATATCTTCATTCAGACTTCAACAAAGGACTTTTTTTGTGAAATCCCTGACTTTGCTTCCTGCGGCCCCCAGGTAAATTGAGTTTGAGACCCCTGGTCTAAAGAAATTAATTAAATGCAGTGACCTGCCAATATGTCGATGCCCCAATTTGCCTTAGTAAGTTCTCGCCCCCCCCCCCCCCAAGAGCGCACATTGGAAGCGTAGAAGAAGAGCATAGCTACCTGTCCTCGCTCCTGCTTTCTGGCAGCTTTGTACTTGCTGCTAGAGATCCAGGCTGCAGTGGTATACAATGGCCTCAATTTACTAAGCTTCTCTCCTGTCTTTAAAGAAAACTAACGAAAAAAACTCCCCTAGGGGGTACTCACCTCGGGTGGGAGAAGCCTCCGGATCCTATTGAGGCTTCCCCGTCCTCATTGGTCCCACGGTGGTGGCGAAAATCCTCCCGGAGCGGCGGCGACGTAAATATTTACCTTTTGGCTCCAGCGCAGGCGCAGTATCCTCTCCTTCCCACGGAGATCGGCGGAAGTAGCCGATCTCCGTTGTGCCGCTCTACTGCACAGGCGCAAGTCGCCTGTGCAATAGACCGGACCCGACGGAGATCGACTATTTCCGCCTATCTCCGTCAGAAGAGCAGCAACAGTGCCCCCGCTGGAGCCTGGAAAGGTAAATATTGAACAGGCTGTCGGGTCTGTTGGGCCGCTGTTCGGAGGACTGCAGCGAGACTCCCATGGGACAGAGGAGGATGGGGGAAGCCTCATTAGGATCTGGAGGCTTCCCCCTCCCGAGGTGAGTACCCCCCAGGGGACGTTTTTGGTTTTACAGTGTCTGTTTAGTTACGTTACTAGAGTTATCACCATGGTGATGAGGCATGAAGTATTCAGGAAACATTTTACCTCAAGCAAACCAATCTCTTCTGTCTTTAAGTAAACTCCTCAATCCTTAAAATAACTCCAGAATTCTAAAGTTAAAGACAGGGGGCCATATGCAAATCACTTTTTGATCCGAGTTTTCTCCTAGGAAATAATTTTTAATCTTCAATTTAAAATAACTTTCCAGCACTTTTCAACTAAAAAAGTACCAAAAAGTAGGTGAAAAAGCACTATCAAAATTATTTTGAGTATTTTCTTGCTTTCTGGTGGCTTAAAAGGCATTTTATTGACAAGTTTAAACATATCAACTTGGAGAAAACTAAGGAGAAAAAGTGAATTGCATATGGGCCAGGCTGTTAATTAACTGTGTGTGAAAATAACTACAGAGGAGGTAAATTAACTACAGAAGAGGTAACTTAAGGAATGAAGAGATAAGATAACTCTCTCACTATGTGGAGGTAAGTTTTCTCTTGCCTTATTATCTCCAGCATGATCTTAGTGAATTGAGGCCATTGGCCTCAATTCACTACGCTTATCTCGTGCCTTTAATAATGTTTCTAGAGTTATCACCATGGTGACGAGGCATGTCGTATTCAGGAAACATTTTACCTCAGGCAAACCTAAAGTTAACTCTTCTGTCTGTAAGTTAACTCTTCAATCCTTAAAATAACTCCAGAGTTAAAGACAGGCTGTCTATTAACTGCATGTGAAAATACCTACAGAGGAGGTAACTTACCTACAGAGGAGGTAACTTAACTACAGAGGAGGTAACTTAAGGAATGAAGAGATAAGATAACTCTCTCACCGGCCCATATGCAATTAATGTTTTCTCCTGCGTTTTCTCCTAGGTGATCTTTTTAAGCTTGTCAATAAAATGCCTTTTGAGCCACCAGAAAGCAAGAAAATACTCAGAATTATGTTGATAGCACCTTTTCACAAACTTTTTGGTACTTTTTTTAGTTGAAAAGTGCTGGAAAGTTATTTTAAATTGAAGATGAAAAATTATCTCCTAGGCGAAAACTCAGGTGAAATAGTGAATTGCAAATGGCCCACTGTGTGGAGGTAAGTTGTCTCTTGCCTTATTATCTCCAGCATGATCTTAGTGAATTGAGGTCATATCTGTAGCGTAGCAATAGGTGATGCAGAGGTTGCAGCTGCACTGGGCCCCTCCTTCATCTTCATCTTATTAGCTTTTACTTGATGCTATGCTGACAATGAACCCCTCTATATGTGCATTGCATAGTGGTAATTCCTTACTCTCACACCTCTCTGACACTGCAGCTGTCCTTGGTAGGTTTGGGGAGTCCATATCAATAGAGTGCTTGGGGTCCCATGTACAGTATATTATACATTTTACTGAATATCTTATGTGCCATCACACAACGGTCCATTTGGATTCTTGCAAGGCATTGCAAGACAGACTTAAGATGCCCATACATTGGCAGATGGGGCAGCAGATCCCTCTGTGATCAGATATTTTCAGAGAGGGATCTATTGCTCAAGCAAGGGGAAGCTATGCCCATCCTTTTGTGTATTCACTTCCAAAATTATAGTTTGCATGCAAAGGCATTCCGTACTAAACCCTTTTACTAGCGCTGAGTTTTTCTCCAAGTTCAAAAGGGTCCGTACTCTACCCACGCCTGTCGGCAAGCAAGCAAACATTTCATGCTCATGAACCTGGGATTTACTCTGAGGCCTTTCTGGTTCTACCATCCTAGGGAACACATCCCTGCACATAAACCCGTCTACCATCTCCAGGGTTTGATGTCCTCTGTTGATCCCTATTTTACTATTCCTTACCTGGTCTGGGCTGGTTTAAGCTACAATAAGGACTTGGGACAAAATAACCTGGTGGCCCCCTGACACCAACTCTTCCCCCTGGCAGAAAATTCACCTCTCTGGGCAACACAGGGATTTTAAATATGTTGATAGCGGCGGTGCACATGTATGGAACAACAGAAATAGGATGGGGAAACGCGGTAATCCAAGTGACGTACTTCCTGTCCTGCAGGGGGACGTCACATGATGAGTGGAGGTGAGTGGCGTGCAGGGGGGGGGGGGTTGTTGGCGAGAGGGGGGGCTATGCACATGACCCATCAGAGACCGGTAGGGGCAGGGGCAGCAGTGCTCGGGGGCCCTGGGGAAATTGCCCAGGTTGCCCCTATGGTAGCGGCGGGCTTGCTCCCGCTGATAGCCATTGTGATATGCTGCCATGTAATGTACAGAAATTATAGCATCTACCTTCTAAATCTCCATTTTCTTTAGTCTGTCTGCAGACTGCAGCACAGTTCGGTGGGACCCACTAAAAATAAAAGAGTGAATTATGTAGATTTTGCTTTATTTATTACCCATGGGGATGGGGGAGAAGTGGGAGAGCTCATAGGCTGCTGTGCCTTTTCATGCTGTCTCTCTGCGCTCTGCCAGTATCCTAAGAGCACATTAACCTATTCTGCCAGCTGTGATCAAAGGTTCATTTTACAAATATAACATTCTCCAGATATACTGTGTGTTATGTTTTACAGGAGTGACATCACCACTCTCCAGATATACAGTATGTTATGTTTTATGGGAGTGACATAATCACTCTCTGTAAAAATCTTCCCGTGGAGCCAGGTACACCGGTATCGGTTAGTCAAGCATAGGTGGCCGCAGTATAGGTTGCTAGGTATAGGTGCTCCCAGTATAGCCAGGTATAGGTGTTCCCAGTATAGGCAGGCATAGGTGCTTCCAGTATAGCCAGGCATAGGTGCTTCCAGTATAGCCAGGCATAGGTGCTTCCAGTATAGCCAGCTATAGGCGCTTCCAGTATAGCCAGGCATAGGTGTTCCCAGTATAGCCAGTCATAGGTGTTCTTAGTATAGCCAGGCATAGGTGCTTCCAGTATAGCCAGGCATAGGTGCTTCCAGTATAACCAGGCATAGGTGCGTCCAGTATAGCCAGGCATAGGTGCTTCCAGTATAGCCAGCTATAGGCGCTTCCAGTATAGCC